>NC_054469.1:202143590-203459531 GCF_017639515.1 Carcharodon carcharias
TGTGTATGTATATATATATATATAGGTGTGTGTGTGTGTGTATATGTCTGTGTGTGTTTGTATGTGCCTGGCGCTTTGTGTGTGTGTATGTGTGCATGTGTATATGTGTGTGTGTGTGTATATTGCACTGTGTGTGTTGTGTGTGTTTCTGGCACTGTTTGTGCCTGTGTGTATGTGTGTGTGTGTATCTGGCACTCTTATGTGTGTGTGTGTGAGAGACAGTGTGAGCCTTGCCCCATTTCCTCACTTACCTTGCCATTCTTGTCACTCTCCATCACTTCCTGCTTGCTCAGTGCTTGGCACATCAACTCTTTGAGTCCAATGGCATTGTTCGTGGTGCAGGCCCGGTACAGGCTGAGTGGGCCACTTGCCGCAATCTCCGATTCACTGCGAATTGACTGCAGGTCAGGGGGGTAGAAGGAGTCATCTGACAAGGTGCTGCAGGTGTCTGGCTCCTGGTCCACATCATCCCCTAACTCAGGATCATCCCACTCCTCCTCCTCAGGCAGTTGCAGGAGGCAGGTAGTGTTGGGGGACATGACAGTCCTGGTTCTTCCATTGTTCTCTCCCTCTCTTGCCTCCGTCATCAGCAGCATGTGGGTCCGTCAGCTGCCTGCGGGGTCCCCAACAACGGAATGAGAACCCAAGGAAGGGTGGCCAGGGAATCCCCCTGGAAACCTCCCACCCTGGAGTAGAGGGTGAGATGGTGTGAAGTCTCCTGGGCTGGAATGCTGTCAGGGGACCCCAAGTGGGTGGGGATCCTGGTCCAAATGAATGAGGGTTGGGTTCTCGTGATCGTGGGGCGGGGAGAGCGGTGGTTGGGATCCTGGGATAAGGGTCTTGGGATCGGGGATGGGGTGGTGGCAGGGAGTTTGATGTCCTGGGATAAGGAGGTTTGGATACTGGTGTATGGGTCCCAGGATGTGGGAGTCCGAGCGAAGGGGCGTGGAGGTCTTGGGATGTGCGAGTCCAAGTGTGGGGGAGATGGGGGTCCTCGGATGTGCGGATCCAAGTGTGGGGGTCCTGGGATGTGGGGAGGTGGAGGTCGTGGGATTTGGAGAGGTGGGGGTCCTGGGATCTGGGGGTTCGGGTCCTGAGATGTGGGGATGGGGTGGTCCTGAGAGTGCGGGGGGAGGGGGAAGGGGAAGGTGGGGTGAGTCGGGGTACAGGTGGTGGGGGGGGGGGCGGTGGGTGGCGGCAGTCGTGGTTTCCTGTGTCTCTGGGTGTCCCGCGGGTTCCTTCCTCTGCCCAGCTCCCTCTCACCGATCATCCTTCAGCCCCATCGCCTCCCAGTCGCTCTCCAGCCCGGAGCTGTCTCTCTGCCGGCTCCGCTCCGGTACAAATCCGCTCGGCTCAGCTCGGCTCTCACTCTCCAGCCCGGCTCCGGCTCTCACTCAGAGCCGCTTCCCTCCTCCGGGTTAAAACCATTGCTTCCGACACATGTGGAGACAGAGCAGGAGCTGAGAGGCAGAGAGCGAGCTCGGGCTCCACTTTAATCGGATGATAGGAGATTGTAGCTGGGGTTTAAACAGCAGCAGCAACAACAGAGATTTGGGAATCAGCGGGAGGAGCCTCCAGCCTGGGAACCGGAGTTTTAGTTTGGTCATTGGGAACACCCGCCCCTCGGTCCCCAACTGAGAGACTGCGGGGAACTCCCCAGCTCAAACTCAGCTCCCGAGCGCAGGGAGTCAGTCAGTTAACTCCCCGACCCCCTGCCAGCTCCTCCCACCCCCTGGCAGCTCCTCCCCATCAACCATTCCCCATTCCGTTAGCCCCCAAGTCAGCCCTCTCCACATACCCTAACCCCCTCCCCCACCTCTCCCATTACTCATCTTTTCCCCTTTCCCATCCCTCTACCTCTTCCCCATCTCTCTCTCTCCCCCCTCCTCATCCATCTCCATAAACTGTTCCCTAGCTCCCCTTCCTCCCATCTCCCGCATCCCCCTCCCACATCTCCCCCATTCCCCCTCCCCTATCTCCCCCTCCCCTATCTCCCCCATTCCCCCTTACTAAACTCCTCACTCATTCTCAACCCCCTCCCACATCTCCCCCAATCCCCTCCCCACCCCATCCCCAACTCGCTGCAACCCCTCCCCATCAATCTCCCACATCTCCCCACCCCTTCCACCATCCCATCCTCATCTTCCCCATTCCCCTCCCCAAAATCCCCTCCCACATCTCCCCAATCCGCTATCCCTCCCCCTACGCCCCCATCTACCCCCTCCTTGATCCCCATCTCCCCAACCTGTTCCCAATCACCCATCCCCCACCCTCTCCCCGTCACCCTTACCCGTCTCACCCCAGCCCTCTCCCCATTTGCCCTCAACCCTTCCCCATCTTCCCCTCACCCCTTCCCCAGGACCCTCCTCTATATCTCTCCCATCCTCCTCCCTTCCCCGTCCCCCTTTTTCGCCCTCCCCATCCCCCTCAGTCCTTTTGCCTTCGCTCTCAATATTCTCTGCCAGCCCTTACCCACTTCCCTCCTCTGTTCTCCCTCCCTTCCCCCAATCCCACACCCCCTGCATTACCCCCTCCCCTGTTGACGCCTATTCCTCCCTGTTATCCCTACCCACAGCTTCCAAGCTGAGCTACTCTCACAATAAAGAGGGGTGGGGTAAAGATGCGATGCTCCTTCCCCACCCCCACCTCCACCCGCCGCCCTAGCCGGAGACCACCTTCAAACCGAGGAGGGTCAGCCAGCCCCCCAGCCCTGAGACACCCTGGCGACAGCGGGCTGAGATCTCACAGCAATGGAGAACAAATGAATGAATAAACCAGGGGATTTCACTAGGCTTTCAGGCTTGTGTCCCAGCCACACGGTCATGCATCAGTCCAGTTTTCCCGTGGGGTGTATCCAGTAAATCTTTGGTTGACAGTGGTTTCTAAAAGACATTTTGCATGTGTTTGCACTTCGAGGCAAGTGGCTCTGATTGTGTAGCTAAGGCGGAGGCAGCAGTCAGTGGCCGAGTGCCTGTGCTCTCGACCTCAATCTGTCATTGACAGGCTTTGCAAGGGCTGCTTTGAGCAGATGGGTAATCGGATGGCCCTGAAATTACTTTCCTCGTTAAGCACTGGAGTTTTGTTTTTTTTTGCAACCCTAAAATAAATTAAATTAATGTTTTACTTCTGTGTCGGCTGTGTACTTTCGATTTCATTTATTTTAAAATAAAGTTAGGGGCAGGAAGAAAACAGCTTTGGGCGGGGGGCGGAGGAAACAACCTCAACAAATCCTGGCTTTCGATCATGCGCGGTCTAATTTTCTGGATTTTGCATTGCTGTGGGAATTTTTTGGAGTCAACTTCAAAAGCACTTATGGGTCAGTTGCAATTAATTTGATGTCGGACACTTCCAGTCACATCGCAGTAATGCCATCTTCAGTCAGGCACACGTGTTGTTCAACCTAATCGTGGTCGAACAGATCCCCCAGCAGATCGCAACCATTGTACGGGTGTATTCGAAACATTGTCATCATTGTAGTGTGGGGAATAATATTTATTGTTTTTCTAAGGTCACGGTTTCTGTCTTTATCCTTTCAGATCGTGTGCTTGAGTAAAACCTACACAAACTGACGCTATCTCTAAATAATCGTTCTCAATTGGAAACAATTATTGTTTTCGTCTAAAGTACAACACACAGTCCCTTTTCTGAGCAGTGTTATTTCCAAAGCACTTCAGAATTCTTAGACAGGAATTAATTCTGGGCACAGGGACCCTTGTGGTCCATTGACAATTTCTCACATCTTCGATACATTGTGCTTTCCAAGTCAACACAACATACGAGCAGACAAGGACAAATTGGGCTTTCTGAGGTGAAGCAGCTGTCACAATTTAAGGAGGCCAAGGTTCATTTTGGTCTTGGGTCTGTACTGGGTATAAATGAGGACAAGTTTGGAGGTAATGCACTACCACCCAGCAAGATTCCTCCATAGTGGACTCAGAGTCCACTTGCCAACCAATCAGCACTTTTTACTCATAAGGTATTAATATGTTGTTTCCTCTGATATTGGTATTTTCTTGCGACTTGTCCTGTGGACTGCAAGATGGAAAGCTTTGAGAAAAAAAGTCTCTTTTTTCAGCAATTATTGAGTTTTGTACAACCAAATCACTATAAGACACAATACATATCAATGATTTGGATGAGGGAACCTGATGTAATATTTCCAAGTTTGCTGATGACACAAAACTAGGTGGGAATGTGAGCGATGAGGAGGGTGTTAAGAGGCTTCAAGGCGAGTTGAGTCAGTGGGCAAATACATGGTAGATGCAGTATAATGTGGATAAGTGTGAAGTTATCCACTTTGGTAGGAAAAACAGAATGGCAGAGTATTATTTAAATTGTTAGATTGGGAAATGTTGATGTACAAATGGTGTCCTTGTACACCAATCACTGAAAGCAAGCATGCAGGTGCACCGAGCAGTTAAGAAGGCAAACAGTATGTTAGCTTTCATGGCGAGAAGACTTGAGTACAGGAGCAAGGATGTCCTACTGCAGCTGTACAGGGCTTTGGTGAGACCACACCTGGGACAGGATCTTCCGGTCAGCGAGCGGGAGCGGGGGGTGGGGGGCCTGCTCGCCAACACGTAAAATGACACGGGATGACATTGGATGGAACTGCCGACATCACCTTGTGTCATTTCAATTTTCAGGTCGGTGGGGGCGCAGCCAAGTCAGCTGTGCACCCGCCGACCTGTCAACGGCCTATTGAGGCCATTGAAAAACTAATTAAGGTCGTTAATGGACCTGCCCTTCCAACCTTAAGGTTGGCGGGCAGGCCAGGAGCCCTGGCAGGCATTAGGAAAAGCATGAAACCTCATCCTCGGGCGGGATGAGGTTTCATGAGAGTATTTAAACTTTTAAGAAAGGTTTCAATAAAACTTATGGACATGTCCCAACTCATGTGACAGTGTCACATGAGGGGACATGGCAGGGAAAATTTTTAAACATGTATATTAAAAGTTTTAAATTGGAGACGATCTCCCTGAGGCAGCACTTAGCCTCAGGGAGATCTGTGCACTCCTTCACACGCATGAACAAAAGAGCACACTTCCAGCTGAGGGAATCCCCCATGCCTGCACAGGGAGCGCATGGTGCTTCCTGGTGGATGTCACACTGGGAGAGCCTTAATTGGCCTGCCCACGTAAAATGGCAGCCCGATCAGAAACACGCCCGCCCATACACACTCCTGCACTTCCCCCCAAACAGTGGAGGGGGGGGGTGGATTTTTCCCCTGGACTATTGTGTGCAGTTTTAGTCTCCTTATCTAAGAAAGGATATACTTGCCATAGAATGAGTGCAGCAAAGGTTCTCTAGATTGATTCCTAGGATGGCAGGATTGTCGTATGAGGAGAACTTGGGTCGACTAAGCCTGTATTCACTGGAGTTTAGAAGAATGAGAGGAGATCCCATTGACACGTATAAAATTCTGACAGGGATGGACAGACTGGATGCAGGGATGATATTGTCTCTAGCTGGGGAGTTGGGGTCTAGAACAAGGGGTCACAATCTCAGGATACAGCGTAGGCCATTTAAGACTGAGATGAGGAGAAACTTCTTCACTCGGAAGGTGGTAAACCTATAGAATTCTCTACCACAGAAAGCTGTGGAGGCCAAGTCACTGAATATATTTAAGAACGAAATAGATTTCTTGACTCTAAAGGCATCAAGGGGTCTGGAGAAAGAGCAGGAGTATGGTGTTAAGATGGAGGATCAGCCATGATCATATTGAATGGTGGAGCAGCCTTGAAGGGCTGAATGACCTAGTCCTACTTCTATTTTCTATGTTTGTTTCTAAATATCCTCCTTTTTTTATTATCCTTCCTAAACTCATTCAGAATCAATTATCATGGTAGGGGTGAACTTTACCCAACAGAGGCATGATGGACAACTTTCTCCAATCAACACTGACAGCCACAATTGAGTCTTTAAACACGTAAGTCAATTGCTGCCAATCTGGGCAGACTGGGTGCCCAGTTGGAAAGAGCAATGACAGTTATAAGTACTGTGGCTACAAGAGCAGGTCAGAGGCTAGGAAACCTATGGAGAGTAACTCGTCTCCTGACTCCCCAAAGCCTGTCCACCATCTACAAGACACGTCAGGAGTGTAATGGAATACTCCCCATTTGCCTGGGTAAGTGCAGCTCCAACAACACTCAAGAAACTCAACAAAGCAGCCCACTTGATTAATACCCCATCCACAAACATTCACTCCCTCCAGCATTGAGGTACAGTGGCAGTAGTGTGTACCATCTACAAGATGAACTGCAGGAACCCACCGAGATCCTCAGACAGCACCTTCCTAAACCTCAAATGCTACCATCTAGAAGGACAAGGGCAGCAGACACATGGGAACACCACCACCTGGAAGTTCCCCTCCAAGCCACACACCATCCTAGCTTGGAAATATATCACTGTTCCTTCACTGTCGCTCGGTCAAAATCCTGGAACTCCCTCCCTAACAGCACTGTGGCTGTACCTACACCACAGAGACAGCAGCGGTTCAAGAAGGCTGCTCACCACCACCTTTTCAAGGGCAATTAGGAATGGTCAATAAATGCTGGCATAGCCAGCAGCATCAAAATCCCCAGAATGAATATAAAAATAGTAGACTTCACCCTTAATATAAACAAAATTTGCTCTAATGCAGATTATTGGTCATCAACATTTTGAGAAATCCATAAAACAAATCTGGGCCCTGAGGTTCCTGGGCTTGTGAGGATGGAAAGTCTGGGGTGGGGGCAGGGGCATGCACAGAGAACTTTGGAATGGATGTCAAGAATTACATCCCATTTGGGTAAGCAGGAGTTCTAAGGACCTCCAGAAATCTCACGCCCGTGATCATTTTATTGCTCTTTAGCACTTGTTGGGTGATACGCTGGAAAAGTAACACACGATGGGTCGGATAGACAGCTGTTCAATTTCAGTAGTGAATTTCTATGGCACGAGAACCGCAATGGTTTCATTAAAATGGCATTGTCGTTCAGTGGTAAAATGTGGCAATTAATCCGAGCAGTTTCTGATCACAGAATGCTGCAATGATCTCCCAAAATATTCATTAATTTCCTCCTGCATGTCACCCTTCTCCTCTTCTTGTGAGTCAGCAGCTCCATGGGGTTTCTCATCATCCTGCTGCATGCTCACTCCTGCCAGCAGCAAAGGGAGGTGGAAGCCTTGGCTCTAGGGCACCCAGCCTGAGTGCTCCAAATGACAGACCTGTTTAGTGTCTTATATGGTGTAATAGACAGTAAGAAAAAAATAAAAGAAATATCTTGCATTTATTTTAGCGTCTTCCTCAGCCTCAGGAAGTCCCAATACTCCACTCCAAGCCATTGGTGTATTTTTTTTGAAATGTCACTGGTATAATGTAGGAATCGTGGCAGCAATGTGATAACAACCAAATAAACTGTTTTTCAGTGGTGATGGTTGAGGGGTGACTGTTAGCCAGGGCACCAGGGAGATCTCAACTTAAAACAGAAAATGCTGGAAAAACTTAACAGGTCTGGCAGCATCTGTGGAGAGAGAGAGACACAGAGTTAATGTTTTGAGTCCAATATGTCTCTTCCTCAGAACGGGAGAGATAGAAATGTGATGGGTTTTATGCTGTTGAAAAAGAGGGGAGGTGCAAGATAGAAAGTCAGGGATAGGTTGGAGGTCAGCAGAGATTAAATGACAAGGATGCATGGAATGCAAGACAATGGGAGTGGTAATGATAGTATTAAAGACTAAAGCTTTAAATTTACACCAGGAGACCTCTCCTGTTCTCTTGCTGTTTGTACTCGTTTGCTAAGCGGAGACTTCTAAATGGAATCATCAGCCATGAATACAAAGATCCTGCTCTCGGCACAAGCTTTTGTTAATTTTTTCAGGATCTTCAAATAAAAGCATCATTCAGTCCTCATCATTAACATGCAGTGTCAACTTTCACATTAATGGAGTGGTATGCTTTCCTGTCAGGTGTACATGACAGTTGAGGGATGGGATCCACATGTTGGTAATGATTCTATTTTCCCATTTATATTTCCTGTCAACACGTTTTGTTTCTCTGCTTGTCCCATTACCATCTCCTTTTGCCTTGCTCCAAAGTTCTCTTTATCATTTAATCTCTCCTTCCTTTCACCCCATCACACCCTTTGTTCTTTTTTCCCCTCCATAAACCACCCCCTTCCCCAACTTACTTAAAACCTGTTGCATCTCCAGGCATTCTCAGTCCGATGAAAGGTCATTTACCTGTTAACTCTGTTTCTCTCTCAATCGATGTTGCCAGACCAGCTGACTACTTCCAGCATTTTCAGTTTTTATTCTACCTGAGAAGAAGGAATCTTGCCAGCCACTAAAACTTCTTTGCTCTCTTCAGTCGATACCTTCTTTCTATTGGGAATGCTGTAGAAGTGTTTCCTGGGGCAAGCGTGGTATCGTTCTCGCTTCACAGTGGAATGAACTGCAGATGGGCTTCTCTGACACAGTCATTTGTGGTGCCCTGGAAGAACCGTGTACCTTTGGAATCCTCAAAGCCATTTATTACCTTCAGAATCATGGGATGAGCCAGCCTCATTCTTTATGCGTTATACAAGTCAGAATGCTGCAAATGGCACAATCTGATTGATGGCACTGCAGTGGGGTGAAGACAGTTGTCCTCTGGCATACTCAGGTAGTAATGCCATCTATAAATACAGCTCCTTAGATAGTGACTGAGCAAATATTCTGCTTATGACATTATTATCCCATGTTTGAAAGAGTCCTCTTTAGTTAATTAATGTAGCATAATGTTCCCAGCATAAACAATATTCATTCTCACAATATTTTAGTTGCAACTTGCAATGCAGGAGCAACTAAAAAAATACAAACAAGTCTTGCCTTGCAAGGTGAAGGATTTCGTAAAATGCACAAGCAAGGAAAGGCTGTACACATTGTTAAGTGTAAAACACTGATTCACTGTAAGCTGCTGCCTGGTATTGCATTGCGTGTCTTCCATTTCCTTTGGCCCATTAGTGGCTCAGCCTTCAGCAGCCTTAGTCTGAAGTGCTGCAATTTGTTCACTAAATGTCACTGCCTCTGAATTTCTCCCCTCCTTTAAGCAGCTCCTTAAAACCTCCCTCTTTGACCAAGGTTTTAGTCACTTGTGTTAATAGCATCTGCTTTTGCTTGGTTAGATTTTGTTTCATAATCACTCCCGTGAAGCACCTTTGGATGCTTGAGTATGTTAAAGGTACTCTATAGATGCAAGTTGTTGTTGTTGTTGGCTGATGTGAGGGGACAGAACAACAGAGACTTAATTTGATGGTGTTGAAAATTTTGAAATAAAGGAGGAGTTGGTTAAAAACAGCTTGCTTCCTGTGATTGAGGGGCCTAGAACAGAGGGACATAAATATAAGATTAAATACAGGACAGAGAGGGAGAGAAAACTTTTTTTAAAGAGGTTTATGAGGCTGTGGCATGCACTATCAGTGTTAGTGATTAAAGCAGAGATTCTGTGGGCTTTTAAGAATAGGGATTTGAAGAAGTGGATAAAATGTTAAAGGAACAGAGCGGGTACATGGATTTGGGTCAACTGCTGGTGTGTTGGATCAACCTGAGAAGAACCAGTTGGGCTGAGTGGCCTGCTTCTGTGTTGTAATTTCTATTTTATTCATTGTAAAAAAATGTTCACTGGCAATAGCTCACCTCCGATTGCAATAACAACACCTTTGCTTTAAGGATTACACTTAAAGCAGGTCAAGCGTTTGGAGTAGTCATGTGCCCATGTTATGTGGGTAAGGTGTGTGCTGGGGATGGAGTTTGGCTCAAACTCTTAGCGTCTGTCATGGGACCCTCTTTAAATAAATCTTTCATTCAAACAAGCCATTTACTTAGCTCAGCCTCAACCCTATTTTGGCCAGCAAATTAACACCCTGTAAAACTTGTCACACTGTACTTGCAAAAAGCAAGATTGCACGCCTGTAAAAATGGCCCTTTCTGTGTATTTTTGAAAGCCTAAAATTCTCTTAGATTACATCATACTGAATGCTTGTGCATCCCCATTATATGAACAGAAGCAGGTAAAGTTACTAGTGGAAGGTGTCGTATATTGGAATTCAGGAGAACCCAGCATTTGATGTTCTGGCTCAGAGAAATTGGGTGGTACTTCCAGTTAAACAGGAGGAGGGAAGTTAAAGATGCATTTGCTTCCAGATCCAGCAGATATTAGCAAAAAAAAACAACCAACTGAAATCAAGCAACTGCTTCAGCTTCAAGTTGGTAATAGGTTAACTTTTCACAGCATTCTAATAATATTATCCCAAGCTGCATATAGCCCTGAGATCTAGGCAGGGGCCAGTTAGGGCTGATTGACAACTAAGCGGAAGCTTAGGGAGGATCAAGAGCTTAAAGACAGTTACAGAACAATGAGTGACACCCAGAAAATAAATCACAGTTGGAAGAAAGCATTAACTCAGTGTGGAGAAAGTATACAGTTCAGTAAATAACTAAAGATATTTTGGAGCTAACTGACAGGGGATGTGTCAAGAGAGCATAACTCTGAAAGGAAAATAAAATGAAGGTCTGAATTGTTAAGTAAGGTGTGAAGTCCAAATTTATAGAAACACAAAATGAATCTATTGCGGTAACACTAATGTAGGGAAATTATAATCAAATATAACCAGCTATCATAATGGCATTCGTTAGACCATGTCTGCCAGTTGAAGTACATATACGTAGAATTTACAGCACAAAAACAAGCTATTTGTCCTTGTTGGATGATGCTGTGTTTATGCTCCACACGAGCCTCCACCCTACTTCATCTAACATCCAATTTATGTGTCGGGGTAAGTGACTCTGACAAATGGGCTTGCATCCAAGCTAAGAGGAGATAAAAAGGATAGTTAAAGCTGAATATGTTGTAAGATCATGAGACCAAAGCCCTTGTGCTGCAGAATAAAGGAATGGACTGTACAAAGGATTTGAAAAAAGCTATAAATTAAATCTTGCAGCAAAATTAAGAACCACAAGATGGTTCAAGCAAGGAATAAGCGCTTGTAGGTTTAAAAATATCTAGAATAACTGCTAGAGTTTAGCCAAAAGGAAGGCAGAGAGAAGTCCAGAGGGAAAGAGGCAAACAAGGAGTAGACTAGTGAATTTTCAATATATCGTCTCCTCCACTCTCAGATTAAGAACAGTAGGACACTTACAATTTTCCATGTCTTAACTCGCAGAAAGTCCCATTCCCCTATTATCCCTGTGCTCACTGATCTACATTGGCTCCTGGTCAAGCATTTTAAAATTCTCATCCCGGTTTTCAAATCCCAAATGGCTTTGCCCTTCCCAGTCTCTGTAATCTCCTCCAGCCCCATACAACCCTCTGATATATTCTCTAATTCGGGCCTCCTGTACACCCTCAATTTTAATCTCTTCACCATTGGTGGCTGCGCCTTCAGTTGCTTAGGTGGCAAACTCTGGAATAGCCCCCCTTCCTATACCTCTCTGCCCCTCTACCTCACTTTCCTCCTCTAAGGCACTCCTTAAAACCTACCACTTTGACCAAGCTGTTGGTCATCTAACCCTAATATTTCCTTAAGTGGCTCGGTAACATATATGGAGCTATTAAGGACTGCATTGCAGCCTTATGAGTTTCACATAGGAATTGTGACAATCATGGTACACCAGGCAAAGGTTCCTAAGTGCTGGTGGACCTCAGTTTGGCCACAAGGACTGCTGTCACCATCAAATATTAATCCAGATCTTCTGGTCCCGGATTGTCAGAGACTGGACATAACCTCCAAGATATGCTTTGAAACCCCACACGTGTCCTGATGTAATGACCCTGTGGGAATTGCCTGGGAGGTTTGGACTTCCGATGGGCAATTCTTCTGCTCCCAAGGACCCCCAAAAAGGTCTCCAACTCTGAGTTGGAGTAAGAGGCTTTGGACAATTCCAACTTATTTATCTGAATAGTTACCCAAGAAATGCTAGAAAGAAAAATACTAATCTAACTCCTGGGTAATTATACACCCCAGACACCCCCCCCCCCCCGCTCCCCACCCCGTATAACCCCCCAAGATCCTTTGGCCTCCCCTAACACCCCAATTTTGCCCCCTCACTCACAACACCCGCCAAACCAACCTGACTAGCTCCCAGCACCTGATTTCCCTGATCGCCCGACCAGACCAGACTAGCCCCTGAACTGACAACCCCTACCACCCTGACCCACCCCCACCCACTCACCAAGCCTACTTATCTCAACCACCTACCACCCTACCCAACTGGCACCCTACCCACCTACCATGCTATCCACTTACCTCACCCACCTACCCACTTACACACCTAAACACGCACCCATTCACTCGTACACTCATTCACTAACACACTGAAAAGCTTGAGTACTTTTAAGCACTTAAAAGAATACAGCAGCTAATGCTGTAAAAGAGGGCATGGCTTATGTGCAGATTGACTTCGCTGCTCTCTGTGAGGATTCCTGTGCTGAGGGAGTAGCAAAGGCGGAGCCTTTTCAACGTATGCAGGTAAGTGGGTAGTTTGCTGCCTGATCAGAGTCGGACACAGGGATTCCGACTCTGATCAGACATTTTGGACCATTATATTGTGGAATTGGGTTGTACCTCTGGGAAGAACTATTGAGCTGTGAAGGATTGAGAGTTTCATACTAATTGTTCATGCTTCAGTGTAAGTCAAACTTGTATTTGTTTCAATTCTTCTCATTTAACTGCACATTGTAGAATTCATGTTAAGGACTTATTGGGTGGAATTTTCCCAGGTCCAAGCAGGTTTGGAGGGCTGGGAACAAATTTAGAAGGTCGCGCATTGGATCAAGAGTCAGGGTCGAAACGACAGCGGCAACATGCCCAGCAGCAGTGGGCAGATGGTTGAGGTATTAATTGAAAAAATTAGGGGTCATTCACTGAAGAATCAGGTTTATTTTCAAGGGCACACAGGGCCCCTACTTTGTCTGCAACTCAGAGGAGGCGAGGGTAGAATGAGAGGTCAGGCCACTGTGAGATCAGCAGGAAATTTGAATTTTGAGAGTATAAACTGGCAAGGCCTTCCACCAACAAAGGCTTGCAAGTGGATTCACCTCAACTGCAGAGTCCAGTGGAGAGCATGGGTAGGTGAGTTTAGATCCCTCCAACTTGTGCTGCCCTCTCCTACTCTGTGCAATTCAGCAGCACCCAGCCTACAGAGTGGGGTTGGAATATGCCCTTTGCCTCAGGTGTGCCAATTGGCCCTCCTGCCTACGCAGCCCCACTCACTGTCCCTAAATGGAGAGCAAACGGGGAGGCAGCTTGTTAATTGGCTGCCTTGGGGAAGATAGTGAAAGCAGATATCAGTGGGGCTGGGATGTGGAAAGAGATTGAAATGGGCTGAGAACTTTTAAAGAGCAGAAAGTTTTGCCCATTATCACAATATGCCTCCTTACATTTTAGTATCTAAGTCATTACTGGTGATTCATATTTAGGACAGGATGTAATAACTAAGTTTTACCAAACAGTATGGGAAGTATTAAACCATACTTAGAATGGTACATACCACCCATGTTTAGTGTGCATTGCACATAAAGAATTTGGCAGCTTGTTTTTTGTACAATTAGTCTGTCCTGCAATGATTGGCTTGTAAAGAACTTTGTTTAATGCACAAGAATAAATTACATTGGGTCAAATTCAAATGCAGGCTTGGAAGTAATCACAAAGCCAGAGCAAGTGATAATATGCAATGACATCATCGCAACAAAATTCCGGGGCACACTTGTATCAAAATCCAAAGCATTCCACAACTTCTATAAACCAGCCAGAGACTGTCACCTCCATGGAAGGTACTTACACACACTAGCTATGTATAGTTTAGTGGCCCCTAGCACTGAATGAGGTTGCCACCAGCAACAGATATTAAGGCCCGAATTTTCACCACAGTGAAGAGCCTCTCCATCGAGGCAAAAATGGTTGAAATGCCCAAGAATCGTAAATCTCATCCCTGAATACGGCGCTTTCCCATTTTTGGGGGCATGAATGGGGGTGGTTCACGTATGCGTGGCTTATGGAAGCAGCTGGCTGTTTGCATCACTAGCTTCCTCCATGGGACTGTGAAATCCGAAGTATGCAGAGTAGACCTGGTAAGACCAGGTCTGAACTTGGTAGATTCATTTGGATAGTCAGGGTACCCTTTTGGAGAGGTAAGGTACCCCTATGGATCTGGTCCCAGGATACATTTGGGGGAGGTAGGGTGCTCATTAGGGGAGCTAATGTGCCATTTGGAATTGGTGAAATTAGGCATGCATGTGCATAAAAAGTGCATAAGCTCAACTACTGTCAAGCTCATTGGAACTGTCAACAGTCTTGTGAAAAGCAACCGTCAAAACTGTCAAAAACACCTGTCAAGAGGGCCTGTCAAAGCTATCACAAGGACCTGTAAAAACTGTCAAGAGGACTAGTCAAGAGGAGCTGTCGAAAGTATCAAGAGGACCTTCCAAGAAGAGGAACTGTGAAAAGTATCAAAAGGAACTGTCAAAAGAACCTGTCAAAGGAAGCTGTCAAGGCATTTAAAAGTCCTGCTCTATAAGTCTTTGAAAAAAATGTCTGGAGTGCTAAAAACAAAATCAATGCTTGCTATTTCTCTCCCCGTCTGTTGACATAAACCTGAGGGTTTCTATTGCTGGATTACTGCATCACGATTGATTTCACAGCCATCCATTATCACAGTCACGTGTCTGCCATTTCACAGTTTGACTGACAGCTCCAAGTGGGGCTCTTTCAGTAGGGCTATGAGTTATAAGGGGTTGTACACTTGAATCAAATGTTTGTTGTTATAAGACTTTATTTAGTTGAAGGAATGTAAATGTAGCAAATGGGTTTTTATAAGTCTTTTTTTCAATATAGTGAAATCTGCAAGAGACACTTAGAACTTCATTTGATCTCATCCACCGCCCGGACCAAAATGCTGATGGCTGGGTAACCATTTTTAAAAGTGGGGTTCGCAAAGCGGGGAATTCTCCTGACTCTGCTCACCCGACTTGTGAACAAAAATTCAGGCCTTGGTAAAGATCCTGGTATGCATTGGTGAGGAGTACTGTAAAATGGAAACTTTCTATTTGGGCATTTTGAGATGATTATCCTGTAACAGAGCAGACAAGCAGCACAGCCAACATCCTGGCTCGCTGCAGTTTACCTGGACCATTCAGCTGTCATCTTGGGCCAGAGAAACTCACAGGAAATATTTTCCATTCAATGCCCTCGTTATTTACCTGGAGGAGGGGAAGATGTGGGGAAACAATGTTTAACCGCCACAAAGAGTAGAAATTACCATCATCACAAGGATAATTTCAATTTCCGTGTCTATGTAGTTGAATAAATGAAGATTTTTTAATAAAACTTGAAGTCTATTAAAAGTTCTGAGCAAGTTCCATTTTATAATATCCACTATATACATTCCTAAACAGGATACAGGTAACCATTCTCCTCAGGCTTTGATAAATGTCATATTAACGAAATAGACTGAAGTAAGTGTATTAATTACCACACTTTATTACATCTAAAAGGCAGTTTGTGAGGTTGAACACAAACCACCCAGTCACTGCCACGTGGCCTGAGAAAAGAATTACATGGGGCAGAACTTTACAGCCCCGTTTCGGCAGGGATGGGGTCATAAAATGAAGCGAGCCATTATAAACCCCATTGACTTCAGCAGGAACATAAAATCCCGCTGCCATAAAATTATGCCCATAGAATTTACAACAGACAAACAGGCCATTCGGCCTACTGAGTCTATGTTGGTATTTATGCTCCACTCCACACAATCTGTATTTGATTCTATTCCCTTTTCCCTCATGTACTTATAGTTTTCTCTTCAAGGCATCTACACTATACACCTCAACTATTAGATGTGGTAGCAAGTTCCACATTCTAAGCACTATCTGGATAAAGAAGTTTCTCTTGAACTCTTTATTGCATTTATTAGTGACTACCTTATTTTGATGGTCCAAAGTTTTGGATACCCATAAGTGGAAATATCTCCTTTACTTCTAACCTATTACATATAAGCATTTATATAACATGTTAACAGCTCCTGGGGATGTCCCAAAATCCTTTACAACAAATGGATCCCTGTAGATTTACAGTCATAATGGCAAACAACGAATAGAAAAATATGCAGAATACCAAAAAACATGCAAACCTTTGGAACAATGCAACTTTATTAAAAGTTAAAAAGATCAGAGTGGAAAATGAAGACTTTATTACAAATGGAAGTTGTTGCTTGTTCTCTGTGGTACATTATATTCTTTTTACCAGCATTGAACATAACCTTGGAGGAACAAAAAGATTATGTTCAGTTATAATGGCAATTTGTTTTGTTTGGGATGTTTTGCTTTATTAAGTTGCTTGAAGTTTCTGGGCTGTATCAATCCACCTTGTTTATCCCTAAAAAAAAATAGAAAAAGTAGGTGATGATCAATAGGTGTAGTGAATTTTCCAATACCATCTGAAAAAGTTGCCATCTTCAGCTTTCATTATCTACAATACACTTTATCTGTTTATTGCACTTACCACTGTTCATTTTTTATAGGAAGGTATCAGGTTAAAAAATAGGGTTCTAAACTTGTCCCTCTTAAAACATAAATTCATGGGCAGAATTTTGCCTTTGGCAGGCAGACCCGCTGAGGGTGGGCAAGAAGCCGCTGCCACCCGCAACCGGCATTACACCGCGATTTCACGCTGGTGAGCCAATTAAGGGTCGCCCAGCGTGAAACGCGAGTTGCAGCGCTGATCGCTGCCCGTGCAAGGGTGGGGGAGGGGGGGGGGGTAGTGCGAGCAGGCCAAGCGTGAACCTCACGCATGCGTGTAAGTGAGCCCTGCCTAATCTCCCTGAGATACGGAGCTGCCTCAGGGAGATGAAGATATATATAAAAAAAAATAAAGAAAATAAAAATGTAATAAAACATGTCCCCACATGAGCAGGGACATGTTATTAATGAAAAATTAAAAATTTAATTTAATTTTTAGTTGCTTTTGGAAACCTCATCCTGCCCATGGATGAGGTTTCCAAAGAAATGCAAAGGCTGCTTGGCTTTGTCGCCTGCCCGCCAACTGTTAGGTTGGAAAGGGCAGCGAAAAATGTACATTAATTGATTATTTAAAGGCCTTAACAGGCCTTTTAATTGTCAGAAGATGTGCTGCTGGCTCCGGCGTGCACCCACCACCTCAACTATCGTGCAACTGCACGTTGACGTCGGCACGCTCAGCCGATGTCAACGCGCATAATTTCACACTCGAGCGGGTCAGGCACGGGCCCGCCGGCTGAGCGAAAATTTCTGTCCATGATATTTTTCTGCACTTTGCTATTACAAAAATGCAATTACAGAGTTATATAATTGTTAAGTCAGGAGTGCTATATGGTAGCACCTCGCTTACTTGAACTGGGCAGCACTTAGAATAGGTAGAACAATATGACAGAAAAGATACACAGCATTATCATTAATAGGAATCACTGGGGCAAGAAACTCTAAACTCAGGTAAACATACCACAAACAAGGCAGGAAATTGATAACACTTCCTTTCAAATTTATCCAGACAGTTCCTTTCTGATGGTGCGTAGTAGTGTAATAGCACGTGGAAAATCCGCCATTCATAGTAGTTAAGAACATGCAGAAATCAATGTTATGGGCCACTTGATCCTTTCTGTGTGGATAGCAAGGGTAGTTGAAGTGTGGCTCAGGCACTTAGCTGAAGTTCATTTGGATGAGCCCATTGCTGGCTAGTCTTCCCAACTGCAGATATTTCTGCAGTGGCAACCGCTTGAAAGATGTCTGTAGCTTATCTGGCCTTGGCCAGAGGGTGATTTCACCCACCTCCTCCATGATTTGCTCACTTCGTACAGGAAAATGGTGCACCGAATGACATTTTTTGGTGTCACTCTGCTTCATTCCACAGATCGTTTGGGTGTCATTAGCCTCATTTCCCAGAAGCCATCCTCTTTATCTTAGAACACACTTGTGCAGAAGATTGCCTTAAAATTAAAGCATTATGACAGCAATATGGGAAGTAGCACACTGCAGTGTCTCTAATCAATAACAGCGGCACCTTGATTTAATGGTAATCCCTTTGTGTCCATGTAGACCATGCCATTGTGTCCAATGTCTTCCAAGGCCACATGGATGCTTCAATAACCTTACTGATTAGTTGGCAATGCAGTGACATTGGGCCATCAGGTCATACTGCTGTCACTTTTCAACAACAACTTGCATTTATATAGCACATTTAATCTGGTAGAACTTCCAAGGGTGATTCAAGAATGTATAATCTAAAGATCACTAGTAAGGGTTATTGCCTACTCTTTCCCCATATCCTTTTATACTCTTTATTTTCAAATACTTACCTAATTCCCTTTCAAATGACACTGTAGTCTCTGCTTTAGTAGTCGCTTGTGGTAAAGCATTCTGTATCTGAATTACAGTGTAAAACGTTCCCCTTTCCACTTCTTTCTGTGTGTGATAATCATGAGCTTAACCCTCATTGTTACTGGTTCACCAACCAGCAAAAACAATCTTTCACATTTGCCCTCAGAAATCTTATTTTGAAAATCTTTATTAGATCCCTCTTTAACACTCCCTTGAATGTGAGTATAACTTTTGCTATCGTCCAGTCCTCTGACTCATTGTTTCTTTCCAAACATCATTTGAAAATTATAGCTATTGCATAGACTTTCTCCTCTCCAACCTCCCTTGGTTTTCTGGGATATACACCATTTGTGTTTCATAAATTTTCTAACTTCAATTCTAAGGGCCTTTTAGAATAGTTTCCTTTTGAATTTTTATCTCGAGTTTCGGATATTTTGCAGGTATCCTATGCTCAGCAAAAATTGAAGTAGAATACTTACTAAGCATCTTTGTCTTTCGTACTTTCTTGAGTACAAGATTACTCTTTTTCCAAGAGGCCTTACCCCTTCTGTGACTTAATGTTAACTGACAGTTTTCTTTCAAATGTTCTTTCACCTTCCTAATCTCCCTTTTTGCTTCTTTTAATTTTTTTGTATTTCTTTTAGTAGTCTTCTGCAATGTATTTCCCCTTTTACCATTTGCCTTTCTTAGTGCCTTGCTCTAATTCTCTAATCACAGAATCCCAGCCCATTAATTAACACTACACCTTATCCATTTTGTATTTAAATAGCTGCCATTGCTGACTAATTGTTCAATTTATTTTTTTTTTTTGCAAACAACTAATCTGAGCTAAATCCCATCTCATCGATATTCGGTCATTCCCGGTACAATGCCTTTATCTTCAACTCCTATTTTGCGAGACCTATTTTCAACCTGTCATGAAACTACCATGTTTTTCATAATATTATTATGGGGCATTGTAAGATGGACTTATGTTTGTGTGTGTGTGGATGGTTCTGTCTGTGTGGCTGATTTAATTGAACTAGATAGACTGCAAGGTTGAGATTATCAAAAGGGTTAGATGTAAAAAGGGTATTTGAAATGCTAATGAGTGAGCTAGGGTAAAGTCAGTAGATAGGGTGTGAATGAAATTTACATTTTAACTTAAGTGCAGAGGTGTTTGGTTTTCAAAGAAACGTGATAAAGTTTTACAACTGACAGAATAAATAGGGCAAGATAATTACATTTATTTTTCCCAAAAGGAAAAAGCCATACTGACAACATGAAAGATATTTTATAGCATGAGAAAAGTAAATTCCAAAAAAATATGGAAACAATGGGATTTACAGATCGAAGAGGAAGGAGTATATTTAAAGGAGGATGGAAGGTTGTATCAAGGTTGGCTATGTAATATCTAAAAGATACTCTGTGTGAAACAGACTTGGGGAAACAGCCTCTAGCCACGTTGCAGAAGTTGTGTTAAATTCCACTGTCGGGTGGGTGTTGTGGTAACCTTTCTGGATTGCCTCTCTACATTTAAAATCTATTTTGGACTGTTGCCTTAAAGGGGGTGTGCAGTTGGGAGTCAGGTTAATTAGGAATTTTGGGATTTATTATAATATTAAGTAACAGTTTAACTGTAATCTTGTGTATGTGTTTTGATTCTTTTCTTTTGCTTTTAAATGTTTTAATTTAATTTCTGTGGACTCGCTACTTCTGAATTCAATGCACAAACTTTCTCGTAATAAATACAAATTGCAAAACCGTTGCAATAGTGTGGCCAAGTTTCCCTTATGGATTTAGTCAGCCTGGCAAACATGACCTGCTGTATCATAACAAACCAGAACTTACTTAAGTTATCGCCATTATTTCCCAAATGTTCTCCTGCATTCAGGCATACTTTGTTGGATTCATTACTTAGAACATGATTTAGCAACAGCATTCTTTCTTGTTGGGCATGTCACATACTGGTTAAGAAAGCATAGGGTTGCCAATCCTCCAGGATTGGAAGATTAATCTCTGTGACATTGCTCCAAGCAACCCAAGAGAAAAATCATAGGAGCATTAAACAAACTTGTGCTTTTTTCACATTTTCTTTGAACAGTTTCATTTATTAGTTATAGAACTATTGGGAGTAGGGGAGACTAACAGTCAAGGTTAATCCAAATGAGTGACAAAGGCCTGGATTTTCACTATGATGGAGGGTCTCTATGTCATTGCAAAATTGGCAAATGGGGCCCAAATCTGGAAGTCCCGCCCCTAAACATGGCACCTATCATTTTCGGAGTGGGGGAAGGGAGAATGAGCATGGGTCAAGATTTCCTCAAGCGCATTTCGCAGATGCAGCTGCACATAGAAATCAGCAGCTGCCTCCACTCATGTGTGATTTTGGTGTGGGAGGTGTCTGAAACCTGACCTATGCAGATTAGACCTGATAGGAGCAGGTCTGAACTTTTTGGATTTGTTTGCATAGCCAAGGTACCCGTCTGGCGAGGTAAGATACCCTTTGGATATGGTCCCGGGGCACCTTATGGGGAGGTCAGGTTCCCTTTGGGATTGCTAAAAGTAGGCATGAATGTTCCTAAATTTATTGTATAAATTCAGTGGAACCGTGAAGCTCAATGGAACTATCAAAATCTGTCAAAAGTGTCAAAATGAACTGTCAAAGGGAGTTGTCAAGCTATTAAAGCATTTAAACCTCTTGCTCATTACCTCTGGAAAGAAAATGTCAGAAGGGTTAAAAAAATGATTGCTTGCTATTTCACTCCGTATGTTGACATAATCCTTCAGGCTTCCGTTAACTGGATTAGTGCTGCTTGACTGATTTCACAATTGTCCATTATCACAGTAGAGTGCCTGCCATTTTACATTTTGAGTGACTGTTCTAAGTGGTTACAGACTCGTTGAAGTGAGACTATGTAATTGAATGAAATGTTTGCTGTTATAATGGATAATGAAGTTAAAGGAATGCAAATTCAGCAAATGGGCTTTTATGAATGAGAGCATTTTTAAAAATAATGTCTGCAACATACACTTGGAACCTTATTTTAATTAATTTGAGCATGGGTCCTGAGGTCTTCCTATGGTGGATACTGGGTGGGATGGGGTTGCATGAGTTGGCACTAATTTAACATAGTGGCAATGAAGAGCTATGGTGGGGTGGGTGGGGGACATAGGTTGGCATGAGTTGGCATGGATGGGGCACAGGAAGTCTGTTGGGGGTGAGAGGGTGTGAGGGCTGTTTTATGTTTCTCTGCTTTTTAAAAAACCATTGATACAGTGCCGATGCACTGAGGCAGGCCTTCCACCCAGCCTGCCTCTGCACCCGGCATCCTCCACACAGGTTCTGGGGTCGCCCAGCCCAACTGTCAGGGAAACCTACCAGCTTGGAATAAAAATCTGACCTTTTGGACCACTTTCTCCCAGGTTGGGTTTGCTGAGCCGGGAAATGAACAGACTTTATGCGCTCCCAAACCGGGAGCAAAAATCTAGGCCAGAGAGTCTGTTTCATTTCCAACTGGTGTGGGAGAATGAAATGGTGGCATGAGTATAGGGGAAGACTGGTTCTGGGTGGAAGGTTGTGATGATACCTCCAGGAAATACGCCCAAGCA
Source organism: Carcharodon carcharias (assembly GCF_017639515.1). NCBI lineage: Eukaryota > Metazoa > Chordata > Chondrichthyes > Lamniformes > Lamnidae > Carcharodon > Carcharodon carcharias. Next base: position 202,165,549 of record NC_054469.1, read on the forward strand.
GATGGGGTAAGCCTAAAAAAAAAATTGAGAGTCCATTCTAAGATTCTCTCCTCTTTTCGACCCAAAAGTTTGTCTGAAGGCTGCTTGATGTCGATCACACTAGCAAAAGATTACTCTGATTGTGGCCACAGATAGATTGTTTATCCCTCTGAGCACTAATTTTCACCCCCACCAGTAGTATTTGTGTTCTGCACTGCTCATTGGGGGTGGGTGGGTCTGAAACATTCTCACCACTGCCCTTGTCTGGTCAGTTATACCGTGCTCCACTGGACTTAGGAATCCTATTATCAATAATACCACATTAAGAACACTCCAACACAATTGTACTTTTGGATTTCTTATTACAGCTGTTCAGAAGTACCTTTTAATTGCAAACAACGCCATTAGAATATTTGGAGGATACTGTCAATGAATGAGGTACACTTACATAACAAACTGGCATAGTGACTACAGTATGCATTTTACAGGATAAAGTTTGAATATAGACATAGAGTTTCAAATAATGGATGGTGCTTAAAACAATTGATAGTATACTAAGACCAAGTCTCACTATCAATTCTCTCAACAAATACTCCCTTTGCTGGCTGAAATGAATAAACTTGAGAACAACAAACTGGTACTGGGTAATGTGTTATGGAACATGCTGTCACATGAAATTGTGGCTGTGTTAATAGAGGACTATAAATAGCAGCTATTGGCCTAAATGTAATTGACTGCTCTGGATCCTGTCCTTCAATTAATTCTGCCCTATAATAAAATAATACTAACTGTTAAGGAAATTGTTCACTATCTACAGTACTGTTGTAGTTTTTGGAAGAAGGATAATCAATCAGTAGCAGCTCACATCATAATGTTACATTTATAGTTACTAAGCTAAAAGTTGTAAAATCAATTACTTGCAATGGTACGAGGGAACAGTCAGCCTTTGCGTAAACTTAAATCTCCCATTTAATTCAGTCACTGTGCTTAAAATCACAGTTATCTTTTTGAATGCTTGTAAATCTTGTTGCTACATTTCAATCTCCTAGTTTACAGAACTTAATCCATTCTGCAAAAGTCAATTAGAAATATTATATTTCCATGTGAACGGTTACATAATCCTAAATGTTATCAAAGTGAGCTTCCAGTAAGTCCTTCAGATCCATCTCCAATGCAGAAGGGCCTATACCTTAATTTTCTTTTATTTATTTATGGGAAGTGGGCATCGTTGGCTAGGCCAGCATTTGTTGCCCTTCCCTAACTTCTCTTGAGAAGGCGGTGGTGAGCCACCTTCTTGAACCGCTACTGTCCATGCGGTGTAGGTACACCGAGTGCTGTTAGGAAGGGAATTCCAGGATTTTGATCCCGTGACAGTGAAGAATGTAGTTCCAAGTCAGGATGGTGTGTGGCTTGGAGGGGTACTTGCAGATGGTGGTGTTCCCATGCATCTGCTGCCCATGTCCTTCTAGAGGGCAGTGGTCACGGGTTTGGAAGGTGCCCTTGAAAATGATCCTTGGTGAGTTGCTGCAATGCATCTTGTAGATGTTACAGACTACTTCCACTGTGCATCAGTGGTGGAGGAAGTGAATGTTTAAGGTGGTGAATGGGATGGCAATCAAGCAGGCTGCTTTGTCCTGGATGGCATTGAGCTTCTCAAGTGCTGTTGGAACATCACTCATCCAGGCAAGTATTTTCTGTTTTTGTTCAGATTTCGTCATTGCAATTTTTTTCATTTCTCCAATAGCTGCTAAAAACATTCATAACCTGTGGATAAATCTCTGAGTTTCCTATAAGATGTCCAGTTCCTTGAACTCTGACTTAAGGCTACAATTTATTAATTTTAATCACTCTTCTACTAATGCCCTTTAGGGAAGGAAATCTGCCATCCTTACCCGATCTGGCATACATTCACTGCAGACCCACCACAATGTTGACCCTTAATTGCCCTCTGAAATGGCCTAACAAGCCATTCAGTTGTGTCAAAGTGCTATCGAAAAGCCTGTTAAATAATACTGGGTGGAATATCCAGCATCAAATTAGTCATTGGATACAACAAAGTGCAACCAGCCCAGTTGACCCTGCACTCATCTGGGCAAATGGAAGATATTCCATCACAATCCTGTGCCTTTCCTGAAGGAAAAACAATAAAAAACTTGGAAATAAGAATACTGGTCCAAACTGGTCTTGTTAACTTCAAAATGGAACATAAGTAAAACTGGGAAAAAAGAGTACTGGTCCAAACTGTTTTTTCCCTTCTGGGTTGTCAACTGCGGGCAGGCTTTGAGGCCTGTCAGGAGGTGAATTACTTACCACAGTATTTACATGGCTGGTCCAGTTAAGCTTCTAGTCAATGGTAACCCCCAGGATGTTGATAGTGGGGCATTCAGTGATGACAACATCCTGGCATGATAATTCTCTCTAAAACTTCAACGTCACTGACCTGAAACATGGAGCTGCATTTTATGGAGACTGCTGGAGTGAGAAAGATGGCTGGTGGGCATAGAGAATTGTGCAGAAGGACACGTGCCAGACTCCCATCAGCGGGGAAGTAATTAAGTCAGCAGTGGGAAGGTAGCAAAACAGAAAATTCGCCTGTTAGCAGCAGGGAGCTCTTTGATATGGGAATCATCCACCCTGTCCTTCTTCATGTTGGGTACTGGAAGGGAGATGCTGGCTAGACAGTGACATCTCAGACCTCAGTTGAACCCTTTGATACCACTGAATGATCTTGTGCGATGGTGGAGGACTCTTCTCCCTAGACTTTGGAACGTCTTTTTGTGTTGGAGCAACAGAAATTCAGATGCTGCGAGATTTAAGCTGCAGAACTTTCCTTCAAAGCCTGCAAGATGATTTCCAACTCTAACACAGGGCTGGCTGCCCTTTAAATATGGCACCAGCTCCTGCCTGACGTCAGAAACACCCCCCGCTACATGATCCAGCAGCAAGCTCGCTTCACCTGTATTCATGAGCTTGCTGCCATGTATTTGAGTTCAGCTGACTGCCATGCACCTGTGCCAGAGCCCCGCTGATTTCCCGGCCCGCCGGTGGGTGCTGTGATGGTAGGACTTAGTCTAGCCCCTGTTTTTCTCCCCACAGATGATACCAGGCCTTCTGAGTATTTCTTACATTTTCTGCTTTTATTTATGTTAAACACTCTATTTGGCTTTCCATAGGCACTGCCTGAGCTGCTGATTATTTTCAGCATTTCTACTTTAGTTCAGATTTCCACTATTCATTGTATTTTGCTTTTGTATCAATATATCTTGTGGTGTAGTAGGTGCCATCCCTGCTTCTGAGCCAGAAGTTCCAGGTTCAAGTCTCACTCCAGGACTTGATGGCCAAAGAAGATACCTCCATAACGTGGTCAAACAGGTTGAATATCAACTTGTAAATCCTTCTAACAAACACCAATGGCACGTGTTAAGAGTAGGAGAGATTCCTGGTCAGCCATGTGTTGGGAAGAAAATTGGAGCATCCACCATCAATATCCATAGCTCCAGGCTACAACATGCATGTAAAAGTGTATTTTACCACTGCAACTCCTTAGGGGGCCAGTTGGCTGGTCAGCTGGTGTTCCATTCAGGACCTGCCTCCTTGTCCTACCTGTGGTGGAGAGTGAGGCGCTGCGGGTTGGACCTGCCCTCAGGCAGAGAACGGAAGAACAACAACAATGTCCACAGTACACTAAAAATACTACATCAAACTCCAGAAATTACAGATGCAACAAAATCTTAAAATGCTGGGTTCTTCTAATCTTTAGCATAAAACAGATGTGCATATTCCAACTGCAAAATTCTCTGACCAAACATTGCTTAAACTCTGAATGATCTTGGGTTTTGTTTAACCACAACAATTAGATTTTGTGGTCTTAAAATGACCAACCATCGTAAAGTTCTACTTCAATGGGATACTGCATTGTGTTTTACATGATATTTTTGTTAATATAAAACAATATCTTAATCAATCTACTGTGAGAAAGGTCACAGGGACTTGCCCACTTAAGTGAACAAGAGAACGAACTTGCATTTATATAAGGATTTTCATGTACTTTGGATGATCCAAAGTGCTATATAACCAATTAATAACTACTTGAAAGTGTGGTGCCTCCACTATCTAGAAAACTCAGATAGCGTGTGGAGTGCCCTCGATTGGCACTTTAATTGATCTAATTGGCTACCCACTAAGAGTGGGCTATTAGCCATCACCCCTCCAGAAACCACCTCCCTGAAAATTGGCTGTGGGTGGGAATGTGCCAGTAGACCAGCATGCTGGTCGGTAGTGAGAAATTGCCATCTTGCCCGTTTCCAAACCTGCCTCTGCCTCAGGATGAAAATTCTGCCCATCATCTTTGGTGATGCAGTACTCCCTCAGTGCTGCACTACATATTATGTGCTTAATTGCTGGAGTGAGATTAAACCCATCATCTCCTGACTCAGAGCCATCACTGAGCTGATGTCAGACTACAAGTATTTCATTTTAAAGTTGTGGATGGAGTCCAAATGCTTCCTTGGTGGCAATATGTGACAGTTCACTCAGGGAGTCCGAGTTGCTGTGGCAACATGCACTTTTTACATGCTAGTTGCAGTCTGGAGCTATGGTGATGGTCGAGGGTCCAACTTGGCTGACCAGGAATCTCTCCTGCTCTTAACACCTACCACTGATGTGTGCTGGAAAGATTTGCAGATTTGGCTGTGTTACGAATGTACCTTCTGTCAAGTCTGCAGTTTGGACTCGAACCTGGAGCTGCTGGCTCAGAGGCAAGAACGTCACAAGACCTCGCCAAATACTTCCTTAGAAAACTTTAATTGCAGCTGATGATTTGTTGTTTGAGAATCCCTGATAAGCTTTGAAGCAGATTTAATCAGATTACAGGTTATTTCCAGGAATAGCTACACAAAAATGTTGATTATCATTTGTATGTCCCACCTTCTGAGTTGCTAAGGAAATGGAGATCCATTATTAAATGTGTGTGTGTGTATGTGTGCGAGAGAGAGAGATAAATATAGTGGGGTGGGCTGGGAGGGTTGAGACAGAGAAAGAGTGAATTAAATAGAGTTATATAATGAGTAACTAATGTGTATGAGAAACTCCTTGCCTAAAGCAGAGGTATACTGGTGTGCTACAAAATAAAACGCAACAGGAACACTCAACAGATTAAACTGCTAGATAACCAACCAATCCATTTATCTTACCTGCTATGTCTCATTACCTGCACGCTAAATGCTTTCCTTCGCCTATGAAACATGTACAGTCTTGCCTAATCTTATATAAGATCCTGAGGGATCTTGACAGGATGGATGTGGAGAGGATGTTTCCTCTTGTGGGAGAATCTAGTACTGGGAGCCACTGTTTAAAAATATCCATTTAGGACAGAGATGAGGAAGTAACATTCGTGCTACACAAGTGCCAGGCAATGACAATCTCCAGCAAGACAAAATCTAACCATCACCCCTTTACATTCAATGCCATTACCATCACTGAATCCCCCACTATCAACATCCTAGGAATTACCATTGACCTAAACCGGACTAGCCACATACTGTGGCTACAAGAGCAGGTCAGAGGCTAGGAATCCTGCGGCAAGTAACTCAGCTCCTGACACCCCAAAGCATGTCTACAATCTACAAGGTACAAGTCAAGAGTGTGATGGAATGCTATCCCCTTGCCTTGGATGAGCACAGCTCCAACAACACTCAAGAAGCTTAACACCATCCAGGACAAAGCAGCCTGCTTGATTGGCACCCCATCCATAAATATTCATTCCCTCCACTACTGACACACAATGGCAGCAGTGTGTACCATCTACAAGTTGCACAGCTGAAACTCACCAAAGCTCCTTAGACAGCACCTGGAAGTTCCCCTCCAAGCCACTCATCATCCTGACTTGGAAATATATCACCATTCCTTCACTGTCTCTGGGTCAAAATCCTGAACCTCCCTCCCTAACAGCACTGGGTGTACCTACACCACATAGACTGCAGCAGGTCAAGAAGGCAGCTCACCATCATCTTCTCAAGGGCAATTAGGGATAGGCAATAAATGCTGGCCTAGCCAGTGAAGGCCACATCCCTTGAATGAATGAAAAAAAGAATTTTTTTCTCTCAGAGGGTGGTGAGTCTTTGGAACTCTCTTCCTCAAAAGGCGGTGGTGGCTGAGTCTTTGAATATTTTTAAGGCAGAAATAGATAGATTCTTGATAAGTAAGGGGGTGAAACGTTACTGGGAGTAGGCAGGAATGTGAAGCTGAGGTTACAGTCAAATCATCCATGATCTCATTGAATTGTGAAGTAGACTTGAAGGGCCGAGTGGCCTACTCCTGCTCCTAATTTGTACGTTTGTCATCAAACCTTTAGGTCTGATCTATGAGTTATTAGTAACTTAACGAAATGCATTCTTACGCACCTATTTACAAACGGTAAAACCCTGAGTTGTGGGGTGAATTTTATGGGGAGAGGGTTGAGTACCCACCACCCCCCCTCCCTCTGGCTGAAAAGTCTGCCAGCACCTTGCCAACCAGGCATTCAATTTCCCCACAACAAAATTATGCTGGGGCATTCTTAATTACACGAGACTGCGACCCCCCACCGCCACCCAACCCCCCCCCCCCCCCCCCGCCCCTCAGGGACAGGATGTCCTGCCCTTGAGAGCTGCTGGCCATTCCCTTTGAATTAATTTCTAGCACAGTTATTCTCTGACTGCTAATTTTCCTTTGCCTGCAGATTAGGTTTGGTCTTGACTCCTCAAATACAATGCTACATGAGGTTGACAAAGATCTGAATTTTCACGCATGTGGAGAGGCTCTCCATCTTTGAAAACAGCTCCAGGGGTCCAAATCTGGTAGCCCTACTCTCAAACCCGGTCCCCACCATTTTCGCAGTTGGGGAGTTGGGCGGGTAGAACTTTGCACATCCATGGCGCACAATTTGGTTAAAGTGTAGCTACCTTCAGTCTGATCTGATTTTTGCAATGAGGGAGTAGGAGATATCACTTATGTTTGTTAGATCTGGCAGGGGAAAATTTAAACTTATCGGAGTTTTTTGGAGAGGTAGGGTGCCCGTTCGGAGAGGTAATATACTCTTTTGGATATGGTATTTGGACATCTTTGGGAGAGGTCAGGTGCCCCTTAGGATTGTTAAAAGTAGACATGAAAGGATGTTAAAAATGAATGAATTCACTGGAACTGTCAAAGTGAGCTGGCAAACTGTCAAGGTATCTAAATCTCCTGTTCCTTAAATATTTGAAAAAAGTGCAGGATTGGAAATAAATCAATGCTTGCTATTTCACTCTGTTGACATAAGCCTGAGGGTTATCATTACAGGATTAATGCTGTTGATTTCACAACCTATCATCAACACGGAAGTGTGATTATGAATGCAAATGCTTCTTCTTATACAGAATTAAAGGAGGATAAATGTAGTGAATGGGTTTTTATCAATGAGAGTGTTTTTTAAAATAGTGAATTCATTAATAGGCACGTAAGTACTTCATTTAATACCAGCATAGGTCCTGAGGCCTGCCCGTGGTGGGTACTGGGTGAGTTGGCATGAAGGACGTAAGTGCCATGGGGGTGGGCAAAGGGTCATAGGTTGGCATAGGGGCTATAAGGGACCATGCAGGTTGGTGGAAGGGCACAGGTTAGCATAGGGACTATAAAGGGCCATGGGGGTGTGAAGGGGGAGGGTGTGGATGGAGAGGCATAGGTTGGTATAGGGGTTACAAAAAACCATTCAGGTGGATGGAGGGGTCATGCTGGGTGGGTGGAGGGGCATGAGTTTGGCATGGAGGAGCATGGAGAGTGTGTGGAGTGGATGAGGGTGTGTGAGGGATAAGGGCTGTTTTTGGTTTTATTCTCTTTTTCCCCCACAGTGCTGGAGCACTGAGGTAGGCCTTGACTCCCAGCCTGCTCCCTACCCAGCAGCTCTTGTGTTGCCTCTAAACTATTTCCGGAGGTGGCGGGTCCGACTTCACCCCACCCCAATCCCCCTGGAAATGAAAATTCGACCATCCGGGACATTTTTACCCAAGTCATGTTTGTGGAGCTGGGAATTGTCCTGACTCTGCGCTCCTGACCCAGGAGCAAAAATTCAGGCCTAATAGTTCAAATAACATTGCCCCAGCAGTGCCAGAAGACAGTAGTGGCCACTGCTGGGACTACAAGCAGTTCCCATAGGGAAGATGTCTCCTGGACTTGAAGATAAGTCCAGGCGGGCAGTTGGAGGGGAGTGGGAGGTACTGGGTGTAAGGGTAGGGTGGGGTCAGGTTTTAGAGGCCAGGGGGTGAGGGTACACAAAGAGGTGGGGGGGGGGGGGGGGGGGGGGGGGGGGGGGGGGGTGGTGGGAGGATCCTGTGGGAAGGATGGAGGAAGGGGGTGTAAAATTCATCCCTGTGTGATTATTAGTTAATCTCTATTCATATAAGCCACTATGATTTAAATTAGATTTATTTACTACTAGCCCTAAATAATAGATATAGCAACCTTTTGTTTTTAAGTTTTTATCCAAATCTGTTTTTTTTTCATTTGGGCATTTAACTTTATTTGAATATACTTCACAATAGATACTGAATGTGAAGTACAACTGCCCTATTCAAGGTAATGAGGTAATTATTGTTCTGTTGCGTGGATTAAGGTTTAGTTTGCAGATTCCCTGAGAGATTCAGTGATCTCTGGAGGAGAGTGATGACCGTGATTTTAACGGGTCTGTACAGCAGCTGAAATGTTAAATAAAATAATTAAAAGCAATCCCGTGACACCACCCTGCTCCATACGGAAACGCACATTCACATTTAATTGTGCGATGATCGTTTTATATTTAATTGACAATTAGGACTGAGATGAGGAGAAATTCTTTACTTAAAGGGCTGTGAAACTTTGGAGTTCCCTACCTAAGAAGGCCGTGGATGCTCCATAGTTGAGATAGACAGATTTTTTCGTCTCTCAGGGTATAAACGGATATGGGGAACGGGTGGGGCAGTGGGGTTAAAGCCCAAGATCAGCTATGATTGTATTGAATGGTGGCACGGGCTCGATGGGAGCAGGAGTAATCCACATGGCCCATTTCTTATGTGCTTGTGTTGTGTTCTAGAAGAGTTTGTAAAAGTAGACAACATAGAAATGGCCATTTTGAGCATTTTGGTCCTGAGATGACGATTCAGGAAAATAGAAGGGTGAATTCTCAGCTGTGTTCAGAGGATGGTTTCTTTGCCACCAAGGTGAAGGACTCCTGTTCTGGACTTAGGCCAATTTATATATTTCAAGCAATCTATTACCAGGAGCCTGCTTTTTTTTTGTAGCCAGGATGCCCAATTTTGCTGCAGTGACTTAAAGGCCAAGATCAACAAAAGAACACTTTTGCTGGCAGAAAATTGCAGGTAATCAGGAACATGAATCAGAGGACTAGCATCTTTTCATAATGCAGCTGCAAAGGTGCAGCAAGTGCAGCTGAATAAAATTGGCCTCCTTCAATACCATGAGCAGAGAGAATGGGAGAAGGTGGCTCTTGCACATCAATCCGATCTCAACCACCTAGACATAGGCCGGGAATTTCTGTGCCAGCCGGTCTCGGGCGTGTTCGGTGGTGTGAGCAGACAACATGGTGCGATCGGTTTCCCGATGGCACGAAACCAGTTTGCGATCGTCCGCTCAGCCCGCCGATGACAGACCGCGTTTCCCACCAACGGATGTCAGGAACCTCATTGTAATACATCTGCATATCATTCATTATTAGGCCTTCCCATCAGAATCTTCCTCCCCCGCCACTGGACCGTCCACCCACATCGGCGGGAATGCATGCCGACGTGTTTCACAACAGCATATGACAGGTATGCACTTGGCAGGCTGCACTTCGGAAGTGAGTACACAGTAATGTTGCACAGCGCTCACTAGGGTTGCCTGTTGGATTTCAAGCTTGAGGTGTGTTGGGTGGGTATGGAAGGGGAAGGCAAGGGCAGCCTTGCGGCTGAGGTGACTTCAGGGTGGTGGCAAGGGCAGCCCTGTGGTTGAGGCGCGTTTGGTGGGGGGGGGGGGCGGACAGGTTGGGCTGCCCTGCAGTTGAATATAGCATAAAAGCATTCAGGATGGGGGGTAGGGTGGGCGAGGGAAGCGGCCTTATATAAAGTGACCATTCCTCTGCAACTGAGACGGTTCAGGCACAGCCATTGATATGATTAGAGTCAGGCCTCTAGCTTATCTGCCCACTCAAGCAACACACAGGCATCAAAGTGCCACCAAGTGCTCCAGAGCTGTTCACGCCTTGAGCATGGACTGCAAAGTAATGAGCATTTTAATGGACTGCAGAATAATTGGACGGCTGGGCACGTTGTACAATCTCCTTGCTAAAGCTGGCCCTGGAGCAGTCACTAGCGGAGGCACTCACAGCCCCTTACAATGTCAGCATCACAGTTTGGACCAGTTTCACCAATGGTTCAAGCTAACAATGCAGCCATAGTGTGGGTTAGGAAAATGCCTGCGTCTGAGCTGAGAGCACAGCATGCAGTCCAGAGGGCAAAGCTGCCACCAGTTGGTCAGGTGGAGTGGGGCGGAGGTGGTTGGGATTTCGGGCAGCCAAGCAGCGCCCTAAACTCCGGCCATCCAAGTGGTGGCCAGCACTCTTTGCAATGTGTTAAGAGGCCTTCACACTTAACCAGGACAGGTTCTTTGTACACCCATGCATCTGTGTGTCTCTTTCTTTCATCCTTCAGGAAAAGTAAATCAGGGTCATGGAGCCCAGTGAACTAGCTGTATGCCTCATTGCTTACAGAGAATGAAGACGGCAGAGAAGAGAGTGACAGAGATGCCTGGCTGCACAGAGGGAGGAGCAGCACCCTCAGGAGAAGGGGCAGCTGAGGCTCCTGCACACGCCGACGACGAGCCACAGTGAACCGTTGCTGGTCGACACCAAGCTAGACTCCGCGTCTATAGACACCGCCTTTCATTCTTGTAGATGACCGAGAACCAGTGTTGTCGAAGATTGCACATGTCTAGGGAACTGATCAGTCACATCTGCCAGCTACTGCAGGATTTGGCACCTAGAGGGCATTCACTGTGAGTAGGCTTGAAAGTGACCACAGCGCTCAATTGCTATGCCAGTGGTTCCTTTCAGGGCTCCACAGGTGACCTCTGTGAGATATCATAAGCCGCCACCCACAAATGAATCCATGAGGTCATGGATGCCATCTTTGCGAGGTTCACACAACTTTGTGCATTACACCCAGGACCAGGACAGCAAGGATGCAAGAGCGATTGGGTTTGCCCAGATCTTGGGTCTCCCACAGGTGCAGGGTGCCATCGACTGCACTCACGTGGTGGTCAGGTCTCCGTCACAACATGCAGCAAATTCCATCAACTGCAAAGGATTGCATTCACTGAATGTGCAGCTGGTCTGTGACCACCAGAAACACATCCTGCAGGTCTGCGCACAATTTCCAGGGAGTGTGCACGACACCAACATTCTCAGTCGGTCACAGATCCCTGATGAATTCCAGGGTTCACAAAAACAGCAGGGATGGCTTCCAGGGACAAGAGCTACTCGCAGAGAGCGTGGCTCATAATACCTGTGCGGTGACCTCAGACTGCAGCAGAGCTAAGGTATAACAGGGCTCATGCTGCAACTCGCAAGTTGGTGGAGCAGGCCATTGGGATGCTGAAAATGAGGTTCCGTAGCCTGGACCGGTCTGGTGGAGCCTGCAATATAGTCCACAGAGTGTGTCATGCATCGTTGTCACCTGCTGTGCCCTTTACAACCTGGAGCTGCAACAGGGAGAGGAGCTGGCTGAGGAGGAGATGGAGGACTGGAAGTCTCTTTGATGAGGATGCTGCCGATGAGAATGAGAGTGAGGAGGTCCTCGAAGGCGGCAATGATGGGGATGAGGCCCTCACACTGGCCAGATGAGACTCGGGAGGCCCTCATAAATGTTAGGTTTATAGAGGATGATGACGACGTGCAATGAGGTGACCCCATAGATCTTCACATTGCACCTGTGAATGTTTGACTCCAGTCTGGCTTATGGCAATGTGCATAACCTCTGTGGTAATGGTCCTGTCATGGGGATGCAGTGGAGGCCCTAATAGTCGCACAATTGCAGGAGGATGATGACAACATACAATGAGGGCACTCCACAGAACTTCACATATCCTCAGAGAATGTCTGATTCCTGTCTGGCTGAGGGCAGCTCGCTTGCGCTCTGTGATCAGGTTCATATCATTGAGACACAGCCATGAAACTTTAGAAGCATCTGATCCTTTGTCCGCTTTCAGCATCTGACCCCTTCAGGAGCACTGCGTAAGTGGTCACAGATGCTGAAGAGATGGGGGCCAGCCCCACCTTAAAGGTGCTGAGAGCACACAGAGAGAATGATGGAACTCTGTGACGCCTGCCCGCTACGTTCTGGCAGCAATGACAATGAGGTGCAGTCATCAGTAATGTGTCCAGGGAGTGTGAGGCCGAACCATCATTTTGGTCTGAAGGCTGCACAAAGAACAGGGAAGAGGCCCTGGACTGAGACACCTGCCCTTATCTCGTGCAGAAAGGTTTCAGATCTGAATGACACCATAGCTGCTCATCAGAACAAGGAGCCAAAGGTAGGGAGACATTCTTGGGAGTTTATTGACAATAATGAACAGTATGTACATGTGATTAACACCCACGCCCAGGCTGTGCAACTACATCTTAACATTCCCCCGATGGGAGGCCCTCTATGGAGGTGTCCTCCCCCTTTCTATCGGAAACCTGGGTTGGAGGGTGTTGCATGCAGCAGTCCCCTATAATCGTAGGATGCATAGGTTCACGGACTCTCAGGACACATGCCCTTTTTTGTGGAGTCCGTGGACCATGCATATATAGGGTGTGGTAGGCTGCACTCCCTTTTTAGTTATTTGATAAACCTATTATTAATGTTTTGTTTGCACTTCAGCCCCACGCTCCTGATCTAAGGACACCCGGTGCGGAAGGGGGGTCGGGAAGGAGGAGGACCTCCTCGTGAACCTGCTCCTGGGCTTGGCCAAGTTGGCTGTTAACAGGTCCAGGCAGCGGGCAATCGACGGGGGAGTCCCGCCCGATTGTTTATCCCTCTTCCGCGGCTACGTTCGCGGCCAGATGTCCCTGGAGAGGGAGCAAGCGGTGTCTGCCGGCACACTCAAGGCCTTCCGTGCTCGGTGGGCACCGCGGGGACTGGGGTGCTTTATTGACCCCTTTTATCACATTTTGGTTTAAAGTTGTAAGTTTCCTTTAAACTTTGTTCTTGGTTTTACAGCTGACCAAAATTAGGGGCTGTGCCTGATTTATCCTAATTTTGTTAATTTAGTTTAATTGTTTTGACTCTATAAGAGTTACATCTTAACATTCCTAACACTGCCACTACAGCAGAGATGGAGGCAACCTGCTGACTGCTACACCCTGTCTGCCTTGACTTTGGCAGGCATCCTCTGGACGGCCAAGACCTGGAGGGCCCCGGCCTGCTTTTGGTGTCCTGCTGTGTGGCAGTGGCGCCCTCCTTGGCCTGTGGAGCTGAAGCTGCTAAGGTCACAGGAAGGGGATTCAGATGGGCTGGACACTGCTGTAGTCACCTTGATTGATGGCCCCAGGGGAAATCCTGCTGATCCTTCTCCCTTTGGGTGCCCAAGGGCCCCAGGCTGACTTGTTGAGGAGAAGGGGTAGCTGGAGTGAAATCAAGCTGCCCCGCACCCCTCTCAAATACGCTGTCGGAGGCTAACTGTGGCATCAACAATGGAGTTCAGCCCGCGCAGCAGTGCAGGAGCAACATCCTGGACCAAGGTCTCCATGGCGACCGCCATCTTACCAGTGTTGACCTTGTTGATGCTATCACCTCAGCCTGAAGGCAGGTGGTCTCCTCCATCGTGCCTTGCAATCTGGGGAGTGCAGCGGACATCCCTTCCTGATGCTCCCGAGCTTGCCTTTGCAGTTCCAGCAACTGTGACATGACCGAGTCCAGAGGCTTGTCATCTGACTTGGAATCAGTGAATTTCTGGCCTCCAGCAGCCCTCTGAGTACCGGACACCTGGGAAGTCCCTGCTGCTGCCTGCTGTGGATCAGACAGTGACAGTGTGATGTGCTCACCAGATTGTGACCCCGAGGCTATTCTAAAGCTAGGTCCCACTGAGGTGTGTCTCTCTGCACTGGTGGAGGGTGTGGGTGAGCGCTGTGACGGGACCTCAAGGAGGGTGCCTTCAGATTCCTCTTCAGAGGTTTCTTCGGGGCTTGATTGGAAGCCCTGAGTTGTTGGCTCTGTCGGCTGTTTCCCAGGTGTGCCTGCGGAAGCAAGGAGAGATAATTAATGCATGGTAGTGGCCTGTGGAACAGGACACATTGCTCACAGCAAGGTTGTCTGATGGATGTTTCACTGCTGGATCCTCATTTGGTAGGGCACCACCAACCTCACCATCAGCACAGGAACGGTCCAGATCGCCACCGGACAGCTGGATGACTCTATTTTCAAAGTCCGTGTGGACCTTGATTTTAGGCATTCCTCATCCAGCCTGCGACCTCTCCCTTTTGTTGTGTGCCAGCTTGTCCTGCATGAATACAGATGGAGAGAGTGTAAGCAGGACGCCTGCCAGGCCAGATTATAAGTATGCCTGGCATGTGTGGGTGGTGTGTGGTCCAGGATGAGGACAATGAAGGTATGTGTGAGAGAGTGAATGATGATGTCCCTTGAACTTGCAGTGAGCGAGATCCCTGTGGATGTGAGATGGGTTTGTGAGTGTGTGAGTTGAGATCGATGAGAACAGTGACTTACCCTGGCGGAACAGAGGAGATCATCCATCCTCTTGTGGCACCATGTGGCTGTCCTCCTTTGCAGGGCATTGGCGCTGACCATAGCTGTCACCACCTCCCAAGTCTGGTTGGTCACACTGCTGCCCATCTTGTGGCCAGAGCAGGGGTAGAGGACTTCCCAGCAGGCTTCCACAACATCCAAAAGGCATTCCAGTGATGCATCGCTAAACCTGGGGGCTGCAGTCCTCTTGCCTTTCATGGACATCTTCCCTGCAGTAGTCATGGGCTGGAAGCACTGAGACATGTGCGCATGGCTACACTTTAAATATGGTGCCTGCCATGCTGAAGTGGTGAGGTGATGGTGTAGCAGGTGAATGAGAGCTCGCCTGCCATCGAAACGGTGTGTTTCCCAGGTATGTATAAGTAATGCGGCAGGTTTGGGACAATACAGCGTGAAAACAACTGAGTGCAAATCTGGGATGGTTCCGCCCATAATTGCTGAAATTGCAGACAAGGTTCAGATACCTCATGAGCCATCTATCTAAGTTTGCTAACAACATTAAGTTAGATGATGCCGTAAATAATGGCAGAAAGTAGCAAAAGGACATAGACAGTTTAAAGAAGTGGGCAAAGCTGTAGCAAGTGGAGTTCAATATGGAAAAGTGTGAGGTCATCCACTTTGGGCCTTAGAAAGATAGATCAGAGTAATTTCTAAAAGGAAAGAAGCTGGGAGCTGTGGATGAGTAGAGAGATTTAGGGATCCAAGTACAGAAGTCACAAAAAGCTAGTGAATAGGTACAAGAAATAATTTAAAACATGAATAGAATGTTGGCCTTCATGAGCGCTGGAGTACAAAGGGTGAAAGTTATGTTACAATTGTACAGATCTCGTGTTAGACCCCACCTACAGTATTCAATTCTGGGGCATGCACCAGATTTACGAGAATGATACTGGGGCTTAAAGGATTAAATTATCAGGACAGGTTGCAAAGACTAGGCTTGTATTCCCTTGCATATAGAAGGTTAAGGGGTGGTCTAATTGAGGTGCCTTATGATGAAGTATTTCAATAGGGTAGACAGAGAGAAATAAGTTCCTCTGGTTGGGGAGTTCAACTTTAAAATTAGAGCCAGGTCATTCAGGGGTGATGCCAGAAAGAACTTCTTCACACAAAAGGTAGTGGGAATCTGGAACTGCATCCCCCAAAATATTGTGGAGGCTGGAACAATTGAAAATTGAATCTGAAAAGCAACATTGATTGGATCTTAAGTTCCTGGTTCCTGATCTCATAGGGTGTGCAATAAAAAACGCAAATTGAAACAAATGCGAAGCACCAAATGTTTTCCGTATTCAAGGGCCTACCAACTGCCTGTTGTCCAGCATTATGGTGTCAGCCCCAATGTCACCTGGAAACGGGCAGCAATTTGTATCCTCTTTTAATTCTGGCAGGAGGTAGTTCTCAAAATATTCCCTTGTAATTCCTGTCAGTGCAGAACAGCACTTCCTGCAATAATCAGTTTATATTGATCACAATAATACATAGGCCTGGAGGTCCCTCCAGAACTGACTTAGGTGTTACTGCTGTTAATATAAGCTGGGCAATGCAGGGAATGCTTTACTGTACTAAATTAAAAGTGGACCACAGTTTCACACTCGGATTGAATTCTTACAAATTTCTATACTGCAGGCGATCCAAGCATTAGCTTTTAACAGCAGTGTATGCCCACACAAGTACCAAACACCCCAATAATCAAAAGTTTAAAAGGAAAAGAT
Source organism: Carcharodon carcharias (assembly GCF_017639515.1). Lineage (NCBI taxonomy): Eukaryota > Metazoa > Chordata > Chondrichthyes > Lamniformes > Lamnidae > Carcharodon > Carcharodon carcharias. The sequence continues at coordinate 202,182,026 of NC_054469.1, forward strand.
AACTGGGTACCACTTGTATTTATATAGCACCTTTAATGTAATAAGTTGATCCAATGAACTTCAAGGGGGCGTTATAAAACAAAATATGACAACAGGCCATATAAAGAGATATGAGGACAAATGACCAAAGGCTTGGTCAAAGAGATAGGTTTTAGGGAGTGTCTTAAAGGAGGAAAGGGAGGTTCTTGTGAATATGAAGGGAATTTCAGAACTTAAGGGCCTAGACAGCTGAAGGCAAGGCGCTGGTGCTAAAACAATTATAAGTTACTTACAAAAAAAAAGGCAGAACACTCAATATTATTAAGTTGCAGTTGACATAAAATGATAGAATTATATCTGCAAAGAGTGAGTTACATTAAGATTAGTTCCCATTCTAAATGAAAAGTACAGCAAGCTAAATGATAAAGGACAATTCCTGTGGCCTTTAAAAATAATGAAGAGTTGATTGGCCTTATAAGGACAACATAGGTTTCTTAGCAACACTAAGCACGGAAGCAAGAAGGTAAGAAGCTTTAGTGGAGCTAATACCACATCTCCTGTTCTCGGAGTTGATAACCAAACTTCAAATTTGACTTCAGTAGATTTATTGCGGAGAATTCAACCAATGCTCTTGGGATCACAGGGCCTATTATTTTTAGATGATAGCTGATTTTTGCATAGGAAAACTGAATACAACAAATATCTCCGTTACATGTTCCATATTCTTTTCAGCATTAACTGAGAATGAAACAGAGGTCTACGATTATTGTTCTGTTGCATCTTACTTAGTGCACTGTCACCTACAGTAAGGACACCTGCAAAACTAGTTGATATTGCATTTTAAAAGAATCCTGCTTTTCCCAGTGGTATTTTCCCTTCCTTTGCTTTTTTATTAGTGGTCTAGGTTTGATTGCAGAAGGCACAATGACACCAAATTTGGAAATACTTTGAAATGAGAGGGATAGTGGGACACTTCCGGAGGACATAGACTTCAGGCTGGGGAAATGGCGGACAGATGGCAGATGAAGTTTAATGCAGAGAAGTGTGAAGTAATACATTTTGTTACAAAGAATGAGGAGTGGAATATAAAATAAAGGGTACAATTTTATAGTGGATGTGGGAACAGAGAGACCTGGGGGTGTACGTGCACAAACCATTGAAAGTAATAGAACAGATTGAGAAAGTGGTTAAAAAGGCACAAAGGGTCCTGGGACGTACAAATAGAGGCCATAGAGCACAAAAGCAAGGAGGTTAGCAGGAGGAACCTTTGTAAAACACTGGACACTGCAGTTTAGGACGAATGTGACGGCTTTCAGATGGGGTACAGAAAAGATTTACAAGAATGGTTCCAGGGTTGAGGGGATTCAGTTACGTGGATTGATTGAAAAAGCTGGGTTCTTTAGAGATGAGAAGGTTGAGAGGAGATTTGATAGAAATGTTCAAAATTATGAGGAGTTTAGACAGAGTAGATGGAGAGAAACTGTTCCCATTGGAGGAAGGGTTGAGAACCAGAGGGGACATGAACAAAAACTTTTTTTACTCAGCGAGTGATTAGGATCTGGAATGCACTACCTGTAAGTGTGGTGGAGGTAGACTCAATCATGACATTCAGAAGGGAATTGGATAATTATCCGAAGAGAAAAAAATTGCAAGGCTATGGGGAAAGGGTATTGGAATGAGACGAGCTGAGTTGCTCTTACAGAGAGCTGGTGTATTCATAATGGGCCAAACTGTCTTCTTCTGTGCTGTAACAATTCTATGAAACCAAACCTTTCCAAATATATAGCTATTTTTTTCTACAATAAGCATTTAAGATCACTGGCACTAAACATTTGAAAAGAGGGTACCTCAACCTATGTAAGGCTAAATTGAAGCCAGTTTGGTGGAGGAGTTCAGACCTCTTTGCAAACTATGATACTAGAGGATGTTCACCCAGTGAACCTTTTGGCCTTAATGTCACTAAACCTGCAATGAGAAAATAATTATTGGGGGTGGGGTGGGGGGTGGAGGTGGTTTCTGCAAAATCTCCAAGAATTTTAAGCCACAACTGCCAATATTAGGTGGGAGTGTGGGCGGTGAAATGTGTAACATTTCTGATCAACAAGAGTGGCTTAAATTCCACATGAAACCAGAACAAACAGCACAGGATTTGTGTTTTAAAACAAGAGATTTAAAATAATGATCCTTGTTCTGAATGAGTGACTCTTGGCTGATCCATCTCAGCAAAAGTGTGTAGTTTATAGGGTGCACCTTATCTGAGTTACTTGTCTCGCTGGCCTGTTTCTGAATGGTAAATTCATTCAGCCCAACAGGGCTATGTCGGTGCTTATACTTCATGGAAGCCTCCTCTCACTTTACTTCATCAACATACCCTTCTATTCCTTTCTCTCTCACGTACTTATCCAACTTTGCCTTAAATACATCTATGTTAATTGCCTCAGTTACTCCATGAGGCAACAAATTGACATTTAGGATTTGGAAACAAGATTAACGTTTCAGTGCAAGTAAGCATTGCACTGTAAAAATTGCCAATTAACTGGAAGTTTGTTTCCACTTCTCTGTAGCTTTATTTCTTGCAATATGTCAGTGCTGACTTAGTGGGAGCACTCCCACCTGAATGAGGAGGCTGTGGGTTCAAGTCCCACTCCAAAGACATCAGCATGCAATCTTGTGTGAAAGTTCAGCAACCCCTCAAAACTGCATTGAAATCTCAAAGGTGCCTTTGTTCAGACATTACTCCAAGGCCCCATCTGCCTTCTCAGCAGCGTGCAAAAGATTCCATGCACTATTCAAAGAGCAGGGGAATTTTCTTGGTGTCCTAGCAAACATTTATCCCTCAACCAGCACTACCAAATACAGATTATCCAGTCATTTCTCTCATCGCTGTTTGTAGGACGTTGCTGTAGGCAAATTAGCTACGTTTCCCCAAAACATTGACTACGCTTTGGGAGAACTTAATTGGATGTTAAGTACTTGGGGGCATCCTGTGTTGTGAAAGATGCTGTAGTTTTGCACCGAACTACATGCTCTGACAATGTGATGTTTATACATCTATCAAAGAGATCGAGAGCGGATGGTGGGCTTCCCATACAACTACAATTGTGTAGTCCAGGGATACAAGGGTTAATCCTGAGTCATGCTGCTCCCGTTCACTGCATGTTTAAACTTTGGTTTATGGGGAATGTGGGGTAACCAATGAAAATTTCAATTCACAGTTCCCTAGCTACCAACTCCATCCTTCTCCCTGACAACTGTCTGAAGCTGAAAAAGACAATTTGCAACCTTGGATCACATCTGACCCCGAAATGAGCTTCTGACCTCATAGCCAACACCATCACTAAGAATACCTATTTCCAACTTGAAACACACTGCCTGACCCTGCCCCTGACTCAGCTCATCAGCTGCTGAAACCTTCATCTATGTTTTTGTTACCTCCCAACTTGACTATTCCAATGCATTCCTGGCCAGCCTCCCACATTCTACCCTCCATAAACTTTGAGGTCAGCCAAAATTCTGCTGCCCGTGGTCTTAATCACATCAAGTTCTTTTACTCATCATCCCTGTGCTTGCTGAGCTGCATTGGCTCCTAGTCAAGCAATATCTTGATTTTAAAATTCTCGACCTTGATTTCACATCTCTCTATGGTGTCATTGCCCCGCCCCTTCTCCCTATCCCTGTAATCTCCTCCAACCCCAGAACTCAGCTATCTGCGCTCATCTAATTCCAGCCTCTTGAGATTTTAATCTGAGATTTTAATCGCTCCGCCATTGGTTAATGTGCCTTCAGCTGCCATGACCCTAAGCTCATGAAATCCCTCCCTAAACGTGCTGCCTCTCTATCTCTCTTTCCTCCTTTAAGATGTTCCTTAAAAGCCATCTCTTTGACCAAGCTCTTAGCCATCTACCCTAATATTGTCTTATGTGGCTCGGTATCAAATTTTGTCACACAACAGTCCTGTGAAGTACCTTGGGATCCTTTGTTATGTTAAAAGTGCTATGTGAATAAAAGTTGTTTTAAAATGATTAAAGAGAAATGGGAGACTTGTAACAAAGAAGCAATTGCTGTGCTGATAGGGATGAGAGTAGCAATAAAAAAATGAAAAAATATTAGTGTTTGATCAATTATAACAAAACTATCTGTACTTATTATTATCCATAAGCACAAGGAATGCTTGTGGTTTTAAACAAAGAATGGTATTCGAAAAATCTTTGTTGAATTTTGTTTTGGTTTATGCAATGTCATTATAGCAGTTAGATAAGCAGTAGGGATTAACAAACAGCCTAAAAGCAGCAGCAAAACTCAGCTCAGTCCAAATTCAGCTAAGCTTGTCAAATCCAAATCTAGTCTGACCCAGTAAAGCACTATTCTGGTTGGCAGCAGTGTGAAAACTTGGCTTGTTGCCAAAGCTTGTACATCTCCACATCACTGGTGGGCAACTTGAACCACCAACACCACTCCTTTCTTTTATAACAGTGTTAAACTTCTAGCTTTCCCTGTTTCTGTGGCAAAACCAATCTGGTGAAGCCTCACTGATCCTAGTTCAGAATTATCTACATAAAACAGGTTTCATACTCAAAGTTTTAAATTTTGTCTGATTTGACTGCACTTATGAATTACTTTATAATAAAGAAAAACAGCTTGGTCGGTCTACCTACTGGATTGACCAAAAGGATGGTTTGCTATATTACAAGTTATTTAACCTTTTAAAATATATACTAGGCTTTCATAACAAGTTATCCCTAGTGCATAGTCAATCTTCTTGTTCTTTACAGTTGCACTGTCATGTGACAAAGTCTATGGCCTGCTCTTAGACTACAGACAGTGGGTTAATTTTTTATTTGAGGGCTCTTTTTGAGATTTTCTTGAGGGCTACCTTTTATTCTTGGGGGCTACTTTTTTTTGGTTTTCCAGAGCTCCTCTTTCATTTTCACTAACTCCTTTATTACATGATGCAGTCACATTACTTTCTACATTTGTGTTGTTTTTTCTCTAGGGGTTCTTGCTTTAGATAGATAAGGTAGCAAAAAATCTAATGACTGTACATATATTATTAAATCTTTTAACTTGGAGTTTGTGAGACAGGTCCTGATATTCAGTTTCCTATAAACTTATTTTATAAATAAGATGTTTTTAATTTATTATGTATAAATCTCACATGATCCATTTCTAAAATGAAAATGCCAACTACTTGGCACAAGGTAAGTTATTGGAAGTGAGTCTCACATCTGCAGCCCTTCTTAAAAAAATAGCTGTAAGCAATTAGCACTCTCTAGTATACTTCTGTTCAGCCAAATTTCCCCTTAATACATCTATTTAAAGTGAGTGCTGAAAAACATGTCAGGATACTGACTTCCAAGTGTCCAACCGTGCAACAAAGGGAAGATAACACAAACTAATTCTGCAGGCACCAAGCTAACCATCAGGTAATGAATGATTTAATTTATTTATACTTCACATTTCAATGATTTTTCCAAGCGAGTGCACCTTCTCATATGATCATCTGCATTTTAACGAGACATAGGGTGGAATCGTCTCAGATTTGCACTAATTGCACTAACTGGTGTCATGATAATGTCGCTGGACCAGTAACCCAGAGACCCACAGCAATGCTCTGGGGATCCAGGTTTGAATCCCGCCACGGCAGATGGTGGAATTTGAATTCAACATAAAAAAAATCCGGAATTAAAAGTACCATTGTTGATTGTTGTAAAAACCCATCTGGTTCATTAATGCCCTTAAGGGAAGGAAAACTGTCGTCCTCACCTGGTCTGGCCTACACGTGACTCCAGATCCACAGCAATGTGGTTGACTCTTATATGCCCTCAGTTGTAACAAGCTGCTACAAAGAGGCAAAAAAGGATGAAACTGGAAGGACCACCCAGCATCGAACTAGGGACCGGAAATGACAATGGCAATCGCAGCCATGTCTGCAGAGCTAGTGCCAAAATTGGGAGAGCTGTCTCACAGACTAGTCATCCTCACGGAATCATACCTTACAGATAACGTCCCAGGCTTCACCATCACCATCCCTGGGTATAGTACTGTCCCACCGGCAGGGCAGGCCCAGCAGAGGTGGCAGCACCGTGGTAAACAGTCGGGAGGGAGTTGCCCTGGGAGTCCTCAACATCAAACTCTGGACCCCATGAAGTCTCATGGCATCAGGTCAAATATGGGGAAGGAAACCTCCTGCTGATTACCACGTACCACCCTCCCTCAGCTGATGAATAAGTGCTCCTCCATGTCGAACATCACTTGGAGGAAGCACTGAGGGTGGCAAGAGCACAGAATGTACTCTGGGTGGGGGACTTCAATGTCCATAACCTAAAGTGGCTCGGTAGCACCACTATTGGCCGTGTCCTAAATGACATAGCTGCTAGACTGGGTCTGCGGCAGGTGGTGAGGGGACCAAGAGGGAAAAACATACTTGACCTCATCCTCAGCAACCTGCCTGCTGCAGATGCATCTGTCCGTGAAAGTATCGGTAGGAGTGACCACCGCACAGTCATCGTGGAGATGAAGTCCTGCCTTCATAATGAGCATACCCTCCATCGTGTTGTGTGGCACTACCACCATGCTAAATGGGATAGATTTCGAACAGATCTAGCAACTCAAGACTGGGCATCCATGAGATGCTGTGGGCCATTAGCAGCAGCAGAATTGTTCTCAAACACAATCTGTAACCTCATGGCTGGACATATCCCCCACTCTACCGTTACCATCAAGCCAGAGGATCAACCATGGTTCAATAAAGAGTGCAGGAGGGCATGCCAGGAGAAGCACCAGGCATACCTGAAAGTGAGGTGTCAACCTGGTGAAGCTATAAAATAGGACTACTTGCCAACCAGCATAAGCAGCAAATGATAGATAGAGCTAAGCGATCTCACAATCAATGGATCAGATCTAAGCTCTGCAGTCCTGCCACATCCAATTGTGAATGGTGGTGGACAATTAAACAACTCACTGGAGGAGGTGGCTCCACAAATATCCTGATCGTCAATGATGGAGGAGCCCAGCACAGCAGTGCAAAAGAAAAGGCTGAAGCATTTGCAACAATCTTCAGCCAGAAGTGCCGAGTGGATGATCCATCTCGACCTCCTCCAGAGGTCCCCAGCATCACAAGTGCCAGTCTTCAGCCAATTCGATTCACTCCATTTGATATCAAGAAACGGCTGAAGGCACTGGATATGGTAAAGGCTATGGGCCCTGACAATATTCTGGCAATAGTACTGAAGACTTGTGCTCCAGAACTTGCTGTGCCCCTTGCCAAGCTGTTCCAGTACAGCTATAACACTGGCATCTACCTAGCTATGTGGAAAATTGCCCAGGTATGTCCTGTACACAAAAAGCAGGACAAATCCAACCCAGCCAATTACCGTCTACTATCAATCATCAGTAAAGTAATGGAAGGGGTCATCAACAATGCTATCAAGAGGCACTTGCTTAGCAATACCCTGCGCACTGATGCCCAGTTTGGGTCCCGCCAAGGCCACTCAGCTCCTGACCTCATTACAGCCTTGGTTCAAACATGGACAAAAGAGCTGAACTGCTGAGGTGAGGTGAGGTTGACTGCCCTTGACATCATGGCAACATTTCACCGAGTGTGGCATCAAGGGGCTGCAGCAAAACTCGAGTCAATGGGAATCAGGGGGAAAACTCTCCGCTGGTTGGAGTTAATCCCAGCACAAAGGAAGATGGTTGTGGTTGTTGGAAGTCAGTCATCTCAGCTTCAGGACATCACTGCAGGAGTTCCTCAGGGTAGTGTCCTAGGCCCAACCACCTTCAGCTGTTTCATCAGTGACTTTCCTTCCATCATAAGGTCAGAAGTGGGGATGTTCACTGATGGTTGCACAATGTTCAGCACAATGTTCACTGATGGTTGCAAAATGTTCAGCACCATTCGTGACTCCTCAGATACTGAAGCAGTCCATGTCCAAATGCAGCAAGATCTGGACAAATCCAGGCTTGGGCTGACAAGTGGCAAGTAACATTTGCACCACACAAGTGTCAGGTAATGGCCATCTCCAACAAGAAAGAATCCAACGATCGCCCCTTGATGTTCAATGGCATTACCATCACTGAATAGCCACTATCAACATCCTGGGGGTTACCATTGACCAGAAACTCAACTGGACTAGCCATATAAATACTGTGGCTACAAGAGCAGGTCAGAGGCCAGGAATCCTGTGATGAGTAACTCACCTCCTGACTCCCCAAAGCCTGTCCACCACTACAAGGCACAAGTCAGGAATGTGATGGAATACTCCCCGCACGCCTGGATGAGTGCAGCTCCCACAACACTGAAGAAGCTGAACACCGTCCAAGGCAAAGCAGTCCGCTTGATTGGCATCCACAAACATTCAGTCCCTTCACCACCAACGCATAGTAGCAGCAGTGTGTACCACCTACAAGATGCGCAGCAGGAATTCACCAAGGCTCCTTAGACAGTACCTTCCAAACCCACGACCACTACCACCTAGAAGGACAAAGGCAGCAGATAGATGGGAACACCACACCTGGAAGCTCCCCTGCAAACCACTCACTGTCCTGACTTGGAAATATATCGCTGTTCCATCATTGTCGCTGGGTCAAAATCCTGGAACTCCCTCCTTAACAGCACTGGGGGTGTACCTACACCACATGGACTGCAGCAGGTCAAGAAGGCAGCTCATCACCTTCCCAAGGGCAACTAGGGATAGGCAATAAATGTTGGCCCTGCTTGCAAAGCCCACATCCCGTGAATGAATAAAAAAAAAATTAAGTGCGGTAGCGGGCAGATGGGTACAATAATGTTTTACTCACTGGTTTTCACGCCATAGCATCCCAACCCACCACATTAATTACGCATTCCTGGGAAACACCTCATTTCAATGGTGGTTGGGCTCCGAGTGGCCTGCCATGTTGTCACGGTCGCTGCTTCATCACGCCAGGCACATTTAAAGTATAGCCGTGCTCAGTGCTTCTAGCCCAAGACTGCAGCAAGGAAGACATGGCCGCAAAAGGCAAGAAGACTGCAGCCCTTGAGTGCCATTTGGATGCTGTGAAGGCTCGCTGTGATGTCCTCTACCCCAGCCGCAAGAGGGGCAGCTACATTACCACTCCGGCGTGGTAGGTGATGGCAGTGGTGATCAGTGCCAATGTTACACAAAAGAGGTTGACCGTCCAATGCAGAGAGAGGATGAATGATCTCATCTGTGCAGCCAGGGTCTGACAACCATCTCATCACTCTAAACTCACACACTCAAGCCCATCACACATTCACTGGCATCTCACTCACTGCCAGCTCATGGGACATCAACACCCATTCTCACACACATACCCTCACATGTCCATCTGGCCTCACCTCCTCTGCAGACTGCATCCTAAGCCCTCACCATCTTGAGACCACTTGCACAGATCAACATGTGCCCCCTCACACACCCTGGGATACCTTCCTTCCCCAGCACAGAACTCATCCTGCAGCCTCTTCCCTTGCCTGAGGTCACTTATCCCCCTTCCCCTAGCAAGACCTTGCCCTGCAGCTGTTGAAAAGCCACCCACACATGGCTGATCTGGTAGGTAGAGACCTCCCCGTGAGCCCCCCTAAAAGTGATGTGGTGCTGTCTGTGAAGCCTGGCGCTGATAACTGCGAGTGCTGAATGAAGCAAGGTAGGCAAACAAACCTTCAAGTCCCAAGCAAAGTGCAGCCCATCAGGTGCATGCCTTACATATGTTATTGTGAAACACGCTGACATATTTTCCCACCAAGGTAGGCAGATGATTCAGCAGAGGGGATGAGTCTGGTAGGCTGGCCTTATAACGATAATGCTGATTTATTACAATGAGGTTCCCGGCATCTGATGGTGGGGAATGCGGCCTGCCATTGGCGGGTGGAGCGGACAATCATAAACTGGTTTCATGACATCATGAAACAGATTTTTGGCCTTCTCGCCATATTATCCGCTCACATCACCGAACACACCCGACACCAGCAGGCACGGAAAATCCTGGCCATAGATTGGACCAAAGGAACATTAATTGCAGTTCTTTATAAAAATGTTAAAAATAATGGACAGGTGTTTTATTCTCAAAAGGAGCTGGTTGGGGAGAATCAATCTTTAATGAAATCAAAAACAAAAGGAATTAAAACATATTTAAGCTAAACATATCTCCAAGTGATCATAAAGCCACCATTTGGATATTAACATGACAATACCAACTTTTTCCCTTTTTACAGAAGCTTTACTGTTCATGTTGCAAAGAGACTTTTTGTGGGATTAGTTTAAGGAAGCATAAGCAATCTTAAGCTTATGTTGACCAAATGGCAGCTCCTTTATGAGGACCCAGAGGCCCTTCCATTAACCAGCGGTTCCTTTATGAGCAGCTGGACCCCCAGCCCTCCATTTAACTGCCACCTCCTCCTCCCTCCTCTTTAGCTACACTGTTGCTAGAAGGGCCATCAAGGCATTCTTGGTACAGGCTGTTCCTCTGAGCCTGTTCCTGGCTTCGTTACTGGGTTTCTGGCAGCTTTCTCCCTCATCTTCGTTTGTTTTTGGCTTCTTGGCCCCCTCTCAACACAATTGGTAATGGCGCAGCTGAAAATTTCCTTCAGGCAGCAATGGGTCCGGCCCGAATGACTGCTCCAGTTCCTCCAATCACAGGTTCCCTCCCTCCTGCACCTGCTGTTCCCCCAATCATATATTCCATCTCTGGTAGGGTAAACAACTCTCACAGAGAAAATTAAGGTACACCGAGGAGGGTGTACTGCCAGAGCTGTGAGGGGTGGTTGGAGGTGTGTGGGGGGGGGTGTCGGTGGTCCTGCCACTCGGAATACAGGACAGTTGGCTCAATTACGGGACAGTCCCATAAATCAAGGGACAGTTGGTTATCCTCGTCTCTGAAGGAACAGCCAGAGCAAGAGGGATGTAACCTATGATTGGAGAAGTTGGAGCAGTGAGCATGGGAGAGACAGAAACTGTGCTTGGAGGAGCAGCTCCTCACAGATACAGTCTCTCCCACGTTTGCTGCCCCTCCAAGCTCTGCATTCTTTTCCCCTTTCTCAACGAGATGCCTGAACCTGCAATTGTTCAGCCCCGTTTGGATTATGGAGGAGTCTTAATATTAAGTAATATGTACAGGGGGGTAGCCTTTCTTGAACTTTTCACCCCCATCTTTGATTTTTTGCAAGCTACTTGTAAAGTTGAGGGCGACTTTGCCCATCACCCCCACATATCTTGAACACTGTCTTCCAGCCAGTCACTCGGGTACAAGTGCCATCAGGGGGCTGTTGCTGCCTTGCACTCAGCATCTTCCTGCTAGGATCAGGAGCTCAGAGTGCAAATGAAACCAATGATCACCCTGAGACATGGAGCAGATCAAGTGGCAGGAGGTCTGCTCTCCTTCTCCTTAACTGGATGAGGGCCATTACCAAGGCAGGGTTGCCTGCAGCCTGCATCGTCGATGCACCAGTGGGTATGTGAATAAATTGAAGAGATACATCAGGTGAGAACGTCCTTTACAGGTTTCCCTTCATCTTGAAGCCAACAGGCAAGTGCTAAGCTATTCACTTGGCCTCCATCTAGATATAGCATCACCACGCCACCCCTTCCATGCAAAGGACATTCTGGAGGACCAGAGATCAATGTTCTTCCCATTCATACAGGAATGCGTATGGAGACATTGCTCTTTGACCAGGGTATTAAGAGCCATGTGCAAAAAGTCTCATGCGGACACTTTTCTGCTCATCTCCAATACCCTCAAAACTCCATAGAGAGACCATTGCCTTAGCAGCATAGAAAGACTAACTGCATGATCCTTTGTCAGTCATGACCATTCACCCAGGAGGATGGAGGTTTGGATTTGAGAGTTGCCTGCCCTCCGCTAGCTGTGCCCCTTGGAGACCTTCCACCTGACTCCTTCATGCTTCTGACTGCAGCTGATGACAAATGGCACATAATGAATAGCAGCTCCACATTTTACTGGGATCTCAATGGGATGAGATCCATGAGTCAGGAACAAACCTGCTGTAATGCAAGCTTCACCATCGAGAGGAGAACACAAGTGAGCATCTTTGACATCCAGTTGTCTCATAATTTTCAGGTTGTCTCTTTATTCAGCCACTTGGGCTGATCTTGAACTCCACCCACCCAAAAAGACCTCCTCCCACCTTGAGGGATATCACTGACTGACTAACTGCATGGTCAAGATCAGCTTGGAAAAATGGTGTGCGTTATCTTTCAAATTCACTCCACCACCCTCCACCCTCCCCGTCACCCATCAACGTCCCCCCCATCAGCATAAACCCACCCAATATCACCAGTCCGCTCCCATCTTTCACCCTTGAACCTTCCCCTGTTACCCTGGACCCCATTACGACTCACTTCCACATGCCTTCCCTTCCATTAGAGTCGATACCCGTTACTGTCCCTATGCCCATCCTGACCCTGCCCCCTCCTGAGGCACCTGTCATGTTCCCTTCTGTGACCCACCCATTGAGATCTTCACCTATCACTCAAACTGGACCTGCCACCCTACTGCATCCCACTCCTTCCTTTAACTGTGACTCTTCCCTCCTATTACCAGTACCCTAAGTTCTCCTGCCAGGACCCAACCTTTGACACCACCGACCCTGCCCTCGACGACACTCCCCCCAACTCTTTCCCTGGACACTCCACCCATGGCCTGTCAAGTGTCTGACTGGCAAGATGGGGGGTCTCTGAGACCTCCGTCGACTCCACAAGATTCTGTCTTATGCTCAGATTCCCACCCCCCTGCTAAGTTAGTTTAAAATCTCCTTAACAGCACTAGCTAACATCCCAACCATGACATTGATCATGGCAGAGCATCAGGGACAATGAGTATTTCCTGGATCGTACGAGGACAGAAAAAAGAGAGTAAAACAGGCTTTTCTGAAGGTTGTAGGGCTAGAGGAGATTACCAAGAGAGGGAAGGGCAATGGAGAGATTTGAAAAGAAGATTGAAAATTTTAAAGTCAAGGCATTGCTTGATTGGGACTCAATGTAGGTCAGGGAGCACAGGAGTGTTAGGGGAATGGAGCTTGCTGCTAGTTAAGACACAGGCAGTAGTTTTCAATGACCTCAAGTTTGTAGAAGGTAGAATGTGGGAAAACAGCCACGAGTGCATTGAAATAGTCGAGTCTAGAGGTAATGAAGGAATGAGGGTTTCAGTGGTGGATGAGTTGACACAGAAGTAGACTCAGGCAATGGTACAGTGGTGGAACTAGGTGATGGTACAAAGATGAGTAAATTTAAATTTGGCATAAATTTTTGTACTCAAGCCCTAGAGAGGGACTTGAACCAGGAACTTTGTAACTCAGATTCAAAAGTGCTATAATTTGAGCCACAGATGACACGGACAGGAAGGTAACAAACCATCCTAAAGTCATGTCTGCAGCCGCAGAAATGCCTGTCTGACTCGTAACTAATGAATTTATTATCGCTATTGTCTTTATGACCTTTCTCCTTTCCCTCCTGTACAGCTGAGCCACCAATGATACTGTGTATTTGGCAATAGCTGTATTCCCCCGGGAATATCCTCTCTTCACCACTGCCCTCACCAGTGTTCAGAACTGAATACCATTTCGAGTGAGATGCACTCAGGGGTGCACTTGCGCTGCCAGCACACTCATAAGCTGCGGGGTTAACGACCTCCTGAAATGTGCTATCCATGTAGCTCTCGGCCTCACGGTTGCAGTACAGTAATGCCAGCTGCTGCTCAAGCTCTGAAACCCAGAGCTCGAGCGCCTCAGTTGATGACATGTGGTTGTCCAGGACACGAGAAGTTTCCTGGAGTTCCCACATGGTATAATGCACCTAAAGGAATTGAGGTGTTCTACCATGCCTCTATTCATTAGGCTAACTACATTTAACAGAAATAAAGGAAAAACATATTAAAGACTTATAAGAATAAACTCACTGGTTAATCACCACTCAGCACCTTCCCTTGTATTAAAAGTCATTTTCGTTTTTTTACCTCACTCCCTGCCACTCATCATCCCTCCAGGTTCCGGCCATTCTGCTACTCCTTCAAGTTCCCGCTCCTTTCCACTGGGCTCTAGATGGATGAAGCTTTGTTGCATCCCCTCTAAGTTAACTATGGAGACCCAAACCTGGGCACAATATTCTGTGTGGTCTCACCAAAGCCCTATATGGTTGCAGTAAGCCATCCTTCCTCTTATATCCCAACTCTCTTGCAATGAAGGCTAACATACAATTTGTCTTCCTAATTGCTTTCTGTACCTGCAGGTTAACTTTCCGTGATGTTAGCACATGAACAACCAAATCCATTTGACTACCAACATTTACTAATCTGTCGCCTTTTAAAAATATTTGGCTTTTCTATTCTTCCTACTGAAGTGGATAATATTACATTTCCCTGTGATATTCCATCTGCCATCTTCCAGCCCGCTCACTTAACCAGTCTTTGTAGCCTCTTTGCATCCTGCTTACAGCTCACTTTCTCACCCAACTTTGTATCATCAAGAAGCTTGAATATGTTCCCCATGTAAGTGTTAGTTGCAGGTTATATATAGCTGAGGCCCAATATCAAATATATTCAGGCACATGTGGCATGATAAGTATATTTATATTTGGCTTTAATAAAATGTTACATTACTGTTAGCCCATTTATACTATCTTATTTTGTCTGACACCTACTTGTTAAGTACCACATTCACTTATCGGTAGAAAATTGGTTGCCACTTTGCATATATTAATAGTGAATGCACTTTGGAAGTAATTCATTAGCTTTAAAGAGCTTTGGGATGTCTTAAACACATGAAAGGCATTATATAAATGTTATCTTCCTCCTGGCACTACACTAATACGATTAGAGCTGCACTGTTAAAAAAATCATATTTCATGTAAAACAGTTTTTGCAATTACATTTTATCGATCCACAGGACCTCTAGGACAACAAAACTTGCATTATGATATTTGATGCAAACTAACATGAGAGTTGTGGTTGACAATTGGGCTGAAAGGCTGAGGCATTTTTCTCTAGAAAAAGAAAGGCTGAAGGATGATAAATGATTTTAAATTATGAAGGGATTTGATATTGTGGATGCAGGGAAGGTGTTTCCACTTGTAGGGGAGTCCTAAAGGGGCCATAAATATATGATGGCCATGAATAAATCCAATAAGGAATTCAGAGGAAACTTCTTTACCCAGAGAGTGGTGGCAAAGTGGAACTTACTGTCACAAGAAATGGTTGAGGCAAATAGCATGTCATGTGTTATATTGTTATATTATCTGTAAAGAAATAGGAACTAATTGTTATGTGAACGTACATCCAGGGTACATATTCACTGCTGCACTTCAGTCAGGTGCTGAGCAACAATGTTTCAGTCCACCAGCTGCATGGAGAACTGCAAGAAATACACTTGATGAAGCTTTAGCATTTTGGGTCTAAAAGTGTGATTATTTTTAACTTATGGGAACCCTTAGACATAACAGCATAGGGGAAGCGAGATAAGTACATGAGGGAGGAAAAAAATAGAAGGATAACTAGATAGGGTTAGATGAAGTAGGGTAGGAGGAATGTCAAGTGGTGCATAAAGACCACCATAGACCAGTTGGGCTGAATGGCTGTAAAATTTATGTTATGCTATGTAGTCAAAGCACTAAAGCTTTTAGGCTGCTAACATAGAAATTTATACTTAGAAGGCAGTGTAAAATCTACAGATCTGGCAATTCCTCCTGAAGCTCTGGAACAAAATAATGGGCAGGATATTGAGGCCTGTGAGTGGGGGGGCGGGGCACACTCGCTGACATGTAAAATGATGTGGGATGATGTTGGGCAGAACTCGGAACATCATCCCATGTCATTTCAATTCTCAGGTCAGCGGGAGCATAGCCAAATCATCTGTACACCCGCCAACCTGTCAACGGCCCATTGAGGCCATTTAAAAACTAATTCAACTAGATAATGGACCTGCCCGTCCAACCTTAAGATTGGTGGGCAGGCCAGGAGCCCTGGCGGGCTTCAGAAAAAGCATGAAACCTCACCCACGGGCGGGATGAGGCTTCATGTAGGTTTTTAAAAATTTAGTTTAACATGTCCGGAAATTTTATTTTTGTTTATTGACCATTTTTGAATTTGGCGCTGATCTCCCTGAGGCAGCACTTAGCCTCAGGGAGATGAGTGTGCTCTTTAGTGCACATGCGCGAAAAAGTGCACTCCTGGCTTAGGGAATCCCCCCCCCCCCCCCCGCCCGCACAGGGAGTGCATAGCGCTTCCTGGTGGACGTCACGCTGGGCGGGCCTTAAGTGGCCCACCTGCAGAAAATGGCAGCGCGTCCCCAATCAAGGGTGCCGATTGGAGGCGCGCCTGCAAGCGCCCGCTCCTGCATTTCCCCCCAGACGGGGGGAAAATTCTTCCCAATATTTCTAATACTTTCTTTTAAAAGCCCATCTTCACTTGTTGATCATTCATGTAACATATCATCCTTATGCAATCTTCACTTACTCACTTCCAATATTATGCTGCAGATTCCACACCAGTACAGACTACCCTATGTTGAACAACATTGTTTATTCACGCCTCTGCTATCTATATTTCTTTATTTCTCCCTGACCAACTTGTGTTGTATTTTGAGAGTGATGAAATGCATTGCTTTCACTTCAGCCATTTCATAGTAATCCATTTCTTTTGAGCAGTCACAAAAAGTAACTTTAGAACTTTGTGCCATCACTCGTAGGTTTTTGATGAATATTTGTTATTCGGTTGAAAATTTCGCCTTTTTGCAGCAAGCATCAACCAGTTCCAAATGACAATGAGCAATGGTTCTGGCTCAGAAAAAACTATTCTAATGTTCCAGTGTGATTTTTGCATTCCACATTATAACCATTCTTATAGTCTCTTGTGCATGTTCGCAGTGCATGCATATGATGTCAATTCCTGCATATTTTCTTTCCTAAATAATTTTACTTTTTTTTCCTATGTTTGAAAGGGTGAAACAAAGAAAATGTCATTCTAGCTAGAAGGTTGGAGGCCTATGGGTTACCAAACTAGGAAGAGCGATGGGATTGAAAAAAGTAACTCAGGAATTATGGAATGAGTTAGACAAAATATATACACGGATAGGATAATGGCAGCTAAATGTAAACACCTGCAGATTAGGAAGGGAAGTTGGGCAACATATGGAAATCCCTTGTCTTGTCAGCCATGGTTCAGTGAGTAGCACTCTTCCCAGCTGAGTCAGAAGGCTGTGGGTTCAATTCCCACTCCAGAGACTTGTGCACGGAATCTAGCTTGACACTGGAGGTGCCATCTTTCAGATAAGATGTTAAACTGAGGCAGTTTTATCTTTCAGGTGGATGTTAAAGATTCTATGGCATTATTCAAAGAAGAACAAAGAAGGTCTCCCAGTGTCCTGGTCAACATTTATCCTTCAACCAAGATCATTAAAAACAGTTTATTTGGTTGTTATCTTTGCTGTTTGTAACACCTTGCTGTGTACAAATTGGTTGCCATGCTTACATCGTAACATTGACTACACTTCAAAAGTACTTCATTGGCTGTAAAGCACAATGTGACATACAGGGATCATGAAAGACACTATATAAATGCAAGCCCTTTCCTTATCCACAGCATGGAATCAGCTAAGGATGAAGCATGAAAAAGACTTTGAGTGTCATTAGACTCATTGCTAAACACATCCAAACAATGTACAGCAGCAACCAAAGTCAAAATAATGTTGAGCTACACAGCTAAACAGTAGAGAATAATTAGAGGAGGATCTGATCAACTGTACAGTGCTCTGGTCAACTGTACGTTGAATATCTTGGTTGCCAGGGAACAAGAGAGGCATTCAAGTGTGAAAGTAACAGTCACGAGAAATTACTGGAATAAAGCGATGGGACACAAGCTCAAACTAGTAAAAGGTAAAATTATAATTGATGTTCACGAAATTCTTCCTCACAAAGAATGATCAATGTGCGGAATTAATTTCCAAGTAAGGTTTATTAAAGATTCAATGCACTATTTGAAGAGCATGGAGTTCTCCCAGGATCCTAGCCAATATTCCTCCCTAAGCCAATATCCAAGTGGTGAAAAGAAACAATTAAACAATTATTCTTCTCATTGACATTTGTGAGATGTACTAGTGAAAAATTTATAAGTCTTTGCACCATCAGAGAACCCGATCTTCTGTAAATGTTCCAGCCACAATGTTAACTCATTTTTTTTTAATGTTAACTGACCCACTACGCACTTCCAGCATTTTATTTATTTTGACAATTTTCTTTCCCTCACCCTCTCCTTTCCTGGAGAGACTAATCCTGTGCTGGGGGCATGGATGTGTTCGCCTCAACGACCTGTGAACATTGCCAGTAAAGGTGAGCAAGATTTTCAACCTTGGTGAGGGGCTGCAGGGTCCCAGTCCAGCCAGATCACAGCCGTATAGGGAAGGATTGCTGGGTAGAAATCAGGAGCAGACACTTTGGCTGATTTTCCATTCACTATTGCAGGAGTGTCATGGGTCAAATGGAGCATCCTGATTGCTATGGCAACTGGGTTTTGGTGGGTTTTCTGGTTTTTACGTCTTAGCTACTTACTGCATAAACCTGCTGAGCCATTGGGGAGTTGCTGCCATCTCCTGTTTTTAATTTCAAATTTTCAGCATTCACATGTTTTCTCTTTATTGCAGCTAACATAAAGGAAACCCAAAAGTCTTCTATAGGAATATAAATAGTAGAAAGGTATAGTAAAAGGGGGTGTGGGGCTGATTAGCGACCATAAAGGGATATATGCATAGAGACAAAGGGCATGGCTGAGTTATTAAATGAGAACTTTGCATATTTCTTTACCAAAGAAGATGCTGCCACCTCAGTGAAAGAGGAGGTCGTTGGGATACTGATTGGGTAAAAATTGACATGGAGGGGGTATTAGAAAGGCTGGCTTACTTAAAGTTGGTAAGTCACCAGGACCAGATGGGATGTATCCAAGGATGCTGAGGGAAGTAAGGGTGGAATTTGCAGAGGCACTGGCCATAATTTTCCAATCTTCCTTAGACACAGGGATGGTGTCTGAGGATTGGAGAATTGCAAATGTTACAGCCTTGTTCAAAAAAATGTTTAAGGATAAACCTAACAACTACAAGTCAATCTGTTTAACCCTGATGGCGAGAAAGCTTTTAGAAACAATAATCTGGGCAAAATTAACAGTTACTTGGACAAGTGTGGATTAATTAAGGGAAACCGGCACAGGTCTCTTAAAGTCAAACGGTGTTTAATTAACTTGATTTAGTTTTTTGATGAGATAACCGAGAGTGTTAATGAGGGTAATGTGATTGATGTGATGTACATGGACTTCCAAAAGGTGTTTGACAAAGTGTCATATAATAGACTTGCCAGCAAAGTTAAAGCTCATGGAATAAAAGAGAAAGTGGCAGCATAGATATGAAGTTGGTTGAGTGACAGGAAACAGTGGTGAACGGTTGTTTTTCAGACTGGAGGAAGGTATACAATGGGGTTCCCCAGAGGTCGTTGCTAGGACTGCTGCTTTTCATTATATATATTAATGATCTAGATTTAGATGATCGGATTTAGAGGGCAACATTTCAAAATTGTCAGATATAACAAAACTTGGAAAGAGGATAGCGATAGAGGACATAGGCAGACAGATGGAATGGATGGATGACGGCAGATGAAACCTGATGCAGAGCAAGTGTGAAGTGATACTCTTTGGCATGAAGGACGAAGGAGTGTAAACTAAAATAAAGTGTACAATTCTAAAGCGGGTGCGGGGACAGAGACTGGGAGGTACATGTGCTCAAATCATTGAAGATGGCATGGCAAGCTGAGAAAGTGGTTAAAAGGCACATGGAATCCTGGGCTTTATAAATAGGGTCATAGAGTACAAAAGTAAGGAAGTTATAATGAACAGCTATAAAAGACTGGTTTGGCTTCAACAGGAGTATTTTGTCCCATTCTGGGCAATATATTTTAGGAAGGATATGAGGGCTTTAGAGAGGTGCAGAAAATATTTATGAGAATGAGTAATTGATGAGAAACTTCAATTATGTGAATCAATTGGGGAAGCTGGGATTGTTCTCCTTAGAGAAGGTTGAGAGGAGATTTGATAGAGTTGTTTAAAATCATGAGGAGTCTAGGCAGAGTAGATAGAGAGAAACTGTTCTCTTTGGCAGAACGATCGGGAACCACGGGACACAGATTTAAGGTGATTGGCAAAAGAACCAACAGTACCATGAGAAAAACCTTTTTTTAAACAGAGAGTGACTAGGATTGGGAATGCACATCCTGAGAGAGTGGTGGTGGCAGATTCAATCATGGCCTTCAAAAGAGAATTGGATAAGTACCCAAAGAGAAAAAAATTGCAGGGCTATGTGGAAAAGGCAGTGGAGTGGGACAAGCTGAGCTGCAATTTCAGAGAGCCAGCAAGGACAGGATGGGCTAAATGGCCTAATTCTGTACTGTAACCTTTCTATGATTCTAAGATCTGGAATTCGTTATGAGGAACAAAAGGCAACTATAGAAAGGCAATTAGTGATCATATGATTCTGCTGATATTTACATCATTAGTATTCCTCAAGGTAGTGCTGCCTTGCAGCTATTGTTCTGTATTCAACATTTCAGATTACTATTCAACAAGAGCATCAATTCTACACTTTCCTGCAGCTACATATATCTGAAGTTAGAAGTCCCTGGCACGCTACAGTTGTCAGGCTGGACTATATTTATACTCACACATCTTCTTGTAAAGCTAGAAGAGTTGCTTGAATGTCAGACTCCAGAATGTCCACATCCATCGCTGCCAAGTAGACATATAGATACTTGAAGGTTTCGAATTGAATGTGTGAAGCACCTCCAGTTGGATCAGTCGTTAGGATTTCACAGGCGTATTTCAGAGCACTGAATAGAGTCTTCAAAAAGATTTATTTTTTAATATCTTCTATATGATTATGCATTTAAACAGAACATGTGACTTTGTTGTCATAACCTCATGTTTTTTGAGATTTCCTCCTACAATGTACAATTACCAAGGGGCAAAATGTGTTCTCAGCATGGGGGCAAGTATAATTACAACATTGTTAGCAATCATCTTATAAATCTTTAGTTCAAATTTGAAATAATTAGTTTTACAAATGATGTGATTGACTAATGGTTATGGTTCTGGCAAGACTGCCGTGTTCACTGGCAAGACTGCAGTGTTCACTGGCAAGACTGCAGTGTTCACTGGCAAGACTGCAGTGTTCACTGGCAAGACTGCAGTGTTCTGCAAAACTGCCCTAATGGAGAAAATGCTTGAATCATGAAGAATAGGGAAGATTGTAACCATTTTATCGCCATGTATCAATAGCATTATTAGTTATCTTCCAAAGAATGTTCACCTGGGGCACTGCCCCTTTTAGACATTCTGTGCAATGTTGTTGTCCTGACCCATCTGTTTTATTGCACACGATATGCATTCAAGTCTCCCCTTGGTTGCGGACTGACAATAGAGCCAGAATGAGAACAATGCAGCCAGAATCAGTAGAACCAGGTGGAGAAGAGAGTCACTTGGGGAGAAAGGTGCAAAATTCTTAAACAATGAACTATCAGCTGATTCTACCCCATGAAAATGGAGACTAGAGAATAAAAAAAATACCAATTTCTTTTTGGATTGAACAAGTTCCAGAATGCCTAGTCCCCATGCTCTGCTGTTCTGGAACTTCCATTTTATATATTGTTTTGGTGATGTAGCTCTAGCGCTTTGTTTTTCTGCCCCACTCCTGTTAGCACATATGTGTTATTGTAAATTTGTAGCTATTTATAAAGGGGGAAATGAAACATTACAGGGTTTAGATTTTTTTTAGCAATGCTGAAACACTTTGGTTAAAAATATGCTTTCCAGCCCCCTCTACTGCTTGACCGAGTTTTCTGAATTTAAGGAATTTCCACTACCTTTTCAAGCAGTGCATTCCAGATCGTAACAAATGTTTCCTCACTCCTCACCAATTACCATAAATCTGTGCCCTCTGGTTACTGACCTTATGCCAGTGGAAAAGGTTTCTCCTTAGGTACTGTCAAAACCCTTTATCATTTTGAACACTTCTATCAAATCTCCTCTTAACCTTCTCTGCTCAAAGGGGAATCCAAGTTTCTCCAATCTCTCCATGTATCTGAAGCCATTCTAGTAAATCTCTTCTGCACCCTCTCTTAAAATGTGATGCCCAGTGTTGCTGTTACTATTTATAACCTACAGTGAACTTCCAGTGCCTTAGCATTGTTAGATCAGGAACACAATAGCTTTCAGTCCTCAAAGTGGAAATTCCTCATGTTTCAGCTCTGTTTGCTGGGGTGGTGGAGTATTACAGATCACTCAGGGAGTCCAAGTTGCTGTGGCAACATGCACTTTCACATGCATGTTGTAGTCTGGAGCTATGGATAGTGATGGTAGAGGCTCTGACTTTCTTTCCATCACATGGCTGACCAGGAATCTCTCCTGCACTTACTGCCTGCTACTGGTGCATGTTGGAAGGATCTCCAGCTTCATAATCAACCTGTTTGGACACATGATGAACGCACCTTCCATGGCCATCAAGTCCTGGGGCGGGACTTGAACTTGGAGCTTCTGGCCTAAAGGCAGAACGCTACAAGACCACACGACTTTGCTGTGCCCTGCTGTTATTTCTCAGATCTTTCCTTTTGGAAATTGCTCATGTTCTGGTAGCTCTTCTCATTCTGTCTGATTCAGTCTCTTTTGCTTTCTAACTCTCCATCCACACAGTCTTACATACCTTAAAACTGCATTTCACTCCCTTTCCTCATCCTTATTCTGTTTTATATACATTTGACATAAATATCAATTGTTAAATATTTTGTGCAGGTTCATTCAAACTGCTGGAAGTTGTTATCTTAATTATTTTCCAGCCATTCCTCTTGGAACATTGAAATAGATTATAGGGCAATCTGCTCCTCAAGCTCGTTTTAGCATTCAACTAGAGCATGGAGAATCTGCATCTCAATTCCATTTATCTGATTTTGTTCCATATCTTTTAATACATTTTGCTAAGGAAAACCTATGAATCTCAGTACTGGAATGTTCAATTGATTTAGCCTCAACAGCTTTTTTGGGAGAGATGGTTCCAGATTTCCACTACCCTTTCTGTGAATAAATCTTTCATTGCCTGAATGGCCTAGCTCTAATGTTAAGGTTATGTGCCCTTGTTCTAGACTCCCCCCACCCCCCACCCCCACCCGCCCCCAGAAGATGCTGGTGTGTCCTCATCAATATATCCCCGGCCAAGTGGGGATGCAACAAGCTGCTCCAAGACCAAAGCTGCTGTTCAAGAACAGTCCTTCATAGTTCTGCATCTGATTTTCCTTGTCTTTTTCTCAGAAGCACTCATCCTGATTCTGCCAGCTGTCCCCCCTCTCAAAAATGCAGCCAAAATTCTAAATCATTGCTCAAGGAATTACACTGGGGAAGCTAGGACTTTCTGCTTTGTGTTGTTGGCACATTGCTTCTACTGCACTCTCCACTGATGGAACTGACAACTACATTTTACTCCCTATAAGATATCAATCAATGAAACACATAATGAAAAGAGCAGCAATTGGAATTAATCTCTACAAGGCTTTTAAGCTGTTGATGTTTCAAAAAAAATTAAAAGTGCCTTTCCCAATGGCTGATCTCTGCTGGAAAGGTAGCAGAAGCAAAAATACTGGCCTCAGCCAGCATTACTTCTGATGAAGAGTCATACCGACTTGAAACGTTAACTGTATTCCTCTCCACAGATGCTGTCAGACCTGCTGAATTTTTCCAGCTATTTTTGTTTTTGTTTCAGATTTCCAGCATCCGCAGTATTTTGCTTTCATTACTTCTTAATTGCTATCTAACGACCTCAGGTTTATGTGTGTGTGTGTGTGTGTGTGTGATTGTGCATCAAAGATTACACGTAATTGCTGGGACCAAGCAGAGACAATTAAACCCAGTAATGAGTCAACACTGAGGGGGAAACAAGCATTTAGAATCTTAAATTGTTGTTGCTGTTAAACCGGGGTTTACAATTGCTGGTTGGCGGGTGAATTTTCCCAGAGGTTCCTGCTCATCACCCTAATTGTGGTGGAAACCCTAATTCTATGGGTAAACAGTACTCCTGTTCAACTGATGGCAGTGAAGCAAGGGGAAACCCTGAGCAAAATAACCCTCTTCCCCTCTATGCAGTTTAGGAAATTGCACATTGTGTTAAACCACAGCAGAAGTTACAGTACTGTGGCACAGTGTGTTGGAGCACCAGCACACTGCACCAGACCACTGCCGACAGGAGGGTCCAATATCTCCAGTCAGCATCCAGATTTCAGTGGCATCGCTGTGAAGAAGGAAAGTTAGAAGGATTGTCAACCCAGCCTGTGATGAACTCAGCTCCTGACCTCGTTACAGCCTTGGTTCATACATGGACAAAAGGGCTGAATTCCAGAGGTCAGGTGAGAGTGACTGCCCTTGACATCAAGGCAGCATCTGACCGAGTGTGGCATCAAGGAGCCCTAGCAAAACTGCAGTCAATGGGAATCAGTGGGGAAGCTCTTCAATACATGGATTCACACCCAGCAGAAAGCAAGATGGGTTGTGGTTATTGGAAGTCAATCATTTCAGTTCCAGGACATTACTGCAGGACTTCCTCAGGGTAGTGTCCTAGGCCCAAACATTTTCAGCTGTTTCATCAATGACCTTCCTTCCACCATAAGGTCAGAAGTGGGGATGTTCACTGATGATTGCACAATGTTCAGCACTGTTTACAACTCCTCAGATACTGAAGCAGTCCATGTCCAAATGCAGCAAGACATGGACAATAGACAGGTTTGGGCTGACAAATGGCAAGTAACATTCACGCCACACAAGTACCAGGCAATGACCATCTCCAACAAGAGGGAATCAATCCATTGCCTTTTGGTATTCAATGGCATTACCATCGCTGAATCCCCTACTATCAACATCCTGGGGATTACTATTGACCAGAAACTGAACTGGAATAGCCATATTAATATTGTGGCTACAAGAGCAGGTCAGAGGCTAGGATTCCTGTGGCGAGTAACTCACCTCCTGACTCCCCAAAGCCTGTCCACCATCTACAAGGCGCAAATCAGGAGTGTGATGGAATACTCTCCCCTTGCTTGGATGCGTGCAGCTCTGACAAAACTCAAGAAACCTGACACCATCCAAGACAAAATAGCTCGCTTGATTGGCACCCCATCCACAAATATTCACTCCCTCCACTACCGACAGGCAGTGACAGCTATGTCTACCATCTGCAAGATGCACTGCAGGAACTCACCAAGCATCCTTAGACAGTACCTTCCAAACCCACAACCACTACCATGTCGAAGGACAAGAGCAGCAGACACAGGGGAACACCACTACCTGGAGGTTCCCCTCCAAGCCTCCCATCCTGACTTGGAAATATATCACCGTTCCTTCACTGTCGCTGAGTCAAAATCCAGGAACTCCTTCCCTAACAGCACTGTGGCTGTATCTATACCACATGGACTGCAGCGGTTCAAGAACCACCACCTTCTCAAAGGCAACTAGGGATGGACAATAAATGCTGGCCTACGCAGTGGCGCCCGCTCCCATGATGAATCAAAATAAATAAGTTAATTAAAAGGACTCAAAGCATCAATGGATAAGTTTGGGAGTGTGCCTAGCTGATATGTGTTGTGTAAGATGGCTGGAGGGTGTGGGGAAAATAGAGTGAGTTCTATCCTCACAAAATATATCATTGCTAATCATTATCATTGGGTTACGATCCCAGAACTCCTCATCCAACAGCATTATACGATATCTTCACTACGCAAACTACAATGGTTTAAGAAGATGGCCCATCACCATCTTCTCAAAAGAAACTAGGGATGAGTAATAAATTCAGCCTTGCCAGGGATGTTTACACTCTAAGAATGAATAAAATTAAAGTTCCATCGGTTGCTTTCATTGGAAATAAAGGAGAACAATAGTGAATGCACAGAGTGGCATTCATTATTGTTCTCCTTTATTTCCAATGAAAGCAACCGATGGAACTTTAATTTTATTCATTCTTAGGGTATAAACAGTGGCACTAGTGGAGTGCGAGTTTGAGAATATTTGCACACATGGCAGAAGTTCTCACTGTTGGCACTATGGGAGATGCAAAGCAGAGCATTATTCTTTTCCCAAAGAGAGAAAGAAATACCTTTAATTTGTATAGTGCCTTTCATGATCTCTGGAGATCCTAAAGTCCTTTACATTAAAAAGTTGCTGTTATAATGTAAGAAACAAGGTAGCCAATTTGTGCACGACAAGCTTCCACAAACAGTAGTGTGATAATGGCCTGTTAATCCGTTTCAGTGATGTTAGTTGAGGGATAAACCAGGACACCAGACAGAACACCCTTGTTTTTCTTGGGAATCTTTTTGGTCCACTGAGAGAACAGATGGACTTTGGTATAACACCTCATTCAAAACAGTGCATTCACTCTCTCAGTACTGCAATAGAATGTCAACGTAGATTTGTGCTCAAGTCTTTGGAGCAGGGTCTGAACCCACAACCTTCTGACTCAGAGGCATGAGTACTAATACTGAGCCATAGCTGACAGAACGGGAACATTTGAATGCAATCATTGCCCAGGTAAAGATCCTGGAAGAGGCTACAAAAACAAAAATAGCTGGAAAAACTCAGCAGGTCTGACAGCAACTGCGGAGAGGAGTACAGTTAATGCTTCGAGTCCGTATTACTCTTCATCAGAACAAAAGAAATATAGAAATGTGGTGAAATATAAGCTGGTAGAGGGGGTTGGGACAGGTAGAGCTGGATAGAGGGCCAGTGATAGGTGGAGGCAAAGAAGAGATTGCCAAAGATGTCATAGACAAAAGGGTGTTGAAGGTGGTGATATTATCTAAGGAATGTGCTAATGGTGACATTATGGGTAGAAAGCAGGACAAACAAGTGACAGATAGCTCTAGTGGGGGTGGGGTGGGGGGAAGGAATCAAAATGGGCTAAAAGGTGGAAATAAAACGATAAATCTAAAAATAGGTGGGAAAAGAAAAATATTATTAAAAAATATAAATTATGGGAAAAGGGAGATCAAAAAGGGGATGGGGATGGAGGAGAGAGTTCATGACCTGGAGTTGTTGAACTCAATTTTAAGTCTGGAAGCTGTAAAGTGCCTAGTAGGAAGATGAGGTGCTGTTCCTCCAGTTTGCATTGAGCTTCACTGGAACATTGCAGCAGGCCAAGGACGGACATGTAGGCTTGAGAACAGGGTGGTGTGTTGAAATGGCAAGCGACAGGGAGGTCTGGGTCATGCTTGCGGACGGACTGGCGATCCGGAAGATGATATCTGTTTCCCACATGGGAGAAGAGTGTTTGCTTATGTCATGAGAAGATTTGGGGAGGGCCTGAAAAATACATGTTTTTCTCAAATACAGCCCCCAGCTTTAATAATCAGGCACACTGGCATGAATGTGATTTGCCTACTACAAGCAGTAATTAGTATCATTTTTGAAAATTTTAAAAATATTCACTCATGGGATGTCAGCGCTGCTGGCTAGGCCAGAATTTATTGCGCATCCCTAATTGCTCTTGAGAAGGTGGTGGTGAGCTGGCTTCTTGAACCGCTGTAGTCCATGTAGTGTAGGTATACCCACAGTGCTGTTAAGGAGGGAGTTTCAAGATTTTGACCCAGCGACAGTGAAGGAACGGTGATATATTTTCAAGCTAGGATGGTGTGTAGCTTGGAGGGGAACTTGCAGGTGGTGGTGTTTCCATGCATCTGCTAACCTTGTCCTTCTAGTTGGTAGCCATCCTGGATTTGGAAGGTGCTGTTTAAGGAGCCTTGGTGAGTTCCTGCAGTGCATCTTGAGGATGGTACACATTGCTGCCACTGTGCGTAGGTGTTGGAGGAACTGAATGTTTATGGGTGGGGTGTCAATCATGAGGCTGCTTTGTCCTGGATGGTGTCAAGCTTCCTGAGTGTTGCTGGAGGTGCACTCATCCAGGCAAGCGGAGAGTATTCCATCACACTCCTGACTTCTGCCTTGTAGATGGTGGACAGGCCTTGGGGAGTCAGGTGGTGAGTTACTTGCCACAGGGTTCCTATCCTCTGACCTGCTCTTGTAGCCACAGTATTAAAATGGCTAGTCCAGTTCAATTTCTGGTCAATGGTAACTTCCAGGATGTTGATAGTAGGGGCTTCGGTGATGGTAATGTCATTGAATGTTAAGAGGCGATGGTTAGATTCTCTTGCTGGAGTTGATCATTGCCTGGCACTTGTGTGGTGCGAATGTTACTTGCCACTTATCAGCCCAAGCCTGGTTATGGTCCATGTCTTGCTGCATTTGGACATGGACTGCTTCAGTACCTGAGGAGTTGTAAACAGTGCTGAACATTGTGCAATCATCAGCGAACACCCCCACTTCTGACCTCATGATGGAAGGAGGTCATTGATGAAGCTGCTGAAGATGGTTGGGCCTAGGACACTACCCTGAGGAACTCCTGCAGTAATGTCCTGGTGCTGAGATGACTGACCTCCAACAACCACAATCATCTTCCTTTGTGATTCCTACCAGCGGAGAGTTTTCCCCCTGATTCCCATTGACTCCAGTTTTGCTAGGGCTCCTTGATGCCACACTCGGTCAAATGTTGACTTGACGTCAAGGGTAGTCACTCTCACTTCACCTCTGGAGGTCAGCTCTGTTGTCCAAGTTTGAACCAAGGCTGTAAAGAGGTCAGGCCCTGGCAGAAACCAAACTGAGCGTCAGTAAGCAGGTTATTACTAAGCAAGTGCCACTTGATAGCACTGTTGTTGACCTCTTCCATCAATTTACTGATGATCGAGAGTAGACAGATGGATTGGTAATTAGCCGGGTTGGATTTTTCCTGTTTTTGTGTACAGGACATACCTGGGCAATTTTCCACATAGCCAGGGAGATGCCAGTGTTTTGGCTGTACTGAAACAGCTTGGCTAGGGCTGCGGCAAGTTCTGGAGCACAAGTCTTCAGCACTATTGCTGGAATATTGTCAGGGCCCATGGTCTTAGCAGCATCCAGTGCCTTCAACCGTTTCTTGAAATCACGTGGAGTGAATCGAATTGGCTGAAGACTGGCATCTGTGCTGCTGGGGACCTTCAGAGAAGGCCAAGATGGATCATTCACTCAGCACTTCTGGCTAAAGTTTGTTGCAAATGTTTCAGCCTTTATCTTTTGCACTGATGTGCTGGACTCCTCCATTATTGAGGATGGGGATATTTGTGCAGCCTCTTCCCGCAATGAGTCATTTAATTGTCCACCGGCATTCACGACTGGATGTGGCAGGACTGCAGAGCTTTGATCTGATCCACTAGCTATGGAATCACTTAGCTCTGTCTATCGCATGCTGCTTACGCTGTTTGGCACACATCTAGTCCTGTTATGTAGTTTCATCAGGTTGACACCTCATTTTTAGGTATGCCTAGTGGTGCTCCTGGCATGCCCTCCTGCACCCTTCATTGAACCAGGTTTGATCCCCTGGCTTGGTAGTAACGGTAGAATGGGGGATATGCCGGCCATGAGGTTACAGATTGTGGTTGAGTACAATTCTGCTGCTGCTGATGGCTCAGAGCACCTCATGGAAGCCCAACTGCTAGATCAGTTTGAAGTCTATTCCATTTAGCACTGTGGTAGTGCCACACAACATGATGGAGGGTATCCCCAATATGAAGACGGAACTTTGTCACCACAAGGACTGTGCGGTGGTCACTCCTATCAATGCTGTCATGGACAGATACATCTGCAGCAGGCAGGTTGGTGAGGATGAGGTCAAGTATGTTTTTCCCTCGTTAGTTCCCTCACCATCGGCTGCTACGTCATTTAGGACTTAGCTAGCTTGGTCTGTAGTGGTGCTACCAAGCCACTCTTGGTGATGGACATTGAAGTCTCCCACCCAGAGTACATTCTGCACCCTTGCCACCCTCAGTGCTTCCTCCAAGTGGTGTTCACCATGGAGGAATACTGATTCATCAGCTGAATGGGGCGGCATATGTTAATCAGCAGGAGGTTTCCTTGCCCATGTTTGACCTGAGCCATGAGGCTTCGTGGGATTTGCAGTTGATGTTGAGGGCTCCCAGGGCAACTCTTTCCCGACTGTATACCACTGTGCTGCCACCTTTACTGAATCTGTCCTGCCAGTGGGGCAGGACGTACCCAGGGATGGTGGTGTTTGGAACATTATCTGTAAGTTACGATTCCGTGTGCACGACTATGTCAGGCTGTTGCTTGACTAGTCTGTGAGACAGCTCTCCCAATTTTGGCACAAGCCCCCAGATGTTAGGAAGGAGGACTTTGCAGGACTGGGTTTGCTGTTGTCGTTTCCAGTGCCTAAGTCGATGCCAAGTGGTCCATCCGGTTTCATTCCTTATAGACTTGTGCTGAGTGGCTTTGTAGGCCATTTCAAGGGTATTTAAAATGTCAACCACATTGCCTTCTCTCTCAGTCGTTAGCAGTTGCATTTAGAATCTTGTCACCAAAGTAATCGCACTTTAACCAGGTGTGAACAGCTGACAACTGCTTGAAGACCCAACTTTGCCTGAAATCAACACATGCCAAATGTTACAAGCAGTGCCTTTTTAACTGACTCTTGTGGTGCTGACTAAAGGTTAGCAGCATTTGCCTGATATAGACGGCAGTCTGTGATAAGCAAGGGCGGTGTAACTGGTGGGAACTATAATGGAAAATCTCATTATAATGTGCAACTCATATTGTTTGACAAATAGTGTGCTAGAATAAGGATCTGCTGTGCGTGCTAATATGGTGCAAGCAAATTTTCAGTAGAGCCCCGACCTTAGCAGATTTTTTTCCAAGCCTCATTTGTTCCTACTTTGGAACAGAGGTTCCAAGAATCTATACATTAGACGCTAATTGGACGAATAGGTAAGAGAAGATCATTTCAATCATGGTGTGAGATATCTCTGACTAGTGGACTAACTCAGGGCTCAGTTTTGGGACCGCCCTCTTGCTCTGCATGACATTTATTGATGGCTTCACTGTACGATTTTGGGTCAGTATGCTGATGTCAGGGTCACATTGGGGTCCCCTGCCTGCACTGTTTGGAATACAGTCACTCGTATTGGCCAATAGGAGTCCCTCCAGCAGGAATAGCAGCCTGTTGTTTCAGGTAAGAAAGAGAGAGAAAAATGTCATCATCTTGAAGCACCCTTTCACAGCAACTATTAAAACTTCTAAACTAATCAAAAATGGTCACAACAGCCAGGACACCATCGTGGAGCGGGAATCCCCTTTACAGGGCAGCATGTGGCCGTGGCTGAAGCCAGGCAGGCGGGGAAGGCCTCAAAGCCGGCCTGGAACACTGGTCCCCTTGGTCTGCTGCTGAGAGGCTGTTTTCAGGCAGTTAGCCTATTCCCGATGCCTCAGAGAGCCCTAGGCCTCTGACAATTGGCCTTAATCAGCCATTTACTCACCTCAATTGGCTACCCACTACTTGCGGGCAGGTAGCCCTTCTGATCTCCATCATGCCTCTGGGAAAATGGCCCAGGGATGGGGTGGTGCCAACAAACTGGCAAGCCAGCCAAGGGTACAAATGTTCACACCCACTCGCCTCCATATTCACTCCCCTATGGGGACAACAATTCTGCCCATGGTATGGAAAACTCTGACTGCTGAACAGCAAATTGTAGAAATGGAGATTTAAATCAGTGTTTGTGTTAAAGTAGCAAACATGAAAGTTCTATATCGTATA
This sequence comes from Carcharodon carcharias, assembly GCF_017639515.1. Lineage (NCBI taxonomy): Eukaryota > Metazoa > Chordata > Chondrichthyes > Lamniformes > Lamnidae > Carcharodon > Carcharodon carcharias. The sequence continues at coordinate 202,213,707 of NC_054469.1, forward strand.
TAAAAAAAGAACATTCTACTTAACTGAATTTTGAACAGAAGGCATAGCAATTGTCGATCTTGGATTTTAAAACAATTACTTTTGAAGAGTAACTCTGGGAATAGAATGGGTCTTTTCCCACCAGAAAGGAGGTAATTTTTAAAAAGCGCTGTGAATGGCCGAGTGGTTATGGAGAGCTCCTTTGTACTGAAAAGAGAACTCTCAAAAGAGAATTTTTAGCTCAGGAAATTCAAAGGTAAATGTAATTTAGACATGCAAAGTCTCCCCCTCCCACCCGGTGAACAAGATTTCAACCCCTCCTTCCCTGCACAATATTATCCTTATGTTGTGCTTATTAAGATTCCCTTTCCTGCTGTGCATACAACTTGTTCCTCTGATAAGGGACTGAAAAACTGGCAAATTTCCTTGAAAGGCTGTATAAGACAGTGTCAATCTGTAACTAAGTTCATTTGGGGAACCATAGAACATAACCAACAGCTGCATCAATGGACTAGACAAGATTACCTTTTTTTCAGAAGTACTACCTGGTCATTTACTTCTGTTCCACCTTATTGTGGCTTTGAAGAGTAAACATTTAACTACAAATAGCAAATGTCTGACAGCTCCATCTGGTGCTTCCAACTGGAACATAACATTGATGACTTCATTTCAAAACTAATTCAGTGTTGTTGTGGAACATACTGCGATTGTGAAAGGTGCCATCTAAGTGCAAGTTCTTTCTTTCAGTTGCTCCATCCTTGGCCAAGTAAGACTGGTTTTCTCTATTCATTGAGAACAGCGAGGCTTTTTTGGAAAACCGTGCATCTACAAAGAGTGTGAATGGCGGCAGGGTCTAATGAATAAGGTGACTGACTACAATGCTTGTAATGGTGCTATCAAAAGATTGCTGGTTTAAGTCCTGTCATGGTTGCTTCATGCTGAAATCTGGTGGAACGACATGAAAACCAGTGTCTAGGGAGTGCGGTCGGGCGCTGGTGTGCCGACTTTCTGCCTTCGAACTCTGCAGCGATACCTTTACGTTGAGCCCCCTCCAAGATGGTGTGCCCTAACGATGCATTTTTTCCGCCAGGTGCATGGCCTGAATTATGACGTGCAGCTCCTGTCTGTAGACCTGAGGGGCCTTCGTGGCTCCTTGCAGGCGTTGTCCATCTTTTACCAGGACCTGATCAAAGTATGGAACATGATTGCTGCAGCTCCCCGCCATCAGGTGTAGTAGCTATCGTCAGAGAGCCGCTGCTCAGGAATCCGCATCTCTGCCTCTTTCGGTGGCTGGCGGAGAGGAGGGCTGGGCTGCTGGGGTGACCAGGATCGGGGATGTGCTGGGCGGCAAAAGAGCGGGATGGAGTTGGTGCATTACGCGTCATTGGGCCTCCAGCTCATGGCCAATGCCATCCATGACTTAGGGCGGTCATGCTCAGCCCTGACGTCATTCTGGGTCTTGAGGTGGTGCTGGTGTGTGGTGCTCTTCTGTCTGAGCATGCCCCTTGTCAAGTGGAATTCCACATTGGCCCCAAAGTCTGAACGCTCCCTTGGGAGCCGCAGCCCTGCAACTTGAGTTGCCTCGCGAAATTGCGCTTGGTGCCCTTTAGCATGAGGGGTTTCCTACATGGGCTGCTGCAGCACACCCTTCACTTCCTTGCCTCACCACCCCCCCCCCCCCCCCCCCCCCCCCCCTCCCCCACCTGGACACGCCCTGTTGTGCCTAGTTGCCGTCTGGTGGCGTAAATCCTCAGTGGGGGGCCTTCTATAGGGGTGTCCTCCCACTTTCCATCGGAGACCTGGAGTGGAGGCTGTTGCACACAGCAGTCCCATACAACCATAGGTTGTGTCGGTTCACGGGCTCCCAAGATGCTTGCATTTTTTGCAGCTTTATTGACCCCTTAAATCACACTTGGTTTAATGTTTATAAGTTTCCTTTAAATGTTGTATTTTGTTTTTTTAGTTTCCCTTTAAGGGGCTGCCTTTTAATTTGTCCCCTGATTTGTTAATTAATTTATTTGGTTTGGACTCAAGAGAGTTACAAGGAGAGTGGCTGCTTTTATTGATAGACCTACTGGCATATCACTGGTCAGGTAAGAGTTCACAGGGTCAACTCTCCCACTAGTTGGGTGCACAGAGCAGAACTCAGAGACACAGGAGTCTCCACCCATCTAGATCTAGGGGAGTAATCCTAGCCTTCAAAGGGGAAACTTGTTGATCATAAGGCCAGAGTAAGTTAGAATTGAAAAGGCTGACAATTAAAGGTTATGCAAGCCCTCTAATAAAGATAGTGTGGCATATTTCAATTATGCTTCTTGTTCTTATGAGGATGGTTCTATGGCATGCAGCAGAGTCTGGTCATTGAATATATTCAAGGTTGAGTTAGACAGATTTTTGATTGATAAGGCAGCCAAAGTTTATGGAGTGGTGGGGAGGGTGGCGGGTGCAGGTAGGGAAGTGGAGTTAAGGCCACAATCAAATCAGCCATGATCTGATTGAATGGCGGAGCAGGCTCGAAGGGGTGAATGGCCTACTTCTGCTCCGATTTCTTATATTTTTATGTAATGTTAGTTGAATCAGTTTGCCATTTGATTACATTTGCTGTCTGCCTGTGACATAAAGTGGTTTCGTGATTTGTATCTGGCTTCATCTTGCTATGCATTTCCTAGTCTACTTTCAAAAAGATTGAAGAGCTTGAGTGTGCACGAGAAAGATGTAATATCCACTTCAGGCCACAAGGAGTCTTGGCGTTACTACCCTGAGTTGCCCTACAATATGACTAGGCAGCATGAGCATGGTCTTGCATTGAAGGTGGCTAGACTACTTAAAAGGGTTGAAAAACATTGCTGTACCTGACAGATTATCTAAAATACACTTGAAACAATAATGAAAAAATATTCTTCAACTTCCCACAATTTTTTTTTCCGGCAATGAGGAAGGAACAAACAAACTTGTATTTGCATATCACACTTCGTTCCCTCACAACATCTCAAGGCCCTTTACAAATAATGTACATGCCAAATTTGTGCACAGCATAAATTAATAAATAGCATATAATCTGTTATTGGTAAAGCTGAGGGAGGGCTGCTGACCAGGATACTGGGAGAACTCTCTGCTCTTCTTTGAATAACTTTTACCCATCTGCAAAGGTTTAATGTCTCATCTAAAGACAGCAAGCCAAACAATGCAGCATTCTCACAGTTCTGCATTTAAATGTCAACCCAAATTATCTGTTCAAATCTGTAGTGAGGCTTGAACCAGGGTGAGACTGCTACCAACTGAGCAAAACTGAAGTAGACCATTAAGATCTAAAGTAAAGTTTCCCTTAACTGGTGTAACAATGTGCCTGAAGAATACCCTCCAACAGGTAAATCCAATATTCTGACAAGTTGTCCAATCGGGACCATTTGGTGTCAAATTATGAATCAGTCAATGCAGTTTCCAGCTCCGTGTGTACCTCACAAAAATACTTATGCGAGTCCTTCAGTCTAGTTTCTGTCTTACTCACAGCACCATGGCCACTATGGCCAAGGTAAATATGACATTTTCTGTGACTGTAGCTACAGTGTGTTATCCCTCCTTGCTCTCTTTGTAGCATTTTTTGTGATTGATTGCACTTTCCTCATTCATTTCCTCTCCTCTATCTAGCTCTCTGGGTCCAACCTTGTGTTGAAACACTTCCACCTATCCAAAGACAGCCAGTGTCTCTGTAGCAATGGCTTCTCTTCTTGCACCCATACCATCACCCCTGAAGTCTGCCATTGATCTATCTACCACCTGCCCCTGGGTAGCATCATCTTCGGCATAGGATCATCTTCAATACCTGCGCAAATAACCCGACTCTATTCCATCACCATTCTCATCAATCCTGGGACCACGTCTATGTTGTCAGACACCTTGTCTAGTCATGGATGAATCAAAAAGTTATTACTATTCGTTCATGGGATGTGGGCTTCGTTGACTATGCCAGCATTTATTGTCCATTCCTAATTGCCCTTGCTCAGAGGGCATTTAGAAGTCAACCACATTGCTGTGGGTCTGGAGTCACATGCTCTGGCCAGGTAAGGACAGCAGATGGATGAGTTTTTACAACAATCAGCAATGGTTTTGTGATCATCATCAAACTTTTAATTTCAGATTTTTATTGAATTCAAATTTCACCATCTGCTGTGGTGGGGTTCGAACCCAGGTCCCCAGATCATTACCCTGGTCTCTGGAATATTGGTCCAGTGACAATGCCACTGCGTCCTAGCCAAATCCTCCAAAGACTGAAGCTTCCATCTTTGACCCTCCCATACATTATTGGCTGTTTGCCACCAAGACTAAGCCCTTCCCTGGCAGCTTGAACAGGATGACTCAATAAAATCTTGGTATTCTGTCCAATCAAGAGTTGCACTTCAAACCGCACACCCTATCCATCTCAAATTCTGCTTACTTCCACTATCACAATATTGCCAGCTTCTGACCCTACTTCAGACCCTCTGCCACTGAAACCCTTAACCATGCTTTTATTTTTCATTTCCAGCCTCAATTTCTCCAATGTCCTCCTTACTAACCTCCCATCTTCCACTCTCCAGAAACTCTGTTCAAAATTCAGCTGCCTTCATCCTGCACTGCTTGTCCATCACTGCTCTCATTACTGACCTACAATGGGTCCCAGTCCTCCAATGCATTAAATTTAAAAAAAACACAACCCCCTCTGTAGCCTTGCTCAATTCTATAACCTTCTGCAGTCTTATATTCATCCCTGTCCCTTTGTCCTACCATTGGTGGCAGAGCCTTTCGAGGTCTCAGCTCAAAAGGAAATGAGTTTCGATTGAGATAGTTTGATAACTCAGATTTAAATATTTTAAACGGCTGTGTGCTAGCACGCTCAGGCAGTCACCTGGGCTGCCTATTCAGAGGATCTTGGCAAAATAGAGGCAGGCAGGGACAGTTCTTTTACTCTATTTTCAGGACCCTACTGCCCCGTTCCTGCTGGGAAGGAGGCCACAAAATTCAGCCCCCATGACTTGGCACCAGCACTTTTATTCTATTTATTTCCTCTGTGTAATGTGTCTTGAAATCATTTTCTACTTCAAAAGGTCCTATATAAATGCAAGCACCTGTTGACTGAGGGGTGACAAAAATACTTATCTTGACCTTTCGGCTGCAATTTGAGACCTGTCCTGAAATTCTCTTCTTATTGATGATTGTCAAGGTCGTTAACGTAATGATTGATGACTGTCTCGACCCAGTCCTTAGTGCACAATGTTAAAGGCTCTATAATTTAGTTTTGACTGACATTAAACTGGCAATCTCAATCAGAAAAGCCCCACAGATGGCTTTCATACTAAATGACTTACTACAGTACGCTTATTACAAACAGCGTATCTACCACTTCAATTCATGCTATGTTTTGGAGCTCTGCACTGTTTTGTTTGCTTATTCATACAACCTAATACCAGGGAAATTGAGAAATGCAACAAATAATGTACAATATGATACTCTATTAATGTGCAATGAATATTTCATTGACTATTTGACTTATAACTTCACTGTTTTGGAAATTCAAGATCAGTGTTAGCTGTAAAGCTATAAACAGTTTACAAAATTATACATACCCCACCCAAATCACTGCAAGCAAGTGCCAGGAATTTCATCCACTCAATCTCATTCTCAAAACTGCCCAGATGCAGAATGTTTTTCAGTTGTTGAATTGGCAATCCTAGATCTTTCCATTTTTGCACCAATTCTTCCTCTTCAACAAAGTTCTTTGGGGAGAGCTGAGGTACATAATCACAATGTTTTCAGATACTGAGCTTCAGTATAACAACATTTAAACATCTTGACAATCATTAACCTTAAGTAAGCTCATATTTAATAGCAATCTAACACAACTACTACAAATATATCTCATGGGCCTCACGGGCATATCAAAATTACAAAGAAGGAACATTCCTGTGGTAAAGTGGATTGCTATGTACCTTTAACAGAATGTTGTTAATTGACCATGTGACTGTATCAACCAATTGGTATAGTGTGGGCTACTTGGATAACTGTAAGCCTAGAGCTGGAGGTGATTGAAGAAGCACACATTATGTTACTGCTCTGTTCTTAGTTCCAATAAACCACCAGTGTTTGTTCAGTCAATCAGTCTCTCTGCCTATACTTTTTCAAGCACCAACTAATGTGTTAAAATCAAGGGCGCAGCTCCCATTTGCTGGACAAAGCAAATCTGATAACCAAAAACATAAAAATTCCTTTAATCTACTGAGGTGTTCTATTAATCATGAGATAGGTTCAGAGAAAGAAGGCCCTTCAGCCCACTTAATCTTATCCTATTAGAGCAAGTAGTTTCTTTATTGAGCTCAATACTCTGACCGCAACCACCCTTCTCTGTTCAACACCATCTATTAAAGAAGAACTCCTGACAATGGTTCTAAATTTAGAACTGAAATTCTGACAATTAAGATACAGAGCACCTAATTCAGGGCTGGGAAACATCACCAATATTCATTTGAGTCCCCGGACTCCCCAAACTCTGAAAGGCATCTCAAGTATTCTGCTGAGCTTTTCCCTCGCCCGTGATCAACACAAGACTTTCAAACCTCATTTGTCTCATTTCTCGTGCCTATACTGTCAAACCCTGTCCCTCCCTCACATTCCACCCCCTTAGCCCTTGCCTCACCAGATCATCTTCACTATTTCCACTATCTACAGATGTGTTCTCAGGGACAAAGCTTTTACTGGGGTGACGAGTCAACCATGCTTCCTTTTAAATTTGGATGAGAAGTAAACTGAAGATCCTTGGCACACAATGATCTGAACATCCCCGCAGTGATGAAATAGCAGACATCCCTCCAAACTATAACCATGGTCCTAACCAGTGCACTAGAGCCACACTGGGAGTAACGAAAATGCTGAAGAGTAATGGAAGGGCACAAATGGGCAATATTCTTGCTTCATTGCAGTCAAGCATGATCTGCTTCAGTATCTATTTTGTTTCATCAAGCTAGTTTTAATCTGATCTCACCAGCAATTGCCACCGTTGGGATCATTATATCCCACCTGCAAATCTATAAAGGAGCAAGCAAATAAATTGAATCCCACAGTAATTATTATTCCACAGAAAATCCATTGATTCAGGTTCCAGGTGATAGAAATAGTAACTGGGAACGTTTAACAAGTATAAAAGCAAGCATGGAATAATGGTCCTTTTCAGCAGTGAATGTGGAGTATTTCAGATTTTAAACAGTAGCCTTGAAGAGTATCATTTAACTTTCTAGCATAATACCTGATTGTGCAGAATCTTTAGAAGCCCTGGTGTAAGGCCAGTGTTATTTTTCTGAGTTGCCACTGGCATTTCATATCGCTCCTTCACTGGAAGGGTTTCACCTTTAGACAATGCTGAAAAATACCTAAATCAACAACAGTCACATTAGCCGCAGCTACATAGCAATATGAGGAGGTCTTGTGGTGCAGCAGGTAGCATCCCTGCCTCTGAGCCAAAAGCTCTGGGTTCGAGTCCCACTCCAGGACTTGATGGCCAGGGAAGGTTTGTTCATAATGTGGCCAAACAGGTCAACCTGTTGAATATAAACCCACAAATCCTTCCAACACAGGCCAATGGCGGGCAGTAAGACCAGGAAAGATTCCTGGTCAGCCATGCAATGGAAAGAGAGTTCAAGCCTCTGCCATCACTATCCATAGCTCCAGACTACAACATGTGTGAAAGTACAGGTTGCCACAGCAACTCAGACTGAATGAACAGTAACACGCCACCACCACATAGCAATCTGCTAGGATAGCCATGAAAGCATTGTCTTATAATGCCCGCAACAAGGAAACATTTTTAATAGAACTCTTTTATGCATTTTCTATTCTTCTCTCTCTAGAGTTACCACTGATATTGTAAGCAAAGGTGGGTTAGAGGGGCTGTTATTGCCAATGTTGCTCTTAATAAGTTCAAAGATGGTTCATCAATGGCTGTCCCTCTTCCAGGAAAGGTGCAGTGTTAAAGTTATTTTAATGGTTATAAGACTTAATCTAACCATTCGTGAGCTTTCATTGTGATCTCTCTTCTCTCACCATTGGTAGTCATGCTTCCAGTTACCTAAGCATCATGCTCTGGAATTCCCTCTATTGATCTCATTATCTCTCCATCAGCCACTACTCCTTCAAGGACTTCCTTAAAATCCACCTCACCCCTCCTGATTACTCTTCCACCCATTTTTTCCACTCACCTCTGTGAAACACCTTAGGATGGCTTTCTATGTTAAAGGCACTAGACAGATGCAAGTTATTGTTATTGTTTGAACGTGCAAAGCTGGATGGGAGGGTGAGCTGTGAGGAGGATGCAGAGATGCTTCAGTGTGATTTGGACAAGTTGAGTGAGTGGGCAAATGCATGGCAGACGCAGTATAATGTGGATAAATGTGAGGTTATCCACTGTGATAGCAAAAACAGGAAGGCAGATTATTATCTGAATCGCTATAAATTGAAAGAGCAGAACGTGCAATGAGACCTGGGTGTCCTCGTACATCAGTCACTGAAGGTAAGCATGCAGGTGCAGCATGTGGTAAAGAAGGCAAATGGTATGTTGGCCTTCATAGCGAGAGGATTCAAGTACAGGAGCAGGGATGTCTTGCTGCAATTATACACTGCCTTGGTGAGATTATACCTAGAATATTGTGTGCAGTTTTGGTCTCCATATCTGAGGAAGGACGTTCTTGCTATAGAGGGAGCACCGAAGGTTTACCAGACTGATTCCTGGGATGGCAGGACTGACATATGAGGTCAGATTAAGTCGGTTAGGATTATATTTATTGGAGTTCAGAAGAATGAGGGGGGATCTCATAGAAACCTATAAAATTCTAACAGGACTAGATAGGGTACATGCAGGAAGGATGTTCCCAATGGTGGGGGAGTCTAGAACCAGGGGTCACAGTCTGAGGATATGGGGTAGACCAGTTAGGACTGAGATGAGGAGAAATTTCTTCACCCAGAGAATGGCAAGCCTGTGGAATTCACTACCACAGAAAGTAGTTGAGGCCAAAACATTGTATGTTTTCAAGAAGGAGTTAGATATAGCTCTTGGAGTGAAAGGGATCAAAGGGTATGGGGAGAAAGCGGGAGCAGGCTATTGAGTTGGATGATCAGCCATGATCATAATGAATGGCAGAGCAGGCTTGAAGGGCCGAATGGCCTACTCCTGCTCCTAGTTTCTATGACATCATAGTACTAACTAATGTCTACCAGCTCAGATTCGGTCATATAAATGGCCAACCAAAATTGCAGGAGTGCTGAGATCTGGGAGAGTTGTAGCTCTGGAGAAGATTATAGACATAGGCAGAGACAGATCATAGAGGGATTTGAAAACAAATATGAGAACTTTAAATTCAAGGCATTGCCTCAATGAGTGAAGGGTAAATGATTGAATGAAACTTGATGTGAGTTAGGATATAGGGAAATGAAAATGGATATGTTTCAGTTTATGGAATGTGCAAGGTGCGAGGACAGCCGGGAGAGCATGGAAATAGTCAAGTCTAGAGGTAATAAAGGCATGGATGTGGGTTTCAGCGGTAAGGCAAGGAGAAGGGCAATGTTACAGAGATAGACGCAGGCTGTCTTGAGGGTGGAAAGGATGTTGGGTCGGCAGCTCAGGCTCTGGATCAAGTCGGAATGCATCAGTTTGGTTCAGCCTCAAATGATGACCAGCAAAAAGCGGTGACGTATTCACTGCCTCTGAAGCAAAATCCAGTCAAAAACAAACTTTGGGGCATAACTTAAATGTGTTTCATACAATGTGTGTCATAGTAAATGCTTCAAATGTACAAGCAATCCATGTATATTTTAAGTTTATTTTATTATAATATATAAGCAAACAATGAAAGGGAGCTATATATTTTCAAGGAATATGCCTGCATCAGTATGGTTACCAATCACTGGTAAAGCAGTTTCTCAGTCTACAGTATTTATTAAAATTATACAAATATGAGGGCCATAACAGTAGATTATTCATATGAGGGGTAACTAACGACTCAGTTACTGTCACGTTGAAAGCTAAAATAACAATAACTTGCTTTTATATAATGCCTTTAATGTTCATAAAAGTCCCAAGATGCTTCACAGTTGCTTTATCTGACAGAAACAGACAATGAGCCAAAAGAGAAGATATTCAGAATGGTGAGAGGTGGATTGAAAGGAGGGTCTTAAAGGAGGAGTTGGAGGTGGAGAGGTGAAGTTCAGGGAAAGATTTCCAGGGTGTGCGGTATGGGCAGCTGAAGGCACAACCACCAATAACATGAAGAAGGGAAGGAAATGCTGCCTGACCTGCTGAGTAGTTCCATTGTTTAAAACCTATTACATCTCTAACTTTATCCAGTTCCGATGAAAGGTCATTGACCTGAAAGGTTAACCTCCACAGATGCTGACTGAGCTGCTGAATATTTCCAGCAATTTCTATTTTTCTTATACTCTTTTCAACCTTAGCTTTTCACCTTTGTTTCTCAATACAAAAATAGTTGTGGTTTTGAACTTGTTAGCTGATGTATAGGTTTTACTCACGCAGCAGACCACTGAAGAACATCGCGTGGCTGGGTCCGGATGGCAGCCTTTGTAAACTGCTTTAAAATGTCTGGAAACTCAGGTGGGATTTCAATCTGCTGAGCGCAGAACATTACATCAGGAAGAGGCATGGCTGCTGTAAAGAAGAATGAAAATGAAATAGGTTGAGTAAAACAGGAATGTATTGGGGCAGCACAAATCAGAACCGCAATAAAATCCAGAACAGAACTTGACCAGTGGGTTAAAGGTTCAACTAGATCTCAAGATGAAGTGCAAAAATTTGCGATTCCTCAGATAGTGAATAGTACAGTATACCTCTGATAATCAGTCATTTCTGCACTAAACCAAACTGAATTATCTGATAGCGTTAATTAAAATGTAAGTAAAATAGCAAAGTGGAAATTTAGTGCTAAATCATAGAATCATGAATGGTTACAGCACAGAAGGTGGCCATTCGGTCCATTGTGTCTATACTGGCTCTCTGTAAGAACAATTCATTTAGTGCCTTTCTCCCGCCTTTTCCCCAATGCCCTGCAAATCTTTCCTCTTCAGGTAATGATATAATTGCCTTTTGAAAGCCATGATTGAATCTGCCTCCACCACACTCTCAGGCAGTGCATTCCAGATCCTAACTCGCTCTGTAAAACAGTTTTTCCTCATGTTGCCATTGCCTCTTTTGCCAAGCAGCTTAAATTGGTATCCTCTGGTTCTGGATTCTTCTACCAATGGGAACAGTTCTTCCTTATCTACTCTGTTCAGAGCCCTCATGATTTTGAATACCTCTACCAAATCTCCTCTGAATCTTCTCTTCTCCAAGGAGAATAGTTCCAGCCTCCATTCTCGTCAATCTTTTCTATAATCTCTCTAATGCCTTCACATCTTTTGTAAAGTGTAGTGCCCAGAACTGGATGGAATACTCCAGTTGAGGCCAAACCAGTATTTTATACAGGTTTATCTTAGATTCCTTGCTCTTGAACTCTATGGGCCTGTTTATAAAGCCCAGTATCCCGTATGCTTTATTAATCACGGTCTCAATCTGCCCTGCCGCCTTCAATGATTTATACACACATCGCCCTAGGTGCCTCTGCTCCTGCAGCCCTATTAGAATTGTAGACTTTATATTGCATTTCCCCATTCTTCATATAAAAATGAATCACTTCACACTTCTTTGTATTAAATATGATCTGCCATTTGTCTGCCCATTCTATCAATCTGTCTGTGTCTTTTTGAAGTTTAACACTCTCCTCCTCACAGTTCACAATACTTCCAAGTTTTGTGTCATCTGCAAATTTTGAAATTGGGCCCTGTACACCAAAATCTAGGTCATTAATATATATCAAGATGACCAGGGGTCCTAAAACCGACTCCACTATAAACCTTCCTCCAGTCCAAAAAAACATTCACCACTACTCTCTGCTTCCTGTCACTCAGGCAATTTTGTATCTTGTTGCTACTGTCCCTTTTGTTCCATGGGCTCAAACTTTGCTCACAAGTCTGTTGTGTGGCACTTTATCAAATACCTTTTGGAAGTCCCAGTACAGCATTACCCTCACCAACCCTCTCTGTTACCTCATCAAAAAACTCAAGCAAGTTTGTTAAACATAACTTGCCCTTAACAAATTTACCTTTATAACATACGTTTGCCCAAGAGACTATTGATACTGTCCCAATCATTGTTTCTAGAAGCCTCCCCACTGAGGTTAAACAGATTGGCACGTTGCTGGGCTTATCCTGACACCCTTTTTTAAGAAGGGTGTAACATTTGCAATTCTCCAGTTCTCTGGCGCCATCTGTGTATCTAAGGAGGATCAGAAAATTATGACCAGTGTCTCCACAATTTCCACCCTCACTTCCCTCAGTAGCTCAGATGTATCACATCCAGCCCTGGTGCCTTGTCAACTTTAAGTACAGTCAGCCTATCTAATACAGCCTCCTTAGTGATATTAAACCCATTTAAAATGTGAATGTGATTTTAAAATGTGAATTACCAGATAATCTGAAGAATACATGGTTGACTAAGTCAATTTTAATTATAAGTAAAGCTGAATATTGAAAGGTCAAATATTTCCATAAAATAATTGTCAATGGCTCTAAGATTGGTACACAAATAGTCGCTTGGTAGTACAGAACTTGAGTGTTGCTGAAAAAAGAGACATGTTTTTCACCTTGCACTCATCAGGACAGATGATTCGCAAGAATAGCAAACCTCAAAGGGAACAACAATTTATACTGCATGAGAAGAGAGTGCTGATTGGTTGGCAAGTGGATTCTGATCGATAGAGATGCATGGAGAATGCAGTAGGGAACAGTTAACTGTCAAGCTTTTGTTTAAAATCAAACAAAGATTGGTATGTTATCTAAATATAAAATAGATCAGTTGCTTCGCTAAACTCAATGTAGAACTGGCAAAAGAGTTTTCCACTTAACAGTGGGTTAAACCAGAGCATAATATTCTGGCATATGCTGTTAGCTGCCTGAATACCCGCTCTGATCTGCTGTCCAAGGTGTAATTCCTGCTGTGTTCAGGTGGGTGTCTGAGCCCAAGTGTGGAAATGAGGCCTGGGAGTTAAAGGGGCAAAATTCGACAAGGCCTGGGATTGCTGTGCATGATTACCTCACAGCCAGTCCCATTGAAGCAGGCAGCACACAGATGTCATACTGCCTGCTCATTTCAATGATTGTAGCAAACGGTCCAGCGTTAAACCCTGCTGCATGCTCAACAGTGTGCATGGCTAGCACGATGCATTTAAGGGCAGCCTGTCATTCTTAAAGGGCAGTTGTATTCATGCAACAGTAGCTGCTACAACAGTTCCAGGAAGGCTTGGCTAGAAAGTAAACGATGGCAATTGGAGCAACACACTAGAGAGAGAGCTCCCAGGGTTTCATATGCAGCCCTGAATGATTTTGTTACGGAGATCGAAAGGATCAAGAGCAATGTTTCCACAGGGGCAGGGGGCCTCGTGGAGCATGCACTCTGAGAAGGGTATGGGAGCATGTGCCAGGGTGGTAAATTCCCAAAGTCAGGCCCTGAGGACTTGGCTGCAGTGCTGGAAAAAGTTCAATGGACCCACATCAGTGGTCAAGGCTAGCAAATGCATTTTTAAAGAATATCTTCCACCCACTGCACAAACAAACTTTCATACTGCTCAATGCGCCACACCACATCACTCACCCACCAGCAATCAGGACTCACGCCTAACATTCATATGCTCCACCTCATTCTCACACACATCCCAATACTTCCAGCCTCACACCCACGCTGCTTCTATGTACCTCTAGCTATTCATCCATGGCAAGCACATCATCCAAACACATTGCAACACCCTCATTCTTCGCACTTTCTGAAAGGACATGGCGTTCCATGACTGCAGGGAGCAACAAGAACCAGTGAGTGCTAGATACATCTGCATCATTTCAGCCCTCTGGACAAGATGGTGCTCCATGTCATGGCTGTGACTGAGGTTGTTTCATCCAGCATCACCGAGAACATTCAGGTGACGCTATGTTCTTGCCTTATGCCCCATCTCACTCACATTCTGCTAAACAGCATAAAGTGCAGGCTGCAGATCCTTTAACCATAGGCCTCTTACTTTCCACTCCGCTCTACTTCCCTTCCCTCAACCCTCCCCTTCTGCATTTGTGCTTTCAGAGACCCAAGAATTGCCTCCTGGCCAATGAAGCGTGAGAGCTATGCCAGTCATCTGATGAGGTAGCACTGTCACTTTTACCTGACACTCACAGCCATCAGGTCAGAAACTGGCACTGCACATACCTTAGAGGGCAGTTGGGATCAGCACGTGTTGAGTCACCGAATATGAGTGGGTTGCAATGAGGTCAAGGGGGAAGGGATAGCTGCTTTGCTAGTTTCCTGGATGAGTTCTGCTGCACAGGAGTCAGCTGAGGATTTTGATGGTGCAATGAATAGGAGACCGCTAATGGGTATGCTTGGTGCATCATGTTGCAGAGCCTCAGATCACTGTCAAGGAGCATGGAGGAACCTGACAGTAACTTGGCACAGGGGTTCACAAAAAGCTTGAAGCACATCCTTTCCATCCTGGAATTGGTGGCCAACTTAATGGGAGCACTTGCAGACTCAACTGTGATCTGACATCTGGTGGCCGATGTCTCAGCTTTTATTGCAGCACAGACATAGCAACCCAATGTCTCAGTGTTGAGATACTGGAAGCTCAGACTGAGCTTATGAGGCCCATGTAGACTCAGACTGCCACCATTATGGCTACGGTTACTAGTACTCAAAGGGGCATGCAGATGTTCACAGAAGTCCAGCAGTCTGTGCTACAACAGATTACTAGGATTTCTGAGGTGTCACCCTGGGCAAGTGGTAATGGTTTCATGGTACGAGTACCTGCTGTCCTCATTCAAGACAATAGCATTTGTGCTCCCACTACTGCTACTTCACGAGTGTCCTTGCTGTTGTCTCTCAGCCACAATGCTATTGCCTATGCTGAGGTGCTACAGTTCCAAGAAGGGCCCACCCAGAGCAGCTCAAAATTGTTCTACTAGGCCATCTGCAGTCATGCCAGTCATGTTGTAGCCACCGGGGTAGCACTGCATAGGAGCACTAAGCCAGGCAAATGTACCCATGAGCCAAGCGTTAAGAGAATGCATAAGAGTGAATAGTTCAGTTTTCTATGCGTCAGATATAAGTGTTGTTGGATAAAGTTGTTATGGGTTTTTTTTTTGGTGGCTTTTTATTTCAGGACTTTGGCCAAGAGGACACTGTGATGTCCAGAACAAATTAATTGAAATGTGGGTAATAATGGAGCAAATGTGATGCGGGGATGAGATCTCAGGGGAACCAGAGTCTGAGTATATGCTCACAGATAGCTCGGCCAGAGTGAAGGCTCCTAGCTGCCTCTTCCCTTCCTTCTCCTTCCCGCAAGGTGGCCTCCAAAGGTGCGGCTTCATGATAGGATGCAGCAGGCCACCATGATCTTGAAAAGATGCTCTCCAGAGTGGTCCAAGCAGCAAAACTGTTCTTGCAGAGTGGATTGTTTGCTCCCCAATGCTCCTGATTGCTGCATGATTCACATTGCTGTTCACGTATTGTCAGGTGGCAGAGAAAAGTCATGAGCCAGGTGTAAAGTGGCTATCCCTTGTCAGCCAGCAGCCAGCCTCTGGCCCTTCATGGCACACTGAAGACAGCAGGGACAGCTGACTGTTGCAGGATGATGAGTCAGGTCTGTTGCCAGGATAGCAGGCATTCGCTGCCAAGATCTTTGGGCATGATTGCACACCAACTGGATGTTGATGGAGTGATGGTCCTTGTGATTGTGAAACATCCCCCTGTTAACATGTGGGGCCTGTAGAGCCACGTGCAGACCAACGATTGCACGGCACACTGAGCCATTGGGAATCCCGCTAGCCTGGTAAATCCACATGCTATTTCCTTCTGCTTCTGGCTTATCGGTGAGATGATGTTGAAGCCCCCACTTCTTCTATACAAGGCCTCTGTCCCGTCCCTGATGCAGCAAGGGATGACAAGCTGTTAGATATTGCTAATGTCACCTACTCCTACTTGGAAGGGTTCACTGGTGGAGAAATTTAGGGCGATGGTAACCTTGTTGATCACTAAAATCAATGTCCTTACCCCACTGTGCCCCTTCAGGGTGGCTGGTAGGAGGTCACACAGTTCAGTTACCACCTGCTTGGTGAAATGGAGGCGCCTCATGCACTGCTCCTGGCTGAGGTGAAAGTGCTCCTTGGTGGGTTATGGGCCATCTATTGAATGCCCTCCTCCTCCTTCCCCTGTACACTGCTTCCTATGTTGCCTGTGCTCCATTTGCAAATCATGCCGCAGCTGAAGAGTTACCGCAACTATAGCCCCCATTACTTTCTCCTGACAGGCCTCCCAACTCCTTTAATCTCATTTGCAAGATCCAGCACCCCTTCCTTTGTAAATCCAAAATCCAACAACACAGGCCAGAGGACTGCCACTAACTTTGCACCAGCAAAAGAAACTCCAAAGCACCTGGCAGTTGGATGACTTCTGACTCTGTGTTATAAGTAACAACCTCCTGTAATATCCACAGCTCTGGAGAAGGGTCACACACAGACTCAAAGCGTTAACTCTGTTTCTCTCTCCACAGATGCTGTCAGACCTGCTGAATTTTTCCAGCATTTTTCATTTTACTTTCAGATTTTCAGCATCCACAGCATTTTGCTTTTATCCTGTTATATTCAATTCTTTATTTACCAGTAACTGCCCATTATGTTACTATGGTCCCTGTTACACCAGTAATTCCCCATTATTTTGCCAATGCCTCTGGTATACCAATAACACTCCATTATATCATTAACACTCCATTAAACTATTATTGTCCCAATTATACTAATATTCTTGTTACACCATAAACAGCCTGCTACATATCACTAATATATCTGTTATGCCAGTAACCCTCTGGAATATCATTGCTGTACTTGTTATATCATTAACACTATGTTGTATCACTAATGCCCCCATGATATCAATTTCTCCGTTACATCGCGAGTATCCCTCTTATACCATAAGCAGCCATTACTTCACTGGTATGCCATTATATCAACAATGGCCCATTGTACCACTAATATCCCATTATACCAGTAATACCATGTTATACTACTAATGTCCCTGTTATACCAATAACACCATGTTATACCACTAATGTCCCTGTTACACCAGTCACACCATATTATACCGTTAACGTACCTGTATACCAGTGATACCGTGTTATTCTGCCAACATCCCTGTCACACCAGTAGCACCATGTTGTACCACTAATGTCACTGTTATACCAGTAACTCCATGTTATATCACTAAGGTCCTTGTTACACCAGTGATACCATGTTATACCGCTAAGGTCCTTGTTATACCAGTGACACCATGTTATACCAGTGACACCATGTTATATTTATAACATCTGTTATGCCAGTAATACCATATTATACCACAAACATCCCTGTTATACCAATAACACCATGTTATACAACTAACACCATGTTATACCACAAACGTCCTAGTTATACCAGTAACTCCATGTTATAACACTAATGCCACTGTTATACCACTAATACCATGTTATACCACTAAGGTCCTCGTTATACCATTAACACCATTTTAAACATATAATGTCTCTGTCACACCAGTAGTACCATGTTATATCACTAACATCTCTGCTACACCAGTAGCACCATGTTATACCACTAACATCCCTGTTATACCAGTAATACCATATTATACCACGAACGTCACTGTTATACCGGTATCACCATGTTATACAACTAACACCATTTATTCCACTAATGTCATTGTTATACCGCTAACACCATGCTATACCACTAATGCCCCGTTATACCAGTAACAAGCTCATTTCATGAATGCCTCTCATGTATCAGTAATATCTTGTTAAAGAAATAAAGGAACTTGCATTCATATAATTTCTTTCACAGCTTCCAGGATGGCTCAAATGCCTTCAAGCCAATGAAGTATTTTGAAGTTTAGTCACTGTGGTAATGTAATTTCACTAATGCCTCTGTTATATAAGTAATAATCCCAGGCTATATCATAATGCCCCGTTTTACCAGTAACTCCCCATTATTTTACTAACGGCCCTGTTGTAACAGTAAAAACATGTTATATCACAACTGCATTTGTTACATCAGTAACACCACATTATATCACTAATATCCCTCAGTGATACTCTGTTATTTCACCGATGTCCCTTGGTATATGAGTAACACCATACTAGAAAAATATAAGATCATAAGAAATGGGAGCAGGAGTAGATCATATGAGCACCCCCACCCCACCCCCCCCTCCCCTCCAAGACTGCTCCACCATTCGGTAAAATCATGACTGCACTTCTACTTCAACTCCATTTACCTGTCCTGTCCCCATATTGCTTGATTCTCTTACTGTAAAAAATCTATTGGTCTCAAAGAATATGTTCAACTGAGCATCCACAGCTCTCTGGGGTAAAGAACTCCAAAGGTTCACAAACCCTGAGTGAAGAAATTTCTCATCTCAGTCCTAAACGGCTGACCCTTAGCTTGAAACTATGACCCCTAGTTCTCGACTCTCCTGTCAACTCCACTATAAGAATGTTATAAGTTTCAATAAAATCACTGTCATTCTTCTAAACTCCAGAAAATATGGGCCCATTCTACACAATCTCTCACCAGTGGACAACCCTCAAATCAATTTATTGAATTTTGGTTGTACCCCCTCTAAAGCAAGTAAATCTTCCCTTAGGATAGACAGTACTCTAGGTAGTCGTTTGATAGAACAGAATTTGAATGCTGCTGAAAAAAAGAAACACTTTTTTGCTGGAGCTTTTCGTCTTGCACTCATCAGGGCAATTCGCGAGAAAATACCAATGTCAGGGGAAACAACATATTTATTCTGTATGAGAATAGTTGCTGATTGGTTACCATAGAGAATGCACCAGTTGATGGTGACTGACAGATAACTGCCAAGCATTGTTTGAAATTGAAAGAACTGCCAAAGGAAGTGCCTCCTTCAGCAGACTTCAAACATCAGTCTGGATAT
Source organism: Carcharodon carcharias (assembly GCF_017639515.1). Lineage (NCBI taxonomy): Eukaryota > Metazoa > Chordata > Chondrichthyes > Lamniformes > Lamnidae > Carcharodon > Carcharodon carcharias. The sequence goes on from NC_054469.1 coordinate 202,232,782, forward strand.
GAAGAGGAGTAAGTCTGCTTACCAAATTGAAGGTCTATAGAATAATAGTCATCCCACTCTGCTCTAAGCATGCAAGACTTGGGCTGTGTATGAGCATCATGCCAAGGAGTTCAACCACTTTCACTCAAGGTGTCTTCGGAAGATTCTGAAGATCAGCTGGCAGGACAAAATACCAGACACGGAGGTGCTCAACCAAGCTGGCATGCTAAGCATCCCCCTCATACTGAGACAGTTACAACTGAGTTGGGCTGGTCATATATAGCCAGATTGCCTGACACTCGCTTACCAAAGCAAATTTTCTATGGAGAGCTCGAGTCTGGGGTGCATTCTCATGGCGGTAAAAGAAGACGTTACAAGGACACCCTGAAGGCTTAGGACTTCTGATATTGACTGCAAGCCTGGGAGAAGCTTCTCCAGAATCGTTGCACTTGGCACAACCAAATAGAAAAAAAACAGTGCAGCCTCCTTCTAAAGCAAACACATATCGCAAGCAGCAAGAAAACTCAAGGAGAGAAAATCCAAAGCGAGAAACTCGTCTAAAACTCAATCTTGTGGTATCCTGTCCCATTAACAGCAGAACCTTCTGTTCGCAGATTAACCTTGGCAGTCAGCCACAAACCCACCAGAACCCAACCAAACACCTCAGGTGATGAACATGGTCATCTTCAACAAGGACGAATAAGAAGTTTTACCAGAAAGTGGCGGGGATCTGGAACTCACTGCCTGAAAGAGTGGTTGAAGCATGGCATTTAAAATACCTAATATACACTTGAAGTAACCAGAGGACTCTGGACTGAGAGCTGAAAAGTGGGATCAGGCTGAAGGTTTTCTTTCAGCCGGCAGACACGATAGGCCGATTTGGCTCCCTCTATGACCCCGCTGTGATTGAGGCCATTAATATCGTCTGCTATTTTCACTGAGCCCTACCCCGTCAATGTACCAGGGTAACAGAAAACACCATTTACCGGCTTGGTGCCTGCGCGGCTCCGACACCGTCGACTCCAAGCTCAGGTATGGGGGCGGAGCCAGGTGAGAAAGCGCTGCGATAGGACGCCGGTTCCCAGGGCGACTACTGTATTCGCTTAGGTTGCTGGGTTACCGGGCTGCACTCGGATATGATCCAAGGCTGATGGGGGTGGGGGGCGCGGAACCAAACTTAAGAGAGGGCTGGAACAACCTAGAGCAGCACAGAGCAATTCAGGATAGCCCAGCCCAGTGTAATTCAGTACAATTCAACATAGTTCACTCCAGTGTGATCCAGTACAATTCAATACAGTTCACTCCAGTGTGATCCAGTACAATTCAATATAGTTCACTCCAGTGTGATCCAGTACAATTCAATACAGTTCACTCCAGTGTGATCCAGTCCAATCAATATAGTTCACTCCAGTGTGATCCAGTACAATTCAATACAGTTCACTCCAGTGTGATCCAGTACAATTCAATATAGTTCACTCGTGTGATCCAGTACAATTCAATATAGTTCACTTCAGCGTGATCCAGTACAATTCAATATAGTTCACTCCAGCGTGATCCAGTACAACTCAATATAGTTCACTCCAGCGTGATCCAGTACAATTCAATATAGTTCACTCCAGCGTGATCCAGTACAATTCAATATAGTTCACTCCAGCGTCATGTAGTACAATTCAATATAGTTCACTCCAGCGTCATCCAGTACAATTCAATATAGTTCACTCCAGCGTGATCCAGTACAATTCAATATAGTTCACTCCAGTGTGATCCAGTACAATTCAATATAGTTCACTCCAGCGTCATGTAGTACAATTCAATATAGTTCACTCCAGCGTCATCCAGTACAATTCAATATAGTTCACTCCAGCGTGATCCAGTACAATTCAATATAGTTCACTCCAGCGTCATGTAGTACAATTCAATATAGTTCACTCCAGCGTGATCCAGTACAATTCAATATAGTTCACTCCAGCGTCATCCAGTACAATTCAATATAGTTCACTCCAGCGTGATCCAGTACAATTCAATATAGTTCACTCCAGCGTCATCCAGTACAATTCAACATAGTTCACTCCAGCATGATCCAGTACAATTCAACATAGTTCACTCCAGCATGATCCAGTACAATTCAACATAGTTCACTCCAGCGTGATCCAGTACAATTCAACATAGTTCACTCCAGTGTGATCCAGTACAATTCAATATAGTTCACTCCAGCGTGATCCAATACAATTCAACATAGTTCACTCCAGCGTGATCCAGTACAATTCAATATAGTTCACTCCAGTGTGATCCAGTACAATTCAATATAGTTCACTCCAGTGTAATTCAGTACAATTCAATATAGTTCACTCCAGTGTCATCCAGTACAATTCAACATCGTTCACTCCAGCGTCATCCAGTACAACTCTATATATATATATATATATATATATATATATATAAAAAAATATAAAAACAAATAACTGCGGATGCTGGAAATCCAAAACAAAAACAGAATTACCTGGAAAAACTCAGGTCTGGCAGCATCGGCGGAGAGGAAAAGAGTTGACGTTTCGAGTCCTCATGACCCTTCAACAGAACTGATTTTTCTTTACAAGGAGAGGGGTGAAATATAAGCTGGTAGGAGGGAGAGAAGTGGAGGGGGGGTGTTGTTGTAGGGACAAGCAAGCAGTGATAGGAGCAGATCATCAAAAGATGTCACAGACAAAAGAACACAGAGGTGTTGAAGTTGGTGATATTATCTAAACGAATGTGCTAATTAAGAATGGATGGTAGGGCACTCAAGGTATAGCTCTAGTGGGGGTGGGGGGGGCATAAAAGATTTAAAATAATGGAAATAGGTGGGAAAAGAAAAATCTATATAAATTATTGGAAAAAGCAAAAGGAAGGGGGAAGAAACAGAAAGGGGGTGGGGATGGAGGAGGGAGCTCAAGACCTTAAGTTGTTGAATTCAATATTCAGTCCAGAAGGCTGCAAAGTGCCTAGTCGGAAGATGAGGTGCTGTTCCTCCAGTTTGCGTTGGGCTTCACTGGAACAATGCAGCAGGCCAAGGACAGACATGTGGGCAAGAGAGCAGGGTGGAGTGTTGAAATGGCAAGCGACAGGGAGATTTGGGTCATTCTTGCGGACAGACCACAGGTGTTCTGCAAAGCGGTCACCCAGTTTACATTTGGTCTCTCCAATGTAGAGGAGACCGCATTGGGAGCAACGAATACAATAGACTAAGTTGGGGGAAATGCAAGTGAAATGCTGCTTCACTTGAAAGGAGTGTTTGGGCCCTTGGACGGTGAGGAGAGAGGAAGTGAAGGGGCAGGTGTTACATTTTTTGCGTGGGCATGGGGAGGTGCTATAGGTGGGGGTTGCGGAGTAGGGGGTGATGGAGGAGTGGACCAGGGAGTCCCGGCGGGAACGATCCCTACGGAATGCCGACAGGGGGGGTGAAGGGAAGATGTGTTTGGTGGTGGCATCATGCTGGAGTTGGCGGAAATGGCGGAGGATGATCCTTTGAATGCGGAGGCTGGTGGGGTGATAAGTGAGGACAAGGGGGACCCTATCATGTTTCTGGGAGGGAGGAGAAGGCGTGAGGGCGGACACGGTTGAGGGCCCTGTCAACGACCGTGGGTGGAAAACCTCGGTTAAGGAAGGAGGAGGACATGTCAGAGGAACTGTTTTTGAAGGTAGCATCATCGGAACAGATGCGACGGAGGCGAAGGAACTGAGAGAATGGGATGGAGTCCTTACAGGAAGCGGGGTGTGAGGAGCTGTAGTCGAGGTAGCTGTGGGAGTCGGTAGGCTTGTAATGGATATTGGTGGACCGTCTCTCACCAGAGATTGAGACAGAGAGATCAAGGAAGGGAAGGGAAGTGTCAGAGATGGGCCATGTGAAAATGATGGAGGGTGGAGATTGGAAGCAAAATTAATAAATTTTTCCAAGTCCCGACGAGAGCATGAAGCAGCACCGAAGTAATCATCGATGTACCGGAGAAAAAGTTGTGGAAGGGGTTCGGAGTAGGACTGGAACAAGGAATGTTCCACATACCCCATAAAGAGACAGGCATAGCTGGGGCCTATGCAGGTACCCATAGCCACACCTTTTATTTGGAGAAGTTGAAGGAGAAATTGTTCATTGTGAGAACAAGTTCAGCCAGACGGAGGAGAGTAGTGGTGGATGGGGATTGTTCAGGCCTCTGTTCGAGGAAGAAGCTAAAGGCCCTCAGACCATCCTGACAATTCAATATAGTTCACTCCAGCGTGATCCAGTACAACTCAATATAGTACACTCCAGCGTGATTCAGTACAATTCAGCATAGTTCAGTAAAGCGTAATTCAGTACCACACTTACACTACTGAACTATATTGAATTGTATAATTTTGTGCATAGAAACATAGAAAATAGGAGGAGTGGGTCATTCAGCCCTTCGAGGCTGCTCTGCCACTCAATATGATCATGGCTGATCCCCTATCTCAACTCCATACTCCCACGCCCTCCCCATACCCCTTGACGCCTTTAGACTCCAGAAATCTATTTCCTTCTTAAATATATTGTGGCTTGGCCTCCACAGAATTCCATAGGTTCACCACCATGAGTGAAGAAGTTTCTCCTTATCTCTGTCCTAAATGGTCTACCCCATATCCCAAGACAGTAACCCCTTGTTCTAGACCTCCCAAGCCAGAGAAAATATCATCCCTGCATCCAGTCTGTCCAGCCCTGTCAGAATTTTATACATTTCAATGAAATCCGTTCTCATTCTTCTAAACTCCATAAATACAGGTCTAGTTGGCCCAATCTCTCCTCACACGACAATCCTGCCATCCCAGGAATAAGTCTGGTGAACCTTCACTACACTCCCTCTATGGCATGTATATCCTTTCTTAGGTAAGGAGACCAAAACTGCACGCAATACTCCGGGTGTGGTCTTACCAAGACCCTTTACAGCTGCAGTAAGACATCCTTGCGCCTGTACTCTCGCAGTGAAGGCCAACATACCATTTGCCTTCTTAACTGCTGCACCTGCATGCTTACTTTCAATGAGTGATTGATGTATGAGGAAACCCAAGTCCCTTTGTACATCAACATTTCCCAATCTATCACCATTTCAATAAAACTCTGCCATTCTGTTTTTCCTACCAAAGTGGATAACTTCACACTTATTCACGTTATACTGCCTCTGCCATGTGTTTGCCCACTCACTCAACCTGTCTAAATTGCCTTGAAGTCTCTGAACACCCTCATCGTCCACATTCCCACCAAGTTTCATGTCATCGGCAGACTTGGAAATATTACATTTGGTTCTCTCATCTAAATCATTGATATACATTGTGAATAGCTGGGACTTCAGCACTGATCCCTGCGATATCGGAATACTCACTGCCTGCCACTCTGAAAAAGACCCATTTATTCCTACTCTGCTTCCTGCCTGCTAACCAATTCTCAATCCATGCCAATATATTACACCCAATCCCACGTGCTTTAATTTTACACACTAAACTCTTGTGGGACTTTATCAAAAGTTTTCTGAAAATCCAAATACATTACATCCACTGGTTCTCCTTCATCTATTGTACTAGTTACCTCCTTAAAAAAACTCCAGTAGGTTTGTCAAACATGATTTCCCTTTCATAAATCCATGTTGACTTTGTCTAATCCTGCTGATACTTTCTAGGTGTCCTGTTATCACATCCTTTATAATAGACTCTAGCATTTTCTCTACTACTGATGTTAGACTAACCAATCTATAATTTGTTGTTTTCTCCCTCCATCCTATCTTACATAGCCGATTCCATTTGCCATCTTTCAATCTGCCAGGACTGTTCCAGAATCTATAGAATTTTGGAATATGACAACCAAAGCATCCACTATTTCCACAGCCTTTAGTATCTTGGGATGTAAATTATCGGGCCCAGGGGATTTATCAGTTTTCAGTCCCATTAATTTCTTCAGCATTATTGTCTTAGCAATACTAATTTCCTTCAATCCCTCTTTCTCACTAGGTCCTTGATTCCCCAATATTTCTGGGAAGTTATTTGTGTCTTTCTCCATGAAGACAAAACTAAAGTAATTGTTTAGTTGCTCTGCTATTTCCATGTTTTCTGTTATAAATTCTCCCATTTTGGACTGAAAGGGACTTACATTTGTCTTCACTAATCTTTTTCTTCTTACATACTTATAGAAGCTTTTACAGTGTGCTTTTATGTTCCTTCCAAGTTTACTCTAATACTTTATTTTTCCCTCTTAATCAATCTCTTGGTCCTATTTTGCTGAATTCTAAACTGCTCCCAATCCTTAGGCTTGCTATTTTTTCAAGCAAATTTATATGACTCCTCTTTGGATCTAATACTAACCTTAATTCCTTGTATTAGCCATGGTTGGGCTGCTTTTCCTGTTGTGTTTTTGCGTCAGAAAGAAATCTATGACAATTGCAATACCTACATTCGTTCCTTAAATATTAGCCATTGTCTTTCCACCGACAAGCCTTTTAATGAGGTTCCCCTATCTATCTTAGCCAACTCAAACTTCATACCTTTGCGGTTTCCTTTGTTAAGATTTTGGATCCTAGTTTCAGATCCGACTACTTCTCTTTCCATCCTAATGAAGAATTCTATCATGTTATGGTCACTGTTCCCTAAAGGACCCCGCACAACAAGATTATTAATTAACCTCTTCTCATTGCACAATACCAAATCTAGGATAACCTGTTCCCTAGTCGGTTCCTTGGTCTAAAAAAACCATCTCGAACACACTCCAGGAATTAATCCACCATAGTATTATTGCTAATTTGGTTTACCCAGGCTATTTGTAGGTTAAAATCACCCATGATTACTGTAGCACCCTTGTTACATGCATTTCTAATTTCTTGTTTAATGCCATCCCCTAACTTATCACTACAGTTTGGAGGCCTATAGACAACTCACACTAATGTTTTCCATCCCTTATTGTTTACTGATTCTACATCTAGATTTTCCCACCGATATCCTCTTTCACTATTGCACTGATTTCAATCTTAACTAACAATGCCACGCCATCTCCTTTTACTTTTTGCCTGTCCGTCCTAAATATTGAGTACCCTTGGATATTCAATTCTAAGCCTGGTCACCCTGCAGCCATGTCTCCATAATCGTAATCATATTGTACCTGTTTACATTTATTTATGCTGTTAATTTATCTACCCTATTGCAAATGCTCCGTGCATTCAGATATAGTGTCTTTAGATTTGTCTTTTTTAACATTTTTACGCATTTTTTGTACTATGGCCCTATTTGCTGTGAGCCCTTGTTTCCTTTGCCTTCTACTTTTGCTTTCTACTTTTCTGTCTTTCATCCTCTCTTGGGTCTCCCCACTCAGGTTCCCACCCCCCTACCAATCTAGTTTAAACCCTCCCCCCAAGTACTAGTGAATACCCCTGCGAGGATATTGGTTCCAGTCCTGCTGGGGTGCAACCCTTCCAGCTAGTACAAGTATCTTTCCCCAGAATTGGTCCCAATGCCTCAGGAATCCAAATCCCTCCTTCCTGTGCCTTCTCTCCAGCAATGCATTCATTTGGTGTATTCCCCTATTTCTGATCTCGCTAATCCTGAGATTACTACCTTTGAGGTCCTGCTTTTTGATTTATTTCCTAGCTCCCTATATTGTGCTTTCAGGACCTCATCCCTCTTTTTACCTATGATATGGACCACGACCTCTGGCTGTTTAGCCTCCCCCTTCAGAATGTCTTGCAGTGGCTCAGTGACATCCATGACCCTGCCACCAGGGAGGCAACATATCATCCTGGTGTCACGTCTGCAGAAACGTCTATCTGTTTCCCTATTGATAGGGGATTCTATCACTATTGCTCTCCTACTCTTCCTTGCCTCCCCCCTCTGTGCAGCTGAGCCACTCATGATGCCACAGATTTGGCTCTTGCTGCATTCTCCTGAGAAACTATCTCCCGCAGCAATATCCAAAACGGAAAACCTGTTAGAGAGGGAGATGGACCCAGGAGACTCTTGCACTATCTACCTAGTGCTTTTACTCTGTCTGGCAGTAACCCAGTCCCTTTCTGCCTGTATACTCTTTACCTGTGGTATGACCATGTCACTGTATTTGTTATCCACGAAGATCTCATCCTTGGGAGGTTCCACAGTAAATCCAGCCATAGCTCCAGCTCAGAAACACTGATTTTGAGTTGCTGCAGCTGGAGACACTTCCTGTATACATGGTCACCCTGGACACTAGAAGTGTCCCTGACTTCCCACATCACACAGGAGCTGCACTCCACTTGGCCAAGCTGCCCTGCCATAACTTACCCTTAAATTACTCCTTTTACTTTTACTTCGTCTCATTTAGAAAATATTAAAGGACAGAAAAAATATTTACCATGTTCTACTTACCAAGGCCACTCTTCTTATTGAGGGAAAGTAACTTCCTCTCTCACCATACTCCAACTGAAGAACTCTAAAGCAGCCCAAAGCAGCACCATAGGTGGCTCGCTTTTATGCTGTCTAAATCCAGCTTCTGAAAACCTGTTTAAGCCAGTTAATTAACTAGCTGCAGCTGCAAGCAGAGCCATTTTAACCCCTGTTTTTATGATGGATTAAAACTCACCTTTTCCCAACCCAAGGAGCAACTTTTAGTTAGTTGCTAAATTAGAGAAAGGGTAGACTTTAGATAGAAATTAACCCTTAAAAGTCCTTCTCTCACCAAACTCCAACTGAAGCTCTCTAATACAGTCCAAAGCAGCACTCCAGAGCAGTGTAATTCAGTACAACACTGAATACAGTTCAGTATAGTTCAGTAGCATGATTAAGTACAAGTTCAGTACAGTGTAATTTTATACAGTGTAATTCAGTACAATACTGTTTACAATTCAGTATATATAGTTCAGTAAGGTATAATTCTGTGTAGTATAATTCAGTACATGGTACAGTGCTCAGCATTGTTCAGTGTAATTCTGTACAATATAATTCAGTACAGTACTCAGTACAATTCAGTAAGGTTCAGTGGTGTGTAATTTAGTCAGTGGCATCAGCTGTTCCTCAATTCGAGAATGATGTCTACTCAGGGTCACAAGTTTCTGTTGTGGGTCTTAATGTGACTGAACAGGCTGATTCTCAAGCTACAGATCTTTGGGTACATGGGGCAGGACTCCCCCACATGGTAGTGGGATCCGGAATGAAGGACTTGCTTCCTTTATTTTAGTGCAGTGTTCAATACAGTTATTCAGCACTATCAGCATAGTCCCACAGAGTGTAACTCAGTACAGTACTCAGATTCTCTTCTGTCAATTACACTAAGAGAAAGAGTACAGACTAGGAGGAGGCCATTTGGCTTGTTGCATCTGTGCCGGTCAGCTGCAAAAGCAATTTAGCTACCCACTTCTTGTCCTTTCCCTGTAGCCCTGCAAATCTTTTCCCCCTCAGGTGCTTATCCAATTCCCTTTTGAAAGCCACAATAGAATCTATCTCCCCTACCTTTCCAGGGAGTGCATTCCAGATTGTAACCACTTGCTGTATAAAATTTTCCCTTATGTCATCCTTGGTTCTTTTCTACCCACTCCCCCATATTCCTGGATTCCCTAACAAACCAAATGTCTATCTTAGCCTTAAACCTGTAACTCTCTGGGGTAGAGAATTCCAAAGATTCACAACACTTTGAGCGAAGAAATTTCTTATCTCAGTCCTAAATAACTGACCCCTTATCCTGAGACTGTGCCCACTTCTGGACTCCCCAACCAGAGGAAATGACCTCTCAATGTCAACCCTGTCAAGCCTTTACAGAAAATAATCAGCTTCTTTATTCTTATGGCCAAAGTGGACAGTCTCACACCTCCCTATATTATACACCATCTTCCACCTCGTTGTCCTTCACTTAACCTGTCTATATCGCTTTGCAGCCTCTTTATGAGCTCCTCACAGCTTTCATCCTCAATTAGCTTTGTTATCACCAGCAAATTTAAATACATTACTCTGTCTCTTTGTCTAAATCATGACTATAGATTACTAATAGTTGAGGCCCCCAGCTCTCTATTAGGTACAGCCTGCCAACTTGAAAATGCCCTGGTTATCCTTTCTCTTTGCTTCCTGTCCATTAATGAATCCTCTATCCATGATAGTATACTATTCCCAAATCCATGAGCCATTACCTTGTGTGTTAACCTTTTGTGTGGTACCTTAGCAACTGCATTTTGGAAATCCAAGCATACTATATCGGCTGGTTCCCCTTTATCAACACTACTAGTGACATCCTCAAAAATTTCTAATAAAATTGTCAAACACCATTTCCCGCTTGCAAAACCGTGTTGATTTTGTTTACGTCTGTAACTATGTACATCAGGGAAATATTAAAAAATGTTAAAACTAAAAGCACTATATCTGATTGTGGAAAGCATTCACAAAAATATAAACGAATTAGTCACAGATAGAAATAAATGGGTTTGATCTAATGGCCATTACAGAGATGTGGTTGCAATGATGGAGGTTGGAGAATACATATTACAGGATATTTGACTAATATAAGTGACAGACAAAATGGAAGAGTTGTTGTAACCCTGATAATAAAGAACAGTAGAACAAAAGGACCTGATCTCAGATAATCAAGACGTAAAATTATTTTGGATGAAGGTAAGAGACAAGAGTCATTAAACACTGATGAGGCTACTAACTGTAGTTGTAACCTCAGGCAGAGCGTAAATCAGAAAATTAGAGGTACATGAAGTTACTACAAAATACTATAACTATAAATTAGTTTAAATATAAATTTGGTTTGCCCAGTCTACATGAAAATGAAAGACCTGTGATTGCTGCAAGAATGTGAAGGGTGAGTTCACAGAAAGCTTTCAAAATGTTTTCTAGCTCAAATGATGAGGAACCAACTAGGGGCTATTTTAGATATAGTGTGGTGCAATGAGACAGAGTTAATTGCTAACAGGCTAATTAAATTAGAGGGAGATGGTGGTGTAGTAATAATCCAGAGGCCCAGACTAATTCTCTGGAGCACATGTTCATATCCCACCATGGCAGCTGGTGGAATTTAAATTCAATTAATTAACCTGGAATTAAAAGCTAATCTCAGTAATGGTGACCATGAAACCATTGTCGATTGTTGTAAAAACCCACCTGGTTCATTAATGTCCCCTTTAGGGAAGAAAATCTGCCGTCCTAGCCTGGTCTGGTCTATGCACGACTCGGGAACCACAGCAATATGGCTGACTCTTAAATGCCCTCGTCTAGCAAGCCACTCAGTCATATCAAACCACTAGGAAGTCTAAAAGGAATAAATGAAACCGGATGGATCACCTGGCATTGATTTAGGCACTTGTCAACCCTGCAAAGTTGTGCCTAAACTGGGAGAGCTGTCCCACAGACTAGTCAAGCAACAGCATGACATAGTTACACTTACGGAATCATACTTTACAGACACCACCACCATCCCTGGGTATGTCCTGCCCCATCCCACTGATAGATGGTAGCATCACAATGGTATACATGAGGGAATTACCCTGGGAGTCCTCGAGGAAATCACCTGTTCATTACCACCTACCGTGCCCCCACCCCACCCCAACTCAGCTGATGAATCAGTGCTCCTCCATGTTGGAAACCAATTGGAAGAAGCACTGAGGGTGGCAAGGGCACAGGAAATGTGCTCTGGGTGGGGCATTTCAATGTCCATCAGCAAGAGTAGCTCAGTAGTACCACTATTGACTTATCTGGCCAAGTCCTAAAGGACATAGCTGCAAGACTGGGTCTGCAGCAGGAGGTGAGGGAATCAACAAAAGAGAAAAACCTACTTGACGTCATCCTCAACAACCTACCTGTTGCAAATGCACCTGTCCAAGACTGCATTGATAGGAATGACCACTGCACAGTCCTTGTGGAGTCGAAGTCCCACCTTACATTGAGGATACCCTCCATTGTGTGGCACTACCCCCAAGCTAGATGTGATAGATTTCAAACAGATCTAGCAACTCAAAATTGGGCATTCATGAGGCACCGTGGGCCATTAACAGCAGCAGGATTGTATTCAACCACAATCTGTGACCTCATGGCCGGACATATCCCCCACTCTACCATTGCCATCGTGCCAGGGGATCAACCCTGGTTCAATGAAGAGTGCAGGACGGCATGCCAGGAGCAGCACCAGGCATACCTAAAAATGAGGTGTCAACCTGGTGAAGCTACAGCACAGGACTACTTATGTGCCAAACAGCGTAAGCAGCATGCAATAGACAGAGCTAAGTGATCCCACAATCAATTAATCAGATCTAAGCTCTGAAATCCTGCCACATCCAGTCCTGAATGGTGACGGACAATTAAACAACTAATAGGAGGCTCCACAAATATCCCCATCTTCAATCATGGAGGAGCCCACCACATCAGTGCAAAAGATAAGGCTGAAGCATTTGCAACAATCTTTAGCCAGAAGTGCCGACTGGATGATGCATTTCAGCCTCCTCCTGATGTCCCAGCATCACAGAGGCCACTCTTCAGCCAATTTGATTCACTCCATGTGAAACTCTGTGCTGAAGGCATTGGATATTGCATTGACTGTGGGCCCTGACAACACTTGGCAATAGTACTGAAGACTTGTGCTTCAAAACAGGCCACACCCCTAGCCAAGCTGTTCCAGTACTGCTTCAACACTGCTATCTACCCAACAATGTGGAAAATTGGCCAGGTATGTCCTGTACACAAAAAACAGGACAAATCCAACTTGGCAAATTACCACCCCATCAGTCTTCTCTCAATCATCAGCAAAATGGTGGAAGGTGTCATTGATAGTGCTATCAAATGGCATTTACTAAGCAATAACCTGCTCACTGTTGCTCAGTTTGGGTTCAGCCAGGGCCACTCAGCTCCTGACCTCATTACAGCTTTGATCCAAACATGGACCAAAGAACTGAACTCAAGAGGTGAGGTGTGAGTGACTGCCTGGATATCAAGACAGCATTGACCGAGTGTGGTATCAAGGAACCCTAACAAAACTGAAGTCAATGGGAATCAGGGAAAACTCTCCACTGGTTGAGTCATACCGAGTACAAAGGAAGATGCTTGTTGTTGTTGGAGGTATATCCCAGCAGAAATCACCTTCATTCCTGCACCAGTGCTGTGCTCGGCTTTTCTTTGATTTACTGGCAAAATAGGTCTAATCCAGAGACAAAATACAAACTGAGCAAATTTTCAGAGGTCAGGAGCATGTGCAAATGTTACACTGCGGATACATGCTGATGATTGCAGTGTGTTCAGCACCACCATTCGTGACTCCTCAGGTATTGAAGCAGTCTCTGTCCATATGTAGCAAGATCTGCACAATATTTAGGCTTGGGCTGATTGGTGGCAAATAACAAGTGCCAGGCAATGACTATCTCCAACAAGGGAGAATCTAACAATCCCTCTCCTCTTGACATTTAATGGCAATATCATCGGTGAATTCCCCACTTTCAACATCCTGGGGGGTTACCATTGACCAGAAACTGAACTGGACCAGCCATGTAAATACTGTGGCTACAAAAGCAGGTCAGAGGCTGGGAAATCTGCAGAGAATAACTCACCTCCCGATTCCCCAAAGCCTATCATCCAGAAGGCACTAGTTAGGAGTGTGATGGAATACTTTCCACTTGCCTGGATGAGTGCAGCTCCAACACTCAGGAAGGTCGACACCATCCAGGACAAAGCAGCCTGCTTGACTGGCACCCCAACTACAAACATTCACTCCTTCCACCACTGACACAAAGTGGCAGCAGTGTGTACCAACTCCAAGATGCACTGCAGAAACTCACCAAGGCTCCCAAGGTTTCCAAACTCACAACTACTTTGGTCTAGAAGGACAAGGGCAGCAGATTCATGGGAACAGCACCACCTGCAAATATCTCTCCATGTCACATACCATGCTAATTTGGAACTATGTCACCATTTCTTCACTGTTGCTGGGTCAAAATCCTGGAACTCCCTAACTAACAGCACTGTGGGTGTTCCTACAACACATAGGCTGCAGCAGTTTAAGAAAGGTGGCTCACCACCACCTTGTCGGGGGAATTAGGGATGGACAATAAATGCTGGCGTGGCCAACAATGCCACATCTCATGAACAAATAAATAACCTTATTGTAAAGGGGCCTCTGGGGATGAGTGATCATAGTATGATGAATTTCTTTGGAGTTGGATTAGTTAAGAAAAAATCAGGACCTTAAATGTAAGTAAAGCAAACTACATAGATATGAGGGACAAGGTAAATAAGGTAGATTGGGAAACTAGATTAAATGATATAAAGGTAAATAAACAATGACAAACAATTTAAAGAAAAATCATGATTTGTGACAAATACATACCTGAAAGGGGGCTGGTTAGTTCAGTCGGCATGCTGGCTAGCATGTGGTTCAGAATGACGCCAATGGCACCAGTTTGATTCTGGTTCTAGCTGAGGTAGACTTGGGATCTGCCTCTTTGCCCTGCCCCTGAGTGGAAGGCAATGGCAAACTACCTCTGACAAAAAATGGCAATAGCTCAGGATGAAGCATTGAAGATAATGAACAAAGGACCTGCTTCCCAACAGAGTAGACATGAATGAATGAACATTCCTTGAGGAATAAAAACCCCATGGGAAAATGGTCCAACCATGGTCAACAAGAATTTGAAGATAGTCTTAAAGGAAGAGGCTTATAACATACCCAAAAGGAATAGTAAGCCTGAGGATTTTAGAATTTTGGATGAGAAGAAAGTTGAGGGAATGAGCAAACTAGCAAGAGACATCACAGATTGTGAAAGTTTATATAGACATGTAAAAAGGGATTAAGTTAAAATAAATGTGGTCCCTTACAGGCAGAGATAGCATAAGTTATAATAAGAAATTTTAAAAATGGCAGCGATATTAAGCTAATATTTTGTATCTGTCTTCACGGTGGAAGACAAAACACATTGTGGAACTATTGGCAAACCAAGAGTCTAGTGTGAATGAGGAACTGGAAGTAATTTGTAAAGAAATAGTAGTAGAGAAATTAATGATCTGGAAAGCCAACTAATCCCCTGAACCTGATGGCCCACATCCTAGGTTTTTAAAATAGGACACTAGAGAGATAATGGATGCATTGGTTTTTGAATTCCCTACATTTTAAAATATTTCCATGGATTGGAAGGTTAGAAACATAATTTATTCAAGAAAGGAGGCAAGGGGAAAACATGGAAATTTGTGCCAACTAGTCTGACATCAGTAGTGGGGAAATGCTAAAATCTATTATTAAGCACATGATGACAGGACACTTAGAAGACCACAATAAGAATGAAAAAAGTCAACAGTTTAATGAATGTAAATAGTGTTTGACAAATTTGTTGAGATTTTAACATGTAACTTAGATGAGGGGGAATTTATAGATGTAGATTGTATTTTTAACAATGCATTTCATAAAAAGGCTTGGATTTATATAGTGCCTTTCATGACCACAGGACATCTCAACCAACAATGAACTTTTGAAGTGTAGTCACAATTGTAATGTAGGAAAGCAACAGCCAATTTGCACACAGCAAGCTCCCAGAAGTAGCAATGTGACAACAATCAGATAATCAGATTTTGATAAATATTGGCCAGAATACAGGATAACTCCCCTGCTCTTTTTCACAGTAGCACTATGGGATACCTGATGGGGCAGGCAAGATCTCTGTTTAGCATCTCAACCAAAAGATGAGACCTTCAACAGTGCAGCACTTCCTCAATAGTCACTGGAATGCCAGCCTTGATTTTTGCACTCAAGCCTTGGAGAAGGATTTGAAACCATAACCATCTGACTCAGAGGCAAGAGTGTTACCAACTGAACTATAGCTGATATAAGGTGCTGCACAATTAGGGCTAATGGGACTGGGGGTAATTTATTAACAGGGATTGAGAAATGATCAAGACAGAAAACAGGGACTAGGAATAAACAGATCACTTTCAGGTTAGAAAGCTGTAACCAGTGTGGTACTGCAAAGATCAGTGCTTGAGCCTTAGTCATTTATAATCTGTATCAATGGCTCAGAATTGATGAAGGGACCAAGTGTAAAGTGTGCAAGTTTGCTGATCATACAAAGTTAGGTAGGAAAGTAAGTTGTGAGGAAGCCATAAAGATGCTGCAAAGAGATAATGGCAAGTTGAGTGAATGGGCAAGAATGTGGCAGATGGGTTTTAGGTGGAGTAATATCAATTTATCCATTTTGATCAGAATAATAGAAAAGCATAATATTTTTTAAATTGTTAGACTGGGAAATAGTGGTATTGAGGGGTTTGGGGGTCCATGTCGACAAATAACAAAGTTAACATGTAGGT
The DNA here is from genome assembly GCF_017639515.1 of Carcharodon carcharias. Classification (NCBI taxonomy): domain Eukaryota; kingdom Metazoa; phylum Chordata; class Chondrichthyes; order Lamniformes; family Lamnidae; genus Carcharodon; species Carcharodon carcharias. The sequence continues at coordinate 202,249,027 of NC_054469.1, forward strand.
ATAGCAAGCAATTAGGAAAACAAATAGTATGTTTGTCTTTATTATGAAGGCATTGAAGTATGAGGGTAAATAAATCTCATTGCAATTATATAGCATTTTGGTGAGACCACATCTGAACCATAGTATAAAATTGTGGTCTCCTTACCAAAGTATATGCCTTAAAAGGGAGTTCAATAAAGCTTCATTAGATTGATTCCTGAAGATGAAGGGATTGTTCTATGAGGGAAGATTGGGTAGGCTAGGCCAATATGCCCTGCAGTCAAATATCTCATTGCCAGAACTTTCGAACAAGCACCAAGACATAGCCTCGACTTGTGGTGAAAAGAACTCTCATCATCAGATTCTTCCTGCAAACTCAAGAGTCTTACCACTCAAGGGTACATGAGGGCAATACTTCCATAAGGCATTTGAAGGAGTGCCACACAGCAAACTTGAGTAAAGTTAGAGCTCATGGAATAAAGGGGACACTAGCAGCTTGGTTACAAAATTGACTGAGTGACAGGAAACAGAGTAATTGTGAATGGTTGTTTATCATTCTGAAAGATTTATAGTGGGATTTCCCGGGGGTTGGTGTTAGGGGCCCAGCTCTCCTTGATATATATTAATGACCTAGAATTGGGTGTATAGGGCACAATTTCAAAATTTGATGATACATAACTTGGAAGTATTGTGACTTGAGGAGGACGGTGTTAAACTTCAAAAGGACATTGGTTGGTGGAATGGGTGGACAAGTGGCAGATTAAGTTTAAGGCAGAGAAATGCAAAGTGATTCATTTTGATAGGAAGAATGAGGAGGGGCAATAGAGGGTAAAATTCTGTAGGGGATGCAGGAGCAGAGGGCCCTCTGGGCGTACACACACAAATCATTGAACCTGGCATGGCAGGTTGAGAAAGCAATTAATAAATAGGAGTACAAAAGCCAAGGAAATTATGATAAACATATTAAATACTGGTTTGAGCTCATTTGGAATATTGCCTCCATTTCTGGACACCCTACTTTAGGAAGGATGTGAAAGATGCCTTAGAATCAATGCAGAAAATATTCAGGTTCCAGGGATGAGAGGCTTCAACTATATAGATAGATTGGAGATGGTGGGCCTGTTCTCCTTGGAATGCAAAGATGAAGACATTTAAGAGGTGTTTAAAATCATGAGAAGTCTGAAGGTGGAGGAAATGCGACTAGGGAAGCTGCTCTTGGAGAGAGCTGGCATGGACAATATGTACCATATGGTACATCTGTGCTGTAACCATTCTATGATGCTATTAGCTGGCTGCAGTAGGAAGAGACCATTGCCTACTTCCTTCTGGAATATGCCTTTGCAGAACAGATCAGGAAAGAAATAGTGGTTTTTGGTCAAGGTTCATTCTAAGCAGCTCTGTAATGCCAGATTCTGTGTTCTATGGGCTGCAATGCATGCTAAGATAATCAACTGCTGCTGGAGAACATCAACAGTAAAAGACACTCTTTCATCTGTCTGAAACTTGGTTTTTCAGTGCTGATGATGCCCATGTGTTGCAAGCTGGCACATTCCAAGGTTGAGGCCTATGTGCTGAGGCATGCACTGAAGCTTGGAGCAGCAACTACATAATCATTGGGAAAAGGCCACCGGCTAAGGCCCTCTCTCCCCCCGCAATAGTGTACTGAGGGACTGGAAAACATGTAAAACCCCACTGGGATGTTTTCAAAGAATGTTTGACATGAACAGTAAATGTACATTGTAAATATGACCTTTATTGGCAAGTGTAGTGTGGAAGCCACATCTACTACATTAAAAGAAACTGATCTGCATTGCACTTATGTTATGTCAAATTTGAACTGTTATGAACTTTTACAAACTTTATGAATGAAATATATTTTTGGGAAAAACAACCGTAGAAGAATGAGTCGTGAGCTAATTGAAACATTATTGATGCTGGGAAAGTTTTCCACTACATGGGGAGCCAAGAACTGAGGAATATAGTCTCAGGGTAAGGAATCAGCCATTTGGGACCGAGATGAGAACACACTTCTTCACGCAGAGCATTGGCATTCTCTGTTGTATTTCTTATGCTCTTAGTCGTCACATGACAGTAATCCCTCAAAGTGTTAAATAGTATACAGAACAAGATTACCTATCTTTTAGTGTAGTATTCCCTATTATATAGCTTCTGCTATACAAACTTGGATGAATTAGATTTATCCTAGATAGTAATCACTTGGACAGTGACCCTCCAGTGGTTTTATACTTTTAGAAATCTCAAATCATATCAACTTCCCCATTTCCAGACTTCACCTAACATTGGTATTTCATATCCAACACTGCAGAGTAAGAAAATATTTACATTAAATATTAATTGGAAAAATAAAGGTGAGGTATTTGGAACATAGATACATTCAAAGAATGGATACCATACCATATACTCAATTTCTTGTACTTTTATCTACCCTCTACATAAGCATATCCATCTTTTAAAAAAATTCATGGAATGTTACTCATGCCTAATTGTCCTCAAGGTGGTGGTGAGCCTCTCTCTTGAACCACTGCAATCCATCTGGAGTAGGTACACCCACAGTGTTGTTAGGGAACTTGCAGGTGGTGGCAGTGTATCCATGCATCTGCTGCCCATGTTTTTCTAGGTAGTAGAGGTTGCAGGTTTGGGAGGTGCTGTTGAAGGCTTGGCGAGTTCCTGCAGCACATCTTGTGTACGGTGTACATTGCTGCCACTGTGCACTGGTGGTAGAGGGAGTGAATGGTTAAGGTGGTGGGTGGGATGCCAATCAAGCGGGCAGCTTGCCCTGTAAGGTTGTAGATATTCATTATTCTTGGTTTCAATGTTAAGTAATGATCAAAACAGTCACATTTGTCAGAAACCAAGTCCAGTCAATACTGCTAATATTTAGTAAGAATAAAGTGGGCAAATGAAGCATTTTCAAAGACTTTACAATGACTCCAGAGATCAGACAGAATAAATGTGATTTTACTTGTCTAGTTGCTGTTAACTAGCATTTTGTAAGATTTATATTCCACTTTATATTTTACAGAAACAGGACCGTTTCATTTAAATTTGTACAAATCTCAAGTCTTGTGATATGCCTGAGCTAAGATGTTTGTTGTGAACATGCATTTGATTCTTATGCTAACAATAAGGATCCCATGTGTGCAGTATATATTACTATACCCACCTAGGGATTACAACAAATGTAGCTGTGAAGAGATGGTATATGAGGACAATAAAGCATTGACTTGCTTGTCAATGCTGGCTAGAATCATGTGATACACATCTATTAATTAGTTAGCTGGTTGAGGGTTCTATTCCAAAATAGTCAATTTCACACTCATCTGCTCAACCTTATCAAGAAATTAATACTTGTTCTGAGTGAGGGTGGTTGGTCATAAATGGAGAGGGTGGAGGGATCACCACATGACTGTACTTGAAACCTGTTAGGAGATAAAGGTGATTCTGTTGATTTGGCTCCATGCAAAGACTTAAGAAGAAATAGGGATGCACTTATAATAACCTAGGCACTACAATTAGGTCAAGAGCAGATGATAAGGTTGCTACATTGGCCAAGTGCCCATACAAATATTTTCTTCAAGACTGTCAGAATGCAGCTGTAATTTTTGACTATATATTGGTGAATGTTTGTACCTATCAAGGTAAAGAGCTCTAGTATTGATGAATGGAGTAGTTTTCCATACCAAGCACATTCCCCTTATGCTTGAGTCAATTCCGCAAATAAATGGAGTCTACCCACTTAAACAAACACTTCCTTATAAGCAAATTATCTCCCAGTTCTCCTCCTGCAAACTGTCCAATATATATAGTATGATATTCTTTCCCTACAGCAGGATTGCCTGAACTTGGCGATGAAGTAAAAATGGCTCTCAGTAGTATGCCCATCCTGGATGGGGCTGAGGCAAATTGGCTAACTTCTCCTGAGTGAGACTAGATATTAACAGCAGGCCATTTGTGTGGCATCATTAACAAGCCTTATTCTGTCCTCACCTGTAGTAACCATATTTTTCAGCATGGCTGTTATAAAACAACAACAATGCTAGCTGGTTTCTCCTTCAAAGAGTATCTGCTCATGGCCTACTAACTCAGCAGAGATCAAGGACTGAATATAGGATCTTGCATCTGGTTTAAAAAAAATCTTACATCGGATGTCAAAGGTTCTTGAGGTATCGGTGTTGCTGGCAAGGATGGCAATTATTGTTCATCCCTAGGTTGCCTCGAGAAGAGAGTGGTGGCTTGCTTTCTTGAACCACTGCAGTCCTTGTGGAGAAGTTACTCCTACAGTGTTGTCAGGTAGGGAGCTCTACAGTTCTGCTTTTTAGATGAAGACAAACAAAAATAGCTTCTGAATTCAGAAAAAAAAACCTTTGATTTTGAATGGAGCAAGACCAGTTTACCAAAATCATTTTATAAAACAGGAAGCAGCCATATACTTAAGAGTTTCTTACTTAAGACTCAGTCTTTACAGCACAGGTGGTGGTCATTCAGCCCATCAAATACATGCTCTTTGTAGAGCAATCTAATCAGTCCTGTGGCTAATTTCCAATAAATGTCCACTCAAGTTTCCTTTTGAAACCATTCATTGTCTCTACTTCCACCACCCTAAAAGGCAGCACATCATTCCAGGTCATTACCACTTGCTCCATAAAATTTTTCCTCGCATCTTTTGGCCAAAACCGGTGTCCCCTAGTCCTGTATAAGCAGCTAACAGAAATGGCTTTTCTTTGTCTACCTTATCTAACTCTATCATGATCTTGTACACTTCAATCAAATCTCCTCTCCATCTCCTTTACTTCAAGAAAAACAAGACCAGCTTCTCCAGCCTAACTTTGTAGCTGAAATCCTTCATCCCTGGGAATATTCCAGCAAACCTCCTCTGCATCCTTTCAAGGGACCTCATATCATTCCAAAAAAAGTGGTTGATAGGTTTTTTTGGAGTGGGGGAGGGGGAGGAGTAGAAGGTGAGGGTTTTACAATAGTCTCATTTATGTGCTGACTATAGCATTAATTTTAATACATGTTGTACATTTGTATTTTCAAAAGGCATTTGATAAGCTCTGCATTGCTCATAAAACTAAGGGAAATGGTGTCACTGTTGCAGCATGAGTAGGGGGTTTGCTAAACTGTAGAAAACAGAGGTGGTTAATAAGAGCATAAGAAACAGGAGCACTTGAGCCTGCTCCACCATGTGATACAATTGTGGCTGATCTTCTGTCTCAACTCCACTTTCCTACATGCTCTCCAATGTCTTTCAGACGAGAGGATATGAATAGTGGTTAACAGGGCCTTTAGAAAGTTGGGGCTTGAGTAAAGGAACACCACTGAAATTTGCCGTCAACAAAAACAGCAGACATGACTCAACAAAAGACTAAGTGATTCCAGGAAGAACAAGATCAGATGAAAAGACATTGAATGAAACAATGCTGAAAAACGGGATGCAATACATTTGGAGAATAAAAAGAAAAGAGATTAAATGGTATAACATTAAAAGAGCAGAAACACTTAGGGGTTCAAATGCGCAAAATTTAGAAGTGATAAAAATTGATAAGCATTAAAAAACACTTTCTTACATTTTAAAATTAGGAGCACAAAAACAAAGTAATCTATCTTTAACCTACACAAACCACTAGTTAGGCCCAACTGGGTATCACCCACTTCAAGAAAAATATCAGTAGAAATTTGCTAAGATACCACCAGGAATGACAGAATATATGAGCATAGATGAAAATGTGGAGCTCTTTTCACGAGAAGATGAGGGTTTATGATGGGATTAAGCAGGGAAAAAAAACTAGTTCCTTTAATTGGTTAGACAGAGAGAATGATGTATGAAAATCTCACAAACTGATGGGTAAGGAGAGGATAAATGTCCCCCCCAACCCCGGACAGCGTTTTTAAAGACATACCATTTATTCAATATGGGTTGATTTTGTTTAAGGGAAATCATTTACTAATGAAACAATTTCCTTGAGACTATTCCATTAAACTGATGTAAATGTGAACTTACCTGCAAAACAAGAAAGCCAGAGACAAAGAAGATTCAAGTTCATTGTGCTTGCTCTTGTCTTGACAAGAGCATCTGCTGCATGTATAACCAGCTTCCATCAAAACAAAAAACCTTTTAAATTCTTTTAACCAGTCCCTCCTTGGGCATAGAGATATAAACATGGCCATTCAGTACATTGGCCCTGCATTAATGCCAGCTCTTCAACTGTAGTCTCCTACCGTAATCCCATTCCTGCCCCAGAATTTTATATCTAAATACACTCAAGATGAAATGAACTCAATATTAATCAGTGAAGGTTATAAATACAGTACGTACAATTTCTTCCACTGGACCAACTTAATGATCAGTTAATTTATAAAAATCACTTTCCCCTGGTTTAAGCTGAGTTAGTTAATTTAAGTCAGAACAGCAGTATATCCCTGGTGCATGGGATAATGAGTCAGGGTTGCTATTTGAGTGAACCAGTGACCTCTGCTGGAACTGCATAAGTAAGAATGCTACATTAAGTGTGCTCAGCTGAGATAGCCATAGTCAAATGGGCACATCAATGGAGAGGGGCAAGGAGAGTAAAATCATGCAGAAAATTAGAGAAAAAGTCTATTAACTGGTCCAGTGACGTATCTCTTTATGTACTGCAAAGTGGAGTGTGAATAGAGAAAGCAGCTACAACATAAGATCATAATATTAAATGTTTTATGACACCATCCTAAATGTCACCTTTGTAAATACAAAAGTTTTTCCAGAATTGTTTAATATCTGTATTAAATGTTAAAATAAAGTACATTTACAGTTGACTTCTCAGTATATCCCAGCAGAAATCACCTTCATTCCTGCACCAGTGCTGTGCTCTGCTTTCCTTTGATTTACTGGCAAAATAGGTCTAATCCAGAGACAAAATACCAACTGAGCAAATTTTCAGAGGTCAGGAGCATGTGCAAATGTTACATTGCGGATACATGCTTATTAGAAGCTGGCAAAATTATGGAAGCTAAAACAGTTCACCCCTCCCCACTTAAATGCAGTGGTAACAGTTCCACACCTTACCTAACCATCCTAAATGCTATCAACAAGGAAGAGCAATGGAGACCAATATTTGCACTGACAATTATTTCAATTAGATTTATATTCATGCAGTTCTGAACTGAAAACGCATTGCCCATGATCAAGCAGGATGAGTAGTTTTGTGCAAGCAGCATAAGGGTGAATCTAATCTTTACTGCATGAATTCACTTTCCAACCATATACATCTTCAAAACAGGTTATGATGAAATCAAGAAACTGACATTCATATTAGGTCCTTAAGAAAAGAACAAGGTTCACAATGGAGAAGTCTACTGAAAAAGTCAAGAGTTAGACCAATAGAGTACTGGATTGCTGACTGGGAAATTCAAATCTGATTCACAACGTTGGTTGATGCTTACACCTGGGCCTCTATCAGAGGTTGAACTTCAGCCCCAGCTGCTTAGACTAAAGTCCGTTTTGTTAAGGGAGATATGAAGAAAGGAAAGGAGTAATCCCTTCTCAAAAGGCTTGTTTTGCCTGCAGGCACACAATTAAATGGCACAGATGACATCTTTATGTGTATGTCTGAAGGCGTTGGGGGTAGGACACAGAGAAAGAGATGGCCGTTGTCCATATCCTGCATTAAATATAAATCTACGGAAATCAAAAGTTGACTTAGCTAAAGTGAATTTAGATTAAATCTTTTCAATGGACCATTTAATTTTTGAAATTTTAACTCTGGTCAGTGTTGCAAGATTTCATTATAACTGGATATTTACTGCAGTTATACTGTAGGATATGGTTGCACACAAATGCAGTCATGAATGTAAAATATCAGCTGCATTATACAATATTTTTAATGAAAATAATTTATCATCTTTTGATAATATAACCCATTCTTGTACTAGCATCTGCAGTTAAAGTAAAGCTTGCATATCAAAGTACAGATTGTGTAAACATGCTACTTCTGCAGATTTTAAAAAATATATATAAAATATCAAAATAAGTAGGGATATAATCAAATTTAGGAAAATTGCATTAAGTGTCCAGGTTTAGCTAATAATATCAGTTTTCATCATCGAGCAGTAAATCATTTTTAAAAGTGATGCACTAACAAATCACTCTCAGCATATGTACTACCAATTAAGGGGAAAAACACAAGTTCAGACTGAAAATCTACCTAGCTCTTATACACTTGGTCTTTTGTAAAATACACCACAGTCCACAATCAGCAAAGACAGTGTCATAATTGCTCAACATTGTTTCTGCAGAATATAAACTCACTGAACACTACAGATATTCATTCATAATTCTTGGCATTTACAGGGCAAAAAAAGGGCATGGCTATAAAATAGAATAAAAATTGGGCAGAAATCTGTCTGAAGTGTAGACACCATAAAAACTAGGTGTTCTGACATTGCCTGAGCAATAAGTCTAAACCTCAACCTTAACAATGTCCTTCACATTGCCAAAAGGACAGCAAATCAACCTGTTAAACCAAGGTACTGCAAAAGAGATCCCCAAAAATGAGATCAGAATTGCATTCTGGAGTTATATCAGTAACAGATATTATGCAGTTTTAAGAAAAAAAACATTGTTGCCAAAGGTTGCATCAAGTTACATACAGCTTCTTTTGGGCCATATTATGGTATACTGGTATAGTGCACCTGTGGTCTTCAATACTATGGATCGCAAAGAATTTGTTCCAAGTAAATTTTACAATTGCCATATTATGAATTCTGTGTGTTGATAAAAAAATCATATGGAGAGCTTCCATTGTTGCCATTCATTTGCAGTTTTGTTTTACTCTTCCTGTTTAAAAGAGTTTATTTTTATTCCAGAGTATTAAAACACCAGCCAGTATGAACATTTCTAAAAAAAGTGAGCTCATGAAGTTTACAAACACATCCTCACTATATTGCCTCTGTGCCACCATCACTCCCAAAATGTAGGACAACAGTTCAAATAAAGTGATGACTACATTTAATAAATTAATATACATATTTTAAGATTTACAATGCACATTCATTTATCTTTAAGGGGCTCAATGTTCATTATATTTACACATATACAGTTATCAGAAAGCACTGGGAAGGAAAACAGGATGGTGTTGGGCTTTTCTTTTGCTGGATATTAGCAAAAATGCATGGGGCGGGGGGTGGGTAGTGAGAAGAGGGGGGAAAAAAAAACACATAAGAGGGATGGCAGGGTCAGTTAACACCCACTACTCCTCAGAAGGTGACGCAGCTGTCATTGTTTGTTTACCCGTCCGTCGCTCATAGTTAACAAGCCTTTGACCAACGAGATACCTAGTTTAAAAAAAAAGGTACAAATACCATCACACAATGCACATATTTTGAATATTAAACTAACATCTAAGATACATATTCCTGAAGACATTGTGGTAAAAATATTTAGCCGCATAATTCATTACTAAGTCAGCCAAACATGACATAAGCAAGCTTGTGGTGGTGTCATCAGCAAGACAGTCCAATGCAGAAATCCAGACCATCCCTTTACTTTCTACAACTGCTACATATGCAGATTTCAAATTAGTGCTGTAGTTCTATTTTGTTTTTAAACAACTTTGTGCTTCTTACTGATACAAGATAAAAGCAAAGGAAGGTACATCCCACTTGATGTGCAGATGAGATATTGGCATGAATTGTGATTGCTATCAAGGATAGAACTATTCCAGAAAAACAGACCAATCTTTCATTTATAATGAATGCCTTTGGATTCATGGGAAACATCATCCATATCAGTTTCCAACAAACCAGTAATGACAATAAAGGAGTGCAAACCCTTCTGTTGACATTATTGTGCACTGCAGATATACTGTCGTTGCGGCTTGGACAGATCCTCTGCTCATTTCTCCATGTCTCATCATCCTGCACTTTCCTCTTCCTCTACTTTAAGAGCCTCCCATTTTCAAATGAGTAATATGGCGGGGGAAAAGAATACATGAGGTGGTTTCCCACCTGCCTTCCTTATGCACGTTTAAAGGAAACACAAGTCCTTTTCCCAAAGGATAATCTGCCCATAATCAGGTGTTGTCCCTCGAGGTTTTAGCTCTTCTGCTATCACCACCAAAAATTCGCTGGCTCTGCCGCTCGCCATGGTTCATAACCGAGCGTGGCACCCTTAACTGGGATGACTTGCAAAAGACGTAACCATCTGAGGTCTCAAATGACCCTCTGACCGTAAGATACAATGTTCATCACCAAAAATAAGAGCCTGTGAAAAGCTCATTGAAATTGTCACACATTATAAAAAATAGGTATAAATGAGTTAATGCTATCATTTAGTCTCAAAGGTCAGATGAAATTCATACTGTAGCTTAACTTTGGTCTACTTCATCATTAAAATACCATTAATAGGCTCACATCTTTTAATTCCATCTCAGGTATCCACTAAACTACATAGGGATCTTTGACTGGACTGAAACTCAGGATGAGAAAAAGCATTAGAATGTTTTGCCATTTTTATTCTCCGGCACATGTTGAATTGTCCAGTAAAATACCTACTTGTCATTTTTAATATGCTCATAGAGGCGTTTGAATTGGCGGATTTGGAAGGAGAGGACTCCCATCAATATCACCACCATTAGAAGCAAAGGATAAATGCGACGCTGGACTAGATTCTGCATCTCAGTAGTTACTCCTGTATAACAGTGGGGAACAAGGGGCAATAGATATCAAAATTTATAGTGAAAATGTTGCACACATAAGCAAGTTGGAAGTAAACTTAGATTTATTCCTGGGGCTATGATGCTAAGTTTGAAGTAATAGCTTCTTTCCCCAGAAATTTTAATCATACATATTAATTCAGCTCTTTCAACATTCTTTCGAAGCCAAAACTGGCTGTTCTAGTGACAAGGTTAAATGATTAGGTTAGCCTTCAGAACATTAGGTAAACAACTAGGTTATTTTATGAACTATTCATAAGGCTATAAATGTTTAGATAAAATGGACAACATACTTATACTATCTTATCTGGAGATGGCTTCAATATTACAATTTTTACTGCTGGACAGATGTATCCAAGACAGTTGTGATTTTTCTAACACAATTTCTAACAACCTGTTCAGAGTTGGAGGAATTGTACTTAGAGGCTCCAACCTACACTATTTTTGAACTTTGGTATTTAACTACAGAGAAAATTCAGACAAGCAGAACCATTCTGTCAGAATAGGTTGTCAAACAGCACTGTGCCATCAAATGGTCATTAGTTTGTTGAAATAAATAAGCAATCTCAGACAAATAATTCAGTACCTACCCAGTAGGGGTACAATGCCAGCAGCTATAACGTATGGCAGGCAGAGTGATAACAGCAGCACTGCAATAACTGGTGCTGCCAATTTGCAAATTATAAAATGCAAATCAATGTTTCGAATTCCATTTGCATAGACCTAAAAAAAATTTGGACAGTTTATGCCGATGTATAAATTCACACACAAGCAGCAATGCATTTTTTTTTACTCTCTAGGTATGTAATTTGCTGGGGACATAAGTATGAAAATATATTAGTGCCAGACACAGAGTGGTATGTGAGACTCAGAGGTAATTAACTGGCAACACTTGATTTCCTAATCTCAGTCGGAGAGGGGGTTGTAATGTTGAGCAATAAAACGTTAAAATCAGAAGGCACTAAAACTGCTATTGCAGACCCGTTATTGCTGTTTGTAAAGTGAAACCAGCCAATCACTTGGGGGTAGTCTAGCCTTCCTGGACCTCCCAGGAAGGGCTTGTTTTTGATGCCCTGAAATCAAAGGAGCGCATGAGGAGTGCCCAGTAGCAATACATGTGCACAAATACATATTCTGCAATAATAAGACAGTACGTGACCTGTACATTTCCTTGTCACTGCAATGATGACCTACATCTTAACATATTAAACCAAATTACAAACATTGCCAAAAATGTTAAACAAAGAATTAAACACAAAACTCCTTCGGTGTCAAATAATAACACTGCAAGACTGTCTTCCCTGGGTCCCGAGTTTTATTTTACCAATGGAACTCATACATTCAGATCAGTGTCAGCAGTTTAGCTGCAATTGTAACAATGTAATCAATTATTGATTTGGAAAATAATTTAACATTGATATTAACATAGCAATGTATTTCCTCCACACTTCCTATATATATATTTTTAAGGAGATTTTTACCTGTTCAATAACAGTTTTCAGCCACCACTGTGGTCCCATCAGTGTTATAGCAGCTATTATTTTGGCATGGAGAACACCGAGAGCCCAGTCCTATCAAAAATGGAAACATCAACATCAAAAAGTGAAGAAGGAGGTTATGTACTAAATTACAATGGCCATTCCTCTCACAATCTGCTGTTTTTCCAAGTGGGATTCATCTTCAAAACCCAAGAATGACCCAAATCACAGTACATACTGGATTAAGTTCCCTTGAAAGCAGTAACCAAGAGGCATAATTAACTGAGCCTCAGATGCAGGTTTGCCATTTCTATTTATGTAAATAACTAAATGGTTATATGAATTTACATACGGAAGTGTTGTTTACCCAATACAGGGTCATCCCAGGTTTGATCCAATTCTGTGGTCAGTTCACCCATCATAGAGATAATTTGCTTTGGTGCCCCTAGGCTATAGAAGGAAGATATATAATATATAAAAGCATAATTGGTCAGGGTTTTTGTTTGTTACTCAGTGACTTGTAACAGAAATTTTGCATGTGCAGATGCCACAAGGACTGCATAGGGCTTTGCTGAGACACTGTCCTCTACAAATAGCCTATGGTACTTATCACCTAAAGGGTGACTTATTGGACAGAAATTATTAATGGCAACCCAAAAGGAGTGCTGGTAGCGGTTGGGGATATGAACAACAGCTGACAGGTGCAAATTCAACATTTAGCCTCTGGCGCAACATTGGAACATTTTGTACTAGTAAAGGTCCTGGAAGTTTGATGTACCCTTGAAAAGGTTCTCAAACATTTTAGCTTGACTCAAGTGGTAGCAGTCTAGGCTGCCCGGTGCTCTACCTCATCAGAGGTGTGCATCTTTCAGGTGAGACATTAAATGGAGACTCTCTCTGATTGTTTGGTTGAATGTGAAAGCACCATGGAATCTATCAGAAAAACGGAGTTCGCCCAGTGCTCCTTTCCATTCTTCTCTTGATTACAATTAGAAATAGATGAATTGGAATGTGACTGCAGATTCTCTGAAACATTACTCTGGAAAATTAGATACTGTATTTGCTACAGCAACTGGCCAAAAGTAATCCACTGGTTGCAAAATGCTCTGGGATCAGGCTGTGAACCACTCTAGAGCGTCGCGAAGATGTAAGGCAACAAGTAAATGCAAGTTCTTCTTTTTCAACTCTGCACTTTCCATCCAAAGTTATTTCTTATTTAAGGATCCCAGGAACTGACTCAGGTGGTGTGCCAGAGGCTCCCAGGACGACTTGCCTACCAACATTTTTCCTCCTTGTGAAGCAACAGGCATGAGTCAAATTATTGATTATCTAATGAGAGTTTTTATTCTAAATAGTAGTTCAAGGAATTCTTCTTTCTCATTTGGTCCAGAGTTGGATATGCCTAAGATGGGTGTGATGATTTTTAACAAAAATTATAAACTACAGTAGCAGCAAACTACAGTCATGAAACAATTAAAACTATACATCGTGAGTCACTGAAAATTCCAAGCACTATTCACTTAATGGAGTCACTAATGTATGGGGCATGGGTTAAACTAACAGATTTCCCTGCTTGCACTATCAAACAGTATGGAAATATGGAGAGTAATTCTTGCCATGACTTTCCCATAGTGAATCAAACTTTGCATTTACATAGCACCATTTATAACCTCAATGTACCAAAGTGTTTTATAATAAGCTAAGTACCTTTGAAATCCTCAGTGCTGTAGGAAATTGTGTCAGTTATTTTCAAGGTCCCAAAAACAGCCACAAGACTCTCAATAAGATTGCTTTGCTTTATTGAAAATCCAAAGTATTTGTCAGTTATGGAAACAAGGTCCTATAAGTTTCCACCCTGGTTTTAGGATCTTACATATCTAATGAAGATATAATCTGATGTCAGTTTACTGATAACATAATTTGATTTACTTCCATAGTTCCTTTGGAATGTATTTGGTGAGGTATACGTGCTATATAGGCAAGGTGTTGAAAAAGGTACTTAAGGCTAGTCACATACCTGCCATGGGTAAAAGAGTGGTGTCTGATCCAGAGGTACCCTTAAAGGAGCTACAATAACTAGTTCAAACAAGAGTCCCAAAAGAAGAGGAACCATTCCAGCCAGCAGCAAAGCCACTACCAATGTTTTCACTATCTGTGGAGAAAAGATAGCAAAACCATTCCTGCATATTCAGTTACATTCTTCTTAAATAGTCAGCTATAAATATTAAAAATAAATAAGTCAGTAAGTGCGCCAGGCTTAATTAAAAGTAATGTTCTCTAAGTAGTAGTGTTTTTTTTTTGCTTGCATGTGCACACAATATGACACAGCAACATTTTCAGTTTTGAGGTGTCACTGTGAAAATCCTCAACTTTTCAGCCTCTTCATCCCAAAAAAAGTTTGCTGGACACTTTTTGATAAAGACAATGGAGACTAAAATACAAGATTGATACGTTAGGTCTTTAACATATGTATTAAACCTCTTTTTTCCCTTTAATATAAACCAAGATGATCATCATCTCCTCTAAGGCACACATTTTGCCAACTTGGCCATATCAATGTTTCTTAACCGGTGCTGGGTCAACATTTTGGAAATCACTACCAAACACCACTGCTACAAGGACTGTAGCAGTTCCAGAAAGTCTACCACCTTTTCATGGGAACTAAGGGTGGGCAATAGATAATGCTTTCACAGCATTACACACTTCCCCAAAACAACAAAAAAGTACTGGGAGCAATTTTGAGTTCTAACAGGGCATGTCTGGCTGACTGAAGCAAATATTCAACTGCTTGGAAAATAACTTCTGTTGAATCGGTTCTACTGCCTGAAGAACCTTTCTTACAACCAATTGTACAACTGATTTATCTCATAAGTTGAGCGCTGCAACACCTTTTAAACACTAAAATGTATACCAGATTGCCATATCAACTTCAACTGTGGTTTGCATATAATTTTTTGAAGGATTGTAGATCATTGCACAGATTACTCTAAAGTTACATATTGGGAACATCTAAAAGTGCCTCAGTTCTACTGCCATTACAAGAAGACAATCTACTTGCAGGCCAGATATTAAATAGTTTTGAAAAATATAAAGTGTTTATTCATACCTTGGTGTCAATTTTTGCACTATTGTTTTGTATCATGTAACCAAAACATGGCGTTCACAGGAAACGGCATCCACAAAATTCAATACTCATTCCAAAAAACAGATATTTACCATGACAGCAATTTTCTCTACTCTGTGCATTGCACAGGATATTCACTTTCTCATCTTATGAAACATGCTACAATCCAAGACAGTATGAACAATGCAGAAATGACTGCAAAGTGAGAAAATTCTAAAATTTGCTTTTCAGGAAAGGCATCACTACAGCTGTCCTGCACTATGAGCAACAGCAACTCGTAATTTTACTTATTGTTGTTCATGGGATGTGGATGCTGATAGCAAGGTCAGCAGTTATTACCCATCCCCAATTGCCCTTGAGAGGGTAGTGGTGAGCCGCTTTCTTGAACTGCTGCAGTCCATGTGGTACACCCACAATATTGTTAGTGAGGGAGTCCCAAGATTTTGATCCAGCTACAGTGAAAAACGGTGACATATTTCCAAGTTAGGATGGTCTATGACTTGGAGGTAATGGTATTCCCATGTGCTGCTGCTCTTATTCTTGGTAGTAGAAGTAGCTGTTAGGGGGGTGCTATTGAAGGAGCTTTGATGAGTTGCTGCAGTGCATCTTGTAGATGGTACTCCTCACTGCCTTAATGCATTGGTGATGGAGGGTGTGGATCGGTGGCGGAGGGAGTGAATGTTTAAGGTGGTGGGTGGGGTGCCCATATATGGCCTGCTTTGTCCTGGATGGTGTAAGGTCGAGTGTGTTATGGGAGCTACTCTCATCCACACAAGCGGAGAGCATTCTACTACAATCCTGACTCGTGTCTTGTAGATGGCGGATATGTTTTGGGGAGTCAGATGGTGAGTTACTCATCACAGAATTTCTAGCCTCTGATCTGCATTGGAAGCCATTTCAATAAGAGCATAACATGTTTAGTCTACATGTCTCCTCCCCCACTACCATGACACACGCCTGTGACTGCAGCAATGAATTATGCCATCAATTTAGATTTCACCTGGCACTTATAAAAAGGCTGTAAAAATTCAAAGAATGACATAAAAAGCCAATATAAAAGCAAAATACTGCGGATGCTGGAAATCTGAAACAAAAACAGAAAATGCTGGAAAAACTCAGCATGTCTAACAGCATCTATGGAGAGAGAAACAGAGTTAATGTTTTGAGTCCTTATGACCCTTCTTCAGAGCCTGACATAACCTGACAACATGAAGATTAATTATGTAAACTATGACAATTTTTATAAAAATTGTCACTTTTGAGATATTAGATTTAACATATTATTTATAAAAATTGCTTCTGATTTCCAAGCTACACACCATTGATACTTCTTCAATTACAGCAATAGTTATTGTTCCACTGTACTAAATGTCACCTGAATATGCCATTATTAAAAAAAAACACTAAATTCAGCAGCTGAAGTGACTCACCATGAGGGACCATTCCTTTAGTTTCTGAAAAATAACATCTCGCCCTTGTGGCATCCATGCTGCCAGAACTGTAATTGCTCGGATAGTCAACCAGCAGATATATAATCCACAGGCGGCTGTATAAAGCTCGTGGATTTTGGCACTCCCAGTCCAAAATGACATAAGCCAACGACCTGCTGAAACTGGACACAATATAAGGAGGTTGTGACTGCTTGACTGAAAAATGTAACACAAAAGCATGGTCAAAAATTAACTCATACCAAGGTAGAAATGTACACTCTAGTTCCATCTGAAGATAAAGCCCATGTTAATCTAAATATGAAAGATTCATCCGGGGTTTTTAAAGCCTCGATTCACCCAGCTGAGTACCCAACTCCTGAATGCCTTAAAATGTCCTTCATTCCACTTTGCCTTTGAGATAATTTTAAACATGCATTAACAATATTGAGCAAAGCTAAAGTGTTATTTTAAATTTCTACTGATCCTTGTTGTTCAATTTATCCTGAATTAATATCTTTGGTTCATCTGATCTATACCACCTTAATACTCCATTTTATACCCCAGTGAGGTCTGTTCTTACCCACTTACTTCCCAAAGCTTAAACTTCTTTAATCTTTCCTCATAGCCTTTTATACATACACCCATTCTTGTTGCTCTTCTGTCTATTTCTAACGCATCTCTGTCTATTTCCAATGTATCTATACTCTTTTTAGTGGAGTGACACGCACACACTGAAATTCAAGTTCTTGAAGAACTACAGCACTTATTAGCCTCTTCTCAAGCACTTGTCAGGAACTTGAAACCCCTGCTGTAATAGGTGGCCAAGAGATTAAAGATCTGTAACTTCTAATCTCTGGGGTGTCACACCTGGGAGGTATGCCAAAGATGCACTGGACGGCCCTCATGGATGTCCCCACGTAAGGATTGCACAGCAATTGCCCGGGCAGTTCAAACTTCTGTTCAAACATACACTGGGAACCATCCGATTTAAAATCACAGTCTTTGGATGGTTCTGACTGTCTTTCAGGAATATCTACCCAGGAAAAGTTGGAAGAATTAAAACCACTTCTAGCTCCTGGATAACTATAGTACTGACCAACCCCCCCCCCGGCCAAACCTCTACCCCCATCAGAACGCCGCCACCTCCCAATCAAAATGTCACCCCTTCCCCACTATCCTACTCACCTCCCACCCCCTACTGGCCATCCCGCAACCCTCCAACCCCCACTGAACATCCTACACTCCACCCAGCCCCACTAATCTTACCCACTTACCTTCTCTCTGGCTGGGCCCTTTAAACCTACGAACTTTATGGCAGTAGTGCTTCCTTTACCCCGACTCCTTTGCATTCAACTGAGGGGATTCCTGAACAGCTGCACTGTACTATTCTCTCTTGGCCCAAGTCAGAAGGTCAGGCATGAAAGGTGCAGCTGCATTTTAGTTTAAGTAAATAGAGGTGGAATAGCAATCTGTGATTGCTACTCTGTGGAAGTTCTGGTCCAATAACTAATTATATATGATGGTTATTCATTGCTCCCTGATCTTCACAACCTTCAATACAAACATACCCACCAAATGTTTATATATACTTATATATATGAGGGGTTAGAAAATTTGCCATTAGATGTTCACGTACCTGGTAATGTGAGACAGATGAGACTGGCAATCAACAACGTCACACACATGAAAATTACCAACAACAGAATCTAGTTGAAATAAAGAACAACTTTGAGTCACTGAAATACATGCTGAAACTAATATAACCATTTCATTCCAAGTCAAAGAACGTACTTGCAAAGTACTTTGGTGGTATATGGTTGGTTTGAAAGCAAACTATTGTCATTAGAACTGCTAAGTGTATGTACCATTGCAACTTTAAATGTGGAGGATAGGTTCAGTTTCCAGTGATAGTTTACTGCCACGAAACATAAATCACAATTCAGTTATTAGAGTAGAGTTTCTGCTTTGGCTGCAATCAGGAAATTGCACCAGTCAGGTTACAGTTCAAGTTTCTGATAAAAATTATTTGCATAATCACATTACAAATGCAAAATCTCCTATGTAACAGCACAATCAAGCAATGAAATAGATGAATCATGTCTATTCTTCTTTCCATTGAGAAGCATTCATTAATGTATTTAAGAGTGATAACCTGTTTCTGGTTTATGAATACAAGTGAAAATGGTTTTGATCACAAAACATAAGCTTTTTTTAAATTAGTGCCCAGTCCACCACCTGATTAACTTTATTTGAAATCACGGAAAATAACCTACAAAAGCTATAATGAACCATTTACCACTTTCATTGGCATCCATTAGTCAGTTAGGAAATTAAGTATGGTTAGTGTCCAGATGCATGTAAGAAAATTACTGCCACCACTGAACAGTGGAATTGTGCAATATTGACCAGAGGGCATAGTCAGTTTTGTGGTTGAGGCTTGACCTGGCAAATTGAACCTTGAGTTAATGGAAAAGATTGTTGGAAAACATGAATATGTTAATGTTTCAAGTCCAATATGATTCTTCTTCTGAAAAGCCATATTAGACTTGAAACATTAACTGTTTCTCTCTCCACAGATGCTGCTGAGTTTTTCTAACATTTTCAGTTTTTATTCCAGATTTCCAGCACCCAATGTATTTTGCTTTAATTTTTGAAAGTCAAGTGGTTGTGTGTGTAATATACTTGAATTTAAAATTCTGTTCTTTCGAGCTGGTTTGGCCATTTTTTCCCAGGTTGCACTGTATTAGCAGGATAAATGAGCAAAAACTCTATTCCCAATATTTCTTTACCCCAAATCATTTCCAGCTCATTCTACATATAGTTATACAAGTTACTAAACTCCAAGGTTCGAGGATTTCCCCCATTGTGTACACAACTTACTACAAACAGCAATTTTTTACAAATGAATTTTTGACTTGATTATACTTAATAGAGGTAATTATCTTGCTTTGAACAGCACTACCTATCTGTCCGTTTTTTAAAAAAAAAAATGGAATATGTCCTTAAAATCATGATTTTGCACCATCCAACACACGCAAAAAACTTACACTTATCCTTCTTGTCTTAATAAAGAGTTTCAACTATAATTTTTAAAAAAAGCCTGCACTGAAAATTTTAAAAAGTACCTACCCTAAGAGGAAACTGTAAAGGTTTACGATAAGGTTGAAAGCCCACAGGCCCACCCTGTTGCAATATGGCCTGGTGGGCTGCATGAAGTCCTTCCCCTACTACAGGAATGGCATTGTTATTACGAGCCTGCTGGTTATTATTTGCCTGCTGGTTGGCATTGTTCTCATTTTCTTCTTGGTCTCCGAGCAAATATGAATGGAGATCCCTGCCAGCATGAAAAAAATGCGTTCAAGATAAACAATGAAATCAACAGTTTTATGTAATAAGAACAGAAAATGCTGGAAAAACTCAGCACGTCTGACAGCATTTGTGGAGAGAGAAACAGGTAACGTTTCAAGTCTGTACAACTCTTCAGAACTAAAGAGAAGTAGAAATGCGATGGGATTTATACTGTTTATGGGGGTTGGGCTGGTAAAAGCAGGATAGATTGTCAGCGATAGGTGGGGACTAAGGAGGGATTGATAAAAATGCCATGGATACAAGGCAAAGGGAGTGCTAATGGTAGCGGTGAAGGCTAAAAAAGGTGCTGATGGTGGCATAAAGATAAGAAAGCTGAATGTGTTAATAGCAGAACAAGGGTCAGCACTCTGTGAAACAACGGAACAAGTGAGACGGCCCTTAATTCCATCACATTTCTACTTCTCTGTAGCTCTGAAGAGTGTGGACTTGAAATGTTAAGTCGATTTCTCTCTCCACAGATGCTGTCAGGCCTGCTGAGTTTTCCCAGCATTTTCTGCTTTTATTTCATATTTCTGCAGTATTTTGCTTTTATCTTAAGAGTTTTATGTAACTTGTCCTGTAGTGGACTGGTTTACTCAGCACAAGTAATGGTAGCATTCATTCTGCTGAATTTATTTTGAAAGATGTCTATCAGTGATAGCAAAGGTCAATCAGAACTTCAACATTTGGACAGTCTACAGCAAAAAAAGCCATGAGTGATACTGCTCCTCTGAAACTGACAGCAACTTCTGGACTTCCACATTTAACTGCACATGCTGATTCCAGAAGCTGCTGTCAGTAATTCTATGGCCCAGATAATCCACAGGGCTGCAATTATCGTCAGATTTCCGCTCTGCTCAAATGTTTCCACTTATACACTCAGTCTTGCTGCAAAAATCCTTAAAGTTAAACCTTGCTGCGTGAGGTGTAACTGGGTTTTTAACAATATACCAAGCTCATAATTACTGCTAAACAGCCTTACCAACCCTGAAAAAGTAATTCTATATTTGTTGAATGTCAAGTTTCTCCAATATGGTAAGAAATTTGCATTTAAAAAATATTTTTCAGAAATTTATAATTAATTTCAACCTAGTGTCATATATATACCCCAACGTTTATTTTGCTATCTGCAGTATTTAAAATGAAAGGTGAAGGAACACTGCTGTTTTTACTTCCTTGTTTGTTGTCTGCAAGAGCACTTTAAAGTTATTAGCTGCTTACCCTGCTTGGTGACATCACTGCTGCTGAATGCAAGGAAATCCCCTTAACTTACTGCCAGATTCAAATTGACGTTGTGAAAGGTGAAATCTGTGCCAGTGATTGCTAGATCAAAGTGAGCAGCGTTCTGTGAGCACATCAGCGAGCATGTTATTTCGGTGCTGATTGCAAAATACAGCCATTATACACAGGCTATGTAGACCAAATCTATTTAACCTAATTTCTCTAAGCAGATGGCAAGCTTCCTTCAGTCTTGAGATTGATATGTTAGGTTTGGTATCACTTGAAGAGTAAATTTTTCAATCTTAAAAAGAATTGGTTACAAGCTATCACTAACTTTACAGTGCTCATTAAATTATAGTGGCTAACTCTCTACTACTAACTGCATGTTCCAAAGTACTTAAATCTGTCCCTGCATGCATCTTTTATATAGTGGGATTGATATCTAGGTTCAGTTCTTACCTGTTGCTAATTATCAAACAGAAGGTTGAAGAATTACTTACAACAAATAGCCAGCAGTGACAGTCCAAGCTCGGACCAGGCCCTTCAACCATTGCCGGGTGTGTCCCTGCTCCAGTAAGGCTGGCAATACAACCTGCAGTAGCAGAAGCTCCAGAGAGAGCTCACTGACTGGAGCATCACTACAGAAAAAACAGAAAAGCAGATTCCAAACTGTTGATGCATGTTGTTTAACAGGATTGGACAATAGAGAACATAAAAAGGTAGAATTCTTTCCTGATCAGCTTTATATCCAAGAACTGCCATTTTCTCCTTTGGAATTTTCCTTTCTCTTCAGGGAACGGGGTTTCAAGCTATAGGACCTTTCCCTGAAAACCAGGAGACCTATTGGATCTATTGCAACAGGCCAATTCCTCATATGTGAATATAGACAGCAAGAACTGGTAGGTTGCTCCAATCACAGCACTCATTACAAGTGAGTCCAATTCAGTGTCCATTAATGCTATTCACTGTGCATTTGTCAATCAGGGGGAGCAACACAATTATTTTCATCAACCTGCGCCCAAGTTGCAATGGTTCTAGCTAAACTGGTTAACTCAACACAGAGTGGAACCCACTAGGTCAGTGGAAGAGGGACTGCAAAGAGGAAAACTCACACTGGGTGTAAGTCTGTTCTGCATTTTGGTTCTGCTTTTTCTAGTGCTTGTTAAAAAGCACACTGCAGTGTCTGGGCAACAGGGACCCATTATAAATGGAAAGGCATACAAGAAAGCAAATAATTAAATTATATACAGATTTCATAGCACACCAATGTAAACACTATCAATATTTACCAAACAGGTGAGGGCACGCAGAAACATCAGCAGTAAGAAATTAGCAAGTTTTAAAAAAAGTTTTTGAAAACGGTTTCACTGTGTTTTGTATTGCATTCAATATGAGGGTCTCATAAGTTTACATTATGCAAGATATGCAAACAGAGCTTAACAGAGCTACAGCAGTACAATGGAGGGTTGGCAAGCAAAGGCCAGGTAAAGAAATCTGGAATGAAAACCTTGTCTAGCATACCTCCAAGCAGCTACCTCAGGATGACACCGCCAGCAGCTGGGTAGCAGATCACCTAACCCACTCCCAGGCAAAGTATAGTCTGCGATTTGTTGAAGCATAAATCACTCCAGAGGTGTGAGATGTTTAACTGAAGTCCAGTATGCTCTCATAGATGAATGTAAACGGTCCCATGGCACTGTGAACAGCGGGGACATTCTCCCTGGTATCTTGGTCAATATTTACCTCTTAACCAACATCACTAAGACTATCAGATTATTATATTGCTGCTGATGTGTCTTTACTGAGTGCAAATTGACTGTCATGCTTCTTACATTAGAAAAGTGCTTCACTGGCTGGAAAGCACTATGAGATGTCCCAAGGTCATGAAAGATGCTATGTGAATGCAAGCTTTTTGTTTCGCTTATATTTTTCAGATTACAAATTATTTCTCAGGAATTCTAGACAATCAGAAGTTTATCAAGGAAAAGTGTCAAACCTTGGCAGTCTCATTTTCACAAGTGATATTAGCTACCCACACATTAATCGAAAAAAACGATGTCCTGGACGTGTAAAGGACAGACTAAGAACTTTTTCCCAACATCAAAACATCAGAGTTCAGATTCTAGTTATAGAATATTTTAATAGGAATTACATTTTTTGTCTAAAAAGATCGTCCTTTTTACATTTTTCCCATCTATCAGTTTCCCTTCATAACACGTACATTCTTGGGTTTGGGTGGAGGGGGAGGGCAATGGAGCAGCAAACAAAACATTTTGCAGGCCTCTGTCAAACTGCAAATGGTTGCTAGGAAACATAAGCAAAGGTCTTAAGCTCCAGTTTCTCCCAATAATTTGACCATATGGGAACCCACATCTCACTACAATCACAGTGCTATATCAGTGAAGTGTGCTACCAGATTACAAGCTATAATATCTGTAAGTATCCATGAGACAAGATATTACCTGTAAAGCATTACATTGTATGGTAGAAAATCAGGGAGCAGAGTCTTAATAATACGAATTGGTAACCAAAGCATAAGAAGGACAATAGACCCAAAGACAATCTGCAAAGAAAAAGACAAGAATCTTAACCAAGTTGTACATGAAAAATGAAAAAGTGTGCAGACATAATTCACATAATTTCCAATTTATTTAAAAAAAATCCTGAAATTGTTTCAATTTTTTTCCAAACTACTCATATAAGCTGTGAGAGTACACCTGCAAGCTTACAGACTGATTTTGTGAATAAATGAACCAAAATTCATTATCTAAAAGAAATAAGATCACTTTGCTTCACCAACTTTCAAAACATTGATTACTCTCGCTTGATTGCAATTTATTGTGAAGTAACCATGATTAACTGCCACGAAACTAACCAATAGAATGAGATTCTTCCCCTGATCCCTTGATGGATCTCCATCTATCCCTACATGTATTCCTAAAACTAATATAAACATATTAAAATATTCAACACTAAGAAAAATTCTCCCTTCCTGCTCACCATGTATGCCTGCCAGGCCCATAGCCTCCTCTTGAATACTGTCAAATTCTGGGTTTCCAATCAGAAGCTTTGCCTGTGCTCTAGACTACCCACCTCTTTTCACCCAGTGACTCTGTCCATTCAATCACACACTATCCATCATTTCCTGTTGAGCATTATTTGGTTAAACTCTCTCCTTTCAAGAAGCAACTTTAATTTCAAGAGCAATCACGTTATCAGTGTACTTACCACAGACAATATAAAACGTCTGAAATGCCTATAAATAGGTAGATGAATCATCTCCTGAACTGGATTAAAATCTGGATCATTCAGATTTCTTAAAAACCATAAGACACCGGGTCTCAACACCTGAAACGAAACAACATTAAACACTGACCTGAACAGATCCTAGGAACATCAATAAAAGCAGCACAAGAGACAAGATAGAAGCATTAGAGACCAGAGCAACTGAGTTTTTAAGCGAGAAACAAGAGAATTTAAAAAATGTTATCAATTAAACCTATTTATTTGGCTCAAGCCACAATCTGCTAGCAGTGTGGCTGATCAGGTTTCCCCAGTCCAGAGCGAGATAAATTTCGGAATTCTAATCATTCTGGATTATCCAAATCAATTCTACTAGAGTTAAGTATCAGTTTGTATTGAGCACGACATTTTTAAAGAATACATTCGGGAAAGCAAATATTAATTCAAACAATTACTTGGACTAGATGGGATTCTGTCTAGAAACATTCTTTGTTGCAAAACAACCCAATGAATCCCTTTAAGAGACGCAAGGACAATTTTTACATTTTTTAAAAGATACCAGCAAATTAATATAATTAAGGCTGTTTAACACAATTTTTCAGAACAGTTATGTTCAATGTGATTTATGGAAAACAGTAAACCAGGCAGCCTGCTGACCAATAAATAGTTTGTTGTTAGAATCGGCTAGAAAATACCTAAGAGCCAACCTTCCAGGCAATCCAAGGATCACATAAAAGATCTTAAGGACTCCGCATCTGGAATTAGGTTTAAATATGAATCCAAGACTCCATTTATACTACAGTTAGCATCATTAGTAGAAGGTGGTCATCAAGTCATGAACAGACTCCAGCAAAGTAAGGAGGCGACTTCCTCTAAGCTGACTCAGGATTGGGACTGCATTTACACTAACACTGCTTTGAGGCAATGGTACAATTGAAGTGTGAATGCACCTTTAATTAAGTAATGTTAAAATATGAAGGTTATGTTGTACATAGAATCATAGAATGGTTACAGCATAGGAACTCATTCATGTTCAGCTCATGCCAGCTCTCTGCAAGAGAAACCTAGCTAGTCTTACCTTGCCTCCTTCTTTTTCCCCATAGCCTTGTAGTTTTTTTCCTTCAACCTACTTATCTAATTTCCTTTTGAAAGCCTCTTCCATCTGCATAATCAAATCATAACTACTTGCTGAGCAAAGGTTTTTTTTTCCCTCACATCGCCTTTGGTTCTTTTGTCAATCAACTTAAATTTGTGTTCTCTTCTAGTATACACCTTGCAAATGGGAACAGTTTCTCTCCACTCTCTAATCTATCTAAACCCCTCATGATTTTGAGCACCTCTACCAAACCTCCTCTCTATTTTCTCTGCTCCAAAGAGAACAATCCAAGCTTCTTCAATCTATTGAAGTAACGGAAGTCTCTCATCCCAGGAACCATCTAGTGTGGGCTGCGCTGGATACCATTTCGGTGAGATTGAGTGCAGATGCTGAGAGCATGCACCAGAATTATACAAATTAGGCAGATCCTGAATTCTTTATATTTAGCCTGGCTCTCTCTGATTTTATCAACCGGACAGATGTCATACACCCCGTTTTTTCAGCTTAATTTTTTTCATCATCCAGGAAGCTCTGATTTTGGTTGCCTTACCTTTCCACTTGTGGTAATGTATCTAGGTCGTACCTGAACCATCTCCTCTTTAAATGCCATACATCGTTGCATTAAATTTTTGTCTGCCAATCTTGGATTCCAATTTTCCCAGGCCTGTTCTCAGCCTTCCTCCAATCAAGTATTTTTTATTCTAGATGGCTCCTTGATCTTTTCCCAGAGCCAATCTTAAGATATTATGATCACTATTCCCTAAATGTTCATCTGATACTTGATCCACTTGACCCACCTCATTGTTTAAAACCTGATCCAGCAATGCCTCCTTCCTCGTTGAGAAGGAATGAGGCATTGTAAATGTACTGAAGAAAAGTTCTCCTGAACACACCAGGAATTCTTCCCTACCTCTGTCAGTTACGCTATGACTTCCGTCTATATTAGGATAATGGAAGTTTCCCCATTATCACTATTCCAAACACTTTGCACCTCTGTATAATTTCCCTGTAAATTTGTTCCTCTGTATCCATCCAACTAGTTGGTAGCCTACAGAACATACACAGTAGTGTAATGGCATCTCTATTGTTTGTTAATTTCAACCAAATAGATTCTGTCCTTAACCGCTCCAGGACACCCCGTCTTTCTAGCACTGCAACATTGTCCTTAATCAATACGGTCACCTCCTCTCCTTTCTTTCCTGACCATCTTGTATTCAGGAACGTTAAGTATCCAATGCTGCCCTTTTTTTTGAACCAGCCTGCCGTATCACATCATTCTCTTATTTCCACGTGGCTATTTGTGCCGGCAGCTCAACAACCTTATTTACCATGATTCGTGCATTTACACGCACGCACTAAAATCTCTTAGACCTTGTTGTATTTTCTCAGTCTGATGCCACCTAATGACAGACAATTTCTTACTCTAGTGCAATATGTTTCACAATCCTTTTTTTCCACCTTGTTTCTTCTTTCTAATTTTGCATCCTGGTGCCCATCATCTTGCCAAATATAGTTCAAACCTTCACAATAGTACTAGTGAACCTCTTGTTGAGCAACTAGTTCAACATATAAATCAGGAAAGAGATCAGAATATATTTGTTAACCTAGCACTAAAATTTTCAAGCGCACGGTAGTGGAACCATCACAAAGGCAAAAAGAATGTTGGAATACAGCCATTAATGTAAACAGTACAAAACTAAAGAACAAAACTTTGTACAATATAACTTGGGTGAGACCACAAAGCAGTTGCAGAATCCTGCCATGTTCAACTGGAGCAAGGGTGACATTGTAAACTAAGACACAAGGGAGACACTCAAACACAAACAAAATTGAGATGGGTTGTGAAGCTGGCCCTGATCAGGGAACTGATGTGTTGCCATTACAGTTCAACCATCTCCTAAATAGGGAGGGGGATTGCAATCAGTGACTTGATTTCAGAAATCCCAAAATTTCAACTGTACCAATAGGTGAATTTAGACCAACTCACCTCTCTGAGTAGAAGAATGAAAGATGCAAAGTAGAATACATAGACCATCCCCACTAGCCAGTGTAGGAACATCGTGGTTCCAGGTGCGGACTGGAAACTCAATTCTCGGTCTTTCAACGTAGCATCAAACATTTCCTACAAGAAGATTAGAACCAGCGTAATGTCATATCCATCATTGCAATTAGTCTGGATTTCATTAGTGTCCTGTTGTTTTTTTTTAAATATATTTTATTAATCCAAGTGTTATGGGACAGCAATTTGTTAAATGTGAGCTATTCAAAAATCCCAGAGGGGAACTTTAAACAACTGTCGTAACCTATAGTTTTTATGTGGTATGTTTGAGATGCAACTCTAAATTCAGGAATCAGACCCCAGTTCTCGAGAGGTTTATATTAAACTAAATGAAACATTTTGTTGAGTTACAACACATTAAACACATACACGTGGCTACAAATTACCACTATCATAACTTATAAAAAATTCCCAGACTAATCTCCGTTAAGGCAACAGCAACCCATAGACTTTCAGCGAACACCAGACAAAGCATTTTCACCGTACAAATTCAAAATGGGGTTCCTTTCACTTTGGTTTCTGTGGAGACAGTTGTAGGCTTACAGCTATTTTGATCTTACATTGCCTCTGTCCTGCACACACAAAACTGAAGTCATACCTAGCAAAGCTCACTGAATGTTAATCCTCATTGTATCATCAGCCTCTTTGAACCCACCTCTAACAATAAAACCCCTTTTATAGTACCAATTTTATTAGCAATATAAACACATTGTTTGGTCTCTGCTCACTAGGTGCCAGATCTCACCCCACTTTTTGAATGCTCTATTCAAAAAATGCAAGTGCACCCTACCTCTCTTACATCTCAAAACTAGAACACAAAAGACCCAGACTAGCTAGCTTTAATCCAATTAAGACACACCCACTAACTAAACCTCTATCTTAAAAGAAAAATATTTTCCAATAATATTGTATACATTAATAGCTTCATGACACCAAGCAAAAATGACTCAGGGTCATGCCCATCTTACAATTCAAAAACAATTTTAAGATAATGCAAATAGGATCCCAGATTTCATTCACAGAAAAACAAGATTATAGAGTCAAGCCCCATTACATTTCTGTGCTCTCTCTCTCCACTTACAGATGCTAGTTTTCTTTCAGCTGAGCAAATCTGAAAGGCAATGATGAATTTTTTTTTTTATTTTTTGGTTTTGTCGTCTGTAAAGGCCTACATTTTTGCTAAAGGTAGAGGAGCTATTTACCCCCAGATTAGCAATATATGTTCCATGCAAGTGTAGTAGGTTCAGGTTAAATTATACATTTGTGCATTCATACCAGGCTTTCAAAGAAATGTACTGTGGAATACAGTTACAAGAGAGAGAGAAATCCCATTAATATCAGAGGTTAGGCAAAAGAAAGCAGTTGCTTACAGCTATAGGCTTATATAACAGGATTGCTATACTAGCATATATCAGGAGGACAAGGTTCAACAGAAGTGCTTGGTAAGGGGCAAGAACAGTACTGCAGAAGTATGCAGAAATACTTTGCTACCCCTCTCAAAAAATACTAAGATATATCGTAATTGCTTATTGTATATCATGCATTAATTCCTTCCAAATGTGAGACAATATAAATAATCTCTGGCTCCCTGATCTAAAAGTTCTCACTGGTTCTCAACTATCCAGGCATCCAACTCACACCATCTTTAAAGCAGGCATGCTCAACAGCAGTCCACAAGAAAGTCTCAAGGGGTCTGCCAAAATATGTCACCTTGTCAGAAGTAAAAAGATTACTGCTAATTTAAAAAGAAAATTAAACAGAACGAGCAAATTCTGAACACGAGCCTCTTTCAACTGAAATAATGTCTGTAAATCTCACCTCCCAGCAGTGTTGATTGGCTAGTTTTGAGCACGTTGTGGAGCTCCTGGGAAAGTGATTGGCCAAAAATGCCAGTCCCTCAGATTGAAGGTGGTGGGTTTCATTGAAGAGCCGCTAGGGAGGAAGACTGGCTGGAGTTCCTGTCAGTTGAGAAGTGCATGGGCAAGTGGATTGGCCAGAGCACCTGCTACTCAAGACTGGCAGAGGGGAGTTTTCTTTAAGGTGTGCCTGAGTAACTTGTTGGGGCTGCCTATCGCCCAGAGTCACCGGTTTCTCAATCAGAAAGGGCAGTGTTTTATGAGAGATCGCAGGGAACAAGGGGGGCATTTTAAAAATAATGGAGGAAAATCTTCAAGGGATTCAGGAGAATTTAAACTCTGTTGGGACAAGGATTTAAAGTTGCAGAAACAGATGGAACAAAAAGTCACCGACATCTCATGTGCCAGTTAACAAACTTCACAGTCCCAAAATAACTGATAATACTTTTGAAATGAATACAGCATTCACTGAATAACTCAATTGATTTAAACAGATTGTTTAATTTTATATTGTTTCTATTCTGCTATATCACCTTCTCCCAAACTTTGGGCAGAATTCTGGAATGCCTGCAGCCTAAGCACCAACTTGAATTTATTTTCTTATTTAGTGCCCTGAACACAGCAAAATGCCCAAAGATGCTTCACATGATCAATATAAAGCAAAATTTGACACCGAGTTACATAAGGAGATGTCAGCAGAAGTAATCAAAAGATTAATTGAAGAGATAATTTTTAAACAAACAACAACTTGCATTTCTATAGCAACTTTATCATAAAAAATTCCCAAGATCCTTTACAGGAGCATTATTAAACAAAATCTGACACCAAACCACATAAGGTATTACACCAGATGGCCAAAACCTTGGTCAAAGAGGTAGATTTTAAGGAAAATCTTAGAGGAGGAAGAAGCAGTACAGCGAGAAATTTGGGGAGGTAATTCCAGTGTCAGGGCCTTGAAAGCTGAATGTGTGGTGTCCAATAGTGGGGCAATTAAAGAGAAGAAATGTTCAAGGGGCCAGACTGGGTGCAGAGATCTCAGGGAGTTGTAGGGTTCGAGCAGGTTATAGATAGAGGAAGGGGGAGACCATGGAGGGATTTGAAAATGAGCACATGCAACAAGTTTTACACTATATAAATGAAACAAGCACAAAAATATATGTAATTGGATAACTGACCTTTATTCAAGAAAAATACATTGCTGTGTTATATGGAATTTCTGGACCATAAAAGGGGGCCTCAGAAGCAAAAAAGGTTGAGAACCATTGATCCAAAGAATCACTAATCATTAATGAGAGAAACAACTTACCAGTGAACAAATGTCAAGCCACCAGCCACATATAAGAGGGAATACACCAATTTCCACAACAACCAGTAAGGACACCTAAATAAAAAAGCAAACCTTTAAGTTCTGTGCAATGTACATAAGAATGCATTATTGCTTAAACACCATCTTCAACAAGGAATTCCATTAGACAATTCTAAAATGCATGTTTAATCAATTTTTCTTATTAATTACAAGAATGATTTTGGTGCAACTGAGTGGCATTGGGGTATCCAAATGCAGTGCCACAGAATGAAAAAATGTATATTTGGAACCAGAAATCAGTAGAGTTCTTAAATTCAGCCATGCTATGCATGGGAGCACTGAAGGCAGGCTAAGTGTATCCCTATTAGGGTAAAAATAAATAGATGCCTCTTCGAGACTGCTCTCACAATCCCACACTGCGACAACCAAAAAATGAATTAGGGGTCTGGAAGTAGGTCATCCATTCATGCTCTCAAAGAAAAGATGACTCTGAGTGTGAATGTTTTTTGTATACAAGTACCTGCTCTAAAACCAGAATGTCCTTGGTATGTGGCTTTGATCACTGATAATGAGCAAGGGTCCAATTTAAAAAAAAGTTAATAATTTAGTAGAAAGCTTTTCCTAATAACTTTTTCAAAATCTTATCTAGGCTAGCAATAACAAAATACAGATTCTGATGGGTCACTTTATTACCAGCAATGGTAAAAGCAAGCTCAAAGGGGAATATATTTCATACCTACAACACTAAAGAAAAATACTGAGGATGCTGGAAATTTAAAATAAAACAATATACTTGGCAGCTGAGGTCGCATCTGTGAAGAGAGGAGTTAACAGTTCAGGTCCATGACCTTTGAACAGAACTGGCAAAAGTTATATATTTAGTTTTAAAGCAACTGAAAGGGAAGGGGGGGACACAGAGAAGGGGGCTAAATTAACAGAAAAAGGTCTGTGAAAGGATGGAAGGCAGGAGAGCCTGCTCTCAACTCTGAGCTCTCTGTCCTCAGCCTCCTGCATTGTTCCAATGAAGCTCAACACTACTTTGAGGAACAACACCTCAGCTTTTGATTAGGCACTTGCAGCCTTCCGTATTCAACACAGAGTTCAACATTTTCAGACTGTAACCTCTGCCCAGCATTATTTCCTTTTTGTTGGTTTTGACTCATTTTTTCAGCAGCTGTTCATCATTCTGCCATCCACACCTCCTCTACACACATCTTTTGTTTCTTTACCAGTCTCATTATCACTCCCTTTGGCCTTGCACCATCAATCCTTGTCATTCAATTTCCCCTGCCTTCTAGACTATCCTTTGGCTTCCCCCCCACCCCCCCCCCCCCCCTTCGCCCCCCGCCTTCATTTGCTTAAAACCTATTACATATCAAACTTTTCCCAGTTCTGATGAAAGGTCATCAACCAAAAATGTTAACTCTTTCTCCCTCCACAGGTGCTGCCAGGCCCGTTGAGTATTTCCAGCATATGTTTTTATATTTCATATAAAATGTTTTTGATGTGTACTTTCAATCAAAAACGGAGCTTTGTGAAATCTTCAAAAATTACTAATGGGATTAGAAGAATAGATGAAGTCATTTTAAGGTAATTTATGGTCGTGATCGGTTTATCAGCAGACATAAATAAAACATCAAGTACAAAACACAACGATAGTCATAAGCCTTTGGGGCAATGCAACAATACCTTTACAACAATATAACAGACTCCCAATAAACGTCGAGATCGTTGAAACTTCACCAGTGCAGCCAAGCCCTGCGAACAGTTAAGTTAAACAAAAGCAACCAAAAGCAGCCAACACGTACAGAGCACAATTGGTACAACCTGTTTCTGAGGCGTGGCAATCCTGAATGGGGCTGTGTAGTCGAGGGAGGACTCTTATTCCTCCTGGTTCTGCAGCAACAATTATTGGTTATGTTTTTGTTGAAGTGCATTGCATTCATAGGTGGCTCCAGGGGCCACTGAAGCCCAGCCAGCGAAGCCCACATCCCATGAATGAATAAAGAGGAGAATTCAAAGCAGAGTAGGCCCATCACCTGCTCTGCTGGTCACCTACTAATTTCACACAGGGGCCCTAAATGATGCCTCTAAAATGAAAATGAGGGGACTATCCCCCATTTTAGGCATCCCCCTGGAATACCTGTAAAGCCATCTGTACTGGTTATGGTGCTACCTTTAATGCAGTGCAAATAGGGTACAGGAAATTGCACCCTGAAACTGGTCTTTTATAACCCTGTTTTATTTCCTGAAAACATGTAAATGAGGGACAACTAACACAATAATTCTTTTACATTTATAAATCCCAAAAGACCCTAACCATCAACCCATGAAATGATTTTAAGCTCAATCTGTTACCCCAGGACAACTGGCACAATTTACTGCAGCATTGGCTGGTATATAATATTCGGTAGCTCCTGAATTGTTACCATTTGGTTATGAAGACTGCATTATACTTGGAGCTCTTAAAACGCATTCCCTGAAATACTAGATAAAAAGGATACGTGACAGATTATTAGAGTCATGGCCAGCAGAACATAGCCCACTATAGTTGTTATCAGACCTTCAAAGTGCGAGGCTTGAACCTGAAAAAACAATACCAATTGCTAGTGCTCAATAAATTTACAATAACAAAGTGGCTTAAATATTAAAAATCATAGGCTCTATTGCTTGACACGATCATCTTTGTTTACAGAACACTTATTTCTTTAATTCCAAGTCTTTGCAAGAACTGAGATTTTTAAGTTTGTCATTGGTCTCTCTCTGTAATGTTGACATTACTTTTTGCAGCTAAGTATCAACTTATTTTGATCACTTATAACTTACTATATTATCACATCAATAATATTCATACTCAATTTATTCAAAATAGTCAAATTACATTGAAAGTACCTGTATAATTCTAGTAACATAGGTTAGAAATATGCAATCTAAGTATTGCTGAAAAAAAAAGGCATGCTGTTGAAGCTTTTCGTCTTGCGCCCATCAGGACAGACGCAAGAATGACAAATTTCAAAAGGAGCAACAATTGGCATTCTTGTGCCTGTCCTGATGGGTGCAAGTCAAAAAGTTTCGACAGCATGCCCCTTTTCTCAGCAATATTCAAGTTCTGTACTACCAAGCGACTGAATATGCAATTATGTAGACACTCAAGAGACATCAGAATGGGTTAAACACAACCAGTTATAACGCAGATTACATAAGGTTAGCCTCTTCACTTCTCTTGTAGTCACTGTCTTCAAAAGTATCAGAAACTGAGGTACAGTGCTCATGCTGGCAAAAGGCACAGAACTATATAGGGAAGGGGAGTCCAAGCTTAATCCCTGGTTTGTGCTCAAGGAACTGATTTCAACTGAGGGAGTAGCAGATACAAATGGTATCTGGGCTAGGGAGGAAAAGAGAATGAATGGGTACAGGTGAGGTGGCACACTCTGATTGCTGGCTAATACTCCTGCAA
Source organism: Carcharodon carcharias (assembly GCF_017639515.1). NCBI lineage: Eukaryota > Metazoa > Chordata > Chondrichthyes > Lamniformes > Lamnidae > Carcharodon > Carcharodon carcharias. The sequence goes on from NC_054469.1 coordinate 202,283,336, forward strand.
GTTGATCATATGTATTGCCAACATTGCTTATAATAGCTTAATGGTTGAAAGCAACAGCCTAGGCTAATGAAAAATAGGAACTTGGGCAAGGCCCAAAAGGGCAAATAAGCCTAAGAGAAGACTAATTTAAGTGCATCTTTTTAAAAACATATTTCTTTTGGATGCTTCTCACTTTTAAATTAAGCTACACAAAATAGAAAGCGCACTGTGGAAAATACATCATTGTACTCCGAAGTGGTACCAAACTCTTCAAAGTATTTTGGCTTCTTGGTGAAAAAACTCCCATAAATCTACAACATTTTTTAAAATGGGAAAGGCCATTCACAGTGCTGCCCTTGATTACCATGGTATTCAATATAACAAGCATTTGAACAAGTTTACACAGTACAACTATATTAGCATGTAATACTGAGACATTACAACAAGCTAGTCTGACTAATTTCATATGAAGTCTTTTCAAAGGACACGCACCATATCATTGGTACTTACATACTCCTCAAAACCCAAACCAACAACGGAGAAGTGTCCAATATGGTATGGACAGAATGCTGAAACATACAACAGCAATGTTATAGAATAGTGTATTTTATTCCCATATTTTATTCATTCCAACACAGTATAATTTCAGAAATTTAGATTGTAATAAGTTATTCTAAAAAGAAAATTGGCAAAAAAAATTAGCACAGTGGGTGAACAATGTTTCACCTATTGGAATGAATATGAATCCAACACAGATTAAAAGGATTAAAAATCTCTCCTCTTTGGTTAAGTGAAATGTGGTTGGCCAGTTTTTAGTGGGTGTAGGCCCATAGCACACTGGTCATTATTCCGTTGAATTTGGCAATAGGTTGGCAATCTTGTGCAGCAATGATAGTTTATGTGGCAAACTGAAAACCTACAAAGGTGCAGCAGGATGCAAAGGCACATTGTTGGGACAAGGAAAAGGGCACTTTACTCTGTACTAAACAATGCCAAACCTGACCTGAGAGATTTGGATAAGGGCAGTCAGTAGCAAAATCTGTCTTCCATGGAACATTTTTATCTCGAGCAGGGAATATTAAAAAGGGTAAAAAACTTTTTTAAATTTCAACTTTAAAAGTTGACTTTACCCCAATCAAACAACCATTAGTACTAAATATTTAGGAGTTCCTCTATTAGTGTCAGGACTATTAAAACTGTACATTTAAGAGAATGGGTTGACACACTCTTTTAAAGTTCAGAATAATCAAAGGTTTTGTCAAATAACTGGAAACTCTAAGCAAATTGGTTTTCTTTCTGGCTGCCTTGTTTCACATTCCTGTGCTCAGTTTAGTTAAGAAAGCAGTTGCAGTCAGACCCATAACAATGAAAGGCTGACAGCAAACAGCAAACAACAAGCATGAGCAACGTTCAACATGGCATCTCTTAAAAGCTCCGGATATCATCCAAAAGTGCTCAACTTAAGAGCATTTAAAACGCACAAAAAAATAGCCTCCTCCAGTGAAGCATGTTTATCCAAGCTTTAGCTATGCCACACTGATCAGAAAGGTTTAGTGCTCTATTCTCAACCTGTATCAAGTTAGCTGATTTCAATCACAGCATAGATAGTGGGATATTATTCTTCACAATCTCTCTATATAGGAATGGAAAACATTAGCCAGGATTCTTAATCCTAATTGCCATGCAGCTATCCCCACCCGAAATGAATTTGAGAGAAGATAGAGTCAGACTTGGTTAAATCATCCAAAACACTTGCACATGAATCACCAGAGGAAGTACATAATGAATGTCTGGTGCCTGTGAAACTGCACTCCAGCAAAAGAGTGAGTTCCCTCTGGCAAGGTAATGAGGAACAAAAATTGGGCAAGAAAAAAAGATGAGTTATTTTAGCATTTACAAGTTTAAAATATCTCAGTTTTAAAACTTTTGTTGGGCTTCAAGCCAAAAAATCTCCAATGTATTTGCTCATGGTAACTAACTTAATAACTGCACTTCACCAATCTGCCTTTTGTGAACACTTTGGCGAGTTTATCAAACTGCCTTTTCAATTTTACTGTCATCTCAGCTTCCACAAGAGCAGACACGTTTTTGCTATACCATTACCATTTGCAACGTTGGTTTTTTGGATTTAGTTAAGTAACGTGATTAGAATCAAAATTGTTTCTCAACATCTGCGGTGTGATGTCAGTGTTAATGTGCATCTCGATTTACAAACATCTAATAAAATAATGCTGACATCACCAGCATAATGGCACCCTTGAACGTACTTAGTGCCCCTAGTCAAGGATTATGGTTATACATTCTAAGAATGGCTTGCCTTAAAACCCAGCTCAGGCATTGGCAACTCTTGTAGAGCTGAGATGTTCTGCAATGTATATTTAAAAAATGATTTAATACAAAGGAAAAGTGCTAACATCCCTCCCAGAATTGCAGATCTATACTTTGAATCAATGATCCAGTTTCTGAGAAAGTAATAGAATTATATAATTTACTGAAGTGCATTTATACTTTTTGCCTTGACTATTGGTTGGGGTTATGCTCTGGGATGTTACCAACACCAACATTAAAATGCTGCGGCGGATATGTGCATGAAAAAACACACCATACTCAACTCTAGTTTCAAGACTTCATAATTACATGCAAGAACTCTAGATCAAGAGATACTCACCAAACACAAGAATAAACAGTGTATTTAATGAAACCACCCAGAAGACATGCTCCTGCCAGAAAAATGCAAAGTCAATAGTTAGCATGAAACTGATCACAGCTTTATTCTTAATAAAGCCTTAAAAAGTCCTATTTTTACACCATCTTTACCTTTAACTATCACATTTAAACAACAAAGCGTATTACTGGCTTACTTTTTACAGGCCTAAAGTATACATAATACTGTTTATTTTGGACATGGTGGGCCATGTTATTCATTGACTTCCTTCTCCTGACCAAGCTAGCTTCACATAAACTTGATTATAGAAGAAAGAAAATATCCTAGCTTTACGTCAGCTAACTGTGCTATTAGTGGAAGAATTGTACATTTTCAACCATGAGCCAATAAATCCCATTAAGTACCCCATTTTAGAAATCCCATTTTAGAATTAAAGCAAATTCTTTTAGGTATTTTTGTTAAGCTTTAAACGGGTTGAGGGCAGTAACAAGTACTTCAATTTCAATCTTCTTTCCCATTCTTGGGACATGGGCAGATAATGATTTTATTAGAAATGCTGGACCAGCCTTTTTTAAACTTACCAAGAATACAAGTGAACCATCCAATCCAAGCATCTACGAAACAAAAAATAAATTAGTTTAAACAACACACATTTTAATCAATACTACTCTTGGTTATTGAAAGTATTTTACCCCTGTACATGCCAATTGTTTTTTAATTATTCAGTAATTCAAATTAAGCAAGTGGCATGCAAAAGGACAATACGAATCAACCAGTAATTTGAATTAAGCAACTTTAAGTTAGCAGTAAATAGTACACAATATAAAAATTACTCAAATTGCTGAGTGGGTTGCAATATTCCATTTTAAAATGCATTGAGAAGTCCCATGTCATAGCATCTCAAAGGAAGTATGTTTTACAAAACAGTATGGATTTGATGGGCCAAATGGTGTCCTTTTGTGCTGCAATGACTCGAAGTGTTGACATTTACCTGCATACTAGTTATGGCTATAGGTAGCACTGTTATCAATGATAAACTTCAGCGTTAACAACTTAATCAGCTATTTTAGTAAACTAACAATTTTGTTTACCTACATTTGCAGGCTGTTGATCAAATGCCACTATGCGTTGGCTCAACTCTCAGCCCCAATGTGTCTACCAGCAGTCAACAAGATACTGCTAAGTGACATGAGTGTTAAGATTTAATGAGAAATTATGTTTTTCTAAACAATTATAACACTCCCAGACTCTCTCTCACCATAACATGCTTACTATTTTCTTTCCTGCCTATAAATACATTACACATCTCACAGCAACACAATTGCATTTTCATTACCTTGGTCCCACATGTATACACATCAGCTGCACGTGTTGGCTCATGCTGCACTCCAAGTCATTTTACTTTATCTCCTGTTACACCAAAGCCCAGGCCAATCCATTCTACTGAGCATTATACTTCACCCACTGCCCATCTTCACAGAGCCTCATAATGGGCGCTAGACTTCCTGGAACAGAGATCAATCTTGACCGCCCACACCAGTTCACTGATAACCAAAGGCAAGTACATCTATCCATTAACTTGGAATCACATACCCTGAACACCAGCAGAAAATTCAGGCTAGGAACCATCTTCAAGCCTTGAACATCTTTTAGCACCAAACTTAGTTTGCTAACAAATGAAAAAATAGAATATAGCACCATGAGCTTTGGCCAAATATAAAAAGGATGCAGTCATATATGAGGATGCATGCAACCGAAAACATTCTTAAAAGAGAGAGATGCATGAATCACCTCCAACAGAACTGACATTACAATATGACCCTGCGCATGTGGATGTATACAAGGATGAACTGATAAGAATTGGCCTGTTTGAATCAGTACTCACTAGTTTTGCAAATAAAATTCTTCTACCTTGGAGGAGAAATTCCAACTGTTCATAAAGAGTGACTACCCTTCTGCAGATCTGGCAAATGTATACTACAGGTCCACCTTCAGATGCCCATCACTCTAAGTAGGAACTGGCAACGTTCCCAGGCCTGAAAAACAACCCAGGTGCTTCAATGCAATTCATGATTTGGTACTAATTGGGTTGTCTTTATTAAGTGGTGCGGTCAAGGGAAAGATGCATTTTTAAATGAAAATATATTCTTGCCACCCACCCTTACTGCTAACGCAACAGTTTACTGTTAATTTTATTGCAATGATTTCTTTTTTTAAAAAGCACTACTGAAAGTCAGCTTTAATTCAAGCAAAATAACTTTTCAGCAAAAAAAACTCTCAAAGTAAACTTTGTGATCACATACCCGCTCCCATGTAAGTTCTTCTGCAGCTCTGTCCCATTCCAATGCATTCCAGTTCATATCATCTGAAGAGAAAAATAGTTTTAATCCATTAATTGAACTCAAAGTCAACATATAAAATGTAGTTCATTTGTATAATTAGTTCCTTCGTCATTTTACCATTCAGTATTTTAGCCTCCCGTCAACTGTTTTGCCAAGGAATTTGTCATAATTGAATGAAATAGAGTAATTGGCGAAGGGGTGTTGGGAAGAAGTAGGGCAGAAGCAGCTTTTGCACAGGTGATCAGAAGTTGACTCAGGTGAAACCAAGTGGGTGCTTCAGAGTGCATCATACTTCCCAATCCATGTGTTTTATGAAAGAATAGAAATAAAGTTGTCCAAGTTCGATTACAAAATAGGATGTTGATGGGGTTGCAAACAACAAGAAACATGTAGAACAATTATAGAGATTCAAATAGATTGGGGAACTGGCACTGGAAAGTACCCAATATCATTTCATGTGGACAAATGCAAGTGATGAGATTGAGTAAATGGAATAAGTAGCGAGAATTTCAAGATAAATAGCAATATCTCCAGGAGACAGATCTCAGGACACTGGTTGACAGTTTGTCAATAGAAATTTACAACATAAAAAATTACAAAAAATTAGGACGCATAGGCAAGAGGAACAGAAGGAAGGCCCTAGGGAGAACAGTGACCGGCTCATCCCCTGCTCAATTATATTGTGCAGTTTGGGTGTATAGTATGACCATCCTGGCAGAGGGTAAGATACAGCAGAAGACAGTTAAATTCTTATTCCGGATTGGGTACTTGGCATTCAAAAGGTGACACATGCAACAAGCACAGGCTTTGGAAAGATGCCATTGATCACATGATGGCTGCCTCTTGACTGATGTTTTACTAGTACAATGAAGTATGCTTCTTGAACTAGCGTAAGAAAAACTCGATACCAACATCATTAAAAAAAAAGGTGCCACATACCCAGCACCAACCCTGCTCAGGCCATTGATTTATCCAAAATACCTTGAGCGCCATTGTTGGCATCAGCACCGTCTTCTACCACAGCATCATCTTCATCATCATTCTCATCATCCTCATTCTCACCCTCATCTACCCGAACGTTGGCATTCTCAGCTGCTACAGGGGCGTCCCCAGCAGCTGCTGCTGGGTTTTCTGCTGCTTGGTTGGCTGGTTGAGCAACTTGGGGATTCTCAGCTGCGGCATTTGGAGCAGCTGCAGCCTACAGGATGGAAAATGCTGATTAATTACACCAAGTTTAAAAATTAAATATTTCCATAAATATTGCAGTTTTAGGTTAAAGGCTTTCTGGTCAGATGGGAGTGGGAAGAAGGGTAAACTAATTCTGAAGCTCTCAACCTTACATCTGATTCAACTTAGGTACAGGCCAAAGGACAAGTGAAAGCCGGTCGTTATACTCGCTGTAGCAACTTGGCTGCTGCGACATTATTGTTATGTTAAGAAAAGAGAAAAATTAACTTGTCTACTTAACACTACCCAGACTAAATTTCTGTGGCTACATAATAGTCTATTTAAAGCTACAAACAGTCCTTTTTAAATTAAATCATCAATTATAACATGTTTACTAAACAATATATGTTTCTACATTTGCTATGCTATATTTCCAGGTGGCATTCCCATGAGCAATGCCGCAAAGTAGCATATAAGTTTTTGTCCGTAATCGATGTCTTGCCCAGTGAGCAGCTTGCTTGGGACCGATGGGTTACTGTTTGGAGTAGAAGTGCATAAAATTGAAGTGTTCCAGTTTTAAAAGATGTAAGATTAATTGCTATGAAATAAATTAGAAAACAAATGAGTTTTATGTTTTTAATCCCTAAACTATATAAAAAGGACAGATAAGGATTCCAATAATATAATACAAATATATTATGGAGGGAGGAAACACATGGAATCTAAATATTGAATCACATTGTCAATCTTCTTACTTATTATTTCCAGTAAAGAATGAAGTGGTCACTTGTATAGTTCCTACCTCATTCTGTTGTCCAACTCCATTGGGAGGTTGGGCCTGATTTTGTTCTAACCACTGTGGAGCTCCACCGTGCACGATCTGTTCTCGTAACCAGACGAGGCTAATGAACGCACACAGTGTGCATGTTACCACAAAACAGCCTTGCAAAGAGTCTGCCAGCAGATTCTCCCTGGAAATACAGTGAACAAAAGTTTAACTATTCAGAGAATCAGTTCTACAACTAAAGTGACTTGAAATTTTAATGTACGATGTAGTTGTACGAGTAAATCTGTGTACAATATGGCTTGCACAAATGATGTTAAGTTTAATGATTCACAAAAACTGCAGTCCCACATCTGAACTGAAGGGGTCTTCCTCTCACTAGTAAATTCAGAAATACATAAACCAGCTCATACTTGGCGAACTGTGGAGGAATCCAGTTTGAGACCAGAAATACTGTCACTTACAGGAGCTCTGAAAAATGTCACTGTTAACTTGAATGAGACATCAGAACTTGTTTAAGACCAGTCAGACCTGCTGTTTACAACAGTACTAATTCCTAGGGTTCAGCCACAAACAAACAATCTGATGCGTGATTTCACAGGACCAACTTGCCATGGCTGATAGAAGATGGATTATTTTAACTGAATGGGGTTCAGGATTGAGGTGATTAAGGAAAATAAAATAGAATCAGAATAAGATTTAATTCTGGTTAAAAATAACAAATACTGCTACATAATACTAATAGCTGAATAACTGCAGCAGCATTTTAAACAAGTCACAACGTAGATGAATTTTAAAATCTCTTTGCAGCATACTGGCCAATAAAATGAACATGGCATAAACATACAGGGGTGGACAGAGCAAAAACTGTTGATTAGAAATTCATTAGATAGGACATGGAAACAAAGCGTGCCATGTTAGGGCAGTAGATACCAGAACCAGAGAGGGCCCAAGGTTGAAGCACGTGAGATAATGTGCAGAAACAATGTGCAGGGGTACAGGGAAAAGGCACAGCAATGGCACTAGGTCATGATGCTCACTTAGAGAACTGGTGCAGACACAATGAGCTGAATGGCCTCCTTCTGTGCTGTTAAAATTCTATGATTCTGTGACACCACTTCTGAAGGATTTGCATCACACTAGCAATCCTGCCAATGCACTGCCAGGTTTACATAGTTGAGAAATGCCGTACCTGAACACTACACACTAGCAGCCAAGAGTGAATTTTTACTTAACTGATCAGTTCCTTGGCCAGAATAGAACTGCAATATTTCCCTTGCCAACTGACCTTTACTTCCACTGGTATGCTTCCCTTTTACAATTAATATACTTAGTCTTAGGAAGACGACTAATGAGGGATTACTAAAGGAATTGACCATTAAGAGTATGGATGTTACGCTTCAGTTATACAGGGCATTGGTGAGACCACATCTTAAATACTATGTACAGTTTTGGGTCTCCTTATCCAAGGAAGGATGTAAATGTGTTGGAGGCAGTTCAGAGAAGTTTTACTATATTGATGCCTGGAATGAGCTGATTGCCTTATGAGGATAGGTTGAACAGGCTGTGCTTGTTTCCACTGGAGTTTAGAAGAATGAGGGGTGACTTGATTGAAGTATAAAAGATCCTGAATGGTCGTGACAAGGTGGATATAGAAAGGACGTTTCCTCTTGTGGGTGGGTCCAGAACCAGGGAACACTTTTTAAAATTAGGGGTCACTCTATAGGACAGAGATGAGGAGAATTTGTTTCTCTAAGGGCTGTGCGACTTTGGAACTCTGCTCCAGAAGGCGGTGGAGGTGGGGGCCACTGAATATTTTTAAGGCAGAGGTAGATAGATTCTTGTTAGACAAGGGAATCAAAGGTTACTGGGGGTAGATGGGAATGTGAAACAGAAACAGGTCAGCCACAATCTTATTGAATGGCAGAGCAGGCTTCAGTGGCTGAATGGCCTTCTCCTCCTATTTTGTATGTTCATAAAACAAAGGTTATAGCAATTTTTTTTACTGAAGAGGATTAATTAATTCTTTATCCTGTGTCTCTCAGCCAGTGCCATTAAAAAAGATAAAGAGATTATCCACCTAATTATTTTGTTGTTGCATGCGGGAATTCTCTATACATAAGTCAGTTGCCGTGCTACCACAAACCACAAGTGGCCAAACTTCAGAAGCACTTCAATGGCTGTGAAGCATTTTGGGACATCCTGATGTGAAGGATGCTAAATAAATACAAATCTGTTAGCTGAAATTCTCACTGGTATTTATACAGAAAAAAATCTGAATAAATGTATATTAAATGCTCTTAATGTATAGAATGATTTCTCCAATTCAGAAAGTTTATAAACATGGAACAGAAAAATAAGATTGCCACTACTGATCCATACATTCAAGAATATTCCAAAATTCAATCAATCAGTTCATGAATAGAGACCAGTAACATTTAAAGAAAAGCAAAAAACCACAGATGCTGGAAATCTGAAAAAAAAGTGCTTGAAAAACTCAGCAGGTCTGCAGCATCTGTGGAGAGAGGAACAGAGTTAACATTGAATCCAATATGACTCCTCTTTGGAACTGAACAGTTCCAAAGAAGAGTCATATTGGACTCAAAACATTAACTCTGTTTCTCTCTTCACAGATGCTGCCAGAGCTGTGTTTTTCCAGCACATTGTTTTTATTTTGTAACATTTAAAGCTGCAATATATTGAGAAACATATGTTCTCTAAACCATTCCTTTTGATCAAGTTACTACTTTAAAAATAAACATGATATATAAACTTACGTGGATAACATATCTAGTGGCAGTGTCAACAGTGAGCTCACAGAGCCAGTAAACAAGCATTTGTAGATACGGCCTAAATAGGGAAAAAAGGGGAGAGTGAAAGGTCACTTGAGCTACAAATATGGTTGTCCTTCTCAACAGAATCTCTCAAAACCTCATATTTTTACACAAAAAAGCAAGCACTGTGCATTATAACACTCTCATCGCCTTGCATCTCTATCAAAATGATGACCATATAATGGTCTTAGCTTATTTTCCCAATTAATTACAGAATGTTACTTAAAATTCTTTTTTTTATACAATTTAAATATAATTGGAGAGTGGCAAACATTGAGTGAAGAAATAGAGACAACACAAATAAATTCTGCAAGCGTGCTATTACAAGCCAGGCCAGACTGTTAGGAAAATTTATCTTGAAGATATATACATTAACATTTTGCCTTTAGATCTTTTGGAAATCTATTATTTGCCAGGCAGAGAGTGTGGGACGAAGGGAGAAACAGTGAGCTCAGTGCTAGAGACTTTTAACATTGACAGGCGACATTAAATCACCTTTCTTAGGTCAAAGTAGAGGTGCAGAGTAAACATGTTAATTAGGTGCTAGCTACAGATAGGTCTCATGCTGGTCCCAATCAATTCAGACAACCAAATGTATTTTACACAATACCCTTGTATCCAACGGAAGTAACTGACTACCCATTTATGTTAGCTGGATTTAAACTTGCATTTCATAATGTAAAGGGGGGTGCGTTAAACCCACTGCATTGCTCAAAACTGGAACATTCTTCAGCATCATAGTGATGTGATCCCAGTCCCTCATATACCAATGCTATGATCGCTTGTTCAATTATGTCACGATGGAGAGTAGGGAGAAATTTTTAATGGTTTCCGCAAAATAGGAGTCATAGCAGAAATAGGAACAAATGATCCCTTCATTGAAATAAAAAAGGACAATGTCCTAGCCCCGTATTACAGATCGTTAACCATCTAAGCAATTACACCAAGACACAAGGAGGAAATCGTTTTGCAACAACTTTTGAATATTTATTAAGACTTGCTTTACTTTACTGCAAGTCAACCTCTTCCTCAGAAATGACAGCATAGATGAAATGGAATTAATTTTAATTTCTCTACATTCCTTTCAATTATGAAATGTCGTCAACTTCTATGGGCTCAACGCTCAAAGCAAAGACTGAAGAACTATCAAAAGGGTTGGCAAAACGCTTGTGAAAACATTCAAAATGTTATGAGCATAGAACATAAACACAGATTTGCACGTTGCCTTCACATTCTTACTTTCCACAATTATTCAGCAGGATTCGAATACCCATTTTTAAAGAAAAAATTTGGGGAACAAATTTCCTAGTGTTTTGGTAAACTTTAAATACTCAAATCTTACTGGAGTGAGATTAAATAGTTAGCTTTATCAAATAATTGGCACAGGCATGATGGGTGAAACAGCCTTCTGCTGTTTCATTCTATGATTTTATTGTGCCTCTCGACATTTCCTAAATTGTCTAACTTAACCTTAATCTTAATGAGAAACACTGAGGCTGTAAGTCCCAGGTATGGACATAATTGGAATCTTAAGAGAAAATGTAGCAGAATCAGCTGGTCCAAAACTATTCAAAAATAAAACAAACATTATATTTCTACCAGTAGATCTCACTAACAATTTGGAACTAGATTTCGTATTACAAAATGTAGTTTAATGCTTACATGCTGTGAGAGGTACAACTCCCAGCCATGCAAAGGCCACCAACGTGTAATGGAACCAGTATCTTATTGCTGTACCAATACTTGTAACCAATCCTGCAAAAATATCCTGAATTGGAAGTCTAGATGGCATATCTGGAGAATAAACTGGAAAAAGAAACAAGTTTATCTTTAAAATATAAATATATATTGATACAAAATCATTTTTAAAAGACCATTGTCTTGAATTTCTAACATCCCAGTAAGACATTTCTGTATATAATGAAGTGTACACTGTAAAACATTCAGGATGGCGACATATTGAAAATCCACTTCTACATTTTCAACAAGATGTCCCAAAAGAATGAGTTTCATATTCTGTAACTTTCATTTTGAATTAAGGGTTTTATAAAGCTGAAGCCGCTATAACATTGTTACTAGGACTTTTCTAAATACCCAGTGAAGATTTATAAAACACAATTATAATAACCAACTTAGATATATATTCAATTGCACAGCTAACCCTTGCACAATGAGGCAAATGGTCTCCTATGCCATAATTTCTACGATTCTATGAAGTAGAAGTATTTTGGAAGTTTTACATCAAACTGGATCCAAATCCAAATGGTATTGTGTTGTCCTTTTCTGAGCCATACTTCGATACCCAGTCTTATTTTTCTAGCTAAAAAGATGGCATTGTGGAAGTAATGGGTTAAAACCCATACTAGTTTACATCGTTTTGAGATTCTGGCCTGAATTTTGTGCTCACTGGTGGCCTTGAAGAAAGCTACCTACAAAGATCCAGCGAACTTGTGCCATAAATTTCAACTTTCCTGATGTTGATCTGACACCAAGCGAACAGATCTCCAGGCATCCAGCAACAGTGAAGACATCAAGCATGGTAAGCAGCCAATCACACCAAAGAATTTCCAGACAGCAAATCAGAAAGTAAAACGTACTGATTACTCTTCACTTTTTAACAAGTTGTCCAGCGAGCGAAGTAATGATTGAGACATACACGAGAAGTGGAAATAAGAAACGTGCTTAAAGACCACCCATGGAATTCATCATAATTGACATCACACAAAATAAAATTAGTTCTCCAAGGCCAGAGAAGGTGTTGAGCAACAGTTACACATGAGTACATTGTTAAAAACTCAGTTACACCTCATTAACAAGGTGTAACTTTTTTGGGAATTTTAACAGTGATATTACAATTTGAAAAGGGGCGTGTTCGCCAGTTCAGTAATTTCTAAAGTGTGCTCTCTGCAGCATACCAATGGAGCAGCAGGGAGGGAATCACTCTCAGCAACTTCAGAATTTCTGCCTTTAACTCAGCAGTGCAGACATCAGCAGTTGCTGCAGGTTTCACAGGGTAATGACGGCAAATACTGACAATTTTGCGTTCATTGCAACCGCAAGATCCTGATCTTTGTCAAACTGTTCTCCACACAGCACAGAAAACAAATTGGAGCTTAGAGCTGAAGTAAGTTTTGTTCACATTTCTATTAATATTCAACTCCACGGCAAATCTTTACAAAACAAACATAGTTATACGTGAGATAGTACATCATAGTTATGCTGTGGAAATGCAATTTATACATTAAATTTGGGTGTAATAAAAATAAGCCCAAATAAAAATGCCATTGTCATAGATATAAGGCGTGTGTCGATCCAACCTCAGGAAGTGTTTTGGAAGCTTTCAGTCCAGTATAAGTCAGTTTGTTAAAACAAAACCACATTTTTACACATTGTTCAGACAAATCAAGATGACCACGTTTAAATTTAAATTCTAAAATGTTGATAATGTATATTTAAACTAGAATTACAAAAACAGAAGTTCTCTAGTTTCTTGAAATCTCTCACTGGCAATTAGGAGGTGGGCCTCCTCCTTACCTCAAAAACTAAAATCTCTCTACCTGGTCTATTTATTGCTTCATATACTTATTCTATAAAGAATTAAGAAAACTTAAAATTAAACATCAGCAGTACTATATAAAATTGAAGTAGCCGATGGTAAATGGGGCTGTTTGTGATGTACAGGTTTTATTCAGCAACTAGGTCACCTAAAAAACCCAATTCTTTTTCTAACCCAAAAAGGTATAATGTATGCTATTAACAATGGTAAATATATATAATTGCTCAGCCTACAGACATTCAAAAATAAATGTGACTGCCACCTTTTCAATTAGAAAAGGCTCAGCAATTCCAAATGGTTAAAATTCAAATTCCTTCATGTCAAAAAATACAACAATATTTATTTTTACTATCCTAACTACTGATAGAAAACACTAATTCTGGCTCTTTTCTCATCATAGGCAAACCAACAAAAGGACAAAATATGAGTCCTGGGCTTGGTTAAACAGGTCAAATACACCTGCTAGAACTTACCTCTACTCAAAACATTTAATGTCAAAATAGAAGTGCCGATTTTTTCAGCTTAGATTTTATAAAGCAGGAAACATTACCTGAACACCACTCATATTTCAAAGTGGTGAGAATTAAAGTAGATCTACTGTATTAATGGATATGACTGCAATGAATCCGTAAGTCAACAGTTGTGTGGATCACCCAAGCCTCAGGAACCAGCTCAGTCAGATGACATATAGATAAAGTTCCTTAAAGGCACATTCTCTTATCATGCCTCTAGATGGAGGAATTGAACAGTATTTAAGTAATTTCCACTTAAAAACTTATGAATTAACATACTACACAGTAGCACAAAATTTTATTTTCGTCAAATGAATGCAGGATTATTCAAGTCAATATGCCTGAAGGTTGTATCATGATGTTTCTAAATACCCATTAATTCATTAGCTTAATTTCTTGTTAAACAAAAAGCCCCATCTCCTTGCTTGGGTAGATGTAAAAGATCCAATGGCACAATTTCAAAGAGGAGTAGGGGTGTTCAACATGGTGCCATGGCCAATATTTATCCCTCAAACAACACCACAAAAAAGGATTAATTGGTCATTATCAGATTGCTTTTTTGTGGGGGGAGCTTGCAGAGTGCAAATTGGATGTCATATTTCTTGTGTTTCAACAGTGACTACACTTCAAAACTAGTTCATCGGCTGTAAAGTGCTTTGAAATGCCCAGTAGGCGTGAAGTTACAATTGTATGTTTTTCTTTTCTTTTTCTGAACATTGCCACTAAAGGATTAAAGAGAATTCATTTGCTCTCTTATTGCCCGTAATCAATGGGCTGTAACCTCCCTCTTGCATTGGAAAGTGCTGGCCTACAGAAACGAGAAGAAATACCTACTTATCTGGTCTTGAAAATTACATTGACACTTCCATTCGTCGGAGCTGTTTGGGGCCTGCATCGAAAGACTCTTTGCAGGCCCCAGCAAAGTGTAGCTCCAGTGTATTCAAGGAGACCATGCCTCCTTTTTTTACAGCATGAACTGCTGTAAAGTTTAAAGGGCCAGGGAAATCGACAGACCAGGGGAAGATAAGTAGATAGGATTTGGGGGTTGTGGGTGTCCAACTGTTTGGGGGTGGTCAGAGGGTTGGGGGTGCAGTTTGAGATGGGGGGGGGGGGGGGGGTGGCAAGGGAGGGAGGTGGTTGGTGGGTCCAAGGTTGGGGAGGGATGGGTAGGGGGTTTTGGGGTCAGTCTAGGTCTTTACAATAATTACTCAGAAGTTAGAAGATATGTTAATTCTTCTAACTTTTTCTGGATAACTATTGGTATAACCTTGACGGAACCATCCTAAGTTTGCAATTTAATGTGCATTTTTGGATGGTTCCCATTGCAGCACAATTATCCAGGGGAAGTGTGCACTTCTGGGAAATTGCCGTGCAAACCTTTACCTGGGAACTTGCCACGTGGATTCCCAGTGTATCTTTAGGGTTCCCTCCAAACCCAATGCTGGGGAGCGCGGAAGTTACGGGCAAGTACATTTTATATGGAAAGAGGCGTTGTCCTTTCTTACGTTTGGAGTGTGAATTCCAAATAAATAATTCAGCAGCAAGCTTTTGAGAGTTTAAAATAAAGATTATTTATTCTCACACTTACTCCAAATTAATGCAACATCACACACCTGGTCTTTCGCAGAGGCCCACGCAGACACAGACAGAACACAGGTAAAGATAAGTGCACTTTTACCAATTATAGTTACTTCTGTCTCTGATTTATGATTCCGGTCTTCCACATGCCAGGCCTGTCGTTGTTTGAATGGATTTGATGATTTGAAGTTGAAGTTCGGGTCTTGTAAAGTGAAGGGTTCACAGCAGGTTTCTGTGTTGTAGTCAAATATCTAGGAGGCTGGTTTTCAGGTGAACTTTGAAAATGGAACAGGTTAAGTACTGTGGCTGCTTGATGATTGCAGCTAGTCTCAGGGTGTGGTTCTTGGACTGGCTGATGACTGATGGTTCTGATGGATCTGTTGGGTCTTGAGGTAATGAGGGTGCAGTCTCTGAAACCAGCTTTGATCACATGATTGTTGGGTTAACACTTTTGAAGCTCGCCCAGTCTAGTTTGGATGGGGGAGGCCATTGTGATACAATGGGAAGTTGATAGTGACCACTGATTTTCGATCTTCCCTTTTGTCCAGAATGAAATATGGAGACAGGCAGTATGGAAACTTCAAAGTCTTTAGGCGTTGGCTCAACCTTAAACAGTGAGATGTGTGAATTCCACAAATGGCTGCCTCACCTATGTCCATATTTAATTAGGTATTCACTGGTGACTTAATACTGTCTTTAGTCCAAATGCCAAAAATCACGTTATTTGTGGCAGCCATTTTGACAGCTTGTTGATGTCCAATTTTTAAAAAGTATTGACTAAAGGTGTACTCATGAACATGAATAATTCATT
This sequence comes from Carcharodon carcharias, assembly GCF_017639515.1. Taxonomy (NCBI): domain Eukaryota; kingdom Metazoa; phylum Chordata; class Chondrichthyes; order Lamniformes; family Lamnidae; genus Carcharodon; species Carcharodon carcharias. The sequence goes on from NC_054469.1 coordinate 202,299,564, forward strand.
TCCTATTTTACAATTGGAAATGCTTCTCCAGACATGGCCCAAATTTTGAAAATAATAATCTATAATTTAATTGCACAGTAAAGGTATTTTTCAAGAGCTAACATTAACATAATTTCACAGTCAGCATTTACCAAAATTCTGGTGGCAAAACTACCCACAGTCCTGTTGCACAAATATTTCACATGCCTATCATAATGCTTTATTGAAAAGTGGTGACAACACTGCACTATAAGCCCCATTTACAAACTGATAGCTCAAGTTGCTTTGCAACAATATCTGTTTCATTTTTTTGACAAGGCAGGGCAAAGATCATACTTTAAAAAAAAACTGGCTGATGTCCCATAACATTACTCCCTGTAATCTGGAGCCTGGAACAGTTATAATGTTTAGCTGCTAGTCCAGCTCATCCATCCAAGGCCAATTTACAAAATGGACAACTGCACGGAATTACAAGTTTGTAAACTGCCGAGATCTTCACAACAACAATTAACATGAAGCCTGAAATTTGCTAGTAAATTTCAGGGTCAAGTTCAAAAATAACTTACCTCTCTTTAGGATCCTAGTACATCTTTAACAGATTGAAGTAACATATCTGTTACACTATCCTTGAGAATATATTTATAATTCACAAATCTATATTTGTTGCATTTGGTTTGTTTCTGCATTAACCTAAGAATTAATTATTCCTCCCTCCATACTGCAATTTCAGCAATGCCCTACCACTTCAAACACCACCATGTACCTCTAGTCTAACACAGCAACACTGTCACATTAACAGTTTACATGGCCTTGGTCATGACAAGCTTGTAAGAGTTGAAGTACAGCACCAGGACTGGTCTCATATCACTATTATATTAAGAAAAAAAAAATCAGATTTAATTGCTCAGAATTCCAGTCAGGCATATTATATAACAAAAATAATTTTGAAATTACCCTTATTAACCAATGACAGGCTTGAGTGAATAAAAAGTCCATAAATTCAAAATTCAAGCTTTGTAAAGGTGGCAACTCATTTTAAATAGTTTGACCTCTCTGTCTCAATTTCTGGTGATAGTCTGTCTACCAATATCCATTACAAGCCTACTGACTCCCACAGCTACCTCGACTACAGCTCCTCACACCCCGCTTCCTGTAAGGACTCCATCCCATTCTCTCAGTTCCTTCGCCTCCGTCGCATCTGTTCTGATCTTGCTACCTTCAAAAGCAGTTCCTCTGACATGACCTCCTTCTCCCTTAAGTTGACAGGGCCCTCAACTGTGTCCAGCCCATCTCCCGCGCATCCGCCCTCTCGCCTTCTCCTCCCTCACAGAAACATGATAGGGTCCCCCTTGTCCTCACTTATCACCCCACCAGCCTCCGCATTCAAAGGATCATCCTCTGCTCTTTCCGCCAACTCCAGCATAATGCCACCACCAAACACAACTTCCCTTCACCACTCCGGCAGCATTCCGAAGAGATTGTTCCCTCCGTGACACCTTGGTCCACTCCTCCATCACCCCCTACTCCTCAACCCCCTCCTATGGCACTTCCCCATGCGAACGCAAGATATGCAACACCTGCCTCTTCACTTCCTCTCTCCTCACCATCCAAGGGCCCAAACACTCGTTTCAAGTGAAGCAGCATTTCACTTGCATTTCCTTCAACTTAGTCTACTGCATTCGTTGCTCCCAATGCGGTTTCCTCTACATTGGAGAGACCAAACGCAGACTGGGTGACCACTTTGCAGAACACCTTCGGTCTGTCCGCAAGCATCACCCAGACCTCCCTGTTGCTTGCCATTTTAACACTCTACCCTGCTCTCTTGCCCACATATCTGTCCTTGGCTTGCTGCATTGTTCCAGTGAAGCTCAACGCAAACTGGAGGAACAGCACCTCATCTTCCGACTAGGCACTTTACAGCCTTCCGGACTGAATATTGAGTTCAACGATTTTAGATCTTAAACTCTGTCCTCCATCCCCACTCCCTTTCCGTTTCTTCCCCCTCCTTTTTGTTTTTTCCAATAATTTATATAGATTTTTCTTTTCCCACCTATTTCCATTATTTTTAATGTATTCCACCGATCATTTATCTATACTTTTTATGCCCTTTTAGTCTTATTTCACCCCACTCCCACTAGAGCTATATGTACCTTGCTATCCATTCTTAATTAGCATATTCTTTTAGATAATATCACCACCTTCAACACCTCTTTGTTCTTTTGTCTGTGACATCTTTTGGTTATCTCTTCCTATCACTGCTTGCTTGTCCCAACAACCCGCCCCCCTTCTCTCTCCACCCCCAACCCCCAACTTAAACCAGCTTATATTTCACCCATCTCCTATTTTTACTTAGTTCTGTTGAAGGGTCACGAGGACTCGAAACGTCAACTGTACTCTTCTATGCCGATGCTGCCAGACCTGCTGAGTTTTTCCAGGTATTTTTTATTTTAAATAGTTTAACCCTGAAATCCATCTAAAGTAAATAAATTGTTTATTAAAAAAGGGTCTGCTGGCTGAAATGCCTTTATTGCATGAAATGCATACAGGCAAACCATTAAACTTAACAGATTTTAATACTGTGGACTACCTTGAAAGTGCAAATAATCTGAAGCTTGGACTGATTTGTGATCTTGCTTAGAATTCATGTTGCATGATCAAATCAGCTGCTGGCTCCCATCATTTTCTTCTACAAGCAAATAAATTTGTTGCTTTGTAAGTGGCAAACATACTGTAAATCTGAATACATGACAATTAATAAAATGCGGGTTTTACCTTAAGGAATGCTGAATAAATTACTGGCAAATGTGCTGATAACAGCCTGACAAAGTTATGTCACTCAGCAGGGCTATGAAAATAGAATTACTTATTACAATTCATATGGCATTCAAAAGCCATTTAAGTTTTTTTCACATTTGAAATCAAGCACACTTGCTACTCAATATGGAAGGGCAGGTTGAGAAAGTGGTTATTAAAGCATATGGGATCCTGGACTTTATAAATGGAGATAGAGAGTACAAAAGCAAGAAAGATATGGTTTGGCCTTAACCAGAGTAGTGTGTCCAATTCTGGTCACCATATTTTAGGGAGGATGTGAAGGCATTAGAGAGGGTACTGAACAGATGCACGAGAATGGTTGCAGGGATGAGGGACTTCAGTTACATGGATACATTGGAGAAGCTGGGGCTGTTCTTAGAGAAGAGAAGGCTGAGAGCAGATTCCAGAGATGTTCAAAATCATGATGGGTTATGGACAAGAATACACAAGGAGAAACTGTTCTTGTTGGTGAAAGAGTCCAGGACCAGAGGTCACTGATTTAAAGTGAAAAGCATAAGAACCAAAGGTGACCTGAAGAAAAGATTTTTCGCATAGCGTGTGGATAGGGCCTGGATTATATTGCCCAAGAGTGCGATGGAGGCCGAGTCAATTGTGGTTTTTATAAGGGAACATAGGAAATAGGGGCAGGAGTAGGACATCCAGCCTGTCGAGCTGCTCCACCATTCAAACACATCAAGGCTGATTATCTACCTCAGAATGAGGTAATTATTTGAGGAGAAAAAAATGCAGGGCTTCCAGGAAAGAGGGTAGGGGGCAAGTGGGACTAGCTGAGTTGTCTTGCAGAGAGCCAGCATGGACATCTGGGCCAAATGGCCTCCTTCTGTGATGTAATCATTCTACGATTCCAGACTTCACATGGCAAGTGATACCAAAACAACATTGCAGGAGTTCAGAATGTGGATGAACACTTAATCTGAGACTGTGATACAGTAGGATTTTGGAATACATGCATAACAAAAAAATCAATTAATTTGAAGTGTGGCTTCAACTTGGGATACAGCTGCAGTTGTCCACCGCCCAAGCCCAGAAAAAATATACTGAGGAATATGTACCACTATTTTAGTGGGGAACAAGGCTATAAACAAAATCTTGTCAATCAACTGAAGTCTTTAGAACTTGCCTGAGAAATTGGCCCAAATTTAAACATATAGGAGTACTCCTGAGTAATATAAAAAGTTTCTGTAAGTATTTAAATAAGAGAAGTATTGACAAAGTGAGCGTTGGCCCGATAGAGAATGTGCCTGGGAATTGACAATGGAAAGCAGGGAGATGGCAGATGAATTAAACAGGTATTTTACTTCGGTCTTCACTATCAGGAATTGAGGGTATGAGGAGCTGGCATGAAAGAGGAGTTGAGGCCTGGGGCCAATCAGTCATGATCTTATTGAATGGTGGGGCAGGCTTGAGAGGCCGAATAGCCTACTCCTGCTCCTGTTTCTTATTAGAAACAGATATTGTAGAAAAGGTGCACAGTGGCTTAATAGTGACTTTTTCCAAGTCCTATGAGCAAATTCTTAACAGATCTTAATTAATGAAAACCACTTTACATTTAAATCTCTGTCACATTAGAGTACAATCAGTTTAGTTGCTATTATAGTGACCCCATGCAAGGCACAATAAAACTACAGACAAGAAGTATGAAACAACTTAAATAAGACCAATTCAAATTATAGCGGAAGGCTACTCAGAGGGCTTAGGCTTTACTCATTTCTTGCATAATTTATGGCTCCAGTCAGTAGAGAAACATTAAATGATACAATAATAAAGATCTTGGAGGGTTAAATAGGGGGCAACAACCCAATCATATACAAGGATGAAAAAGGTAGACCAGAACTCCCAGGTTTCACACAACTGAACTGGAATCAAATTTAGACAGTGCACACAATCTCCTCTGCCAACCTAAGAGATAGATATTTGATTAAAGTAAAAAAAAAGCAAATACTTTTGCAACGTTAGACAGTGTATAGGGAAAAAAGGGACAAATGATGATAAACCATTTCAGAACTTGCATACAAGGACAAATTGTTCACCAAGTTCTTTTTCAAGTCAGTGTCTGTACTTATCTTTTAATTTCGCACAATCTCTTAAAAGTACTTATTCACGTCCTTACTTTAAACAGGGATACAATATACCAGAAATACAAAGCAGGTTCATTAGAATCTGGAAGACAAATAGGTCAACTTCAAAACTGATGATGAACTGCACCCAAATTACTAAACTAACTTTCATTTTCAGATGTTGACCAACTTTCTGTACATTATCATTTTCTGTCCTTGACTTGGATTTCCTGTTCTTCCTCGGTCCTTTATTTGAAAGGCTTAGAGAAAACAACTATATTTGATACAATGCTTATGATGACATTTGTTCCTAACTGCATTCACGCTAGGCTAACTAATTCTGCACCTCCAACCAATAGTTTTGTGATCTCAGTTTTAAATTAAATAGTCTGATCACATCACATTATCCATTCTTTTCAGCATTTGAAACACCAGCTATCTATTTTAACCTGCACCACGCCACCTTTAAACACCAGCTTATCCATCTTAACCCTTCTTTTTCATGAGTTGAAGCACTCCAGGTGAAGCTGTACCATATCCACAATTCTAATGAAACCTTAGGCTAGTGTTAGTTATGCTGAGATAAGTCAAAATCCAGGAATTCATAAATCTAACACCAATGTGGGAGTAACATCACCAAGAATTCAGAGGTCAAGATGACCCACCACTGCCACCTCCTGAAGTCAACTACTATTGTGGCTTTGCCAGCATCGCTTGGACATTTTTTAAAAATAGAGTTACTGGGTTTGAGTAGAGGGAGCTGTATATTGCACCCAACTCTGCTATACCTCTTGATGCAAATGCTGGGTGACCAAAATGCAAAGCATTTCCTGTTCCATCACTTCACCCAAAAATCGGGTAAATCTCAATGTTATGAACTACATCAAGTTGGTAAAGAAAAAGGTTTTGGTGCTACCACCCATTCCCTTGCCTTCTATTGTTGAAAGCTGTTTTGGGTATTAGAAAAGCTGACACTTGTGGCTCATGATTGCAAATATGGCCTTCATGATGGGAGTCAGCTCAAGAATCCTTCTGTACATCAACATGAAAAATGCTTACAGGATATATTCCTGGAAAGTAATATCCTGACACCTGGGAGGGATTGCGCAAGACCTCAACAGTTTAAGCAGCAGTAGAGAGAGAAAACAGTCTCAAGAATATAAATATTGAAAAGGGCAGAGAGTAGCAGCAATAAAGCTGGTAAAAAGGTAAAAGATAGAATGTGAGTAAACTAACCAGGATATGAAAACAAATTTACGAGCTTTCACTAGTGCATTAAAAAGAAGAATAGCTGGAGTAAATATTGGTCTTTCAGAAACAGAGATAGGAGAAATTCTGGGGAATGAGGAAATTGCACATACATTGAATATTGTGTATTTGCCTTCACAGTCGAATACGCAAGTTACGTACCAACAACAGAGGGCAAACTAGAGGTTAAGAGTCAGGAAATTAAGCTAACTAAAAAATGTACTGGAGAAATTTAAGGGGTTAAAATCTGATAAATCCCTAGGACCTGGTAGCCTACAACCTAGGGTTCTAATGCGACAGCTGCAGAGATAGTGGACTGTTGGTTATGATTTTCCAAAATTGCCTAGGTTCTAGATCCTACTGGATTGGAAGTTATTCAAGAAAGGAGGGAGAAAGAAAACACGGAATTACAGGCCAGTTAGCCTGACATCAATTATCGGGAAAGTTCTGGAATCTATTATTAAGGGAGTCTTAACAATGAACTTAGAAAATCCTAGTATGATCATACAAAGTCAACATGATATTACAAAAGGGAAATTGTGTTTGACAAATTTATTCAAGTTTTTTTTGAGGATGTTATTAGTATGGTAGCTAAAGGAAAACAGTAAATACAGCATACTTCGAAATCCAAAAGGCATTTGACAAGGTGCCATATAAAAGGTTAATATGCAAGATAAGGGTTCAAGGAGTTGGGGGTAATTTATTAACATGCACAGAGGATTGGTTAACAAACAGGGAGAAGGATAGGGACAAACAGGGCATTTTCAAGTTGGCAGGCTTTAACTAGTGGAGTGCTGCAAGGATGAGTGGTGGGGCCTGATGCATTCCCAACCTATATTAACTTAGATGAACAGACAGAGTAATGTATCTACATTTGCTGACAATGATGAGCTTCGTGGAAATGCAAGCTGTGAGTAGGACATAAAGAGGCTGCAATGGGGTACAGATTGGTTCAGTGAGTGGGCAACAAGATGACAGATGGAGCATATGTGGGGAAGTGAGAAATTATTCACTTTGATTGTAAGAATAGAAAAGCAGAATTTTTTTTTAATAAAGAGTGTGAACCTTGTAAACGTTGATGTTCAGAAGGACTTGGGTATACTCTCACACAGTACTTGTATGGAACACTGCATGCAGGTACAGTAAGCAACTAGGGCGGCAAATGATACGTTGACCTTTATTACAAGAGGTTTGGAATACAAGAATAAGAAATCTTGCCACATTGTACAGGGCTTTGATGAGACTATACTTGGAGTAGTGTGTGCCATTTTGGTCTCCACATTCAAGGAAGGATATACTTTCATTTGAGTTGGAACAGCGAAGGTTCATTAAATTTGTTCCTGGGATGACAGGGTTGTCCTATGATGAGAGGCTGAGGAAATTGGTCTATATTCTCTAGAGTTTGGGAGATTGAGAGATGATCTCATTGGAGCATACAAGATTTTGAAGGGGCTTGGCAAGTAGACAGAGGTTATTTCCTTTGCCTGGGGAATCTAGAACACAGAAGCAGAGGCACAATATCAGGATAAGGGAATGACTAGGACTGAGATTAGGAGAAATTTCTTCACTCAAAGGGTTGTAAATATTTGGAAATCTCCATTCAGAAGTTTGCAGATGCTCCAATGTTAAATGTATTTAAGCCGAGGTAGATCAATTTTTGGTCTGTTAGGGAAACAACGGATCTGGGGAGAGGGTGGGGAGTGGAGTTGACATCTGAAGGTCAGCCATGAATTGTACTAAATGGCTCAATAGGCCACATGTCTACTCCTCCTGTTCCTATTTTTTATGTTATGGAGGAATTTAGAGATGCATGTATGATATGACAGTAATCATGGGGTCTATAGTCTTCATACAGATTAGGCAAAACAAATTTGCAGAATAAGTGTGGAGAATGAGTTGATGGCATTCTTTCAAGCTAATTTTTTTATATCAATCCATCAAGATACCAACTATGGAATAGACTATTTTAGATCTAGTATAATGCAATGAGAATTAAATAATAACCTTGCGGTAAAAGAGCCTCTGGGGAAAAGTGATCATAAAATACTGACTTTTATATTTAGTAAAGAGTGATTAACTTAAGCACGAAAATATGGTGTTTAATCCAAACAAAGCAAACCACGTGGACAAGAGGGGTGAATTGGGGAACTTGAATTTAAAGAATGAATTTGTAATTCTCAATGAATATGCATTCCCTTAAGAAATAAAAAGAACTCATGGGAAAAATGATTCACCTGTGGCCAACAGCAGAAGTTAAAAATAGCTTTCGATTAAAGGAGGAAGTTTACAATGCTGCTGAAAAGAGAAGGTCTGAAGATTGGGAGAATTTTTAGAAATCAACGAAAGACAACCAAGAAAATGACAAAACAAGATAAATGGGGCGAGTGTAAGCTAGCAAAAGGCAAAGATTGTAAAAACTTGTGTATGTAAAGGAAAGAAATTAGAGAAAGTAAGTGTGGGTCCTTCAGAGGCAGAGAGAGAGAAGAAATTGTAACGGGAATAAGAAAACGGCAGAGACATTAAGCAAATATGTTGCATTTGCCTTCATGTAAAAATAGAAATAGCAGGGAAACCAAAGATTTAGCGAAAATAAGGAATCTAGGGACATTAACATTAATAAAGAAATAGTACTAGAGAAATTGATGGGAGAGAAAGTCCACAAATCCTCTGTACCTGATGGCTTAGATGCTAGTGTTTTAAAAGAGGTAGCTAGAGAAAAAGTTGCTGCATTGCTTTTGATCTTCTAGAATTCCCCAGATGCTGACAAGGACCCAGATGGCCAAAAGGTAATAAGGAGGGAGAAAGAAAATAGGGATCAATAGGCCAATTAGCCTGACTTCAGTAGTAGAGAAATACTAAAATCTATTATTTGGTATCTGGTAACAATGCACTTAGAAAACCATAATATAATTGGGGAGCCCAACACATATTTGTGAAAGGGATATAGTGTTTGAGAAATCCATTATAGATTTTTTAAGCTTGTAGCTAGAAGGGCAGATAACCAGGAACCAGTGGATGTAGTTCATTTGGATTTTCAAAAAGCATTCAATAAGGTGCCACATTAAATGCTGTTATTTAAATTAGGGTTAATATATTAGCATATACTGAAGATTGGTTAATGGACAGAAAACAGAACAAAATAAACAAGTCATCTTCAGATTGCTGATAACTAGTGGGTACTAGTGTTTGGGCCTCAGCTATTAACAAACTAGATCAATGACTCGGATGAAGGGAGCAAGTTTAACGCATCCAAGTTTGCTGACAATACAAGTTTGCTGACAATACAAAGTTTGGATGTGAAATCAAGCTTGCAGGAGGATGCAAAGAAGCTTCAAAGGGACATAGGTTAAGTCGGTGGGCAAAAACAACGGCAGATTAAATATAATGTGGAGAAGTGGTAAGAAAAGTGGAAAAGTAGAACATTTTTACAATGGCAAGAGACTAGAAATGTTGGTATTCAGGTGGACCAGGGTGACCTTGTGCACAAATCACAAAAATTTAATATGCAGGTACAGTAAGCAAATGAGAAAGCAAATGGTATTTTAGCCTTTATTATAAGTACAAGAGTAAATAAGTCTAACAATAATTAAAAAGGGCCTTGGTGAGACCACACTGGGTACTGTGTATAGTTCTGGTTTCCTTACCTAAGGAAGGATATACTTGTCTTAGAGGGAGTGCAAAGAAACTTCAAGACTGATTGCTGGGGTGAGGGAATTGTCCTGTGAGGAAAGGTTGAGTGGATTAGACCAATATGCGCTAGAGTTTAAAAGAATGAGAGGTGGTTATCTCATTGAAACATAAGAAGTATTTATGGGGATTGACAGGGTAGATGCTGGGAAGATGTTTCTCCTGGCTGGGGAGTCCAAAAATAGGAATTAGAGTCTCAGAATAAGGGATTTAGGACTGAGATGCAGCGAGGGCTGTAAATCTTTGGAATTCTCTAATCCAGAGCATTGAGCATATTCAAGACACAAATTGATAGTTTTTTTGGATACTAAGGGAATCAAAGGATATGGGGAAATCATGGGAAAATGTAGTTGTGGCTGAAGATCATCCATGGCTTTATGGAAATGTGGAGCAGGCTCAAAGGGTTGGATGGCCTACTCCTATTTCTTAAGTTATGTTCTCAAGAATACACTTTCCATTTAGCCAGTAGAACACATATAGCACAGTAATTTCTATCCTTCTTCACAGTGCTTTGTTCAATGACCAAATTTTCTTGTAGCACTATAGTCATCAGCAACCTTCCATCTACGAAAGATGGACACACAGCAAACAAACCATTTCAGATGGGGTGCCTTCATACGGTGCACCTTTGCTGACGTTTGAAAAGGCCAATCCTTGAGGCAAGTTGTGCCACAAGTGCTGCACATGAAACTACCAGGTGTCATTGTGGGTTGTTGGTTTTGCTGTTGGTGTCTGTTGCCAAGCCATTGTAGTGGTGCATGCCAGCCCACAACAGGCATTGCCGTTTTCCTCTGTCGTTAGCTAGTGACTCGCAGGTGTGGTAGTCAATGTCTAAGCTTTCATGTCATGCTTGCAAACAGCCTTGAGTGAAGCTTTGGACATCCTACTGGACATCTGGCTCCGGCTACCTCATCATACAGAAAGTCCTTGGGTATGTGACCGTCTTCCATCCTGCAGACATGCCCAAGCCAACCAAACTGCCTCTGATGAGCGCAAACAAATTCAGGAGCTCTGCCTTTGGAGAGCAGATTGCTGCATTTGTGATTTTGTCCTACCAGGATACACCCATAATATGCCGTACACAGCCAGACTGAAAGTTCTTGAGTTTATTTTCTTGATAGCTTTAAGTCGCCCACGTCTCACAGCTATACAAGGTGCTGAGAACACAGGCCTTATAAACCATCAGCTTGGGCCCACAGTCAACTTCATGTCATTCCATGCGTGTTTTGTGAGTGGGCCAAAGGCGGTAGCTGCTTTCCTTATGTGTGGATCAGGTTCTGCATCAAGAGGCAGATTGTCTGTCAGCTTGGACCGGAGGTAGCAGAATTTGCTAACCACTTCGCGTTTAGTGTGATCGGGGCGGAGATGCAAACCTTGTTCCATGACCATGGTTTTCTTGATGTTTGTAGTCAGGGGAAAAAATTTCAGGCATGGGAGAGACAGTCCATGAGTCTTTATACCCAAGTTCCCTTGTGGGTGACAGAGCATCATCAGCATAACAGAAGTCTCTGATCAGGACACAACTGGCTGAATCTGCTAAGTGGCAATCACCATTGGATGGCCACTCCCCTCCTATTTACTTACCTTGCACTGGAGGTCCACATTTCTCACCCAGACTTCTGAACTGGGTCTCCTGAGAAATGTGGAGCATACCCGCTCCTGGAGTCCTTCCCTCGTGCAGTAGCAGCATTGGGGGAAACCAAGCCATGGCCCATTCTTATGGCACTAGCTACCATATTCCAAAAAGTTTAAACGACCCAAAGCCATTTTGACAAGCTACGAGAGAAGCTAAGCTTAGTCAGTGAAGTGATAATGTGGGTCGGGGCCCGGTCTGGGGACATGAGGCCTGCCTCAGCCATAAGAGGTCTCAGTGTGGGCCCAGCTGGAGATGCTGCACCAAGAGAGCAGCTCCCTGTACATCAGGAGTGGAGGGAAGAGCCCCCATCCGTGGCTCAAAAGAGCAACTCTCAGCATCAATCCATCCCCCCAACCATTCCTTATGGCTTCCAGCCAGCCCCCAAACTCAGGCCTCAGACTGCGCTTGGCCATGGCTTCTCCCCCCAGTAAAAACTCCATTTAAGATGGGCCTCCCGCCCTGACTCTGCCCCTCACTGCCTCCCTCTGTAGGATGTGTAGCTCTGTAGGCAGTAAAATTATTATATGTATCATGTACTTGCCAATTAAGCTGGGTGTTTTATTTCTGCTAAGCTGGTGTTAAGAGTCATCCCCTATCTAGGTTAGTCGTTCAAAAAATGCTTGCTTCTACGACAATGCAATGTAACAAATATAACACACACACACCCATCTCCCCCCACAACAGCATTTATTACAATATTTAACCACTTGCGTTAGGTTAACACCATTTATTCTCAAATTCTTCCTGCCTTTTCAAAAAAAGTCAACACCATGCTCAGTGCATGTAACTTCCTGGTGAGCTATTCTTACATATCTACTAACGAACATATCAATTTAACTACAGGAAATAGAGGAAGAGGGGGGAAGGGAAGGATAAATAGACATTGAAAATGTACTACATGCTAATTCTGACTTAGTCCAATGGTGCACAACACCAAGGCTGTTCTGTTGCAGTATTTCATTTAGTCCTTGCTGGGATTTGAATTATTAAGGACTACACCAGTGAGTCTCATGAGGAGGAACAGAACATTCCATTCCATTGCCTACAATACCCTCTGTACTATTCAGTACAGACTGCCTGTCAGTGCTTCAGCCACAAAGGTCAGTCAATGTATAATAAGTCCAAGCTGATGTAACATACAGCAAGTCTCAGAAGGCAAGAAGTTAATGGCGATATGCAAGCTCCTCAATCTATTGAGACAAAGTCAGAAGGTCAGTGCACCACTGACATAAAAAAGCTTCTCCATTCTGATCAGAAAATTCCTTTTTGCAGGTCTTGAGTTTCTCCATAACATCTGCCAAGGGAGAATACTCACCTGCTCCTACGCTTCTATCAATAATTCTTGATTCAGTCACAAGCACGTGCAATCCAGGGTGGTTACATATAATTTTCCCCTCAACTCCCTGCATGGAACTGCCCAAGTTCCACCATATACTGCCCGACCATCACAGAAAACCGCAAAGATTCACACGTCTGGAAACTTCAAGAGAGAACCAGCTCCAATCTTCTGGTACAGCATGTTGATGCTGTTATGGTCCTATCTGAGGTTACCCCTGGACAAGCCTGATCCCAGAGTGGAACTCAGCTTGATAGAGCCTAACTTTTAATTTGTTTGTTTAGATATGTGGAGAGTAGCCACTGGACAGAGTCACCGGAGTCAGCTAATGAGCTTTTGACAGAAGAACAAACATTTATTCAACAAGAAAAGATCAACTATATTACAATACTCCTTCACCCATAACTATACCTTTACAGATATATATAGATTTGTTAGGATAACACAAGTTACAAAAGTTATCTTATACTCTAATGTCCACAGTAAGTGCACTGTCCATGTAAACCTATGGCGACCCTGTGGCAAGACACACACTCTGAAACCAAGTGACAGATGCCACCTCAAACATGGATCTCTCAACTCCCACAGACACTTCTCACACTGTGTTTCACACGAGGGTTTCCAATCTCCACTCTCCAAAACCTTGCCTTGGAATCTTTCCCCAAACTGACGCTTTCTCTCAGATGCCTTCCGCAAGGGTTCACCCTCCAGGGTTTCAAATTCTCCTTCAGGTGTTCTTCCTTCCAGGGTCACCACATGCATTCAAGCTGTCTTCCATGCACGCACTTTCACTGACTCAGCCATCAACAGTACACACTGCTTCACATGCCGATAGCCAAGAGTTACAGACCTTCAGTTGTCTCCTTGGGCCTCCTTGCCTCTTGCAAGCTGTTCTCACTTTAAACCTGCTTTCTGCAGCTTTTGTCTCTGTAAATCTTAAGCTTGGAGCCTTTCTCTCTGTCCCTCGCTCTTAACTTCACTTACAAGGACCTTTTTCAGGTTCCTGAACTTTCTTTGACTAGCAAGTCTGCTTGGGAATCTCTCTAGTTTCTGTCTCACCTGGAATTTGGGGTCTTTTCTTTAGTTTGGGACTGGCTATCTGCCCCCTTTGCTCCAGTCTCTCCTGGCAGCTACTTTCAAAACCAACTGCAGTCGAACAGCTTCCACAACAAAATTGCTGTTTCTAACTTTTCTGTCTCTCTCTCTCTGTGGGAGGGACCTGCCTCTCTGGACCCCTGTTACTAAGCAACAGCCCAATTCTTCCACCCTTGTTTGTTTACCTTAGCTTACAGTCGTAAAAACCCTCATTAGAAATGCAGGCACCTTTTTAAAGTGACAAAAACACAATTTGACCTTTCTTAACACAGATACAGAAACACAAATCAAACTTAAACTTTAAAGCTAAAAATTCATTCCTAACACCCACAAATACAAATATAACTTACTTAAACTGTCTCTATTTCCTAACAATGCACCAATATATTGTGCATCTTGATAATTCCTTTATTTGAATTTGATACTGAAAGATTATAAAGCAATAAAAAGTCTGATGGTTTTCCTCTCCTTAATTGTTTACTTTTAACTACAGTCTCTCAAGCAGTGTTGCATTCTATTCTGGTTCCACAGCACGTATTTTAAACTACAATTACATATGATGCCAGGGTTTAAAAGCTATTATAATTATTAAATCACACAACTACTAGATCACTTGTAGAAGCAAAGTAATCATGAAGTCCAGCACTTTATTAAAAATAGACATTCTGAAAAAGTTAAAGGAGTAAACAAGGAACACAGTTTAAAATACTTGAAAATTATGTACACATACAAAAAGTGCTATCGTTGCTAAGATATTTTAATCAATTTCTGCATTACATGCACTGATGTATTTATTAAGCAACATTCCTTGCACTATATTCATCAGAGAATTAAGAGCTGTCATAAGTTTCTAACTCTACACTGGGCAACTCTAGCAACTTTCAATCAATTTTAGTTTTACTAGGAAAACTTATAAATAACTTCAAGATTCCAATATAAAACAAGCGCACATTTTTCAGGAGTGCAGGTGCAAATGATAAAAATAAAACCAAGATAGGACAGAAGGAATCAAGAGTATATAATCTTTTCCACGTTCAGATAATCTGTGGCATCCATATAATTCCTGTTCATTGTATCTAAATTGAGATACACTCTCATCAGTTAACAGTTTCCATTGCTGGAACTAGGGACATCAATAAGCACTCAGTCCCTCATCAACGACAGGTTGACCAAATCAACCTTAACTTTAAGTGTGAAAGTTGTTAACCCAAAGTAAGATGCTTTCCTCCAATTGTTTCATATGTAAGCACATTATTCTATCTACAAAAATGAACTCCGAATGCTGCACAACATTCCAAATAGTGCCCTGACAACCAGCACAGAGCAGTGCAATACAGATTTGATCATCCACTTTGCCAAGTTCTCAATCTCAACCATGTTATTAAATGGAACGCCACCAAAACAAATGAGTTGACAAAATTGCCTATAGCAACATTAGTTACTTACTTGGTGTGAAAGCAAATCTGTGTTTGCATAGTTCACAGTATTCTTTTCTGCTGTGTTTGAGCCACTGAACTAAACTGGAAAAGAAGTGAAAAATATTAGTATTGTTAAATATGGACAAATATTGTTCATTTTTTTGTTTTTGCGAAAAGGCTTCAAATATTTTCAAGACAGTTTCTGTCACACTATAAAAGTTCACTGGGAGCATTACTCCCACATTGCACAGTTTAATGATGTTTGTCTTACTTTTTGCTCATCGATGTATCTTCATATTATACACAATAAATTCGCTTATTATCATGTGTAAACAAAAGCTTAATCCCGTACAATTATGGTTGATTTGCAACAGTTGCACCTTGTATTGTTAATTGCCGCATATACTGATAAACCTTAAAAGATCCAAGTACCCCATCCATCAAGGCATTGTTGATTTATTTTACACTGGTTTGGTGACTAGTCTTTAACAATCTTAGTTCTCAGCTTGTCTCAGTTGATAGGACTTTTGCGCAGGCTAGATTTTTTTAGGTTCATGCCTCTCTCCAGACTTGAGCACATACTCTACACTAATGCTTCAATGTAGTACCGAAGGAGTGCTACATTGTTAGAGATCTTGGGGTAGATATTAACTACTGGCCAATGGAGTTTTCTTGCTGGTACCTGATCCTTTGGGGGTGTGTAACTTATTGGATAGCTCTACCAAAGAGAGGCACAGGGACGGTAGGTTGAAAGATTTTTCTGTGCTGTATCATTCTTCTAGGGGGTGGGGTCCAGATCAGCAGCAGCTCGAATATTCAGTTGATAAATAATCTAATTAATTTATCTTTTCAGGTGCTGAAAGAGCCGCTATACATACCCACTTTCATTTTTTAATTTTACATTTCCAATATTTACAGTTTTCATTTTTCTATCTAATGTAGCTGTCAATTATTTAAATGCTTCACTCATTAGATAAACCAAATAAAATTCTTTTTAATCACTTTAGAATTTATATGGAGCTATTCCAATGTTCCTGCTTTAATTTCCCATCTACATTGCAAAGAAAATTAATTAGATTTAATCATCATATTTAAAAGTTATTCAACACAACATAACTGAGATACTAATTTGTGAGACGATTTTGAAGAAAGCTAATGTTGGCAGAAAATTGCCTTTCCTCATTGTCATGTAAATTATACCACTTCATAAAATAGTATTTTGCACAAAGGTAAAAGACTACTGCACAGTATATTAATCTAATCCAACCTACCACTCTTGATGTATAAACTTGATACTACCAGTGCACACACAAGGATGGTAAAGTGGTTTGTCTGGTGTCCCTTCTGACCGACATACCCGGCATATATCTGTGGTGAGGGAGAAGAAATAAGGCGTTTTGGTATTTAAGTTTTAGCAAACTCTTAGCTCACTTAGCTTACTAATTAAGCCGTTCAGTTTGGCGCTTATTCTGAAAGTTCAAACTAAGAGAATGTGTCAACCAGCAAATAAATACTGAAGATTCCCAAGCACCATTCATGTGTATACATGCTTACAGCAGGGAAAAAACAATTGTAGTTTTAATGGAACACTCAGCTTCATTTATATTTAGAATGACTCAAGCAGCAATACAAGAAACTTAAAAAGGCTTGCTGCAGATTTGTAACAAAACCGCTTCCACAGCTCCTCCCTCCACCCCGCCCCCTTTGGTGCTTCTGGTCTTTCGTTGGTTGGTAGGGGGTTGCAATTTCCCTTCTTAGGAATGAGAAAAAAAGAAAAACAGGGTCAAAGACTCTTGACCAAATCAACTTGCTCTCGTGCACTCCATCTCTGTGCGACACTGGCCTGGCGTCACTGTGAAACAAAGCGATATGTGGACCAACTGAGATTGCACATAACCAGTAAGAAACAAAAAAAAGCACAGCTTTCTAAATGCTACTTATGCAACACAGTGCTCTTTTCAGATGTGTAAGCCTATAGCCATACTGCTGCACTATTGGTCTGATTATGATGCGCAGTTGGTAACAAGCAAGCATTACTTTGTGCCCCTGTATGCCAATTGCACTGATAGTCAGTAAACAGATTAGCGCAGAGCTCCATTTGTTTGTGATAACTTTTGAAATGTTAGGAAAACGGAAGACTGTGTTCACTTTCTCAAGACACCAGAATGACATGACTCTTATGGAGACTCTATAGTAATACAAAGTGCCTTGGACAAACTGGGCACTTTTGGAACACAGTTTCACACCACTCTGCACTTACATGCCACATGTCATCTCAAGCGATCAGATGGCTTCATGCTGGACAGGATATTACATCACTGAGTCAGGAAGCAATCTGATCACTGTAGTTGATCAATGCACAACCAATCAGATTGCAAGCCACAGAAGTGACAGCACAGCTGTAGCCCGATGCACAATTCACTGCTAGATCACAAATTAGTTTCTCTCATGTTACTTCAAAACAATTAACGTGGCTTCTTCAAAGCTACTACCACAAGCTTCAAATACTGGATGTAAATTTTGCTGTTACAAAGGAAACTCTTATCAATATTTGCAGTGATCACCCTTCCCAAAATCACAGCTAAAAGTCAGCAGGACAAAACAAGACTACACAGAATATATAAGTACATTCTAGAAATTTATTGATTTTAGTTTTGCTTATAGAAGACAAAATTTCAGATAAGGTTTCAGAATACTGAAGGAAAATACAAATGTAAAATTTAAATGTAAAATGGTTTTGTATTGTATGGTTTTGTATGATAAAAAAATCCATTTTGCAACTTGGATGTCGCAAGCCAATAACCAGATTTCTGCATTTGTTCAGTTACTGACTTATTATTTAAATGGAGAGAAACTTCAGAATGCATCGGTGCAGGGGGATCTGGGTGTCCTCGTGCATGAATCACTGAAAGCTAGTATGCCAGGTACAGCAGGTAATAAGGAAGGCAAATGGAATTTTGGCATTTATTGCTAAGGGAATAGAATATGAAAATAGGGAAGTGTTGCTGCAACTGTACAAGGCATTGGTGAGTCCGCACCTGGAGCACTGCGCACAGTTTTGGTCCCCTTACTTGAGGAAGGATGTAGCTGCACTGGAGGTGGTTCAGAGCAGGTCCACTAGATTGATTCCAGAGAATGCGCGGCTTGTCTTATGAGGAAAGATTGAGCTGTTTAGGTCTATACTGGCTAGAGTTTAGAAGGATGAGAGGAGATCTAATTGAGGTATATAAGGTATTAAAGCGGATAGACAAAGTAGATGTGGAGCGGATGTTTCCCCTTGTGGGACATTCTAGAACGAGAGGCCATAGTTTTAGGCTAAGGGGTGGTAGATTTAAATCAGAGATGAGGAGGAATTACTTTTCTCAAAGGGTCGTGAATCTAATAAATTCACTACCTCAGAGTGCACTGGATGCCGGGACGCTGAATAAATTTGAGGAGATACAGATTTTTAATTAGTAACAGGTTGAAAGGTTATGGGGAGAGGGCGGGAAATTGGGATTGAGGCTGAAATGGGATCAGCCATGATCATATTGAATGGTGGGGCAGGCTCGAGGGGCTGAATTGCCTATTTTTGCTCCTAGTTCTTATGTTATGTACTGTACGGACATTATTTGTTGTTATATCCAAATATGAAAAATCTTATGTCTGCAGGTACTTCCTGTCTTCAAAACCTTACTTCATGGTGACAAAGTGATATCTGCTGTATTTTCCAGCATTACAGTGACTACACTCCAAAAATGCTTCATTAGTGCTTTAGGGCATTTGGTGGCTATGAAAGGCACTATACAAATTCAAGGGCGGAATTTTATGACCCCGTCATGGCGGGGGCAGGGCAGTAAAATGCTGCGAACCATTCGAAAGTCCATTGACTCTGGTGGGACCGTAAAATCCTGCTGGCGTAAAATTCTGCCCAAAGTCTTTCTTTCTCTTTACCTAGATCTGAGATGTATAGTTTGTGAATAACTTACGGTGCCATTCAGTTTCTATCATTTATAATTTCATTTCAAACAATACCTAATCTGCTAAGATTGGCACTGTGTAAAAATAAATTTCCAATTATTATGCTGTTTTTCCAGATGCAATACTTCTGAAAGCACAAATTTCACCTGTTGTAATGACAGTACATTTAGTCAGTATTAAGCTTATTGCAGGAAATAGCATACAGCACTTAAGTCATTACGTTACAGTTCTCCAAAAAGGAACATGATACTACTAGGTGAGTGTACTGGTTGCGATTTTTGCAGTACTCAATAGCATCTATTGTGTAAAGATGCAGTGACATACTAATATGTTTAAACTCAGTACTTCCATGACTAGCACGACTTCCAGGGACCAGATCCATTTAAAACAAAAGGGAGACTATCAGCATCTGCCTGGCTGGAGTTCAAACTTGGGTGAAAAAGAGTATGCTATGTGCAACATAGCATTGCCCCATCTCCTTTCCCATTTCCAGAAAATATCTGGATACTTAAGGGATTCCTAAATAATTAATATTTTTAATAATCTTTCACATAAAGCAAAATTTGAATTTATACACAGAAGTCAAGTGACTTAACTTGCCAAAAAAATATTTTTTTTTAAACACAGAGCTCTGCACAGTTTCATAAAAGTATTGATTTCAGAAGAAAGATAAGTTTTCTTATATAGTCTTCAGAGGGCTGGTTAAACGTTTGAATTATCTTGAACTCTCCAATGGCAACACTAAGAGGCAATGCACAACCTTCCAGATGCAAAGACCACCAGCTTTCATAGAAAGCCCTTGGATGGAAGCAGAAAGTTACAAAACCCATTTTGCATATATGTAGTTGCTGCATGTTATGCTCTCAAGTTTGTCCTGCAGGATAAACAGGACAGATTTTGAACACAGGCAAGGCAAATGGTTCCACAAAATAACAGGGGTAACAGTTCTGGGTCATTCACAGGCCTACATAGAGTGCTTGGCCTCTGAGGGAAAACACACTGGCATCAAAATCTGTCTCTTAAAGCAATGAAGAGTGCACAAGTAATTTTTCAGGTACAACTCTAAATAAAACATCTCCAACACAGGGGAAATCACAAGGCAATTATAGAAACAAAATTATAGAAATAAATGTATTTATATAATACTTTTCATGACTACTGGTCATCTCAAAGTGCTTTACAGCCAATGAGGACTTTTTGAAGTGTAGACGTCTACATTACTGTTGTAATGTAGATAACATGGCAGCCAACTTGCTCATAAACTTCCACAAACAGCAATGGCCAGATAATATGTTTTATTATAATGTTGGTTGAGGGATAAATATTGACCATAATACCAGGAATAACTCCACTGCTATTCTCTGAAATAGTGCCAAGGGATCTTTTATGTCTAACTCAGAGGGCAGACAGGGCCTCAGTTTAGTGTTCCATCCAAAAGATGTCATCTCCAACAGTCCAGCACCCTGAACGATATCGTGCAAAGGTAATTTATCCCCTGGTGCTTGTGCCAGTTCCTTAAAAAAGCTATCCAATTGATACCACTCCACTATTCTTTCTTGATAGCCCTGTATTTTTTCCCCTTTGTTATATTTTAATACTGGTACTGCTGATAACTTTTGAAAGGTTAATCAATACACAAGTAGGCACGGAGATGATGGAACATTGCAGCTTCCATTTGATTTTACTCCAGCAACCGAACTAACAAACAAAATAGATTCTGCAATCCCATAATGCACTGGCTTGCAAAGTACGGCAAGCTAAACAAGACATACAGTACATAACACCCTTGAACTCTTTTACCCAATTCTCTTTTGAACATTGCTATTTAATCTGCTTCCTTTCAGCCAGTTCATTCCAGATCGTAAAAAAAGTTTCCTAATACCACATCTGGCTCTTTTGCCAACCACTTTACATCTGAGTCCTCTGGTTGCACAGCCTCCTACCACTGGAAATAGATTTTCATCCACTATCAAAATCCTCCATGGCTTTGAACATCACTTATTAAATCTTCTTTTAGCTTTCCCTGTTCTGAGGATGACAAACCCAGCTTGCTATTCTCTCCACATAAATGAATTCCCTAATCCCTGACATCATTCTACTGAACCCAAACTAAGGCATACAAAGTGGCAAAAATTAATAGCAGACCAGAGGATTGGGATTTTTTTTTTAGGAAACAGCAGTGGATGACTAATAGGGAGAAAATTGATTGCAAAAGTAAATTGGCAAGAAATATAAAAACAAACAGCAAGAGCTTCTATGGGTTTATAAAAAGAGTAGCTAAAGTGAGCGTGGGACCCTTGGAGGATGCGACTGGAGAATTGATAACAGGGAATAGGGAAATGGCAGATAATTTAAACCAATATTTTGCATCGGTCTTCACAGTGGAGGACACTATAAACATCCTAAAACTATCAGATAAGCAAGGAGCTAATGGGGGGAAAGATCTTGTAACGGTCTCTTCACGAGGGACAAAGTATTTGACAAACCAATGGGGTTAAAGGCAGATAAGTTGCCAGAACCTGTTGGCCTGCATCCAATTATGCAGGCCAACAGGTTTAAAGGGAGTGGCTGAAGAGATAGTTGGGGAATTGGGCGAAATATTCCAGAACTCATTGGATTCCGGGAGGATGCCAGCAGATTGGAAAACCGCTAATATGATGACCCTGTTCAAGGAGGGAGACAGACAAAAAGCAGGAAACTATAGACCAGTCAGCCTAATATCTGTCATTGGGAAATGCTAGAGTCCATTATTAAGGAAGAAATAGGACATTTTGAAAAGCACAGAGGAATCTGGGTGTTCTTGTGTATGAAACAAAGTTAGCATGCAAGTGCAGCAAGTAATTAAGAAGGCAAATAGAATTTTGGCCTGTACTGCTAGGGGGGTTAGAGCTTAAAAATAGGTAAGTCTTGCTACAACTATACAAAGTGTTGGTAAGGCGGCACCTGGAGTACTGTGTACAGTTTTGGTCCCTGTATTTAAGAAAGGATATACTGTCATTGGAGGCAGTTCAAAAGAGATTCACGAGGCTGATTCCTGGGATAAAGGGGTTGACTTGTCAAGAACAGCTAAACAGGTTAGGCCTTTATTCTTTAGAGTTTGGAAGAATGAGGGGTGATCTTATTGAAACATACAAGATTCTGAGGGGGCTTGATAGGGTAGATAAAAACAAAAAAACTGCGGATGCTGGAAATCCAAAACAAAAACAGAATTACCTGGAAAAACTCAGCAGGTCTGGCAGCATCGGCGGAGAAGAAAAGAGTTGACGTTTCAAGTCCTCATGACCCTTCGACAGAACTTGAGTTCGAGTCCAAGAAAGGGTTGAAATATAAGCTGGTTTAAGGTGTGTGTGTGGGGGGCAGAGAGATAGAGAGACAGAGAGGTTGGGGGGGGGGGGGGGGGGGGGTTGTGGTTGTAAGGACAAACAAGCAGTGATAGAAGCAGATCATCAAAAGATGTCAACAACAATAGTACAATAGAACACATAGGTGTTAGAGTTAAAGTTGGTGATATTATCTAAACGAATGTGCTAATTTAGAATGGATGGTAGGGCACTCAAGGTATAGCTCTAGTGGGTTTTTTTTATTATATAATGGAAATAGGTGGGAAAAGGAAAATCTTTATAATTTATTGGAAAAAAAAAAGGGAAGGGGGAAACAGAAAGGGGGTGGGGATGGGGGAGGGAGCTCACGACCTAAAGTTGTTGAATTCAATATTCAGTCCGGAAGGCTGTAAAGTGCCTAGTCGGAAGATGAGGTGTTGTTCCTCCAGTTTGCGTTGAGCTTCACTGGAACAATGCAGCAAGCCAAGGACAGACATGTGGGCAAGAGAGCAGGGTGGAGTGTTAAAATGGCAAGCGACAGGGAGGTTTGGGTCATTCTTGCGGACAGACCGCAGGTGTTCTGCAAAGCGGTCGCCCAGTTTACGTTTGGTCTCTCCAATGTAGAGGAGACCACATTGGGAGCAACGAATGCAGTAGACTAAGTTGGGGGAAATGCAAGTGAAATGCTGCTTCACTTGAAAGGAGTGTTTGGGTCCTTGGACGGTGAGGAGAGAGGAAGTGAAGGGGCAGGTGTTGCATCTTTTGCTGGGCATGGGGTGGTGCCATAGGAGGGGGTTGAGGAGTAGGGGGTGATGGAGGAGTGGACCAGGGTGTCCCGGAGGGAGCGATCCCTACGGAATGCCGATAAAGGGGGTGAAGGGAAGATGTGTTTGGTGGTGGCATCATGCTGGAGTTGGCGGAAATGGCGGAGGATGATCCTTTGAATGCGGAGGCTGGTGGGGTGATAAGTGAGGACAAGGGGGACCCTATCATGTTTCTGGGAGGGAGGAGAAGGCGTGAGGGCGGATGCGCGGGGGATGGGCCGGACACGGTTGAGGGCCCTGTCAACGACTGTGGGTGGAAAACCTCGGTTAAGGAAGAAGGAGGACATGTCAGAGGAACTGTTTTTGAATGTAGCATCATCGGAACAGATGCGACGGAGGCGAAGGAACTGAGAGAATGGGATGGAGTCCTTACAGGAAGCGGGGCTGTGAGGAGCTGTAGTTGAGATAGCTGTGGGAGTCGGTGGGTTTGTAATGGATATTGGTGGACAGTCTATCACCAGAGATTGAGACAGAGAGGTCAAGGAAGGGAAGGGAAGTGTCAGAGATGGACCACGTGAAAATGATGGAGGGGTGGAGATTGGAAGCAAAATTAATAAATTTTTCCAAGTCCCGACGAGAGCATGAAGCGGCACCGAAGTAATCATAGATGTACCGGAGAAAAAGTTGTGGAAGGGGGCCGGAGTAGGACTGGAACAAGGAATGTTCCACATACCCCATAAAGAGACAGGCATAGCTGGGGCCCATGCGGGTACCCATAGCCACACCTTTTATTTGGAGGAAGTGAGAGGAGTTGAAGGAGAAATTGTTCAGCGTGAGAACAAGTTCAGCCAGACGGAGGAGAGTAGTGGTGGATGGGGATTGTTCGGGCCTCTGTTCGAGGAAGAAGCTAAGGGCTCTCAGACCATCCTGGTGGGGGATGGAGGTGTAGAGGGATTGGACGTCCATGGTGAAGAGGAAGCAGTTGGGGCCAGGGAACTGGAAATTGTTGATGTGACGTAAGGTGTCAGAAGAATCACGGATGTAGGTGGGAAGGGACTGGACAAGGGGAGAGGGAAGGGAGTCAAGATAACGAGAAATGAGTTCTGTGGGGCAGGAGCAAGCTGAGACGATCGGTCTAGCGGGGCAGTTCTGTTTGTGGATTTTGGGTAGGAGATAGAAGCGGGCCGTCCGAGGTTGGGCGACTGTCAGGTTGGAAGCTGTGGGAGGGAGATCCCCAGAGGAGATGAGGTCAGTGACAGTCCTGGAAACAATGGCTTGATGTTCAGTCGTGGGGTCATGGTCCAGGGAGAGGTAGGAGGAAGTGTCTGCGAGTTGATGCTCAGCCTCTGCGAGATAGAGGTCAGTGCGCCAGACAACAACAGCACCATAGGGTAGATGTTGAGATGATGTTTCAATTAGTGAGGGAAACTCGAACTAGGGGACATAGTTACAGAAAAAGAGGACATAGTTACAGAAAAAGGGGACACTCGTTTAAAACTGAGATACAAAAGAATTTCCTGTTTCAGACGGTAGTGATGTCTGGAATTCTCTACGCCAAAGAGTTGTGGAGGTTGGGTCACAATGTGTTTAAAGAGGAGGTAGGTAGGTTTTTGAAATATCAGGGAGTTGAGGGCTATGAGGAGCTGGCTCGAAAGAGGAGTTGAAGCCTGGGGCAGATCAACCATGATCCTATTGATGGTAGGGCAGGCTTGAGGGGTCGAATGGCCTACTCCTGCTCTGACTTATGTTCTTATGCACTCGTTTCAAGGCCTTGGCATCCTCCCTAAAAAGTACGGTGCCCATCATTAAGCACAATACTCCAGATGAGGCCTGCATCTTATAAAAGATTTAGCTAGCTTCCTTGCTTTGGTATTCTATCCCTCTATTAATAAAGTCAAAGATCCTATATCCCCGCAACGCCCCCCCCCGCCCAAAAAGACCAGCCTTCTCAACCTGTCCTTCCACCTTCAAAGATGTGTGTACATAAACCTCAATGTCTTTCTGTTCCTGCACTTAAACTAAAATTGTGCCATTTAGTTCATATTGCCTCAGTGAGTGTGAATAAAAATACCCGGTCCACGCTACCATACACTTCCTTCCAACCTGAAAAATAGCCATTCACCACTACTCTCTGCTTTCTCTCCCATAGCCAATTTTTGGCCAGTGCTACCACTGACCATTTAACTCCATGGATTGTAATTTTGCTAAAAAGTCTATTAGGCGGTACTTTGTCAAACACCTTTTAAAAGTCCATATGCACATCATCAAATGTACTACCCTCATTAACCTTCTCCATTACTTCATTAAAAAAATAAATCAAGTTACTCAAACATGATAGATACGCTTTTAACAAATCCATACTGACTTTCATTTATTAGCCCATGCTTTTGCAAATGTTAATTCAATTTGTCTTGCATTCTTGTCTCTGAGATCTCCCTCACTGCCCTGTGAAGCTTGGCTGACTGGCTTGTAGCTGCTGGGTTTATCCCCTTCCTCTTTTTCTTAAAAACAGAGGTGTAACATTTGCAATCCTCCAGTTCCCCAGCACTGCCCTCATACCAAAGCAGGAATGGAAGATTGTGCCCAGAGCCTCTACAATTTTCCCTCAGTAACCTGGGATGCATCCCCCTCCACACCAGATGATTTTCCTACTTTGAGACTGCCAACTTTTTAAGTACATCTCTATTTTTATTCCATCCAAATCACTACTGTCTTTTTCTTTAACATTGCATCTGCATCCACTAGAATCAAAGTACTCATTTAGTAACTCAGGCATTTCCCTCTGCCTCCACAAGGTGGTCCTCTTTTTGGGCCCTTATCAGCCACATCCTACTCCTTTACAATTGATATGTCTTTAAAAGACTTCTGAGTTTAATTTTATCTGAGCAGCTAATCTATTCTCATACTCTCTCCTATCCCCTTATTATCTTTTTTGATCACCTCTATTTTCAGCTTGCTTCTCTACTGTATTATGAATCTTACATAGTCATAAGCCTCCTTCTTCTGTATCATTTTATGTCTGTTCATCCAGGGAACTCTAACTTTAGATGCCCACCTTTGCCCTTCATGAGAATGTGTACTTGAATCATCTCCACTTTGTAGGCCTCCCATTGACCAATTACTGTTTTGTCCACTACTTTTTTTATTCCAATCCACTTGGACCAGATCCCTTTTCAACTCAGTGAAGTTACCCATCCTCCAGTTGAGTATATTTACACTTGATTGAACCATGTCTTTCCCATAATTATTCCCATATTCTAAACCTGATGTTATGTTCACTGTTTCCCAAACGCTCATCCACTGAAATATGCACCACTTGCCCCACTTCATTCCCCAGAGTTAAATCCAGCACTGTTCCCTTCCTCATTGGGCTAGAGATGGTAATAAAGACTATATTATTGCAGTCCATATGGGAATAATTGAAGTCCCTCTCACTAGTGTGTAGTTCCTGCATGTTAAAAAAATAATTTGTCTGCAAATTTTGCTTCTCTATCACTTTGGCTACAACTGGTATAAACTGGAGATCTCAGTCGTCAAAGTAATTGAATACAATTTATGCATACTGGAGAAGACAGTAGCAACTTACACAAACTCCCCTATGCTGTCCTTGTAAAAATTCACAAAGAAAATAAATCCAGAAAAATCAACTTACTCATATGTTCAAAGCCTTCCAGAATATATTCTGGAACATTCACTTCAAGCAGATATACCAGCAGACTGTGCTTGTCCAGTCAAAAGGAGTTATGAATAAACCTTGCAAGTAAAATTTTGCATGTGATAAACATTTGATCTTTAATTTGCTGTTATGAAGGGATTCCAAGTATTCCTCCTTTTCTGGGGTATGGGGAAAATAGAGGAGAAAAAAAGACCAATGCTGACTCTGGACACCCACACATACTTACTGATAGGTAGCTTTGGTAGTATACAGGCAGATGGCCAGGAACAGGACTCCAGACTCATCATTTGCTGAATGAAAGTATGTGGCAATGGTGAAGAGAAAGAAAAATAAATTGAGGGTTTCAGGGGGAGGGGTTGGCGCCAAGAAAGTACTCACTTATTATTTTCCTTTTTTAAACATTCCTGTTGACAATGTTAAGACACTGAAAAATTTTAACAAGACCCAGTAAAGTTGTACATTATTAGAACTCACAGTTCCTGTGAAAGTTTAACATGGAGTTAATCATTGACATCCAACATAACTGAAAACTTAGCCACGTTCACATTTGTTTTACACTCACTCTGACCTCCCAGTTTCCACATGATCTTCCAACACCCCTCATTATAACTCAAAGCACGTTCCTTCAACAGAAAAGGGTTACATCGAAACACAGCACACAAATAAACCTTATTATCTACTGGAACCATTACCTTTGAAGCATCACAGCTTACAAGTGAAAGCCAGTACTAACTCCAATGGATTAACATTTGTAGATAACAGTTATGTACACTGGTGACTAAAATGCAAGTCCGAACTAGGAACATTTAAC
Organism: Carcharodon carcharias; assembly: GCF_017639515.1. Taxonomy (NCBI): domain Eukaryota; kingdom Metazoa; phylum Chordata; class Chondrichthyes; order Lamniformes; family Lamnidae; genus Carcharodon; species Carcharodon carcharias. The sequence continues at coordinate 202,327,386 of NC_054469.1, forward strand.
GTAGCATTTCACGTCTGCTGCATCTACTTAACTTTTAGCAAGTTCCTTATGCCAGTTGCTTTCGATCCACAGATTGATTGTAAATGACTTCTCGTTGCAATACTATATTTCAGAAGAGATTATACGTTTCTATTAACAGTTTTCAGCAAATTTTGTACTATCATAAGTTACAGCAATTTGGTTGAGAGATTAATAACAAATATAACTCAAAGTGTTACCATCCTTACGATGAGGTATATGGCAGAGAGCTTCAAACGTCTAGGGCTTTTACATTTTCTGGATCCACTACCCTCCTTCACAACAATCATTTCACCTGCAGTCTTACTTGGGAAGGCAAAGTAGTTTGGAATCTAAAGTGGCCTTAAATGTGGTAGGGAAAATGCTAGAGTCTATAATAAAGTACATAATAACAGGACACTTAGAAAATATTAACGGGATTAGACAAAGTCAACATAGATTTATGAAAGGGAGATCATGTTTGACAAACCTTCTGGAGTTCTTTGAGGACCTAACTTGCAGAATAGATAAGGAGAACCAATGGATGTGGTGTATTTGAGTTTTCAGAAAGCTTTTGATAAAGTCCCACGTAAGAGATTATTGTGTAAAATTAAAACACATGGGATTGGGGGTAATATAGTTGCATGGATTGAGAATTGGTTAGCAGACAGGAAACAGAGTAGGAATAAATGGGTCTTTTTGGAGTGGCAGGTGGCGAATAGTTGGGTACCGCAGGGATCAATGCTTGGGCCCCAGCTATTCACAATATATATCAATGATTTGAATGAGGGAACCAAATGTAATATTTCCAAGTTTGCTGATGACACGAAACTTGGTGGGAATATGAGCGATGAGGAGGGTGTTAAGAGACTTCAAGGCGATTTAGATAGGTTGAGTGAGTGGGCAAATACATGGCATATGCAGTGTAACGTGGATAAGTGTGAAGTTATTCACTTTGGTAGGAAAAACAGAATGGCAGGGTATTAGTTAAATGGTGAGGGATTGGGAAATGTTGATGTACAGGATCTGGGCGTCCCTGTATACCAATTACTGAAAGTAAGCATGCAGGTGCAGCAAGCAATTAAGAAGTCAAATGGTATGTTGGCCTTCATTGCAAGAGGACTTGAGTATAGGAGCAAGGATGTTGTACTGCAACTGTGCAGGGCCTTGGTGGGACCACACCTGGAATAATGTGCACAGTTTTGGTCTCCTTACCTAAGAAAGGATATACGTGCCTTAGAGCATAGCAAAGGTTCACCAAACTGATTCCTGGGATGGCAGGGTTGTCATATGAGGAGAGATTGAGGCGACTAAGCCTGTATTCACTGGAGTTTAGAAGAATGAGAGATCATCTCATTGTAACATATAAAACTCTGACAGGGATGGACTGACTGGATGCAGGATTGATATTTCCTCTGACTGGAGGGGCGGGTGTAGAACAAGGGGTCACACTCTTATTTAGGACTGAGATGAGGAGGAATTTCTTCGTTAGAGGGTGGTGAACTAATGGAATCCTTTACCAATGAAGGCTGTGGAAGCCAAGTCACTGAATATACTTAAGGAAATAGATAGATTACTGGACTCTCAAGGCATTAAGGGGTTTTGGGAGAGGGCAGGTGTACAGCACTGAGATAGAGGATCAGCCATGATCATATTGAATGGCGCAGCAGGCTCAAAGGGCCAAATGACCTACTCCTGCCCCTCTTTTCTATGTTTCTATCTCATGTGGCTCGGTATCAATTTTTGTTTGATAACATACCTTGAAGCATATGATGTTTTATTGCTTTGAAGGTGCTTCCTAACCACAGCAGTTTTTATTATTTCGATGGCACAGTCATTTCAACGTGCTACATCAAGTGGTGTAATATAAACTCACTGCCAACAATTCCTCAGGTGAAAATTCTCAAAATCATGTGCTTCCCTGCATAAAATAATAAATAAGGACTTGATAGGTGAGTTACTCTGGTCAATTTCATGCAATTCACCATGGCTGTTTGGAAACAATTCTGCCATAAATAAGCGTGGAAGTAAATTTTCACAATCTCTGCCAGTCACGATGCATGAAGATGAGAAGAAATCTTTTCTAAGAAATACACAGAAGTCTAACCAAATGATAACACATTTTAATCATAAATCGAGTGCTCAATTTCAGCTCTTCTCAGGTGAAAATCAACTAAACAGTGGACTCTGTTTTTTTAATTACAAAACAGCAATTAAGCACAATCAATGGGAGAATGTTTTTTTCAATTTTACCAATTTCAAAACAAGTCCAGGAAACAGGGAATTGTAAAACACAGCCTAGTGACTGTTGTCTACAAATCATCAGAAAATATAGAAAAAATAACAGGCCCATCAAATTCACTCCTTTAAACAGATAATTTTGTCTGTGATATCATGGATTTTACTCAACTGATTGATCTTGAGGACAAAAGAATACCTGTGGCAATTGTAAATAAATTTGAGGTTAATAGGCAAAACTATAACTATAATAGGCAAAACTATATTGATGGAAAATGTGGATCTTTCTACGTGGGCATAGAAAATCTAACAATTGCAATGATATTCTGGTGGTTTAGTTACTTTGTAAAGATATTTTTAAAACTGTCATGTCCATTATACATGAGAGAGATCATAAACTGTTTAAATCAAACCTTACTTTCCGCTTATTTAAAAATGGGCTTTGCTGGACCAAAAAACATGGCTGCTACGCGTCACATGATTTTCAAGTTGGCTACATTTCTAGAAACTTCCAACAGTAATTACAGTTCTGGAAACTTCCAACAATAATTACAGGAAAAAAGTTCAACCCTCAGACATGTGGAATCTCACACCTATCACTTTGTAGACCCATTACAATCAACAAAACAAGGGAGCAACTGGCAGTTTGTCTCCCCAGTGCAGGCTTACAATAAAGAGAGGGCCATTGAAATCTATTATACCTGCAGAGGTGTGTATAACCACCATCTATCTCCTAAGGTGAACAATGGATTTTGACCAGAGACATCGAAACCGATTGTTAACCAGAAACTGATTCATCAACGGGCAACACCACATGACCTAAAGGCCATTGGCTTTTGAAAAGTTTTAATGTCACACTCCTGGACTCTCAGAGTTTCTGCTGCTTAACACCCAGCCTGTCAACACCAAAGCAGGGCTCCAAGCTGGCAACAAAGCCTGCCTCAGGTCTAAACTTCCTCGAAGCCCAGTCTTCTAGATTCTTGCCATCGCCTGTGGAGTGGCTCAAGTGTCAAGTGCGTACCAACCTCATCTTGCTGTATCATCACCAACTTTAAAGGAATTCTGCAACTCCTGCTTTCAGCTGACTGAACCTTAACTTCATGAAGGAACCCTCACTGGACTCTAACATTCATTTGAAATAATATCTATATCTTTGATTTTTTATAAAGTTACTTTTAGCCGTAAAACTCTTATTTCCTATTTCCTTCTCGTGTGCATGTGCGTTTGTGGGTGTGTGTAGCTGCGACCACCATCCACTGGATTTGAATGTATGAATAAACAATACTTCTAATTTAACTCTAAAGAGAGTCTGCTGTGAGTCACTTTAAAATTGACTTCACGGACAGAGGGTTTGGGGAAACACACCACAACCTATTTCAAAAATGGAAACATCTCTGCTTATGGACAGATGGTGAGAAAAATAAAGGAGTTCAGTTTGCCTCTCTCAGCTGTTTGTAACAGTAAGGTTCATGGAAACCTTCTATTGTAAAAAATGAGTGAAGCTGGGCCTGACTTATGACTTGATTATTGTTTAACTCAAATTCCATGGTCTAGAGCTCACTTACGTGTGACACAAGATTTTCTAGCAATTACTTTTGGTAGAGGTGTCAAGTCAACAATGCAGCAGATCACATCATCTTCAAATCCCTCTATGGCCTGGTTCACCCTATCTCTGTAATCATCTCCAGTCCTAAAACCCTGTTAAGATACCCATGCTCCTCTAATGCTGGCCTCTTATGTGCATCTCCAATTTTAATCACTGATGTTTGTGTCTTCAGCTGCCTATGCCCTGGAATTCCCTCCCTAAACCTCTTCAACTCACTACCCCTCTTTTCTCCTTTAAAAACTCCATAAAACCAACCTCTGACCGAACTTTTGGTCACTGACCTAATATCCCCTTATGGGGCTCATGTTATATTTTGTTTTACAATGTTTCCGTGAAGCTCCTTGAGACATCAAAGATGCTACATAAGTGCAAATTGTTATTTTAAAAAACAGAAGCACTACGAATCAAATCTCTCAAGGCTTAAATAGTGCGAGTTTTTAGGAGATTCCAGGGTTAAGCAATCCTGGTAATATTTTCAGCTGTTAAAATCAGTACAATAGAAACTAATGCCTATAGTTAACCAGTTGCTTGGAGATGAGATTGTAGCCTAGTCTCCTTCACCTCCAATTTCCCTTCCCTATGCCTGAAGGAGCTGGGCTTTTTAATCCATCAATGAAAATGGCCAATAGACAAGAAAGTGAATTAAGGCCCATCTTAAGGTTTTATCTAACAAAAAATATCTTGCATTAAAATTTTGCCAAATAGCCAAAGAAATGTTTATGCTTCCTTGCAAACCACCAAATCTTTCTTTGGTTTCCAAACACTGAAATAACCTCCAATAACTTTCTTCTGTGTAGTACATTTGATTATAAGACCCCCCTTTCAAAAATGACTTTTGTTAAATGAAGGCCTCTGAACGCACATAGCTACAAATTCAAATTGAGCAAGTGTTTTTGGGTGCTTAGTTGGTAGCTATTTTATCGAACAAGAATTTGGATTGAGTTGCATGCAGGGCTTGACAGTAACACTTTAAGGAATTCACAGTAATTATTCAGCCACTCAATTTGAATTTGCTGACAATGGTTGCATTTTTGGTTTTCTACACTAAATGTAGCATGCCAGAGAACAGACATCACATTCCCTATGATCTGAAATGTAGCTTTTGCTGCCAATAGCTAGATGGCCGATAGTGAGACACAGGTACCATAAAATAGAACCCTTAGTCTGTACACCAGCTACTGGAACGTATCACATGCTGCCACAATTTGCCACTCCTCAAAAGGCAGACTGTACCGGAGCACTCATTAGACCGAACGCTCAGCTTTTTAAAGCAGTTGATGATTCTATTTACACAAGACACGGTGAAATATATTTTTCTGCCTTCTTCAACGCACAGAATAATAGATATGCCACTTGTTTTTCCTCTAAAAAGATATTGGGATAGAATTTCTGCTTTGGGCACAATCAGCAATCTGGACACAAATTGCATAAGTTTTCCTTGATTAAGTTATGATTTAAGTTTCCGTTAAAACTAAAATCAAAGTTAAAAATCATCCATGAATCAGCGCAATCTGGCACTGGTTCAAGCAATAATTGTTTGTTATTCCCCTTGCGTTAAAAAATGTCTCTTGGTTATATTTAAGTGCAGTAACTCAGAGCAGTTTTATTAATACAGCTGAAAATGGGTTCATCCCAAAAATAAAGCATTTTTAATAGAAATATTAGGCCACCCTTTGAGTAACCCAATTTTAAATATCTGCAACTGGCTTTCAAAAACCAAAAAGAATTGACATCTGTCAATCTCTCCTTTGCCCCCACCTATCACTGCCCTTCTATCCAGCTTCACTGTCTCAACACCCCCCCCCCAACTTAAACAGTATAAATTTCATCACATTTCTACTTCTTTCTAGCACTGAAGAGTCATACGGACTTGAAACATCAACTCTGTTTCTCTCTCCACAGATGCTGTCAGACCTGCTGAGCTCTTCCAGCATTTCCTGTTTTTGTTTGTTTGAAAAAGAACCATTTACTCGTTTTACTGGCGTACACCAGTTGGTTTCTTCATAAATAGGGTTTTTTAATATTGAAAAGCTTTTTAAAAAAAGGTGTGCATTAGTGTCCTTGTGCCGAAAAATAAAGTTACATTTTAAGAGCCTTTTCAAAGGACCACAAACAGGTGCAATTAGTGGAAACTAGCCATGTTCATTAAATTGATGTGGGGTGTGACCAAAGCCAGCTTCCAGCTCAGTTTTAAAAGTAGCACAAAATATTGCAGAAACTCTGTGTGCTGAACATAACCTGCACTTGAAATTCTTTTGATTTTTTGCACTGGTTTGGCCAATTCAGACGAGTTGCACTGGAAAAGCACCTGGATTTAACATGGAATTTTACACTGTAAACTCAATCTAGTCTAACTTCTTGGCCATACAGCATTAATTCTTAAATTCATCTCTGCCACTACTGGAGAGACTCAAACTGACTGAAAACAGTCTCCTAATATCCAAAATAATTCAAGAAGAAGTGGTTTCTGACCACCAAGCTTCCCATTAAAAAGAAGTCTAGTCAGTGTCCCTGACAGATCACAGATTCCTCCTCCTCCTTCAAGTACCATACTCTAAGAGGGCATTGAAGACCATGGACATCCATTGGATTGGTCCATGATTATGTTTGGCAAAGTACATCAGTGCATCGTTGTTGCCCTGACCAGGAAACTCTTCCACTCTTACTGCCTGCCATCAGGTGTATTGGAAGGATTTACAGGCTGTTAATCAATCAAGTCGGTCATGTAATGAACACACCTTCTATCAAGTCCTGAAATGGGACTTGAACCTGTAGCTTCTGACCCAGAGGTAGGGACGCTATCCACTGCGTCATAATACCTCCAGGTCACAGACACCATTGTCAAATAAAACCACCAAACCAGTTTGGGGCATATCATTTGATTGATGTCAAAGCAGCTTGGAAACAACCCTCCGCCAACAACACCGCCTCCCCCCCCCCCCCCCCCCCCCCCCCCCACACACACACACACACACACACACACACACACACACACACACACACACACACACACACACACACACACACACACACACACACACACACACACACACACACACACACACACACACACACACACACACACACACACACACACACACACACACACACACACACACACACACACACACACACACACACACACACACCTCTGCCAACCCCCCACCCTACTGAATGGATAGCCAAAATGTTTGTGATTACATATAATGGCACAACATCAGTCCGTTCTACTCAGAATTTGGTCATGGCAGGAGACTCCCAAGAGGATAGCAGAAATGCTTTAGGAAAGTGCTCAATGCACTCCTGAAGAGGTCAAATATCTCCAAAGACTCATGGGAGATCTCGGCTTGTGGCTGACCAAAATGGAGGAGGCTCATGCAGGAATGCACCGAACAAACAAACTTCGAGAGGACACACAGAGGTGAAGCTGAGGTGTCAGAGAGAGCATACAAACCCCCAAACACCTCACCTATCCGACCCTTCAAGCACTGCATGTGGCAGAGTCTGCAGATTGCACATTGGACTCATCAGCCACCTCAGGGCCCATCGAACTGGAGCGAAGTCACCCTTGATCCCGAGGGTTTGCCCAAGAGGAAAAAGAACAGTAGCCAGTTATTTGTAGGTTGGTCTCACACCTTGAGGGGCTCTAAGTAACTTGTCTGCCCTGAACTGATGGTTTTCGATTGAAAAATCATTAGAGATCATCTTGGGTGTCAGCCGCTCATTGTTTGTACCTAGCAACGCAAAACAGAAGTCAAAACGCATTTCTGCCACGACCATGCCTATTTATTAGAATCCTTTGCAGAGAAGCAGTCTGTCAACTTATAACTCATACCATTTATCTCAAGTTATAGAAATACCATTGCTTAAGAGCTGCAATCCGGCATTATTGCCAAACCTTGTAACTGTGCACACATATGGAGTACATAGTTAGCACTGCCATAAACTCAGCTCAAGGTATCATAAAGGCTTTGAGCACTCCCAAAACAGAGTAAATCACTTGGTGATATGAAATTCCCAGGCTACATGGTGCCAGACTCAATTCCCAATGTATAGATTTACTTAATCTCAGTTGCAATGCTGCAAATCATCTGTGCCCCTGAAAGGGTTAAATACCAAAGGGGAGAGGGGGGATTAACTTTGGTTAAACCAACAGTTGTGCAGTCTACATGCCTTATATTATAACTGTAAGAATATTATTGCTAAGAAAAGTTCTGACTTTGTCAGCCATGGTAGCACTCTTGCCCGAGTAGAGAAAGTTGTGGGTTCAAGAATCCGTGCCAGGACTTGAGCACAGTAATCTTGGCTGACAATCCAATACAAGTACTGTAGGAGTGCTGCAGTTTGGAGGTGATGTATTTTGGATGAGATTAAACAGAAGCCCTGTCTGTCCCCTCACGTGGACGTAAAAGATCCTGTGACACTATTTTGAAGAGGAGCAGGGAAGCATTCCCCAGTGTCCTGGCCAATATTTAATCCCTCAATAAACATCACAAAAACAGATCTGTCTTTATCATGTTGCTGTTTGTGGGAGTTTCCTGTGCACAAACTACCTGATGCATTTCCTACATTACAACAGTGATTACTGTGTTAAAAAGTACTCATTGGTTGTTAACGCCTGCTGGTTGTGAAAATGCTAAATAAAAGCAAATCTTTCTTGTTATACTTTGTATCATTGCAACATGTTTATTCATAATCAAACCTGTACATCTATATTCCAAATTAACAAATATTGCTCAAATTCTCTTTCTTTACCAGGTCAAATAGTTCACCCATTTTATTTTCTTGGTCTATGATTTGCACTGATTAAAACACTACCTGTGCTAGTCATAAAATGGTTTAACAGTTAAAACATGACAATAACAAAATCAAACATCCTTCAAAACGTGATTGATTTTCCCTTTGTACAGATATGAAGGAAAGTGTAGCTATGAAGTTCTGGCAAATGCGCATGTAAGTCACGCATAACTTACAACGTTAATGCAAAGCAGTTCTCAGTACACGTGTTGAGCAATTTAAAGTGCAACGATGCCATAGTCCGGGTTAGAGAAGAGGCATGAGATCACCAGCAGGAAGTAGTCTCACACCACTTCAGCTTCACAACTAGCTATAGTAATAACAGTGCCTCATTCAATACGAAATTCAAGGACTAGCTACCCAGTGGAGTATCTCGGAATTTTACTAAAGCACATAGGGCAGTTAAATCTCTAGTAAAAACACAGGCTTCTATTTATACAGCTCTTTTCACAATCATCGAACGTCTCAAAGTGCTTTACAGCCAGTGGAGTATTTTTGAAGCGTACTCACTGTTGTATTGTAAGAAACATGGCAGCCAAACTACACACAGCAAGTTCCCACAAACAACAATGTGATAATGACCAGATAATCTGTTTTTTGTGATACTAATTGAGGGATAAATACTGGCCAGGACACTGCAGGTAACTCTCCTTTATTTCTTCGAAATAATGCTTTGGGAATCTTTTACATCCACCTGAGCAGGCAATTTAACTTCTCATCCAAAAGGCAGTGTGACAGTTGGCGTGTCAGCCTGGATTTTTGTGCTCAAATCCTTGAGTATTAAAATTTAAACTGGATGCAGATGCTGTGGAGTAGTTCTGTACATGCATGTGAGCTTCACTTTACCTGGACTAAGAAACAATGCCATTTAACTTGGGTTTGCACCCTCCATTGTTCAAACAGTCAGACAACAACCTTAACACACTCCAGGACACCTAGTCCCAGCCTTAACTATTAATCACAAATAAATGTCAAAAAGGAAGTCCCAAATGTTAATTTAAGCGCAATAAACTGGTATAGTCTTGTTGGGAAGTTAAAGTAACACCCGGTCACCTTGAAGTATCTTTCAGTTCATCTGAATTAAATTATGATCATTCATGTTCTATTAATACTGTACATGCTTTATACAGAGCAGGACAAAATAAAATGTCACACATCTGCTCCATGTATTAGTAAGTTGCAAAATTCATTAGATTTGGACAAAGTTACAACACAGTCATGGTCTATAAGCTGCCCAGATCCAGTGTGGGTAACATAACCTCAAAACTTAAGTTTACTATAAATATTATATGCTAAAATAATTATAAGTGTCAAAAGGTAGGGAACCTAATATTTAATGAGTGCATTATTTTCTTTTATTACATATGGCACTGTAGTTAGCTGTGGCAAGGAATCCCTGGACTTCTGGATGGAATAAGCCATTTTGTGACCAGAAGGACTTTCGAAAATTCTAGTATAATCAAGGTTACATCGTTTCTCAGCAAGAGATTTCTATTACCAGGTTTTATGCATGTGTTTGCTATTTTCAACACCGCGGAAGGTTCAAAATAAAAATAAAACTGATTTGCTATGAATTATCATTCTCCACCCCAACTTAAATCTCCACTCCACCATTCCCCATCTGCAGAGGGAGACATGCAACCTGCTACCAATACCTATGTCTTTTTAAAGTTACTGGATGCAAGAAATATGGGTCAGTTTGACTGGTCCTTCAAGCCTCTGTTTTTGCATTTGTGTACATTGGAATTCTGAACCAGAGATGCTGGAATTATTTACTGCCTGGGCCGTCACATTTTTTAGTTCAAAATGCAATAGGCAAAACGAACAAAAGCCATAAAAATCATGTTGCGGGTCTGGGAGATAACTTTAATAACAATCTATACCCAAGTAGCTCATAAGTGGAAAATGTTGAAGGATGACAATACCAAAGTTCCTCCACAAACAGATATGATACACCAGCCAATGTAGGAAGTATTACACTGTAATACAGTTTGTACTTAACACAAACATGTATGATCATAACTTTATGTAGCAGCAGGAAGAAAATCTCAGGTACTCAAAGGCCTGCAATTCAGGTTTCTCAAACTTGTGATGTGATCTCTGTTCCTCCCAGCATATCACTGTAACCATGTAACAAAAAGCAAGTCACACAGATCATATAAGCACACGTTCAAGTTCTTTATCAAAAATCACCCAAATCTCCTGTCATATTGTATTCAACATGATTATAAAGCAGCAACCTATCAGAGAAGTTCAGGTGGCATCAACGCACAAAACAAACCCCAAAATCATCACAACTTTCAGTGTTCCAAGGAATGTCTCAAGAGTGATGCTATTCGCCACCCCCCCTCCACTGCCCCGCTCCCAACACCATAATTTGCAGTTATTCAAGGCGATTAATTTTTTTAATTTGAAAATTGCTGAGAAAGTAGCCGCACCACGAAAAATAAGACAAAGCAACACGAGGGCCACCAAGTGCAATTTCCTCAGTACCTGACCAATGATAGTTCCTGACCAAGTTTTCAATCACTTATTTGTCTTCCTTTGACTTGGCACCTTAGGGGACAGAGGTCAGACATACTCTTCTATATTTAAAGTGTTGCACAGCTGTAAATTTTAAAGTAAAAGAAAGTAGCACTTTCATTGTCAAGTTTCATCTCAGTAATAGTGAACAGGCACTGGTCAGGGGGGCTTCTGCTTTTCTCCCTTTATTGCTGAGACCTCTGGTCCCTTTGGCACAAAATAAAAGTAATCTCCACCTTGGGTAAAGCGTCACCAGAGGCAGTCGGGAACCGTGTCCCCATCCAACTCTTCCCAAAGTCACCTGGAATTTAAACCCCTTCTTGCGCCAAAATAAACTGGGGATGGGACTGAGGAATATTTAACCTCTGACCCGAAAGCTCCCCATCAAGCAGGCGGTGGAATCGCGGCCTAGAGCTTTACTTGAACGTTACTTCCCATTTTCGTGCTACTTCATCACCGCCCTCCCCCCCGAACCCCGGTGGGGCAAGAGGGGGTGATCGGGCCTGCACACTGCCCCGAGTCCTCGGCTTCTCCCGAGTCCTCTCCCACCCCTCCGCCCGCTACTCTCTCTCTCTCTCTCACCCTCCTCGGTGCTCTCCATCCTGTCGGCGTTGGCGGTTCCTCCTCCTCTGGCCTGTGGAGGAGGCCTCAGTCACTCGCTGCTGCTCTTCGTACAGCTCCTCTCCACTTCGGCCGCTCCCGCGCTCGAGCCCGCGGCTCTCACTGCGCCAGGGAGGGGAGGGAGGCACCAACATGGAAGAACCGGCGGCGCAGCGCGACACTGTCGCACACCACCATTTACGGCACGGCTCCTCCCTCCACGCCCTCTACAGGCGGCCGGGGATACACGCACCTTCCAGGATGATCCTGGCTCATTGATTCCCCCTCCTTGTAACAAGACCTTACACACCATACATGTAGGATTGCTAAATCTGGGGAAATGTATTTCTGGGGGTTTCATCACATGAACTTCCACCATCCCTCAACCAACCTTTTCTCTACCACCTCCAATATTTTAATAACTAGTAAGCAAAATGCATCTTTTTTTTGTAAATGTCCCTAGGATTTTTCATCTGCATATGGCGCTCAGCAGTAACCTGGAGATCAATCTTCAATTGCTGAAGACTCCTGGACAATCCTGGAGGGTTGGCACCCCAACATACATGCACTGGGGTGTGCTCAAACTCTCTGCCATCACTTTTAACACACCAAGTGAAGTGAAATCAGAGTCAGAGCTGATGGGTGTTAGTCATTAGCAGTAATAAGTCACTCAAGTCATTTATAAATCTGATCAATTATGAAATATATCCGATATGTTCTAACCAACACATTAGTTTGGCCATAGGACACGTGGTACAGATGTCCAGACAAACTGAAGAAAGTTATACAGTATTAATGCATTTGATTTTGATTTGGGATCTCACTTATGAACAAGAGCACAGCTCTATATTTTTTAGGTGATTTCTGATCAGTCTTGCTTGAGAATCTCAATCTAATGTCAACAGCCATTTATGAAGAAACTCCAGCACAGAAAGAGGCCATTTAGTCCAGATGGTCTATGCTGGTGTCTGTTGGTGCCTCCTCCCATTCTAATTGCCTCTTCCTACACCATCCACACCCCACCTTTTGCGTATGCATTAAGCCTTCCTCTTAAATGTTACAATATTATCTGCTTCAACCATTCTACGTGGCAGCCAGTTTCACATACTTACCACTCTGTGTAAATAAAATCATCCTAAATTCTTTATTTGTTCTGTTAGTGACTATCTTATGTTTATGTTCCCTTGTTCTGGACTCACCCACAACTGGAAACCACATCCACCCTATCCAACTTCCTACTTTTAAAGGCCTCTTAATCAGGAAAAAGAGTCCCAGTGGCCTTAAATCTTCTTGATAGTTGCATCTACCCAATTCTGGTAGCAGATCTATAATTTCCATTCAAATCCAATGATTTGATAACAAGAAATTGCTTCTGGCTGGTTTTTTATCCAGTGTCATTACATCCATCTTCAGGGGGTTGGGAGCAAGCAAATTCCAGACAGTGAAAGGGAAACAATTCCTTGTTGGAATGCGAGATATCTATCATTGCTGTCTCCTTTATAATTAAGTTCAATAAATCAATAATTACACTCAATGCTAAAACCACTGGAACATTACCCTTTTCATTAATTCAGGATATACCCTATTTGTATAAATACTGTACTGTGCTTTATTGCTCTTTATTTTGTTACACTAATAATTGTTTCACTATTATTTTAAAGTGAAAAACTTTTTTTTAATAAAAAAGAGTCCACAAACCTGATCATCAATGAAGCCCCATTTTGTGGGATTATACCATCAAAATAAAATTGCACACCACAAATCAGAAGTTCCTTTTTCTTAACCTATCTGATTTCAATATACTTGCTATTAGCTGTGTCAGATTTACAGAGATTGTGTCATTCGTAGAAAGGATTTTATTTCTGATATGTCCACATAGTCTGCAACAAAGCAGCCTTAAGGTTGGGGGCTATATTTACTTTGGTAGATTTCATGTATGTTCTGGTGCATCAGTTTGATCGTAAAAAATTCTCTTAACGTCAGTAAGTATTCTGTTTTGAACAGGCTGGTGGGATTGGCAATGAGTTTTGACCAGAACATCTACAAGCATCCCCTCAAGGGCACCACAAAAGACATAAAACAAAAAAGGCTGTAAAAACTCAGCAGGTCTGGCAGCACCTGTGGAGAGAGAAACACAGTTAACGTTTCGAGTCTACATAACTCTTCTTCAGAACTCTGAAGAGTCATACGGACTCAAAATGTTAACTCTGTTTCTTTCTCCACAGATGCTGCCAGACCTGCTTAGTTTTTCCAGCATCTTTCGTTTTTATTTCAGATTTCCAGCATCCGCAGTATTTTGCTTTCATGTTAGTGATAAAAAGACAGCCTCGCCAAATTAAAGCACACCTGCCAGTAAATTCAGATGATAATTAGCAACAATGAGGCAATCAATCTGCTGCAGTGTTCACCCACCACAGAAGCTTCATAGGGGCCACTGCATACTGCATGGTCAACTCCATGATGATTGAAGTGTGAACAAAAGATAGAAACATGGGCAAGCAGTCCAGAAGATCCCAAGGTCAGGAAGTGTGAATACGAGAAACTCTGGATGCTTCCTTTATAACAAAGCACAAGCAGTGAAAAGTAGCCTGGTTTGAATGATGGTGTTTGCAAATCAACACAGAGCTGTCAGAGGGTAATGTGTTTTCAACCAGTCCTTAATCCTTCATCATTTGATGCTGGATTATTGGAAGCCATAACAACCGAGGCCCCTGCAGTGCGCAAGAGGATAGCAAGAGCCATCTATGTCCTTATGTCTAGCATTCGAAATACCAAGTATTTTATGGGTTCTCAGTGCTGGCTTACCGGCTCATCAGTATTGCTGTACACACTAAATATATTTTCTGGAATGATGGAACACTTTCTTTATATTGTTGACACACACTTTCAGAATATAGGAAGGGGAAAGAAAGAATTGTATCAATGTTTCATGGGAGTGGGTCAGAATTCGCCAGGAATCCTCCGTAGACAAAAGGTTGAAATCACTGTTAAAAAGTAAGACAAAATGATGTTAGAAAAACTGAATGAACAGGAAATTGGAAATGAAAAACAACAGTAAATAACTGAGAGAAAAGTCCGTGTGGATCAAAGTTTTTTAAATTTATTCATGGGATGTGGGCATCACTGGCAAGGCTTGCATTTATTACCTTGTAGTGCAGGTATACACGCTGCTGTAAGGGAGTGTGTTCCAGGATTTTGACCCAGTAACAGTGAAGGAACGCGATGCATTTACAAGTTAGGATGGTGAGCAACTTGGGAGAACTTGCATCTGCTGTCCTTGTCCTTCAGGAGGGCGTGGTCATGGGTTCGGAAGGCATTTTGCAAATATTAGACACTGCTGCTACTGTGCAAAGGGAATCTTTACAGCAGTAGATCGGGGGCTAATCACCTGGGCTATTTTATCCTGAACGGTGTTTGAGTTTCTTGACTGTAGTTGGAGCTGCACTCATCCAGGCGGGTGGAGAGTATTCCACCAGTCTTGATTTGTGTCTTGTATATTCTGGACTGTCTTTGGAGAGTCAGGAGGTGAGTTACTCACCACTGAATTCCCAGCCTCTGACCTTCTCTTGTAGCCACAGTATTTATGTAGCTGGTCCAAGGTAACCCCCAGGACATTGGTACTGGGGGATTCAGTTATGGTAATATTGTTGAATGTCAAGGGGGGATATGGCTAGATTTTCTCTTGTTGGAGGTGGTTATTGCCTGGCATTTGTGTGGCATGAATGTCACCTGCCACTCAGCATATGCCTGAATGTTGTCTAGGTCTTGCTGAATGCAGGCACTGACTTGTTCATTATCTGAGGAGTGATGATTGGGACTGAATTGGGAACCATCAGCAAACATCCTCACTTCTAACTTAATGATGGAGACTAGGTCTTTGACGAAGCCCCTGAAAATGATTTGGCCTAGGACACCATCCTGAGGAACTCCTGCAGCGATGTCTTGGGTCTGAGATGATTGGTTTGCAACAATCGGAACCACCTTCCTTTGTGCTAGGTATTTCTCCAACAGGAAGCTCTCCAACAGGTAGCTTTCCCCTTGATTCCCATTAAAAGAGGGGGCATGAAAAAACACTGGCGGGTAATATAAAAGAAAGTGCAAAGGCATTTTATAAGTATATCAGGGGCAAGAGGATAACCAGGGAAATAGTATGGCCCATTAGGGGCCAAAGCGGCAATCTGTGTGAGGAGCCGGAAGACGTAGGTGAGGTTTTAAATGAGTACTTTGTATCTGTATTCGTTATAGAGAAGGACAATGTAGGTATAGAATTCAGGGAGGGGCACTGTGATATACTTGAACAAATTAACATTGAGAGGGAAGAGGTATTAGCGGTTTTAGTGGACTTAAAAGTGGCCCAAATGAGATGTATCCCAGGCTGCTCTGGGAGGCAAAGGAGGAGATTGCAGGGGCCCTGAAATTAATTTTCAAATCCTCTCCGGCCACAGGAGAGATGCCTGAGGACTGGGTGACAGCTAATGTGGTACCATTATTTAAGAAGGGTGGAAGGGATAAACCAGGGAACTATAGGCCAGTGAGTCAAACATCAGTGGTAGGGAAACTTTTGGAAAAAACTCTGAGGGACAGAATTAATCTCCACTTGGAGAGGCAAGGATTAATCAAGGATAGTCAGCATGGCTTTGTCAGGGGGAGATCATGTCTAACAAATTTGATTGAATTTCTCGAGGTGGATGCAGGTAGTGCAGTTGATGTAGTCTACATGGACTTCAGTAAGGCTTTTGACAAGGTCTCGCATGGGAGACTGGTCAAGAAGGTAAGAGTCCAAGGGATCTAGGGTAATTTGGCAAATTGGATCCAAAATTGGTTTAGTGGCAGGAGGCAGAGGATGATGGTCGAAGGTTGTTTTTATGACTGAAAAGCCTGTGTCCAGTGGCATACCACAGGGTTCCGTGCTGGGTCCCTTGCTGTTTGTAGTGTACATTAATGACCTAGACATGAATGTAGAAGGTATGATCAGTAAGTTCGCAGATGACACAAAAATTGGTGATATGGTAAATAGTGAGGAGGAAAGCCTTAGGTTACAGGACGATAGAGACGGGCTGGTCAGATGGGCAGAACAGTGGCAAATGGAATTTAATCCTGAAAAATGTGAGATGGTGCATCTTGGGAGGACTATCAAGGCAAAGGAGTACACAATGAATGGTAGGACCTTAGGAAGTATAGAGGGTCAGAAGGACCTTGGTGTACATGTCCATTGATCTTTGAAGGCAGCACGACAGGTAGATAAGGTGGTTAAGAAGGCATATAGGATTCGTGCCTTATTAGTCAAAGCACTGAAGAGCAGGGAGGTTATGATGGAGCTATATAAGGTGTTAGGCCACAGGTGGAGTACTGTGTTCAGTTCTGGTCGGCACACTATAGGAAGAATGTGATTACACTGGAGAGGGTGCAGAGCAGATTCACCAGAGTGTTTCCTGGACTGGAGCGTTTCAGCTATGAAGAGAGACTAGATAGGCTGAGGTTGTTTTCCTTAGAGAAGAGGCGGCAGAGGAGGGACCTGATTGAGGTGTACAAAATCATGAGGAGCATAGATAGGGTAGATAGGAAGAAACTTTTCCCCTTTAATGGAGGGGTAAATAACCAAGGTGCATAGATTTAAGGTAAGAGGCAGGAGGTTTAGAGGGGATTTGAGGAAAGATTTTTTTCACCCAGAGGGTAGGGGGGCATCTGGAACTCACTGTCTAAAAGGGTGGTAGAGGCGGGAACCCTCACAACATTTAAGAAGTATTAGATGAAAATACTTGAAATGCCATAGCATACAAGGCTACGGGCCAAGAGCTGGAAAATGGGATTAGAGTAGATAGGGGCTCGGTGACCAGCACGGACACAATGGGCCAAAGGGCTTCTTTCCATGCTGTAAAACTCTATGACTTCAATTTTACCAAGGCTCCTTGATGCCAACGATAGTCATTGTCACCTTAATTTTGGAATTCAGCTCTTTTGCCTATGTTTGGACCAAGGCTGTGATGAGGTCTGGAGCTGGGTGGTCTTGGTGGTATCCAAACTGAGCAGGTTTTTGCTGTGTAAATGCCACTTGATAGAACTGACGCCAACACCTTTCATCACGTTGCTGATGATCGAGAGTTGACCGGTAGCACAGTAATTGGATTTGTCCTGATTTTCATGGACAGGATATATCTGGTCAATTTTCCACATTGTCAGCGACATTGCCAGTGTTGTAACTATACTGGAATAGCTTGGCTATAGAGGAATGGTTAGCTCTGGAGAACAAGTCTTCAGTACTCTTGCCAGAATGTTGTCAATGTCCGTAGCCTTTGCAATATTCAATGCTTTCGGCCATTTCTTGATATCACATGGAGTGAATTGAATTGGTTGATGGAGGTTGAGATGGATCATCCAGTTGGCACTTCTGCTGAAAATGGTTGCAAATGCATCAGCCATGTTTTTATACAGATGTGCTGAGCTCCTCCTCCATTGAGGATGTGAATATTTGTGGAAACTTCTCCTACAGTTAGTTGTTTAATTGTCCCCACCATTCACGACTGGATGTGGCGGGACTGCAGAGCTTAGATCTGATTTATTTGTTGCGGGATTGCTCAGCTCTGTACAACGCATGCTGCTTTTGCTGTTTAACATTCATGCAGGCCTGTGTTGTAGCTTCATGAGGTTGACACCTCATTTTTAGGTATGCCCTCCTGCTCTCTTCATTGAACCAGCATTGATTCCCAGCTTGATGGTAATGGTAGAATGGGTATACCATGAGGTTACAGGTTATGAAGCACAATTCTGCTGCTGATGCTGATGGTCCACAACACCTCATTAATGTACAGTTTTTAGGTGCTAGATCTGATCTCAACTATCCCATTTAGCACAACACAATGAAGGTGTCTTCAATGTGAATAAGGGGCTTTGCGACCACAAAGACCAAATAGTGTTCACTCCTATCAGATGCATCTGTAACAGGTATATTGGTGAGGGTGAGGTAAAGGTTTTTCCTACTGTTGGTTCTCTGACCACGGCTGCAAACCCAGTCTGGCAGTATGTTCTTCAGGGCTCAGCCAGCTCAGACAGTAGTGGTGCTACAGAGACACTCTTGACTCTTGTTGCTGAACATTGAAGTAGGGCCAGGGAGAGAAATCATTGGCCCTGGTGCTTCTCCTGTTTCTGGGTCCCTTATTGCCCTCACCATCCTCGCCCCCACACATCCTCTGAGCAGCCAGAATTGGGAGCCATAGTCACAGTGGGGTAACTGTTTGATATAGGTTATAGGAAAACTTCTTGGCTTTTGTAATCTATGCCTCGATTTATAAAGCCTAACGAAAGCTCAGGTTTGGTATGATACACTTTACAGCCATGGCTGTAAAACTGACCTTGCGTTCGCCTCTGGTGGCGCACACTCCGAGCTGGCCCCGGTATTATTTATACAAAAGTGGGGGCCTTCCAGCCTGTGTTTTCCTCCTCTCCTGGGTGGATAGGTTTTTGGGGAGGGTGGAGGGGGGAGGGGTCGGGTGTCTCGTTTGCACCCCCCCACCCCCAAGCAGCTTTTTTGTGTGTGTGTGTGTGTCCGGCTCACTCCCAGTCTCAGGGTTCTCATACACAATCACTCGCTCTCACAGACAGGAAGCCAGGGCCAGAGATCACACCATCATCAAAGGACTAAGGTGGGGTCAGGAAGGGAGCGGGTCTGCGCCGCTATTTTACGCAGGCGGGCCAATTAAGGCCCACCCAGCGTAATGCCCGACTCCCGAGGGTAGCAGGAGTGGGCGGGCGGCAGCGGGAGTGCATTGTCTGCTTATATGAAGCGCTGGCAGCCTTTGCAAGGCTGCTGACAATGTCAAGTGGAAGGGCTCACCAGAGGGCTTCTGGTGAGCAGGCCAGTCTGGAGGGTAGGCCAGCAGAGCAGGCGAAGCTGGAAGGTAGGGCAGCAGGACAGGCCAGGCCGGTGGGTAAGGCGGCAGGGCCAATGTGCCCCTCGTTTCTCACATGACTGCCTTGTTGCCCTCCTCGAGGAGGTGGCAGCACGGCGGGGGGGGTGCTGGTTCCCCAGGATGGGAGGAGGAGGCCCCCAACATGATGAAATGTGCTTGGGAGATGGCGGCGGAGGTGGTAAGCTCCCGTGACGTGCTGCGATGCACCTGGATCCAGTGTCACAAATGCTTTAACGACTTGTTGCGCTTTGGCAGGGTGTGTACCATGTTGGCATTGGTCATGTAACCCAGCAGGTCGGCTTACCCCCCTGCTGCCACCCCCTGCCCCCGCCCCCCTATGCTGTGTTACACTGTATTGCACCCGCAGCATGTGTTACACTGAGTCCCACATGACTGGTTTGGGGGCAACCTGGAGGAGCTGCACCTAGGTGCTGTGTTTGAACTCCAGGACATGTCCAACTCAGGGTGATGACATGCTGGGAGGGGAGCTTCAAGGTGGTGTGGCAACAAACCATCTGCTGCGGAGTACACATCTCTTCATCACCCTCTCAGGTTGACTTCAGCATGGGCAGTATCTGCTTGCCCACCCAGCAAAGGACAAATGCCGTCAATGTATCAATGCAGTCACTACACTCAGACTTGGGGGGGGTGGTGCAGTAGGGGAGTAAGCTGACCTGCTGGGTTAAATGAACAATGACAACATGGTACTCACCCTGCCAGAGCGCAACAAATCGTTGAAGCATTTGTGACACTGGATCCAGGTGTGCCATACCGCATCGCCGGAGCTCACCACCTCCTACGTGCTTGCTCCACTTTGCTATGGAATATACTGTGTGGTGCCTAATGTGATGCAGGCAGCATGTGTCTAAGGGGGTTGGTGGAGGGGTGGAGAACAGGCCTAGCATCTTTGTGAGAGTGCTCGGCAGCACCGGGATGAGACAACTCTGGATCCCGATATGTCCCACTCTGGTTGGGTTGGGCTGTGTGTGAAGAGAGTCCATGTGCAATTTTCAAGAATCAATGCTCTCCTCTCATTTTCAGGAAAAGAATGCTCATAACGCGGCAGAGCATGTGAGGATTGGTGGCGGCCAGGCGGAGATCGCCATTCTTAGCCGCTTCGAGCAGGAGGCCCTGGATCTGGAGAGGCGCCATGTGCCAACGTCCAGTGGTGTCGATAAGGCTGGGGTGCCACGGCCAGGTATTTACGACAGTGAGATCAGTATTGTTCTCCCAACAACCATGGCAGTGCTGAATGTTAATTGATTTAATTTTGGAACATGGCTTGACTATTGCTTATGGAAAGTTGAGTGCATAATGATCTGGGGGACAGGGATGCACTCTGACATTGTCTCCACTTTAACTGATCCATTGTCCTTGTTCTTCCTTTCAGCACCATTGGAGCAGGGCCGGGAGGAGGAGCAGCGGAGGCCTCCTTTCACACCTGAGGGGCCTGAGGTCTCACCAGTGTCACACTATTTCTGCGAGGCGGGCACCAGCACAGATACTAGCACCTCAGTGGGAATTTGAACATCGGCTAGTGTCCTGGGGCACAGTGGTGAGGGCACTTCACAGTCGCTGGAGGAGCTGACAGAGATGGAGTGCCCATGGTGCCAGCAATCGGAGGACTGTAGGGGACCAGGCACATGCTCAGTCGGTGCCTAATGATGTGCCTCTGGAGTCAACTGCGACGCAGCAGATGCAGGAAATGTGGCTGAGTGAGCGGGAGCATCTGGGGGAGATACATGAGGCTATGCTTGGCTTGGTCTCCATGGTGGAGGAGTCTACGTGGATGATCACTGAAGCAATGAGCCACTTGTCCGAGCGCCATGCATCCTCCATGGAGAGAGTGGCAACTCTCATGGAGAGCCTACTCCAGGAGGCCCGTCAGGGCTTCCTGGGGATGCACTCTGACCAGCAAGTCCTCACATCAGCTGGTCAGTGCCAGTGTGGGAAATGGTTTGGGCATCAACTTTCCCAGCTCGGTGCCCATCCATCCACAGTGAGCAGGGAGGTCCGAAGTGACTTCATGTCGGCGCAGCAGCTGCTTGGTGTCTCTGCAGGCACTTCTCCGGGTGCTTCAGATGAGGGTGGCAGCAACTCCGTCTCTCTCCCAGTGACTAGTATTCAGTGAGGCTGCGACGACAGGGGAGATGCCAGCTGTGGAACTGGCAGCTCCCTCCCAGGCGGGCCAACAACGTCTCCAGGGGCCAGAGGACGACTGCCAAGGTTATTGAGGCCAACAGGACAGCAGAGTCAGCAGGCTGTCTCAGAATCTACTCCGAGCGATGGGACAGCACCAAGACATAGCACCCGGAAATGAAAACATAAGGCACCTAAGGCACACCATGGGTTTATCACTGGCGCTTTTGTGTTGGCCCGAGATGAGGTCCTTATGATTTGCTTGGTTTGGTAACACTATTGTCTTTTTTTTTGGAATAAGTTGGTTTGCTTGACATAATAAATTCAGAAATATCACCATGGCTGAGGGTGCCTCTTTCCTTCTGCATATGTATGGTTTCCAAAACTGTAATGAGTGCTTTGTTGGACATTCAGCTTTATTAACAAGGCCCTTAGTGACTGTTCCTAACTGGGCAGATTTTGCACTTAGGTGTTGAGTTTCAAGCCTACTGCCCAGGCTTGACCTGGTGGTCTATCTGTGGTGTGCTAGCCTTCTGAGTGTCCCTGCCTCCCTGGAGTATGCCCGGGTCAGCGTCTACCCCCTCAGCATCTCGCTGCGCATGCTCATTCTCGGACTCACTGCTGGACTCATCGTGTGCAGCCGCAGCCACTGCATCGATGTCTTCATCGTCCACTGCATCCCCTCTTTCCAGCGCAAGATTGTGGAGAGTGCAGCATGCAACCACTATCACCGACACACAATCTGAGGGATACTGGAGTGCACCCCCTGAGCGGTCCAAGGATTAGAATTGCATCTTGAGAAGGCCGATGGTTCTCTTCACCACAGCCCTTGTGGAGGCGTGGCTCCTATTGTACCACTGCTCAGTTTCTGTTCTTGGATGGCGAAGAGGTGTCATGAGCCACCTTCTGAGGGGATAGCCCTTGTCAACCAGCAGCCAACCATCAAACCAGGCTGGAGCACTGAAGAGTCCCGGCACCTGGGCGTGTCTGAGGATGCAGGTGTCGTGGGAGTCTGGGAACCTGCACAGACTTGTAAAATCAGCATTCTGTGGTCACACACTATCTGTACGTTCACGGAGTGGAAGCCTTTCCTGTTGACGAAGGCACCGGGCTCACCTGCTGGCGCCGTAATGGCCACGTGTGTACAGTCTATTGCACCCTGGACACGGGGGAAGCCAGCAATTGCTGTGAAGCCTCTGGCTCGCTGTGTCTGGCTTGCCTGGTCCCAACAGCAGTGGATGAAGGCCAATGCACGCTTGAACAGAACGCCTGTAACCTGCTTGACACAAGTGTGGACAGCTGATTGGGAGACACCGCAAAGATCGTCCACCGACCCCTGGAAGGAGCTAGAGGCGTAGAAGTTGAGGGCAGCTGTGACCTTCAGAGCCACTGGAATGGGGTTTCCGCCCACACAGTTAGTGGAGATCTCAGGCCTTATCATCTGACAGGTATCGCTGACTGTCTCCCTTGAGAGACGGAGCCTCCTTCTGCACTGCACCTCAGACATATTAAGGTAGCTGCTTCGTCGCCTGTATACCCTGGCAGCAGGATAGTGGTGTCTTCTGCGGCCCCTTCCGCCAAGGACTATCTTTTGGCCCTGCGCCCCTTGTGCCTGCGCCTGTACTCCCAAAGGTGGCTCCCCTGGAGGTTGAATGTGCACTCCTGGCCTCCTCCCCCTTCTAGCCCTCCCTTCCTCCTCAGAGGAGCTGCCTTGAGTGGACAGTTCAGCTCCCATTCCCAGGCTAAGGGAAGGCTTCCTGAAACCTGCAGGCCCAAAAAAGATTACTCATTGCAGAGTGCTGATCTGAAGGTTCAGAGTCCGGAAAAAGCAGCTGGTGTGCATTTTGAAGTACTGCAGATCACACTGGCAAGTTTCAAGAACTTTCAGAAATAAGTGCTTGGCCGTGCACACTATCGACCCCAGAGAGGACTCTTATCCCGCCCGTGGATGGGATTAATACAAATGTGTCCTACCCACCTGCCCATTGCGCCGACCTGAAGATTGCCAAAAGATTGGTGTCGATTGGTGCCTCAAGAGCCTTAAGTGGCCCAATAATTAAAGACGGGCGCACGTCGGACATCATCGCGCGCCTGCCCAGTGAAATACTGCGAAGGCGTGCGGTGACGTCGGGATGCTCGCCCAAAGTCACCGTGCGTCATTTTATGTGCAGACGTGTGGGGCCCGCCCCCGCACAAAGGGAAAATTCTGCCCATGAGGTAAGTGAGAAAGCAGGGTTGGGGAATCCTGCTTAGCCAATGATTGGTGTTGCTCAGATCAACAGCAATCATTCGCTGAGTAGCCTGTCAATTGGGATGGTCTACCCGCCAGTTTGGTTGCTTTGGGCACTGACCATTCTGATTGACAGGCTACTTGGCCAATGAGCCTGCTCAACCACCCCCCCCATCCCCCCCCCCCCAAACTACAACACAGATCTCAGTGTTTTGCATCTTTTGTAACCCCCTCTCCTGGGCATTCCATTGAAGTCCCCCATTCAGAGCACATTCTGCGCCTTTGCCAATGATGTTCAACAGGGAGGAGTTGAGAGGGGACAGTAGCTGATATCAGCAGGAAGTATCCTTGCCCACATTTGACCTTATGCCACGACACTTCATAAGGTCGAGAGTCAACATTAAGCACTCTCAAGCCCACTTGCTCCCAACTGGTACTTCTATCTTACCTGTGGGAAAGGACATAGCAAGGATGGTGATGCATGTGTCTGGGACATTGTTGTAATGTATGATTCAGTGATTATGACTATGTCAGGCTTTTGCTTGATTAGTCTTGGGACAGTTCTCCCAATTTTGACACAAAGTACCCAGGTATCAGTGAGCATGATTTTTCAGGGTCGACTGGCCTGGGTGAGCCTTTGTCACATCCAACGGCTAGTTCAGGGGTGGCTAAATCATGGCTCATGAGCTCCAAGAGGCTCTTATACACACAGAGTGCGGTTCACTCCTTGTGCTGTGAAACCCGTTAAATGCGCATTAGCTGGAGATAAAAATCTGGGTGCAGCCTCGGCCATGAACAGCTTTATAGGGGAAGAGAACTGGAAAGCAGGCAGCAGCAGTGGGAGGGAGGTTAAGATCAACGATTCATTCCCGCGCTGTCACTATCTCCACCACTTCCTCCCAGGCACACGTTTGGTCTTTGGGGTTGGAGGGCCACTCCTCCTTCCATCCTGGGGTGCCAGCACCTCCCGCTGTGCTGCCATCTCCTCAAGGAGGGCAGCAAGACAATCATCAGAAAAACAAGGGGCACACTGCGCCCCCCCACCCCCCCCCCCCAACCCTCCTGCCTGACCTGCTCACCAGCAGTGCTCTGGGGTGCCCTTCCACTGGCCATGATTCATAGCCTTTGAAAGGCTGTAGCAATTTTTTAAAACAGGCCACCGTGTCGCCATTGGACCCGGCTGTCATTGCAGTCCCGCCGCCGCCCGTCCACTCCCGCTGTCCTCAAGAATTGCGATTCACGTTGGACGGGCCTTAATTGGCCCGTCCATGTAAAATGGTGACGTGGACCCGATCGCAGGCATTGATTGGGTCCATGCCCGCTCCTGCACAACCTGCCCGACAGGCAGAAAATTCTGCCCAATGAGCTGAATGGCCCCTTCTACACTGTATCAATTTTGTGATTCCGTCACAAGTGCCAGGCAATGACTACTTCCAACAAGACAGAATCTAACCATCGCCTCTTGACATTCAATGGCATTACCATCGCTGAATCCCCCACAATCAGCATCGTGGGGGTTACCATTGACCAGAAACTGAACTGGACTAGCCATATAAATACTGTGGCTACAAAAAGATCAGAGGCTAGGGATCTTGCAGCGAGTAGCTCACCTCCTGACTCTACAAGGTCTGTCCACCATCTGCAAGGCACAAGTCAGGAGTGTGATGTAATACTCTCCACTTGCCTGGATGAATGCAGCTCCAACATCCTCAAGAAGCTTGACACCATCCAAGACAAAGCAGCCTGCTTGATTGGCACCCCTTCCACAAACATTCACTCCCTCCACCACTGATGAACTTTGACAGCAGTGTGTACCATATACAAGATGCACTGCAGGAGCTCACCAAGGCTCCTTAGGCAGCACCTTGAAAACGCAAGACTGCTACCATCTAAAAGGACAAGGACAACGGATACTTGGGAACACCGCCATCTGGAAGTTCCCCACCAAGCCATTTACCATTCCGTTAGGAAATAGAGACGGTTTAAAGATGTTATATTGATATTTGTAGGTGTTAGGAATGAGTTTTAGCTTTAAAATTTAAGATTGATTTGTATTTCTGTATGTATGTGCTAAGAAAGTTCAAATGGAATTTTAGTTTCACTTTAAAAGGGTGCTTGCATTTCTAATGAGGTTTTTTACAACTGTTGCAGCTAAGTTAAACAAACAAGAATAGAAGAATTGGGCTGTTACCTAGCAACAGGGGGCCAGAAAGGCAAATCCCTCCCACAGACGCACAAAGAAGAAGAAAGACAGCAGTTTTGATTTGGAAGCTGTGGAGTTCAGCTGGTTTTTTGAAATTTGCTGCCAGGAGGGACTGGAGAAAAGGAGACAGATAGCCAGTCCCAAGCTAAGGAAACCCCCAAAATCCAGGGGAGTCGAAGAGGGGAATCCAAAGAAGACCTTCTAGTCAGAGAAAGGACAGGAACCTGGAAAAGGTCCTGTTAAGTGAAGTTAAGAGTGAGTGGCAGAGAGAAAGACTCCAAGCTTCAGATTTAAAGAGACAAAAGCTGCAAAAAGCAGGTTTAAAGGGAGAACAGCTTGCAAGAGGCAAAAAGGTCCAAAGAGACAACTGAAGGTCTGTAACTCTTTGCTATGGGCATGTGAAGCAGTTGACCGTTGAGCTGGTGAGAAAGAGTGTGCGCAAGATAGCTTGAATGCATGTGATGACCCAGGGAAGAATAACATCGGAAAGAGAAATCCAAACCTGAAGGTGAACCCTTGCAGAAGGCATCTGAGAATCTGAGAGATAGTGTCGGTTTGGGAGAAGATTCCAAGGCGAGGTCTTGGGGAGTGGAGATTGGAAACTCTCGTGTGAAAGATGGAGTTCGGTGATACTGGTTGGCTCATGGTCTGGGGGGAGTTGAGCAGAGATCCATAGCATCTGGTTGAGGTGGCATCTGTCACTTGGTTTCACAGTGTGGCGTGCCTGACCACAGAGTGCCTATTGGTACATGGACTGTGTATTCATTGTGGACATTATAGTATAAGATAGCTTTTGTAACTTGTGTTATCCTTACAAATCTGTATATATCTGTAAAGGTATAGCTGTGGGTGAAGGAGCATTGTAATATAGTTCATTTTATTTTGTTTAATAAATGTTTATCAGCTGACTCCGGTGTCTCTGTTCAGTAGCTACTTTCCATGTATCTAAACAAACAAATAAAAGTTAGGATCTATCAAGCTAGGTTCCACTCTAGGATCAGGCTTCTCCAGGGATAATCTCAGCTGGGGTCATAACAATTCTGACTTGGAAATATATCGCTGTTCCTTCACTGTCCCTGGGTCAAAATGCTAGAACTCCCTCCCTAACAGCACATTGGGTGTACCTATACCACAGGGACTGGTTCAAGAAGGCGGATCACCACCACCTTCTCAAGGGCAACTAGGGATATGCAATCAATGCTGTCCACATCCCATAAATAAATTTTTAAAAATGCTTCCTGAAGTGCAGTGCCCAGGATTGAACACAATAATCCATCTGAGGCCAAACCACTGTTTTATAAAGATTCACCACAACTTCCTT
The DNA here is from genome assembly GCF_017639515.1 of Carcharodon carcharias. Lineage (NCBI taxonomy): Eukaryota > Metazoa > Chordata > Chondrichthyes > Lamniformes > Lamnidae > Carcharodon > Carcharodon carcharias. Next base: position 202,354,947 of record NC_054469.1, read on the forward strand.
ACTTTTGTACTCTATGCCTGTATTGATAAACCCCAGAATCGTATTTGCTTCATTACTCACTTTCCCAAACTGGTCTGCCAGCCTTCATCGATTTGTGAACATAGACCTGAAGATCCTTCTGCTCCTGCACTCCCTTCAGAATTGTTTTCCTTAGCTTATATTGCTTCTGCTCTTTCTTCCTACCAAAACAAACCGCTTCACACTTCTTTAATATTAGTATTTGGATGTGCACTTGTGATGCCATGGCACACAAGGCTATAGGCCTAGTGCTGAAAAATGGGATTAGAATAGTTAGGTATTTGTTTGACCAGTGCAGGGTCGATGGGCCAAAGGGCTTTTTTCTGTACTGTAGAATATTTGATGTGCCACATGTCTTCCCATCTCACCGGCTTGGCATGATGTGTGACCTCTGAAGGGGGAGGAGGATGGGGATTCAAAGAGGACTTTGAGTTCCCAGATGAGTCCTGCCTGGAACTTAACAAAGACAAGTGAGTGCTTAGGGTCACAAAGGTGGCATTTGACGGTGATACCACCAACCATCGGAATTCTCGAGAAACAACATGTTCAGGAAGACTTACATATGTAAAAAAAATCTTAGAGCTTATTAGGCACAACAGAGACGATATAAATATAAGAACATATAATAAATTATAATACAATAAGGGCACATAATATGACAACTGCAATTGGACGTCAGTAACAAAAACAAGATGCTAGGGAGCAGCCGACGTCTGTAAATACAAAAGGCCAGCTAGTGTTCTGGTCAAAGAGATTAAATATAAGAAAGCCAACTTCACGTACATACCTGACCAGCTGAGTGTTTCCAACATTTTTTGTTTTGTCTGAGGGTGACCAGGATTTCTGCAGTTTGTGCTGCGCTTTCTTGCTGTTTAGCGGGTGCAGGAGCCACGGGATGGCAAATTCAACAGCGGGTGGACCAAGGCCAGAAGTCTGGGTGGCCACAAAGTCAAGGCAGACTGGCACTGAGGGGGGCGGGGAAAGTGAAGGTACAGGAGAGGCTCTTGCCGGGATGGACGGGGCTTCGCAGTGACCAGCACGCGATAGGCAGCCAGGGAGCCGGTCACGTGGACCAGGGCACGCAACTGTCACCGCCGATGGCAGGGGCGCCAGGCCCCGGGGTTGCGCGTGCTCCGGGTACCACCCCCCGCCCCCACCGCCCCCCCCGGAGGCGCTTGCAAAACATGAGGACATGAAGGACATCACCCACCACCTCCAGATATTAAAATGCACAGAGGGCCCACCGGTGCGCTATTAAACTGTGAAAAAAAAATGCAACGCAGTGGATATTCCCCCCCCCACCCCACCCCCACCCAACCCCCACTCCCCGGCCCAAACAAAACAAAACAAAAATAAAGACTCATAACTTCGAGGGGAAACACACTCGTCTGTCAGAGTTTTGTAGCCTTGGAGCCACAGCATTGCCGCGGCGCCGTGGCTTAGTTGGTTAAAGCGCCTGTCTAGTAAACAGGAGATCCTGGGTTCGAATCCCAGCGGTGCCTGCATTTAATTTTTCTCCCCCTCACCCCTCCCCCTTACCGTTTACCCATTTCCCAATTTTACCATTAACGACAAATGGTGCCGATTATTAAAGAACATCTGGATCGCAGGAATTTTTTTTTCAGCCTTCAAACATTTTACACCAGTAAATCTGTGTGAAAAATCAATCCGATAGTTTGACCACCTCCTTGGTCAAGTTTTATTTGAGAGTGACAACCTCAGAAACATTTCTAAAGGGTGAACAGGGAATGACTTGCTTCCTTTGTCTTATGTCTTGCCAGCATTTCATCTGTCACAGTTGAGGAAGCGTTACCCTTGTATTTTTTTTAAAAGGCTATTTCTGTATTCATAAAACAACAGGAAATCATATTTTCAGTAACCCTGTTAATTTATTTTTCAGGACACAACCGTTGCAAACCGCGATGTTTTGTTTATTATTATTTTTTCTTCGCTCCGCATTTTCTTCGTCCTGTCTTTGGGGCTAAAACCCTGCTCGGTTAATAGTCTGTTGGAAACAATTGATCCGACTCTCGCAGGTAAGAGTGAGGCTTGATAAGCGCCTTGAACTGCTGCGCCCATCCGTGTTCACCAGTTTGTCCCGCTCAGGAATGGGACACACACGGTGCGTGTCAATTACATTGTTTCGACAGCTGTTTGGTAGCTGTTCATATTAAACTTGGACATTTCCTCAGTGTCATCTCCTTGCGGGACAGTTTCTGGGAAGCTCAGCCATAACCTGTCACGTTTTTATGCAGACTAGGTAAAAGGGACATGTTTGAATTTTTGCTGTTGTTTTCAATGGCACTTCCAATAATTTTGGAAGTATAATTTTTTTTGGTGGGGGGGGGGGGGGGGGGCGGTCGGGGATCAGCTTTTCGGTTCCTCTGAAACCGTTACGTATCAGCAGGTCATGCCTGTTGGAGCTAGCGCGAACCACATCAATATTGGCAGAATACGGATGTTGGTCTGTGATGCTGACACGTCCTAAACAGAAGCAGAAGGGACAGTGGTATGCATGGTAACTTATGTGGCAAAGTCTCAAGTACGGCCTCTGTTAAGGAATGCTGTCCAGTCCGGTTTCACAGCGACTTAATTTAGGAATCCCTAATATGTACTCTATATTCGCAGGAGTTTTCTGTATTATTCTAAATATGCAGTTTGCCTTTGCTACTTTTTAATTATCTATTTATTGCTAATATTTTTCTGTAGTTTTATAGGCTGAACCACCTTCTGCTAAAGTCCTCTACTACTTAAGGAGTTCAAGTCTGAGTACAGAATTGTCATGAAGATATAATAATTTTCATAATATTGTTGTGTTTCATTGTACAGGTACGTTAATAGTGGAGTTTGGATTAGTTTCTTTGTGTGTGTTAGGGATTTAATTAAATTGGAGGCAGCTGGTCTGGAGCTTTTGAGTTATCAAAAGGGAAGCTAGGTTTGAAATACTTAAAACATAAACAGGGTTGAAGTTTTAGAATGTGAGGTGTGAGGAACATTTGAATTTTTAGATGAATTAGGTAAGTTTAAATTTCAAAGATGGTAAGATGTTACACCTAGCCATAAAAAGCTAAGCCAAGCAGTGCGTTTATTTTTCCCAAATGTTATTGATAATATGAGTACTATGAAAGATTTATATTATGAGAAAAGTAAAGTTGCAAAAACATATTGGAACAATGGAATTTACCTTAAAATGAGAGAAACATGTATAAAGGAGATGAGGTTATGTGTACGGGGAAGGTGTTCTAAGATCTAATACAAGTGTGAAAAGCGTCTAGCCTCTGGGCATCAAGTTACTGTCTACAGGAACTGAAGCTAAGAAAACTCACTTTGAATATTACTATCCAGGGTATTGTGTGCTTTGCCTGGGTCTGTTAAAATATATTTTGTTTTATTGTTGTCCTAGCAGAGGTGTAACTGGGAGTCAGATTAATTAGGGGATTTAGGAGTTATTAAAGTAGTAATATGTAGACCTATGTATGTGCTTAAAATCTTTTCTTCTATTAAATGTTTAATTTAGTTTTGTAAAGAATCTCAGACTCGGTGGACTTATTATTACTGAATTTAAGGCACGCATCTCGAAATAAAATACAAATTGCAGAACAGTTGTGGCAGCTGTTTCAAGTTTCCCTCTGGGATTTGAGCAGCTCAGCATTTACCATCCTTTATGTTATAAAATCATAGAATGATACCATACAGACCATTCAGCCTATTGTGCCCATTCCTCTTCAAATATTTATCCAATTTCTTTTGAAAGTTATCATTGAATCGGCTCACACATCCTTTCAAGCAGTGCATTCCAGATCATCATAACTCACAGCATAAAACAAAATTATTCTCATCTCACCTGTGGCTCCTCTGCTACTTGAATCAGTTATTTCCTTATTTATTCTATCAAAACACTTCAAGGTTTTACACACCTCTATTAAATTTCCCCTTAACTTTGGCTGCTCTAAGAAGCACATTCCCTGTTTCTCCAGGCTCTACACATAGCTGAAATCTAGCATTCCTGATACCATTTATTACATTTCCTCCATACCCTAAGACCTTGTCATCCTTTCTAAAGTGTGGTGCCTAGAATTGCTCACAGTACTCCAGTTGAGACTTAATCGGTGATTTACAAGGTTTAGCATAACCTCCTTGCTAAATATGCCTCTGTTTTTAAAGCCCAAGGATGCCACATACCTTTAAAGCAGCCTCATAACTTGTCCTGCCACATTCAAAGTTTTGTATATGTCCACCCCCAGGCAGCTTTAACATTGTACTGTTTAGTTTATATCACCTCTCTTCATTCTTCCAAACAAAATGAATCACTTTATGGTTTGTATTAAAATTGACCTGCCACTTGTCTGCTCATTTTACTAGTCTGACTATCCCCTCCTGAAATCTGTTACCGTCCTCTTCACTGTTTTACTTCATGTTTGAGTTTTGTGTCATATGCAAATTTTGGAATGATGCCCAAGTCCAGATCACTAATATCTATCAAAATGAGCAGTGGTCCTGATACCAGCCCCCGCTGAGCATGAGGAAAATATCAGCAGTAAAAGCCCAAATCATCGAAATTCCAATTAAAACACAGGTTATTTCTGAGCCTATCTCAAATTTCTTTCCAAATCCTTTTCGGGCCTTTGTTCTCTTCTCTCTAATTCACTCAATGACAGGTCAGCTCATTAATATAAGATATCAAAATACTAATGTAGTCTCACACTGTATTGGAATCTGCAATGTAAGCTTTTCCCATGGAATTCCAATGTTAAAACTCAATGTTTACTTACATGTGTATATGTTGCCAGTAATACCACCAAGTGGCATTACAATGGGAATTTCAATTTCTTTACTGGTAACAGTTCCTTGTCTCACCACAAGGTGATGCTGTAGAACCTGACTAACGCTGTTACATCTTCCCTATTGTGCCACCTGGAGTTGGGAAGTATTGTACCTTATTTTACATTTTATGAAATTTTATGGTATATTTTTGTCTTCACTGCTTGGTGGTAAAGTGGAGAAAAATTAGGTGAGTTCTCTAACAGCTGTTTTGCCAGTTTACTTTTACTACACAAATGCTACCATATATTTAAAGGGAACAAAGTATTGTCTCAACTGAGCTAAATTTAGGCTATTCAGCATTGGGAGCCTATTCCGCCATTCAGTAAGATCATGGCTGATCTTTATCTTAACTTTGTCTACGTCATTTGGCTGCAAGTCTTTCTTTCTTAATGCTCTTGACTAGCAGAAATCTATCAATTTCAGACTTAAATTGAGCTAGTTTCTACTGTTTTTTTGTGGGACAGAGCTCCCCACTTCACCACCCTTTGCATGGAGTGTTTCCTAATTTCACTGCCAAATGGCCTGGCTTTGATTTTAAGCTTAGGTACGCTAGTACCCACCCCCACCCCCCGCCTTCACTAGAGGAAAAATGTTCTCTCTATCTACCTGATCAATTTATTTCAAAATCCTCAAACTGCAATCAAATCACCCTTTAAAATACATACCTGGTTTATGTAATCTCTCCTCAAATTCTGACCCTTAGAGACCTGGTAACATTTTGGTGAATCTGTGTTACATTAAAAGAGCAGAGATGGTGGTGTAGTGGTAACATTATTGGCTGACAGCTAAGTTAATGTGCTGGGGGTATGTTCAAATCTCACCAACTAATAATAAAATCTGAAGTTAAAAGTTAGTCTTAGTGACTATAGACTCATATCAATGTGGTTGACTCTGAAATGGTGTAGTAAACAACTCAGTTCAAGGGCAATTAGGGATGGGCAAAAAAGAATGAATTTTAAAAAATCTATAACCTTCCTAAGAGATGAGGTTCCCAGAACAGCAAGCAGTACTCTGATGTAGTCTAACCAGACATTTATAAAAACTGTAGCAAACCCTCATCCTCTTTATAATCTAGCCCTCTAGTTATTCCATTAGCCTTTTTGCATCTGATTACTACATTTTAGTAACCTGTATACATGGATCCTTAAATATCTTTGGACCTCCAAAGGCTGTTCCTGATTTTTTACCAATTAAAAATATTCAAATCTATTCTTTTTTGGCCCAAAATGGAGAAATTCACATGTAACTTCATCAAAGTCCATCTAACACAGTTTTTTCCACTCACTTAATCTATCATTTATAATTTTATGTTATCTACTATACACCAATCTTTGTCTCATCAGAAAACTGGGATAAATGGCTCTCTATTGTGTTATCTAAGCCATTAATACATGTAATTAATTAAACCCCTAACCTTTCAACTCGAGTACAAAATACCCATTAACCCCACTCTTCATCTTCAACCATCCAACTAATATCCTGAGAGCAATATTTGGCTTTCAATTCCACGAGTTTTAATTTTAGCTGTTAGCAGTATCTCAGTTGTCTTAGCACTTTCACCTTTGAATTACAAGATCCGTTCTGGTGCGTGAGCAGAAAAATCAAGGGTGTTACTCCAGTGCAGTGTCAGATATGCTGTTTTTCAGATGTGACGGTAAACCAAGGTCCCATTTGCATGCTCTGGAGATGTAAAAGATTCCATGGCACTGTTTTAAAAAAGAACAGTGAGTTATCCCTGATGTCCTGGCCAACATTTAACCCTCAACCAACATTGTAAATCAGATTATCTGATCATTATCTCATTGCTGTCTGTGGGAAGTTGCTGCCTGCAAATTCGCTGTCGCGTTTCCTACATTACAATAATGTCTACGTTTCAGAAGTACTTCATTAGCTTTGAGGCTTCCAGTGGTCAAGAAAAGTGTAATATAAATGCAAGTCTTCTTTTTCTTTTTTCTAATAATTACCTTTGTGGAACCTTACCTCCTGATTACTTCCTTAAAAAAATTCTATTAGGCTTGCAGGACATGGCCTACCCTTTGCAAATCCATGATCTCTCTGATTTAGCTCAAATTCCTCCAAGTACTCCTTTACAATGTCCATAATTATATATTCCAATAACGGTCCCACAACAGATGTTAACCTAGCTAGTATATAATTTCCCAGTGCATATCAATGATATGGGACTTGAATGTAGGGGTTTGTTTAAGAGGTTTTCAGGTGATGCAAAAAATTTGCCATGTAATTGATAATGAAGAAGAGATCTTAGACTGGAGGAAGATATCAATGAACTGGTCAGGTGAGTGGGATGTAGCAAATGGAATTCAATCCAGAGAAGTGTGAAGTAATGTATTTGGGGAAGGTTAACAAGGCAAGGGAATACACAATAAATAGTAGGATACTGATAAGTATAGAGGAACTGAAGGAGCTTGGAGTGCATGTCCACAGATCCCTGAATGTGGTTGGACAGGTCGATAAGATGGTCAAGACGGCATATGGGATAATTGTTTTAAATAGCTGAAGCATAGAATATAAGAGCAGGAAGGTTATGCTAAGACTGTATAAAATGCTGGTCGGGTCACAGCTGGAGTACTGCCTGCAGATCTGGTCGCCACACTACAGAAAAGATATAATAGCACTAGAGAGGGCATAAAAGAGATTTGAGGAGGTTGCCTGGTCTGCAGAATTTTAGTTATAAGGAGAGTTTGGATAGGCTAGGGTTGTTTTCTTTGGAATAGAGGAGGCTGAAGGGAGACCTAACTGAAGAATACAAAATGATGAAGGGTCTAGATAGAGTGGATAGGAAGGCCTTACTCCCCTTGGCTGAAGAGTCCATATTCCTGGGGGGCATAGATTTAAGGTAAGAAATAGGAGGTTTAGAGGGGATTCAAGTGGAATTATTTCCACCCAGAGGATGCTGGGGATCTAGAACTCCTTGTCTGAAGGGATGGTAGAAGCTGAAACTCTCATAACACTTCAATATGCACTTGAAGTGCTGTGTGCCATATAAATACAAGACTACCAAGCGCTAGAAAGTGGGATTAGGCTGGAAGGCTCCATGTTGGCCATCTCAGACACAGTGGGCCAAATGGCCTATTTCTGCGCAGTAAATTTCTCAAATTCTCTCCCTCACCTTCCTTAGATAATGGAGACACATTTGCAATTTTCCAATATAGAGGGATGATTTCCAAATTGGGAGAAGTTTGGAAGATTATGGTAAAGCATTGACTGTTTCCTTAGGTACTTCCTTTAAAACCCTTAAGTGGAAATCATCAGAAACCTGGGAATGGTTAATCTTTAGTGGCATTATTTGCTCCAATAATATTATCTTGCTGACGTTAACATTAGTGAGTTCCAGTCCTTGGTTTATTATTAATTTCCTTGGAATGTCAGGTGTATGTTAGGTCTCAACTGGTGTAAATTTATAAATTTACCCATTTGGTTTATCACCTCTATTGTTGATTCAAAATATCTCTCAGATCCACACCCTCCCATGCACTGGCCCTGCTTTTTTTTGTGTGAATCGCTTCTCATGCCCTGCATTCTACACCAGAAAATGCAGGCCTTTCCCCCAGACCTCTAGCCTAGCTTTCAGACCCCTACTTGGAACTCAAAAAGCTCCCCTGCAGTCCTAACATCTTCCCCTTGAACCAGCAACAAGCACCCAGCAATCACCTTCAGAAAATGCAGCGTATTACCCTCAGTAGCCGCTGTCCCCGCTTCACCAGTGCCCTGCATTCATGTAAATTGCTGCAGACATTGATGTCACTGGAAGAAAAACCGCAAGCCATTTTGCTATCACATGATTTTCACCTAGTGCTTAACATGGAAATAACCCCCTTCGACTTTTCAGTACGAATCTGGCAAGTTCTAATGGATTTTCTGTTTTTTTATATATTCTCTTTTTAAATATATTTCAATGTATTTCACCCTCCTGCCTCTATGGTGTGTTTTGCTCTTTTTTTAATTACTTATTCACGGGATGTGGGCTTCGCTGGCTGGGCCAGCATTTATTGCCCATCCCTGGTTGCCCTTGAGAAAGTGGTGGTGAGCTGCCTTCTTGAACTGCTGCAGTCCATGTGGTGTAGGTACATCCACTGTGCAGGTAGGGAGGGAGTTCCAGGAATTTGACCCAGCAACAGTGAAGGAACTGTGATATATTTCCAAGTCAGGATGGTGTGTGGCTTGAAGGGGAGCTTCCAGGTGGTGGTGTTCCCACCTATTTATTGCCCTTGTCCTTCTAGATAGTAGTGGTCGATGGTAGTGTCTTTTTTACTTCAATTCGGCACATGAGATGGCCAAGTCTGTTTATAAACAATTTTGATTTGGCATTGAAATATTTTTGGGATGTGGGCAACTGGGCAAAGCTGCCGCTAATTGCCTGTCCTTAGTTGGCCTGAAACCACATCTCCGCACACCCCAACCGACCAAAAGAAAATTAATATTAAAAACACATGTATTAATAATATTCAATCTACATAATTTGTGTTTTAAGTTAAATATCTCACTCATTGGATTCTTCCAAATTCTGGACCATCGAGCTGAATTAACAGATAACAGGATCCTGTGCTGCTTTAAAAGCTGACAGTTCTGATCTGGGTTTTAGCATTCACTTTCACATTTGAACTTCGAGTGTGATTTCTCTAAAACCTCACAATAATCATTTCAGAAAGAAGCAGACCTTTGGTCCATCTAGCCCATCTATCCACAGTATTCCCATGGTGCATTTTTGTAATAATCCTAAATCCTAGGTGTAAAAAGGGAATGCGTGATGTTTACAATTCAAAAACTCCCTTGCTGAAAAAGGAACATGCTTTTTCTGTGCCTATGAAAGGTTTTTTTTTTGAATACTGCACAGTATCCTGCTCGAAAGCCTTTGTCTAACAGGAAAACCCAGTGGTGTGCACAGAGCTGTACATGCCATTATATCTGACTTGCTGTGTTTAAGAGTTATTTTGCTATATATACACATACACACGCTGTTATAAAGAAAAGCAAGAGTTTACTTTATTGCATATAAGCCCCTTTCATGACTTCAGGATGCCCCAAAATAGGAAATGCATCAGCTCAAACATACACAGCAAAGTCCTGGCAAACAGCAATGAGAAAATGACCAGGTAATCTGTTTTAGTGATGTTGGTTGAATTATAAATATTGGCCACAACACCAGGACGAGCTCCCCTGCTCTTCTTCACATATGCCACGAGTGTTTTTATGTCCACCTGAGAGAGCAGATGGGTCCTCAGTTTAACATCTAATCCAAAAGAGCTCCCTCGATCCTCCAGTGAATTGTAAACCTCGATTATAGGCTCAAGTGTACAATGAGAATTTAACTTACAATTTTCTGACTCAGAAGTGAAAGTGCCACCATTTGAGCCATGGCTGATGGTAGCTACCTAAAAAATTTTACTTACACACCAAGAACGCTTTGCCTGTCGTTTTTTTTCTTTAGAAGTGGCCTTAGGGGTTCTGGACTTGGGAATAATAGATGTGAATGAGCTGTTTTCGCAGTTTCTTTATAGTTATGCTGGTATTTTTTTAACAGTTTTCTATCAGGAGGAAGCTCAAGATGAAGTATTTAAAGCAATTGTAAAGCGAGTTAGGGTCGTCAGGAACATTTTCTGCATTGTCAGCAATAATTTATTTCAGATTCAAAGACAAAAGTATGGAGACCGCTTTAACTAGTATCAACATCTGGTACAGCTGCTGTAGAAAAGGTCTGATATTGTTTCCCTCATAAAAGAAAGATGGAGGAAAGGACTCCATTATATACAACCAGCTAATATTGAACTCCAATCCTTTGAAAATTCAGGATTATGAGAATGGGTGCAGGGTTAGTTGAAGGCAAAACCTTACATCCCCAGAGTAAAATAGCTCTGCAGCAAGTGACACATTGAACTCCTCTTAAACGTTTAACTGAAAACTGGTGTGGTGCAATGTGGCTGTACATAAATTACACACCTGAACAGGGAATTGTGTGATGTGAACGTGTGAATGCAGAAATTTACGGAAATTATCCAATGCTAAAGGCCTTCTAAAGGTTACAATTTGAAAGAAAAGTGTAAATCACACGGAACATATTGATATAAAGGAGAAACGTGATGCGTACAAAACTTTATTAACAAATGCTTATTTTAGTCACAGCAGACAAATTGAATAAATACTTAAAAATCATGACTTCAAATAATAAATACCTGTTACAATTTGAAAATTGTTACTAATGGTAAAGGCTAGGCTTTGTTAAAGAACTAATTGGCTATCCTCATCTTTAGGATGTTTGTTCAGTTGGCTAATGCTTGATAATGACTGAGTGAAAGAAAACCAACTTATTTTGGGGGATCCAAAACAAAAACAGAATTACCTGGAAAAACTCAGCAGGTCTGGCAGCATCGGCGGAGAAGAAAAGAGTTGACGTTTCGAGTCCTCATGACCCTTCGACAGAACTCTGTCGAAGGGTCATGAGGACTCGAAACGTCAACTCTTTTCTTCTCCGCCGATGCTGCCAGACCTGCTGAGTTTTTCCAGGTAATTCTGTTTTTGTTTTGGATTTCCAGCATCCGCAGTTTTTTTGTTTTTATTTTGGGGGATTTTAGGTAAAGAGTCATATAATTCCAAATTATTCCACTAATAATTTAAGAGAAGAGTTACTTCTTAAAACAGTTTAAATGTTATCTTTTTTTTAGGATTAGCTATGAAATACTTAGCTGCAGCAAAAATTTAATTGCGCAGAGGCCCTTTTCTTAAAAAAAACTACATAGCTCAAAAATGCATCAGATTGTATACAACAATTCCCTTAATGCTCATAATTATACAATATTCAATTAAAAATCTTTATTTTAGACAATGTTATGCTAACTCCATTCACTTAAACTTTTGCCTTTATAGGCAACTGAAAAATCTCACATAGTATATTCTGTTAAAAATATCTTGATGCTTGGGAATAAAGACATTTTATGATCCCTATTCTTCCTCAAAGTGAGGCCCGTTTCATGTACCTGTGTGATAACAAGAAATCTGCTTTCATTAACTTCATTACAAAAAAATAGAAAATGTACTTCAAGTAATTTCTAATATTAGAAGTGGTGCTGTGTAGTAAAAGGTAGTTTTTGCTCAGCATTTATATTAGTTAAGCAACAAAGTAAAATAACAGATCTATTCTTTTACAAAAACCTGTTCTTAGCACTGCATTAATCTATTTACTTCAATGCAAATCTGTACCTTCTTATTACCAAAAACTGAATTAAAAGCAAACCTGTTGCAGAACTTCAAAATATACATTTAACTTTATAATCACCGAATAATGCTGTAAAACTATACTGTAATATACAAAACCAAAAAGGATTCACTGTTAATATATATAAACATCAACAATACATAGATCCAAACGTTAGGCAATGTGTGGCATTTAAAAAATGTACTTTGAAGAAAGTAGAGGATAGAAAGGATATTATGAATGCTGAATACACACATCAAATTTGCTTCATTTTAATACAGGCAATGACCTGAAACAGGTTAACGCTTCTGTTAATGTTGCAGCGGGGAATTTGATAAGAATGCGTTAAGTGTTCATGTCACATGGGTGACAGTCGTCTCTACTCTTATAACTTATCAGAACCACACAAAATAAATGAATAGCTAATAATCAGCATCTGTATTTGCTTAAAGTCTTGCATGTTTAGTTTATTTTATACAGCAGGCCTTCTCAACTAACTTTCGCTTCTGGTTCAAACTTGCAAGAAATGCTTTCTGCAGCTGATGTACAAGTCATAGACAAAACAAAAATACATTTCTCATTAAATACAGAAAGGTACTTGGTTTACACATTCATTTCTTTAATGTAGCCTTTTCTGCATTATTTACTGTAACCTGAGGATCCGCAAAGTGTCAGCATCCAGCTTTGCATTTTAAGTCCTCAATATAGCTTTAGATCTAGCTTGGCTGTGTAGGGTAAGCATGCAAGCTGAGCTGTTTGGCAATGGGAGCCTCCTGTCAGTAGAACAGTTTGGTTTGAGAGTACATTTGAGAAGTTCCACGCTGTATCCCGATGATTCTTGAAGCAAATGATAACTACATAAATGGAAACGAATCAATCTGCTTGGAAGGAACAACTTATCCTGTAATCTATTCACTTCAATGCAAATCTGTACCTTCTTATTACTGATAACTGAAGGGCACATTTTTCCTGGCTGTGGTTTTCGCCCTTGCTCAAGCAGGTGAAGCTCCTCCGTTCATCTGTATGATGACGCAGGCAGGCAATGAGTCAGATCAAGGCACTTGCGCAGATGGCGGAGGGCAGCCTGCTGGTGCTGGCGCTCCATTTCATACCTCTGTTTACACATTCTCAGCTCCTGTAGGGACAAATACCACAGGAATTGGTGTTTATTGGAACCTTTGATTAGAAATTAGTACGGTGGCCATTTTTTAAAAAATTAAGATGTAGAGACAATTGACCATTAATTTTTAAGAATTGAAGTCAGCTCAGTTTCATGGCTTCTTGATGTCAACAGCTGTGTCAGTGTGGGACTTGCAAATAAATATTGAAGAATTTCGGTCATTTCACACATTTTCATGGCACTACATATGGACGGCTGACAGGACAGTTCCTGGAGGTGTTTATGTGGGCAGTACAAAGCTGGAGCGACCAATTCCTCAAACATTCTCCATAAACTTTAAAAAAAAATACTAACCTCTCTCAACACTTTGATGTTCATAGCTGGGATTTTGCATTTTGGCAGAATCTTGGTGAAAAGTCGGTGCACCCGCTCAACTAGGCTAGTGATTATCGTTTAAGTGATTTTTGTTGGCATTCCAGTGAGATTCCTACCTTTGCTAGGGAAGGGAGGAAAATGGCTGCTGCAGGGCCTTAGGCACTACAAGCAGCCGAGCCTCATGCTGCTCATGGGGACAGCTGAAGATTAGTCTGATTAAAAAACAAATTAAACACGGCATGTGCAAGAGAGTAATCTATCATTTCGTGACTGATTACATTCCTTGGGGATGGACTTAAGTTTCAAATATCCTCCCAACCATCACTCAATGACGGCTGACACCCACGGTGGGAACTTCCGACTGGGAGTTGGTGGAACAGCTTCCGGGCTGATTTCCAAATCCATTAAATTGACGGGGGTGGGGCGGGTCATGAGAGGGTGGGGAAGGGGGAATCAGGCCTCATATATTTAACTCTTGCATCGACATAGGCAAATTAGCTCACCACGAGATCAAGAATCTGAATCTGTAGGAAAAAAAACTTTTGTTTATTCTAAACCACTGCAAGTGGAACTGTTGTGAATCTTTTAATTCTCTACCCCACAGGGTTGTGGATGCTCCATCACTGAATATAATTAAGGCTGAGATCGACAGATTTTTGGTCTCGCAGGGAAATCAAGAAATATGGGGTGTGGGTGGGAAAGTGGATTTGAAGCTGAAGATTAGCAATGATCATACTGAATGGCAGAGCAGGCTCAACGTGCCATATGGTCCACTCTCGGTCTTATTTCTTATGTTCTTATGAACTGTTTTGGACTAGACTCTTAAACATTTAATTTGTGATATTTAACAATTGTAAGTACAGAAAAAACGTGTGGTTTCTTAGGGAATGTTAGACAAAACTTTGTTGGTCTTGTTGACAAATTAAACTTGCAAAAGTTCTAATTATCCCAGATGGCCAAGTAGCAAAACGTTAGGGCAAGCAACACATGGGAGCATGGAGTGGATTAAACTAGATCTACAGTTCAGCTGTAGCAAAGATCTCATATTTCCATAAAGCCAACAGGATAAGGTAACCCAAGAAGCTCTTAGCAAAATGCTTAGTATGGTTCCTGAAAGATTACAGTTAGAAATAGAATGATTAAAAACATGGCAACTAATCGATGGAGAAAGCTGTCCACTCTCTGAACCTTATTCATGTTTTTGGTGAACTGTGCTGTTTTTAAAATGAGTTCTTACTTCAAGTTTACAGCTCTATTATAGGGACTAACCATTAACTTGTCTGTCTTAATGTCATCTACCCCCTACATGCTAACACAGTGCTGTGATGCTTTCCTGTTTAGTGAAAGATTATGGTACAGGTTGTTGCTGTTTATTTAACCAAATGCAAACCCTGAGCTCCTGATACTCTCTTATATGATGATATATGTGACTAATCTTTGCTTCAATTTGTAGATTATAGTAACATTTCAACTTACACCTTGGCTAGTAAATATTCCTTGATAATAAAGAAGGTTTCAATTAATGCAGAAACCATATAAAACATGCTATCTATAAACAATTGTACAGTAAAGGCCTAACACCAGGAGCACCTGATACTGACGTAACTACCGATGTAACTATGATGCAATTTACATGACTAAGAGACAGATCTGGAGGGACGCATAAATATAACCTTGTGTAAAGTTACTGAGATGTGCATAGATCTGGAAATAAACAAGAATGGTTTTTACGAATAACAGTCTGGCAGCATTAGGATACCAGGCAAACCCTTAAAAGAGGCCTATCTAGACCCCAAACCCAAGACAAAACAATAATCAAAAATAGCTGGAAAAACTCAGCAGGTCTGACAGCATCTGCGGAGAGGAACACGGTTAACGTTTCGAGTCCGTATGACTCTTCATCAGAGTCATACGGACTCGAAACATTAACTGTGTTCCTCTCTGCAGATGCTCTCAGACCTGCTGAGTTTATCCAGCTAATTTTGTTTTTGTTTCAGATTTCCAGCATCCGCAGTATTTTGCTTTTACAAAACAATAATCACCTGGCAATAAGTTTCTTTAATAGCCTCCGGGGCATATTGTTTTACAACGACCCACTTACATATGATCCTAATGCTAACATTAAGGGCAGGATTTTCCTGTTGGCGAGTGGGGGGGGGGGGGGGGGGGGGGGGGGGGGGGGTGGGGGGTGGTGAGGCGCTCGCTGATGCGTAAAATGATGCGCGGTGACGTTGGGCGAAACCCCCTACATCACTGCACTCCATTTAAATTTTCAGGAAGGTGGGGGCACAGCAATATCAACTGTGCGCCCGCTGACCTGTCAATGGCCAATTGAGGCCATTGACAGAGTAATTAAACTAACTAGTGGACCTGCCCGTCCAGCCTTAAGGTTGGTGGGCAGGCCAGGAGCCCCGGCAGGAATTAGAAAAAGCATGAAACCTTATCCACGGGCAGGATGAGGTTTCATATAGGTTTTTAAAAATTTTAATAAAGTTTTTGTAAAAATTGTGGACATGTCCCAACTCAGGTGACAGTGTCACATGAGGGGACATGTTAGGGAAATTTTATTTTTCTATTTTTAGCTTTCTTACATTTAAAGCCAATGTCCCTGAGGCAGCACTTAGCCTCAGGGAGATGACTGCTCTGTTTTGTGCACATGCGCAAAAGAGCGCAATCTCAATTTTGGGATTCCTCCGCCCCCCCCACCGTCCACACAGGAAGTGCATAGCACTTCCACACGGACGTCATGCTGGACGGGCCTTAATTGGCCCGCCCACGTAAAATGTTGCCGCGCCCGATCAGAAGCGCGCCTGTGTGCACCCGCCCTTCAACTTCGCCCCTGACGGGGGGAAAATTCAGCCCTAAGTGAAACAGTCCTTTTGTGCATGGAGATGGAGTGGATTTTCAATCTGGGGTCGGGTACTTGATGCTGAGATCATTTCTGTGTCCCGCCACAATGTGATTTTTATGTGCAAAGGCCCTAATTGGGCTGGTGCCAATTTGGGGTCCTATTAGTGGCACCGGGTGCAGCCTGGAACCGGGGATTAGATCTGGAGGGTGATTTTCAAATGCAGAGGCAGCCACGACAGGCTTGGTGTTGTCAGGGTGAATGTAGCAGATGAGAGCAGAGAGCTAGCGGCTTCACAGTCCAAACAAGTGACCAAACCCATCAGATACTTAACCCACTCTTGCATGTGAGCGCCTCGTTTTGACTATCCTTTTTTTCTCCAGGATATTAAATTAGCAGCCACAATAAATAATGGCTCCCCGCTGTGCTCCTGGCAGCTGTGCATTAGCATGCCCCAGATCATTCGCTCTTCCTGTTCTAACCTTTGAAAATTTAATTCTGTCCCTTGCCAACCTGTTAACAAGCTCTTCAACTTACTTAACAGCCAGTTAATTGAAGGCATGCAGGTTAGCAGCTCCCCCACACCTCCCTCGCTCAAGCCCTCCCTTTGAAAATAGCAGCGTGCCAGGAAAGCATCAGAAGGCTAACACACCATCCCTGAGCACTATTTTCAAAGCATGCCCACACCTGACCTTGCCCCCACAGGTGTGCCCTAGTGTGGATCTGTAGAATTTCTAGTGAGTTAATTTTAACATCAAACATTCAAACCGTAGCACTTATACATTATAGCTCCGAAATTCCTCTTGGTTGCCGTGTATGGGGCAAAACATCTGTCTGCCCCACACAAAACATATGACATTAAGGAGGCAGGACTGGCGATCTGACTCTTCTGGCTGGATGGGAACATGATGTTATCAGCAAAGTGAGGTGAGGTGTGCCAACCTGTGGCAGGCGGATGCAGAGCCTGAAGAGATACAATTATATCAAAAATCTGTGGGCAGATTGCACCCCCCTCCCCCAACCCACCATCTTTGCTCAGTGATCCAAGGGAAACTTGGTCAGTGTTGGCAGGGGTGCTCCCTTTGGTGAAGAGGCTGAGCTTTCTGGGCACATGGGACAAGCAGATGGCAGAGAAGTGGTCGCGGGGATTGGGTCTAGCTTCAACCGTTACGAATCACACAAAATGTACATGTGATTTATGGAAAGGGTCTGGAATTTGTAGTGAGCCTTCCCTCCCCCTAAAACTGACAATTAACAAAGATATTCTTCTCCCTACATTATCCGAAGTCTCTGCTTCCTGATTGCTTGCTGCAAACATCATAAAAAGGCTCCTCCTGCTGTGTTACACTTGAAAGGCCAAACATCAGTAAATATTCAGAGCAAATAGTTGACTGAAATGTTCTTTTAAAATCGATGGATGTCTCTTTGAACTAAATTATGATAAAACTCCACTCCAATGGATGGTTGGTATTTTACTCTAATATACAGTGGGCAGATCTCTCATTTTCACACAAGCAATCTAGTACCTTTATTGGAGTGAGTGCAACTGAAAATCATCAGGGCACCAAAATGTCAAACTTATGCCAAAACGCTCCAGTGTTTAATATAATTTAATTCAAAGGGGCATCCAGCAATTTTAAAAGGAATATTTCAGAGGACTTAGAGCTCTGCATCTTTACTGATGTTCATCCTTTCAAGTGTAAGCACTGCAGGAGGTGCCTTTTAAGCTGTGTGCAGCATGTAATCAGAAATGCAGGCTTACCTTACTTAATAAACACTGTTTTCAAGAAGCTGCTTTGTGTCCATGCATCTGGTTATTGTACAGTTAAGTCGTTTCTTACCAACATGTGTGCACTAAGGTGCTCTGCTGTCAAATTTAATTCGTGATTTCTCTCCTTAAGATGATTCAGCTGCTCCTGAAGGACTTGCCGCTCCACGTTTTTCTCTGTGTAACAAAAATTGTATTGCCAATTGTATTACTAAAAGTCACATCAGCCAATTTTATCCTTTCTCTTCACAACATAAGGCCATTTCCCCCTCCTGCACACTGAGTCTGGAAAGCTTTGCAGTTTTTACATTTTTAAAAACATGAACAAAATTGGAGCAGTCAGGTTTGTTTCTTTTTTTGAGTTCGTCTCAACTACAACTGTCTCTGCAATGCACAACTGTACATTGTTCGAGGCGATTTAAGAGTACTAACAAAACAGGAACATGCAAAGCAATGAGAGTAAAATCAGGAAGGTAAATACATAAAGAGACAAAGATCAGCCAGAGAGATAGGATAAAAGCAAGATGCATGGCATGAGAAAAAAATTCTCAACAAAATCAGAATGAACCAAGGTGGCAATATTTTGAGAAAATAAGAATCAGTGGAACAGGAAGATGTAAGAAATATTGCTACATTCTTTATGCTTTATTTTACTTTTTTCACTCAACATTTTTTTCTCCAAACTCTTTTATATATTGCTTTATTTCTTCTTGATCTTAAATCCTTTTTAACATGGCACTTAACATTATTGTACAAAACTCGTGCTTTGAAAACCATCCTTAATATAACAACAGCAACAGCGTACAGTTATATATGGTGTTTAACTTATGAAAACATCCTATGCACTTCACAGATAAGTAATCACACAAAAACTGACACTGAGCCAAAGGAATTATTAGGACGGGCGAGTAAAGGTTTGGTCAAAGAGGTAGACCTGAAGGAATGTCTTAAAGGAAGAGAGAGGTTGAGTGGGGACGAGGTTGGGAAGAGAATTCCTAAGCTTTGGGCAGAGGCAATTGAAGGCGCAACATTCAGTGGGTTTGGAGAGGCCAGAATTGAAGGAACGCTTAAAGGGTTGTAGGGCTGAACAAGATTACAGAGAAAGGGAGGGATGATGAGGCTACTAATAAATTTGAACATGAGAATAAGTTTTTTAAATTTAAGGTGTGGTAGACTGGGAATAAATGTTGGTGAGGCAGGTACTGGGATGAAGGTTGAGCAGGACTTGTGCAAGTTAGGGTACTGTTAAGATCTGTCTCCAGATATTGAGCCTGAAATTCCATGGAGTGGCCTCGGAGCGGGGATGGAGCTGTCGTGTCTCAGAAGAGCAGGTCGGGCATCAGGGGGGAGGGGGTGGGTTGGGTCAGGGTCTCGGGAGGGATTGGGTCACATTTCGGGGGTTGCCAGATCAGGCAATGTGTGTGTGGTGGGGGGGGGGGGGTTGGGTCTCAAGAGGGGTTGGCAGGACAGGTCTCTGGTAGTGGTCGCGTCAGGCCTTGGGAGGTTGGGTCAGGGTCTCGTGGGGAGTGGGTTCGGGCCTCAGGGAGGATTGGGTCAGGTTTCGGGGGATGGTCGGGTCAAGCAATGTGGTGGGGGGTCAGGTTGGGCCACAGAGGGCTGGTGGGGTTGGGGTCTCAGGGGGGTGAGTCGGCTCTCGCGGGGGTGGAGGGGGTGGGTTGGACCTCAGGGCGGGGGTGGTGGCGGTGTAAGTCTGTGGTCAAGTCTTGGGGGTGAGTACCGATTGGGTGGGGTGGGGGGCGGGGGTGAGGGGAAGAGTCCTTAGGGAGGTGTGGGATTTCTGTGAGGTGGGGAATCCAGTGGCGTGGGTTCCCATGGTGGGGGAACCGCCTGGGGAGTGGCGCGAGTTCCATGGGGGGGCGGGGGTCCATGTGAGTGGGAGAATCTCTTGGATGGAGGAGATCTTGGTAGAGGGGGGAGAATTCTGTGGGTGCTATCCCATGGGGGTGGAGAGTCTTTGTGAGAGTGGGGAGTCTGATGGGGCTGCAGGTTGTGTCCCGTGGAGGGTTGGTGTGGGTCTGTACAATAGTTACCCAGAAGTTAGAAGTGGTTTTAATCCTTCTAACTTTTTCTGGGTAACTATTGATGTAACAGTTGGAATCATCTGAAGTTTGTGATTTAAATCACATTTTTGGATGGTTCCCATTTAGGACAATTGCCCAAAGGAAATTTGCATTTCCCAGGCAATTTCTGTGCAAACCTCACCTGGGAACTTCCAGGATGGGGCAGGGGGTTTCCCAGCGCATCCTTTGGGTACCACCACCACCACCACCACCACCACCACCACCACATCCCCCCCCACCCTGCCCCCCACGCCAGTTACACTGCCCTGAAGCTCAGAGGTTACGGACCAATGTTGTCGAGGGGCAGGATGCAAATGAGAAATAGGAGGGAACTAAGGATAGATCTTTGGGGGACTCCAGAGGTAATGGTGCAACGACAGGAAGACAAGCCATTGCAGAAGATTCTCTGGTCATGACTGGAAACAATTGAGGACATTGTCATTTATATAGCGCCTTGCATACCACAGGACTTCTCAAAGTGCTTTACAGCCAATGAAGCATTTTTGAAGTGTAAAAAATAATGGAGGCAGCGTTCAGTCTCATTAGACAATAGATTGTCCTGTGGCAGTCAACTGTCAAGCATCGCCTAGTGTGGCTCAGGTGCCCCACGCCGACCTGGCAGTCTCTGCCACATTTGCTGCAGAGGAAGCCAGTGTGCTGAGAAGATGCAGGATTCACTGGCCTCTGTTTTCTCAGGGCCCTCTTCTCGGCCATTTGAGCTTTTCGTTTCTGCTTGCCTCTTCCAATGCCCCTCCAAACTGTCAGCCTCCAGATGTCATGGCCATTAGCCAGTTGTCTCCCAGTTGTCAGTGTCGATGTCCACCATATTCATATCTTGCTTATAACTGGTCTTGTGGCAGAGGTATGGATGCCCAGGAGGTCATGACCCAGTGGTCAATTCACCATGCAGAAGGTCTTTGGGTATACAGCTGTTATCCGTCCAATGAACGTGGCTGAGTCAGCCCAGATGTCGTTGTCTTAGCAATGTGTGTATGCTGACAGAATTAGCATGCTCCAGCTCCGAGTTGGTGACCTTGTCCTGCCAAGAGCTGTTGAGGATACATCTGAGACAGGGAAGGTGGAAACTATTCAGCCTTTCTCCTGTTTACCATATGTTGTCCAGGTCTCACTACTTTAGAGAAGTGCACTGAGGATGCAGGCTTGATAGATTCACAATTTGGTGTTCCCAGTCAAATTTCTGTTGTTCTACAGTTTTAAACATGGACATAGTAGCTGCAGCTTTTGCAATGTGTGTATTGATTTCAGCATCAAGTGATAGATTGCTGGTGATTGGGGAGCCTAGATGTGTGAAACTATTCACAACCTCCAACATCGTATTACTAATGCTGATAGATGACAGTGTGGTAACATCCTGGACCATGGCATTTATCTGCCTGACACTGCTGGTCAAACCAAACTCTTTACAGGCATGAGAGAGCCTGTGCATTTGCTGCTGCAGCTGTTCCTCAGTATGGAGTGTTAGTGCAGCATCGTAAGCATAGAGCAACTCTCTGATGAGGACTTGCAACACCTTTGGCTTGGATCTTAGGTAAGCAAAGCTGGACAGCTTTCCATCGGTTCTGGCATGTGAATAGACACCCTCTGCAGATGACCTGAAGGCATATGACAACAGCAAAGAGAAGAATATGTCAAAGAGCCAGAACACAACCAAGTTTTACCCCACTGCAGACCTCAAAGGGTTCCAATGTTGCACCGTCATAGCTGATCTTACCCATCATGTTGTCCTGAATAGAGGAGAGCACATTGAGCAGCTTCAGTTGTCAGCCAATTTACTCCAGCAGCTTAAATAGATCACCTCTGTTCACATGGTTGAATGTCTTGGTGAGATTGATACAGGCTATATATAGTAGTCTCCTTTGTTCACAGCATTTCACTTGCAGCTGCTGGACTGAGAAGTTCATGTCAATTGTAGATCTTCCGGTTCTGAAACCATACTGAGATTCGAGTTAGCTGCATTCAGCCAGGATCTACAATCTGGCAAGGGCAATATGGGTAAATGCTCAGCAGAGCAATGCCTCAAAAGTTTTTGCAAACACTGCAGTCGCCCTTGTTCTTGTACAGGGTCACAATCTTTGTATCATGCATATGCTGAGGCAATGCCTCCTACCTCCTGTTGAAACAGTGAAGTTTGTGCAGATGCTGCAGGAATGCTGCTTTCCCATGCTTGATGAGTTCAGGCGGTATTAGTATCAACACCTGCAGCTTTACTCATGGCAAGCGAGTAAATAGCTTTGCTAAGCTCCTCCATTCTGGGTTCAATATCCAGCTTTGCCATGACCAACAGGCTTTCTATAATATAGCTTCCTCAACAACATTATTCTCCCTAGAGTACAACTCAAGGTAGTGTTCAACCCATCTCTCCACTGTTTACTGCAGTCAGTGATGGCTTCCCCACCTTTGTTTTCAATGGAGACATTTTCTTTGCTGATGGACCTGTTGTCTTTTTGACACCTTCATACATGCCCCTAGCATTCTCTGTGTAAAAGAGCATCTGGATATTCTGGCAAAGCTGTACCCAATAGTCTTTGGCACACCACCTGGCAGTTCATTGGATTTTACTTTGGAATCACTAGGGGCTGCTCAGTTTTCTTACTTGGAACTCTCTTGTAATTAATGAGAGCAGACTGCTTGGCTTCAAAGATAGGTTCCATCACAGTAATGTCAGCCTTGATTTTTCTTCTCTTGCTTCCCATATATTGAGATTGTGATTTTGTAGGTAGTGTCTTGAAATATGTTCCATTTTGTTTCTCCACTCTGGGTGGTGTTATGAGCTCGGTC
Organism: Carcharodon carcharias; assembly: GCF_017639515.1. Lineage (NCBI taxonomy): Eukaryota > Metazoa > Chordata > Chondrichthyes > Lamniformes > Lamnidae > Carcharodon > Carcharodon carcharias. The sequence goes on from NC_054469.1 coordinate 202,377,990, forward strand.
AAAACCAATAACATTTTTTTCAAAAAAAAAATCAGAATTCCAGCTATTTACTGAAAGGATGAAAGCACAAGATTCCACAGTTGAAACAAAAGAATTTTTACCATACAAGAGTCGAACAAAGCAAACACTAAATACTATCTTGAGTAACCATCCATACTCTAAAACTCAGAATCAACATAAATTAATCATGAATTTACAGGCAAATTGTAGTTCATTATAAACTATAAATTACACATTAAATGGCACATGCAACTGAAATAGAAAACTTATTAATTGGTGCAGCAGTCCACTCAGCATGTATGTCATCAAACCCAGTCAGAAAGTTCTTCAAAACTCCGTCTTCCTGGCAAAGAATTTCAAGTTCCTCTTTTTCTAGCATTTAGCCTGATCCTCAGCCGATAGCAGAGTACAACCAACTTGAGTTCCACTGACATGGTCATCACCAAGAATGGCAAACTTCTGCAGAACCTCCTTGATTCTGTTTATGATGGTCTGGATGGTGTAGAACCACCAATGTTATCTTCAAGTAACAAAAATAGCTGGAGCAAATGTATATTTGCCTATTCTCAACTTCTGGATTTAGTCTCTGTCTTCTTCAACCTGCCTGTGCTGCACCACTGGAATCACCAGCTGAACTCTGATGGCTCTGTGTCCTTTTCAAATGGTTTCAACCAGTTTCAGTACCCTCAAGAGTTTTGGTTTCCAATCTCAGTTTCAGTTTCCTTAGAAACTCGAAGAGTCAGTTTCCTTTCTCAGTTTTCCTTTTTGGTTTCCCTTTTCAATCATGAAGTCTCAAAAAATACAAGCTTTAAAACCACTGATTCCATTACAGTGGGAATGCAGGAAACTGGCTGTTCAATCATGTCATGGAGCTGTGGGATTTTATCTGGGTAAGCAGTGCAGCTGACGTTAATACAAGGATGACATTTCTGCTTTGAATGAAAAAACTTCAAGGGGTGTATCCTCACCCTAGTGTACCAGGGAGTGATTGTTATAGTAGCTGTGCATATTGAGTATGCAGGTCAGAGAGTCATGCCTGGTGAAGATTAGGTCCAGCCAATCTTGAATATCTCCAGAACACCTTGTGGTGTGGTTTGTTCTGAAAGGAGGTATTCATCACACAAAGCTTGTGGTAACAGCGTAACTCAAGTGCTGTAGTCTTAGCCATTCTCATTTATCATTCCCAGGCCATGATGTCTCAGGCAGGAGGGCCATGCCTCATGTTCTGTGCCCACTCCTGCACTAAAATCCCCCAGTAGGTAAATCTGTTTTGACTTAGGGATTCTGTTGGTAGCAGTGTCAGAATCCTTCAAGAACTGGCTCTTTTGCCTCTGTCGTGGAGCACAACATTGGATCATAGATACTCCTGAGGTTAACTGGCCCTGTTTGAGTTGAGCGGCGGGCGGAGAGATGGAGTGGGGGTGGGTCTATCACCATGAGTAGCAAGTTCCTTACAGCGAAGCCTACACCTTAGTCATGTGTTTCCTCTGAACTTGTCCACTGCTAGATGAACATATAATGATTTTTCTTTCGGTGACCCGCAATCAGCAAGCCTTGTCTCCTGCAGGGAAGCTATGTTGCTATTCAGCCTATCAAGTTCCACGTTGATCACAGCTGTCTTGTGTACATTATTGACCAGCTGCAAGTTGTCTGTCAGTCCTGTGCACATGGTCCTGATGTTCCAGCTTGCTAATGGAAGAGTTGTCATTTTTTTTGTTGTTGTTTGTTTGCTTGGTGCGGTGCATTCCATTCAAAAGAAACTCTAAGCTCCAAGCACCTACTGAAGCAGTTGGGCTGTGGCGGGTCAGCACCTTGCTAGTCAGGGGCTGCCAGACTTGAGGTGAGTGGTGGCTGACCGGTGGGGCATGATGGCCTTCCCACCATCGGAGACTGTCCTGTTCTCTACACAAACCGAGTTGTGTTCATCACTCATAACTGCTGCTTCCTGTGTTGTGTTAATGCTCTGCCGCAAAACTGGAGTGTCCATTTCCAGGGCACAATGGAGACCTTGGCTGCCCAAATGTCAGGAACCCCCCCTTGACCCTGTTTGAATTCAAAGGAATGCAAAGCACACTGTTTGGCACCAGCTCAGTTGAAGGATTTGCCAGAAAGCTGACACTTTTGGACATCAGTCTGTCTTTGGGCTCTACTCCAGATTTTTGGCCTCCTTTAGCCTTCAACTCTTCCATGGAATCGAAAGGTCAGTGGAGCTGTTCACCCGTAGCTGGGAATTGGGTTGAGTGCCAAGGTGCGTCCACGTCAGTGGGCCTGCACACTGCACATCTGGGGGGCCAAGCCTCCTCCAAATTCCTCTTAAGCTTTAGCCTGGGGCTGCAAGGGACCCAGTTTCTGTGTGTTGCCACAAGGAGGCACAGCTGAGGACTTGTTGATGGAGGGGCTGTGAACTGACAAGGGGACACACATTTGGCTCTCGTTTTCACATTGCTGCTAGCTAGTGCTATAGGCTGAAAATGAGAAGCAAACTAGTACATAAAAGTGGAAAGCACGTGAACTCTCTTCAGCCACATCTGCATCACATTGTCACTTTTGTAATGTAGAAAACATGATAGCCAATTTGTATGCATTAAATTTCCACAAACAGCAATGTGATAATAAGCAGGTAGTCTGTTTTTGTGATGTTGATTGACGGATAAATATTGGCCAGGATATCAGGAAGGGCTTCCCTGTTTCCCTTTAATATAGTGCCATGGGAATTTTAAGGGACGCCTGAGAGGGCTGTTGGCCTTGGTTTAACATCACATCCAAAAGACAACAGTTCTGATAACGGAGCACTCCCTCAGTCAGCCTTGATTTTTATGCTGAAGCCCTGGTGAGGGACTTGAACCCACAAAAAAGACACAGAAACTGGGTCCCTTGCAGCCCCAGGCTAAAGCTTAAGAGGAGCTTGGAGGAGACTTGCCTCCCCCAACCCCCGAACAAACTTGAAAGGACAAACACCAGCAAATATTCAGAGCTCCAAGTTTAGAGCCTTTTCAATGCTCAGGCAGGGACAGAAATCCAATTAGAGAAACTCAGGCCTGGAGTTTTGAGAAAGATGGGCATGGATTTGGGAGGCAACCACACTGTTGGAGAAACTTCTCCTTGAGTTCTCTGCCCAAAGGCAGATCCAACACACAGCGTCACACTCTCCACCACACATGGGGCAAGAAGGCAGGGAATTGAACCCCATGCTGTTGGCACAAATCTGATCCACACCAGCTATTGGGCCAAATAAGCCAGCCCCCAAAGGAATCTGAGGTGCTGTGGCAACATGCACATTGTAGCCTGAAGCTTTGGATAGTGATGGTAGAGGCTCCAATTCCTTTCCATCATCTGGTTGACCAGGAATCTCTCCCACTCTTACTGATTGCCAGTGGCATTTGTTGGAAGGATTTGCAAGTTGATACTCAAACTGTTTGACCACGTTATGAAGGCACCTTGGTCATCAAGTCCTGGAGTGAGACTTGAACCTGGAGCTTCTGGCCCAGAGGCAGGGTTGCTCCCACTGCACCACAAGACTTCCCTGTTAGAGAATATAAATAAGTTTTTGCAGCTTGTAACTGTATCCAAAGCAATGACTAATGCAAGAATTATGAGTAAAATAAAGTGCAGCATGTATGGGTAAAAGATAATGAGCCTAAGAAAACAGTATGTGTTTCTGCCCATTGCCTTTCTGAAGTTCAAGATTACACATCTTGAATAAATAGTAGAGAAAGCAGAATCTTAAGATTTTAACTAGTTTATTAACAGCTGCACAGGAAGGTATTCAGGAGAGATATACATAATGAAAGATAGGTGACCACTGTCTAAAAGGATGATAATTTTAGCCAATCTAAAAAAGATGAGGTCCCGTTTGTGCATGTTCAGCAATCTACTTGATGACCTAAAGTAATAAGATTCCATTAAAAATTAAACTCAATTACCTAAATGTCACAAGCTAAAATTTGATGACTGAAGTGAACTGTAAAAGTCACATATCTGACCATATATGAGCAATGACATGACTGTAAAGAGGGGAAAAAGCTCTTTGTTATCTGTCACTTTGGGAAAATAGAGGAAGCAGTGAACTCAGCCCAAGTATCGCAAGTGTGTGTGTGCAATCAACTGCTGAATTATAGGTTGCATTAGAATTGGTTTGATAAGACGATTGGTAACTGTCTATTAATTATGTTCACGTGGTCTTTTAACCAATAAAGAACTGACATCTCATGAATTAACAGAACCAGAATGTAACAAATATGCTCAAAGACTTTGGAGAGGAGAGGGAGGTTGGAGATCAGGTTGTAGTTTGCAAGGGGAGAGGGGACAAGGGTGGATATTTTAAGAAGGGAGAGGATGGTGGCAGATTTGAAAAGAAACGAGACAGTACCCGGCGTGAGGGAGGGTATTGTTTACACTATCAGTTGGCATGGGGACTAAAAAGGTCAGCAGTTTAGTGGGTATAGGGTTGACAGAGCAGGAGTTAGGTCTCACAGACAAGATGAGCTTGGAGAGGATATGAGGGAACATACGGCAACATTTTCTCCCCATCGGGGGGGATGTGCGGGAGCGGGCTTGGGCGGGTGGGTTCCCGATTGGCACCCCCAGCTGGGGACGTACTGCCATTTTATATGGGTGGGCCAATTAAGGCCCAGCCAGCGTGACGTCCACCAGGAAGCGCTATGCACTCCCTGTGCGGACGGGAGTGGGGATTCCCTAAGCCGGGAGCATGCTCTTTCGCGCATATGCACGAAAGAGCGCACAGATCTCCCTGAGGCAAAGTGCCATCTCAGGGAGACCAGCTCAAGTTTGAAACGTTGAAGAAAGATTAGAAAAAAAATTACTGACATGTCCCCTCTGTGCCACTGTCACATGAGCTGGGACATGTCAATTTCTTTAATTTAGACATTTAATACAAATTTTAATACCCTCATGAAACCTCATCCTGCCTGTGGATGAGGTTTCATTTTTTTTCGGAAGCTTGCCTGGGCTGCTGGCCTGCCCGCCAACCTTAAGGTTGGCTGGGCAGGTCCATTGAGTGATTCAATTACTTTGTTAATGGTCTTAAGTGGCCATTGACAGGTCAGCGGGCGCGCAGCCGAGTCGGCTGTGTGCCCGCCAACCTGAAAATGTAAATGACGTGGGGTGACGTCAGGATGCCCAGCCGATGTCACTCTGCATCATTTTACGCGTCGGCGAGCGGGCCCTGTCCCCCCACTCGTCAACCGGAAGATGCAGCCCATAGTAAAACCAGAAAAAGATGCAAATTTAGAGCTAGGGTGGAGTGATCTTTTCAGGGAGAAGGGAGAAAGACAGCGAGACAAAATAGCAATTTTAATTATCCTTAACCATAACTAATTTTCCTTTTTTCTTCACAATTTTTAAATTGTCTTTTCATTCTGAGTTTCTTTGTCTCACTGTTGTTCTTACTTCCCCCGTGATTAGTAAGCTGCACACTTTTCGTTTTGTTGTTGATCATACTTTGATAACATAATGGAACAAATGGAGCTAATATCCACAAATTCAGTGTTATTAAGGACTAGTAAAAGGGCATTTCAAGATGGAAAAGGTTAGAAGCCATTCTTCTCTGGTATTTTAAATATGCAGATATGTGTAATTACCCCTGAGCTCCATCTTTATGTATACAATTAATGGCATAACTAGAAACAGAAATGTAACTACTGCAGCCAATCTGAAGTGTTTCCAAAGCCATTAATCATTCTCACTATTTCACGGGCTGTCAGCAGGCTTGGTTCTAATCAGGAATAATACAATAAAATGAATTAGCATTTGGTGACACAAAAATTTTTTTGTTCCCAACAAATGTTTTGGCACTCTGACATTATTTACTGATTCTCTCAAAGTGAAGGATCGAACATGTTAGTCAAACATACAGTGTGGTCTTCCAGCTACATGTGGGGTCATTGCAATTTTCCTCTTACAACGATGTAGTTTGAAACTTCTCATGCCTGTCAAAAATGGATTATAAATGACCTCACTACAATCTGGGGATCAAACATGTGGAAGACAAGGTCCCTGAGGGGTAAACTCTGGCCTATGTAGACTATCACTGAGCATTTCCTTGCTTTTCCTGAAACTCCCAACTGAACGGCTAGAATCCTGTTGAGGCATTGGGGGTCTTGCCTGCCGGCTGGAGAGCTGGCGAGATACTCTTTTTGGGAAGGCCCACTGAACCACGAGCCAATCAGATAGTGGTGAGGCCAGCAGCAGGCCTTCCCCTGGAATCAAGGCTGCAGGGCAAAAGTCCCACTTACCGAGAGCTGCTGCCCAGAGGCTGGCAGCTCTTTTTTTAAATTCATTTATGGGATGTGGGCATCGCTGGCTATGCCATCATTTATTGCCCATGCCTAATTGCCCTTGAGAAGATGGTAGTGAGCTGCCTTCTTGAACAGCTGCAGTATATGTGGTGTAGGTACATCTACAATGCTTTTAGGAAGGGAGTTCCAAGATTTTGACCCAGCAACAGTGAAGGAACGGGGATGTAGTTCCAAGTCAGGATGGGGAGTGGTTTGGAAGGGAACTTCCAGGTGGCGGTGTTCCCATGTGTCTGGCGCCCTTGTCCCTCTAGATGGTAGTGGTCATGAGTTTAGAAGGTGCTGCCTATGGGGCCTTTGGAGTTCCTGTAGTACATCTTGTAGATGGTACACAAAGCTGCCACTTGTTGGTAGTGGAGGGAGTGAATGTTTGCTGATGTGGTGCCAATCAAGTGGACTGCTTTGTCCTAATGGTGTCAACCTTCTTGAGTTTTGGAGCTGCACTCATCCAGGCAAGTGGAGAGTATTTCATCACACACCTGGCTTGCGCCTTGTAGATTGTGGACAGGCTTTGGGGTGTCAGAAGGTGAGTTACCCACCACAGAATTCCTAGCCTCTGACCTGCTCTTGTAGCCACGGTATTTATATGGTTAGTCCAGTTCAGTTTCTGGCCAATGGTAACCCCCAGGATGTTGATTCAGTGAGGGATTCAGCAATGGTAATGCCACTGGGGAGCAATGATTAGATTCTCTCTTGTTGGAGATGGTCATTGCCTGGCACTTGTGTCGCGTGAATGTTACTTGCCACTGGTCAGCCCAAACCTGGATATTGTTCAGGTCTTGCTGCATTTGGACCTGGATCGCTTCAGTATCTGAGGAGTTATGAATGGTACTGAACATAGTGAAATCATCAGCGAACTTCCCCACTTCTGACCTTATGATGGAAGGAATGTCATTGATGAAGCAGATGAAGTTGGTTGGGCCTCAGACACTACCCTGAGGAACTCCTGCAGTAATTTCCTGGAACTGAGATGATTGACCTCCAACAACCACAACCACCTTCCTTTGTACCAGATGTGACTACAACCAGTGGAGCATTTTCCCCCTGATCTCCATTGACTCCAATTTTGCTAGGGCTGCTTAATGCTACACTCGGTCAAATGCTGCCTTGATGTCATGGGCATTCAGTCACACCTCACGAGTTAAGCTCTTTTGTCCTTGTTTGGACCATGGCTGTAACAAGGTCAGGAGCTGAGTGACCCTGGCGGAACCAAACTGAGCAGGTTATTCTTAAGCAAGTGCTGCTCGATAGCGCTTGTTCCATCACTTTACTGATGATTGAGAGTAGACTGATGGGGTGGTAATTTGCCGAGTTGGATTTGTCCTGCTTTTTTCCCCTAGATGTTAGTAAGGAGGACTTTGCAGGGTCAACAGGGCTGGATTTGTCAATGTTGTTTCCAGTGCCTTGGTCAATTGCAGGTTGTCCGTCCGGTTTCATTCCTTTATATTGGCTTTTTAGCTGTTTGATACAACTGAGTGGCTTGCTAGGCCACTTCAGAGGGCATTTAAGAGTCAACCACATTGCTGTGGGTCTGGAGTCCCATGTAAGCCAGACTAAGTAAAGGACATTAGTGAAACAGATGGGATTTTATGATAATCAACAATGTTTTCATGGTCATATCTAGATTTTTATTGAACTCGAATTTCGCCATCTGCCTGGTGGGATTCAAACCTGGGCTCCCAGAGCATTACCTTGGGTCTCTGGAATACTAGTACATGTAGTGACAATACCACAACACCACCACCTCCCCACTGTACTCAGCAGTGCCACTGGGGAGGTCTTGGCTGCTGCCAGAAGGAGAGGCACCAGGGTCCAGCAATCGTGGAACAATCCAGGCCACAGATAAGTAGTGTTGTGTTGCCGGGTGTGGGGGTGGTGCACAATTTCATGTGATGGAAGTCACGGGGAGAGTGGTGCAGGGGTGTCGGCAGCAAGGGCAGGAGGATGGTTCTCAGGGGATCCCCCCCTCTCTTCCCAATGTCCAGTCCCCCGATCAGGCACTGAATACCTTTAACTGAGGGACCAGCCCTGCTGGAGGTGACAAGCTGGTTGCACAGTTTTAACATGACAACAGGCCCACCTGCAGTTGGGTTAACATCAGTGGCAGCTGGATGAGGCCCTAACTGGTCATTAATTGGCCACTTGAGAACCTTATTAGGCAGCAGGGCTGGATGGTCAACCCTGGGCCTCCCCACCTGGAACTTAATTCTGGTGGTGGTGAGAAGGCAGCAGGGTTCATGTACCCGACCATCCCACCTAATGACATGCATTTTCCTGTCTCCAAGCAGATGATTCTGCCCAATATATCTGAATCTATGCATGCAGAATACTGAAATGTTGCACCTGCGCTATCAGTCACTTCCACTTGATCAGAACTAGCTCTCATTTTTTAAACAAAAGTGCTGAGAAGTGGGACCGCTTTCTGTGATCTGACAAGAAGTGAAATCAAGCAAAGTGTAGTTTTTTGGTAGGCCAGGGACTCGGGAGTCAGAAGTCCAGTGCCTGAAACGAATGCTTAGATCTCTGCAGAAGTAAATTCTTGGATCCCAGCAGGAGTCAATGCAGGAGATAAAACTGGTAAGGCAATGAGCAGTGCGAAAGTGCTTTGAACTTTCACACATTCTACGCAAAATACCATCTTAAGCGTTACACATATTTTTAAGTTTTAATTTGTCAAAATGGGCTAAATAAAGTCACGTAAAGTGTCATTAAAAGCATGCTCTGTAACTGATGCTATTGTGCTTTATTTTTAAATGTGCAAAATTACGCTTTCAACCCTGTTCCATGCTCTAACATTGCTTTGGTTCCATTACACCAGGCTGAAAAAAGTCTTGAAAATAGTAAGTAATCCTTAGCAAAAAAAACAATGGGGATGGAATACCCTGCCAGAAACAGTGGGCTGAATGCTGTGGAGGCAACCAGGGTCTCGGCCATCAGCTGAAGAGCCAGTGAGATCCCCGCGTTGCCTCTCAAGGCCCACCCCATCATGTGGCAATCAGGCACTTGACAGGCCAATGGCGGGCCTTCCTCAGGATCAAGGGCCACAGAGGTGGAAGTCCAGCCCGCCAACAGTTGCCAGCCAATCAGAGGCCGCAGCTCGATTGAATGGCAGTGCCACTGGGGAGGTTATGACACCAACCTGAGGCCTAGGATCGAGGATGGACCCAGACACAAAAGTGAGTGATGGCTGGAGAGGTTTCGCAAGGTGGGGGTTGTGGGGAAGGGGTGGGGCTGGGTGTCAGCAGCAAGGGCAGGAGAGTGGTTCTCAGCAGGCCCCACCCCCTTCCCGATTACTAGTCGTCACCAACATGAAGTCCCATCATTTGAAGCCCAAGCCTCATTAACATCCTTCCAGTGAACTGATTGCCAAGTGGTTGCCTTGTTGCACTTCACTGGTTGTGGCATAGGGGAAAATTAACTGGCTCCGAGGTTGAACTAACTGACAGTTAGAACCTGGAAGGGGAGGGGGTGTGGAGAAGAAGTGCCTTGGGCAGCTGGCAGCAGGAGGAGCATTCCAAATACTAAATATTTCTTAGACTATTTTTCTGAGCGACCTTCAGCAGCTCCTTTAAGAATCCATGATCAACGTCTATTAGCAATATACACAGCATGTGTGGTGTATGCACTCAACTTATTTATACTTCTTGTACTCCAAAGTTATAATCGGTGTCATTGGAATCCGATTTCCAGTTTCTAAATGGACTCCCACCTGAAACAGGCAGACACTCTAGTCGCCCAACTCAGGACCCTACCAAGAAGACAGTTGCTGCAGCTCCACTGAACTGACCCACTGCCGTTTTCAGGCCACTATCACCCTATTTATGTCGAGTGGAGTGAACTAAAACTGACCCTTTTGACTCTAAAGTGCTATGGTTTCCAGAAAAATGCACTACTTCAATTTAAAAAAGGAGAATCCTGTAGACATTGCAGTTACGTCCAAAGTGGTCTGCAAGTTTAGTTCAGCTGAACTCTCCTTTTATCCTCACCTTCAATGTATTCTTGGTAGGCTTCAAGAACACCTGTAACTCCCTGCCATTTTGGTCGCTGATCCATTTCATCCTGGCTGTCCAGTTCCTCAGCCTGAGGGTTAACTTTTTTGTTCTGATCCAAACTCTCGAGCACTTGCTGTTTCGGTACATCACACAGTGATGAACTCTGAGCCGGTGAGCTGCAATGCATATCATTCTGCCAATCGCCCACTGAAAAGTTAATGAACAAAATTATATTTCAGTTAACAGATACATGTGTGGTGGATAAGTTACCACACTATTGTAGTCTGGAACAGCATATTTGGCAAAGGAAAGGATATAAAGTATTTATTGGTTACGTACCTATCTCCTGTAGATCCCAACACACCCACAAAGGCAAAATATAAAGTCTGAATTTAAAGTTATCAATTAGTTAGCAACAGGGAACCATTCTTCTGTCATCAGTTTAATGTGACTGTTAACTTCAAACTGCTTCCTATTTCTCAACAAGTTAATATATAACTTCCACCATGTCGTGCTAAATGTGCACAAATTCAGTGATTTTCTGCCGTCCACAGAATGTAACAAATGGACTCCTATGTTTTGCAAAGTATCTGTGTTTACAGAAAACAGGGTCCTATTGAATTACTGTAGGTGACAAAATGAATTTGTTGAATTGCAGAATGTGTAAATGTATTGCCTACTGAAGCCTGTTTTCAGCCTAGAACCATACAGCCATTTTCATTTCAGGGACAGCAATCCAAATCAGATAACACTGCTTTTTTACCACATTTCCCTTTCTTGCATAGGTTCAGAAGTAGACCTTTGAACTGAGCGTTAGGGCTGTGGTAAACAGTCAATATCAGAGATCTGTGCAGTAATCTGACAGCGCTGTGCCAGGCACACTAATATTTGGTCTCACGATCCTCATTTTTAAAACAAACTGATTTAAATATTTTTAATTGTATCTAAAAAGTTCCTTGGAATCAAGTGTACACAAAGGGTTAGATTTCAACTGTAAATGAAGAAAATAACTTGTTGTAACTGCAGTATTGGTCCCAAAATGCCTTTTGCATTGATGGCATTAGTTGAAATTTGCCCTCACTGGAACTTGTTACACGCTGCTGCTTCATTTTTGCTTTTGGCCCAATGTACAATTTGCAATTCCAAGGAACTAACCAGTAGCGGTACATCATGAGTCAAGAGAAAAGGGTGAGACTGCACACAATCCACTGACAATCTGAAACCGTTTTACTTTACCACGTGATGGTCATTGACAAATCCTGATCCATTAAGTAAAGGATAGCACAGTACTTGAATTCCTTCTGGTAGAAGGACAGACTTTCCTTACAGCACCACAATGAGGGGGCAGGAATAGACAAAATGCCAGCCCAACTAACGATCTTACTTCCTCCTCATTCCCTTTCTCCTCTTATACTGGAATTTATTCCATGGGCACTGGTTGGCTTGAGGTGACTGTTGCTATGGCATTCCTCATGGTTGAGGCTGAACAGTGAATGCTGGTGATCTACTTGAAAGTAGAAGGCTACACAATCAAGCCTGGTACTACTCTTACCACATTTTCACGTGTGCATATGTTTCAGCACTTATGTCTCAGGATCATTTCTACCTCATTAACATTTCTAAACTCTGCTCCACCTCAGCTCAACCCTTGTTGAAATTCTCATCCTTGTCTTTATTATTTTGAGTATTGTCTAGTCCAACGCAGTCCTAGCTGGCCCCCATGTTCTAAACTGCCTAAACTTTAAGGCAGAGGTGGATAGATTCTTGGTAAGCAAGGGAGTGATAAGCTATTGGGGGTAGGCGGGATGCAAATTTGAGGTTACTGTCAGATCAGCCATGATCTTATTAAATGGTGGAGCAGGCTCGAGGAGCCGAATGGACTACTCCTGCTCCTTGTTTGTATGTTCGTATGTTCTGCCACTCACATTTGAGATTCTCCTTAAAACCTACCTGTTAACTGCCCTAATATAGTCTTATGTGCTTAGTGCCAAATTTTGTTTTATAACACTCCTGCAATCAATTTGGAAAATTTTATTTCTTTAAAGGCACTACATAAATACAAGTTGTTGCTGAGGCTAATTTTATTGGCCTTGTTGATGTCTCTAAGAAATCAGCTAACTCATTATAGTTCAGCGAACATGCATTGGACCTGCCTGATTTGTACTACACCATACAGTGTATTTCCAAACTATTCCATTTGGCCAGTATCAAATATTATTTTATATTTCTTTCTTGAGGGTGATACACTTGCTCAGTTAAAATTATTTTTCCTCTACCCTTAGTCTCCCTGTCTGGCCCTGACGAGGCTGCCCCACCTACCTCTTCCCCCGGGCCTTCAGCACTGCTCCTGGTCTTAATTGTACTGTGTGGCCACTGCTCCTGGGACTGAAAAGCTACCAGCCCTCTGATTGGCCAGAAGCTCCTGGAGACAGAATGTTCGCCTCCAAAGGTGTGGGAACCCCGATGCCAGGCAGGTAAATGCCTAATTGGGATTTAATCCCATTGGGGCTCCTGGAAATGGCTGTGGTAGGGTTGGAACTGGCTTTCTAGCCATTGCATGGTGTGGCCATTAAACTCTGCCATTGTCTGTGCCTGGGACAACACAGAGTTAAGAATAAATTAGAATTTAAATATTAATATGATGGTGTTAAATTTAATGCCGTTGTTAATAAATAAATTTTCAGCCCACAAACAGCTATGACTTGGGCTGGTGGTTTGTCCTAGCTGATAAAATGGCATTTTCGCTGTCTCCAGGATTTTTAATACAGATTGCACAATTTTATGTGGTAAGTTTGTAAACTTGGAGTTGGCTACTGAATGTCATGCAGCAACAAATTAGTTATACCATTTAACAATAGGTTAAAGAATTACACTGCCTGACCCAGCTCAATTGAACTTTATTTCCTGTTGTTTGATTGTAGAGAGGGATTGATGCCAGTCACACAATTTGCCAGGCTGAGATAGATGATGCCAGGTGGTGAGTACCCAACAAGAGGAAAGAAAATGTGGGGGCAGGCAGGAGGAGCGAATTGGTCTTTTTAAATAAACCATAAACCTTACAAATAATATTCATAAGTAGGATTGCTTATCTTGACTTGCTGCATTACCTTTGGGCTGATCTGATGCTTGGTTTTTAGTGCTCTGCAACATAGACTTGTGGAACTTCTGCAAAAAGCCGTCCAGCCGTTTGATTTTTCCATTCCTGTCAGTTGCCATCCCAGATGGTTTAGCCTCATCACTGGAGGTACTGCCAGGATCTGCTGCTCCCAGCTTGTCAGATTTGTTCTCATTTACGCTGCTTGTGCGATCCTTTGACACAGTCTCCGATGCTTCTGGTGTCAGCGGCGGCCTCCGTCGCTCTGCCTGAGGCTGGGCTGGCAGGTCCTCCTGAGAGCGAGCATTTGGATTACTGTCAGGTGGAAGCACCGAGAGACAGCTGACGTCAGCTACACCTGTCACACCAGCAGCATCTGCAAAATAAGAACACATCATCTGTTCATTTTCTGATATCTCTATGAACGTCCGAGTTCCTTGGTGTAAATATCCTGACAGCAGCATTACTCACATCTTCTGTCAAGAGTATCATCTGGGGACGGTCTCGTTGCTTTGACTACTTGATTGAACAGCTGAGTCTAAAACCAAACCTGACATTAAATCCAGTACTGGTGCTTGCAGGGGTCAGCTCAGCAGTTGTGACAAACCTTCGCTGGATGCTGGCAATAAAGGCCAAGTTGAAATGATCTCCTTTAAGGATGATCAAAGGACTCATGTATTTTATGCCCCCAGTGAAAATTCTGCACCTTGCCAGTTTGGCTTAGGTTGGCTCAGAATTCCTGCATCTCATCAAAAAATTTCCAAACTTCAGTGATTACAGAAACAAAATCACGTTTAACATGCACAGCTGGGGACCTGCCTCGCTGAGGTAGGGACTCCAGATTGGAAGAATAATTCAATCCACTCATCAATAATAATGTAATAATGTTTACATAGACCTAGGGAGAGATTGCTTTAATTGGCGGCAGCTTCTAGTTGGCTTCCTCTTCGCTGGTCAGATCACCCAATTAAAGCAATGGAAAAATCAACAACATTAGCTCTGCTCCTTGTTGATCAGTCCCTGCCACATTCTCTGAACCCAGGCAGCAGACACCTGGGGACAAGAAAGAACTCAGCAACCCGCACTAATCTATTTCTGCCATTAATCTCCTTCAGTAGGAAATTTAATGATGGCCAGTATGTCACATTTGATAATTGTCCTCTGCTTCATGTCTTTCGATTTTAGATGTATGTTTGATTATTGCTGGAAAATTATATAGTCCCCACTGATATGAAACTTCCAGTAACGAAAATTGGATGGGGCTGATCCAATTACGCTAGTAAGGATAATCAGGTGAGGTATATTATGGGCTTGCTGATATGAAACAGCCAGTCTTCACCCACCCCCAACCCTTGCTGAGGTTAGAAGTTACACCTATCATTTTTTACTTTTAAAATTAAATAATAAAAAAGACCAACGGTATAAATTTAAGAATGTATTTTAAATGGTGTTAGGATCTCAGTGGAGACCAGTAAATTCTTTCTTAAAGTAGAAATCCAAAATCCCAGTTATTTAGTAAAAGAATTAAGCCATAAGCTTCCACAGTTTGAAACAGAAGAATTTTTTACTATACAAGAGTCAAACAAACACTAAATACTAACTTAGATAATTACCCAAACTCTGAAACCCAAAGTAAACATTGGTTAAATATGAATAAATGGGCAAATTATAGTTAATTATAAACTATAAATTACACATTTAATGGAAGATACAACTAAGACAGAGATTACAAATTGGTTCAGTAGTCTACTCAGCATACAGGTCATCAAACTCAGTCACAAAGTCCTTCAAAACACTGTCTTCCTTACAAAAAATTTCAGCTCATTTTCTTCTAGGATGTAGTCTAATCCCCAGCCAACAACAGCACCCAACCAATCCGATATCTGTGGGTACGGTCTTCACCAAAAATGGCACACATCTGCAAAACCTCTCCAGCTTGGTCTGGTAGAATAGATCCCTCACTTATCCCAAGTAACAGAGACAGCTGCAGCAACTGTGGGTGGGATTTCCGGTCTTGCCAGCCCAAAGTCAACGGACTTTTGACTGCTCTCCAAATTTTCCAGTCCTGCCCACGGTGATTCCCACGAGTGAGACCAGAAAATCCCGGCCTGTGTATTTGCTTATTTTCAGCTTCTGGATCTAACCTCTGTCTTCTTCAGCCTGACTGTACTGCACCACTGGACTCATCAACTTCAATTGTGGTCACATGGTGAAGAGGTCGGGGGGGGTGGTGCTTCCGATGGATTCAAATGGCCAATGATGGAATGACCACCTCCTCCCTGCGCCACCGTCAGCCCACACAGGAAAGGCTGCCGGGCTGGCCACTTGGCATGGGCCTCTCCTGCCGTCGGCTAAATGCCGGGGGTGGCAGGATGAGGCCCTTAAGTGGACTTTAATTATCCACTTAAGGAATTAAATTGGCCCACTGATGGGCAGGCTTCCCAATGCCACCCATGCCATTGGTATAACTGTAGTGGGGACAGGGGCAGTTGAGTCAGCTGCAGCAGCCTCTGTTAAAATTATAATTAGGTTAATGTTTCAGGTGTAACCCTGTACAAGCTCTACCCTTTCATTGCTAGTTGTGAAATTGTAAACATGAGTATAAAAGATAGATTTATGATTTAATACCAAAAGTAAACGAAGGAAATCCTCCCTCTTAATGAAGAGTGAAGGATTAAGAGGCAGAAATAAGGTCAGAAAAGATGATCAAAAAGTCTACATTTTACTTGCCACTGCTGTAATGAGAACAATGCTGTGATGATACATGGTCTATTCATACCCAGATTATTAAATAAAACATATTTCATCGCATAAAGCCAAAGCTGGCAGTAGGTAAACAAACAGATAAGCAGCCACCCTGGCCCTTGCCATTATACCCATTTCTTTCTGCATGATCATCATATTTAGAAGCACAAAACTGAAAACATTACTGCACAAAATGATGATTCCCACCTGAGCACAGAGCTGGGTCCTTGTTAGACTGAGCCAAATCTGAAAGTTGTGGATCTAGTTGAGGAGTGCATTTTTTCCCACTTTTACTTAGGAGCTTCAACAAAGTCTCTTCAATGTCTGTAATGTAATAGTTTAACTTTACTATGTGATACTGTTTATGGTTAAAAAAATTAAACAGAAGCAGAAACTTAAGTATTGCTGAAAAAAAGAGATGTCTAAGCTTTTCATCTTACACTTAGCAGGACACTCAAGAATATCAATATAAGGGGAAGACAACAATTATACTGTATGTGAAGAGAGTGCTGAATAGTTGGCAACTGGCACTGCCATGGAGAATGCACCACTGATGGTGACTTACAGTTAACTGCTGAGCATTATTCAAAATTTAAACCAGGCAGCTTGATTGGTCAAGGCATTGCCCTGAGGAATGAGTCAACGAATGGCTGTCACTTATTTTGTTTCGCTGAAACAAGCGCAATGTGTCTTCGATGGAATATGTCTTTCTTGGAATGACACCTAGCCTTCTACCCATCGCATAATTCCAATATGTGGATGATATGGTTGCTATATTTAAATCCGCAGCTACATGTAACAAATTCCTTACATGTCTTAATGGGCTTAACGTGCTCAAATTAACCTATGAAATGGAGCAGTCAAATAAACTTCCTTTCCTTGATGTACTAGTTGAGAAATCTGCCAGGGGATTCTATAACACTGTCTACTGCAAGCTTACCTTCACTGGTCAATATACGCGTTAGGATTCTTACAGTTCCACACGCTATAAGATTGGTCTTATCGGCAACCCTGTAAATAGGGCCCAAGCCTTTTGCTCACCATGCAAGCTTGATGCTGAAATAGGGTGCATCAAAGGCATCCTGCAGGATAATGGCTACCCTAATCAAATCATTTCATGCTGTGTATCACGCAAGCCGAAGGCTGTCACTTTTAGCCCTGAAAAGTGTCCAGTCTACCTCAGGTTACCCTGGAAGGGCAGGGTATCTCAAACATTTGAGCAACAGGTGAAGCTAGCTGTCTCACGCTGCTACTATGCAGTAGCAACACGAGTGGTATTCTCCACAAACAGGATGTTGCCATCAAGCCAGAAAAACATTCTACCTATCACACAAATGAGTACTGTGGTATATGAATTTCAGTGCCAGTGTGATGCTAGGTATGTAGGCTGCATGTCCCAAAGACTGGCGGATTGTATCAAACAGCATGTCTAAGCCACTGTACCCAAACAGCCTGTGCTTGCAAAACTCAAAACATAGGGTCCAACATTAGATGTGATTCTGCGAATGAGGATTATTCAGCAAATGTCCAATATTCTAAGAATTGTGCTGACAACGAATTTAAGATTGTTAGTCGGGCCCGCAGTGTGGCGCATTTGCATTTACTGGAAGTTACATATATTAATATATAGCGCCCTGTTATTTGCAAAGAGAAAGAACATGTACACACAAAGTGCCTGTTTCAAATAAACAAAATAAGTGACAACCGTTTGCTGACACATTCCTCAGGGCAATGCCTTGACCAATCAGAGTCAAGCTGCCTGGTTTAAATTTCAAACAATGCTTGGCAGTTGATTGTCAGTCACTATCAAGGGTCCATTCTCCATGGCAACACCACTTGCCATCCAATCAACACTCTCTTCACATACAATATAAATTGTTGTCTTCCCCTTATATTGCTATTCCTGCAAGTGTCCTGATGAGTGCAAGACAAAATGCTTAGACATGTCTCTTTTTCCAGCAATACTCAAGAAGCAGAAACTCTTCATTGATACATTTGCTTGAACATTGAAGGGTCATGTCCTTATAACAAAAATATTAAGTGTATCTTGTATTAATCATCCAAGATAGATTAAATTGATTTTGAATTTGGCAGTGTCATGATTAAATGCTACATCGCAACAGTGTATTTTATGTAACTTGGAATCCTTTGACCATGCTATTTACACTTGATTCATTACAGTCCCTTTCCTCTTTCTCCTCCCATACAATTCTATTCATTATTATCCTTCCTCCTTCACTTCTGCCCATCTCTTTCCTCCTTTACTCCCATCTCAGTTCCTTCAATTCTGCTCCAATTTTTCCCTGTAATTCCATTTCCTTCCCTCCTCCTTCACTTTTGAGTGCCTCTCTTTCTCTTCGCCATCACTCTTGTTCTTCTGTCCTTTCTTTCTTCTACTTTACCTTCACTTTTCCTTTGCTTTTCGTTTTCTTCTGTTGTTAACTTCCATTCCAGTTTATTTCTGCAATTGTGGCAGTGTCAGTAGTCACCAAGAATGCATTGGCTTAATTCACCCTATATTCAGTGTTGCATTTCACCTTCATTTGAAACGTGCAAGATCAGGGTTTCCTATGGTAGGTTCCAACTGAAGGAGGAAAGTAATGCTGCTGAAAGAATATTATCTGTCACTTTGGTGGTTTACACCACCTGTAGGAGAGATTAGTTTCGTACTTTGGAGAATTGTACCATTTACCTTATACCCTACATCTATGAGGGTAGATTGCTAATCCTGAGATATGATACCCTAATCACATCTTGCACAAGGGTGAGTTTCAGATCAGGAGGCAAAGACTTGCACATGGAAACTACCTCTTCTGGTAGGTATGTGTAAACAGTGTGTGAACAGGACTTCGAGGCCAAGGAGTATTGAGGTGGCAGTGGAAACAAAAAGAGGTAAATAAATACAAAAACAAACAGAAAATGATGGAAAAAATCAGCAGGTCGAGCAGCATCTGTGGAGAGAGAAACAGAGTTAACGTTTCGAGTCTGTATGACCCGAAGAAGGATCATATGGACTCAAAACGTTAACTCTGTTTCTCTCTCCACAGATACTCTTAGACCTGCTGAGTTTTTCCAGCATTTTCCGCTTTTGTTTCAGATTTCCAGCATCTGCAGTATTTTTCTTTTATCTTAGTAGGTAAATAATGGTATTGGCTCAGATAGTTATGATGATATTCAACTATTTTTGTATGCCAAGTATGCTAAAACTTTCTGTTCAATCTATTTTGGGATAGACTAAACATTAGTTAGGATTTTCTCACCAGTTGTGGGAAAAAAGGGTTCAGGAAAAATGATATTACTCACTCCCTGCACTTACCTCACATTTATTCAGAGGTCACATGAAAAGATTGTGAACAAAGTTAAAAGAAGACTCCATATTGCATTTTCCATTTATTGTTCAATCTGATCTATCCTGGGTTACTGATTCACATTTGCAGAACACGGGATGTCACTTCAAGAGTGTTTACCCACCTTTTCTCTGTGCTGCTGTCAAATGCTTTAAATTGAAGAGTGCAAGAAATTGTTTCTTTTCCTCAAAATCAGCTGCCCTGTTCAGTTCATCCGGAGAGTGGCTGATATAACAAACTTGAGCAGAAGGAGGAGGAGGAAGGGGAGAGCGTTGTTTCTTCTCTAAACAAAGTGGGGATGGGCTGCGTTCTCTCAGCATCCTGCGCCGCTTTCTCATCTTCTGCTGTTTGACTTCTTCTTTCTTGCTCTGAGTGGTCAGACCCACAGCTCCAAGGAACAACATTTTCTGTGAAGGGATATTAAGAAGATATTAAGAAATCATTTTAAATTAACCAATGTCTATGTGAATACATAGAGTGAGCATTGATGATTAAGCCCTCGGGTCCTTTCTTGCACTGCAACCATGTAACGCATACAGTTCAACCATTGCCAAAATATTCAGCTCTGCATAACTAATGGAAAGGATAACTTTCCCAAAAGTGCTTTGGGATGTCTTCAGGCTGTGGAAAGGCTCTATACAAATACAAGCCTTTCTTCTTTATTTCATATGAATAGACAATAGCTGGGATTTTCCGGTCCTGCCTGCAGCAGGCATAATAGCAGATGGTAGGGCAAAATATCACGGGGTGGAGGAGCGAAAAGTTCAGTTTCCCATCGGTGTAAATATAGGTTGTGATCATCTGCTCCCACCTCAACGGCGGTGTGCATTTCCCATCGTACCATGTTGGGAAGGCATTTGAATATATTAGAATATCATGATTGCTCATTATCAAGGCAGCTCGCTGGAATCACGCCCCCACGCTGGATCAAATGTCACACCGGTGTCTATTAGACCGGCTTGATTCACGACTGCATATAAGTGGCGTGCACCTGGCAACCTGCACTTCACTCGTGACCTTGAGGTTTGTTTGTCTACCTTGCATCGCTCAGTGCTCGCAGCACCACGGACTTTGCAGCTTCCCAGCTGCGCAGGCAACACCATTTTGCCAACAAGGGGGATTACAGAGGCAAGGCTCTATGTACCAGACGAATGGTAAGGCTTATAATGTGCTGCAGAGCAAGGGCTCGACTGGGGTGGATGGGCTGGGGGGAGACAATGCAGAGGCAAGGGAAGGAGCTGGGGGGCAAGGGCTTGACTAGGGGGAAGCGGAAGACTGTGGGGAAGATTGTACTCAAACACATGACTGCAGGCAGTGGGGGAACTGGGGAAGGTTGCACTCAGACACATGCGGAGTGGGGAGCATCCTCTGGGCCAGAATTGGGAGAGAGTCTCTTACAGAAGGACACAAGTGAGTCAGGGCCAGAGTGGAAGGGTTGTGGAGTGAAGAAGCACTTCAGCTTACGTTGCTGAGATTCCAAAGACAGTCCTTGTCCCCATTCAGGGAGGAGGTGGGCATGACAGTCCACTGTCAGTTGTGCCCAGCATAGTGTGCACAGGACGTGGTCATCACCTTAGTCCAGCAGTCTGGGGGGTTTCCGGCATAGTACTCGACTACAGATGGTACAGTCACAGCCAAGGGATGCATCAGCTTCCTGTAGATAGGGAACAGGTGGTGTAGGAGTAGACACTCGGTGGTCTCATGGTGGCCAGTCCCTATATGTGACTGTAGTAGGCCTCATGATGGGGAGGGGTAAGGTCTACATGGGGCACAGGCACATCCACCTCAAATGACTCCAGGGGTAACGCAGAAATATCAACCACAATTGCAATGGGATCAAGGATTACGGGGGAGGACTGAGAGTGGGAAGGGAGGGAAACGTGAACATTATGCTCCTCCAGGGCAAAGGGATGGATTTCCATGGTCACATAGGGAGGTTTGATCAGCCATGATTATAATGAATGGTGGAGCAGGCTCGAAGGGACGAAAGACCTACTCCTGTTCCTAGTTTCTATGTTGAAGCTGGTCTGGAAGTAAAACCTGAGAACCACCATCTTGAAACCTCAAGCAATGGCGCAGCAGAACGTGAAACTAAGAAAAAACACAACAGGGAGGACTGTTTTGGCTTCTGGGAGGATTGGATCACAGCACTGGGGTGAGCCAAATAAAGGCACACCCATCTGGAATCTGCATAACCACATGAGGGGAATGCACAGCTGTGACATTTAAGTAGCATCTCAATAACTATAGAGGCAATCTGGAGCCTTCAATGTAATAGTGTGAGATGTGAGATTAGTTCCAATGCATTCCAATCATCGATCTCGCTGCAATAATCCACTGTACCAATTGTGGTAATTCCTTGGTGTGATAATGACTCCAAAAACAAGTGGGCACCTTTTGAAATAGGAGAAGCCTCTTGGAAAGCCCACCTCAGAACTAAGTAACTGCCAGGTTCAGAGGTGGGAACTCCCAGGCCCCACTAAAAGAATCTCATCCCCTCACAGAGCATGTGCCCTTATGTGTATTCCAAAGATTGTACTGCTAAGAGTTCACTGAATTTACCACCTCGAATAAATTCAGGACATCTCATGTCTCATCGCGGGCAGGCAGGAGGAAAGACAGACAAGAGTGCCACGGTTGCACCAAGCTTGCCAAAAGGAGGAGCTTCACCCTGATGAGTAAGGGCAGCAAGGCCCTCTCCGGACCCAGAGGGTGAGGCTCTCAAGACCGAGGTGTACAGAACACACGTCTTTTCTGCAGATGAGTGAGGGACAGTGTCATTGATGCCTCCGCATGTCCAGGGATCTGGTGGCTCACATCTGCCACATTCTCCAAGAGTTGACGCCGCGGGGGCTGGGAGGATATCCTTTGCCAGTGGGTCTGAAAGTCACCGCCGCTCTTAACTTCTACACAAGTGGCTCTTTCCAGGGCTTCACTGGGAACCTCTGGAGGATCTCATAAGCTTTCATCCACAAGTGCATACAGGTGGTGACGGACGCCCTCTTTGTCAAGGCCCACAATTAAATGCACTTTGCTAGAGATCAAGCTAGCCAAGCAGTCACAGCAGTTTCTGGACTCCCACAGGTGCAGGGTGCCATTGACCACACTCTTGGCTATAAGAGCTCCCTGGCAACACGCAATACAATACATCAACAGGAAAGGCTTCCACTCGCTCAATGTGCAGCTGGTCTGCAACCACATGAGACCCATCATGCAAGTTTGTCGAGATGGCCAGGAAGCTGAACAACACCTAGATCTTGAATAGATCGCAGATCCCAGACATCTTCGAGTGACCACACAGGATCTAAGGTTGACTCCTCGGTGACAAAGGCTACCCGCAAAGGATGTGGCTGATGACGCCTGTCCAACGTCCAAAACCTCCAGCCAAGAGAAGGGACAACGACACTCATTCTGCCACACAAACATTGGTAGAGCAGACTGTTGGCATCTTGAAGATGCGATTCCAATGTCTCGACAGATCA
Source organism: Carcharodon carcharias (assembly GCF_017639515.1). Classification (NCBI taxonomy): domain Eukaryota; kingdom Metazoa; phylum Chordata; class Chondrichthyes; order Lamniformes; family Lamnidae; genus Carcharodon; species Carcharodon carcharias. The sequence continues at coordinate 202,400,964 of NC_054469.1, forward strand.
GGCAGAGCACTCCAGTACACCCCCCAGAGGGTCTCACAGACCACTGTGGTTTGCTGCATCCTACACAGCTTGGCACTGTAAAGGGAAAAGGACTTGCCAGTTGCTGAGATGGAGGAGCTGCACGTCTCAATCAATGAGGAGGACATCAAGAGGGATGAGGGCGATGAGACCGGGGAAGCCGAGGCTGCAGGGGAAGAAGCCGTAGCACAGGCCAGACGAGGCAGGCGTGCATGTCAAGCACTCATAGCCACCAGGTTCCAGGAGGATGATGAGTAGCAGTGCTTATCCTATCAGACCAGTGCCCTCCATGATGGGACCACATCACTATCAGCATGGCTAGTCTTCTTAAAGATCCTCTCCATTCTGAGATTGAGTATTTACATATTCTGTTCACCATGTCCTCAGCCTTTGAAGGATGATGAAGCCCCGGGCATGTGTCCTTGCTGAGGTACCAACTGCAGGAGGTCATTTTGGCATCACATGACAGAAGATTGAGTGAGGCAAGGAAGGGGATAGCAGGGGCGCTAGCAATAACTTTCAATACCTCTCCGGCCACAGGGGAGGTGCCAGAGGACTGGAGGACAGCCAATGTGGTACCGTTACTCAAGAAGGGAGGAAGGGATAAACCAGGGAACTACTGGCCAGTCAGTCTAACCTCAGTGGTGGGGAAACTATTGGAAGCAATTCTGAGGGACAGAATTAATCTTCACTTGGAGATGCCAAGATTAATCAAGGACAGTCAGTATGGTTTTGTTAAGGGGAGGTCATGTCTGACCAATTTGACTGAATTTTTCAAAGAGGTGACCAGGTATGTAGATGAGAGCAATGAATTTGACGTAATCTAGTTGGACTTCAGCAAGGCTTTTGATAAAGTCCCGCATGGGAGACTAATAACGAAGGTAACAGCCCATGGAATCCAAGGCAATTTGGGAAATTGGATCCAGAATTGGCTGAGTGGCAGGAAGCAGAGGGTGATGGTCGAGGGGTGTTTTTGTGACTGGATGCCTGTGTCCAATGGGGTTCCACAGGGATTGGTGTTGGGCCTTTGCTGTTTGTGGTATATATAAATGATTTAGGCTTGAATGTAGGAGGGTTGTTCAATAAGCTCGCGGATGACACAAAAATTGGTGGGGTGGTAAATATTGAGGAGGATAGCTTTAGATTACAGGAGGATATAGATGGGCTGGTCAGATGGGCTGATCAATGGCAAATGGAATTTAATCTGGATAAGTGTGAGGTGATGCACTTGGGCAGGACAAACAAGGCACGGGAATACACGATGAATGGTAGGACCCTGGGAAGTACTGAGGGTCAGAGGGACCTTGGTGTGCATGTCCACCGGTCCCTTAAGGTAGCAGGACAGATAGATAAGGTGGTTAAGAATGCATATGGGATACTTGCCTTTATTAGCTGATGCATAGAATATAAGATCAGGAAGGTTGTGCTGGAACTGTATAAAATGCTGGTTAGGCCACAGCTAGAGTATTGCGTGCAGTTCTGGAATCCGCAGTATAGGAGAGATATGATTGCACTAGAGAGGGTGCAGAGGAGATTTACCGGGATGTTGCCTGGGCTGGAGAGTTTTCGTTATGAGGAGAGATTGGATACACTGGGGTTATTTTCCCTGGATCAGAGGAGATTGGGGTGGGACATGATTGAGGTGTATAAAATTATGCGGGGCATAGATAGGGTAGACAGGAAGGAACTTTTCCCCTTGGTGGAGGGATCATTAACCAGGGGGCATAGATTTAAGGTAAGGGGCAGGCGGTTTAGAGGGGATGTCAGGAAGAATTTTTTTGTGGTGGAATCTGGAACTCACTGCCTGAAAGGGTGGTAGAGGCAGATACCCTCATAACACTTAAGAAGTATTTGGATGTGCACTTGCGATGCCATGGCATACAAGGATATTGGCCTAGTGCTGGAAAATGGGATTAGAATAGTTAGGTATTTGTTTGACCGGTGCAGACCCGATGGGCTGAAGGGCCTTTTTCTGTGCTGTAGTCCTCTATGATTCTATGGTGCTGCTTCTTCAAGCACTTCTCCAGCATCCGTGTCACTAAGGCAGCCTACAAGAGGCAGAAGATGCACTGCAGTCCTTAGTAGAATCATGGCAGCGTACCTTCAGTCTGACAAAGAGCCTCAAGGAGATCCATCTCCACAACAGAAAAATGCCTTGTGTGTTACTTCGATGATGACACTGCTAGGCTCGACTTGGGTCAAGGCAGGTGAGGATGAATAGGTGTTAATGCTTGTTCAAAGCACTCGGTCTTCAGCTTTACCTTAATCCCCATTACATTGAGTCCCTCCACTCAGTTAGGGATGCGGAGCTCTAGTTAGCTTGACATTTCATTGGACATAGATCACCCCACAATGACCATCTTCACACATTTGACTGACAGATATGAAAAAGCCTCCTTTTCAACACCATCAGTTTTCCATAATGGTCAGCCCTATCCCTCACTACCTCGAAAATGTGAACACACCATGGAGCCCTCAGGGTTGATAATGAAGAGCACACATCAGCTGCATTATATCCTAGCTTCTAGCCCATTTCTGCCCTGAGCGTTGTCTTCCCATCAAGCTAACATATGAGCATCGAGACCATGCTCAACAATTCCATTGACCACAACACATCTCCATATGGCTGTAGCATCGCTGAACTTGGTGAGTGTAAAGGGGAAGAGAGGTTAAGCAGAATGAATGGGCCAGCACTGCCTCCCTTCTTTTTGACGACTGCCCTGTGGACACTATGGAGACAATTCCAAGGTGCAAAATGGTTAAAGCTGAAGCTTTGAGCACCAGGACAAAATTGTGCCCATGAGCGGCACATTGAGATGGGAAGGTGCACACACTTATTGGTCAGCTTAGCAGATGTACACCCATAGAGTCGACTACATGCAATGCTGGCAGGAGCACATACGACTTCTGAGTATGGGCTTATAGATTGCAAACAGTGACAAGAGAGCATGGAGTTCAAGGAAAGATAACCCTTCTCCATGCACATCTACATCTCTCCTTCTGCACAACATCTTCATCTTTCCACAATGCAGACAAGTCAGGGGACTACATGAGCCTCCATCTTACATAACCAAGAATGAACATCACCTGAACCTGCAATGCATGTCGACGAGATGCCTTGCACAAGCACGTTTTACATTGAGGGTGAGGCATCACTGATGTCCGTAATAAACTGAGAAGAGACACACACTGTAATGAGATGGCTGCACACAACATCGACCAGAGGCCCATGATGCGAAATCTGTGATAAGTGGGGGGAAGGAACATGGTGTGACATCTGATCGAGCACAGCACAACTCAGCACACCGAGGGGGCATACACAAGATGAGATGTGGAATGGGTGCAATTCTATTACATTGGTGAAGAGTATATACATGTGGTGAACACCTGTGCCAATGCTGTGCCCCTAATATTCCTTGATCTTCCTAACCCTACTGCTACATCTTGATGCATCCCCAACACCCACAGCAGAAGTGGAGACAGCCTGCTGACTGCTACACCCTGTTGTCTGTGATGACTTTGGTGGGTGTCCTCTGGAGGGCTGAGACTTGGAGGACCCCAGCCTGAACGGGTCTCCTGCTGTGGGCAGGTGGACTCTCCTCAGCCTGTGGAGCTGGAGGTGATGGGGTCGCAGGCAGAGGCGACTGAGATTGGCTGGATATTTCCAAAGTCACCTGGGTGGATGGCCCCGAGTTGTCCAGCTGCTGGTCCTCTTCCCTCTGGGTGCCCAAGGGCCCCTGGCTGACTCCTTAAGGAGAAGGGACACCTGGAGTGAGAACCAAGTGCCTTGGCCCCCTCTTGTGTAGCCACTGGTGGATGCTACCAATGTCTACAGCGATGGAGCGCAACTCCTACAGCAGCACAGGTGCTATGTCCTGGACCAAGGTCTCCATGGTGGCTGCCATTCTACCAGTGTTGACCTTGGTGCGTTGGCATGCAGGTGCTATTACCTCAGATTGAACATGGACTGACTCCTCCATCATACATTGCAATCTGTGGAATGCAGCTGATGACCCTGCCTGAGATTTCAATGTCTGAAACTGTTGTTTGAACATCTGCATTAAGACCGAGTTCACAGGCTCGTCATCTGACTGGGACTCAGCAGAATCCTGGCCTCCAGCAGTCTTCCGAGTGTCAGTAACCTTGGATGTCCCTTGCAGTGGACCAGACTCTGTGCTGTGACCACCAGATTATGACACCGATTCTGTTCTAGATCTAGGTCCCATCCTGGTGTGTGTCTCTGTGGTGGGTATGGGTGAGCACTATGACAGGTCTTTCACAAGTGGGTCCTCAAAATCCTCATCCGAGGTGTCTTTGAGGCTGGAGATGAGGCCCTGGCTCCCAGCCTCCCTGGGACACTTGGCTGTTGGGCCTAAGAAAGAGAATAGAGAGAATTAGCGCATGGCAACAGACCCCAAGACTTAACACTGCACTCACGGTCTCACTGTCTGAAGGACCAGCTGGTGTAGGATCCTCACTTGGGTGTGCATCGCTGAACTCACCATCGCTGCAGGCACGGTCCCAGTCCTCTCCGGCAAGGCGTACTGCACGCTCCTCACATGGGTGAGGCCCTGATTTCTGGCATCCCGCCACCGCTTTGGTCCTCTCCCTCTTATTGTGCATGAGCTTGGCCTGCATGAAGACAGGTGGGGAGTGTGAGAGCAGGAAGCATGCCAAGGTAGGTGTTAAGGGTGCTTGCCTTGTGTGGGTGCTGAATGGATTTGTGTATGGGTTGAGAACGCGAACTGCACAGGATGTGAGTGCCGATGGAGATGTCAGGGTGCATGTGGGAGAGTGAGTGGTTATATTCCTTGTGCTGGTTGAGTGCGCAATCCCTGTGGATTGTCATCCTGCGAATGTGCGAGGGGCTTGTGAGAGTGTGAGCTGAGCAGGATGAGAAGGTTGACTAACCGTGGCAGTGCTGATAAGATCATTCATCCGTTTGTGGCACTGTATCACTGTTCTCCTGTGAGCTGAGGCAGCGCTCACCGCCACAGACATCTCCCCCCAAGCCAGGCTGGTGACCTTGCTGGACCTCCGCCAGCCATCCCCAAGGTAGAGAAGGTGACAGTAAGCCTCAATAGCGTCCAGCAGCTGACCCAGTGAGGCGTCACTGAACTTGGAGGCTGCACTATTCCTGCTTTTGGGAGCCATCTGTCGCCTGGAGCAGTCCTGGGTTGCAGGCATTGCAAGGTCTGTGTGTGGGTGTGGTTTAAATATGGCACCTGATGAAGTTATGGCAGGGCGGGTGAATCACAGGCCGTCTGCTGGCAAAATGCGTGCTTCTAGCTGATGCATATTTAATGAGGCGACAGGTGGACAATCGGGTGTGGGGAAAAAGTTGCTTTTCCCACCCACCACCGCACTTTGTCTGCAGATGGGAAAATCCCACCCAATCAGCAGGATTTTCCGCACCCACTCACCGCTGCAATCTTCCGGTCCCGCCACAAGTCAATGGGCTTCTGGCCGGGGCACTGCCTCGCCCGAGGCGGGTCCCACCCGCAACAGGGCTGGAAAACCCTGGCCTTTGAAACTGTGAACATTGGTTATTCCCAAGAAGGTTAAGAAGGTTGTATTTGGTGCCAATAACAATTACAACCGACAGAATTAAAATTCCAAACCTTATCACATGGGTGAGACTATAAATGTCAGGATAATTCCTATCAATATTTTTAGAACTTTAACCTTTATTACTTGCACTCTTTAACCAACATTAAAGTGTAAAGCTGATCAATGTCTACATCTAGTCGTAAGTTCCTCTTTTTTCTGGATTAATACAATATTTCTATTTACATAACAGCTCATCATGTTGAAATATCTTGAAGCTGCACAGTGACCTTTGCTGGATGCACATGTATCAGGTAGGTACTTGGCTGCATTGCCGAGTGGCTGATGGCATTCAGTGTCAAAATTCAGACCTGGATTACAACTGCTTGGTTAAGACACAGGTACCTTATCAAGAAGGCAAGGTTTCCAGGAAAGGCAGAGAGGGGGGGATGCTTGACAAAGGAAACAGTAGAGGGGTGTTAAAACATGGAGGGACACACGAAAAAGCACATTACCCATTCTGCATCAGCACAAACCAGAAATGTCACTTCATGGCCTTTTCCTGATGACTTCATATCAGACCAAGATAATTCAGACAATTTAAGAACAAGTAAAGGGTTTGTTCCAGGACACAGATATGATAGAACTATCCACCAGTGAAACAAAATAAACAAACGATGCCCCCAAAATAAAATCAGAGGAAAAATTCATTTTCCATTGCTAGGTGTGAGGTCATCTTTTTCTACAATTTTTTAGTCATAATTACAGGATATTGGCAAATAGTTGATTGTTAAAAAGCATAAATCAGTTAAAGATTGCACAGATGTGTATGTTATCAACGTTTATGGTTACTATTAACATATTTTATGAGATTACATGTTTGTCAGTTTAAATGCTTGACATGAAAATACTAAAATCCAATAGAACACAATGTCAGAATCTGAAGAAACACCTTAAAACAACTGCAGTAAGACAGGGGCCGGGATTTTATGGCCCCTCCCGCCTGGTGGGATATTACGGTCCCATCGAACTGAATGGAGATTTAAATGGCTCGCCGCATCCGCCGGGAGAGAGACATGATGTGGCGGGGCTGTAAAGTCCTGGCCACAGTTACAGAAGGAACATGTTCATTTGGACAATCGCTATGTAAGTGAGATTTCTGTGTACCTACCCTAGGAGTGTCATCCAGCTTGAGAGGCGGTTGTTCTGCTAGCCTGCGTATCCTGTTCCTTATCTCTCCTTTGCAGAACGTGCCATCTGAAGGGCTATGCTCAGAATGCTGTCCTGGGGATTGGAAATCAATACAGAAAAGTAAGTGCCTCATTAAAAGTATGTGCACCATCAAAAACCCCATAAATTTCAGTTATATGCACATAAGCTCTATCACAATATTTCTGCATCAAATTATGAACAGTTCTAAATGAAGAACAAGCAGCACTGAAGTCCTTTCAGTTTATCCGCTACAGTTGTTACATCATTCTAACACAGTCTAAACAGTTCATTTACGTCTGCCATACTCATGAGTCAGATGGCCCACTCAATGCAGCTTGGTTTACTTTGTTTCACTTTTTGACTTTCAGGCAGGTATCCTTATACACAATGGTCCTAAGATCCCTGGAGTCTGGAGGCAGAGATCCAGCATAAAATGAGCAGGAGAGGACAAGCAGAGGTGGGAAAATACACCTTGCCCAGTTTCACCTCCTTGAGATTTCTTGAGGGGGGCAGGGGTGGGAAGGGGGAAGGATGTAGTTCCAATCCACTTCCCTGATGGACTGATGTCAGGGACGAGGTGGTGGCACTGGGATTGGCAAGTTTTTACTTAACTGCCAGGTCAGAAGGTTCTGGGTCATACTCAGGTTGTGGATTCAAAGCCCACTCCAGGATTTGCACAAATAATCTAGGCTAACACTTCAGTGCAATGTTGAGTGCATTGTTGAGGTCTGTCTTTCAGATGAGATGTTAAACTGAGGCTCCATCTGCTTTTTCAGATGGATGTAAAGAATCACATGGCATTACTGAAGAACAGCAAGGGAATTCTCACTCAACTGCCATGACCACCAAACTGTCCATTTATCTCATTGCTGTTTCTGGAACCCAGCTGTGCAAATTGTTACGTAGGTAAATGCGGCAATCAAGAGTGACTGTAATTCAAAAGTAATTAATTAGCTCTTTTTACACTTCAGGACATCCTGAGGACATGCAAGGTGCTGTATAAAAGCAAGATTTTCTTTTTCATTATTTTTGTTTGAACGTAAAGAAAGGGGGATGTTGCAACGTACCTTTCAGGGAGCATATCTAAAACCGCTGCCCATCACTATCCACCACAAGACAGGATGTGATGTATAATCCCGTGTATTCTGTTGACAGAACACAGTAGCAATCCTACAGATCAGACTTATTCTACATAGTCTCCCAGTTACTATTGTATATATACATTTGAGAGGAGATGATGGTGTAGTGGTTATGTCACTGGGCTAGTAATCCAGAGGCCCAGATTAATGCTCTAGAGACATCAGCTCAAATCCCACTATGGTAGCTCATAAAATTTAAATTCATTTAATGAAATCTGGAATTGAAAGCTAGTCTCAGTGATGATAACCATGAAATTGTTGTAAAAGCCTGCTGCCCTTATCTGGTCTGGCCTACATGTGACTCCAGATCCACAGCAATGTAGTTGACTCTTAACTGCCCCCTGAAATGATTTAGCAATCCACAGAGTTCAAAGGCAATTAGAGATGGGCAACAAATGCTGGCCTTTCCAGTAACACTCACATCCCATGAAAGATTAACAAAAAATAGTTTTATCTTCAAATAAAGAACCCACGTTATTATTCTACCAATCCTTGTTGTATGGTTAGTACATTTGCGCTAAACAGAAGAACGCAATATTGGTGGTGCCAGCCACTGGTTTTTGAAGATTCGACTGAACAATATGCAAAGCTTAACCCTTTCACACACAGCAGAAGTCCTGGTGTGAAAGTGAAACAACTGTCAAGTACTCACAGCTTAAAGTGTGTAAATGATTCTGCATCACTGTAAGAATCCTACACATAATACATTAGTTCTGGGACATCGCACCTTGTTCCAACCAGTAGGCATTGGATGCAGGTAAGATGTCTGAAAATTGGGAGAGGGTGAGTGGTCTGAATCTCCCTGCTGCAAAGGTTTATGCAGGAACAGCCACTAGATGGCTGACTCTGGAGTGCAGCCCTGGGCAGAACTCCACCAACAGGAGCATCCACTGCGACTGCAGGCCATCTCTTCAGCGGGTCAGCAGGGATAGGTGGGTGCCATTAAATACTCGTGACTGGGCCAGGAAAGAAGAGTCCATACAGCACAACTCCCAACAGCTTGTGGAAGGCTCCAATGAGCTTTTTTCATCATTAAATTTACCTCAAGCCTGGGGCATGTTCTCGCTCCATTAACACATCTTCATGGGTGGAGCCTCTCGATAGCCCGGCAAGGCAGCGACAGCACTACCATTACAGTCTACTGACAAGCTCTGACCAGTCAAGGAACTGCAAATCAGGGGAGCCATAGAAATCAAGCCCTGAAGGACTGTGAAAGCCTGAACATTTGTTCCTGTCACAGATATTACTACTAGTCCCACAAAAGCCACTGGAATGATGACAAAAATTTCCAACACTCAATTGGAAAGCAGCAGACCTCCTCTCTGAGTTCACTCTGTTCGGATAATACATAAACCTGTTTTCTGCAGCTGAATATTACTGAACCAGATAAACAAGCCATGCAAGCCATAGACAAAAACGCCTCCACAGACTGAATACTTAAGATGTGTCAGAACAAAATACAGTCAGTGCTCGAAGATCAACTAACATTGAAGCTCAATTTCAGAATATACCATCTTGAGTTCATGCCTTTTGGACATCAATGAAAGGAGACCATAGATCAATTTGTAAGTGAATACAGAGACATGGGTTGTGATTACGACTTTATAGAAGCAAGGCTGGCCAATAGTATAATTGAAATAAAAACAAAAAATGCTGGAAAAACTCAGCAGGTCTGGCAGGATCTGTGGAGAGAGACAGTATAATTGAATTTGTGATAGTTTCTGTCCCCATTGGAGCATTCCGAAAAGACCTCTTGGACCAACCCAAGTGCTACAGCTTGTAAGCCCTACTTCAAAGTGGACAGAAGTATGAAGCCATACTACTGGGATAACAGAGTCTACAGGCTCTGTGTCATTCATTTATTATTGGCATGATAGCCAATGTAGGCAAGCCTAGTAAGCAATGCAGGCGGTTCAGTCATATATGTGCATCCAGAAATTGCCCAGCTTTCCAAGACATATGCAAGGCATGTTGCATGCAGAAAGCAAAGACCAGAACAGGTGGTTTGACATAATAAGACTCCACAGCCAGAGGCCAGGCAGGTACAGCGTTCCAACAAACTAAGAGACTGTATCAAACATTGTAAGAAACAAGATTCACAACATGACCAGATGATGAGGATGACCAGAACATCAATACACAAAGTGAGCAGACATTCCATAAGGTGAACATCAAATAATACATTAGCACGATAGTACCATTGGATGCCTTTGCCACCATCCAGGTTATATGCGGTAGAGTTTGAAGCTAATATGTATACCTATTCCGAACTTACAAACTTCATCGTACTGCAGAACCACTGCAGAATTACCATTGGGCTGACAAGTGCAGACAACCCTTCCCAGTCATCACCTTGTTGATACTCCCAGGAGTACAAGATGCCTGAACTGAAAAATGGGGAAGATGAGAGCTGCCCACAACGGGCATGTAGGCAATGCATTATCCAAACTAAATGTCAGACAAAAAGATCACGTACAACACTCAATTGATGGCCTATAGAATCCAGTGGAAATCCTGAGCATATGCCGAGAGCCGAGATCAGGTCAAGTACTAACACCAAATAGCATGACCACCAGCAGATGCAGAGAGAAGGATACATACTGTGATTTTTCAAACGCAGAACTAGCAGACAGAATTGTTGAGTTGATGACTGCATCCACTCCCATGGAAGCATCCCAGAAAGATCTGCTAGACAAGCCCAATCACATATAGTGTCAAAGAGTTACTCAAGAAAGTACATAAGTATGAAGCAACCCTTGCAAGTCGATGAAGCACACAGGTCCTAAGCACAACCCCAATTGTTGATGCACTTACTAGACATCCAAACCTAACAAAACATGTGGGAATTGTGGTCTTCTGCATGCAAGAGGGAAATGCCCAGCTTTCCAGCAATTCTGCAAGGTATATAGCAGAAAGGGCCATTGTCAGTGGCACTGCGCTAGAGCAAAGGCTGATGCAGCTACAAAGAGCTGTGCACTGATCCAAACAGACCATACACAACGGGTACTTTCAGGCAATAAAAATCCAGTATCCTGTCAGAAACATATACGAGGTGCTGAAGATGTGCATGATGAGACGAAGAGCAGTGAACACACATTTTACACCACCAATCTTGTGGAAAACACAGATGCCATCACACTATCTGAGGTGTTTGCCAAAATCCAAATTATCTGTCCTAAGAAAGTTGGTGACTATTTGTTACTGGCCAAGATTGACACAGGGGCAAGTGCCAACATACTATCTCTGTGAATTTGTGGAGATCAAAGGCTTGGCAATCATAGGTCGTCTAGCAGGCCATTCCATGACTTCACACTGGTCATAATCCATGGAATTAGTCAGACATCACAAGACAGATCAGCATCAGAAACTACTCCTATCACCTCAGTTCATAACTTAACATTGAAATATCCAGAATGTTTTGACAAAATTGGCAGTTTCAAAGGAGCTGCAACATTACACTTGAAGGAAAATGCAAATCCAACAACTGATCTGGTACATTCTGCTAATGCAAATGCTGGTAGGTACAAGAAGAAAAAGCAAAATATTGTACACTACAGACACTGGAAAACCTTTGTCAAAGGATGGCCTGATTCAATTCAGCATGCCAATGATCATATGAGACCATTTTGGCTTTTGCGGGATGAGCTAGGCATCTCCCGGGAAATCATTTTCAAAGGTAGGCAAGTCATCATATCGGAATCTTTGCAAACTAATATTCTTCAATAACCTCATCACTCACGCATGGTCATAGATTGGACAAGAAGACTCACAAGAGAGACACTCTATTGGCAAGATATGAACAATAACATTGAAGTCATCGTCAAGAAGTGTGAGGCATGTCAAGAGCATATGTCAAGTCAGCACAGAGCACCACTGATTCCATATAAAATTCCTGCCCATCCATGGTCCAAAATCACATCCGACCTCTTTCATGTCCATGGCACTGACTTCATCGTCATCGTTGACTACTTTACCAAGTACCCCATCATTCGACAATTGTGATAATACATCAAACGGAACTGTCGCACACACTCTTAAGTGCTATTTTCAGTTTATTTGGTTGCCTAGAGAGATTATTATGGATAACAATCCACAATTTATTGGTAAGCCATTTCAGGATGTGTGTGAGAAGTGGAATATCGATCATACTACTTCTTCTCCTCGCTGTATGAATGATTTGCACAGTGAAATCCCTAATTCTCAAATGTAGACAGACCAAGCAAGATCTAAACATTGCAATGTTACATCTGAAAGTGACACCTTTAAGTGAAACTATTCCATCACCAGAAGAGCTCATGTTTGACAGACCAGTGCGTACCAATTTACGTACTCTTAACCATTCTCAGAGACTAGAAAGTAACTTTTAAAACTCCAAGAGAAGATGACTTGCATGATAAAAATGCAGGTACAGAATTGCCAAGTTTACAGTTGGGACAATAAGTTCACATCCAGGATCCCATAGAAGGCACGTGGCAACTGGCTAAGGTAACAAGGATTTATTTGGAACCAAGGTCCTATGAAGTCATTATACACAAAGGTGCATGGTGAGGCGTAACAGAAGACAGATCAGATCCACTCAAGCTCCTCAAGCACCATACAGTCCTATTGCAACTAGGACCAGATCACAAACACAACCAGGAACATCCAAGAATGACAATCCCACAGGTCACTGTGAACAATTAAATAAAGACACCTCCAGACAAGGTCATCATTACAAGATCTGGGCATACAAGCAGATTTCCTCTAAGCTAGGGAATCATAGATTCCTCAGTTCTAAACAATTATGCAATGGTAATTAAACATGAACTGTAAATAGTTATACTTCTTTGGAAGGGGGGAAAGTATCTTTAAAAAGAAACAGAGATGTTGTAAAATGCCTTTGGGTGATAGCAGCATTTTATCACCAGAAGGGAAGTGTGTCATGTACTCCAGTCTTAGTTTCAGTTTTGCGTTTGAGCAGAGTCACACACACACACGGCTCTGCTGCTGATGTCTTCAAGCTTTCTACATATATATATATATATATTCCCATGTGCCAAATCTAAATACATGAACCCACAATGTGTTTACACAATCCTATATGAGCGACTGGTACTTACATCAATATAACAACAGAACATAACCCAAACACAGCACCCCTACTGACAACCAGAATTATGAGAACATACAGTGATCTCAAACCATATTCACTATAACCAAGTCTGGGTGTATAAGTAAATCACCAATATACTTTTGAGACTAGTAAATTTATTTTTTGTGCAATAATATATTCAAACACATCATCATTTTCTTTTGATATAATATAAATAGTTTTTGATTCTTTAAGGATAAAATTTAATTTAGAAAAAAGGGGATTTTGTGATGTACCTTTAAGGGAGTGTATCTAAAACTGCTGTCTATGACTATCCACCACGAGACAGGATGTGATGTATAATCCCATGTACTCTGTAGACAGAAAAGAACAGCAGTCCTACAGATCAGTTGTGTTCTATGTAGCCTCCCAGTTACTATTGTATGTATAATCTCATCTTCAAATAAAGAACCCAAGTTATTGTTCTACAAATCCTTGTTGCATGATTAGTACATTTCTGCTAAACAGAAGAACGCAACAGGGTGCTTTCATTTTAAAAATTTTGTGCTCCCTTTCTGTCCCTCAAATATATTGCACTAAAATTGCCACACCCTGGAAAGTGGCACACAGATTAATGCTATTTAAGAGAGGACCTGACCAAGCCCTTTATTCTATCCAAATTAGAAGAGATGCAAAATATGAATGGTTCTTTAAAATATCAAACCTAGGATTGAGGTACAAACTGAATTAATGGGGTGGTGAGGGTTGTGCTTAAATATGGGACACGTTTATAATCACAGAAATGCCATACCATTCATCCTGGCTTCCTTCAGTTTCTTTTCTGCCAGATCTAACTTGCTGACAATAGGTTGCTGGAGCAGATGCTCCTGATTGTATACGCTGTTGGCAGTGGCATAGTTGCTTGAAAGCATTGATGTATTGGACACTAGAGAGCTCTTTCTGTTTTTCAAACTCAGATCAGTTGCTCCAGAGGCAGTAGACAGATCCAGGCATTCTTTCTGCATCTCTTCAAGACAACTATTTGCAATTTGATGTTTGAAGTCACTGTTGAAATCTTTTGTGGACTGATGACTAGAAGTCTGGTCCTTCAAATGTGGAACCATGTCAGTTTTTAAAGTTGGCATTCCAGATTTAATTACACTCACATCTTTATCAGTGCAAGGTTTTGTAAGTTCTGGGTTAAAGTGCTCTCCAGTGATCTTGTTGAAAGCATAATTTTTCAGATTATTGTTCTGAAGTTTTTCTGGGTCCTTCAGTGCATCATGGTTGGTTCTAGAGTAGTTAGTGCTGTAGTTAAGTGCTTGGGCCGGTTGAAGTGCATGAGGAGATAGAAAGGGTCTCGACAGAGGGGAGGTCTCTCTCAAAGGACGCTGTGGTGAGATGAGAGGAGGGGGAGCTCTTAAGCGTAGTGGCCAGTCCTGGTTTTCATCTTCAGCAATAGCTCTGTAAGAAAAATGTATGTTTTAAGAAACAATTGCTATTATTAACAATCTTATCTGTATGGCTTACATGAAAAACATACTCATAAACAGTATATTCAACAGATTGTTTTGTGATAGCAAATGGGATATATTTAAATCCTTTTCTTGTGATTATCACACTCCTTCATTTGCCTAGTAATGGTATTTGCCAGAGAACAATTTTGAAACATTTCAATTGAAGTCATTTTTCAAGTTATAACTAATTCTGAACTCCTTTGATAGTCATTTTTCTTTTGCGTGTTTCTTGCAATATTTTAGCAAAGGAAAAGTAAACAAGTTGAAATTAAGTCTGGAGCTCAAAACAATTACAGCTTTGTAAAATGTCTTTTTTTATATAACAAGTCAATTTACTTGTCATAATGAGGTGTATGTGTTCCATTATCCCTGTAGTCACAGGAAACTGAGAATTCATTCTTATATTATCAAAGAAACTTACCACCACTTTGAAAGCCACAGTACAAAGGAGGTCATTCTGTGACTGTGCAGGAGTTTGGCCAATCAACAGCAGGATGGAAACTTTTGTGTTAACTTAGCTCTTTTTCTTTGCTGGACTATTAATTCCCTAAAGTCTGTTTGCATAAAATTGGTTCAAGAGCTCCATCAAAAGCTGAGTGGGTGAATGCACAGCCTCTAGTGTCATACTGAGCTGTACAGCTGAGTCAGCTGATTCCAGCCAAAGCAGTAGCTATATGGACTATTGGATGACTATTGGCCTCAGCACCTCTGTGAGAGGGAGTAAGGAAAAGTAGTCAAACCTTCTCCTGCTCATCGTTATCCACAAATAGGCACTTAGGAAGTGGCTGGAAATGTGATTTTAAAGCCAGACTACCAGCAATCCAGATATTTTGGTGAAGGCAGGAGAACCATTCCTGATTCTTCTGGTTCCACAAGAATATAAGGTTTTAAATTGTCTGGCCATTTCGGGATCAGAACACCATAGCGACCGCTCTGCTCTTGTGTCCCATAAAATTGCAAGCACGATTCTATCTACTACTGGAGGAGGGCCTGGCTGAGCATGACCATTCTGAGGTGCCTATGATGCAGCCTGTCATCCCCCTGCATGACAGAGAAGCCTGCAACATCCTCATCCAGGCTTGCCTCAAATAAGGACAGTGAATCTAGCAATGTACTCATGTCAGCCATTACCCTGCCACTGACACCACCCTCTTCTCACAAACATATCTAATCGTTACGAGGAGCTGTCAACCCAATACATTCGTTGTCTTGCATTGCCACCAAGAGTCTCATGTCAGTCCCCTACTTTTGTTCAAGGTTGGGAAATAAACAGCACCGTGGCATTTAACGGGGGCAGCAACACAAGCCTCGTTGAAATAAAAGTTTCCCATTCGTCACTATTATTGCTGGATGCACCCAAGAGAATACCTAAGTGCCAGTAAGACCATTTCAGCTTCCTCTTTGTTTTACTTCTGCATGGTGCTACCCCGCTATGGTAACATCAGAGCTGGAGGCAGCCTGCTCATTTCCAGACCCTGACACATTAGATGCCCACAGTGGGTGTGGTCTGGGTTGTGGAGCAAGAGGACCTCTGCCAAAGCTCCATGCCCTGACTGCTTCCAATATCACCTTCAGGTGACACGTCTGCAAATCAACGGGCAGCTGTTCTCCTCCTACCACCTATTATTCTCATCCTTCTTATCCTCGCTTGTAAATAAGCAACTCACAATGCACAGTGCTGCGACTGTAGGTGCTGCCATTGTCCCTTTAAATAGTCAGCCCTCCTCCAGGCTTCTGACTCTTCTTCCTGCCCCACTAATAGGAACCCAATGTCAGAAGCTTCATATTAATTGACTGGCAGCTGTAAAGAGCAACTGGAAGGCATATCACTCAGAGGATGGAGCTGCTGACCTAGAATTAGGCCCACCATTTTGCTGGGGTCTACGTCCTTAAGATTCCGCCCCTAGTTAACAAGAGAAATTGAGAGAAAGGGAATACAAAAAAGGGGACTGAGAATGCAGGATGAGGGAAAAGCAAAGAAGGAAAAGGAAAGAAAACAAACAGAGAGAAGGATTGAAAAAACAAATGAGAGGAAATAGAGTCATAGGCCGCAACTTTTCTAAGGCAGCAGAGATCTCACTGCCAGGGCTGGAAACGACAGTTGGGGTGGGGTAGGGGGCAGGTGGGGGTAGTGGGGGGGGCTTTGAAGGACTGCAGGATTTGGGAGCACATTCTGCCGGTGGCGGTGATTTAAGGGTTGGCGCCAGGCTGGCTCTCCTATTAAGGACGGTGGACTGTCCCCAACAGCCGCTGGCCCAATCAGAGGCGGCTTGTAGCTCAGCAGTGCCACCAGGAGCAGTGGCCACTGCTGGGACTGTACCTGGAGGAAGAGGATGCAGCAAAGGACACGTGCCATCCCCAGGTAAGTGGGGCTGGGAATGCTGGGGCCAGTCAGGCTGGCCCTGGTGAAGGGGTGAGAATTGTTAAGAGCAAATGGTGCCAGTGTTGTGGAGGCAGCTGTTGCCACCGGCGGGGGGGTCTCTTTGTGTCTTTGTGGCCAAAGAGTGCCCAAAAAGGAGAACACCCGACCCCCCCCCCACCCCACTCCCCCTTCCCCGCTACCTTCTGGAGTATACTGGGAGACCATAAGGGTTTTCTTGGTGTCCCCCAACATGGCGGAGGACCCCCTGCCACTGATGAAATACCAGCGGAGGTGAGAAGAGGCCTTTAATTGACAATTTAAGTGGCTGAACCAGGCTACAAGTAGGCCGTCTGCTAGTTTTCCCGCCATTAGGAAACATGGCATGACAGCATGAAGATGATGGGCATGACACTCAACACCTTCCCACAGTAGCTTTTGCATCTTTGAACCCCTCCCCAAAGGTGCTGTAAAATTACAGCCATGGAGTCATTACCGTACAGAAGGAGGCCATTCAGCCCATCAAGTCCATGCAACCAGAGCTTTATAATGTTCAGCGTAAGTTCCCTGCTTTTGTACTCAATCCTTCTATCTATGAAGCCCAACATCCTATATGCTTTGCCAACTACTCATGTCCCGTCAGCTTCAAAGATCGATGCACAAGAACCCCCAGATCCCTCTGTTCCTGCACATTCTTTAGAATTGTACCACAAAATCTATATTGCCTTTCACTATCCCTTCTGCCAAAACAGGAACCTAAGATTGGTTAACTTATACACATTTAAAATTTACGGGTGTTTTGTCAGTATGAAACTTTTTTTCTCATTGTTGAACTTTGAAAGCATAGCCACCCTAAATCAGGCTGACAAATGAATGGGCATTTGAACAAGAACTACTGGTTCAGTGGGACTGTACACCGGGGAGAGAATTACAAGTTAAAACAAAAACAACCTAAATTTGGTCTTATTGCATTTTAAATAAAAACATTATTTTGTCTGTAACAATCTTATTATACTATTTGCACATGAAAGGACTCCCATACTATGGAAACAACCTGTATAATTTGCAGTGACCAGCCACCGTTATTTTACAAAAACACACAGGGCGGAATTGTCCTTTTGAGGCCTAAGTCCTGTGGAGGGTGTGGGAACCAGGAACAGTTCCCACCATGGAGCCCAGTAGGATTTTGTGCTGAATCACGTGATGCTGGCCTAATTAACTATGTAGTCGGGGGTTTCCTGGTGTATCGTGCAGCATGGCGTGCACCCTGCAATCATTTCTGGGCACCATATTTAAAAGGCACCCAGACATCAACTTCTTACCCAGCACTGAAGGAGGGGCTGGCCCACCGATCACAGGGAACTCCAGCCCCCAAATTCAGTGACGAGGATGGAAGGAGAAGACCGATGCGTCTGACCAACCCTGAATGGGAGGACGCCCCCAGGGTGGTCAGTGCCCAGGACCTCCACCAGAGGACTGCCCCGCAATGCCAGAAATGGATGAATGGCACCAGGGTAAGTAAACACTCAATTGCTCACACTCACCTTGCCGAATGGTACAGGGGACGTGGGCCTCAGTGGCAAGGGCTCCATCCATACAGCCCATGCATAAGATGATGCCTCATCGCCCCACTGCAGTCAATCTAGTCTGCAGGTGGCGAGGCCACTGTGGGTCCCTGACCCTTGCACACAAGAGAGCTCAGATGCTGTCTAGGGGGCCTGGGGGGAGCGAGGGGCATTGGGGAAAGGGGGTTAGGCTTGAAGGACACTAGAAAGTACTGCTAATGAAATGCCTCTTTGAGCCTTATCCTTCTATCTGCATGGGATCACTGTTCTGGAGGGTGCTACCCTAGAACCCTTGTGGACAACCTGCATCAATCACGACACACAATCCAGTAAGTTATCTGTCAGTCTGGAAGCATGAGAAAGATACATGAAACCCAATTGTTCCCAACGCCATCATCTCCCTTTGCGCAGGAAAAATTGAGGCACAACAGAAGAGAGAGAGAGAGAGGGAAGACGGGAGAGCATCTGGCCTGACCTCAAGAACCTCACTGAGTTCGAGCAGTGGGCAGCTCAGCTGGCAGGGGAGGAATGGGACCAAACCTGTACGGATGGAGAGGTGAGCGGGCAGCCTCCATCCAGTGAGGATCCATGCATTATATAGTCACATAGGAACTGAAGGGTCATGTGTTCCCCCACATTGGACGCAGCTTATGCAATCACTTGCCTTCTCCTCTCTCACTTACAGGTGCCAGCAGGAAGAGGGCAAGGGAAGAAGAAGAAGAAGCCCTGTCCAGCAGGTCTTCCTGCCCACAGAGGACCGAGGGCTTTGGGGAAGAGGAACAAAGTGCATCTGTAGATATGCCACAGCAGTCATCTGCATCCTCCACCAGTGCAGAGATACATGCCTCTGTGGGTGCCAGATGTAGATCAGGCTGGGTCTCACATTCTGGTGTCACCATATGGACACGTGTCCGCAGCAGAAGGCAGCAAGGTCAGCCAAGATCACTGGCACTCGGAGGACAGCTAGGGAAGAGGCATCTGCGATGTTCAAGTTGGATGACCAGCCTCTGGGATGGGCCTTGTATGAGACGCTGTGGAATCTGCGAGACACAGGGGAACATCAGGCAGAGATGTTGGAGGCCCTCAACAAGTGGCACATGAAGTGGAGGAGCATGTACGCCTGCTCTCCGATGAAGTGGTAGTGGTGGCATGTGCGCCCATGCAGGTCTCCATGTGTAGGGTGATGGGCGCCATGGAGAACCTGGTCCAGCAGAATGTCCAATTTCTGCCAGAGTTGCGTGCTGACCTGCACCCCATCACTGTAGACAAAGGTGAGTTTTTGCAGTGGCTACACAGGAGGGAGATGGGGCACCTCGACCTCCCTCCAGGTGTCCCTTCCCCTCAAGGAGTCAGACAGGAGCCCTTGGGCGCCCATAGGGAGGAGGAGTGGCTGTTTGACACCCCGGGACCTCCAACCAGAACTCTCTGAGGTTGCTTGGCCCTTCTGAATCCTTCTTGCTTGCGACTCCTTCAGCTTCTTCTGCAATGACCCCAGAGGGAGCAGCTGTCCCACAGCAGGACAGCCAAAGTAAGCCGGGGCCCTCCAGATCTCGGGTCTCCAGAGGACTGTCGCCAAGGTCATCAAAGACAACAGGGCAAACTGGTCAGGCTGCCTCCAGCCTGCTGATGTTGGGGGAGCACTCGGAAGAAGTGGTTGTGAACAAAAGATTAAGATGTTTTGATTACACATGTGGTTGCGTGGGTGCACCAAGACTGTTAGTGTTATGGCAGTTTTGTAAATAGAGTATACTTGCACTTTAATGAGATCTGATATGGTTTATTTGAAATTTGTAGTCCTTAAGCCTGTGTGCCCAGCGCCCACCCACCCCAGCAATCATCCTCAGAGGGTCACCCCAGCCTGGGTCTATGTCCCCCAGAATCATGCATGTGCAGTGAGGCAAAGGTATTTGCCATGGCCATTGTGAGCCCTGTGCAAGAAGCTTCCTGCACACGCTGAGCCTTTACCCTTCACATGCTCATCTATTCCAATCCCTTATTATTGTAAGTGCTACATGCTGAGGTTCCCCTTCAGTTGTCCGGTTGAGTTCTGCATCTCCGCCCACCCAACTCCTATGCAGCATCTCAAGATCTCCACCATGAGGCTCTGGACAGTTGTGAATGACCATGGTTCGTGTAACGTTTGATGTGCTGTCCAATAGCTTTACCCCTCCTTCCGTGACCCACACTCTACCAACCCCGCCCTCAGCTCCATAACCATGCCCCCCCTCCCCAAGATGCAACATTTGACCTTCCCACAGTTACCCTTCAACCCACCCTCACCACCCTCTGTCCCAATCAGGTGAATATCCATGTCCCCTAGCTTTCCGAGGAGCCCACCCCCATTACAATAGACATGCCCCACCCCCCATCCTGCCGACCCCCAGAATCCGCTTTTATTTCTGTACCCCCTTCAACAATCCTCAGCTCCCTTCACCCGTCATTGCTGAATCCTTACCCTCTCACTCTACTGGCTCTCACTGCCACTTTAATCCTCACCATCTCTCCCTATCAACAATTCCCTCAATATGCCCCCCAGGACTCATCAGTACACACCACGGACTCTTCCCTTGGAATCAGTTTTCCCTCTTGCCTCCATGCCCGTCACACCTGCACACCCCGTGCCCACTCCATCATGGGCCTTCACACCCTCTCAGGCCATACCAGTTCACTCATTCCACAACACCTGCAGCATCTCTCTCTTTCCCCTACCACCCCCACCCTCTGCTGCCCACCTCTAGGCCCCCATGCCTGACCCACCTCTTCATTCTCTCCTCCCCATCGCATTACCCCCAGCACAGACCATCACCACTCAACATTACCTCACACAGCTGTCCACCTGCAGCTAGGGGATCCATCTCCTGGAAGCTCCAGTGGCTAGAAGATCTGCTCCTAGAACCTTCAGCAGTGTGAAGATTCACCTCCTGGAAGCGCCTGGAGCTGGAAGATCCACCTCCTGGAAGCTCCTGCGGTTAGAAGATTCACCTCCTGGAAGCTCTTGGAGCTGGAAGATCCACCTCCTGGAAGCTCCTGCGGTTAGAAGATCCACCTCCTGGAAGCTCCTGGAGCTGGAAGATCCACCTCCTGGAAGCTCCTGTAGCTAGAAGATCCACCTCCTGGAAGCTCCTGCAGTATGAAGATCCAACCCCTGGGAGCTCCTGCAGCTAAAGGATCCACATGGTTGATGTTCCACCGCTGCATGCGATGGTCCACGGCTGCTGGAGGCCTCAATCTGCGGATCTCCGCAAGCTGCCTCAGGCCTTCTTCCAGGTGAGTTGGACGGGGGTTGGGAGGTGGGGGGGACACAGTTCTGGTTGGGCATTTCTTAACGGGATGCAAAATGCCTTCATGCCGGCCTCTGGCGGGAATGGCGAACTGCCATTATGGCGGGAGCGCATGTTCCCGCCTTAATTTCATGTGGGCAAGAAACAGATTTTTCAGCTCCTGTCACATTGTTCCCCTCCCCCCGCAGCCACCCTCTCCAATGGCCTGACATCATACCTCCCGCTCTTGGGATTGGAAAATTCTACTCACATTGTCTTTGAGAAACAATCTGCAGCCATTTTTCTCATTGAGACAAATTGTAAAACAATGGCTAAAATGAAAGTAAATTGATGCCTGTGCCATCAGAATATTAACAGTTTTTGAAAATTAGAAAATAAAACGGGTCCCTGTGTAAGTGAGCTAAGTTTTGCTACAATTTATGAAGCAATTTGTACTTCACAAGGGAAAATTAATTCCATAGTGTGAACCAAGTTGAGTTACAAACATGAGATTTCATTTTCCAGATAATTAAGTTTAATTAAGTAAAGCTTAATTAAACTGTTGAATCTTTCAATGTTTATTTAATGTAGGTTATAATTCGCAACTTGCCAAACCTATGATTCTATGAGAGAGGACAAAGGGAATTGGGGTAGAAGGGAGAGAGAATTGGAGTGGGGGATATGGGAAATTGGGGAATAGGAGCTGGGGATGGGGGAGAGAAAGGGACTGGGGCTGAAGCTGGTGGAGGGGGTGGTGGGGGGGGCCAGTGGTTATGGGGAGCGAAGCAGTGGAATGGAGACTAGCATTTTCTGCAGAATGGAGGGCAGTCATAACGATGTGACCAGCGGGAACATGTGCAAGAGTGGGGCAGGCTGTAAAGGATTGATGAAACCTAGGGACTTTACTATTACTAGTCCTATGAGGAGAGATTGAGTGGGCTAGGCCTTTATTCCATAGAATTTAGAAGAATGAGATGTGATCTCATTGAAACGTATAAAAAAATCTTAAGGGGCCTGACCGGATAGATACTGGGAGGATGTTTCGCCTGCTTGCGGAGTTGTTACGAAAGTACAATAATTTTTATATTATTATTCTGGTTTATTGTAAAGTAGGTTTATAGGTGTGAGTGTGGATGGTTCTGTGTGATTTAATTATATTGGAGTCAGGTAGACTGCAAGCTTGAAATTATCAAAAGTAGTTAGGTGTAGAAGTGTACTTGAAATGCCAAAGAGTAAATACGGATGAGGTTTTAGCATATAAGGTGTGAAGGAAATTTGCATTTTTAGATAAGTGAAGGAGTTGTTTGGATTTCAAAGGGATGTTAGGATATTTACAACTAGCCAGATAAGCAAGGCTAAGCAGCATGTTTATTTTTCCCAAAGGTTACTGACAATATTGGCAACATGAAAGTTTTTATTTTATGGGAAAGATAAAGTTCCAAAGACAGAGGGAAACGTATATAAAGGAGAATGAAAGGCTATGTTGGGATGCCATGTAAGGTCTAACAGCAGTATGTGATACAGCCTTCAGGAAGCTTTCAGCTATTTTTACATAAGCCTGCTGTGTTCAGTAACTAAAGTTGGAGAAAAGCCTTTGGAAATTTCACTGTCAAGTGCGTATTGTGGTGACCTGCTGTCTCGCTTTTTAAATTTAAAATCTATTTTGGACTGTTGCCTTAAAGGCGGTGTGTAATTGGGAGTCAGGTTAATTAGGAATTTTAGGATTTGTGATAGTATTAAGTAATTGTAGTCTTATGTATGTGCTTGAAATCTTCTCTTTTGTTAATAAATGTTTTAATTTAATTTTTAAAATCTCTAAAGGTCTTATTGGACTCATTACTTCTGAATTCAGTGCACATAGCTTTTTGTAATAAATACAAATACAAATTGTTGTGACAGCATGGCCAAATTTCCCTTGTTAATTTGGTCCACCTGGCACCACAACATTGCCACATCAAAACAGAGTCTAGAACATGAGGTTATGGTCCCAGAATAGGTATCAGTCAGTTAGGACAGAGGTGAGAAATGTCTTCATTTAAATGGTTGGGAACTTTTAGAATTCGCTACCTCAGTCATTGAACATATTCAAGTCAGAGATTGACAGATTTTTCAGGTGCTAAGGGAATCAAGGGATATGGGATAGTGTAGTGCGTTAGACGTTCAGCCATGATTTTATTGAATGATGGAGCAGATCCGAGGAGACAAATGGTTTACTCCTGCTCCTACATTTTCAAAAGAGTTAATTTTATCTTGCAGAACCATATTTATAGTCAGCTCATAAGTTTAGATCTCTGAGTGCTCACTGCAGGATATGGAGTACCCAAATGTGAACTACTCTTCATTCTTCAAATTAGGTGATGCTCTATGCATTGTGAGTAGCAATCTGAAGATAAGAGTTGTATGTCCTCTCCAATGAAATGTTCTCTTTATATCATCATCATCATATCATGCAACATTCCTCATGGCCCAGATTCTATGCTCAAGCTGTCTCTTTCCTGATTCTCAGTTTTCTAAATGCTGAGTTAATTTAAAAAATAAAGTGCAGGTATTGTAGTGTATTGAAAATTGCATTGTGCATTTTGTCCACTTAAGATTAGCGTACCTATATACCAGCAGGAGTCAAGAAGGAGAATAAAGGAATTCATGTTTTAACAGTACGTTTAGTTCTGAATCTGAATGTTATTTGCTGATTCTTACTGTTTCTCCCCAAGAACTTCCCAGGTGTGCTCACTGCTGGAGCTGAGTCTGAGATTCAAATTTAACAAAAGGCTGGATGATAGAAAAGGAATTGGAGGACCCAATATATTATGGAGTTTTCCTTCCACCCTAGGATTGGACAGAAAATATCCATTACTTGGTATTTTACAATACAGAGTTGCTACTTGAATATTATGTTTTCTTGGTAACATAACAATCCATATTACCAGTGGCTGTAAGCAAGTGAATACTTAGCCCTTCCTGGCAAACAATTGGCCATAAGTTGGAGAATAAAGTTCTATTTACTGCAGAGTCAGAGGATTGAGTCTCTAACATGACCTGTACAGCAAATCAATGTTCATCAGACCTTGCATTCATTGTTCATTTTCCAATGTGCAAGGTGGTGAGGGGAAAGGTGAAGAAGAAAATGGTGCTCTTTCAGCAACTTGACAAGTTTTCAGTGACTAAAGTCTTGAAATCTTCCAACAAGATATAATTATGGGGTAGAGCTCACCCAAATTTCTATCTTGTACTACCACCAGACCAAGCCCCATCCCAGTAGCACCGACCTGGAAAAGGTTCCAACGAAATCTTGCTCCATCAGCTGAAGCCAGGTATAGTACTGTAGAGACTCCCTCCCTCCTCCTTCCTCTTTCTCAGGTTTACAGAAACAACAAGACTGGGGTTGGGATAAAGGACTGGAAAGCAAGGGTCCAAGAGCAGGAATGGAAAAAGAAATAATTTGCATTTATGTAATGCAACAGGAAATGTGCAGTGCTGGACAACCCTAGCTTTGGATTTTTGTACAAAATTAAAGGCAAATCTTACTGCAATTAATGCAGATACTACTTGTTTCAGATAAGTCTGAGCTCTTTGGTTGTGGAACAACCGCACCTGTTGACATATTACTCACCTGCTTCTGTCTCGTTCCTGCTCTGAAAACTGATGCCCTTGTTCCTTATGAAGCTGCTGAAGGTGGTGCTGATGGAAGTTAACTCCATGTCCTGGTTGTTTCTCCCTCCCCTGTTGCTGATGGCTGTGACGCAGTGCACATTTCCCCTCCAAGGATGAGGAATACGAGCAAAGGTTTGCAGGGACCCCAATTAAAGAAGAGGAAGCGGGAAGGGCAATAGGTTCCAGAGGCAACGTTCGAGCCTTTCCATTTCCCAGAGAGGGTGCTTTGGCTTTCTCTGAAAAAGAAATGCTGCTGATCAGAAAGACCATTTCCTGCTTTTCAAAAATATACACAAAAATCTCAATTAAGAATGTTATAGAATTTTGGGCCAAAGATTATTTTTAATGATTACTAAATGCAATTTTTCTATTCTTTTAATGGGATGTGGACACTACTAGTTAGGTCAGCATTTATTACCAATCCCTAATTGCCCATGAGAAGGTGATGGTGAGCCACATTCTTGAACCACTGCAGTCCACGTAGTGTTGGTACATCCAGTAGGTAATGCAGTTAGGAAGGGAGTTCCAGAATTTTGACCCAGTGACAATGGAGGAACAGTGATGTAGTTCCAAGTCAGGATAGTATGTGGCTTTGAGGGGAACTTGCAGGTGGTAGTGAACCTACTGCCCATGTTCTTCTTGGTGGTAGATGTCATTAGTTTGGAAGGTGCTATCAAAAGAGGCTTGGCACCTTGCTGCAGGGCATCTTGTAGATGATACACAATACTGCCATTGTGTGCCGGTGATGGAGAGAGTGGAGAAAGAATCTACATATGACTGCCTCCGATATTAGAAGATGAATGCTTAATTTATTTGGCTGACATGCTTTTATTTGCTACATTAATGCACAGCTCTCAATACAAAGGAAAATCATGTGGTTTCTATAAGAGGCAGCCAATCAATGCCAGGTTTATGCCTGAGTGGCATTTGAAGGTCTACCCTAATATGCCTGACCTCATCAGTTATTTTATGTGGACAAATAGAGTGTATAGTGCTTTCCTTGTGGGAAAATTGGGAAATTGTGCTAACATTCATTACCATGCCATAGATTTTCATGTTTTATTTAAGCTTGCATATATTTTTCATGACCCCACATATGGCTTAAGAAGATTGTGAGCGGTGCTGATCCCATTTGCTGGGACTTATCCTGGCAGCTGGAAGATATACCCTTCTGGCTTTAAAGGTCTACCGTCTCCATATCATGGGAAGAATTTTTGGGTTGGCGAGTGGGGTGGGGCCCGCTCTCCGACGCTTAAGATAATGCGTGGTGACGGCGGGCGTGCATCCTGATGTCACTGTGCGTCATTTAGATTGTCAGTTCAGCTGCATGCCCGCCGAACTATCAAAGGCCTATTAAGGCCATTAAGAAAGTAATTAAAATTGTTAAGAATGCTGCCCGTCCAACCTTAAGGTTGGCAGGCAGGCGAAGAGCCTTCACATTTTTCATGAAACCTCATCCACGGACGGAATGAGGTTCCATGAGGGGTTTATTAATTAAATTAAAAATCTTGAAAAAATTAATGGACATGTCCCAGCTCATGTGACAGTTTCATATGAGGGGGCATGTCCATAAATATTTTCTTTACCTTTCTTCAATGTTTCATAAGTGAAAGTAATCTCCCTGAGGCGCAGAGGTGCCTCAGGGAGATTTCTGTGCTCTTTCGTGCACATATGCACGGGCCTTAATTGGCCCACCCACGTAAAATGGTGGCACGGCCCCAATCGGGGGCGCTGATCGGGTTCATGCCCGCCCCCACACAACCCCCCCCCAGATGGGGGGAAATTTCTGCCCCATGTGTTGGAGAACCTGATTTTTGTTTGGGTACCAGGTAGGGCAATAGAGATGCAAACAACTGTTTCACATACAAGTGATATGTCCACGCATTTTTTTTTACAGGTGCTTCATTTCAATGCTTGGTTTGTATTTAATCAAGAAAAAGTAAAATTAAATAGTGTTTTTTCTGAAGGTGATAGCACTTTAATGGGTCAAATTTATGTGTTTAAATAAATTAGTGGCAGAACATTTTGAGACAATACCTGGTTGAGTAGATGGAATAATGTGCCAAGGGTTTGCATGTTCATCATTCCTTTGAGTAGGCTGGAACTGTTCCACTGCAGAGAAGAAATCCTTCCATCCTTCCAAACGTCTCTTTCCTGTATCATTGATTGGAATTGCATTCTTCTCTGCCCCATATTCCATCCCAAGCTCTTTTTCCTGCTTCATTTCTTTCCTTCGTTTAACTTCTTTCTCCCATTCCTTTTCTTGCTGCTTTTCTCTCTTCCTGCTATGTTCCGTTATCACTTCTGGCTCCCTTTCTTGAGGAGTCCTCCGTTCCCAATTCTTTTCCTTCTCGTGTTCATGCTCCTTTTCTCGCTGTCTCACCTCGTCATCCATTTGCAACCTGTGATGACAAAAACAAACCCCCTTTTTTTTAAACCATCTTGTTGCATTAATTCTATTCCTTCTTTTAAAGTTTTTCCTACCATGTCCCATTTGTGAATTGAGAATGATGGCGGATAACTTGTTCCTCGGCCAATATCATTGAAACTGGATGTTAGAGGAAGCTGATCCTTTGTACTTCCATCCTTCCCATTTTCAAATCGTTAGGATTTTCAGAAGGCAATTGACAAAGTTCCCAAGGCCTCAAAGCTTTTAGTAAGGTTAAGACTTGTGGAATAGGCTCTAGTCCATGCAGATGTATTGAAAATTAGCTTTGCATTAACAGTCAGAGGGCAACGATAAGTGAAAGAATATCTGCCTGGGGAAAAGTAGGCAGTTGTGCTCTCTAAGGATGCCTTCCAGGACTTTGCTTTTCATAATGCTTGTGAATCTTAATAAGGAATTTGAAACTGTATTTGCTGGTAGCACGGCAATATTGACAGATAATGAGCAGAAAGATGATTGATTATTTTCATGTAAATGGGCTGAGATACAGCAGATGAATTTTAATATAGGCAAATAATATAAAGCGTATAGAAACAGCAAATTTTGTGTAACTTGAAAACGCCCCATTTTGTGATAGGCTGGAATAAACACAAAGCTCAACCCCACTGGTACACAAGCAAATAACTCCCCTGAAGAGGACAACACCACTCATATTGCCAGGTACAGTGGTCAGAAAGAACAGATTAAATTAGACTGGTAAAATCAAGAAAGATAGAAGTAAAAGTGGCAATGTAATTCAATCCAGAGAAGTGTGAGGTAATGTATTTGTGGAGGGCTAACAAAGCAAGGGAATACTCAAGAAATGGAAGGATAATGAGAGATGTTGAGGAAGTGAGAGAGCTTGGAGCGCATATTCACTGGTCCCTAAAGGTGGTAGGACAGGTGGATAAGGTGGTGAAGAAAGCATATGGAATGCTTTCCTTTACTGGAGGAGGTATTGAATACAAAAGCAGAGATGTAATGTTGGAACTGTATATAAACGCTGGTTAGGCCACAGCTGGAATTTTGTGTACAGTTCTGATCACCAATTACAGGAAGGACATAATTGCCCTGGAGAGAGTACAGAGGAGATTTACAGGAATGTTGCCAGAGCTTGAAAATTGCTGCTATGAAGAAAGATTTGATAGGCTAGGATTGCTTTCCTTAGAACAAAGGAGGCTGTGGGGTGACCTAATTGAGGTGTACAAAATTTTAAGGGGCCTAGATAGGATAGAATGGAAAGATCTGTTTCCCCTAGCTAAGGCGCCAGTTACCAGGGGGTATAGATTTAAAGTGATTGGTAGAAGGATTAGAGGGGACATGAGGAAAACCTTTTTCAACCAGAAAACTTCTGGAATTCACTGCCTAAGTTGGTGGTTGAGGCTGAAATGCTTAGCTCATTTAAAAGGTACCTGGATCTTCATTAGAAGTGCTGTAACCTACAAGGCTACAGACCAGGTGCTGGAAAGTGGGAGTAAGATGAGTGACTAGTTTCTTTTTCCTCTTTTTATGGCTGGTGCAGACACGATGGGCTGAATGGCCTCTTTCTGCGCCGTAAATTTTCTATGGTTTTAATATGTCCGCCTGGTGCCCATTGATCACCAAGGTCCTCTATGGTGGTAGGCACTTCATGTATGTGACCCTTGGATCACATGAGGATCTTTTTTTTTTTGCTTGTTAGTTGGGATAGAAAAGGAAAAGGATCGAGTTTGGGATAATTAATAATGCCTTAGATAATCTGATTCAGTTAAGATGGAAAACAGAGCATTCAGATACATAAGGAGGATATTGGATTTCAGGAGACAATAACATATATATAGATCACTGTTGAGGGAAGTCTGGAGCATGATGTGCAGTTTTGGCCACCCTATCTCAAAGCAATATCAATACGTTGGATAAAGCCCAAAGTGGAGTGCAAAGAATGAGCTTGAGTTGAGCGGAAAGGGTCAGATGACTGAGTTTATTTTCACTGGGGAAAAGCTTGGAAAGGGATGTGATATACATCTTCAGTACAATTAGATAGCTTGGACACTAGGCGTAGAACTTGGAGCATAATTGAAACATTCACATGCCTTGAGCAACATTTGATGATTGTGTTTTCCACTGAGTTTTGTAGGACATCCTATCAGGGAAAGTAATCAATTCTAGTTAATTACTTAAATTAATTAATTTGATGCCTTTACTAAGGGACTGAGCCAATATCCATTGAAAAATAAGTCTTAGAATTATACAGATATTAATAGATCTGTTTGATTTGTATGGAAGTTGAGAGTACATATAGAGATAGCAGGTGGGGTTGGTGTGACACAAGCCTATCCTGTCCAACCTTTCCTTATAAGACAACCCAGACGTCCAGGAACACTGTGAAGCTGGAAGGTGGACCTCCTGGAAGACAGTGAAGCTGGAAGATCTGCATGGTAGATGCTCCCCACACCCAACCCACTGCTGTGTGCTCCAGGGTCCACGGTCGCCGAACTCCAGGGGCTGCCCCAGGTCTTGTTCAGGTAAGTGCCGATGTGTATACGCCATGTTGGTCCACACATGTTCTGGACTGGTGCGATTTGCTGCTGGTGTGGATGATCAGGCTAGGGGTGGGTGGTGGGGCATTCCAGTCGGGCCTTCATCTGCATCCCATTAATGGGATGCAAATTGGTTTCCCACCGGCTTCTGGTGGGAATCACGACCCACCATGGGCGGGCGGGAGCAGAAGATGCTGCCATCATGTTACACTGGTGAGAAACCAAACCAACTTTTCAGCTCCCACCGCACAGTCCCCACCACTGTACCCCCCACTTCCTCCAGCCCCACCGCCTGCCTTTTAACCTGCCATGGTGGGGGGGGACTGGAAAATTCCACCCAGAGTTGAAAGTGTAAGGTTGGTGCAGGTACACCTGAAGACACCAGCAGGACTGGTCAAGCAAGGAGCTGATATTAAACCCAGGCTCTGATCATGGCCTGGACCCCCAAAGGATTGATCATTAAACATCTTAAAATGAAGCAACTAAATGGATCTTCTTTTGAAGGTGCAACCCCAAGCCTGGGACTCTTTCATAGGACTTTCTGGGCTCTTTGGTGGAGCATGGAGGAACCAGATGAGCTCCAAGTCCACCTGCAACATGCAAATTGTGCGACCGCCCTTCAACTTGGGAACTTTTGCGGGGTCAAGACTGAATGTCCAGGTCAGGTGCGACTTGGCACTTATTCCTCATGGAATTCTGGACTGCTTTCTTTTTGCAATTTGATCCCAGGTTAGTGATCCAGCTTTGGCTAATTTTTTCACTGGTGCAACTCCCACCATTTCCCCTATTGCTTCAGAAGAAACAAATAAACTATTAAAAAAAACATTGTAATTGTTGTTACAAAAGGTGTATATGCTTTGCTCAATACTGACCTTCCTGCTGTAAGGGCTGACAAATGGTCTGGGTGTACACCTGAGAGTGAAGGGTGAGCTAAACTCAGTGGCTGCCTCATACCAGCAAAGGAGAGGTGCATATTGGTTGGTTGGAGAGATGGGAGGGTGCCAGGCGGTGGAATATGAAGGAATGGTGCTTGAAGTGAAAGGACATAAGGGTCATCAATTCTGTAAATTAAACACACAGGTTACTCAAATTGTTCCCAACAACTACAAGCATTCATTCTGAGCAGCTATTTTCCATTAACACACTCCATTTCTAGCAAGCCATTTTGAGGGGATCACGATAGATACCAGTTCTAGTAAAATGATATGAAGTAAACCAAAGGATATTTACAAATCAAACCCAATTCTAAGGTGGCATTGCATGTTATTGTATAATTTCTGGATTGCATGGTTCAAATGATAATGTTAAATTATAAATACATACAGGAAAACACCATCATAGTTGTTGAATGGAATCACTGGAGGTTGATTTGAACTTTTTATTCAGTTTGTTTTGTATACCAGACCAATATTTTTATTGCCTCTTATCAAGATACTAACCTATATGTTGGATGTTGATAAGGAAGATGGGTTAGGAAGGTAGGATGGTAGTAAGCTGTAGGTGCAGCAGCTGTTGGGGAGTCCAATCCTAGTGAAGGCAGAGAAGACAATGTCCGAATTTCATCTCGTCCATGATATGGACGGAAGCCTGCAAGGAAGTCATCTGATCTGCTGCTGGAAGATACCAAATGTGGAACTGGTCTCTGTAAACTGCAAATATATAATCTGTCAGGAAATATATTCTAATGAAGTGATGAATTCAGATACAGTTACCAAACTAAAGAGACAATACTATTCAAACCTACATTTCCCACAATGTCATAGAGTCTGAATATTTCTCAAGAGCTATGTGTCTTCACTGTCAGTTACACACATAGCCCATAGCAAGAATTCTTATACATAGATCACTTAGTTGCCCCATGCAGGTGGCGTCCACTCCAATGGGACAAGATTAATTTGATCTTGCATTACCGGATTGTCTGGGGATGAATGCTCATAAAATGACAGAATTTCACAGTAAGTTTGAGAGTGACGTGGTTACATCTGAAACGAGGGTCCTAAATTTAACAGTCAATTATGGAGGTATGAGGGACAAGCTGACTGAAGTACATTGGGATATTATGATTAAAATGTATGATGGCGGATAAACAATGGCAAATATTCAAAGAAATAATTCATAGGTCTCAATAAATATAGATTTCCATGAGGAATAAATACTCCACTGGAAAAGTGGTACTACCCTGATTAATAAGAGAAGTTGAGGATAGCATTAGATTACAAGAAGAGGCTTACAATGTTGGTTTTTATTCATTCATGGCATGTGGGCATTGCTGGCTGGGCCAGCAGTTATTGCCCATCCCTAATTGCCTTTGAGAAGGTAGTGGTGAGCTGCCTTCTTGGACCACTGCAGTCCAGATGATGTAGGTACATCCACAGTGCTGTTAGGGAGGGAGTTCCAGGTTTTTGACCCAGTGACAGTGAAAGAACGGCGATCTATTTCCAAGTCAGGATGATGAGTGGCTTGGAGGGTGACTTCCAGGTGGAGGTGTTCCCATGTATCTGCTGCCCTAGTCCTTCTCGATGGTAGAGATTGTGGGTTTGGAAGGGGCTGTCTACGGAGGTGTGGTGAGTTCCTGCAGTGCATCTTGCAGATGGTACACACTGCTGCCACTGTGCATCGGTGATAGTGCAAGTGAATGCTTGTGGATGAGGTGCCAATCGAGTGGACTGCTGGGCAGAATTTTTCTGTCGGCGAGCTGGGGGCGGGGCCTGCTCGCCAACGCAAAAATGACGCCCCCGACATCATCCCACCCCATTTAAGTATTCAGGAAGGCAGGCGGACAGAGCGATCAGCTGTCCACCCGCCGACCTGTCAATGGCCAATGACAGGGTAGTTAAACAAATTAAAGACCCTGCCCATTCAACCTTATGGCTGGCGGGCAGGCCAGGAGCCCCAGTGGGCTTCTGAAAAAACATGAAACCTCATCCACCGGCGGGATGAGGTTTCATGTCTGTTTTAAAAAAGTTTAATAAAGTTTTTGTGATATTTATTAACATGTCCCATCTCGTGTGACATTGTCACATGAGGGGGACATGTTAATAATTTTTAAATTTTTCTATGTTTAAAGTTTCAAACGCTGTTAACGATCTCCCTGAGGCAGCACTTAGTCTCAGGGAGATGTGCACTCTTTCTCGCTCATGCGTGACAGTTGGGGAAACCCTCCACCCCACACAGGAATCGCATAGCGCTTCCTGTAGGGCAGCCCACAGGGCGGGCCAATTCACTTAAAATGGCGGCAGGGCCTGTTTCGGCGGTGGCGATCGGCTGCCCGCCCACCACTGAGCCGGTGGGGCTCGCCCGCCCATCAAGGGAAAAATTCTGCCCTTTTGTCTTGTTTGGTGTCAAGTTCCTTGAATGTTGTTGGAGCTGCACTCATCCAGGCAAGTGGGGAGTATTCCATCACACTCCTGATTGTGCCTTGTAGATGGTGGACAGGCTTTGGGGAGTCAGGAGGTGAGTTACTTGTCACAGGATTCCTGGCCTCTAACTTGCTCTTGTAGCCACTGTATTTATATGGTTAGTCCAGTTAGGTTTCTGGTCAATGGTCACCCCTAGGATGTTGATTGTGGGGGATTTAGCAAAGGTAATGCCACTGAATGTCAAGAGGCGATGGTTAGATTCTCTTGTTGGCACTGGTCATTGCCTGGCACTTGTGTGGCGCGAATGTTATTTGCACTTGTCAGCCCAAGCATGATATTGCCCAGGTTTTGCTGCATTTGGACAAGGACTGCTTCAGTATCTGAAGAGTCACAGATGGTGATGAGCATTGTGAAATCATCAGTGAACATCCCCAATTCTGACCTTATGATGGAAGGAAGGTCATTGATGAAGCAGCTGAAGATGGTTGGGCTGAGAACACTACCCTGAGGAATTCTGCAGTGATGTCCTGGAACTGAGATGTTTGACCTCCAACAATCGCAACCATTTCATTTGTGCTAGGTATGACTCCAACCAGTGGAGAGTTTTCCCCCTGACTCCAGTTGACTCCAGTTTTGCTAGGGCTCCTTGATGCCAGACTCAGTCAAATGCTGCCTTGATATCAAGGGCAGTTACTCTGATCTCACCTCAGGAGTTCAGCTCTTTGTTCCATGTTTGAACTAAGGCTGTAATGAGGTCAGGGGCTGAGTGTCCCTGACGGAACCCAAACTAAGTGTCAGTGAATAGGTTATTGCTAAGCAAGTGCCGCTTGATAGCACAATCAACGACACCTTCCATCATTTTACCGATGATCGAGAGTAGACTGATGGGGCGGTAATTGGCTGGTTGGATTTGGTCTGCTTTTTGTGTACAGGACATATATAGGCAATTTTCCACATTGCCGGGTAGATGCCAGTGTTGTAGCTGTACTGGAACAGCTTGGCTAAGGGGTGCGGCAAGTTCTGAAGCACAAGTCTTCAGTACTATTCCCAGAATATTGTCAGGGCCCATAGCCTTTGCGCTATCCAGTGCCTTTATCCATTTCTTGATATCACGCGGAGTGAATTGAATTGGCTGAAGACTGGCATCTGTGATGCTGGGGGCCTCCAGAGGATGCGAGATGGATCATCCACTTGGCACTTCTGGCAGAAGACTGTTGCTAGTGATTCAGTCTTATCTTTTGTGCTGATGTGCTGGGTTTCCCCATCATTGAGGATGGGTTGGGGATATTCATGGAGCCTCATCCTCCAGTGAGTTGTTTAATAGTTCACCACAATTCACAACTGGATGTGGCAGGACTGCAGAGCTTAGATCTGATCCATTAATTGTGGGATCACTTAGCTCTGCCTATCGCATGCTGCTTACACTGCTTGGCACACAAGTAGTCGTTTGTTGTAGCTTCACCAGGTTGCTTCACCTGCACTCTTCATTGAACCAGGGTTGATCCCCAGGCTTGGTGGTCATAGTAGAGTGAGAGATATGCCAGGCCATGAGGTTACAGATTATGATTGAGTATGATTCTGCTGCTGCTGATGGCCCACAGCGCCTCATGGTTGTTCAGTCTTGAGTTGCTAGTTCTGTTCAAAATCTACCTCATTTAGCATGGTGGTAGTGACACACAACACGATGGAGGGTATCTTCAATGAGAAGATGGGCCTTTGTCTCCACAAGGTATGTGCGGTGGTCAATCCTACTGATGCTCTTATGGACAGATGCATCTGCAGCAGGCAGTTTAGTGAGGATGAGGTCAAGTATATTGTTCCCTCTTGTTGGTTCCATCACCAACTGCCGCTGACCCACTTTTGCAGCTATGTCCTTTAGGACTTCATGGGGGTCCAGAGTCGATGTTGAGGGCACCCACGGCAACTCTGCGCCCAACCCCCCTCCCCCCCAGACTATATACCACTGTACCACCACCTTTGCTAGGTCTGGGTCTGGGTCTCTGCTGATGGGACAGGACATACCCAGGGATGGTGATGGTGGAGTCTGGGACATTATCTGCGAGGTATGATTCTGTGTGTGTGACTATGTCAGGCTTGACTAGTCTGTGAGACAGCTCTCCCAATTTTGGCACAAGTGCCCAGATGTCATTAAGGAGGACTTAACAGCATCGGCAGGGCTGAGTTTGCCGTTGTCATTTCTGGTGCCTAAGTTGACACCAGGTGGTGCAGCCAGTCCCATTCCTTTTAGGTTTTTTAGCAGTTTGATACAACTGAGTGGCTTGTTAGGCCATTTCAGAGGCCGCAGTCAACCACATTACCGTGGGTCAAATGTTGGTCAGATTTCTTTCTCTAAAGGGCATTGTTGTAAAAACCCACTGCACCACCACCACCCATGTAAATATAAATATGCAAAAATAATTAATAAGCCTAAGGATTGGGAGAGTTTTAAAAATCAGCACAGGGTGACCAATAAACTAATAGGGAGGGAGAAAAATAATATGAGAGTAAATTAGCAAGCAATATAAAAAATACAATTGTAAAAGCTTTTAAAAGGAAAAGATTAACAAAAGGAAAAGCAGGTCCCTTAAGAAACTGAGACCAGAGATTAGTGTTTGGGCCTCACCAATTACAATCCATATCAATGACTTAGATGAAAGGACCGAGCGTAATATATTCAAAACAAAAACAGAATTACCTGGAAAAACTCAGCAGGTCTGGCAGCATCGGCGGAGAAGAAAAGAGTTGACGTTTCAAGTCCTCATGACCCTTTGACAGAACTAGGGATGCTCGTCAATGAGCATCTTCAAGATTGCGATTGATAGATTTTTGTGCAGTAAAGGAATCAAGGGGTAAGGCGATATGGTGGGAAGGTGGAGTTGAGGTAGAAGTTCAACCTCAATCTTATTGAATTGTCAAAGAAGCTTGATGGGCTGTATGGCCTACTCCTGCCCCTATTTCTTATGCTCTTATGAAGGGAACATTGATTTCACTCACCCTCAGCAACAAGGACATCCTGTTTGGATGTAGAATAAAGTTCCCAATGCTCTGCACCCACTATGTGTTTTAATAGTCTGCTCCACCATTCAGTACAATCCTGGCTGATCTTCCGCTTCAACTCCACTTTCCTGCCTGCTCCCCATATCCCTTGATTCCCTGACAGTCCAAAAATTTGTCTATATCAGCCTTAAATATATTAAATGATGGAGCATCCTCAACCATAAGAGTACAGATGCATAACAAGATATGGCTTTTAAGACAACGGGCAACAGAACCAGCTGGAGATGAGAAGTAATTTTGCACAGTGAGTTGTTACGATCTACAAAGCAGTGCCTAAAGGACAGTAGAAATAGATTCATTAGTAATTTTCAAACATGAATTGGATATATACTTGAAAAGGAAAGATTTACAGAGTTATGAGGAAAGAGCAGAGCAATGGGACTAGATAGCTTTTTCTTTTACAGGCACGCTTGGCTTACTGTTATCTTGTGCTGTAAGATTTTATAATACTAAGGAACTTGTACTCATTTTAACTGTGCAGTTAATATCCACACAAATTAAAACTTTCCTATTAGAAATATTGTTGCAGAGGAAAAGTAGGTGTAACAGGATGAATAAAAAGCAAGTTCTGTTTTGTTAGGGACTGACAACACAGCATTTTTTATTGGATGAGTCAAAAGAATTAAAAGCAAATAAAAAATGGAGAATTTAAGCTTGAAACAGCTTTTCTCACTCTACCCTCCACTACAGGAGAGGAGTAATTTCAGTTCTGTGTCCATGCCTCTATCATTTAGAAATGGCTCGACAATCTGATGAATTATATAGTTTGCCCAAGTGTTTGCATCACCCCGTGACTCGTAACTGCAATATCAGTTTCATTGCTTCTTTGCAACCATCTATAATTCCATTTCAACTATGTCCTGGATTTTTTGGGTGAGTCTTTTTGCTCTGCAAGCCAGCAAAAAGAAAGTCACTTTACACCACCAAGCTACTGGCAGGGAACTTCAGTTGGGAGTGTCCGCTAGAAATTCTTGCCATGATTTCTTGACCATTTAGATTAATGGTTTGAAAATCAGGAGCAGTACATGCCTGCATTTCCAATATTTTCTCATTATGCAAAGTTGGAAAATTATCTAGTCATACAAAAATAACAATGGATTAAAGACAAATAAAAAATATAGAATTTATGCTTGAAACAGCTTTTCTTACTGTACCCTCCACGACAGGAGAGGAGTAACTTCAGTTCAGTAGATAAACATAAATATATAAATAAATAGACATTTCAGTAGATAAATAAAAGAATAGTCGACATTTTGAACTAAGAGCAATAAGTTTGAAATTCAGTCTCAGATAGCCATAAAGCTGATTGTAAAGTTTGTAGAGTGGTAAATTTATGTTGATACTTTAATGCTGTTGTGATCGAAAGTAAGCAACAGCTAAAAAAATTCTTTGCTGCGGTGTTGCGGGCACAGAGCATTTTGACTGGCACTACATATCACAAATTGAGGCATGTGGCCCACAACTATTGATTGGAAAATCAATTTTCCAATGTGAGCTTTTGGCAGGCTAGAATGTGCACAAATATTGATTTTGGAAATGAATTCCAAAGGTGTTTTCAAGGTGGATAGTATTGTAGTTGTGATGCATACAGACTAATCAGTAGTGATACACACCGGCTAGTCAGGAGTGATACACACAGACCAGTCAGTAGTATACATATTGGCTAATCATTCACTTTTAAAATCATTCACGTGTCCTTTTAAAGACCAATTTGACTGTGAAAGTGATCATCATGTCTGACCTGATATATTGTGGAACATATTGGATCATAACTGGGTTGCTGGGTGGAATGGGAAGGTACTGAAGTGAAAGGGGAGCATGACAGGGGCTTACAGCATTTTGGATCTCAAGTCACTACATTGGCAACCGTGCATCTTGCAGCAAAGGCCATGGAGATATCTACAAAGACCTGATCATCATTTCTGTCAAAACATTGCACAATGTCACAACAAAACAAAAGAAAAAATCAAATACTGACAAAGAGCTCTCAAAGCAGTCCAATTAAACTATGAGCAGACACATTTCTTTGGAGGAGAACCACATTTGCCATATGTTTTGCCCTATTTGATGAGCAGATTTTAAAAAACTGCAGTGTTAGGGGAATATTTAGGAAATTCCTAAATTGATAGTATTGAGCTCCTGCAAGGAGCATTGTGACTGAGACTGTGCAGCTCCTGGGTTTTTGCTTATAAATCAATTTACTTGTGTTTAAAATCCTTCTGTACCACTTCCAGCACTGCCAGTGGTTGAACTGCAGCTACCTCTATGGAATTCCATAACCAGCTGTCTGACAACAGAAGCTCAAAAGGAACAATTGAGACTCAGTTGGCCATAGCGCCATAAAGGGTAATAGCACTATAATTCAGTGATAAAGCAGTGAACCATTGTTATTAGGTGAGGAATGAAAAAACACAGAAATAAGCAATGTGAGAAGGGTATTTGCCCTCTTAATTCCATCTCTTCCACAGACTGTATCCTCTTTGATCCATCATGAGTTTTGAATTTACGCTTTGAAATAAAACTTGACCCTCTGGGCTTTATTCAACTTGTCAGTCACCTATTTTCCCTGCCTTAAAGCCACCTTTAATGCAGGTTTCAATGCCTCATCCAGACTTGAAGAAAAACGTGAGTAAATTTTTGCATATTCTCTGTTAACTGCTGCTCAACGTGTGTTTAACAAACAGCAGGTAAATGCAGGCACACAGAATAAACTAGCTCATTTCCAGGTACAATTTTAGGAACATGGGCAGAAATCAGCAACCATTCTGTTGGTGCCAGTGCATAAAATTGCTGCACCTAGCAATAACGCACAGAAGAGTCCTATCTGGAACTTATCAAGTCATGTCATGTATCTTCATTATGCAACATACTATAAGGTCCAAAATGAGAAACCAGGATGATTTATTGTGAATTTTGTCTCATATCCTGGATTTTGTTTGTTGGGATGAGCAGGTTCAGTGCTGGCTGATGAATGTGAACTGGGCTCAGTTTGGGCATTGCGATTGTCAATTACTGGAGCACAATGATTCTGATGTTCTTTCCTCTCATTTTCTGCCCTCTGACACATAAATAGAAACAAAGGAAAGACAGAATGGAGTAGTGAGAATGTGGAACTTGCTACCACAGAGGGTGGTTGAAGCTTATAGCGTTTAAAAGGGAGAAGGGAACAGACAGTTACTTTGATGGGTTTAAATTATGAAAGGTGGGAGGAGGCTCCAGTGCAGCATAAACGTCAGCATGGATTGGTTGGGCTGAATGGCCTCTTTCTGAATTGTATATCCTATGTAATCCCAAGAAGGTTGCAGCAGGTAGAGTACCAAGAAATAAACAATGTAGTTGGAAAAATACAAGGATATGGCGGGGCGAGGGAGTAGGGGATGAGAAGAGTTTGAAGTTGAAAAAATTTCTATTCCCAACTCTGCATATGCATAAGTCACACACAACGTTGAACTAAGCCGCCAAGAATAAATCAGTGCTTACTGCTGTATTGGGCATGGTGTAGGTTTTTAATATAGTAACAAAACCACAAATAATGTTATACAGTATAAATAACAATCATTTGGGAGAGAAACTTAGTTGTGGTAAAATAATTTATGAAATATATTATGCTTAATGATACATAGACATTTTAAGACTTGTGACAGTGACATCTTGGGGCTGAAATTCCTCTGTGCCCTAACTGGTTAATGCATCGTGTTTAGAGTTCTGGATGTGCCATGTTACGCGGACTTCATTAAAAGTAGTGCAGGGATAAATTTCAACTTTATAATACTGTGGCTACTAAAGAAATAGCTGCTGTTTTTCATGCCCAATTACAATATATAAAGACTCACTTGATTGTTGAATATGGTGACTCTTGGATGGAGTGACCGGATAGATGGAAAGCTGGGTGTGACGAAGCAAGGTGTGTGGGCACTGGCATTTTGTCCTTTTTCAGCAAAGATTCTGTGGAAAGTGGGTGGTCGTGACTTCTGGATCTCAGGGTGCTGTCTGAGGGCTAAGGAGGGAGAATATTGTTAGTTATCAAAAACCTTAAATCCAGTATCTGCTCTAAACACCAAGTAGGAAGAATGTGTCATTTCACATGCAATTAAACAATTACAGTTTGATCAGAGAGGTAATGGAGAAATGCAAATTTGCATATTTGCATACCGCTGCTTTCTTAATTAATCTTTATCTCCGTTAGCAGCCCAGCTGCAGCTGGCCTCTGTCTGTTTAGATCTCTGTAGCTTTCTCACTCCAGGGAGCTAATTTTGTGTAATTTGCAACAGAGGAAAACTGCATTAGTGCTGAAAAGAGAGCCACAAATTCAGTTTAGTTGTGTGCACAGTGCGACAAAAGTAGATTAATGCCATGCATTGTGTCACAGTGTGTAGTGCTATAAATCCAGTTTAGTGCCACATTTAAAACCATGAAGACAGTTTCACATAAAAATGCCGTAAATGCATTTTACACAGGCACTATTTGTGCCCAGGGAATTTAAAGGAGGGGAATAATAAATTATATTCTATCACCACCTTAGTCTGTCCCACTATGGAAACATTAAATTCATGATTTCCAAAGTCTAGTCTTTGCACTAAGGTACCTGATTTTTATGGAAACCAAGATATGAAATTGGACTAATGAAATTTGATCTTGTCCATACACTTCTACAAAACTTGCATTGCTCACTCAGTAACAAAAACACACAGGGAAATGAATACCATAAACTACTAATTTTAGCAGATGTTGGGATCAATGACATTGATCCCAGTAGATACCATGCATTGACCCAACTCACATTAAAAAAGAATCAGAAAGATGAAGTGATGATACAAAAAGATAGAAGGGGGATTTATGACTCATTCTACCCAACAGAAACCAGGCAGAATGGGACTTAAATTGGAAGCAGTATATTTACCGTGCAATTCCCACCCGGTAGCTATTTTAACGCTACTGGTTTTATTAATGGCTGTGACTCAAGCAGAAGCCTTACATATTTATGCAGAAAGGGGTCCTATCACATTAATAAGACCCCAATGCAATTTTAAAGCATTGAGGTATCCATTGTGAGAAAGAAGCAGGGGGTAAGGTAAGTGGTCTGTCTTGGATTTTGCTCCTAGCAGTGCAGGAACTGTTCACCTCATTGATAGGTGTCTACAGGATTTTCACGGATGTATCACAGAATCACACAATTCTTATAGCACAGGAGGCCATTCGGCCTGTTGTGTTTGTGCTGGCTCTCCATAGGAGCAATTTATCTAGTGTCATTTCTGCGTCTTCTCCCTGTAGCCCTGAACATTCTTCCTTTTCGGATAACAATCCAAATTATTCTTGAATGCCTCGATTGAACCTGCCTCCATCACGTTCTCAGGCAGTTCATTCCAGATCCTAACTACTTGCTGCATGAAAATGTTTTTCCTCATGTTGCCATTGTTTCTTTTGCCAATTATCTTAAATCTCTGCAATCTGCACCCTCCTGTTTTTGATCCTTCCACCAACATTTTATTCCCTATCTACTCTGTCCAGACAGCCTCATGATTTTGAATAACTTCAACAAATCTCCTTTCAACTTGCTCTTCTTCCAGGAAAACAGTCCCAACTTCTCTAGTCTATCTACATAACTGATATTCCCCATCCCTGGAACCATTCTTGTGAATCTTTTCTGCACTCTAATGTTGTCACATCTTCCCTAAAGTGTGGTGCCCAGAACTGGATGCAATATTCCAGTTGAGACCGAACCAGTGTTTTATACATGTTTAACATAACTTCCTTGCTTTTGTACTCTATGCTCCTATTACTAAAGCTGAGGATGCTGTATGCTTTATTAACTGTGCTCTCAACCCAGCCTAACAACTTCAATGATTTATGTATATATACACCCAGGTCGTCTGCTCCTGCATCCTCTTCAGAATGATATCCTTCATTTTATATTGTCTCCCCACGTTGTTCCAACCAAAATGAATCACTTCACACTGCTCTGCATTAAGTTTCATCTGTTACTTGTCTGTCCATTCTGCCAAGTCCTTTTGAAGTTCTACATTATCCTCCTTGCAGTTCACAATCCTTCCAAGTTTTGTATCATCTGCAATTTGAAGTTGTGTCTTGAACACCAAGGCCAAGGTGATCAGGAAGAGCAACAGTCCTGACACCGGCCCCTGAGAAACTTAACTACAAACACTCCTTCAGACTGAAAATCATCCATTAGCCATCTGTTTCCTGTCACTCAGCCAAGTTTGTATCCATGTTGCTACAGTTCCTTTTATTCCATGAGCTGTAACTTTGTCCACAAATCTGTTGTGCAGCACTTTATCAAATGCCTTCTGGAAGTTCATGTATACCACATCAACAGCATTACCCTAAGTCAGTGGATATCTCGTGAGTTATAACCTGGTGTCTTTTTCAGAAGTGTGCCCTCTACAGGAGATCTGTGACATCTGTGAACATCGCCACGAGAAAGGAGCTAATAGCAGCAAAACCACTTCTCTGCCATTTGAGAGGAAGAACTTTTAAGAATCGCCGCAAAAGGACTTTAAATTTTAACTGTTGCATGTATTTGACTGATACAGATTAAACCTTGTAATGCAGTTAAGATGGATTGTTGAATGGACAATGTGACAGCATGAGAGAGAATGTTATTTTTACTGTATACAGTAGGTTAATTGTAAGTGAGTTATTGAAATATGCAGAATGTTACAAGTTGGTATATTTTGCATAATGGTCATGAAAACTCGTCACTGATGATGAATTTTCATTCTTGAGGGCAAGAGGTGAAGTTTGTAAAGTTATGATGCTTTTGGACTGTATCTTCAAATTTAGGGTATATGAAGGACCTCTCCAAAAATTGAGGAAAGTGCCTGGATACGGTCACTCAAAGTCACTACTTGGTGAAACGAGGATATGGAAATGCATTAGAAGCTGGCAGAAACTGTGAACTATTTGCTAAGGGTTATAAGCATAAAAGCGAAATATTCCTTTCTGTAATTTAAAGTATAAGTTGCCTAAGAAAAATAATATATTTAGTCAAGTGTTTTTTTAAGTCATTTGTTACAGTAAAAGTTTTAAAATGTGAAATACTGTCATGTTATTCTTTCAGTTAGTAATGGGAAGTTCAAATCGCTTTTTAAAAGTTAGCAGTCTCTACGGAGATTGTATTAGAACTCACTCCTCAATGCACCAGCTCTTGTTCAACTATTTTTAGTCCTGTGTCCTAAGGAGGAGCCAAGTACCTCTGACAATAACTTCTGGATTTCTGTAATTTAACTGAACATGTGTGTACTCCGGAAGTTGCTGTCAGACATCCCCCATTTTAATGGTGAGCACTGACACCTCATTGTTCTTCTCATTGAAAATTCTGAGACATTCTTTACTTTGTTTGGCCAGGAGGACCCTCTGCACACCTTTCAATGCAAATAGAAGGCCATGTTGACTTTGGGGATATGTAAAATGGGCGATATTGATGCAGTCATCTATTTTACGTTGCTTCATGGA
This sequence comes from Carcharodon carcharias, assembly GCF_017639515.1. Lineage (NCBI taxonomy): Eukaryota > Metazoa > Chordata > Chondrichthyes > Lamniformes > Lamnidae > Carcharodon > Carcharodon carcharias. The sequence goes on from NC_054469.1 coordinate 202,445,133, forward strand.
AATGGAAATCGGGAGAGGTGTGTCACAAACAGTTGAATCACTATTGCATCTTTTACACACAATTGCCCAAAGTCAAAATTACCCACAATGTGACAGGATGTAATTGTATGTAAATGACTACATTGGTTGCTCATTCTGTTGCATGCAGGTTTTAAATGCAATATAATGAGGTGTAAATCACTGCATGTTAGGGCTTCCTTATGTCACTCTGGACACATCGTGAGATGGCAAATAAATCAGTGCACATTGGCACTAGCATCGATCTAGTTCCATTCCTCTCAGAGTTATACCTCGCGTATGTACCTTCAAGACTTTGCACCTACTATTTTGGGAAAGCCACAAACTCGACAAAATCCTGATGGAGTTTCTCTACAGAGAACCTTAACAATCACATCAAGGAGAGAATTTGGCACAAAAAATATTCATTGATGAAATACTCAACACAAGAAAAGTTTGCATTTCTTTACATGTTGCTGTTCCTTTTGATTCATGCATCTTTTTCTAATTTATGTTTGGCTTACATTCTTTATTTATTCAGTCTTGAGAAATCATCCTGCTATCTCCAGACCCATCTTGTTAACTTATTCCTTTAATTTCGTCACAACACTCCCTTGCAATATGCTCATAAAAATAATTATTTAATCAGCGTGTGATCAAACTCCATATTAAGCTGTGTTTGTGTGCAAGTTAATAAGTGTTTGGGCCACATTACAAATTCTCCACCTGTGTAGGGAAAAAAGCATTAGGATAAATTCAGAATCAGAGGTTCCAAATGTCATGTCTTCTGATTCTAAATTTCACATATTACTTGAGACTACTTTGAGTATTGGAGAGCTGGGAAACTGATTTTTCACTGGTCACCAGCAATTGATAGGGACCTCAGTCAACCTCAGTATTTTACCAGGTTTCTCCACTAAATGTCCAGAGCTAGGGCACACCCTCCTGCCAAACTTCAAATGCTAAGAAGTGGGACCCATTTATAGGTAGTGGGTAAAATTCTGACCTAGGTCAACACAGAATGGTACATGGTTTGCTCATCGTAATGTCTTGAATTGAAATTGCATAATACAAGAATTTCCTTATCAGGTACTAATGTCAATGATAATGGGCATTTAATTTTCTTGCGGTGCACTTTACTTCATCTTCCAACAGAATGACTGAAAATTCACCAGAACATTGTTGGTTTTCAGGTGCTCATGTCAGGAAGACTTTAGATACATTCAATCTATGTCGCTGTGATGTAATAAAACATTTTCTTTGAATAGCAATTTCACTGAGTTCCAACTTGCAAACATACACACACTTACAAGGGTGCATATTTATTGAATATTTTCCCTCAGTCCTACTGGGGCCAATTTTCATTGTCAGACAGTTTTGTGTTAAGAACAGTCTGGCTCTCAAGTGCTGTAGCACTCAATTATCTCGTGTAACCTCATTTGGTACACAATCAGGTAGATCTAGAAGTTACACCATTTGTAGGAAGGGAAAATTGTATCCAAGTCAAATTTACAAGGATGGGCTAATTTAAAAGGGAGTGGGAGGTTGGGGCAGTGGGAGCAGGGGCGGGTGGGTGGGGGTGGTGGAGGGTTGCAGCCTGGGAGAACACCGAAATTGGAAAGCTTCTGGAAGCCATTAAACCATTAAAGCTCAACCTACCAACCTTTCACATGGTTGAAGAAGCAAGGAATTACGAAGTTGAATGCGGTGACAAAATAAAAGGGACGCCTATGTTTAGGCATGAGCAATGTGGTGCAGCCAAGCATTGAAATTCCTCTTTAATGGCTGTTGAAGTTGAAGTGGTGCTGCACAAGAGGCTCACAAAGAGGGCTTCCTTTGGTGCAGAGTGCCACTCCAGTGTGGATGAATTTCTGGCCACAGCTAACTATGATTCCCTTGCAGACAGTGCTGCACGGTAGCAGCAGGTGTCCTTGCAGCAGATGGCACAGCTTGGCTTCTGATCCACAAATTTCCATTGTTATTCCCAGGTACTTTCCTAGGGCTGCAGATATGACCATAGGTGTGCCCAAACAGGCAATACCCTTTGGCTCAGTAGTAGCATTCCTGTCTGTGTATTTTCTATAATATATTGAAACCATCCAGTTCAGATTAGCTTACATTATATACAATAGACGTAGGGTCACATTTTCCAGCTGCCGGTTTTGGTTCTGTCAATGCAGTGTGGGAGAGCGTGGCATGTGAAATCAAATAGGAAATCCCTTTTTGGTATCACCACTGAACTTGCACCCTCTCATTTTACTTGTACAATCAATAGAAAATCCATAGAAAATAGTAGAATGGGTAATTACTCGTGCAGTCACCATGAAGCTTTGAGCATAACCTTAACAGAAGTGTTCATTGATGAATATTGCATATGTTTAGTTAATACAAAGGGGTGTCCGTGGCAATGTTCCCTTTAAAAATTTTTTATTGCTCATGGCCAGTTTTTTTTCAATGTGCGGTACCATTAAACATTTTGTACACCGCCAAGCAATATTTAAATTTGAACATGGCTTGTGTGGTGCTTTCCAGGCTGCTGTGTGGCCACGCATACGCACAGCTTTGTAGGAACATTTATCTGTGGCTTAACCTACTTGAATGTTGGGAGAAGGCCAATGAAGATTAGCAATACTAAAAGTCCACCTGTGGCCAAATGGCAGTCCTAACCTTAGTGCTGTCGTCTGCCACTGTTTAGCACACTGCAGTCAAAAGACACTGAGAAAATTCTCCATTTAGGACGACTCTTGGCCTTAATTTCCTTTAGAAGGGAAGGGAAACAAGAGTAGGGACTGTTTCCCAATCCCGAAACAAACATCCCCTGCACCCCCCCTCCCCCACAGAGGGCAAAATAGTCAATCTTTGCAATTTTGACTGGGGCTCCCCCTTTAATTGGCATCGTTTCCCGCCCAGTTAAGGGTGCCAGGTGGGCTCTCGAAGCTGGAGGGCCAATCAAGAGTTGTTGCAGCTTAAGAGTGACATTCAATTGCAGTATAAGAAGCGGGGAGGGTGCTTTGACAAGAATGTGCCCTATCAGCCACGTTAAAAACTTTAATTAAAAAGTAGAAAAAGCTGCCAGGCCATCAATGTGGGGGGGTGGGGAGCTCTCTGTAGGGAGACCTTTGGCCGTACCCCCACCCTGATAGTTAGGAAGGGCCTCAAGGCTTACCGGGGGTAAGGAGAGTTGGTGTCTTTGTCTGATGCTAGGTGCCTGCCTCCAGGCCGCTGCCATCAAGTCAGAAAATTGGAGTCCACCTGGAAAAGCCTAGGCAACCTCCTTAATCTCTGCTTAACAAGGCTCTCAACAAGCCTAATTGCCTATGGGAGTGGATAGCCTTCTGGGCCCCGACCCTGGATCAGCCAAAATCGCTGACATCAGGAAAGTGGTCAGGAACCTGGCACTTTGGACAGCCTAAATTTTTAGGCTTCCTTGCCTGACATTGAGGGGGCCCAATAATTCAGCACTTGGTGTTTTTAACAGCACAGGTGATGCTACATTTACTTTGCAGGTTTGTTTCTGGTGTGCTCATGCCATTGAAGCCTGGAATGGCGCCTGGAATGGCACATGAGTTGTCCAAAGTTTTGGGAAAATCCCTCTTGCTAATAAAGGAGTAACTCAAATAGGAAAGAAAGAGGAATAAAGTTGCATTCAAATAGAACCTTTCATGGCCTTAGAACGTACCAAAGCCTTTTAAAGCCAATGAAATGCTTTTCAACTTTTGTCACCGTTGTAATGTTGGAAACGATTTGCACACAGTTTGGTCCCACAAAAAACAATGAGATAAATGACCATATAATCTGCTTCAGTGATGATCGTTAAGTTATAAATATTGATCAGGACAGTGGGAAGAACTCCATTGCTCTCCTTTGAAATATAGGGTCTTTTACATCTATTCGAGAGGAAACATGGGGCCTTGGTTTAACATATCATTTGAAAGACAGTATATCTGGCAGCATAGTACTCCCTCAGTACTGCCCCAAACTATTCAGCCTAGATTTTGTGCTGAAATCTCAGGAATAGGACTTAAATCCACAGCCTTCTGAATCAGGGTGTAAGAGTAAATAATTATTATATAATCTACACAGATATCCTTATCCTTGGAGCAACATGCTACACATTTTTAGAAAATCTTCAAGATCACCCAGAGGTCCAGGAGACCAAAAGTCTCACAAACATAAATGCCACAAGCATCTGTCAAAGCCACATTCCTAACAAGGATAACTACATTTAATATCCAACCAAATTTTTTTTGAGTCTGAGTGCAGTGGGTCCTATTTATGATTTGTGTCTGCATTCATTTTTTTGGCAGTAAAGTGGGCTTTGTACTTCTTCAGCGTTGACATCTCCAGGGCTTTTGTGTAAAATCTGGTTGAAGAATCCCATTCCACATCTTTAGGAAATTAGGAGCGGCTGTGGCATTATCTGTGAGAATTTTTTTTTTAAAGCCTTGGCATTCATGTGTGGCTCACCTTTGATTCCCATTGACGTGGATTTCCAGTCCTTTTGTATCAGTGGATCGCCAACTCTCAAGTGACTAAAGAAAGGGAACTTTGAACTGCAGGAAGTAAGATCTTTGACCCTAATTAACCCTCAATTTCTGCTGGTGTTGGTTAAAAATGCTGTGCATTCCATCAATATCCAGTGTCCCAGGAATATACCTTCATATGCAGTTGTTTTTATTTTAATTAGTTGGCCTGCCTGTGGTTATAATGGGTGAGTTTTTCCATACTGGCCATTATCTAATTATCTCAACAGAAGTGTTGGCTTAATTCCCAGCATAAAGTGTTCTTTGACACTGTCGGCCAGTGTCAAGGACATGGATATTTAAACACTTTATTTATATGACAGGGAACCAAATTCAATAATTTCTTATCAGCTGGGAGATTCTGTTTGCTTGGGGCTAGGGTACTACAAGGTACCAGCGATTAAATAGAAATATATAGGGCAGGGTTTTCCCCTCGTCAGGCGGGCCTGGGAATGGCTGCAAGACTGACTGCCGCCCGTGATCGGGCTCCAACCGCGATTTCACGCTGGCTGGCCAATTCTGGGCCAGGCAGCATGAAACGCGTGCTAAGAGCCTCAGCGCTGCTGGGTTGGGGGCTCTGAAGGCACAAAGCTGCCTCAGGGAGCTGAAGGATTTTAAATGTAAAAATAAACTTTTTGCAAATGATATAAACATGTCTCCACATGTGATTCAGTCACATGAAGAAGGACATGTAAAAAAGGATCTTAAACGTTTTTTACTCTTTTTTTCAGTAACCGTTGGAAACCTCATCTCGCACGTGGATGAGGTTTTGTGAAAAATGCAAAGACCGCCTGGCCTAGCCGTCTGCCCGCCAACCAAACAGTCGAGCCAGCCGAAAGATCGCGAGAGTACGCAACGACATCGGGACGCTCAGCCGACATTATCGCGCACTATTTCACTCCTGTTCGGTCAGGCGCATGCCCGCCTGCGGGATGAAAAATTCTGCCCATAAGAATTACAAACTACAGACAGCACAAAAATAAGCCATTTGGCTCAACAAGTCTGTGTTGGTGTTTATATTCTACCAGAGTCTCCTCCCATTCAATTTACCTTGTTTCAACTTTCAGGTGATCTTTCTAATCCCTTGTGCCTCATGTACTCACCTAGTTTCCCTTTGAACACATCCAAGCTATTTGCCTCCACAATTTCCTGTCGGAACGATTTTCACATTCTAATCACTCTGAGCAAAAACATTTCTCCTTATTTCCCTCTTGGACTTATTAGTAACTACCTTATGTTTATGGGCCCTAGTTTTGGATTCTCGAATAAGTGGAAACACAGGGGGAAAACCTGGATGAGGCCCATTTTCATGCACAGGGATCGCGATACACAATAATCCCGTGTTCAGTCCCTGTGAGGCAAGCAGAATCTAAACCTTATGTTGTCTCCTCATTTGAATAGACTCAGCATACAACCCAGCATGGAACACGCTGCTGACTGGTTGCACATTCAACAGGAGGCCGAGCAATGTACATGTGGCTAGCATGAAGTACAACAAGCTTGGGTCTCTTAAAGGTGCAGTTGCTGCAGTCCAAAGTGGATGCACAAGACTCAGAGCTGCTCGAAGTTGTGCAGCAAGGCCATCTGCAGTCTCCCTGTGAAAGCCAATAGCCTTTCACCAGCATTGCTGCAGCCAATTGGGTAACACTGCGAAGGTACATTAGGACAGAAAAGGCACCTGCAAGACAGGCACAAAGGGTGAACAGTTCAGTTTTGTCTCTACTATTGGAAATGGTTTTGGATAAAGTTGTTTTAGTATGTTTGATTTTTTTTGATGATTTTCATTTAAAGATCTTGGCCAGGACAACATCGTGATGGTATATAGCAGATAGATTGAAAGGAGGCTTATAGTGGACCAACTTTGGTGCTGGGATGACATCTCAGGGGAAGCAAAGTCAAAGCATCTGATTGTGGACATCTTGTCCAGAGTGAAATGATCCCAAGATGCCTCCTTCCTTCCTCTTCCTCTTTTTCCTTTACCAATTCCTCCTCCTGGATGGCCTCCAAACATCTAGCGACAAAGGCTGCACCCTCATGTTAGCAAGGTTATGGAGGATGCAGCAGACCACTCTGAACTTGGACCCACACTTTGGTGAGTATGGAGGATGGCCCTGAGTGGTCCTGGCAGCAGGACTGTTGACGTTTCACATTCTGCCAGGCTGCATGGTTCTCATTCTCGCTGAACTGTCCCAAGTGTGATGAGTGGTGGAGGGGAGCCAATGGGTGGGGGGGAATCACTTGTTACTCGGCAGCGAGCCTCTGGTTCTTTATGGTGGCCCAAAGGAGGAGGATAAGGCCGACTGGATTAGGGCGAATGTGTCATGAATGCTGTCAAGATCGTGGACATTCATCAAGAAGATCTTCTGGTCATGATTACATACCATTAATAGAGTAAGGGCCCTTGTAGTTATGAAACGTCTTCCCGCTAACATGTGGGGCCCACAGAGCCATGTGAATGCAGTCAATTGCATCCTGCACCATTAGGAATCCTGACAGCCTGGAAAATCCACCTGCTCTCTTCTCCTACTTCTCACTGGTTAGTGAGAAGACGAGGAAATCCCTTCTCCTCCTATACATGTCCTCCGTCACCTCTCATGCAATGATGAATGGCAAACTGCAAGATTTTGCTAATGTCACCTGTTCCTGCCTGCAAGAATCCACTGGAGTAGGAATTGAGAATGATGGCGACCTTGATGGCCACGAGCAGTACTGTTGTGGCTCTGTTGTGAGACTGCAGGTACAGTGAACCATTTCCTTGGTGAAACTCAGGTACTAGGAAAGTGGATGTAGGAGAAATACTCCTTAAAGATCCTTGGTGGATAGAGATTTGTATTGAGAATCTTCCTCCTCATTCTGTTTCTCCCCTCGGCTGCGTATGCTCCATTTCCAAAGCATATTGCAGCCCACAAGGGACTGCAACTATAGCCCCTATTAATTCTAAAGCAGCCTTTCTCTTGACTGGCTCATCAATTCTTCTGACTTCCAGCATCACTCCCTTCCAAATCCAGAGTTTGCAAAACTCCTCCAATATTACAGAACACTACTTCCACTAACTCTGCACTAGCAAAAGTAAGTCAAAATCACCTTACCTGGAAGGTGGATGGTTAACCCTTTCAATAACATTATTGCAGGGTGCCTCATGTCTATGTTCAGCCGGGAATGATTAAGGAAGTGCGTTAGCTGGACCTGCATAGCCTAAAATGTCAGGTTGCATACCAAATTTGCATTATAGGCTATCTGACATCACAATCTATCCACTCTGCATAGTTCCAGGGCAAGCACAGCACATCTGCATTAGCCCCCTGTCAGGAAGCATTTCAGCTGCCAATTTTGAGTTCAGGAACACCAGCATCAATGGCAAAACAGAGTCCAATTTCATGGCCATTATCTCCACATCTACCATTACTTTGGAAAACTCTATCAGTTCTCCTTCTAAACCTTCTCTTTTCTAAAAAAAAAAGACAACCTGATCAACCTTTCCCAATAGCTACAATTTCTCAGCTCATGTACAATCATTCATTTTTTGTACTTTCTCCAGTGTTCTGATATCATTTATTGGATAGAAACCAGAACTTTGCACAGTCCTATAGATGCAGCCTGACCAGGGTCCAACATAAGTTCAACATAATGTCATTGCTTTTGAATTCTACACCCGCAGAAATAAATCCCAGTGCTTTGTTAACATTTTTAATTGCTTTCCTGACCTGTCATAATGCTTTTAATGATATCTTCATCTCTATCTCTAGATCCCTTTGCCCTTCTACCCGCTTCACCTATTTATTTTCTAAGGTGTAGATGATTTCTCTGTTTATCCTAACAAAGTGCATCACTTCACATTTATCTATGTTGAAGTTAATGTACTACTCAAGTATACAAGTTCTCTAATGCCTTCTATTATATTATATTGGTCCTCACTATCAGCTATACTCGCCCCCCCCCCCCCCCCCCCTCCCCCCCCCACCCCACCCCCCACCCCCCCCCAACCCCCACCCCGGTATGGTTTCATCTGCAAGTTATGATACTGAGATACTTGTTCCAAAGTTCAGATCATTAATAAAAATTATGAATAACATTGGTTCCAACACTGATCCTTGTGGAACACCATTTCCTATCTTTCTCCAATCTGAATGACTACCTCTGCTCACTGCTTGACTTTTTTTAGCCCATTATCTATCCATTCAGCTTTTTGTCTCCTGAATGTACATACCCTAATCTTTGTCATCAGTCTTCTGTTTGTTATCTTATCAAAGTCCTTTCAAAAGGCCTTTGAGGTCGACCTAATTTGAAAAGTCTGTACAACTAATATTTTAACAGTGAATTCGCTTGAATAATCAAAGGAACATGTGTCCCCAGCAACAATGAGAATGCAAGTGGAAAGTTAGTAGAGCTGCCATTTTTGCAATGGGCTTACAAATTTAAAAGTAAAGTTATGGGGTAGTTGCAGACAAAATTACAAAATTCACAAACGGCACCTGCCAAATTTCAATGTAAAGCTTCCCTCCCGAGTGAGATGCATCATCGGGGAAAGGGGAATGTGTTTATCTGACAGAATACAATCTCACTGTGCATTACAGCAGATGGAAGCACATGGGTCTCCAGAGACCTGAGAGAGGTGAGATTGTGTCCAGATTTGTTATGGAATGCTGCATACAGCAAATACCTATTTTCTGCAGCCATACTGTCCATGTGCAAGAGGAAACATGTTGGAGTGAAAGATGACAGTGCAAGACTCGCTGAGGAGGTTTTCAAGGCATTTTGAATAGAAAGGATACCAGGCAATGCAGGAAAACAGAGTAAGCACACAATGAAGTTGAAGAGCCCTGGGGGAACTTGGAAGATTGGGAAACCAAAGGACACGAGAACAAAAGATGACTGGGAACTTTGTGGATGAGGCACCATTGGACAAAGCATTCGGCATTTATGGCTTCCGGGTATTCAATCAAGAAAAACAAAAGCTGTCAAAAAATTACAGGATACTTGATCTGTGTTATAAGCAGCCCGGCCCAAAGGATGAATATCATGCCTACAATTTCTTGCCACTTGGTTTTGTGTTATTACTCTTAAAAGTTTTTAGAAATGTGAACACACTGGAGAAAGAAAATAAAACAGCCATCGAGTCCTAGTTATAATCAATTAGCTGACCTGGGAAAGGTAGAGATTTCCCCAGTTAGCTGCCCTAGTTAATGGTAGCTGGCTGTAACTTACAGCAGCCCACTAGAGAAAATCAGGGGGTGTCCCTGGTTACCTGGAATAATTAGTGCTGGCTTGTTATTGAATCAGCTGGCACTTCACTGGGGAAGGAGACAGGTTCCCCTAATTAGGTGCCTTTTCATGAAGCATTTGTACAACCACCAAATTGTGGTTTCTCATAATTAATTAATGCTTTGCTGTCAGACAGATATTTCAATTGAAAAACTTAGGCGGAGGACTAAGGCCCATCGTGCAGGATAACCCTAGCATTAAAAAGACTTGGAAGAATGGAGCAGTGACTAGGTGTTGCCAAGCCTCAGTCCTAACAGTGTGTGAAATGTAGGAGGAACGAAAGGCTGAGAAGAAAAAATGAGTCTAATTTTGACACAAGATACAAGACAGATACAAGAAGGAGAAGAGGCAAGATCACGGCAATAATGACAATAGCAGTATTGTAAAATAGGGAAAGAGAGAGACAAAACAAGTTGTATTGGAAAGAAAAAGGTTGGAATCTAGAGGCATCACCAGAAAACAGCAAGGCTTTAATTCATTGATTCAAGTATTTTGTTGCTTCTGGTATAGTCTTCATTTACCCATTTTGTCTGTTCACTTATTTAGTCCTATGTCAACTTCGTGCCCAGCATCTATCCCAGCAAGATATATTGATACATTAACTTTGAGTAATAGAATTTTTAAATTTGATCTGACATTTTTTTCTTAGACACCAAGCTGAAACAAAGATAGTGATTAATTTAATATTTAGATTCAGATTTTCAGTTCTGCTTATTGCATTCACTAATTCTCTTCAGTATATTCAATCAACAGTTCATTTGATGATTTTAAGCGTACACTAGGTTATTGCTCATGGTAAAGTCAGATGATACTGCAACATAAAAAGAGTGGCTTTGTTTGGTTAGGCTTGGTATCATGGTTGTCCCTTTAATAGGGGCTGCTCCTACTGGAAACCCAGTGGAAATCCAGAAGCCTGTCAGGCCGAAGCAAAAAGTAAATCGCGGAGGTTCTCCTTTCATCCAATGCTGGCAGTTCCAGAATGGAATAGGAATTGGTTGTCATTTTATTCCTGCTCTGTGAGATTATATCACTGGGCCGAGCAGAAACACGTACTACTGGGCTAAGCAGAAATGTGTACCACTGGGCCGAGCAGAAACATGTACCACTGGGCCCAGCAGAAACGCACACCACTGGGCCGAGCAAAAACACGTACCACTGGGCCGAGCAGAAACACGTACCACTGGGCCGAGCAGAAACATGTACCACTGGGCCGAGCAGAAACATGTACCACTGGGCCGAGCAGAAACGTGTACCACTGGGCCGAGCAGAAACGCGCACCACTGGGCCGAGCAAAAACATGTACCACCGGGCCGAGCAAAACCATGTACCACTGGGCCGAGCAAAAACGATTACCACCGGGCCGAGCAGAAACACATACCACTGGGCCGAGCAGAAACTCTTACCACCGGGCCGAGCAGAAACAGGTACCACTGGGCCGAGCAAAACCATGTACCACTGGGCCGAGCAAAAACACGTACCACTGGGCCGAGCAGAAACGATTACCACCGGGCCGAGCAGAAACACATACCACTGGGCCGAGCAGAAACGCTTACCACCGGGCCGAGCAGAAACATGTACCACTGGGCCGAGCAAAAACATGTACCACCGGGCCGAGCAGAAACATGTACCACTGGGCCGAGCAAAAACACGTACCACTGGGCCGAGCAAAAACATGTATCACTGGGCCGAGCAGAAACGCTTACCACTGGGCCGAGCAAAACCATGTACCACTGGGCCGAGCAGAAACGCTTACCACCGGGCCAAGCAAAAACATGTACCACTGGGCTGAGCAAAAACATGTATCACTGGGCCGAGCAGAAACACGTACCACCGGGCCGAGCAGAAACATGTACCACTGGGCCGAGCAAAAACATGTACCACCGGGCCGAGCAGAAACATGTACCACTGGGCCGAGCAAAAACACGTACCACTGGGCCGAGCAAAAACATGTATCACTGGGCCGAGCAGAAACGCTTACCACTGGGCCGAGCAAAAACACGTACCACTGGGCCGAGCAAAAACATGTACCACTGGGCCGAGCAAAAACATGTAGCACTGGGCCGAGCAAAAACATGTACCACTGGGCCGAGCAGAAACATGTACCACTGGGCCGAGCAAAAACACGTACCACTGGGCCGAGCAAAAACATGTACCACTGGGCCGAGCAAAAACATGTAGCACTGGGCCGAGCAAAAACATGTACCACTGGGCCGAGCAGAAACACGTACCACCGGGCCGAGCAAAAACATGTACCACTGGGCCAAGCAGAAAAATAGCTTGTGAGATTCCCAGAAACATCCCACAAATATGTACCCAAGCTGTTGTTTGGACGTACAGATATGGGCAGAAAAAAGGTCACGCTTACAGAAGGAGTGGAATTTCTAGATTTATGTACATGAAAGTTGAATTAAAAGGCTGAGATGCAAAGATTTTGATGGCAAGATCAGTTTTTATCAATCCACCAACCAGGAATGTATGAAGAAAATTAATAGGAAACAACTTTAATTCCTATCCACAAAGGAACAATACATCATATTGTTGTTAGATTATATGCTTTACATTGTTTAACAAATATGCTTATTATATTCAGCTTAAAATAAGTTTTTATGTATTGCTCCTGATATTTATGAAAACTGGAAGATCTTGTGAAGACATAGGATAAGTTCCAGTTCGTTCATTGTTCTTTTTCTTCAAGACTCCCTCAGTCCATGGCCGGAATGTTATGGCCCCAAGGCAGTGGGAACGGGACTGGAAAATGTGGAGAGCCGTTTAAACCTGCATTGACTTTGGTGAGACCAAGAAGATCCTGCTGATGGGTTGGGCCATAAAATTCCGCACCATGTCTCAATGTTATCCACCCTTCCAATTTTTCTTCTTTCTCTTCTGTTTTGACCCTCAATTTCTCCTTCATTTGTTGACAGGATAAAGCTGTTGGGTCTTCATTTCCAATTATATTATTTGGCTATATTTCTATCTCTAACTGTACTTAGCAGCCTTTTTGACTCCTGAACTTCTCTTGATCAAATCCACTCATTTGTCTTCCGGTCCATCCAGCTGATTCTGAGCATCCTCTGCCATACCCAAATTTCAAAAGCTGCTAACCTCCTCCAATACTCTTTTTTCAGAATCCATCTCTGGCATCCATAAGGTGCAACACTCCACTGTAGTAACTGTACTAGGCATTTTTTCAACTTCACGCTAATGCTTTTGGACTTCCAGAAGCTACTTAAATCATGGGTTACTCCTCTTGCTGTAACTAATCTAACTTAGATTTTATTATTGAACAGTGACTTTGGTATTTATCATCAATACTTGAATTTGTCCCCTGCCTCTCTCTCAGTGTTTCCAATCTTGACTTTTCCATTGCCATGTAGAGGCACAACATTGGTCTTTATCTCATTTTTGATCAGTCCAAAAGACTCACTGTGTCTTTTGGCTGGGCCTGCCATAGCCCTGAGCTCGCCCCTTGTTCTGGCTATGAGAGTGGTGTCATCTGCATACCTGAGATTCCATACGCTACAATTTCCTATGATGCAGCCACATCTGTCTGGTAACTCTTCCCACATCATCCTCATTATCTCCTCTCCCACAGCGTTAAACAGCATGCGTGACAGAAGACACCCCTGCCTGACTTCATTCTCAAACTGGAATTGGTTTGTAGCCCATCACCAACACTGGCAATTCCTGAGGGATTTCTGTATTGCTTTTGTATTAGCCATGCAAGATATTTGGGTACACCAAAGTCTATAAGTGTCTCCCATAGAACAACCTGCTGGACAAAAGTTTTGGCATAATTTATGATCATGAACCAAAGCTGGGCTTCCTGCTTATTTTCACCTTTCTCCATGAGATTTCTGAGCACAAGCATAGTGTCAGTTGTACCCTTTCCAGGAATGAAGCCAAACTGCTTCTCTGCAACTTCTCTGTTCACACAGGGGGTGACTTTCTGTTTGATGACGTCAATGCTTTAGATGCATGACTGATGAGACTAAACAGTTGATGTTTTGGAAAGTCCTGTGTGCCTGCTTTCTTACAAATGACAGTAGGTAAAAAATTATTACCAGGCACAGTTTACTTTCATTTTCCTTATCCTCTGGTCAATTAATGGATAATTACTTTGATGAGGAAAATTTGCAAGTCAATAGGTGCTTAGAAATTTTTTAGACATAACTATTCTTTTTACATGCTTTTAACATTTTGAAATGTGATTTATGAATTATAGCATATATGGGTCAGATATATATATATATATATTTATATATATAGGCTGGAATTAACTGTAAAACTAACAATGAAGCTACAAGTACTTACTGTTTTATATATAAGGAAATTGGACAACTTCGGGTATGTAGATGTGAAATTAAATGCAAAAACATGGAGGTTGCTATTCAAGATGCATTGCTTTTCCGTAGGTTGTGCAAAAACAGTGTCTGACTGTCACGATACCCAGGTGAATGTATTAAACAAAATTAATTTCCGGTATAGTACTTACATGGCACTCAAGAAGATCAGTATCTTCCAGGACCATGCAGCCTGATTGATTGGTACCCTATCTGCCACCTTAAACATTCACTCCCTCCACCACAATTGTCAAATGGCTATACTATGTACCATCTACAGAATGCACTACAATATCTTGCCAAGGCTTTTTCAGCAGCACTTCCCAAACCCGTGACTTGTACCGCCCGGACTGTCAAGGGCAGCAGGTGCAGGGGAACACAACCACCTCCAAATTTCCCTCCAATTGACACACTATACCAACTTGGAAACATATTACTGTTCTCTCTTTGTTGCTGAGTCAAAACCCTGGAATTCTCTTCCTAACAGCATGGTGGAAGCGCCTTCTGCAGCTGTTCAAGAAGGCAGCTCACCACCATCTTCTCAAGAGTAATTAGCCATGGGCAATAAATGCTGGCATTGCCAGTACTGTCCACACCCTGCGAATGAATAAATAAAAAAGATAGTTTCAAGCTAAACTCACTACAGAAAGTTAGGGCTTGCCCGTTTCAGTCAAAGTACCCTTTTTAACAGTGTGATAAGTCTTAATTATTGACAAGCAACTTCCTTGGCAGTAAAATGTAACTTTTACAAGTGTGGAGTCCAATTTTTTCTGCTAAACAGCGTGGGTGCACGGCTGCAGAGTAGCATATAAGTACCACAAAGACCTTGTTCTGTGATAAATAATATGGTTGTGCTGCCACACAAAAAAATTTAAAGGCAAATTTAAAGATTTTTAATAGACATTATATCAAACGTGATTTACTTAGCTTAGGGTCAACATAAACTCTCCAGTGGGATTAAAATTTGAGATTTTCTTTTAGTAAATGTGCATACTCCTGAATACCTTGCTCCTGACAGTTAGAATTGTCAGTGCTGCCACTTGTATCTGACAGGTATTCCACTGGGAAACATTAGAATTCCCTAGATTAGTTGAGACCATAAGTTATAATCCATAGACAACACATGATGTGGCCAAAGTTCACCCTCTTACTGATTGTGTTTCCAGCTATGAATTTCAAGTGAGAACCAGAGTCTTTGAAATTCTCTAGTGGTCCCTGTTGCTGAGTAATCATTCCATAGTTAGTGGAATTTTAGACCCATCTAGGAAACAAAAGGTTGTACCTTCAGTTTCCAGTTAATCCATCCCTTAAAAGCTAGCACACAGCAAGTACACAAGTAATACTCAATATTAGAAAAATTATGTCAAAGGGACCATTAATGCTTTTTGGAACAAACTGTAAAGCAATAACAGTTAACTAACTGCTTTGCCAAATACCTTTGTTTTCAGTTGCCACTTCAATTTCAGTCCCAGGTCTGACCTGTCAGCCCTTGCCCTTCCATTCACTTCCAATGAATCTCAATGAAGACTTGAGGAAGAAGACATTTTATTAGTAACTCCACAGTCTTCTGGCCTTCATATTGACTTTAATAACTTCAGACATCAACTTAAGCCACTTTCCCAGCTTTTCCTGTTTCCACTTCAGACCTGTCTCACCCTCACTGCCTTGGCTATTCACATATTTTTGGCATTTCTTAAATATCTTAAACTTGTTATGCTTATCCCATCTTAATATTACTTCAGTCAATTAATCCATATCCCATTTTCCATTTAGGCACTTTTAAGCCTATTTGCATCCTCTTTCATATGTATGTGTTTTATTCCCTTTTCCCTCTCCTTTATTCTCTTCCTAGGAAGATACAGGAGAATAGGACATAGGAGCAGGAGTAGACCATTCAGTCCCTTGAGTCTGCTCTGCCATTTAATAAGATTCAAGGATTAAGATCCAATTTCCCATCTGCACCCCATAACCCTTAACTCCCTTGTCTATCAAAAATCTGTTTAACTCTGTCTAGATAAATTCAATGACCCAGCTCCACTGCTCTCTGGGGAAGAGAACTCCACATACTAACGATCCTCTGAGAGAAAAAAAAATTCTCCTCATCCTTGTCTTAAAAAGTAGACCTCTTATTTTTAAACTGCATCTCCTAGTTCTAGTCTCTCCCACAAGTAGAAACATTCTCCTGGTACCAACCCTGTTAAAGCCCCTCAGGATCTTATATGTTTCAATAAGATCACCTCTCATTCTTCTAACTCCAATAGGCCTAACCTGTCCAACCTTTCTTCATAAGATATGCTCCTCAACCCAGGAATGCATTGAGTAAACCTTCTCGGAATGCTTCTAATGCAATTATATCTTTCTCAAATAAGCAGACCAAACTGTACACAGAACTCCAGATGTGGTCTCACCAAGGCCCTGAACAGCTGCAGAAAAATTTCCCTTTTATATTCCATTCCTCTTGCAATAAACAACAACATTCCATTTGCCTTCCTAATCACTTGTTGTACCTGCAGACTAACTTTTTGTGTTTCATGTACCAGGACACCCAGATCCCTCTGTACCATCAAGTTGTGCAATTTCCCTCCATTTAAATAATATACTGCATTTCTATTCATTCTGTCAAAGTAGACAAGTTCACATTTTCCCACATTATACTCCATCTGCCACACTTTTGCCCACTGACTCAACCTATCTATGTCTCTCTACAGACTCTATCTCCTCTTGACAACTTACTTTCCCACCTTTAAAATGTTAAAATTTCCTTTTAAATTGCTGTTCAATTGCCATTTTTTCTAGTTCTGCTGAAAGGGTTATATCGGAAACTTTACCTTCTCTGTTCTCCCACAGAAATTGACTGACCTGTTGCCTGCAATATTTTTTGAAGTTTTTCTGATTTCCTGGATCAGCAGTTTAATTTTTGCATTCTATGCGATATAGTGACAATCAGTAGGTTAAATTTCCTGATCCTGGGACATGTGCTATAGCACCAATGCATTAATTGCACACATACCAACTAGAAACAGCCAACAGCGGTGGAGCTTCCAGGGTCGCCTCTCATCCAGATGGCCGAGAGGAGAACAAAGTTTGAACTGAATAGGAAATCTTACTTGGTGCTATTAATAGCTTTTAAAATATATTGTCATATTTAAATGAGACTCTTGCAGCACGTTAGGCCAGCTAGAAAATTACATGACGAGCTAATGGGCCAGGATCAAGATAAAGAGGACCCTAGCCAATTTGCTGGTCTTCACACGTGCCTTTTTTGCTGATAGGACTAATCACATTTCAGTATGTCCTTGTGCTTTTTATGGTTAATTGTAGAGAGTTACTGTTACATGAGGAAATAAAACAGGCAAGGAAAGAACTCAATTCAAACAAGTGGAAGGAAAAAAGATTTAAGCTATTTTACCATAACAGACCAAGAAATTTTACGTGACAGCTTTGGCTCAGTGACAGCACTCTTGCCTCTGAGTCATGAGCTCGAACCCCATAGAAAATGACGCTGGAGAAGTAGTAGTGGGGAACAATGAAATGGCAGAGGAACTGAATAGGTACTTTCCGTCAGTCTTCACAGTGGAAGACACGAGTGACATCCCCAAAGTTCAAGAGAGTCGGGGGCAGAGGTGAGTATGGTGGCCATTACCAAGGAGAAGGTGCTAGGAAAACTGAAAGGTCTGAAGGTGAATAAATCACCTGGACCAGATGGATTACACTCCAGAGTTCTGAAGGAGATAGCTGAAGAGATAGTGGAGGCGTTAGTGGTGATCTTTCAGGAATCACTGGAGTCAGGGAGGGTCCCAGAGGACTGGAAAATTGCTAACGTAACCCCTCGTTTAAGAAGGGGGTGAGGCAAAAGACGGGAAATTACAGGCCGATTAGCCTGACCTCGGTCGTTGGTAAGATTTTAGAGCCCATCATTAAGGATGAGATTTCAGAATACTTGGAAGTGCATGGTAAAATCGGGCCAAGTCAGCATGGTTTCATCAAGGGGAGGTCATGCCTGACAGATCTGTTAAAATTCTTTGAGGAGGTAATGAGTAGGTTAGACAAAGGAGAGCCAATGGATGTTATCTACTTGGACTTCCAGAAGGCCTTTGACAAGGTGCCGCACAGGAGGCTGCTTAGTAAGATAAGAGCCCATGGTGTTAGAGGCAAGGGACTAGCATGGATAGAAGATTGGCTGTCTGGCAGGAGGAAGAGAGTGGGGATAAGGGGGTCCTTCTCAGGATGGCAGCCGGTGACTAGTGGAGTTCCACAGGGGTCAGTGCTGGGACCACAACTTTACACTTTATACATTAATGATCTAGATGAAGGAACTGAGGGCATCCTGGCTAAGTTTGCAGATGATACAAAGATAGGTGGAGGGACAGGTAGTATTGAGGAGGCGGGGAGGCTGGAGAAGGATTTGGACACGTTAGGAGAATGGGCAAAGCAGTGGCAGATGGAATACAATGTGGGGAAGTGTGAGGTCATGCACTTTGGTAGGAAGAATAGAGGCATAGACTATTTTCTAAATGGGGAGAGAATTCAGAAATCTGGAATGCAAAGGGACTTGGGAGTCCTAGTCCAGGATTCTCTTAAGGTTAACTTGCAGGTTGAGTTGGTAGTTAGGAAGGCAAAAGCAATGTTGGCATTTATTTTGAGAGGACTAGAATATAAAAGCAGGGATGTGCTGCTGAGGCTTTAAAAGGCTCTGGTCAGACCACATTTAGAATATTGTGAGCAATTTTGGGCCCCGTATCTCAGGAAGGATGTTCTGGCTCTGGAGAGGGTCCAGAGAAGGTTCACGAGAACGATCCCAGGAATGAAAGGCTTAACATATGAGGAACATTTGAGGACTCTGGGTCTATACTCGATGGAGTTTAGAAGGATGAGGGGGGATCTGATTGAAACTTACAGAATACTGAAAGGCCTGGATAGAGTGGATATGGGGAAGATGTTTCCATTAGTAGGAGAGATTAAGACCCAAGGGCACAGCCTCAGAATAAAGAGAAGACCTTTTAGACCAGAGATGAGGAGAAACTTCTTTAGCCAGAGAGTGGTGAATCTATGGAACTCATTGCCACAGAAAGCTGTGGAGGCCAGGTCATTGAGTGTATTTAAGACCGAGACAGATAGGTTCTTGATTGGTATGGGGATCAAAGGTTACGGGGAGAAGGCGGGAGAATGGGGTTGAGAAACTTATCAGCCATGATTGAATGGCGGAGCAGACTCGATGGGCCAATTGGCCTAATTTCTGCTCCTATGTCTTATCTCAGTGATTTGAGGATATTTTCTAGGTTAACATTTCAGTGCAGTATTAAGGGAGTGTTGTACTCTTGGAGATGGCGTCTTTTAGACGGTTGTTAAAAGTGAGCCTCATCCGCCAACTTGAAGGGTGCTCTCTGGTCGTCTGACCAACAATTATCCTTCACCCAACAGCACTAAACCCGGTTCGCTGATCAATTGTTTTGTTGTTTTTTAGTAGACCTTCAGCTGCCAGGATCCATTTTTTTTGGAATTCCTCCTTTCAACACCTTCATCTTCAAAAGCCTTTAGAAACTTCTACTCTGACCTTCTCTCACTGCTGCTACCATGTTGCAAGCCTGACCCATAGCCTTGGTCAGGGTTAGTTGCCACTACCGAAGAGTAGAATCCAGGACAATGATGCAGTGGGATTCTACTGAAGCAGACAAAGGCAGCCACTGAGTTGAAAGGACCAGAAGAGCCTCCAAGGGAAAATTATCTTTTTTAACTTAGTCAAAACTAAAGCCTATAAAGGTAAGTCTTTGTGACTCAGATGGAAGGACGGAATGCTGACTACAAAATCCCCTCTCAAAAGGAACATTTCACTAACATAATTTAAAATAAGGATTCCAAGAATTTGCGTGTATCTGAAGTTGGCAAAGTGAGTTCGAACCCTATTTGTGATGCAAGAATATTTTCTAGATTAACGTTTCAGTGCTGTATTAAGGGAGTGTTGTACTCTTGGAGATAGCGTCTTTTGTGATCTAATTTAGAATTATTCATGAATGAAGTTACAGTGCTGAAAACAACCCTTTCCAAACCTTCAAGCTCATGAAATATAAATGGAGCAAAACAACAATGAAAAGATACAAGCACAAATAGGGGTGAATTACCTGGGATGCGGACTGAATTGCCAGGGCAGGGGTACTGCATGTAACCATGGGGCTGTGAGTTGGACAACCCTTGCCAAGTAGTTTCTGAGCCCAGGTGACTTTTTGCTCATTAAAATTAAAAACAAAAAAAGTCACCTCCACAAAGTCTAATATTCACCTAGATGTAGATAGCTTTACTTTCAAGAATATGCCAGCAATTATAGACCTAGCAATTACAAGTATTGTTATTGTACAAATACTTGCATGTCAAACACTGGTGTTAACACAGATAAAAACAGAAAATGCTGGAAAAACTCAGCAAGTCTGGCAGCATCTGTGGAGAGAGAAACAGAGTTAATGTTTTGAGTCCATATGACTCTCTTTCAGAGGCGTTATCAGATTTATTTTGAATGGGTTAATGACTATGTTAAAGTACCTAAAGGGAGAATTCAATATAAACGTGTTACATGTGCTTACAACACATCACTCACTGTCATTTTCTGGCTTAAATAGCACATCACAATGTTGTGATGAGCTCCTAAACATCATATCCTGGAGCAAAATTAATTTGAGATCACTAAGCAAATTCGGAAACAACTAATTTATCAGCTTTCTTTTTCCTACCTGTCTGCTGTCACTTCTCCACAATCCATTGACTGTTTGTGTTGGAGCAATGGTAACTACAGGTGGAGTATTTGCCGCAGTCTGACTTCCAGGTGGAACTATGATTGTTCCTGGAGGCCGTTTGGGTGTACCAGCAGGAGAACAGTGATTGGAAACTGGCGACGATATAGGAGATTGTTCACTGCCATGGGAAGATCCTGAAAATATAAAAAGAGCAAATGTAATAAGAGCAAATGTTATATGGTTTCTATTAATCACCATTGTACCAATTAGGTGAGCACCCTTCCTCTCATTTAACAATGTACAATGTTCAATATAGTACTCAAAGAAAAGACATTTATTTTTCTTGATGGTAAAGGAAAGCATATTTATCTAATATATTACACTCTCCAACCTAACCCCCTTATCATAACTTTTCAAATTAGGCTCCAGAGACTTCTTACCAAGGGGCCTCAGTAGTTGGTGATGCCATTAGTTACCTGTCCTTCAGGGGCCAGGCATGCTGTACACTGTAAGTACAGTGCCTAAAGAATGGTGTACACTGAATTTACTGATCCTGCATTTCCAATGAGGAAATGGCATCAAAAAGACTCTGGGTAAGAGAATCAGGGTTATAGAATTCTAGGTCTGGAGCCTGGGTTGTGGAATCAAGGGTGCTGGGTCAGAGGATACAAGCTATGGTATTCCAGTTCTGGTCATCCTTTCATTTTGTTCAATGGGAGGCTGCAGGACAGATAAATCTTCTGCACTAATGATAACTGAGGGCAGAATCCATAACTCTTTCATCCTAGCTTGCAACTTCTTGAGAGAAGCTAAGCACTTGCTCAGCTTCTCTCTTTGTTAATATGGTAACTTCCACTTCATAGGTGACCATGAGGAGATGGAATCAAGAACTAACTCAGTAGTGAAGGTGAGCATGTTTAACAACCATGAAGTTTGGAACTGCCCTTTGGCATCATTTCCATTGTCCCTTCTTCATTCAAAATTGATGCATCTTTAAGCTTACTAGTACCCACCAAAATGTGTGTCACTGGGATCTCTTACATCATTTGTAGGGCAGCACATTAGGTCAACTGGAAAATAACATGACGAGCTAATAGGCCAGGATTCAGATAAAAAGGTCCCTGCGCAATTTGCTGGTCTGTACACATACATCCTTTCTGCTGATAGAACTAATCACATTTCAGTATGACCTAGTGCTTTTTATGGTTAATTGTTGAGAGCTTCTGACATACAAGGAAATAAAACAGACAAGGAAAGAACTCAATTCAAACAAGTGGAAGGAAAAAAGATTTAGACTATTTTACAAAAACAGACAGTGAAAGTTTTATGTTACAGCTTTGGCTCAGTGACAGCACTCTTGCCTCTGAGTCATGAGCTCGAACCCCATCTCAGTGATTTGAGGATATTTTCCAGGTTAATGTTTCAGTGCAGTATTAGGGGAATGTTGTACTCTTGGAGATGGCGTCTTTTAGATGGATGTTAAAAGTGAGCCCCATCCACCAACTTGAGGGGTGCTCACCAACAATTATCTTTCAACCAACATCACTGAAACTGGTTCGCTGATCAATTATTTTATGGCTTTTTTGTAGACCAACAGCTGCCTAGATCCAGTTTTTTTTTGATTTCCTCCTTTCAACACCTTCACCTTCGAAAGCCTTCAGAAGCTTCTACTCTGACGGTCTCTCACTGTTGTGACCATGTTGCAAGCCTGACCCATAGCCTTGGTCAGGATTAGTTGCCACTACCAAAGAGTAGAATCCAGAACAATGATGCACTGGGATTCTGCTGAAGCAGACAAAGGCAGCCATTGATTTGAAGGGACCAGAAGAGGCTCAAAGAGAAAACTTTTTTTTTCTTGATTGCAGTCAACACCAATGTACCTAGAATGGTACACCTTTGTGACTCATATTGAAGGATGCGCTGCTAACTACAAAACCCCCACCCAAAGGAAAATTCCACCCACATAATTTAAGATAAGGCTTCCAATAGGTTGTGGGTTTCTGAAGTTGGCAAATTGCTTTAAGTAATGTGGATTATGAGGTTTGCGATGATAGAAGCTTTTCCCCTTAGGAATCAGATTAAGCTTGAGGGTCTTTCTCCTTGCTTCTTCCGAGACATTTTGTTATTATAACAACAGGACATACAACGTTTGAATGAGAGACAGAAAGACTAGGGGTAGGTGAGTGATTAAAAAGTTAAAGGACTGAAGCAGGAACTTTGAACCAGTACACTTCCAGTTTTAATGGAAGTGAATGACAAATCTGCTTGCAGGAGGTGGGTTGGTTGCGAAAACCTTTTAAAGAGTCTATATGCCTCCATTTTAACAGTGTTTCTATTTTTCACCACAGCCAACCGGCTTTCGTAGGCATTGGGAAAGCTGACAGATAAAAGGCAACTAGTTGGCTGCTTCTAAAAGGTAAGTAACAACACAAAATGCTGGAAATACCCAACGGGTCAGGTAGCATCTGTAGAGAGAAACAGTGTTAATGTTTCAGGTCAATGATCTTCTATCAGAGCTGAAGAAAGATAGAAATGTAAGAGTTTTTAAACTAGAAGGAGGGGAGAGAGGGAAGCATAATGAAGCTTGGCTGTGTGCCCAGAACAATCAAAGCATTAGCTCAGCAGGGGTTTCTGTTTTGACAAACGAAGTGAATTTTTGACTTTGCTTGATTGACATCTTTAAGTGGTTATAATAAGTTATTCTTTCTCTGATATCTTTTATCAATGTCTTGATATTTATTTGGACAAGAATAAGAGGTGTGCAGTTTTTGAAACCTCTATTATTGATATTTTAATGGTCTGTCTGATTGACACTTTTATAGGGTTGTGAGAAGAGCTGTTGTTTTTACAAAAGAGGACTATTGAATGTTTTTTTTCCAGCACAGCAGTTCCACATTTGCCATTGTTATTATATACCTCACTGGTTATGTACTTAGTGCATACTGGGCGAATAGGCGTGGAGGGGTCAAGAGTTGGCATGGACAGTATGAGGGGCCATGGGGAGTTGCTTGGGGGGCATGAGTTGAGACTGAGTTGGTTTGGAGAATATAAGGAGTCATGGGGGTGTTTGGGGGGCATGACTGGCATGCGTTAGCATGGAAGGTATGAGGGGTTATGGAGGGGTGGGTAGGGAGGTGAGGGGGTGTGAGGGCTAGAGGGCCCACAATCTTTGAATGCATCTGGGACAAAGTTCCAGCAAACCGAGGCAGGCATTTTAACCAGCCCACCTCAGCACTTGCCCATCTCCATGGCCGCTGACACTCTGATACCACACCCACCTCAATCCTTTCCCCCTCACCCAGGCAAAAGTTGTGTGTATTGGGCACTTTTTATCAAGACCGGTCCGACAAGTCAGGAAACTTCCATTAGATTTGTAGCTCAAGTTGGGAAATCTCTGACATCAGTAGCCCAAATCTGCCCCTTACTGTCAATTTAACCATGCTGGAGGCAACATAGCAATTAGAGTATTTACTTTTGAAATTGAAAGCTACAACCAAACATTTTTCACCCAAGTGCCAATGACCCTGATGGTACAGGGTTTCTAGTGGTCATTCTGATGTTGCTATGCCACTGTGTTCCCAAAGCCTTATAAGGGGATTTGCCTACAGTTGGAGTTTCACAACTCAGATTCAAATCCACAATGAAATTTAGTTTCAATTTAGAGCTTCCTTCTTACACTGAATTCAGTAAAAAGGCACTGTCCACTAGGAACTGATAGCATGCACGGAACAAAGTTCACCCTTTAAACATGATATTAAGTACTGGAAACAGGTCAAACTGTCTGTTTCATTCTAAGTTCATCTAGTTGTCCGTGTCTACAAACTCACATACATTAACACCTCAAGACAGAGACATCAAATACTATCATAGATCTCTGAATGCAGGCAATAACATCAATGAAGAAAATCATCTTGGACAGATTGACAAATCTAATGGAAATGCAACTGAACCAGGGACATTTTATGTCTTGGCATTCCCTAACACAAGTAAACCTGTTTAAAGATCCCACTGATCCAAAAGCAATCTTTAGTCTGCATTACTTAGTCTAACTAGTTACATAAAAAATATAGAAATTTTCCTAACTGGCACATGATGAAACTCTGAAGTGCAAAGGGTCATCAAATGAAAATGACTGTTTTTTAACCAGATTGTATCGGTGTTAGCTCTGACAGAGGTAGAATTTAGTCTCCCCTGTTTCTACCTAACTTTATCTGTTAACCTATTACATTAACTGGGACTTCTGTAGAGAAAGACATTATGGATGCTGTTAGGTTTGCATACAAAGCAGTCCAGGATTGTCATCAATGACCAGTGACAATGTTGAAAAGGGGCATTTGCTATTGTCAGGGAAAAATTCAAATCATCAGCTTAGCCTATACATTAGAGAAACAAACAAGACATCTGCAACCCCGGTGTGGAAAATTTAGTATCATAGTGTCAATACAACACAATACAGTACGATATCAATACAAATGGAGATGTTCAACAAGTATGTCACAGCAGACATATTATTAGTTACATATATTCCGGTCAGCTACATCAATAATATGTATGTGGCATTTTATTGGAATATAACAATATCCTGCTTTTGGTGCTGAATGAAGGCCAGCCCATTTACATTATAAAGGTTTCACATGACTGGTTGCTTGCCAAATAAATCCTAACAGGAAGTTTAAAATAGATGTTGCCATGTCCTTTTGACATGAACATTAGGCAATAAATTAACAAGTTAGTTTATGTCGTTTGCCTAAACAAAGAAAAACAGTTTCAATTGGCAACAAGATACATTGGGGCTTCAATTTGTTCTCAACATTTCACATTTATATCTGTTGGTTATGCCAGAGAAGCTATTTCTGTAACACATGTTCCCCAATAGAGCTACAAGGTGTGTTTGAGCTCTGCAAGCACTCGCTGTAATGAACAGCTACCAAAATCTTTTAAGGCTGGCAGCATGAATGTTTCAGAAACCCTGCATTCTTGTCTAAAAGTGAAATGAATAAGAGGTAAGAGTTGTGGCATATCAGGGATGCAACTACTTCACCATTGTACATTCTTGCTTTATCATAATAGTATTGATCTTGTTCTTTAAAACCAAAAAATCTAAGTTTTGTTTCAATAAGCATGCTTAAATTGGGGCAGAAGTGAATGATGCACTGTCTCAATGACGTAATGTCCGTATAAAGCACTCCCAGCATGAGTAAAGCAAAGAGTTAAGCTCTTTTCAACTGTGACAATAGTGATAATGCTAGAAGATTACTCTCTGGCACCAGCGTGACAATATCCGTTTGCTCATTGGTGAAATTATGCTAATTGATACCATTTCAGAAACTGATGAAATGGGCTGGATTTTCATCTCCTAATGGAAGTGTAAATTGGGTCACAAAATGCTAAACTTAACCTTTTTTGCTGGAAAGAGAATTTTCTTGCGCCTTCCTGACCCCACACCATTTTCATGTGGCCTTTTGGTAGGTTGAGAAGGCCTTGGGTGCAAAACACAAACACACCTCTTCCGAGGTTGGGGTCCCTATTGTAAGGACCACAGTTCCTTCACTGTCAGTGTATCAAAATCCTGGAACTCCCTCCCTAACAGCACTGTGGGTGTACCTAGAACACATGGACTGCAGCGGCTCAAGAAGGCAGCTCACCACGATCTTCTCAAGGGCAGTTAGGGATGGGCAATAAATGCTGGCCCAGCCAGTGAAGCCCACATCCCATGAATGAATAAAAAATGAATTTGCATTTCCTCCAGTAAACAATTTTCGTGTGCTGGTATGGGTTTTGGAAACCCTAAACAAAGTTGGAAAGTTTGTCACTACTGGTGGAAGCCTGCTAAGGAGTTGGGGGCATTCTGAATTGTAAGTCTAAAATGTTTTGACACTTTTAATTCTCATTATTAGATGCTGTATTGTAACATAGATATATTTTAATGCAATGATTCATCTTAGGGATCTGTCCTGCAAAGATAAGCTGACTCTTACTTTGACCACTATTGTGAAGGTGTCATCATGCATCACAGTACTTCTCCATTGAAGGAAGTGCCATAATTCATCAAAAATGTAAACACATTTTCTGTCAGCTTCTGCTGTCATATTTTGCAGAGTCATTTAAATAGACTGACAGCTGTTAAAAACTCTGCTTATGAAAGTTGAAAGGAAAAACTGCACAGGCTTTCTTACATTGATTGACAGGCACCCTGCTTTGAAATGGAAGTGAGAAAACAATCTGTTCTGTCAGTTTCCGGTCATGTAGCTGGAAGCTTTTGATATGACAGCTGCAGCCATTATGGATGCTTGGCTGAGTTTCAAAAGTTATTAATGGTTTCAGCTCAGCAGGTGGTTGACCAAAGAAAGAATGATTGAAACTTTTAAGAAGCTATAATAACAATATGCCTTTACCATGGGTTCCTCTTTGTTTAAAACCTAATAGGTACTTAAAGAATTACACTTTTTTATGCTAGAATAGTTTTTCTTTTCCAGATCAATGATAGTGGCCTGAATTTTTCCGATGACCGGGTTTACCTCTCTGTGATTTGAGGAGTCAGAGGGGAGTGCCCCACAGCCATTTCATGCTCAAATGAGTGTCAATTGGCTGCAGGCGGGACTTCCACCGCTCACTCAGGAGAAAGTCTCACCTCAGAGAGCTGCTGGTCAGTCTGATTGGCTGGCAGCTCTCCAGTCCCTGAAGTGTCAAGAGTTGCAGTGGATTGAAGAGGAACTTCAGGAAATGCCTGAGCCTAAGTCCTGGGACCGGAGGACAAGGTAAGTTTAAGGGTCCTAGGGTGGGGAGGGTAGGGAAGGATTGTGGGAGCACAAAGTGGGCAGGATCAGGGTATCAGGGGAGATCCTAGGGGGGAGGGGGGTTCAGTGGCCACTGGACCTTAAGGGGGGGTGGTCTGCCTGCAGTCAGAAGTGGGCTTCTGATGGAGGCGCCACCCCCTTCCCACTTAAGGACCTCAACTGGGGCAATAGCGGATGTCCTTATAGTGTGCGGAACTGTAAGAGTCCCAATGCATGTATAGACCAGTGAAGGTAGGCTTGTGGCAGACTGTGGCAGCAAACTCCCTGGCAGATTTCTCAACTAGTACCTCAAGGGAAGGGAGTTCATTTGAGTTCTATGAATTGACAAGAATTTTCACTCTTAGGCTGTTAATCTTACTTTAAAAACCCTTAAGAAAGTACCATCTTGTTGACTAAGGTGTAACAGAGTTTTCAATGGTGTACTAACTTCATAATTACTGCTGATAACCCACACTGGCTAATTTTATATTTTTGAACTATCAAATTTCATGCTAAATGGTTCCACTTATTTTAAAAATATCATTTAAAAAAAGTTTGTTTATCTTTCATTTACCTTTATTCTTAATCCAATCATAAATTATTTCGCAACCTGAAAATTGAAATTAAGAATGAAGGATATCAAGTGGTTTTAACTTCCTGGTTTGCTGTATGCGAATAGTTCAACATGATTGGCTACTGACATCATTGCTGGTGCACACTGGGAGATCCCCTTGACTTGGCGCCAGATTTAACTGCCATCGGGAAATGGAACGATCACTAGGCCTTTGTGGGCAGCTTTCTTTGAGGCCAGTGGTGAGTGCCATTGCCGCAGCACTGACTGTAAAATCTAGCCCAATAAAAGCTGGTCTCCTGCTGCCTGATTGCAATCTATATAGAATGCATTCACTTCAGGTGCAACCCATGAAAATGTCTTTCTGAGGCAATAAATCAACGTATGGGGCAGAATTTTCCCATTGGCGAAGGGGGAGGAGGTCAGGAGTGTACATTCAGCCTCCAGGGGAGCCACCTTTGGGAGGAGAGGTGCAGGCACAAGGGGCTAAGGGCCAACAGGAATTCCAAGGCGGAAGGGCCCCGTATGCCAACTCATAAAATGATGTGCGGTGACTTCGGGTGAGTGTCCCAATGTCACAGCGCGCCATCGCAATATTTCGGTGGACAGACACGCGGCAATCTCCGATGCACGCCCGCCATTAATTAACAGGCCACTTAAGGCCCTTGAGGCACCAATTGACTGCGATTTTTCAGGGCCTGTGCGATCTTCAGGTTATCACATGGGTGCTACGGGCAGACGGGTAGGACACATTTGTACAAGCTTCATCCATGGGCGGGATAAGAGGGATCAGTGGGGTCGCAAATGTGCTCAGTCAGATATTTAATTTGGAAAGTTACTGATACTTGCCTGTGTGAGCAGAAATACTTCAAAACTCACATCAGCTGCTTGGGCAGGATTCACAACCTTCAGGTCAGCACTCTACAGTAAAGATCCTTTTTGGAGCCTGCAGGTTTCAGGAAGCCTTCCCTTAGCTTGGGAATGGGAGTTGTGCTTTCCACTCGAGGCACCCCTCCGAGGAGGAAGGGAGGGCCAGAATGTGGGGGGAAGGCCAGGAGTGCACATTCAGGTTCCAGGGGAGCCACCTTTGGGAGGAGAGGCGCAGGCACAAGGAATGCAGGGCCAACAGGAAGTCCAAGGTGAAAGGGGCCGCAGAAGATGCCGCTATCCTGCTCCGAGGGTATACAGACAGCAAAGCAGCCATGTCAATATATCTGAGGTGCAGCACCAAAGGAGGCTCCGACTCTCAGTGGAGACAGTCAACTCTATCTGTCAGATGAAAGGCCCTGAGATCTCCGCTAACAGTGTGGGTGAACACCCCATGCCAGTGGCTCTGAAGGTCACAGCTGCCCTCAACTTTCCAGGGGTCGGTGGGTGATCTTTGCAGTGTCTCCCAGTCAGCTGTCCACACTTGTGTCAAGCAGGTGACAGGCAATCTATTCAGGTATGCATTGACCTTCATCCATTACTGCTGGGACCAGGCCAGCCAGACACAGCGAGCCAGAGACTTCACAGCGATTGCTGGCTTCTCCCATGTCCAGGGTGCAATAGACTGCACACATGTGGCCATCAAGGTGCCAGCAGGTGAGCCCGGTGCCCTCATCAACAGGAAGGGCTTCCACTCCATGAACATGCAGATAGTGTGTGATGACAGGATGCTGAATCTACAAGTCTGGGCAAGGTACCCAGGCAGCTCCCACGACGTCTACATCCTCAGACACTCCCAAGTGCCGGTGCTCCAGCCCAGCTTGACGGATGTCTGCTGGATGACAAGGACTATCCCCTCAGAAGGTGGCTCATGACGCCTCTCCGCCATCCAATATCAGAAGCTGAGCAGTGGTACAATAGGAGCCACGCCTCCACAAGGGCTGTGGTGGAGAGAGCCATCGGTCTTCTCAAGATGCGCTTCTGATGCCTGGACCGTTCAGGAGGCGCACTCCAGTACCTCCCAGATCGTGTCACTGATAGTAGTGACACTGCACTCTCCACAATCTTGCACTGGAAAGGGGGGACACTGTGGACAATGAAGATGTCGACGCAGTGGCTGTGGCTGCAAACAATGAGTCCATCACTGAGGATATATGTTGACCCGGGCACACTCCAGGGAGGCAGGGACACCCAGGAGGTTTTAATCCAACAAACCTTCAGCTAGAACACCACAGATGGATCTCCAACAAAAGCCAGTGCTGCAGGCTCCATACTCAATACCTGAGTGCTAAATCTGCCTGTATAGGAACATTAACTAAGGGCCTTGTCAATAAAGTTCAATGTGACCCAATTTGCTCATAACACCATAAGTAACCATCCACCTGCAGAGGAAAAGAGACACCCTCAGCCATGGTTACATGTCTAAATTTAATGATATAACAAAATGAACTTAAGGAAACAAAATGACAAAGGTGTTAAACAGCACACCACCTAATCATGACCTCACTGCGGGGCAACACAAAAGCACCAGTGAGAAACCTGTGGTGTGCCTAAAGTGTCTCATATTTACGCTTTCGGGTGCTATGTCTAGGTGCTGTCCCCTCACTGGCACTGGCATCTGAGACAGCCTGCTGACTGTGCTGGCCTCTTGTCCGCGATGACCTTGGCGGCCGTCCTCTCGCCTTGTGCTGGTCCCCCTGGGACGGAGCGGCCAGTTTCACAGCTGGCATCTCCCCAGTCGTTGCAGCCTCATCGGATGTAATGGTCACTGGGAGAGGGGCGGAGGAGCTACTGCCCTCATCCAGAGTGCCCTGAGAGGAGCCCGCAGAGACGACAGGCAGCTGCTGCACCGACGTGAGGTCACTTCGGACCTCCCTGCTCACTGTGGATGGATGTGCACCGAGCTGGGAAACTTGGTGCCCAGACTGTCTCCCACACTGGCACTGACCAGCTGAGGTCAATGCTGATGTGAGGGCTTGCTGGTCCAAGCGCATCCCCAGGATGCCCTGATTGGTCTCCTGGAGGAGCCTCTCCATGAGATTCACCACTCTCTCCATGAAAGGAGCAGGGCGCTTGGCCATGAGGCTCATTGCATCGGCTATGGTCTGCGTGGACTCCTCCACCACGGAGACGAAGCCAAGTATAGCCTCATGTATCTCCACCAGATCTTCCCGCACACCCTGCTGGACTTCCAGCGTTTGCTGCATCATGAATGACTCCAGAGGCACATCATCAGCCACCGACTGCTGACGCCATGGGCACTCTCTGTCTCTGCCAGTTCCTCCAGTGACTGTGAAGTATCCTCACTGCTGTGCCCTGGGACACTAGCTGATGATCGAATTCCCGAGGTGCTAGTATCTGTGCTGGCGCCTGCCTGGCAGAGATGGTGTGACGCTGGTGGGTCAGAGACTTCAGGGCCCTCAGATGTGAGGGGGGCCTCTGTGCCTCCTCCTCCTGGCCCTGCTCCGCTGATGCTGAAAGGAAGAACAAGGACATTTGATTAGTTAACATGGAGACAATGTCAATGTGCATCCCTGTTCCCCCGGATCATTATGTGCTCATCCTTCCATAAGCAATGGTCAAGCCATGTTGCAAAATTCAAACACTGAACATTCAGCAGTGCCATTGCTGCTGGGACACTAATGGTGACCTCAGTGCTGGGCTAACATACCTGCCCATGACACCCCAGCCCCACCGGCACCAGTGGACCTGGGTGGGCCAAGGCGCCTTTCCAGATCGAGGGCCTCCTGCTCAAACCTGGTAATGATAGCCAACTAGGCCGGCCCTCCACCAGCTCTCAACCGTTTGACAGCAGTATGAGCATTCTTCTCCTGAAAAGAAGGGGCACAATGCCCCCCTGCCCGGCCTGTTCAGCACCAGCGCTCTGGGGAGCCCTTCCACTGGCCATGATTCGCAGCCTTTACAAGGCTGCAGGAACTCTTTTAAACAGGCTGCCAGGTCGCCATTGGACTGGGCGGTCATAGCAGTCTCTCCGCCACCCGCCCATTCCTGCTGTTCTCGGGAGCGGCGTTTCATGTGCGGGCCTTAATTGGGCCGCCTGCATAAAATGGCGGCATGGATCTGATTGCGGGCGGCAATCGGGTCTGCGCCTGCCCACGCCCAATCCCGCATGGCCCTCCTGACAGGCAGAAAATTCTGCCCATGATTATGTGACTGTGCACGACTGTGTGCCACTGAATTGCTTTAACGCAGTGAGCACAAATGTTAACTAGTATGTGACCAGCACCCAGAAGAACATACAAAAGCAAAATACTGCGGATGCTGGAAGTCTGAAATAAAATCAGAAATGTAACCGGCGATTTAACTGCACCCCGTCAGAAAGGTCATCAACCTGAAAGGTTAACTCTGTTTCTCTCTTCACAGATGATGCCTGACCTGCTGATCATTTCCAGCATTTTCTGTTTTTATCCCAGTAGAGCGTGATGCGATTACAAATTGAGAGGGAGAATAATTAATTTATCACATTTTTGAACAATTCAGTGCATCAAAGGGACATTGATTTTGGGTACAGGGCAGAAATGCCAAAACACTATTGTATTGTTGGCCTGGTGGCGTTACAAGACAGTGGTGTGACCTTTTGGAATCTTTAAATGACGTGTTGCTGATGCAAAGGCGTCACTGCTAATGGGTTAAATGTCATGGAGATATTTGATATATCATGAGATTTCCTGATTTACATTTAATGCTAGGAGTTCCTTCCTGATCATGAAATCAGTCGCATGAAATCAATAACACGGAGCTAAAGCATAAAAATGAAAATTGTCTCTGAAAGAAATTTGCAAGGATGCATTCTGCGTTTAAATATATCCCACAGCACAAAGCTTCAAATGATGAATGACCCAGAGGTCAAAAATTGTATTTTTGCTACCTTCAGCACATGCTTTGAACATGTTAACATCTTTAATTCGATCCAAGTCTTTCTGAGCCCGTCTTGCAATACAGGGGAGGCAACAGAAGCTCGCTAGTTGAGTTACACTGAATTCATTTCCCAACATTTATATAAACGAGGCTCAAAAGCAGACTTCATGAATGTGAAAAAAAATCGAAAGCATACTTGAGCGCCCAGATTCAGAACAGCGTGTCCATGATGATGTTTTCCAGCTCATTGCAGTGTCTGACTGCTGTCTGGATCCAAGCCAGGCAGACTGGGATTAGTGCCAGAGGTCAAAGGTGCATTCTAATGTTATTGTCGCCAGGTCTGAGGCATAAATCTGCCTCCCAATGTAAGCACACCCCGGTGTCCACTCAGCCACCCTGACTTGTGGGGGAGATGTTGGGCCTGGTTTTATATCCTGTTTCTCCATGGGTTACTTGGAATCTGATTACTGCTGTAAGTATTCTGCCAATTGACAAAACAAAATTCTAAGTTACTCTTTTTAAACATCCTACATCCATCCATTTTGGGGAGGGGAAAATACGAGTTGGCAGAAAGCTTGCAACAATAACAGGTTCCAAAAGAGCCTGCAGCACATTATGTGTGAGTTGCTGTTTTATTGAGGTTTTCAACGTACAAATGTCAAAACCTCCTCTTCTGAAGTCTTTAATGTCCAAGTTATGTTTTTAATTTAAATCAAGAATTTTGATTCATTTCACAGTCCTCAAGGCAAGTAGCCAAGTTATTTTCAATTCAGTTACCAGGGTTGGGTGCAGAAAGGTAGCTCATAACATTATTTTGTTTGTCGCTTTAATATAATTAATGTAATATCAAATTCAGCACCCAAAGTGTTCCTGAAATGCCCCCGACTCCCAACCCTCACCAGTCTGCTCCAATACTTTTGACTATGTCCACATTGGCCTTTAAGGAGACCCCTCTTGAGCAATAGCTACTTACATTGTGTCCTGCCCAGCTACCATTCAAGCTCTAACACATACTTGGAAAGTACAAATTAATGACTAGTCCCAGGTTTAGCTACAGTGACACTATTTTAGCCACATGCATTAATTTTAGTAGAAAATGCTTGGCATACCACACAGGATAAATATACTTCAGAGAAGTATATTTACTTAACAAACATCTATCATGATTTCACAAGCAAGGAACTAAAGCACTCATAGCGATCTGAAAACTCTTTCAAATTCTGCATTCCATCTTACCATTTTATCAACGAACACATAAAAAGTTTAAAATTCATGTCATGCAAATACAAGTATTGAAATCACACCCCAATGGCAGTGTCTATTATTCATTTTTATTTATGAATCAGAAATGCATTTAGCCACATCTGGATTCCCAATTAACCACAAGTGACTCATGGCACACATATTGGGAGAACATTGATCCACCACTTAAAACAAGACAATTTGCTTGGTGTCTTTCGTAAATGCCATTACAAAGATTAGACATTCAAAAAGGCAGCTCATAATTAAAGCTCACTTATGGGCAGGATCTTTAGGTCCGTGAGCAGGGGACGGGGCCTGCTCGCCGATGTGTAAAATGACATGAGATGACGTCGGGTGGAACTCCCGACATCACCCCGCGTCATTTCCATTTTCAGGTTGGCGGGGGCTCAGCCAAATCAGCTGAGCACCCGCCGACCGGTCAACGGCCTACTGAGGCCATCTAAAAAGTACTTAACATTAATGGACCTGCCCGTCCAACCTTAAGGTTAGCGGACAGGCCGGGAGCCCTGGCGGGCTTAAGAAAAAGCATGAAACCTCATCCACGAGCGGGATGAGGGTTTTTAAATATTTAATAAAGGTTTCACTAAAAGCGATGGACATGTTCCAACTCATGTCACAATGTCACATGAGGGGACATGTCAGGGAAATTTTGCTCTTGTCTCTTTAACATTTTTAAATTTGGAGCCGATCTCCCTGAGGCAACATTTAGCCTCAGGGAGATGAATGCGCTCTGTCACGAGAAAGAGCGCACTCTCGACTGAGGGAATTCCCCCCGGTGGACGTCATGCTGGGCGGGCCTTAATTGGCCTACCCACGTAAAAGGGTGGCACTTGCCTACGCCCACTCCTGCTCTGCCACCCCCCCCCCACCCCCCCCAACCCCACCCTGCCAAACGGGGGGAAAATTCTTTCCTATGTTTATGTGGGAATAACAATATAAAATCTGAAAGACAAATACCCCATCATTCACTCTTCATATTTCATGCGCTGAATGACTGAATAATTGTTCTGTTTGCACAGTGACTATGGAATACAATAGTTGCACAAATGCTTGGGTAGGGGGGGCAGGAGGATGGAGCACATGGAGGAACACAAGCATAAAAACATGCTGCTTGAAACAAGAGTTACTGGAAATGCAATGAGGGAATACTGTGGATAGGTGGGGCAGATGGACCGAAGGTCTTCTGCCTTAAAATGTTACAAAGTTAATCATAAGTAATCATATCTGCAAAACCTGATAGTTTCTTAATTCATTTTAATTCTATCTACAATATTGCACTGTTATTAACGTAAAAGAAACATATTAAATAAATATGGAGAAATGTTAATTTGGATCCCTCTCGTCTGATTTCCACACTTCCTGGATCAAGGTTTTAATTTGGAAACACAGAGCAAAACTTTTATTTGTGAGCTTTAAGTGTGCTTTCTATTATTCTTTTGATGGGAATTATCTAATCTCCAAATTTACACAGAAAAATTGAGTGTTGTATTTAGTAGTGTAGTGAACCGCAATCAGATTGATTCATGTTTACTCCTAACTCTAACTCTATAAAGTAATGTTGCTAAACTCTGATGTTGCTAAACTAACCTGGAGGGTTTTTACTGGTTTTTCAATTTACTATTACCTCTTTCGGAACAAGTGTCATGTGCAATAGTTAGACAATTGGCAGGAAAATGACATGTGCACTAACATACATTACATTAAAAATGATATTCGATTCTTTGGATTTCCTGATAAGCACTTTGATCGAAACAAAGAAAATCTATGATCAGTATGCTACAAGGTCATGGCTATTGCAATGAATTATTTCAAAACTTGGTGAGTAAACGGATGGTGTTTTAAGAAACTGCTGTTTGAGGGAGTTAGCAACTCTGACACCATGTGCTGAATTTTCCCTCTAAGGACTGATAACAGAAACTGTTTCCGAATGCTGAACTAGTTCCCAGGGGCAAAACAGTCAACCATTGTGATTTTCACAGGCCGTGCCCTTAAATGACATGGAGAGAGGTTCCCTGGATAGCAGGCAGGCTCTCCAAGCTGGAGGGCCAATCAGAGGTCTTCCAGCTTGAAAGGAGTTGATAGGAGCAGCAGGTTGCGATGAAAGGAAAGGAACAGAGAGGGCGCTTCAACAAAGAGAAGCGCTCACCCTCCAACTTCTTAAAATATTAATGAATGGCTTTTGCAGCCAGGCCACCACTGTGAGGGGACAACCTGTGGCTGCTGCTGCACCCAGACAAGCAGGGAGGGCCGAGGCTGCCTGGAGCATTGTTGCCCCCAGCCTGCCTCCGGGAAGTGGCTTCCAGGCACTTAAACTGGTGTCTGCCTCCTGAGGAAACCTGACAGCTGAGTGCAAAATTTTAGTTGCCCTCCATTAATTGGCCTCAAATGGCTCTTAATGAGCCTGATGCCTGCCATGTCTGGACGCCTTGCTGCACTTCCTGATCCCGTCTCCGCAAAAATGGCCCGGAGGCAGAACGGAGTCAGGGTGGCAACACGTGTGCCCTTTTTAGCTGCTGCCCGCCTCCACTCCTGGCTTGTTTGGGGTCTGAAAATCCAACCCCATGGGCAGAGTTTCTCATGCTGGTTTCAGGAACTCGCCATCAGACTCAAGTAGGGTCAGAAGCCCACACTGTGTTGGGAACAGTCGCATACCTGTAATTTTCTTCAAATTGGCCAATTAATGGTCAATGAGTGGACTCACCATCCAATTAAGAATGGTAGGCAGGGTCTCGATACTGAAGGGCCAATACGAGGCTCTTCCGCTCGGAAACAGCATAAGCATGTCATTGCTTTAACTTCAAAATAAAGAAAAACAGTATCAGCAGTCTGGCTACCATAGGGCAACTTGTGACTGAAGCCAGGCAGGCAGGGAGGACCTCTAAGCCTGCTTGAGACCTCTCCGGTCTCCCGCTGAGAGGCTGCCTTCAGGCAGCAGCCCTGTTTCCTGGCACCTCCAGGTACCCCAGATTCCATTTGCCCTCCAATAGATCTTAACAGGCCTTTAATCCATTGAATTGGCCACCCACCTTGTGGGAAATTGGTCTGGGTGGGCTGGGGAACTGGCATACTGGCTGGCAGCAAGAAATTCCATGCCCACCCCCACCTCCGTTTCCATCCCCAAAGTGGTCGAAAAATTCAGCCCCATATTCCTAATCAGAAAGTTGCAAGTTTGTGGTTTATCTTTAAATGACATTTTTTAAACGTTGTAAGACCCAACCCCGAGGGTCACTCCAAAAAGCTGTGCCCTGAGGATGGCATCTGAAGCCTTTGAATCTCCATCCAAGTATATTACATCTCCTCTTAACTATTTTTACTTTTTCCCTTTTATATATGTGCTCATTGAATCTTTGTTTTTCTGCTTTCTCTGGTCGCTAGCATATTGGTTGAAACCTTAAATTAGATGTAGAATACAATATGGATCGATGATCTTTTGTGGTAATACACTGTGACCTTTCAATGTTAGAACTTAAAATATCTCTTCTGGAACTCATTTACACCCATTAAAAATTTATAAATAAAATTAGAGTCAGTGACAGCTTAAACTGTTTATGGTCTGTCAAAAGGAATGGGCTTGTGTTACCAACTAGCTTCTGCCTTTTCTCAGTCATACTTTATGCTTTTACAGTGGGATCATAGAAGCAAAAATTAGTTATGTCCCATGTTGAGGCTCACCCAAAATTGGGCTTCAGGTCTCATTTGAATAATTTTGGTGAGTTGATGGTGCCTGTAACACCTCCCGAGGGTGCTGGCCTATTGCCCGCAGTCCAGTTTGGGCTCACCGCCTCACCGACAGCGACCCATAGGTAAGTCCCCAGGAGTGTTATGGAGCCGAAGAGGAGAATCGCTGTCCCTCTTGGCTCCACATAAAGCTCTAAGATTTTTTTTTTTAACTTATGTTTCTGCTGGTGATCATTTACCAAGCAGTATACACATCAGAAAAATCACAGCGTAGCAGGCCCAAAGATCAGTGCAATCAACTCTTCCAGAAGGGACCTAAAACAAACGTTAGCCCTTCATTAACATACACAAGGGGCCTAAGGCCTGTGTGGAGTCGGACATATTTCAGGAGTCCTTGCTTTTGGCCTCTGTTCTGTACGCAAAATATTAATCAGTCTGTTTCCATATTATTTGCAGCACTCTTAATAGCTTGGAGCACACATGCTGTTTATTTTTCTTGCCACAACTGCATCCTTACTCTATTGATTTTTGGAGGCCACTGATTTGTTACAAATGAC
Source organism: Carcharodon carcharias (assembly GCF_017639515.1). Taxonomy (NCBI): domain Eukaryota; kingdom Metazoa; phylum Chordata; class Chondrichthyes; order Lamniformes; family Lamnidae; genus Carcharodon; species Carcharodon carcharias. Next base: position 202,483,631 of record NC_054469.1, read on the forward strand.
CAGGAGCGGACCTGAGGTAATCTGAACTGTAAGCAGTAATTCTCAGTGGAATGGTCTTAGCTGTCTCAAGAACAGCAACTTTGGGCAGAATCTTCTGCCCTCTCCTGCGGTGAGTTTGGTGATTGGGGTGGGGCATTTAATCAGGTGGGATGATGAGAGGTGTGCACCACCTTCCAACCTCCACCCAATTAAGCAGGTGCTTGGAAGGCCTGTGAACGGCCTTCCCACCCTTCCACCTACCGAGGCCCCTAAGTGGTCAATTAATGCCCACTTAAGGGCCTCATCTGCCACCCCTGGCATTAACCTAGCTTTGGGTGGGGGGTCTCAACATGTGGGGAGCATGGAAAGTAAACCTGTGCTGGGTTGCTTGTGGGCTCCCAGGTGGGGGTCTAATTGATAGGAATTCAGTGTCTGATCAAAGGACCTAGCATCAGGAAGTGGGTGGGGGACCTGACATCAGGACAGGAGGTGCCAGGCATCAGGAAGAGAGGGGGTCTTGCTGGGAGTCACCCCACCTTCCCTTGCTCCCAACACACCCCTCCCTCACGAGACCCACCCAAACCACTCTCTTGCCATCACTCACACCTCTGGCCTGCAGCCTAGCGACAATCCTAGGTCTCGTGTGGGTGTCATACAGCAGCAGCTACTGCCTCCCTGGTGGCGATGCCAGTCTCTTGACTGCCTGGCAGCTGTCAACAGGTGGGGCTTCTGTCCCCAGGATCCGTGATCCTGTGGGAAGGTTCGCCACTGGCCTGTCCAGAGCCTGAATGGAACAAGATGTGGTAAGCCTTCCCAAAAAGGTGACGCAGGGCTCTCACAAGCTCTTGCCAGCTGGTGACCAAGACCTCCTTCACCGCCACAAGATTGTGCTCCAAATTGTAAAACAGACTGCAAACAGAACAGAGTTTGGAAACTGAGTGATGGAGCATTTGTACCAACATTTCTGGTCTGTTCTTTGGTTGATCTCTGACTAAAGGCACACAATGCACACTTAACTCCTGAGATCATTTAACATGCATGTTATGGATCTCCATCTTGTCATGCAGCATTTGATTGAAGGAAAGGTAAATATAAAGCCTATTAGAGTATATTCTTTTTTGGTGGGAGGTGGGGGGAAGGTGGGGTGGAGAAGGGTCTTTTCTTTATTCTGAAGGGTTGAGCTATGATGGATTAATCATCTGTATTGATTTTGTGATGTGCAGGTTTTAGTGGCTTGATTTTGTTCCATTTTGTTCTAATGCAGTTTCCACTTACTTATTTCACAATAAAACCACAGAGGTCCCAACCTTGGCTCAATTTTTAACATGCCATATTTGATCGAATAAAACAGCAGTATTTGTGAGCCTGAGGTCATTGTTAGAGTGACCTATATGGCAGTGCAATAAGGTAGCAGATGGTCCTTGATGAATAGTACATGCGCTGCACCAGTGGTGTTCCTGTCACTGTCTATAGGCCCTCAATCAATCAGCAAGAATTTCTCACTTAGAATAAAGGAGAGTGCAGTCTTATTATATGTATAAAGCTGTAGATTTAAGAGCCAACGAATGCTATATAAGCAGACTCATATTTACCACACTGTTTTTCAACAACAGTAAGCAGCAAAATTGGGATTCAGCAATGATTTGCTTACGATGCACGCTCTATAATGTACTGACAAACAAAAGCATCACCTTGTACAGAATAACCTTGTGACATCTAGCACTTTTCATGTGGCTATCTCACATTATTTGCTTTTGTCGCAATGCAGTACACTCTGAACTTCACGAATAAACAGAACTTTTGGCAACGCGTTCCACAAAAAATAATATTGATAAGATCAGAGACAACATTCAGTGTGAGTCTTAAAAGGAGGACAAGAAAAAGAACTGTAAATACAGAAAATCTTAAACAAACCCAAAAAACACTAGACTTACACCACAGGTTCATCAGCACCTAGGAAGAAAACAGGAGAATGCTACTAAACTACTTGCTTACCTTTCAATTTCCAGTCCTGATTAAGGGCCTACATTGGAAGGTTAACCTTTATCTTGAAAAAAAAAGCCTTGTAAACACATCAGGATGTGAAACAGAAGATGTGGACAATGTGGAATAAGTTCACTGATCCTTTATAACACAATTTCAGGCATCTATTATAGATTATATACACTATTCATTTGCTTACATCAGGTTCTTTATATGTAATAACATATCATTTTACATGTTGTTACAGATACAAAGTTTATAGGATTCCTATGTTTTTGGGCTGTCTCTTTAAGGTAAAATGGAGGAACGAAGCAGCTTCTGTGACCTGTTCTGAATTCTGCCCAAAACAGGCTTGGGTGGCTTGGTTTCCATGGGGCCAAGAAGGGTCCAAGTCAAGAGACTTGCTGAGAAGATGCAAGATGAGTTCACACCGGTGGACAATGGCAAAAGCATCTGTGCTGACTGTGGTAGAATGTTAGTCTCCAAGTCTGAAAGGGAGGTGCTATTAGGAATGTCAGGCTTTATCAACAATCAACTTTAAACCGTCTGCTTAATTTCAAGATAGAATGCAGTTGGAGGTCTGGAGGATAGCTAATTAGCATTTCTACCTGGACATAAGACCCATGTGATTAATGTTGCTATGGAGATGAGCTTTGAGAGGGAAAGTCCATAGAAAACCATTGTAGTATCGCTTACAGGGTCCCTAAGATATCCCGGAATCTCACAGAGGCAAGTCAGTTTGCAGCCATCAGAGAGGCAGAGAACAGGAGATAGAGGCAGCCAGTCCTGCACCTTAAGCAGAGAAAATGCTAACTGTATTGTTCACTATCTAAGATGCAGGTGGGAGCTCATGCTCGGATTGAAGGGACCAAGTACTTTGGACTGATTCCGGGAGAGTAAAATGTCCACCTAAGGGGCAGCGCAACGTATATCCATTGTGTGGGATTTGTGGTCATTTAAAAAGTTAAATGGGGAATTTCTCTTCTGTAGCTTATAGAGTATGTGTTGCATACCAACTAATGTTTAGACAATGTTGCTTTTAGTTTGTTATAGCAAAAGTCATAAAATTTGAAATCTTGTTATGCGATCTTTTCAGTCGGTCACTGGAAATTCAAGTACCTTTTTGAAAGTTACCAGTCTGTATGGGTATTGTAACAATGTAGAAATATGGAGACCACATAAGTATTCTTTATAAATGCAAACATGTTGCCTTGACGACCATCCAGAATGAAATAAATGTGATGGTTGATGGCATGGATTGATGGGATGGGGTCTGCACCTGCTATAGAGTTGCCCTGCCATCATCGGCAAGCACCAACCAGGTGACTGGCTCTGTGGGGGAGGGGGGTGCAAAGAAAGAGTAAGGAATGGAGGATAGCCGCTCACACATCTTCCCTAGTGGCCAAACATACAGCAGCCTGGGCAGAAATGGGAGCAAGCTACGCACCCAGCGTGCTCAGATGAGATGTTACACAGTGCATGGTAATGACGGGTGAAATAAGGAAAGAAAAGTTAATCATAATGAATACTCCTTTCTTTAGAGTTTTTATCAGTGCACTTACCACACCCATAATACCAAGCTGCAGATGATTTATGTGACAAAATGGAGAAATTTATATGCTTTCACACATGAGCAGGCTTAGTGAGGCATGCTGTATTTGAATAAATAATGCGCTGTGTTTTTATGCTTTCAACAATGGAGCGGCACATATCTGTGTCAGCTACAATTACAAGGCTGGGATGAAAAATGACCTCTTGCTGATTTATTACACTATTAAAAGAAACAGAGTCACTTGGTAAGTTTTACAGTGAAATGCTGAAATGCAAGAACTGCACAATCATGAATTCTGGCAAATGCATTTATGCTCTTAACAGTCAGATTTGAATGGCTAGTGAGAGAGTAATTCTGGAACATTATATATCAAGTTACTAATAAATCTGCTTGCTCCCAGTGTCAAACAATGTTTCAGTGCAGAAATTGGAAAATGACCTGTCTGTAGTAAATGGAGCTATGGCAGAAGAGTACACAGTAAAGGAGACATACAAGGCAGTTAAATATATAAGCTGCCTGATCTCTTGGTGTTTCTTAAAGACTTTTATTTAAAGCAGGTGTATTCACACTGTAGTTCATATTTACAACAGCTATTATAAGAAATACCCTCAAAACAAACACACACACACACACACCACACACACAGTTTGTAACGTGCATTTAACATTTAAAACATCTCCTGCTGTAGTTAGTCGTCCAAAATGATATTTAATAATAAATATGAGGAGGAATGCCTTGTGAGAATCCAGTGGGTGATTGTTTTTAAACAGATGCGAGCCATTAAATTTTATCATCGGCTTTAGGTACAAAACTCTGTAATGTTTTCCACGACTGTGACAAAAGGCAGCTTTTAGTGCCTGGTTATCCTCTATATGCAGATTATCTGAATCCAAACTGCATTTAACTGCTTCCCATCTGCTCTTTTCATTTATATCTGTAGCTCTGATTTTTATTTATGCAAGTAGCAATTTCGATTAGCTTGAACTGTCACAGTCAGTTACTAAATTGTGTCTTCAAGATATCATGTGGATTGAAACATTGGCTTTCAGTGAAGTATCAGATATTCACTGCGATTACCATCATGGCCAGTTGTTGATCTCAGCAGTGTCATTATGGGAAGGTGCTGAGCTCCAGCCAGGAGGCATTTCCCCAATGGGAGAGGGGCAAATCATACAATTTTCCTTTGTTCTGATGAAAGTATATGGAAACTATCAGTTTCCATCAATCTCCAGGGGCAGCCATCAAAGTCTTGTTTCAGTCAGTGAAATCCATTGACAGATGTGCCATATAGTTACCACTCTAAATTGCTGGCTATTTGACTACACTCATAGAGACTTTAAGTGCAAGGAATTATAAGACAATGCAGACAACCGCTACAATATTTTTTAACTAGCACCCTTTGAGTGGTGAGGAATTGACTCAGTGATTGGGCTCAATATCATATATTCAGTTTGACCCAGTGATAAATTGGTACGAATGTTAAATACAGTAAGGTAAAATTAGTAGGGTCCAACCAGGTACTTGCATACAACCAGTGAAGATTCACAGCTTGTATTATTCTATCCGTTGATACCAGCACACACCCTTGAACTGCACTGGCTCTGTGCATAAGCTTGCCTGGAGATTTATCCTGGTATGTAAATAAGGACCATTAGTGTTGGCTTGTACTGTCAATTTTGAAAAAAAAACAATTCAGGTTCTATTCTGAAGGTCATAAACTGAGAGAAAAGAAAAGAGTAAGATTGGGGGCCAATATTCCCTGTAAGCAGTGCATCCATGTGGCGATCTGAAAGTCCCTGTGCAGGCTGTGCACAAGTCAGCCTCTTTAAGTTAGTTCACGAATAGGGCATTGCAAAAAGGTGCCGTGCACTCAAATAAATCACCCTTGTACTTCAAGAATAAAATAGAGGGCATGTTGGTGGAAGGGTGGGGAAGGAAAGTGGAACCTGAAAAATCTGAGTAAATTTGGTCATGGGTAAAAGTCAGTTTTTATTTGGAGCATTGTTAGAAGGGCAAATTCAAGGGTCTAAAAATAAAGACCTTAAATAACCCATGTTTATTTACACAGTTCGCAGACACCACTTTAATGGGGCTCAGTGGTAGTCTAAACATTCTAGCAAGTGTATATTTAGTGGATCATGCAGATTAAAAGTAGTTTGTATAATGACAACAGTACAACTAAATGCTAATCCTCCTACGGCAATATTTATTGGCTCTGTTTACTCTTGAAGTTTGATTTGTGGTCTGGTATCAGACACCTCACTGATGGCAACCAAAGAATTGTAGATCCTCATTATACAGAAATGCATTTCCACACCCAACACTACTTCACTGATGCCCAATCTAATCAGAATCATCTCGTTAACTCATCACTGAAAGAGTCAATAGAAACAATTGCCTCTTGATCTCTGAACTTTCTTCAATGCTCCATTAATTTGATACTGAAAATTGGGTCCCAAAACATGCATGTTACAGTTGTGGTGTCATAATGTACACTGTACACGAACATGTCACAAATATCACACAACATACACAATCCTGTCACTCAAGCATGCAGATTTGGGGACTTGATTTACAGCACAAAGGCAGGGTAGAATTTCAGGGCTTTAATAACGAAATCCAGAGAGAATAACATTTAATGAATTCAACAATCTCAAAAGGTCTGAGAATTTAAGGGAGGAAATCAATGAAAAAACTTTACTGATCCATACATATTTAATGTCTGTCATAATTGTCTGGTTATTTGTCATTGCCTAATATACTGATTTATTGCTGATTATCATTCAAAATATTTGTGCTGATTATGTAGCAGTCCTTAACTTTTCAGTCTGACAACTCCTCCAACTGCTAAAAGGTCAGCACCCATTTGAAAATGCAAAGACCCCACCCTGAAGCAGTATTGACTTGGATGAGATCCAGATCACTGAGACTTCCAGCATGAGTTAACTGTTAATATTAATAAGCTGGAACAATTTTTATTCAACAAGGTAACAATTGCAAACATTTCAAAACATTTGGAATCAGATACTAAAGGAGAAAACGTTGTATGGATATGGAGAAAGAGTGGAGGAGTGGGATTAACTGGATTGCTCTTCAAAAGAGGAGGTGCAAACTCAATGGTATACAAATAGCCGCTTGGTAGTACAGAACTTGAACTTTGCTGAAAAAAGAAACATGCTGTCAAAACTTTTCACTTTGCACTCATCAGGACAGATTTGCAAGAATACCAAATCTCAAAGGGAACAACAATTAATACTGCATGAGAAGAGGGTATTGATTGGTTAGCAAGTGGACTCTGATTGGTAGAGACATTGCAATGGAGAATGTGCCAGGGAACAGTTAACTGCCAAGCTTTTATTTAAAATCAAACCAGGCAGATCAACGCTGATTGGTCAAGGGCTGCCATGGGGAATAAACCAGACAATAGCTGTCTCCCAAGCACTTGTTTATTGAAAAAGGCGCAATGCGTGGACATGTTCTTTCTGTTTGCAAAGGGCGGGCCCTTTGTGTGAATATATGTAGCTTCTAGCACACATAAGACCCCTAAAACTCCTATCCCTTGCATACTACCGATGAGGCCATTCAGCCCACTATGTCTGTGCTGTCCTATATTATGGGCTGCATTTTATGGACCACCCGTAGACAGAGAAACAGACGGGTAGACCCATAAATGAGGGTGTCAAGCCATCAGCCTGGACAGCCCTGCTGCAATTTTATGATTGGTAAAGGAGGCATGGGTGTGCCCAATTGAGGCCCTTAAGTACGCAATTAATGACCACTTAAGGGCCTTATCCTGCTGCCGCTCAGAGAGAGGCCTACGCCCTATGAGACGTCCAGCAGGTTTGACCCCGTGGGCTGCTGGCCAGTGAAGGGGGAGATGACTCCTTTTCTGAGTTCCCAATGCCAATTGAAGCCACCTCGCTGTCAGCGACCCTACCCCAACCCCCCAACAATTTTCCTTTGCCGTGTCCACCATTCCTCCTGCACTGTCCAACATGCCCCCCCCACCCCACTGCCCCGCCTGACCACTCCCACCAGGGAGTGCCTGAGATCCCTAAAGGTCTGGTTGCATCACTGAACACCTCATCACTGGCCTAACTGCTGTAATGCCAGTTGCCACTGCTCCCTCCAATTGGCCCAGCTGCTCTATGAAGTGGGTCATCCCCCTGGAGAGGGTCGGAAGTCTTGCCTCATAATAACTAAAGGCCTGTCAGCTGAAAAATTAAAGTGAGAGGAGCCGGCTGAGTAGAGCTTGCCCCCAGTGCTTACACCAGTGCGGACTTCAGCATATAATCCAGTACTATGATTCTATGATTTATTTGCCATTCAGCTTCAGACAGTAGATTAAAAAAATGGGAAGGTGTTTAAAGTGATGTGGGTAAACATTAGAATATTTGAGCAAAATGTTGGGCAGGAATTGGTTGGGGGGGGTGGGGGAGGTGGGTTCAATATGTCCTATCACAGACTCTAATCAATTTATATAACTTTCCAAGGGAATTAAATAGTCCACAGAAAAGTTGAAAAATGCCCCATTTCTAGGAAATCTAACATTTCAGTCTAACGTGACAAACTTTATTTTTTAATGCTAAAAATGGCCTCAGATACATTTGCCATGGTTCCAGGAACTGAGAGTCCATCATTGATAAAGCAGGATTGTACACGCAGGAATCCTTCCAATGCTTAGGGGAGGTGGTGGCATAGTGGTATTGTCACTAGACCCAGGGCTATGTTCTGAGGACCTGGGTTTGAATTCCACCACTGCAGATGGTGAAATTTGCATTCAATAAAAATCTGGAATTAAAAATGACCACGAAACTATTGTTGTAAAAACCTATCTGGTTCCTTAATGCCCTTTAGGGAAGGAAATCTGCCTTCCTTACTTGGCCTGGTCTGGCCTACATGTGATTCCAAACCCTTAGCAAAGTGGTTGACTCTTAAGTGCCCCCTGAACAAGGGATGGGCAATAAATGCTCGCCTAGCCAATGACACCCATGTCCCGTGAATGAATGATAATTAAAAAAACCTATTAATTCAGCCACTTTAGGATTATTCAAAATTTATTTTCTCTCCCTCCTTACCTCTCAAGCTAGGCTTGAGGACCTTGTGTCCATCTTTGTTTCCAAAACTGAGGCCACCTTCTTGACTGCCTCAGCTTGTTTTCTTCCTCTTCTTCTTGATAAGGCTAGTCCTTCTCTTAACCCAGCAACAACTCCACAACATTCAGTGGCAGTACTCTGTGATATTTCTCCATCTCTCAGCAGGTTCATTCATTCCACAAGATCACCTCTTGTTCCTCAGAACTGCCTATCAACCTAGCTGCAGATTACTCAGCTATCTTTCCTTGGCCTAACACTTGGTGACATTAGTCAGATGATCACCATCCATACAATGTCTCCAACTCTATCTCAGCTACTCTACTAATGAAACCCGTAAACACACCTTCGTCATCTCCAGATTCGACTACTCTTACCACAGCCTCCCAACCTCCACCCTTCAACTTGTCCAAATCTCTGCCGCTTGGATGACATTCTGTGAATGAATCAAGTGTTCAATTTTCCTGCTTGAGTAGCAACAAAGAAATAAACAGTAAATGCAAGTAGCCTAGATCCTTTCATGATGTGTGTTTAGACTTATATGCCAATTCGTGCCAGTGAAAGTTTTTTGACGGATTGCTACTTATCGCTGAATACCTCTTGGGTCTTCTGCTTGTTTGGCCAGTTTTCTAAGAGCTGCAGCAAAGCTGGCTGTATGAATGCCTCGGGCATTCGATGCCCCGTGTGATGTCTGGCTCCCATTTGTAACAACCGGTCCATTCAGTGAGGAAGGAGTTAGGGGATTCACAGTTGCTGTGGTCCTCTGTGTTGCTGAGATCATACTGAAGGACGATGACTTTGGCTCATGGCTCATGCCTGCAAGTAATGACAATCACAACATTAGAATCTAAAACACACTAATTAAACTTACTCAGGTGCACTTGCCAGAAACCTACCCTCTTCTTTGTTTTATAATGCAGGTTTATAATACAGATAAAAAATTCTATAAACTAGAGCACTCCCCTCAATTTTAAAGTTTGCAGGAGTGTCGACCCAAGTTTAAGAGCATTCTATTTTACAGCAGCTTCACGCTAATCATGTTTAAGCAGGCGCAGGAAATCCTTCGAGTGCTTATAGAGCTGGAACAGCTGATTAGCTGACAAAGGCCATGCTTCATGCCTCATTCCTTTAATCACCTTAAGGTTTGCTGTATATAACCAGAGCTCAGTCACATGACAGCTCAAGGCTACAATAATCCTCAGGCTCTCTAAAGTCTTTTTAAACTGATATTAATGTGTTTTTCTTATATAATTGATGATTTGTGGTTACTTTTAAACTTCCGCCTATTCTTCGAACATGCGACAGAATGAAATTTGCTCTTGCCCCTTGGCCTCTTTCAACCATTTCACTGAAAGCCGTTTTTGGACAAAAATAAAGAGATTTCAATTCCTGTTCCAAATTCCGGAAATTCCCAAAAGTTGCAGATGGCGAAGTTTTACATTTGCCCCAAGCTAACTGGGTTCTGAAATCAAAGAACTTGATGAACACTCAACGACTGGCATTGGTGTGTTTTTTTAAGATATCAGATTTTCTCCTCACATCACCCTAGACCATGCATCATTCTGCAGCTGAGACTGTGTATAACCTGCGGCCTGGCCCTCTGAAGATAGGCAGGAGTGGATTGAGGTGTCCAATTTTCATAAACCAGCCGAAATCAATTCCTTAATTTTTACTGGGCTTATTACCATTTTCCCTGGTAATATGATATCCACGCCACTAAACTCTTTCTCGGGTATCCTAAAACTAGTAAACGAGTCCAGAGAATTTGTATTTTAAACAATGTCAACAGGCCTTAAATTTAACATAATGACTCAGTTCCATGTCGGACAGCTTGCTCAGAGCTTTGAATGCCAAGGTCATAAATCTATTATTTATACAAAATTTTTGTTTGAATACACTTGCTGCCAATTTTTTCCATTACAGATAACTATGACCATATTGCAAATGAAAACTGCTGAGCTAAGCTTTAATTGCTGAAATTATGCACTCTTGCCAGTGGTGGTGCTACGGCACTACAACCAGCAGGAGGGTGTATTCACAAACTCTCTTACAATTTTTTGTTATTCATTCATGGGATATGAACGTTGTTGGCCTTGCCAGCATTTACTGCCATCCCTAATTGCTCTTGAAAAGGTGTGGTGAGCTGCCACCTTAAACTATTGCAGTCTATGCGATGCAGGTCCTCCCACTGTGCTGTTATGGAGGGAGTTCCAGGATTTTGACCAAGTGACGATGAAGGGACCACCATATAGTTCCAAGTCAGGATGAAAGTGAATTGAAATGGACCCTGGAGTTAGTGGGTTCCAATATGCCTACTGCCCTTGTTGTTCAAGATGGCCCAAGCCAGAAGGTTGTCCCAGTCTTGCTGCATATGGACATGAACTGCTTCAGTTTCCGAGGAGACATGAATGGAATTGAACTCCATGCAATCCTCAATGAACATCCCCACTTCTGACCTTATGATGGAGGGAAGGTCATTGATAAAGCAGCTGAACATGGTTGAGCCTAGGACACTACCGTGAGGAACTCATGCAGCGATGTCCCAGGACTGAGAGGATTGGCCTCTAACAACATCAACCATCTTCCTTTATGATAGGTGCTGTGGAAAATAAAGGGTTAATATGATCATTATGAGATATATTATAGAAGATGTTGCCCTTTGCTGTATTTTTTCACTACAACCCTTGGCCTACACATCTGACTTGTTCTATATGTGCTTTGCTATATGTGCTTAAACAAAGGGGGAACTGATAAATGGCATACTCAACCAGACATGGGGTGTAAACAATTCTCTCTGTTCTTTCTGAAACTATTGTATATATAACCTGTTTGAATAAATATTCTTCGAGAGGCTTCGGTTTGCTGAAGTTCTCCCCTCCACGCTTGCAATAAAATTTCCTACTTTCAGCTTACTTCAGACTCTGAATGATTTTTATCCTCAATACTAGGGGTGATGCCCCAACCAATGGAGGTTTCCCCCCGATTCCCACTGACTTCAATTTCTCTTGATGCCACATTTGGGCAAATACTGCTTTGAAGTCAAGGGCAGTCACTCTCACCTCACCTCTAGAATTCAGCTCTTGTGTCCATGTTTGGACCAAGGCTGTGATGAGGTCCGGAGACATGCACCCCTTGTGAAACTCATACTGAGTATTAGTGAGCAGGTTATTAATGAGTGAGTGTCATTTGATAGTAATGACACACCCCATCACTTTGTTGATGATGGAGAGTAGACTGATGGGTCAGTAATTGGCTGCATTGGATTTGTCCTGCTTTTGTGGACAGGACATAGCTGGGCAATTTTCCACATTGCCAGGTGTATGCTATAGCTTAATGGGTTAACAGTTATGGTCATGTGATAGTGATGTGTATCATTATGTAACAGTGACATCAACAGTCATATGCTGGAGACACTGTTAGAAAGAGGAAGTAGTCTGTACAGGAGAGGGGATGTACTTACCTAGAAACTTATTATCTAAATAATAGTGTAAATAAAGTAGTTTTGAAGAAGCCTACCTGAGTCAGACCCTAGTCACTCCTGAGTAGAGGGAAATCTGCCTAATATTTGATCAGGCCATGGGTTACTCGAAGAGCCATCCAAACACTACTCAACATGGAAACCAAACCACAAACTGATGCCAATATTGTAGCTGCATTGGGGCAGCTAGGCTGGGGTTTCAGCTAGTTCTGGAGTCATTAGAACTACAGCCAAGATATTGTCGGCTTAGCTTTTGCTTTATCCTGTACTCATTTGTTTCTTGGTATCATGTAAAGTGAATGTAATTGGCTTAAAACTGGCTTCTGTAATGACAGGACCTCCGGAGGAGGCAAAGTTAGATTATTCACTCATCACTTTGTGCTGAAGATAGATGCAAACGCTCCAGCCTTGTCTCTTGCTTGAATATGCTGGGCTCCACTACCATTGAAGTTGGGGATAATCAAGGAGCCTCCTCTTCCCGTTAGTTGTTGTAAATGTCTGCCACCTTTCTCCAATTGATGTAGCAGGACTTCAGAGCTTTGGTCTGATCCATTGGTTGTGGGATTGCATAGCTCTGTCTATAGCGTGCTGCTTCCACTGTTTAGCATGTAAGTAGTCCTGTGTTGGAGCTTCACCAGGCTGGCACCTCATTTTTAGGTATGCCTGGTGCTGCTCCTGACATGCTTTCTTATACTCCTCATTGAACCAGGATTGATCTCCAGGCTTGATGATAGTGGTAAAGTGAAGGATATGATACTCCATGAGGTTACAGATTGCAATGGAATGCAATTTGCTGAAGCTAATGACCCACAGCAACTCATGGATATCTAGTTTTGGGGATACTCAATCTGTTTTGAATCGATCACATTTAGAATAGTGGCAATGCCACACAACCTGATTGAGGACAGGAGTGTTGGGGTGCCCTCGTTGTGAGGACGGGACTTCATCTCCATGATGACTGTGCCGTGGTCACTCCCACCAATGCTGCCATGGACAGATAAATCTGAAGCAGGGAGATTAGTGAGGATGAGGTCAAGGAAGAGAAATGGTATGTTGGCCTTCATTACAAGAGGATTTGAGTACAGGAGCAAGGATGTCTTACTGCAGCTGTACAGGGCCTTGGTGAGACCACAAGAGTGGTCTCAACAAGAGAGACTACTAAGAAAGGATATACTTGCCATAGAGGGAGTGCAGCGAAGGTTCACCAGACTGATTCCTGGGATGGCAGCATTGTCTTATGAGGAGAGATTGGGCCGACTATGCCTGTATTCACTGGAGTTTAGAAGAATGAGAAGGGATCTCATTGAAAAGCATAAGATTCTGCCAGGGATGGACAGACTGGATGCAGGAATGATTTTTCCTCTGGATGGGGGCCTAGAACAAGGGGTCACAGTCTCAGGTTATGGGGTAGGCCATTTAGGACTGAGATGAGAAATTTCTTCACTCAAAGGGTGGTGAACCTGTAGAATTCGCTACCACAGAAGGCTGAGGAGGACAAGCTACTGAATACATTTAAGAAGAAAATAGAGGGATTTCTAGATTCTAAAGGTGCCAAGCAGTATGGGGAGAGAGCGGGAGTACAGCATTGAGATAGAGGATCAGCCATGATCATACTGAATGGCGGAGCAGGTTTTAAGGACTGAATGACCTACTGCTGCTCCTATTTTCTATGTTTCTATGCTTCCCTTCATGTTTGTTCTGCCACCTCCTGCAAGCCCAGTCTGGCAGCTATGCTGTTCAGGGCCCTGCCAGCTCGGGCAGCAATGGCACACCCGTGCCAGTCTTAGTGATAACAATGCAGTTCCCTATAGAACCATAAAAAAGTTAAGGTGAAGAAAGAGACCATTCAGCCCATCATGTCTGCACTGGCCAAAAAAGAGAAAAAAGAAACTAGCCTCTCATTTTAATCTCACTTTCCAGCATCTAGTCCGTAGCCTTGTACATTACAGCACTTCAGATGCAGATCCAGGCACCTTTTAAATGAGTTGAGCATTTCATCCTCAATCACCAACTTAGACAGTGAATTCTAGATGCCCACCATCCTCTGGGTGAAAACACTTTTCTTCACATCCCATCCAAACCTTCCACCAAACACTTTAAATCTATACCCCCTGGTAATTGACCCCTCAGCTAGGGGAACAGATCTTTCCTGTCTACCCTATCCAGGCCTCTCATAATTTTGCACATCTCAATTAGGTCACCCCTTAGCCTCCTCTGTTCTAAGGTAAAAAACCCTAGCCTATCTAATCTCTCCTCAAAGCTGCAATTTTAAGCCCTGGCAAAATTTTTGTAAATCTCCTCTGCGCTCCCTCCAGAGCAATTATGTCCTTTTTGTAATGTGGTGATCAGAACTACACAAAATTTCAGTTGTGACCTAACCAACATTTTATACAGTTCTATCATTACATCCTGCTTTTGTATTCAATACCTCGCTCAGTAAAGGAAAGCATTCCATATGCTTTCTTGACTACCTTGTCCACCTGTCCTGCCACCTTCAAGAACCTGTGGACGTGGACTCCAAGGTCTCTCACATCCTCTACCCCTCTCAATAACTTCTCGTTTATTGAGTATTCCCCTGCTTTGTTTGCCCTCTCCAAATGCTCACACTTTTCTAGATTGATTTCCATTTGCCACTTCTCACCCACTCAATCAAACCATTGATATCATTCTGGAGTCGACAGCTATGCTCTTCACTATCAACTACATGGCAAATTTTTGAGTCATCTGCAAAGTTCCCAATCATGCCTCCCATATTTAAGTCTCAATCATTAACATATACAACAAACAAAGGCCCCATCACTGAGCCACGTGGAACACTCTGGAAACCATTTTCCATTCGCAAAAACACCCATTGATCCTTCGTTTCCTGTCACTGAGCTAATTTCGGATCCAACCTGCCACCTTCCCCTGTACCCTCTTACTTTCCTGACTAGTCTGCCATGTGAGACCTTGTCAAATGCCTTATTGAAATCCATGTAGACACCATCCACTGTACTACCCTCATCAACTCACCTTGTTACTTCTTCAAAAAATTTTATTAAGTTTGTAAGACACGACCTTCCCCTAACAAAACCACGCTGACTATCCCTGATCAATCCGTGACAGTTTGTTCTGTCTCAGAACTGTTGCCAAAGTCGAAATCAGACTGACTGACCTATAGTTTTCTGGCCTATGCCTTGCACCTTTTTTAAATAATGATACCACATTCGCAGTCCTCAAATCCTCTGGGATCTCGCCTGTATCTAGTCAGGATTGGAAAATCATCCTCAAATGATTCATTATTTCCTCCCTGGCTTCATTCAACAGCCTGGGATACAATCCATCTGGCCCTGGTGATTTCTCCACCTTCAAGGATGCCAGTCCCTCCAGTACTTTCTCTCTCACTATGCTTATTGTATTTAATATTTCACACACCTCCTCTTTACCTTTATCATCCCTCTCCTTAGTGAAGACAGAGACAAAGTACTCATTGAGAACCTTGACCACATCTTCCGCATCGACCTACAGGTTACCATGTGCATCTCTGAAAGGCTCTAACTTTTCCTTAGTTATTCTCTTGTTCTTAATGTACTGGTAAAACACCTCAGGATTTTCTTTGATTTCAGCTGTCAATATTTTGTGTATCCTCTCTCTGCTTTCTTAATTTCTATTTTTACTTCACCCCTGAACTTTCTATTCTCTCTAGGCTTTCTACACATAAGGGCAGAAATTTCCGCTTGTCAGGTGGGCACGCACCCGATCTGAACGAGTGTAAAGTAACACACGATGACATCAGGCGAGCGCCCTGGCATCATCGCGCACCCATACGATAGTTCGGTCGGCTGGCATGCGCCAGTACAATCCATCTCTCCTCCTTCAAGGATGGCTGGTGGGCAGCGTGCCCGCCGACAATTAACAGGCCTATTAAGGCCATTAAAGTACCATTCGAGTTAAATTTTTACCGCCCATCCAAACTTACAGTTGGCAAGCAGACGAAAAGGCCAAGCAGCCTTTGGGTTTTTTAGGAAACCTCATCCATGGGCGGGATGAGGTTCCCAACATCAGTTAAAAATTAAATAAAAATGTTAACATTTCATTCATAACATGTCCCTGCTCATGTGACAGAGTCACATGAGGGGACAATGTATTTTTAACATTTTAAAATTCTTTATTTTTAAATCTTCATCTCCCCAAGGTAGCTCTGAGCCTCAGGGAACTTTCATTGAACTCACACACAAACTTGCGCGCTTGCACTCCTCACGCCTCACCTCCCCCGCCCCACACAGGTCTGCCAGCGTGAAATCGTGGTCGTGGCCCGATCGTGGGCAGCTTCCCAACTACTCCTGCTCACCCCCGTTGAGCCCGCCCGACGAGGGCAAAATCCTGCCCTAAAACTTTTGTGGCTGTCATAAGCGTTCTTTTTCTGCTTTATCTTGCCCTGTATGCTTCTGGGTAACCATGGGGCTCTATATTTGGCAGTACCACCCTTTATCTTTGTGGGGACATGTCTACACTGTGCCTGCAGAATCTCACCTTTGAATGCCTCCCACTGATTTGACAGTTTTTCCTTCTAATAGTTGTGTCCAGTTCACTCTCGGCAGCTTTGTAAAATTTGTCTCTCTCCAGTTTAGAACTTTTAGTCCTGTTCTATCTTTGTCCTTTTCCATAATGATGCTAAATCTAACTGTATTATGGGCACTATCTCCAAAATGGTCCTCCACTGCTACTCCATCTACTTACCCAGCTTCATTTCCTAAGACTAAATCTAGAATTGCACCCCCTCTCATTGGGCTTGTTACGTGCTGGCTTAAAAAGTTCTCTTGAATGCAGTTCAAGAATTTTGAGCCCTTTATGTCCTTCACACTTTTCATATCCCAATTGACATTAGGGCAATTGAAGTCCCCAACGATTATTACTCTATTGTTTTTGCACTCAGAAATCTGTCTACATATTTGCTCCTCTAACCCTCTTCCACTATTTGGGGGTCTATAGTACACTCCTAGCAGTGTGGATGCCTCTTTTTTATTTCTGAGCTCAATCCATATGATTTGATGCCTCATTTAGTGTATCATCCCTCCTCACAGCTGTAATTGATTCTATACCCACTAATGCTGCACCCCCAACTTGTTTCTCCCCCTCCCTATCTCTGCCTGAGAACACTATGTCCAGGGATGTTGAGCTGCCATTTTTGCCCCTCTTCAAGCCAAGTTTCTGTTATGGCGATGATATCATGCCGCCATGTGTCTATATGCATCTTCAGCTCATCAGCTTTGCATACTCCTTGCATTTATATATATACCTTTTAACACTGCCAAATTCCTGTGCTGTACACTTTTTAACCTGGCTGCTTCTGTCTTTCAGAGTCACTCACTAATTCTCCATCGCCCGTTCCCTGCTCTGAATTTGTCCTCAGGTTCCCATCACCCTACCAATCTAGTTTAAACCCACCACCCCCAACAACACTACCAAATGTCCCCAACCAAAGTGTATTTTGTTCCCCTGCTACTCTCAGTGCTTCCTCAAAGTGAAGTTCAACATGGAATAGTGCTAATTCATCAGCTGAGGGAGAGTAGTAGGTGATAATCAGCAGGTAATTTATCCTCAGATGTAGGTGATGCTTGCAGGGCGGTATTTATTGCCCATCCTATTTGCAACAAGATGGCTGTGGTTGGCCTTCTTATTGAACTGCTCCACTCCTGTGGGGATGGTGCTCCCACAATGAGTGATAGGCAGGAAATTCCAGAATATTGACCCAGCAATTTCATACCTCTATCAGTTAAATATTTGCCTACAGAATTTACATGATGGTGATGTCTTTAATCTCTGTCTGTGGGAGGTTGGGTCATTTTGTCAAGAAGTAGTTCACAAGCTTCCTTTGAGGGAGATTTATTACATTTATTGTTTGATTTTCTCACAGCAATTTTCAATTAAATGCAGATAATTACTTCTGAACACTCTATAAAACCAAACCTATGTTACAGCAACTACATGAGAATGAGAGATCATTATAACCCATTAATTAAAATTAGAGCTGGGTCATTTAGGAGGAAAATCAGAAAGCCGTTTTTGCATACAAAATGTTATGGAAATCTGGGACTCTCTCCCCAAAGGTGCAGTATTTTTGGGCCCTGTCTGCCTCCAGTCCCTTCCCTAGCAGGGTCTGAAAATTCAGTATGTTAACTCTGCTCCTCCGTCCACAGAAGCTGCCAATCCTACTGAGTGTTTCCAGCTTTTTCTGGGTCCATCCATTCTAATTTTGTTTAACTGTGGGTTAAAGTTTGTCCAGGACACCAGGGTGAGCTCCCTTGCTCTTCTTACAAATAGTGTCATGGGATCCATAAGGATAAACAGGACCTTAATTTAACATCTCTGTTGTAATAATGTGTAAAATGACTACTGCCCTAAAGCCTTTATTTACATATTGTGACATCAAGGGCCACATGAACATGGCAAGCCACAGTGCACAAAGGTATTTATCCAAACAGTCAAATTCAAAAGAGAGCACTTCTGACAATGCAGCACTCTCTCAGTGCTGTACGAGAAGTGTCAGACTGGATTATGTGTTTGGGTCTGCAGCAGGGCTTGAACCTACAAACTTCTGGTTCAGAGGTGAGAGTGCAAACATTGAACCAATATTGACAATTTGGGGCTGAGTTTTCAGGGCCCTCTAAGGGTGGGAATAGAGAGGGAGAGACGAGGGGGAGATTACGGGGTCCGGGGTGGGGGGGCGGGGTGCAGTGATGGTGATGGGTAAAAATAGCAGCTCCAGCCAACGTGTCAGTTTCAGGGTGCCATTCCCAGTGCCAGCAATGTTAACCAGGGTGGGGAGAGGGTGGGATAGAGTTCCCGCTTTTCTCTCCATTTAAGATGCTTCTGCTGCACGAAGGAGTTGCCTCCTCTGCCACCTACTGGGAGGGGGACCTCCTCCTCTCCCTCCTGGCCTCCAATATTAGATCCAGATTGGCATCAATGAAGCAAGGGGCTGCCCAATGCTAGACCTCTGCCTCTCCTGTGACATCTTGCTTGCTCAGGTGCAATGGAAGGCTTTGGCACAATCAGCAGATCTCTCCCTCAGGTCAACCAGCAGCTCTAAGGCTGGAATTTTCACATAGACATGAGGCCCTCTTAGTGAAAATGACTGCAGGGACACAAATCCTGAAGCCCTGCCCTCAAACCTGGCCTCCACCATTTCTGCAGGCGTGGGGGATGAGTGCGGGTTCTAAATTGCACATCCATGGTTCACAACTGCACATGTTAAAAGGCAGCAACGTTAGTCAAATCTGGTGTTGGCTAGTGGGATGTCCAAAACATGACTTGTGCACTTTAGACCTGGTAGGAGGTGGTCTAAACTTACCAGAGTTCTTTGGATAAGTAAAGTATCCTTTTGGATATGGTCCTGGGACACCTTTGGGAGAGGTCATGTGTTCTTTGGGAGAAGTAAAGTGTATTTTGAGAGAGGTCACGTATCCTTTGGGACTGTTAAAATTAGGCATGAATGTGAGTAGGAAGTGCATAAATCTATTGGAGCTATCAAGAAAGCTGTCAAGAGAGCTGTCAAAGGGAGATGTCAAAAGGAGCTGTCAAGCGATTTCTCTTTAAATATTTGAAAAAAAAACTATCTGCAGTGTTATAAAACAAAATCACTGCTTACTAATTCACACTGTTTGTTGACATAAGCCTGAGGGTTACCATATTAGTACTGCATAATTGATTTCACGACTTGGGGGGTGCCTTTCAGTTCACAATTTGATTGACAGCTCTAAGCACTTATAGGGTAGAATTTCACCCATGTTGGGTGGGCTTGGTGGGGGCAGTCAGGAAGCTGACTGCCCCACCTGCAATCGGGGCCAGAAGACGGTTTCACGCTGGCAGGCCAATTAAGGCCCGCCCAGCGTGAAACACGAGCAGCAGCGTTCATCACTGCGTGTGCGGGTGGGGGGAGTGCGAACTTCGTGCATGCACATGTGTGCCATTTGTAAATCTCCCTGAGGCACAGGGCTGCCTCAGCGAGATGAAGTGTGATTCAAATAATAATAGTAAAGGAAATAAAAATGTAATGAAACATGTCCCCTCATGTGACTTTGCCACATGAGCAGGGACATGTTGTTAATGAAAAATTAAAGTTTTTATTTTATTTTTATTTGCTTTTGGAAACCTCATCCCGCCTATAGATGAGGTTTCCAAAAAAGTGCAACCGTAAGGTTGGATGGGCAGCAGAAAATTTATTTCAATTAACTTTTTAATGGACTTAATAGGCCTTTCAATTGTTGGCGGGTGCGTTGCCAGCTCCGGCACGCACCCGCTGACCGAAATATCACGTAATGACGTTGGGATGCTTGCCCAGTGTCACAGTGCGTCATTTTATACTCAGTTGGGTCGGGTGCATGCCTGCACACTGAGCCAAAAATTTTACCCTTAAAATCTTTGAAGTAGGACTTTGAATGCAAATGCTCATTTTTGTAAGGGATTAAAGAGAGTTAAATATACTGAATGGGTTTTTATCAATTAGAGAGGTTTTGTTTTGAAATAGTGAATTCATCAATGGACACAGAACTTTATTTAATCTCAGTATGGGTCCTGAGATTTGCCCATGGTGGATACCAGGTGAGTTGGCATAGGGGCTATAAAGGGCTATGTGGTTGAGTGGGGGGGCATGAGTTGGCATGTAAGGTATGAAAGGCCATGGGGGAGTGGGTGGGGGGGCAGAGGTGGCATGGATGGGGTACAGGGAGTGTTTGTGGCAGTGTGTGGGGTGAAGGCTGGAGGGCTGCCTTTGTTTTATTCTTTATTTCATAGCTTCGACAAAGTGCCAGAGCACCAAGACCAGCCTGTCGCCCAGCCCGCTTCCACACCTAGCAGCCTCTAAACTCTTCCAGGGACAGTAGCCACAACTCCCATTTTCATCCGCAGCCCCTCCCCCCCAGAACAAAAATCTGAACTTCCGGGGCATTTTCTCCCAGGTCGGGTTTGCAGAGCTGGGAATTCTCCTGACTCTGTGCTCTGGACCCGGGAGTGAAAATGCAGGCCTAAGTGGGTGTTACATTTCACCTGACCCGCCTATGCTGCTCCCAC
The DNA here is from genome assembly GCF_017639515.1 of Carcharodon carcharias. NCBI lineage: Eukaryota > Metazoa > Chordata > Chondrichthyes > Lamniformes > Lamnidae > Carcharodon > Carcharodon carcharias. Next base: position 202,504,767 of record NC_054469.1, read on the forward strand.
CCACACTGACTCCAAGTAGACAGCAAAGCTGTCTCCATTTCAATGGAGGGTTTACCCCTGTGAAAATCTTAACTTTAATCAGTGCTCCACCGGAGCCAGGTTTCTGACTTAAAAACAAACCAGGCTCCTGTCTCCCACCTTCGTGGCAAAAATTCGGCCCTTGGTTATGAAATTCCTATACATCCTAAAGGTAAGGCCTGAAACTCCTAGGCCTTGGGTATACCAGACAGAGACAACATTTGGGTCTGAATCTGGTTAGGATGGACTCTGTACTTTCAAGATTTTCTGTAGGTGGAGCAGGCACTTCTTGTTCTGTGCAGGGTGGGAAGACAAGGGACTGGTAAGGTGACATTAGCTATCAGAATTCCTGCCAGCTTGTTTCAGTTGCGTCGGCATTACAGACTAACATCCATATTCCGCCAACATTTATGAATGAAAGGGCGATATGATAATCTGTGTTTTGTGACGATGATTGAGGGACAAACATTGAGCAGGATACTGGGGATAACTCTACTGCTCTTCTTTGAAAAAACGCCATGGGATCTTTTACATCCACCCAAACAACGAGATGGCTAAGACCTCAACTTAAAATCTCATCTAAAAGATGACTCCCCAACAGTGCAATGCTCCCTCCATACTGCATTGAAGTGTCAGCCTTGATTTCTGCACTCAAGCCCTGGAATGGGACTTGAACCCAGAACCCTGTAATCTAGAGGTAAGTGTGCTACCAACTGAGCCACAGCTACCTGATTTGTCCTCATAGTAATATGCACCCATATGAAGCAGTTACATTTGCTTTCCAGAACCCGATCTTGGTGTATACTTTTCATAGATATAAAAACAAAAAAACTGCGGATGCTGGAAATCCAAAACAAAAACAGTATACTTTTCATAGGTTCACTATGTGGGGACGGTATTGGTTACAGAATATGTCTGTTAAAGAAGGCTTTGTAGTCTTCTGTACATTAACATCCAATATTAACTAACAACTTGTAACTGTATACAACTATACAGCAAAGGGTACAGGCATGGAGACATCGCCATCCGAGGTCTTACGTCTCTGATCAACACCATACCAACCCTAGATCTGATTCATATGTCTTCTTTCATCACTGTGTTGACGGTACTGTATTCAGTCCCACATTAACCCTGTATATACCAGACTATTCAACTACATACTACATCACAATTAATTTGTCAAGTCTTCTCAAAAGTACAAAAAGATGATAAGTCTGGATTAATTAGCAGATCTTTTGATATTCTAATCTCTGTCAATCTAACCTACACCACCCTAAATGGAGGGGTGAAACGAAGTGGTATAGGTGTTCACTTTTATATTACAGGCGAGTAGAGAAACCCTGTTACAGCACAGATTGCCTGCAGCAATAGGACAACACCTTGATGTTGGCTTTTGGGTATTTAGCGTGTGGTTCCCAGAACTTGTCGAGTTAATATATTCAACCATCTGGGGGGGATGTTAAAGAAGGAAATGCAGTTACTCACAAATGGCCGATTGTGCATTTCTAACTGCAGAAGAAATTTGTTACTCGGGGAAATGATTGTGGGTGCTCGTGTTAACAACTCAGGAACAGTTTTGTGAAGAGTCGCTTGCTGCCAAATCCCATCTAATCCAGTCACAAACGCATCTTTTCATATCTTGACCCAAGTCATATAGTGTGACATGTTTGTACCATTATCCTATGAATTTGATTGATATGCAAGCACCAGTTGTGTTATCATGATCAAATATGCGTCTTTTAAAACTGCACACAAGTTTTTAATTCAATTAATCCGATTGATAATTACACTGTTTGAAGAATCCATATTTCACAACAGTAAGAAAAGTCGTTAATAGTTCACACAAGCAACATAACACTTAGCAGCAGCAGCAATTTGCAGGGTGACAGAATTTATTTGAAGGGTGGACTTAACATTCGATCAGGAGCCAGGCCTATAGAATGAAGAGAATAATTGAAGAGAGAGTATCATAATTCACCTGTCCCTGGAATGCTCATGAGTTACAAGTTCTCACATAATAAAATGACTTAAGGTGTCCTCCATGTCTCCCTTCCTTATGGGCACTTCTAAGACAACCCGTACTGGCAAAAAGCAGAGTAACTCAAAGCACATCTTCCCATTTAGAATAAGGCTAGCTCATTCAACTTTTAATTGTACAGTCCAGTTTTGAGTTGGTTGTGTAAGATTTAAACAAGGATTTAAAGGATTGGGGCGGGACAGGTTCCAGCTGGTATTTGTCTCTTCAGGCAGCGTTATGGACAGCCTTCCTCCCACGGTCTTGGTACCCGTCCCAGCCCTGACCAACTTTTCTTGGATGCCGTTGCAGCACTAGAAGATCTGGCGAGGCACCTTGAAGGATGAGTACATCAAAAATCACAGGTTCACAGAAGGGGCAAGGCAATAATGCAGGGGCAATAGTGACGTGGGTAATGATGACCAGAGTCTGACTGGACAGAGCACAGTACAAACATAAGAGTGCACCAGCAAGATCAGAGTAGGGAAAAATGGAAAAAAGATAGCATTAAAGGCTCCTTATCTGAATGCATGCAGCATTTGTTAAAGGTGAATGAATTGGTAGCACAAATAGAAATAAATGAGTATTTGATAGTCATTACAGAGACATGGTTGCAAAATGACCACAACTGATACATGAATATTCAATAGTATTTGACATTTTGGAGGAAAAGGAGGAAAGGAAAAGAGGGTAGCGTAAGCTCTGTTAATAAGGGATAAGCAGTACAGTAGTGAGAAATGAACTTGGTTCGGAGGATCAAGATGTAGAATCAGTTTGGATGGGGATAAGAAATAGCAACGGAAAATCGTCACTCGTGGGAGTAGCTTATAGGCCCCCTAATTGTAGCTGCACTGTAGCACAGAGTAAAAATCAAGGCATAATGGGGCTTGTACTGCAATAATCGTGGATGATTTTAATCTTCATCTAGATTGGACGAATTAACTTGGCAAAGGTACCTTGGAGAATGAGTATATAGAGTGTATTTGGGGCATTTTCTTAAAATAATATATTCTGGAACCATCTAAGGAATGTGGGCGAATTTTACGCCAGTGGGATTTTACGGTCCCGCCGAAGTCAATGGACTTCTGATTGGCTCGCAGCATATTATGCCCCCACTCCTGCTGTAACGGGGCTGTAACATTCTGCCCCATGTTACTTTAGACCTGGTAATGGTAATGCAACAGGATTAATTCATGATTTCATAATAAAGAATCCCCTAGGTAAGAGTGATGATAACATGATAGAATTTCTAACATGCTGGGTCTGAAACTAGCGTCTCAAACTTAAATAAAGACAATTATAATGGTATGAAGCCAGGGTTGGCTAAAGTGAAATGGGAAAATAGGTTCAAAGGCAGAATCAGTGGTAAACATTCAAGGAGATATTTCATAACTCTCAACAAAGATTATTTTCCATTGCGAAAGAAAGACTCTATGAAAAGGATGCACCATCCGTGACTAACTATGGATGTTAAGAATGGTATCAAATTGTAAGAAAAAGGTATAATGCTGCTAAGATTTGTGGTAGGCCAGAAGATTGAGAAAATTTTAGAAACCAGCAATCGATGACTAAAAGATAATAAAGAGGGAGAAATCTGAGCATAAAAAAACTACAAAAAATGTAATATAAGCACTCAAAGCTTCTACAAGTATATAAAAATAAAAGAATAGCTAAAGTGAATGTTGGTTGCTTAGAAGGTGAGACTACGGAATTAATAATGGGAAACAAGGGAATGGCAGAGACTTTGAACAGCGTTTTGTATCTGTCTTCACAGTAGAAGACACAAAAAGCATCCCAAGAATAGTAGAAAATCAAAAGGCAAAAGGAAGGGAAGAAAATATACTAATCAAGATCACTAGAGAAAATGTACTGGAGAAACTAATGAGACTAAAAGTTGACAAGTCCCTTGCACCTGATGGCCTGCATCCAGGCGTCTGAAAAGAAATGGCTGCAGAGATAGTGGATGCACTGGTTGTAATCTTCCAAAATTCCGTTGATTCTGGAAATATCCAAGCTGATTGCAAAACTACAAATATAACACTTGTATTCAAGAAAGAAGAGACAGAAACCAGGAAACTATGTCACAGTTAGCCTAAATCTGTCATTGAGAAAATGCTAGAATCCATTATTAAGGAGGTGTTACCAAGACATTTAGAAAATCATAACACAATCAGGCAGAATCAACATGGTTTTGTGAAAGGGGAACTGTGTTTTTGACAAATTTATTTGAATTCTTTGAGGATGTAACAAGCAAAGTGGATAAATGGGAACCAGTAGATGTAGTGTATTTGGATTTCCAAAAGGCATTCAATAAGGTGTCACATAAAAAGGTCACTGCACAAGAGCTTATGGCGTTGGGGGCGATATAGATAGAGGATTGGCTAATGAACAGGAAACAGAGAATGATCAGTGCTGGAGCCTCAATTATTTACAACCTATATTATTGACTTGGATGAAGGGGCCGACTGTATTGTGGCCAAATTTGCTGACAATATAAAGATAAATAGGAAAACAAGCTGAGAGGAGGATTCAAAGAGTCTACAAAGTGACATAGACAGGTCAAGTGAGTGGGCAAAAATTTAGCAGATGGAGTATAAAGTGGGAAAATGTGAGGTTGTGCACTTTGGAAGGAGGAATTGAAAACCAGAATATTACTTAAATAGAGAGAGACTGCAGAATGTTATCGTACAGAAGGATCTTGGTGTCCTTAGGCATGAATCACAAAAAAGTTAACATGCATGTACAGCAAATATTTAGTAAGGCAAATGGAATGTTAGACTTTATTTTCATGTTCCATTCCCCTTCCAATAAGGAATTCTTGCCATAACTGTACAGGACATTGGTGAGACTGCACATGGAGTACTATCTACAACGCGATGACCCATGTGCTTTGAAAAAACCTGTTTTTTCCTTTTTGTGCCAAATTTTATTTAAGATCAAAGTGAAACTGGTGAGTATTCCGAAAGAGATAAGTGGACATTCTGGTAGGCAGTTTGGTTTCAAGAAATACTCATGTGACCTGAAGTTGCCATGGGGATGAAAAGCTAACAAGCAAAGGGTATAGAAAGCTAATTGCAGTGTTATTGGGTTTCATCCTGCCTTTGTGGCAGACAGATCCGAACATAAAGAATTCGTGGATGAGTGGAAGCAAGCAAGGCTGTCCATGAATGAATCAATTTTCTGTTTGGCAGTTCAGAACAGATCCTGGTGTTGAAGAGGGTTTCTGAGAAAAGAGCAGAGACTGTGATGCAGTGTGTTGTACAGTTGAAAGGACCGAGAGCTGAAGACAGGAAGAGCAGGGAACTGTGGATTGGACAAGAACCACAGTTATTGTTTCATTGTTGCCAGAACCAACCAGAATTTTTAAAGGAATGGGGAGAAGGGAGTTTCTGGGGATTCTGTGCCATTAGAAATGTCCTGATCTGACTGGAAGAAGGTTCGTAGTCATGCGCCTTATTGGTGTTAACTATATCCAGGGACTTTGGATGGAACATGGCTGCTGGTGAATGTAACTCAAGGGCCTAGACGATTGAGTGAGAAGGGAGAGATCCCACATAATGAAGGCCAAGTTGGAAAGGCTGAAATTGCATATAGTGCCACCTTTGTGAGGAAGTAATGTGAGTGCTTGTAACTACAAGAGCTGTGTCTTTGTTGCATCGGCTATTTAAAATGAAATTTACCTTTTTATTTGAAATATCCATCACATATTAATTAACTTCTGAATTATGTTGATTTTAGTTGATTTGTTAAGTGAAAGCTTTAAAAAATGAAACCTTGCCCATCAGTTTTACTTCTGTTGGTTTTGTGGAGATTCCTCTCTTTAAAACGTTATCGGTCTCCATGGGGATTGTAACAACAACTTTGATCTCCTTACTTAAGGAAAGGTATATTTGGCTTGGAAGCAGTTCAGAGAATGTTCACTAGGTTTTTTCATGGGGGGAAGGGGTTGCCATATGAGGAAAGATTGAGCAGGTTGGGCCTGTATTCAATGAAATTTAGGAGAATGACAGGTGACCTTATTGAAACATATAAGATTCTAGGTGGGCTTGGCAGGGTAGAAGCTGAGAGAATTTTTCCCCTTGTGGGGGTATCTAGAACTAGGGGGAACAGTTTAAGAATAAGAGGTATCCCATTTAAAACAGGGATGAGGAGGAACTTCTTCTCTCAGGGTTGTAAGTCTTTGGAATTCTCTACCCCAGAGAGTAATGGAGGGTGGGTGATTGAATATCTTGGAGGCTGAGTTAAACAGATTTTTGATCTACATGAAATCAAGAGTTATAGGAGGGAGGCAGACAGGAAAGAGGAGTTAAGGTTACAATCAGATCAGCCATGATCTTACTGAATGGCGGTGCAGGCTCAATGGGCCAAATGGCCTACAGCTGCTCCTATTTCTTAAGATCTTATGATCTTATTAGACTACTGGAGGCTATTTTAAGGCTGGAGCCTACAATGGGCAGAATCAAACGAGGAGGTAGAATGGGAGAGGAGAAGAACTTAGGAAGTGATAAATTTGAAACGAAACACATCAGAGAATTGCTCTGAGTTGGAGCAAATGAAAGAACTTCAGTAATGAAATACTTTTGAAATGAATCAGTAACTGTTATAATATAGACAAACTATACAGGTTCATAGATTAGACCTGATTAGATTCATAGGGCAGGAGTTTTAGGACAGCATGTGGCTGTGATCAGCGGGCCCGGGAGCAACCAAGGAATGGACCGCCGTCCGCGATTGGCCCTTGACCGCAATTTCACACTGGCTGGTCAATTAACAGCCAGCCAGAGTAAAGCACCCCCTGAAATTCTCAGCGCTGCCATGGTGGGGGCAGGAGGAGAGTGGGCGCTGACATAAGCACAGGTGCAGGCAAGTGCTGAATGAATGCTCCCTGAAGGCAGACAGCTACCTCGAGGATGTGAAGACTTCGAAACAATTGAATAAAGATTTTAAAAATCATGAAAAAAATGCCCAAGCATCACAATCAGTTACCTGAATCTATACATGTTGAAAATTCCAGTCCATAGATTTTTATTTTTCTTTCATTTAATAACTGGAACCTCATCCCGCTCTTGGATGAGGTTTGATCAAAAATGCAAAGTCCGCCTGGCAGATTCGCCTGTTCGCCAACTGTAAGGTTGGACGGACCACGGAAAATCAGGGACAATTGGAAATTTAACAACTTTAATTGTCTTCTTAATTGTCGGTGGAAGTGCTTCCGACACTCGTGCGTGCGCACCAACTGAGCTAATGCACGAGCACGGGGATGATGTAAGGTCACTTCCCCGACATCAACTCGCGTGATTTCGCATCTGATCAGATCAGGTGCGCACCCGCACACCAACCTACAAATTCTGCCCATAGATTAGCCACATCCGTCCATTAATTTTGGTGGCTCAAACCATCCTTGGTGTCAGTCAACCAGATTTCACAAAGACTGATGTATTTCGTTTAAATTTAATTCAATAAGTTTCTGCTACAGTAACACAAATAGAAACATAATAAATTCTTACACTTCTGAAACCTAGGGGCAGATTCATCCCAGATTTGCACTAATTGCAGCAGCAGGTGGGTACAACAATGTTTTACACACCAGCCGAAATGGCAGCTTCTCATGACTTATCATCCCAAACCCGGCATATTAATTATGCATTCCCGGTAAACACGTTTCCATGGCAGGCGGGCACACAGTTACCTCGCCGCTTCATCACACAGGGCGCCACATTTAAAGTACAGCCACACGCACACCTCTCAGTGCTTCCAGCCCAGGACTGCTGCAAATAAGACTTGGCCCCAAAAGTCAAGGAGGCTGCTGCCCCCAGGTTTAGTGGCACCTCCCTCGAGCACCTTTTGGACGCTTGGCCCACCGTGATGTCCTCCATCACTGCCCTGGCCACAGGGGAGACAGCAACATTACCTCTCTGGGTTGGTAGGCGATGGCAGTGGTGATCGGGCCACAGAAGAGGTTGGCCATCCAATGCAGATAGAAGATGAATGATCTCATCCGTGCCCCTAGGATAAGGCAACCATCTCATCACTCTAAACTCACACACTCAAGCCTATCACATTTTCACCGCCAGCTCAAGGGACATCACCACTCACTCTTTCACACGCACCCTCACATGTCCATCTGGCCAAATCCGCTCTGGAGACTGCCTCCTCAATCCTCACCATCTTGAGGCCACTTGCACAAATCAACTTGTGCCTCCACACAAAAACTGGGATACCCTCCTTCCCCAGTACAGCCCTCACCCTGCAGCCTCTTTCATTGCCCAAGACCACTTCTCTCTCTTTGCCAAGTAAGCCCCAGCCCTGGAGCTGTACAAAGCCACCCCCACCTTACAGTAGATAGAGACCTACCCGTGAGCACCCCCTAAATATGATGGTGGTGCTGTCTGTGAAGTTTGGCGCTGATGACTGCGAGCGCTGCCTGAAACAAGATAGACAAACAAACCTCGAAGTCCCGAGCAAAGTGCAGCCCCCTAGATGCACATTACTTATGTGCAGTTGTGAAACACGTCAGCGTGATTGTGGGCAGACGATCCAGAGTGGGGGCATAAGTCTAGCAGGCTAGCCTTATAATGATATACAGATGTATTAGAATGAGGTTCCTGATGTCCAGTGGCGGGAAACATGGCCCACCATCGACAGGCAATGTGGATGATTGCAAATGGGTTTCACAATTGTGAAACTGATTTTTGGCCTTCTTGCCATATTGTCCGCTCATGCTGCCGAGCATGCCTGACACCAGGACACCAGCAGGCATGGATGATTCCGCTCTAGATCTGAATCCAGTTTATAAGGATGGGACAGAAGTTCCCCTCTCTATTGACTATAAGTCTTAGTCTTAAACTAACTCCAAGTAGATTCAGGTCCACATCAGAACACTATCCTCAAATTTGACATCAAGCAGACAAATTTTGCTCGAAACCATGCAGCTGTTGTGGGAAATGATAAAGCTTACACTGCTGCATTAAGTTCTGTCACACATTGTTGAGCCAGAGTACCGGAACCTTAATTGCACCCATAGTTATGCCTATATTGGGGATGCTTGATGCTGAACCTAGGTACTTGAGTGGGGCATTAGCCAGCATCACTATCCTTTTTATCAAAAAGCAGCACAAAAATCGTCATTTTTGATACATAAATATGTTTATTTCAGCAAAGATATCATCTATTGTAACTATTAATTCGATTTTTTCATTCATCTGTCCTATTGTGTTAAATTTTTTGCTGCCATTAGAGATCCTGCCAACAGGACCAATGGGCCTCATCTTGTCCCTATGAAGGACGGACACCTGCCCAAGTGTTGCCAATCAATTGGAGGACCAGCAGCTTAGCAGTGCCACTGGGAGCAGTGGCCACTGTTCAGATTGTACCTGAAAGAAGTGGACGCAATGCAAGGGAGGCACCCTCACAACCAGGTAAGCGGGGCTTAGGGGCGTCAGGGCCAGTCAGGTAGGGCCTAGCAAAAGGGGGGGTTTGGTGGTCAGGGCTGGGGGTGGTGGGAGGAAGGCAACTACTTTAGGAGCAGACTCTCTGTTGGGCACAAGGTGAAGGGGAGGTACGTGCCCATCCCTCCCACCAGCAAAAAGGCTGCCAGGTTTTAACCTTACATCCTCAAGACTCTGGCCCTGGAGCCCAAATACCAGCGTCAAAAGAAGAGTCAACTGGCATGGTGCCCAATGTTACACCCCTCTGCTTGCCAACCTGCTCCAGGGAGGGCAGGGGGTGTAGTATAAAATTCCACCCCTAAAAATACTTGCCTCTTATAAGTCTCCTTTATATGGATGACAAGAGTTGCATATCTGTGAGCATCTAATATGAAGCTCTCTTGAAGCTGGACAGAATAAGCAAAGAGTGGATTTATTTCCCTTTGACATTCATGTAGACATTCAAGGTAGATGATTTATAGGCACGGCTAGAGGTAAATGGGTATGATCTAATTGCCATTATGGAAGGGTGGCTACAGGGTGACCTGGAACTGAATATTTAAGGATATTCGACATCTAGGATGGACAAGCCAAAAAGAAAAGGAGTCGGTGTTGCACTGATAATAAGGGATGGGATCAGCACATTAGTAAGGGATAATCTCAGATTGGAGGAACAAAATGTGGAATCTGTTTGGGTGAAGCTAAGAAATAGCAAGGGCAGCAAATATTGGTAGGAGTTGTTAATAGGCCACCAAACGGTAGTGGTAGTGTGGGGCCTGGTATTAATCAGGAGATTAGAGAGGCATGTAGCATAGGTAATACGGTAATCATGGATGACTTCAATCTTCATATAGACTGGGTAAGCCTAATAAGCATTAATACTGTGGAGGACCAGTTTCTGGAGTGTGTTAGGGATGATTTCCTGGAGCAGTATGTTGAGGAACCAACTAGAAAACAAACTATTTTAGATCTCATATTATGTAATGATAAAAAGCTAATTAATAATCTTGTTATCAAAGAATCTTTAGGGATGATTGACCATAATATGATAGAATTTCACATTATGTTTGAAAGTGAGGTAGTTCAATCTGAAGCCTTGGTGTTAAATTTGAACAAATGAAATGAAGGCATGAGGGGAAAATTGGCTGAGATGGATTGGGAAATTACATTAAAAGGTATGATGGTACATAGGCAATGGACAGTCTTTAGAGAACTATTACATAGTTTACAGCAACTACATGTTCAAGGCACAAAATCCCAAAAAAGAAAAGTAGGTCAATTGTGGCAAACAAAGGATTTGAGGACTCTATAAGATTAAAAAAGCCTATTAAGTTGCCAGAAACAGTAGTAAACATGAGAATTGGGAACATTTTTGAATATAGCAAAGGAGGACTAAGAAACTGATAAAGGGAGAATGTAAACTAGCAATAAACATAAAAACAGACTGTAAAAGCTTCTATAGGTACATAAAATGCTTGGCTATGACAAATGCGGGTCCATTGCAGGGAGAGTCGGGAGAATTTATAATGGGGAATAGAAAAATGGCAGAGAAGCTAAATGATTACTTTATGTCTGCCTTCATTGAGGAAAATACAAGAAACCTCCCAGAATTAGAGATCCAAGGGACTCGGGAGAATGAGGAATTGAAGGAAATTAGTATTGATAAGAAGATTGTATTGGAGAAATTAATGGGACTGAAGGTTGATAAGTCCCCAGGACCTGATATTCTACATCCCAGAGTGTTGAAAGTTATGGAGGTAGTGGATGCATTGGTGATCATCTTCCAAAATTTTATAGATTCTGGAACAGTTCCTGCAGATTGGAAGGTAGCAAATGTCATTCCACTATTTAAGAAGGGAGGAAGAGAGAAAACAGGGAACTACAGACCCGTTAGCCTTACATCAGTAGTAGGGAAAATGCTAGAATCTATTATAAAGGATGTGATAAATGGACACTTGGATAATAATGATCTGATTGGGCATTGTCAACACAGATTTGTGAATGGGAAATCATGTTTGACCAACCTGGAGTTTTTTGAGGCTGTTACTAACAGAATTGATAAAGGGGATCAAGTGGATGTGGTATACCTGGATTTTCAGAAGACTTTTGACAGACTCCCTCACAGGAGGTTGGTTAGCAAAATTAAAGCACATGGGATAGGAGGCAATATACTGGCATGGATTAAGAATTGGCTAACAAACAAAACAGAGTAGGATCATTCTCACGTTGACAGGCTGTGACTAGTGGTGTACCGCAAGGATCAGTACTTGCGCCCCAGCTGTACACAATATCTATCAATGGTTTGGATGTGGAAACCAAATATAATATTTCCAAGCTTTGTATCATCTGAATACTATTTGGGAATGTGTTTTGTGAGGAAGATACAAAGCAGTTTCAAGAGAATGGGACAGACTTATTGAGTGGGCAAGAACACGGGAGCTGGAATATAATGTTAAAAAATGTTAGGTTATCCACTTTGGTAGGAGGAACGAATGTGCAGAGTATTTCCTAAATGGTAAAAGATTGGAAAGTGTAGATGTACAAAGGGACCTGGGTGTCCTCGTCATTAAGTCACTGAAAGCTAACATGCAGGTGTAGCAGGCAATTAGGAAGGCTAATGATATGTTAGCCCTTACTGTAAGAGGATTTGAGTACCGGAGTAATGAAGTCTTGGTTCAAATCTGTAGAAGCTTGTTTAGACTACTCCTGGAGTACAGTGTGCAGTTTTGGTCCCCTTACCTTAGGAAGGATATTATTGTCATAGAGGAAGCGCAATGAAGGTTCACCAGACTTGTTCCCAGGATGGTGGGACAGTCCTTTGAAAAGAGATTGGAGAAGCTGGGCCTGTATTCTTTAGAGTTTCGAAGAATGAGAGGTGATCTCATTGAAACCTACAAAATACTTAAAGGGAGACTGGGTAGATGCAGGTAAGATGTTTCCCCTGTTTGGGGAGTCTAGAACCAAGGGACACAATTTCAAAACAAGGGGGAAGCTACTTAGGATCAAGCAGCGCTTTTTTTCACTCAAAGGGTTGTGAACCTTAGGAATTCTCTTGTGCAGAGGGCTGTGGAAGTTCAGTCATTGAATATGTTTAAAGCAGAGATTGACAGATTTCTAAATACCAATGACATAAAGTGATATGGGGAAAGTGTGGGGAAAAGGCATTGAAGTGGATGATCAACTATAATTGCATTGAATGGTGGAGCAGGCTTGATGGGCTGAATAGCCTACTCCTATGTATACAGAATACATATGGATATAGCTGCCTCAGTTCACCAGAACAGGAACATCTAAAGTTGAGAGTTTGCTGGTGTAAGGAACATATATTTTTATTTCTGTTGGACTGTTGTAAAGAACATATCATTTTATTTCCTGTTGGACCGTGGATTAGAATTACAGTGGCTGCAGGTTGAAAGACATGTCCAGTGGAACAGGATGAGAAATATATACAATGTTGCATTCCTGAAACAAGAGTGTGCCTTGAAAGACAATGTGGTGCTAGAAGAGAGTCCTGGACCAAGGGAGCTGCCTGACAGCAGCATTTTAATTGGTTCCTGACCAGGTGACCAGGTTTTGTGTGACAGCAGAGCAGAATAGCTCCTAGCCTGAAAGGAACCAGACCTAAAAGTTCTTTCTCCTGTGTGTGGAAGATTCCAATAATTCCACAATTTTAGCTAGCTGTTTTATTCCCCTCATATCTCTATAACCTGCTCTCTCTTTGAAACCCCTGTTAAGCGGCAAAGGGGGAAATCACTGTTGGAAACATTGAAAGGCAAGTGCTCAACCAGTGAACTAAATACTGAACGTGCTAGAAGACCACCTCATGTCATCAACAAGAACTGAAAGGAATTTGGAAGATATTGATCAAAATCAACCTGTATTCCAGAATTGGTGCTATTGAACTGTTTTATCCCACTCTTAAAATCCATGTTTTTATGTGTCTTGTACGTGTGTGTATAGGCATTTAAGAAGAGGGTAACATTTAAATTATAGTGTTAGGAATTAGCAGTTCATCTTTCTTTCTTTTGCCACTGGTTAACGGCAGTTTGTTCAATAAACAGTTATTTACTTGTTAAGTTTACAAATCTGGTGCTCATATTCTGTTAACCTAAATTAAACAATTAGGTGGGTTGATCAAACATTTTCACATTTGTCACAGCTCAGGGAGCAGTGGGGCTTGATATTGCAGGGCACAATCCCCAGTGAGTCGTGATAGTAGTAACGTTGAAAGCAATAGCTTCATTAGTAGGTTTTGATAACTGCAGTTTGTCAGGGTTTACGCTATCAACTAAATGATCTCACCCAATGCAGGTATCTTGCTATCATAAAGGCAGATGAATGAAGATGAATACCTGAGAAATGCTTCAAGTAAACTGCTGAGGTGATAGTAGAGGCTGGCAGAAGCAGGCAGGGCACTACTAACACATCAGCCTCTTTGAACAGGTGAATATCAGCTATGTCTGCAAGGCCATCCACTAACATGGATATTTTTCTTAATGAATTTGAAATTAGTAAAAGAAATGTCCTAACAAACAAAAGGCTGAAATTTCAAAATGAAAATTTGAAGTTAAGACTGACCATTATTTAATCTTTACTTGAAATATTCTTTCCTCAATTATTCTGCTAAACATGCATGTTCCTCACAAATACCCAGAGAAAAATCCTCCATCTACCTAATCTCTATATTTTTCTGTCAAATTGAATATAATTGGACACTGACATTGGGGTAAACCAATTGGTAGAGTAAAACTGACAAGTAAAAGCATCCTGGTATAGCTTTCAACTACACTATCAAGATGTACTACACAGTGAATGAAGTTGCTTGTTCAGTGACAATGGAATTAATAAAGCTTAATTTAGTTGTATTTTGCTTGTATGCTAAAGGATATTAATTTTTTTTACAACAATGGTTTTGTGGTCATCATCAGATTCTTTATGCCAGAATTTTACTGAATTCAAATTTCACCATCTGCTGTAGATAGTTTTTGAACCAAGGTCCCCAGATCATTACCCTGGGTCTTTGGAATATTAGTCTAATGACAATACCACTATGCCACTGCCTCCCTGCTTTGCTAATTTGCAAACTGCAAAGCAACCCTGATGTACTTTTGATATCATTGTTGCTGGTGACTCATTATTCCAATGTGCTACTGTGTATTGCATTTGAAACAACAGTTTCATTTTCTTCCCCTGCTCAAGCAATTTCGGTTGCTTGAGCCAGTCATGATGCTACAAAATATCTTAGAAGATTCTGAACAATTCCACAGATATACAGCCTGTCACACTAAGCAGGCTCCAGCATCGATATAAGGTCAGTTGAACATCAGAACCTCCGTTGTATCCCAGAGGTACCCCAGAAGATGCACTGTGGAGATACCCCCAGAAGTCCCTAAAGCAAGGACTGTAAGGGAACTGCCATCCTATTCACTTACCTTCTCCCTAGCTTCTCAAAGTGGCTGGAACCTTTAAACTTACCTGCTTTACTTACTGCTTTAGTGCCATAAAAAGGGGGTGTGACTTCCTTTCCTCCAAAGCTGCTGCCCGAGACTGAAGGCCTTAGGCACCCACTGCACTGCACATTTCTGATGCAGCCCAAGTCGGAAGGTTGGGCGTGAAATGTGCAGCTCCCAACCAAGGTCAGTAAAAAGGAGCGGAGTGGAAATCCGACTGTGATTACCATTCCTCAGAAGTTCTGGCGTCATCACTTCTCATGACGTTTCCTGTAGGAGTTGACTTTCCAACGGACAAAGAACTCTGGGAAAAATACGAGTGTGCTCAGGACCTCAATGGCAGCCTAAGCATAGCTTAAGTACTTGAATTTGAATGCAAGTTGAACAGAGATTTTGAGAAAACTGATAGCTTGCGTTGTTCAAAAAGTCTACAAAAGTTAGCTTTGATGATACAGGAAGTGATTTCAACTGCTCAAGGTCCCAGAACTGTTACTGTGCATTTACCAGCAATGTATAATGTATTACTTTCCAATTACTACAGTGAAAAGTGAAATACTTTCATATTAAATGTGGCTGCTTTGGACCACAAATCATCTCACCTCACTCAATTGTCCATGACCTTTATGAGGAAAAAGATAAGCTCCACAGACTGCTACAAAGTATACATCTACGATGGTCTTTTTTTGGGAGTATCAACATTGTGCTTTGCGCCTGGGGTTGTCCACATGGGGAACTCTCAAACCCAGTGATACAATGTAGGGGAAGCAGAGTTGTGGGGGCAGTCATGTAAGGAAGCAAAGAAAACCTGTGATAAAAGCAGAAAGTCCTTGTATTTATATTATGCATTTAATGGTCTCAGCACTTTTGAAAGCACTTTAAAGCCAATTAAATAATTTTGAATATTAATTAAGTTTGAATTAATCCCGACCCCCCCCCCCCCCCACCACCCCCTTCTCATATTTTACAACAGCCAATTCCAATCATCCTTGACAGAAAGATGAATGTCTGTTGTATTTGTTTCTGGATGGGGAAAAGTGGATGACAAGAACGGGTTGGAAGATGTAAAGTATAAGAGGATGAATATTTAAATTTCGTGTACACTTTTTAAAAAATAAATTAAGATCCCTTACATCACCAAAGTGAACAGAAAACTGAATCACATTTATTTTTTGATGCTAATATTTCATTTTCAAGTACCAGTCTGCTAAAAGTATGCTAATGGAAAGAGGTGTTGGCTGAAAGAGTCACAGCCTTATTAAAGCTTGGGGGTTCCTCATCTTTCAGCAGCTTTCAATGGGAAAATAAGGAGGTGAAAAAGAAACAAAGGTCTAACCTTCAGTAAATTACTTTCGACCCACTTTTTTTTGAAACAGCTCTGCAAAGTGAATCTGTAGCTTTGAGCCAGATTCCAGTAGGTCTGTAGTATGTGATCTTTCAGGACGAGAGTAAAGTTTCCAAAGTCAGGAAATAGAACTACCAGGTCAAACAGCAGCATCACCTCACAGCAGGTCCCAAGAACACAGGCCTAAATTATGAAGCAAACATGCAGCAGTGGCAAGTTCATGTATAAAGCTTAGTGTTTAATTCTTTGGGTGCCTTAGAAGTTATCAAAAGGACCATCCGTTCTCTGAGACTATGCAATTACAACAGTTCGCTTTAAAACCGTGAGGAATAACAATTTTTTGCAGTGATATCATTCTGCAGAAACACTGTATAATAAAATGGCATCACAGTCATGACCATTGCTAGGATGAAGCAATTTACACATCATCCTCTTAGGGGTTTGTAAGCAGAGGTACAAAGTAGAGAGCCTGGTGATATGGGTTGTATCTGCAGCTTTAGAAGCTCCCTAATAGTTCAAAGGTTAATGCCCCATAAAACTGACTGCAGCTGTACAAGCTACACCATAATCCTTCCCCAGCAATAAGATGTCTGTGAAGCAGAGTTTTTAAACTAAACTGTTTTGGATGTTGGAGAAACCAAATTATATTATCGTGATATCCCTTAAATCCACAAGCATTTCTGCACATTGAGTGAAAACAAGGATTCTTTATGAAAGTTTCAAATGTTTGAACTTCACTTCACTCAAATCAGTTTTTTCACGTGCTCAACCTCCATAAAAAAAATTATTTTCCAGTCAGCTGGTATCCAGATTAGGTGGGCAACGAGGCTAATTGATGATTTTTGACCTTCAATAGGCATTATTGAAAAAAGTGCGATGCAAGGGTGTGGTAAAGTGGAGTACCATGTACCTTCAAGAGAACACAAGCAGGCTAACCATGTGACAGTATTGACCAGTCTGTACAGCGCGGGCTACTGGTTAACTGTAAGTCTAGAGCTGGAGGTGGTTGTGGGAGCACGCACGGATTTAGTGCTCTGCCCTCTGTTACAATAAACGATCAATCACAGTCAGTCTCTCTCTCTCTCTCCATTATTGACCATCAACTAACAAGTGTATATGAAGGTGTGCAATTCGAGTTTACTCAACTAGTGAACTCACACTCAAGACATAAAAGAGGGGTGAAAGGCAGATAAGATTATTTGCCCACATAACTAATTTGCTTCCTGCTACTTTGAGATAAGTAAAAGCTTTTAATTTACTAGGCTTTAGATTCTTGGGGCAGAATTTTACGGTCCCCCGCCAGCAGTTTGCAGGTCGTAAAATTCCTTGCATGGCCTTCTGCCTGCCCCTATCTCTCTGCAATTTAGTGAGACAGGCGAGGCCCAGGCTGGCATGCCCATCCTTTCCTTAATTAAGGCCCCTAAGTGGGCAATTAATGACAACATAAGGGCCATTTCCCACCCAGCCTCAATTATCAGGCTGGTCTGAGGAGTTCAGGTAGGTCGGGGGTGGGGGGGCGGGTGGCTGTGGAAGCCTGGAAAGTGACTTGTTCAGGCCTCGGGCAGGAAGGGAGAGGGACACCTTTGATTAACCTTTCAACTTTGGTGCCACCCATCCCCTGCTCCCCCACCCCATAGTCTGGCCCCTATGGATGCTCCCTTCTCCCCACCACCCACCTAACCCACCCCCAAGACCGACCTGTCCACCAACTCCCACATCCCCTCTTCTCACACCCCCAGGCCTCACCTTCACACTGCATCCCATATGGGAACATGTCCCACAATAAGAAGCTGCGATCTTTGTGTAGGCCACCAGGATGCTTATTCGACATATTATCAGCCCACAACTTCACTTCATTCTCATCCAACCAACTATTGTCATAGACATGCACAAAAGCTCCTGTAGGGAACTTGATTTTCAACATGGCTTTACATGTGAAAATTACCATCGGCATTAATTTTGTTCTGTCGGCAATGCAGGCTAGTATCAACACAAATCTTGTCTTATCAAGTACTGTGCTTTTCACTCGAATTGTTTTTGAACCTTCCCAGTCCATAGTTTGGTTGTTGGTGATATTGAAATTTATGGGTGTTTCACTCATGTTGCTGATACGACATAATAGGTACTCATGTTTTTGCCGCTATCTGATGATGAATCACCAGAAACTGGTAATTTTGATATCTAGATCTTTTGGTAGTTTCAGAGCACTCTTAGTCTTCTGCTGCAACACCAGGTACTTCCGTTCATGGCTTTACCAACAAGCTGTTGCTCCAAAATCTTTGCTTGCCTCGGGGTTTGATTTGGCTCACTTAGGTGCCTATATACACACTGCATTTCTGGTGACAATGTAACCATTTTGATGATTTGAGGACCCTTTCTAATACATGCTTCTCAAGCTAAGGCCAGTGGCTGATCCTTGTTCTCATGATGCATTTTGTCTTAGGCATCTTCTTCAGGGCAAATTCCTTCTTCTTCCATTCTGGCACCAGTTTTACACCGAATTCCCATACTGCAGTACAGTTATGTGACAAGTTAGCAATGCTATGACTTTAGCTTGAAACCAGCTTCGCATTTCATTCTTTTTGCAGGAGGACACATTTCTGTTCATTGGTCCTCATGTGCGGTCTTCCCTTTGTGGGCCCGTCTTAAATTCCCATACATCTTCTTAGCAACACGGACCACAAAGCCTGCTTGATCCCATGTGCCGAGTTATGAGGCAAGTATAACCCTAAAGATGCATTTCTGAGCTTAAAAGTTGAGGCCAACTCCTAATGCGAGTATAATACCAAACATACATTTATTAGCTGGAAAATTATGGGGAGCGGGGAGTGGATGTGAAGGGGGGCACATTTATAGTTGAGAATAGGCATTTGGCACTGAAAAAATAGGGTTGTCTTACAGGCTGGATTGAATAATATGCCGTGATCTATGGTTTGATCAAGACAGCCTAATGTAGAAATTACTGTGCTTGATGTTGTGTTATACACAATTAAATCACAAGTCAGCTATTGTACCATAGGTTATTGATTGAGTCTAGTGATAATTCAGCTATGCCACATCAGCATTTACTGCTAAACAAGCCTATTGTACTACTTTTATCTTTACAAGAAACAGAAAGATCTTGCATTTGATAGCGCCTTACATAGTCTCCCATAGTGTTTAACGGTCAATGAAGTGTAGGCACTGAAATGTAGGAAATGCAGCAGCTGCTTTGTACAGAGCAAGCTCCAACAAACAGAAATGAGGAAAATGACCAGGTAGTCTGTTTTAAGTCTTGGTTGAGGGATAAATATACCAAGGACAAGAGGTGGAACCCCTTGTTTAAGAACTGAGGCATGTTCTGGCCATGAGTGGGCCAATCTAAGTCTATTCAAAGAGAATCTACAATATCAATATACCTCAAAGCATGGTAAATTTACTCCAAATGAAATCAGAATAAGCAACTTTACTTAAACAGAACCTGGAATGTATTTATCACCCACAATGTGTACTTGAGAAATTCTGCTCTAAACATGTGCAACAAACTGGGAGTTAAAAATGACGCACAAAGTGGAGGAAGTATATAATTCAATCAGTATGCAAACCAACTCAAAAATGAAAAATGTACCAACTGTGCCCATTATCTATGTATAGAATAATGTTTGCAAATTTTTGCTTCTACCATGCAGCTTTACCCACCAGAACTTATCAGGAATTGAGCTGTGTGCAGCCCATGATTTTCAGCTGGATATAGTACCACCATTATTCTCAGCCAGAATAGAGATGATTGGGTAATTGCCCCATCAATCACACCAGGAGACTACACTGCTACGAGTGACTGGAACTGATTTCATGCACGTAATTTGTATGATGTAACTACTCTCCGCTCAAAGCATTTCCTGGAGAAATTACTCTGCTTTTATTTTGCTTTTGCTTTAGGTTCGATTATGAACTTTGTTTGCTGTAGTTTAGAGATTCTTTTTAAATAGATACTATTTTTGGGTAAGTAGATTTTGCTTGCTATAAGATGGATTGCTTGCAGTGAGTCCTGCTGTATGTCCCAACCCACCTCCAACTTATTGGCTAATACACTGACATCAGTAGAAACTCTGACGACTTATTTGTTCATTAACAAATATTACCTTGTAAAAAGATTCCGATCATTTTCAGAGACAAACGTATCTGCACAATGGCCTCAGATTTATCTGAATATGTACCTATTTACAAATCTTCACCATTAACAAATTATGAACAGATGGAAGATCTGTCTTGTTGGATTATGTGATCTTTAAGGGAGAGGCAGAGTAACCACACTTGACCTTAAAAACCTTCTTTCCTCAAAGCAATCCTTTCATACCTAGCAGGAAAGGGCTAACAGGAGTCACTGAGCAGATTTCTGCCCCCTCTGAGTCAACTTTGGGCAGTCTGGTTGGGAAGCATGGTCTAGTTTGAGAGCTGGGCATTAAAAGCAGTCAGCTGGTCAGCCGAGGGTGGTAAATCAAAGCTCTGTCTGCTGTAGTCCACCACAACATTGGAAGGCTCAGCCCAGATACTGAGCAGGATGAAGGTAAGTTCAATGGAATGGGGGCAGCAGCCCACGTTGGTTTTACCTGGAGATCACCTTCCTCTGAAGTCCAATGAAAAGAAGATCAGGCAGGGTGTATAATGGGGTCGCTGGTCCAACAGGTTTCACCCCAGCTGAACCTGAAGTTTATTCCCTGGGCAGGATTTTTCGGATATCAGGGTTTCCCGCTACACCACCCAAAGCATCGGCGAGAATGCAGGAGCCCCACAGCCATTCAGATAAGCTGGAGACAGGACTTCCACCCCTCACTCGAGCAGAAGTCCCACCTCAAAGATCTGCTGGCCATTCTGATTGGCTGGCAGCTCTCTAGTCCCAGCAGCATCAGTAGCAGCATCAGGACCAGCAAAGTACAGGGGGCCTCACACCAGGAGAGAAAGTGAGGCTTGGGGTGGATAGGGTCACCCAATGTGGAAAGGGGGACTTCGGGGATGCACTCCTTCTTTCCCACCTGAGGCCTGAGCGGGGTGATCTGCTGGGCTTCCCCCACTTGTGAACTCCTCCCACCAGCCTCACAACTGGGGCTAGGGCGGGCAGGCTTACATTGTGTACAGGTTGGGTGAGGGTAGGCAGGAGGGTGTGGGGAGGTTACTTAGGAGAATTTAACAGACCCCTTCAGATCAGCAAAATCGCCAGTGGAGGGCTGTAAAATTCCGCCTCGTGTTATTGCCTATTGTGTCACATTCCTTCAGGCTCTATGGCCATAATTTTCTGGCCCCCCGCGGCAAGGCCGGCAAGCCACTGAAATCTCCATTTACATCAGAGGGACTGGAAGATCCCGCCGTTGTGATGGGCTAGAAAATTCTGGCCTATAAATCAGTCCATAGTCTCCTAATACATACAGACTAATCTTGCAAGTGGTTTTTTTGTATTTGTATTTCCTAACTAACAGCAGCCTACTAAATCTGTGCTGCTCCACCTCAATTCTGCAATGTCCAACCTTTCTCCCTTGCAAATTTTCTAAGTAGCTTTGTGCTGCCATTTTAAGATAAAAGCTTAGATTACAGCTAAAATTATGTTGTTTCATGTTTATAAAAATCACTTGTCAGAAACTAAATGATTTTATTTTACTCTCTCTAATATTCCACACAAATTCTGTCAGGCGAAATACACCTAAGGTTGAACATAAGTATTTACAATAATGATAATGTGATGCAAAGGAAGTTATCTTTTCAGTATTAAACATTCAAATGAAAATTGAAAGTGAGCATAGCAGTGTATACATAATTTTACTCAGACCATGTCTAGTGGGGACAACTACTTTGAAGTTATTGCTCAGTTTCATTACCTCTTTTAAATCTGAATATATTCTTTTGAATGCTGGATCTTGATAACAAATATGCAGGATTGGGTTTCATATCAGTAGCAAGCACCAGGGTTTGAGCGGGCAGTTATTAACAGCTTTCAGCTATACTTTTACAGTTAACTGCAATAATATGATTCTATCTTACATCAAGATGCATTCCCGTAAGTAACAATTCTGATACAGTGGGCAGTCCATGCAAAGAAACTAGCAGGGCACACAGAGCTCCAATTCAAGAATGCTATCAAAAGGGACATCAAAGCCTCAATACCAATCATGGCAAGTGGGAAACTCTAGCGGACCATGGTGGTCTGCAGGGTCTTTTGCCCCATCTCAGAGCTGGCGGCCAAAAACGTTTGGGAACCACTGTTCTAATTGACCTTAGGAGATTACTGGCAACTGCATTTTCTTGCATTTGCCTATTTATGCCACTTGCTCACGGACAGCATTTGAGCAGTGATCTTAAAGGGGCAGGCCACCTTCACATTCACAGCCATGCTCCAGGTTCCAGAAGATCTGTGAGCAATGTTGGAGGAGATCAGCTAATACATGCAATAAAACATGTGAGTCTGTTGTCCCCAGTGCCATGCCATTAGAAGTGATTTGGCAGTTTTTGGTCATTTTTGGTATATTTTTAGCTCCCTTTCCATTGCAGCAGTACCCCATTTCTATGACATGTTGTCAATGAGGAAGCAGAAATGGCACAACGTGGACCTCAATGAACGCGTGTTCACAGCAGAATTCACAGAAAACATATTTTTATTTTAACAGACACAAAATAGTCATGTATCCAGAAGGACCAGCTATAACGAATTAAAGTTCTGAGGTAAAACCTTATTTGGAGTGGCATTTAACCAACAAACAAGAAACAAGAGAATTTACCCCTCTTTCTGTTCGTACACAGGGATACAATCATTGAAAGTTATATAGTAACCTGTTATATTCTGGCATATCATTCATGAGTACCCATTCTCTGCACCATTTCCAATTACTAAAGCTGTTCTTTGATTTGAAGATATATGCTTACCATACACTGGGGATAGAGAGTGAGGGTAATAATGCAAGGGGTCGACAATATGGGGTATATCTAGAGTAACAATGATAGCACGTCTGCTAAAATTTGTAGGAAACTAATATTCTACCACAAGATATTCCATTTGTATTTTTTTATTGTGTATTCACTGTATCCCAAACAATGCAATCCTCCACAGAGCTAATCTTCCTAGCATTGAATGCATTCTCTTGCAACACCAATGGCAACGGGCAGAATGTGTGTCACATGTGGTGGATTCCAGAATGCCAAAAGCAGTGCTTTACGGTGAACAAGGTTCCGGTAAGTGTGATAGTGGTGCACCTCGCAAACTCTTCAAAGAGCAGCTGAAAAGGCAGCTCTCTCACAGTCCACAATGGTTGACATTAACCAATGGGTGTGGGAGCAGGAGGCTGCTGATGGAGATGGCTGGCGCACAAACTAGGAAAGCAACCTACAAATTTGAAACAAACAGATGCTGAAGAAAGGCACAAACAACAGAAGGAGTCTCCTTATACCAGAGCCCCAGCAAACCAAGAGTTCCTGTGGCCCAACTGTTCAAAAACCTGCAGATCAACAATTGATTTCTTTAGTCACCAAAGATCATGTCAACTACCACAGTGACAAGCTTTCCCATGACCTTCGCCTGCGAAAAGCCTGTCGTCATTATTTGTTATACTGGCAGCAACAATTACTCTAGTTTCACTGGAAACAAAATGCTATGGCAGCAGTTCAGTATATACTGTTTCTACATAATCATTGCCCAAACTTCCTATTCTTAGAAACCTTGTCATCTTTTGATAAACACACCTGTAATGAATATTTCAGTAGCAGTTGATCTCACTGGACTGCTCACTGGAACAAATTATGCAACATCAGTCTTCCTACTTATGCTCAAGCTATTATTGCTCAACTTTAAAATAAAATGTACTCTGCTATTTGGATTCAGTCATTTTCTTTCATTGCTGTTTAACCTGTGTGTGTATCTTTGCAATTTGCAGTATGAAGGTTACCTCTTCCTCCTGTACTAGGTCACGCTATCGCCCCACTTACTCCTAGAAAGCATTCCTCTTGCCAACTGTCACATTTTTAGTCCTTGAAATTCCCAAATAAATCAAGTTTTGATAATTGGATTGTTTTGATGCTATAAACTCTATCTGTATTTCCTTTGTAATGATATTAAAAGCTAAACTCGACAAGGTAAACATCCTATACTATAATACTGACTATCGGGGAGTAAATGAATAGCTCGATAGTTTGTTAGGATATTTAATATTGTACTTTGTGAATAAATTCAACAGATGTTTTGATGGCTTTTAAAACATCTGATTGTTGTTTATGTACAAAAAGTTGTGGAATTTATAGTCAAATTCAAAACAAAAACAAGCAAGTAAATTGAAGAAATTGCCTCAAAATTGGATAAGGCCCAAAAATAGGCACAAGTGTCATGATGTGCCAGTTAGCCTAAAACCATCTGTCATAGGGAAATTGCTACAGTCCATTATTAAGGGGGTTAAAGCAGAATATTTAGGAAATCATAATGGGTTCAGGCAGGGTCAACATGGTTTTGTGGACTGCTCACTGTTGGAGATGTCTCCTCTTCCCACCTGGAAGGAGCCCAAGGCAAAGGCGTTCCATGGCCAGGGTCACCTTTGCGGCCACTGGCAATGCTGTCCTTGCTCTGTTTTGAGCCTGCTGGTCTGCTTTCAAGTGGTGGCAGATTACAGTAAGCACTTCTTTAGTGAAGTCAAGAAGTCGCACACTCTGTTTCGGGCTTGGGTTTGGGCTGGAATGTTGCTCCCAGAAGATTCTGGGTTGATATGGCCTCCTGCTAAGAGGCCTTCTCCCTCTTTTCCTCTCCCCTCTTAAATAGCTGCCTCTTGTTCATTCTTCCTATCATGCTGCAGGCCAAGGGCAATGGTAACGACAGTACCCATGCATGAGAGCAAGTCGTTTGAGCAGAACCATTAAAGTGAGAACCAGGCCTTCTCACCACTTGCCAAATTGCTCCTTGTAAACTTCACCAACAGTTACCAGCACAAACCTCCAAACACTTCCACTAACTCAGAAACAGCCTGTGGAATTCAATCAGCAACTAATCAGGAAGTGGTTGATAATCCCTTTATAGAGCATCAGTGGGGAGAGGGAGGGGACGTCCTTCCTGCTACTGAATGCATGATCAGCTCTGTGAGGTTAACAGACTGTGTTTGTTGGGACCTTAGGGTTGAAAATGGTGCAAAGTGTGAGTCAAATCTGCATTACAAGCTGACTGGCTCCACAATCTGGCTACTCT
Organism: Carcharodon carcharias; assembly: GCF_017639515.1. Classification (NCBI taxonomy): domain Eukaryota; kingdom Metazoa; phylum Chordata; class Chondrichthyes; order Lamniformes; family Lamnidae; genus Carcharodon; species Carcharodon carcharias. The sequence goes on from NC_054469.1 coordinate 202,530,205, forward strand.
GCATACTTCCAGCGCATACTCTCAGCACTCAGGTTAACAACCCACCCAAAATGGTGTCCAGCATAGTTCATTGTGGCGTGGAAACCATTTTGGACCTAAACCAACACCTGTGGAGCTAAAAAATGGGCACTCTGGCAATCAAATTTTGTGGCCATGATGCCATCGCTCTAGGAGTTATTCATAGTTATCCTGAGTTCCTGCAATGCAATATCCAAATAAACGTTTGCACTCAAATAAATCCCTCAGCACTTCTGGCTGAAGGTGGTTCCAAATGCTTTAGCCGTGTCTTTTGCACTGATGTGCTGGGCTCCCCCATCATTGAGGATGGGGATATTTGTGGAGACTGATCCCCCTGTTAGTTGTGTAATTGTCCGCCACCATTAATGACTGGACGTGGCAGGACTGCAGAGTTTTGATTTTATCCATTAGTTGAGGGATTGTTTAGCTGTCTACCGTAAGCTACTTCCACTCTTGGCATGCATGTAGTCCAGTGTTGTAGCTTCACCACGCTCACAATTATTTTTATGACTGGGTGCTGCTCCTGACATGCTCTTCTGCACTCTCCATTGAACCAGGGTTGATCCCTCAGCTTGATGGTAATGAATAAGGAATATGTCAGGCCAGGAGGTCATGAGATTTTGTTTCAGCAAATTATGCTGCTGCTGATGGCCCATAGCACCTCATGGATGCTCAGTTTTGAGTTGTTTTTGATCTGTCTGGAATCTATCCCATCTAGCATGGTGGTAGTGCTACACAACACAATGGAGGGTATCCTCAATGTGAAGGTAGGACTTGATCTCCACAAGAACTGCAGGGTGGTCACTTCTACCAATGCTGCCATGGGTAGATGCATGTGTGACAGGGAGATTGGCAGTGGCAAGGTCAAGCAGGTTTTTCCCTCCATGTCCAGGGACTCGGCCAGCTCGGTTTAGTAGTGGCGTTACCGAGCCACTCTTGTAGATGGACATTGAAGACCCCACCCAGACTACATCTGTGCCCTTGCCACCTTTAGTGCTTCTTCCAATTGGTGTTCAACATGGAGGAGCACTGATTCATTAGCTGAGGTTGGGGAGTGGGGGGGTGGTGATGTGGTGTGCAATATGTGGCAATCAGCAGGTTTCCTTGCCTATGTTTGACCTGATGCCATGACACCTCATGGGGTCCGGAGTCAATGTTGAGGACTCCCAGGGCAACTCCCTCCTGACTGTATACCATTGTGCTGCCACCTCTGCTGGCTCTGTCCTGCCAGTGGGACAGGACAAACCCAGGGATGTTGATGGTGGTGTCTGGGACATTGTCTGTAGGTTTGATTCGGTGAGTATGACTATTGCCTGTTGCTTGACTAGTCTATGAGACAGCTCTCCAAATTTTTGCACAAACCCCCAGATGTTAGTAAGGAGGACCTTACAGGGTCCACAGGGCTGGGTTAGACATTGTCGTTTCCAATGCCTAGGTTGATGCCGGGTAGTCTGTTCAGTTTCATTCCTTTTAGACTTCTTTAAATCTCTAAATGCTCTAAATCTCATTCAAAGCTTCAGAAGGCTGCTGTTAATCTGTTCCATCTGTTTCTCTTGCTGTCGGAGATGTTTTGAATGTTGGGTTAATGATCCAAATGTATAATCAGTGAAGTGAATAGACCAGCACAGGTTTTAATTGACTAACTGGTAAGGCTCAGGTCACCAATGGTTCTAACCCGGTGACTCTGACTGATGAATTTCTGATTACAACACAATGTAGTTCTGCATTATTGATGCTGTCCTGAGGTGATTGCTCTTACAATTAAAATAAAAACTCCAGTGAGCTCACCATGCATTATAATTAGACTGACAGTATTTATATGCACTGCATCTGGAAGCAAATAAAGAGCACATCATTATTAATCATCAAAGAAACTAAATTAAGAATGCACAACTCCTGAATTGGCTTGTGCAGATAGATTGCCTTTCAGGTTGCTAAACTAATCCCACTTAAGAAGTTCTGTTGAGTTTTAAAAGCCACAAGCTGTGAATTACTTTTCAATTAGCCTGTATTCTATTCATATGAAAGGTTTTTTTTTTATATTTACCAGTCCCCATTTTTACACACAGCCTGGCTTTTCTGGTTGCATGCCTGATGAGCACTACTTGATTTGAACTACTAGTTTTTGTTGATATCATTAGCTTGAGACATGACAGTGTTTAGCGGTGGAATTCAGTAAAGCTATCACTGGCACTCCCAGACCAAATGTAGCTCAAGCCCGATGTAAAGCAAGGATCTCATTACATTACCATATGCATTCAATGTTGGGGGACTAGCAGCCAGCGCCAAAACAGCACCTCTGAGCAGGTTAATGCCCATGTTAAACTACTGCAGGCAAGAATTTTAAACAAATACACCTCTGAATTTTGACTGACTTTAAAAGAGAACTATCAGTTTCCTTACATTTATATCTACCCTAGAACAACATTCCCTGTTTGGCAGCACAAGTGACATCACTGATGGGAGCTTCCCTGTGTAACTGGGGAGCTCCATAGTGAAAAGCAAAGCCCACTGGCTTCAAATCAGCTCAAGGACTACTCTGGATCTGATCAACCATGGGAAACCATGCTGCAAAAAAAATCAATCCTTCCTTCTTCAAAAACTGTGAAACATTTGAGAGTCTTAGAATAAAAATATCACATGCACCCTTCTCCTTCCCTACCCCTTTCCACTCTCCAAGGAACCATGAATTGTCTTTACTTTTCAATAATTGCACAATTACATAATTATACTACCTAGTTATGTCATAAAATTGTTCATGTGTCTTGTACCAACCATAACGGTACACAACAGTTTTCCACACAAACCACCCGCTCCAAATGCGGATGCAATAATATGTTTCTTAATACACTTTTAACTGCTGCTCCATCCAAAGTATTCAACAACAATACAACCCTTCAAATGGTTACCATGCACATGCATGGCCATAACTGCTGCAAAGCACAAATTTAGCTGCAACTCATAACTGAAACTGTGTCACACTGAAACCTTAGAGGGGGCTTCGTACAGAAAATCTTTCCAACACAATGGGCGGAATCTTACCCTGGCTAGAAATTATTCAGCCGTCAGGGAACAAATGCGGGTCCCAACCCTGATGGCGTCAGCTGGCTGCACTGTGTCATGATCTTTTATAATCAGTAATGAATATGTTTAAGACTACACTGCCTCATGACACAATGAGACAAATGTAATAGTTTCCTCCTTTAAAAACATTTATTTTCCCACCTCTTTAAATCACGCAGCATTTCTCCAATCACAGCATGTATTTGATGACCCAACCCTAGGCCTCTGCTAATTCTTGAACGGACTCACATGCTTGATTAGTCCACCAACTTAGTTGCTTTCCCTAAGGGCAAGTACCTGTGTTTTGTTCAGCACTTCCTGATGTGTGGGGCTTGCCAATATGAAACGGTCTCCAACCACTCATTGTCAAAAATGTTGGAGTACTGGGGCTGGATTTACACTGCATTCACCCCACCATTTTATTTTACAACTTTGAAATGGTTCAAGCATTATTGTAGCAAATCATGATGGAAGCAATCACGGTTTTTATTAATACATACAGCTGGCTACTTTTCATCAAGGGCTAAACCACATGATGATGTTTGGTCAGGAGGAATTTCTGATCTAGGGATCACAAATTATCATCACTGGATGGATAGGGATTGGGAGGGAGGGGTGTGGAAGGAGCAGGGATTGGTGGCTGTGGGGCAGTATATGATCTTGCCATTAGCCATCACAGCAGCTGCTTTCCAGGTGCTCAAAACATTTGCCATGAGGGACTATCCCACCCACAGGTTAACATATAATCCATTTAACACTTTTGTTCCTCTTTTCTACTATTAAAATATTTGCGCAAGATAGAAGGAACAGCTTGATTACAGCAATTCACACATCACTAGTGAATGACAGATCACTTTTGTGCAGAATTAGTTCTCATTGTTAGAGAACTACTCAGCACTTCCCTGCCGTTGGGCAAAAAGTGTCCAAGGCGATGGATGGGAGTCAAGTGAAGCCAAGCAGCCGATGAAGAATTTACTATTGTGCATTAACCTCTGCCACCGCAGTCTGACTGTGGCTTCACAGCATATTTAGCTAAGCCACTGAGGTATTGCATTTCCTAGTGAAGGTAATGCTCACAGAAATTCAAGAATTTTCAGACTTGCAGGATCTTACAATCTCATGCTTCTTATCTATAAACGGTCAACCCTTTCAGATAGTTTTGCACGTACTCCTGCTCACATAACCTTATCAAGATTAAATTAAAACCACAAAAGAACAAGGGCAGACAACAGGATGTTTATGGTGAATAAGCTAAAATCAGACAAAAGCCAAACACGGCGGACGCAAGAAATCTGAATTAAAAATAAATTAAGTACTGGAAATACACAGCTGGTCAGGCGGCATCTGTGGAGAGAAGCAGAGTTTCAGGTGGAGATGAATTATCGTGTTTCTCTCTCCCCAAAATGCTGCCTGACCTGCTGAGTATTTCCTGTATTTTTAAATTTTTATTTAAGCCGGAGTCAGGTCTGTTTTAGCGGCATATCCCAAAGGGAAATCTTTTGGAAAATGCACAAAACAGAATTTTAAGGGCATTAATGAAATTATGAAACAAATGTAATCATCCTGTCGGTATATGAATATGTTTTTCAGAAAAAAATCTGAAGCATATGCAAGTTAAAAACATAAACTGCAGGGGCTGGATTTTACGTGCCCCCGCATCGTGTTTTTGGCTGGGCACAAGTAAAATATGAGGAGTGGTAAGCCCACCACCTTCCCGCCCGCCCCTGAGCTGTCCCCCATCACATGGTAGGTGGATGGGCGTCGAAATTGGCAGCCCGCCCACCATTTTAAATAAATAAATAAGTTAACAGCCAATTGAGCTTGTCACCAAGCCAATTGACTGGAATAATTCAACACTCACACCATAAAATGGTTGGCATGGGTAGGCGGCCAGGCCAGGCTTTTTTTAAAAAAGGAAACTGCCTAAAAGGCAGGAAGGATGGGAGTGTAAGTCCTTCAGGGTGTGGCGGGGATGACCAGTGCACATCCTGGGCAACCCCTACCCCAAGATGGTGCCCCGCTTTGTTCCTCCCCACTTGGCCCCCAAAACCCTTCCCCCCTACCAACCTCACTGGGCTCTCTAATCTCTCCCTATGCAATAATCTTGATTTAGCTTTCCCCGGGATCCATATCTTCTTCGTCCCTGGGTCTTCTTGCAGTCCCAACAGTGGCCATACTGAGTTCTGGTGCTGCTGGAACTGCTAGAGCTGCCAGCCAATCACATTGGCCAGCAGCTCTCAAGGGCAGGAATTCCTCCCACTGAGGGGCAGAAGTCCCAGTTTCTGCTTTTATAGTCCTACAGCAACATGTTATAGTTGGGGGTGGTGGGGGGCGCGGGGGGAGGAGGCTTCGTTCAGGTGCATCGGCTACTGGCTGACCCTTGCAACAGGTGGACAATATGCCCACCCCTTCACTCACCCTCTGAAATCCAGTCCCAGGGTAATCTGGAGTTGTTCTCTTCATTCAAAACAAACCTCTCAACTGCTACTGGAAGCTACTGATGGTCAGTGACCAAGCTTCCCCATTCAAAGCAAGATTCCAAGAGAAGTTTAAGATGTTCACAAAGGCAATGGAAATCTGGAAGGTCACTTGGGGATCTTGTGCACTTTTTGTGGCCATTCACATAAAAACATTGGCATATTTCTGATAACATGTTATTGGCTGATGCACTCTTAGAATGTGGCAAATAGAGAGCTGGCCACCCTTCCAACCCACCGTCTACCTTACTGGTGACAGCTCTGGCCCAATTTACAGTCTTCAATGAAGTGAGCTGCAATAGGAAGCCTGTCTGATGCCCTGCAGCTCATCTGACAAATTTAAATGAGGCCATAGGCTCAAAATCATTGAGGTCACTTTGCCGTTGGAAAGGGCAGCCACTCCAAAGTCAAAATCTACTGCAACATTTGATCTTCCAATTTCCAGCTATCAGTAGCCATTTCACTTAACGCTGTTTTAGAAGTACAATTCAAATGAAGGCATGCTATCTGACAAATCATTGGAACAAGTCCCTATAATGGGTTGTATTAGAAAACCAACAGAGAGCAAACCCTTCTGCTGCTTGTCCTCTGCCTTGTCTTTCACTGTGGGCTGTAATCCTTTTCTTGTCTCACTGTGGACTGTTCCTTGTCTTTCACAGAATGGTTTAGGGTTGCCAACCCTCCAGAATTGTCCAGGAATTAAAGATTAATTGCCAGGACACTGCTACAAAGAAGCCTAGGAGAAAGGAATTGTGTTCAACCACTGTTGTGCCTTTAATGAGAGCAATCTGAGTGCTGTTGGATCACGAGTTCTATGGTTTCAGGGAAGCACGACTCCTTAAGAAACCAGAGACCCATCACCTGTTCGACTTCACAATTCCATTTGGTAGAGGGGCTGAAAATAAGCATTATTCCACTCACTAACATAAATAAAGGGCCTAACACCTGTTTTAGACAGGTGACAAGTACACCTGAAAAATAGCCTGACCCAAAATCCGATCAAACATCTTTCAGCCATCCTTTGAGCACAGTTGTTAGTTCTTGAATTTGATGCTCGCTGTGCCTATTTTACACCAACAAATTTCTCCACCATCATGTTTCGGAGAAAAAAAATCATAAGGCACAACCATTTCTCCCTTGACATACTGAGAAAGCCCCAGGTGCAAGTCTTGGTTATCAAGTCAGGAAGGTGCAATATAAACAAGTTCTCTGATAATTTCAAATGGCTGATCTGAGTGGCAATGGGACATGTGACCATAAGGCATCTACAGCTGGACGCAAATCAAGGAAACACTTGAATTTTTTTCAGAATCATAAAATCATAAAAATTACAATGCAGAGACCATTCAGCCCATTGCATCTGTGCCAGTGATCTTCAAAACAGCTATCTATCCAGTCACTTTTCCCTGCCCTTTCTCCATATGCATTTATACTTTCCCTTTTCAAGTTTTTAAATGATGGTATCTTCTCTCTTGCAATAGCTACTTGTAATAATGCATTCTATCTTCTATTAACACTTTATGAAAAACTTTCTAGCTCCCTGGCCCTTTGCTCTTCTAGCAATACTCCTGTGTATGCCCCCATTCTTGTTACTAATTCATCATTCAGTGAATCATTCATATTTTCCTCCTTAAAACCCATCATAACATTGAAATGTCAATTAGATTTCCCCTTAACCACCTCAGTTTCAGTGTGGGGGAAAAAAAACTTTAATCCTTTCTTCAAAACAATACCTTCCTCTTTCTGCAATTGTCCTTCTGAACCTTCACTTTCCGTGGCTTTAATGTCTCTCCCATAATTGGGTGCCCAGACCTGCCTGATGTATGACAACCAAACAATGCCTCTTCCTTGGTTTTATACTCATTGCTCCTATATATAAAATGCATTTCCCCTTTTTGATTTTTTTTTAACCTTTAAAGCTCTATGTCTGTGCATGTTAATTTTTCCTCTGTTCTTGCACTCTGTTAAGAATCTTGCCATTTGGGTACACTGCCTTTCACTTCTGCTTCCCAAATTGGTTTTTACACCAATATCAGTGCAAGGATACTAAAAGCAAACATTTCACAGCAAAAAGGCAAGACCACTGTGCAGATGCGGTATTAACTTGTCATTTAAATCCCTCTTTCAAATCTATTGCCCCTTCTGCCCCTTTGGTATTATCTAGAAAGTTGACAACTTTCTGCAAAAAGAAATAGTAGTGATCCTAGCTTTGAGCCCTGAGGCACCCCATTCAGTATCCTCCCCCCACCACCCCACTCTGACGTTATTCCATCAACAATCATTCATTGTTTCCTACCCTTCAGCCAGTTTCTTATCCATTCCCACTGTTTACCTCAATCCCATAGCTTTGAGATAAATAGCCTTTCAGATAGAACTTTGTGAAAAGCCTTTTGAAAGTCAAGCTAAACTATGCTAAATAACTTAACCAGTCTGCTTGGGTGCCACTTCCTCAAAGAAGTTGAGGAACTTGACCAAGCATAATTTTCCCCATCTAAACCCATGTTCACCGTTGTTGTTTAGATTGTTATTGTGCAGATGGTCCTTAAGTTTAGTTCTGCTAATCAATTCCATTAGTTTACATGGAGTGAAAATAAGACTAATGGGTATGTAGTTACCTGTGTCTGTATTCTCACCCTTTCTGACTTTGGGCACCACATTAGCATGTTTTCAATCTTCAGGCATCTCCCCAGAGTGACTCCATTATAATAATGTCAATGTTTCACAAATATCTTCCCTAATCTCTTTCAGCACCCCGGAATAATTACCATCCATCCCTGGAGCATTATTTGTTTTGACTCAAATCAGCCTGTCTGGGACTTCCATCTCATGTATAACAAAGTCATTCATTTTATTTGGGATATCTTTGTTTTGAGAAACCTGGTTCCCAAGTCTTCTCTTGTTAATGTTCAGAAGAATTATTCATTCAGAATTTTTATTATTTTGTGATCATCTCAATTTTAAACTGTGTGCATAGGTTACGCTTTTCACCTTTTTTTTTTACTGTTAGGAGTACTGGAAGAACGTGTTTACTGTAATCTTTAGCCTTAGCTGCTGTGCATTTCTACAGGTCATGCTTTGCCCTTATCACCTTTTTAACAGGTTTCTTGTATTCTTCCCAGTGGGCTCTTTTTTCCTATAAACAAAATAACAGAACATGCTGGAAATCCTCAGCAGGCCAGGCAGCATATGTGGAGTGCTAAAGAGAGTTAACGTTTCAGGTTGACACCCTTTCATCAGAATTGGGAAAAGTTAGATATGTCATAGGTTTTGAGCAAGGGGTGAATGGGACAAGGACAAAAGGAGGTCTGTGATAGGATGAAAGACAGGAGAAATTGAATGACAGGGGATTTAGTCTTACAGGGCCAAAGGGAATGGTGAAGGGGCAAGAAAAGAAAGAAAGAAAAGCAAAATTCCAGCAGACGCTGGAAATCAGAAACAAAAACAGAAAATGCTAGAAAAACTCAGCAGGTCTGACAGCAACTGTGGAGAGAGAAACAGGGTTAACTTTTTGAGTCCAATACAACTCTTCTTCGGAACTGGGGAAAGGTAGAAATGTCATGGACTTTATGCTGTTGCAAAAAGGGGGGAGGGGGAGGTGGAGCATAATAGAAGATCATGAATAGGTTGGAGGGCAGGAAACATTAAATGACAAAGATGGTATGGAACACAAGACAAAGGAAGTGGTAATGATATTATTAAAGACAAAAGTTTTGGTCCATATTAGGTGTTAATAGCACTGAATGAAAGCAAAATAGCAGAATGTGTTAATAGCAGGAAATGGGTCAGCGCTGTCTGAAAGAAAAAACATGAGAACAAGATACAGATAGGCACATGAGAGGAAAAATTCAAAAAGGAGGACAGAGTTCATGGGCTGAAGTTGTTGAGCTTAATATTGAGTCCAAAAGGATGTAAAGTGCCTAACTGGAATACGAGGTGCTGTTTCTCCAGCTTGCATTGAGCTTCACAAGAACATCGTAACAGGCTGAAGATAGAAGTGTGAGCACAAGAGCAAGTTGGTGAATTGAAATGGCAAGTGACTGGAGGGTCAGGGTCATGCTTGCAGACTGAACAAAGGTGTTCTGCAAAGCGGTCACCCAGTTTGCATTTAGTCTCCCCAGTGTAGAGGAGACCACATTGTGAGCAGCGGATACAGTAGACTAAATTGAAAGAAGTGCAAGCAAATCAATACTTCACCTGGAAGGAGTGTTTGGGGCCTTGGAGAGTGAGCACAGAGGAGGTAAAGGGACAGGTGTTAAGTCTCCTGTGATTTCATGGTGAGGTGCCGTGGGAAGGGGATGAGGTGTTGGGTGTGACAAAGGAGTGGACCAAGGTGTCACGGAGGGAATGGTCCCTTCAGAATGCTGACCGGGGAAGAAGTATTTGGTGGTGGCATCATGCAGGAGTTGGCAGAAATGGCACAGGAGATCCTTTCAACACAGAGGCTAGTGCAGTGGAAAGTGAGGACAAGAAGAGCCCTATCATGTTTTTGGGAGGGGAAGGGTGAGGGTAGAAGTGCAAGAAATGGGTCAGAATGGTTGAGGGCCCTGTCAACTGCAGTGGGTGGGGGGAATCCTCGGCTGAGGAAAAAGAAAGGCTTGTCAGAAACACTACTGTGGAAGGTAACATCATCAGGACATATGCGACGGAGATGGAAAAACTTGGAGAATGGAATGGAGTCCTTACAGGAAGCACAGTGTGAGGAAGTGCAGTTGAGGTAGCCGTGGAAGTGTGTGGGCTTGTAATGAATATTGGTAAACAGTCTATTACCAGAAAAAAAATGTGCCTAGAGCAGATGTGCTGCTATCTGAAAGCAAAAAGAGAAAAACTGAAAATTAAAGGAAACAGAATGAGGGAATAGAGGTTTTGATCTGAAATTGTTGAACTCAATGTTGAGCCCAGAAGGCTGTAAAGTGCCGAGTCGAAAGCTGAGATGCTGTCCTTATGCTTATGTTGAGCTTAACTGGAACAGTGCAGCAAATCAAGGACAGAGATTTCACTGTGAGAACAAGGTGGAGAATTAAAATTACAGGTCACTGGAAGCTGGGGATCATGATTGCGACTGAACAGAGTGCTCTGCAAAGCGGTCACCCAGTCTGCATTTGGTTTCCCCAGTGTAAAGGAGACCACATTGTGAACAGCAAACACAGTATGCCAACTTGAAAGCAGTACAAGTAAATTGCTGGAATGGAGTCCTTACAAGGTGTAAGGTGTGAGGAAGTATAATCAAGGTAGTTCAATTTCTGGAGATTGGGTTTATAACGAATATTGGTTGATAGCCTCTGACTCCCACAGCTACCTTAACTTCTATTTCCTTTACATTTTTGGGGTCATTTACAAACACCATAACAAGCTGGCTTCCTTACTTGAGAGGTTCAAGAAGCAGTCTTGAACTTTATCTACCAACTCTGACTCTACACAACTTTGGTTTTCTTATTTAATTTTTGGCTGATTACTATTAAATTAACTTCCCTTTTCTAATACCTGGCCTTGGTTCAAGCACCGCCTGACTTCCTGCACATTTCACCTGAAGATTACACTTGCCCTTGATTCCAGATATGCACCATTTTTGGAGATTAAGAGTTTTAAATTCTGCATAGATTTAACTCTATGCTAAATAAGGTACTTGAGGAAAAACACAGGAAAAACTAGAAAGCTCATTGTGCTCTATGGATTTGATGTTTCAATTTGATAGAGTATGTTTGGTGGGGCTTTTGCAAAATCTTCAATTTGCCCACAGGCATTACTGGGCCACCAATGATGCTGCTTATTGCAGCCTTTATAAAGAATGCTTCATGCAAATATAGTCCCTTTTATGAATTAAGACAAAACACATTTTTCCTAGTATAGGCTGCTGGAAATACCAAATTGATGCGTTTCAGCCCAATGCATCCAGTAGGAGTTTAATAATATTTGAGAATCAAATTTCCATTTGCACTTTGTAAAATCATGAACCATTTATTGCACATCAGCACGGATTACGTGATTAAGTTACAATCCAAACTGCATTTTTCTAAGTTTTTTGTTTCAATCTTATATCTCTCCTCTTGTAACAACTGAAGGTACTGACCACACTTCTTGTAGCACAAATTCCTCATAGATGTATTGTATGTTATTACCTGAACAAAAGTAGCTCAGTAAAAATAATTCAAAATGTACAGCTTGCCAATTATTGTGATAATTAATTATTTTATTGAATTACTGAAGCAATTAATGAAATATTCAGAGACATTGTTGGATACATTATTGTGCCAGAGAGACTATTTTGGCTGTGAGAGTGGGCATTCATGTGTAATACAAGCTAGTGTTGTTATAACGGATTCAGCAATCAAATACAATTCCACATATCCTTGACTTCTTAGAACATGCATTGTAAAATAAAAGAGCATTAGTTCTATCTACTTATGATCCTATTGATTTTTCAAACATATGACCAGAGCTGCAGAGAATTTTCAGGCAAATGTCACAGTCACTGCACAGTTGAAAAAAGACAGATTTCATGGGTTATGCAAGGACTTTTAAAAAGTATCATAAATCAAACCTAGATATGGAGAATAAGCTGAATGTTGTCAGTGCACATGGACACACTTGTACTTCCCAATTATGTGCGCACATTATTGCTTTGCAGATACACAAGAGCACAAGCATTTTAGTAAGAGCAAACTGGGCAACTTGGACCTGCGAGCATGCTCCACTATTCCATAAGGTCATGGCTGATCTTCCACCTCAGCTCCACCTTTCCACACCATCTCCATATCCCTTAGCACCCAAAAATATATCAATCTCTGTCTTGAACCTAATCAATGACCAAGCATCTGCAGCTCCTTGGGGGGAGAGAATTCCAAAATTCACAACCATTTGAATGAAGAAATTTATTTTTGTCTCAGTCCTGAACAACTGACCCCTTATTGGAGGCTGTGATCCCTAGGTCCAGACTCATCAGCTAGGGGAAAACTCCCCTCAGCATCTATCCTGACAAGCCCCTTGAAAATTTTATATGTTTCAATGAGATCACCTCTCATTCTTCTAAATTCGAGGGAATATAGGCATGGTCTAGTCAACCTCACCTCACAGGACAATTCCCTCACCCCAGGAATCAGACATATGAACTTCAGTGCGCAACCTGTCTACCCTCTGCAGCCTTTTTGTATCCTCCTCACAATTTACTTTCTCACCTAACTTTATATTGTAAGCAAACTTAGATAAACTGCACCCAGACCCCTCATCTAAGTCATTGATATAGATTGTAAATAGCTGAATGAAGCATTGATCATTGTGGTATCCCACTAGTATCAGCCTGCCAAGGTGAAATGACCTGTTTATTCCTACTCTTTATTTTCTGTCTGTTAACCAAACTTCAATCCATGCTAATATATTACCACCAATCATACAAACCATAATCTTGTGTAATAACCTCTTGTGGGGCTCCTTATCAAATGCTTTTTGGAAATCCAAATAATACATTCACTGGTATCCCTGTATCTACCTTGGTAGCTACAACATCAAAAAACACTAACAGATTTGTCAAACACAATTTTCCTCTCATAAATCTGTGTTGACTCTGCCCAATCATATCATGAATGTTTTATGTACCCTGTTATCAGGCTTCTAATAACAGATTCTAGCATTTTTTTTCTATTAATGATGTCAGGTTAACTGCCCTATAGTTCTCTGTTTTCTCTCTCCCTCCTTTCATAAAGAGCAAGATAACATTTGCTATCTTCCAATCCATGGGGACCATTTTAGAATCTAGGGAATTCTAGAAGATCAAAATCTATGCATCCACCAGCTCTGTACTTACTTCTTTTAAAACTTTTAGGTCCACTCATAATGAGGTCACCTGAAAAAACAGATGTCTGGCCATCTATTCAACATACTTCTGTTGATACAGTTGCCAGATAGCCTCATTATGAGTGCCTGCTGAGCTACAAGAATGGTTAGTATACTCAGCTCAGCAGAGGTCTGTTTACACAGTTGCAAAGTGTAGTCCTAGCATTGTTTGACTGACAGCTTTATGAGGGTGTAATACATTATTCTTTCTTTGAAGTGGTTTTTTAACACCTGTTTGTTTATTTGGACTGAATTCAGAGGTATTAAGAGAATTTAAAGATTTATTCATTAATTCTATGGCTGTGGTTAACTGACACTTTTATTGTGTAGTAAGATAAGCCGTTTTTTTCAAAAGAGATTTTAAAATATTCTTTGCTTATTGCATCAGTGTCAGGAGCATTTCAAAGCCTTGTGAGAATTGCCAATGTCTCAGTTATTCTGTACATAGTGGATACTGGAAGAGTGGGTATGGAGGATGCTTGGGGTAACGGAATGCATATGGGAGGGGCATGAGTGGTAGAGGAGACATGGAGGTGGGTGGGGCGGTGAGGAAAGTGGGGGCTAGGGGGCTTAATAACATCAAATTGAATGGGAACAACATCCCAGTAAACAGAGGTGGGCCTTCTAACCTACTGGCACTGTCATCTGCCCACTTCCATTTCCACCTTGTGCCTGCCTCTGGAGGTGGAAGGTCTGACTTCAACCCACACCTGACACCCAGAGATTCAAATTCCAGGTGAATGGGCTGACATTTAGAAGTTGGGAGCATGATGTTGGGAAATGGCCCAACGTGCGATTCCTGAACCGAGGATGAAAATCGCCCACCCCCCCCTGACAAAGAGGGAGTAATGCTACCATTAAGGCTAAGCCTCAGTCATTAACAAGCTGTAAAAGCTGCCTATTTATCTAGTGATAATGTGAGGACACATAATTACATGGAAGTTCCTATTTTGCACCTTGTGATTCTTGAAAGAAAAACCCTGTGATGAGCTGTCTAAGTAAAGAGACACTGACGATGTAGAACTTTCGCTGCATGACATTACTTGTGCATCATTAAAACTGTGCTATAATGATGGAACTTTAAGCAATCTGCACATTTTGACCATAGGGATACTGAATGCAAAGTGGGAACTTTAACTCCTTCCATCTGGCAGAACAGGAGTTAAACTCCAAGTGGTGGGCTCACCAATTATTCCAGTCCTGTAGCCATTTTAACATTATTATGTTCTTGTGGGCCGAGAAGGCCACTTGGCTCAGACTGAAGCCTCATGAGTTAATGTAAATGTAGGTTCTATAATGTGGACTTCTAGCCCCCATAAAGGATGTTGGGCTGCGGTCACCCTGGGCTCCTCCACCCCCACCACTGCTGACCTGCGAAACACAGCAAGCTGCCACTGGCCATCCATGTTTTGTGGGCCAATGGAAAGTTAATTACACCCAGCCATGAAAATGACTCCCCTTCACAGTTCCCGGTAACAGGAACCAGCCTCAAATTGATGGGCCTGAAATGATACTATGGGTTACACTGACCCATAAAAGTTCAACATATTTGCCTGGAATTCCTTACCCTGCTACTTAGTTGACGTGTCAGCTTGTTTAAAATAAATGAATGAATGCCTCTGTAAAAACAGCAGAGGAATTTCACATAATTGTGTTAAGTATTCATACATTAGTCTCTACTGTGTAATTTTAAGACCTTTTTTCCCCCAAGAATTATAGGTCAATTAGAAAACTTCTACAAAAAGTAGAACAAGAAAATAAAAACAGAATACATTTTAGGAATGGGAATTATTCCATTATCTTACAAACCTATTTCCACTTTAAAAATTAACCCTGCTTCTCTGCGCTTTGCACCAGACCTGTCAAACCCTTCTGAGGCCTAAAGATGCTTCTTGAATCCAATTATACTATCTGCTTCAACAGCTTCCCATAGTAAATTATTGCACGACATTAATACCCTTTGGGGCAAACAGTTTAGCAATCTCGCAAGACTGGTGTCTCCACCCTGTTCAATATGTTGTATTATGAATTGTGAAGCATCAGCCTGAATGATCTCCAGCTCATTCAGATTAGGTTTCTCAGCTATATGTAGGTAAGATGCACAACTAATAAACGAAGACCCAAATATACAGCTCACCGTTAGTATTGATGTGCCATGCAGCAGTATTGTCAGTCTGAGGTTGAACAAGATCCAAGGTCTCTGCCTTTACATTTCTTATTATTTTTCCATTGATTTAATTTGTTTGGGGGGGGGGGGGTGGGATCTGTGAATTTGAATTTTTGAGTCAGCCCAGAATGCCAAGAATAGAAAATACAAAATAAGGTCTTTTTTAATACTGTTCCTTAAAGACACTGAAAAATTGAAAGCACTGTTATTGCATCTTTTACGTACTTGGGGGTGGAAAACAACCTACAGCACAGAAGTACATGGCAGTGTGGTAGAAGCAGCGGCAATGAATGATTTCAAAAGGAAATTGGATGGGCACTTGAGGGAAATAAACTTGCAGGGCTTCAGGGATAGAGTGGGGGAATGGGACTACGGATTGCTCTACACAAAGCCAGCATGGACTCGATGGGCCAAATGGCCTCCTTCTGTGCCGTAATGACTCTCCGTCAAGGCCCCCATAATTCTGAAATGCAAAGTTGAAATAACAATTATATTCTTGTGGGCTGGGTTATAGATGGTTGCTTTAAAAGAATAGCCAAGCATTTATTATTATTTATTCACAAACATTTATTATTTATTCAAATTTTAATTGAACTTTTAATACTTCTTCCCTTTGGAACTTTCATCAAGGGCTGGAATTTACCTACCAGGCATGT
Organism: Carcharodon carcharias; assembly: GCF_017639515.1. NCBI lineage: Eukaryota > Metazoa > Chordata > Chondrichthyes > Lamniformes > Lamnidae > Carcharodon > Carcharodon carcharias. The sequence goes on from NC_054469.1 coordinate 202,546,413, forward strand.
TTTCAGTGGTGTGGGGTTTGGGGGGGGGGGACGTAAAATACGAAGGGTGGCAAGCCCTTCACCATCCCAAACACCCCCGAGCTGTCCCCCATAACACACTGGGTTATGGGCTGGGCTCCAAAATTAGCAGCCGGCCCACCATTTTTAAATAAATAATTAACAGTCAAGTGTGCTTGTCACCAAGCCACTTGACCTGAATAATACAATGTCCATGCCATAATATAGTTACATGGACAAGCAGGTGAGAGTGGGCAGGACTTCTTTTTAAGCGAACTGCTTAAATGGCAGGAAGGGGGAAATGCTCTTGTGGGATGCCCTGAGCGCATCAGGGCACCACACAAGATGATATCTCTTCCTTTGTTCCTCTCCACCTGGCCTCCAAAGCCCATTCCCCAAACCCCGTCACACAACATCCCCTCCACCCCCCCTAGGATCCCCGATCCTTCCCCATCCAAAACCTGGCCCTTACCTGCGTCAGGAGGCCAAGACTGTCTACATCTGTGGGCCTCCCTGCAGTCCCAATAGTGCCCACTACTGAGTTCTAGCGCTGTTGGGACTGCTAGACTGGTCGGCCAATCAGATTGGCTGGTAGCTCTTGAGGGCAGGACTTCTTCACACTGAGGGTCAGAAGCCCCAATTTCACCTAGGTGATGCAGCTCACAGCATATTATTGCTGCGGGGCAGCCTTGTTTAACATGGGCTGGCTGGCGTCCAACCTTTCTTCCGTGGAGGGGAGCAGGGCTAATAATATGCAGCCACTCCCTGTAAAATTCAGCCCCAAGGTAATTTGTGATGTACATTATTCCAAGAAATATCACTAACATCTGGCTAACCACCAACCTAACTTTATCCTCACTAATAAAAATAAAAGAATGTCAGGAGGTCAAGCATCTAGCAATAACAAGCACAAAAGCTGCCTGATCTTGGACCCGAGAAGTCAAAACCCAGCACTACTGCTGAACTGTAAATACGTTCAACGCAGCAGTCATTTTGATAAAAGCAATACCATTGTCAGCTGATAGATTATACTGTGAGGCAGCTCAAAAGATATATTCTCTGAGGATTTCAAAAATCCCTTGGTGTCATGGTGGAGTAATGCTGTGCGTCACAGAATGGTAGGATATGCCTTTGTGCCCACAATTTCCACAAGCCATTTTCCTAACTGTGACCCATTCCACCAAGGAAGATTATAGGCAAAAGTCTCCCCACAAGGAACACTGAGGACAGATTACCATTACCCCAAAGTCCTTGCTGGTGGCCAACTAGAGGAGCCTCATTAACAGGTCAGCTGAGCGCCTCAGCTACAAAATCAAATGAAACTTGGCGAATGGTGAGAAAAATGATAATGTAAAGTGGGGCGGGGAACAACCATAAGATACAGGGCATAAGAATCTACAACAAGCGGTTCAGAAAGCTTGCCAAGACTCCTTGATAAAGTTTACACAAGTCTTCTTCTTGTTCTCTGTTCCAATTCAGAATTTTATACGGTTGTCAGGGTCTAGGTCTGGAAACAGGCTAAACTTAATGATGATAATTCAACTGAGGCATTTAACTCACTTCCCATAATCACTCATCTCCATACAGCTACAGATGGATCTCCAGGGACTGAAGAACATAATCAGATCTTTTTTTTGGTTGACACAGGGATAATGCAAGAAAAATCTCCTTTAAGGAAATAGCTTAATTTATTAATAAATAAAGCAAAACCAAAGCCTCAAAACCTTAAGAAACAAGCTCTGTTCTGTTGAAGGGTCATGAGGACTCGAAACGTCAACTTTGCTCTTCTCTGCCGATGCTGCCAGACCTGCTGAGTTTTTCCAGGTATTTCTGTTCTTGTTTTGAAGCTCCAATGCTTACTGTAGTCTGATTACAGATTCCACAGCTATTGCCATTCCACTCACCAACGACAACATCAAATTTGCACTCCTTTTCACTAAGTTTTAGTTATTAGTTATCTCGGAGGTGCCAAGAAAACGTATCTTTTGGTTTGTAATCCAGCCATTTCCTAAATGTCATTGTGGTGTGAGAGAGGCAATTCTCAGCTCAATTTGGTAACAGTAAGTGATCCAGACAGCAAACAAGGGATAGTTCCAAACAAACTTCCAAGATGATAGTACTAATCCCAGGGTTATAGTGATAGGTGTGGAGATTTCTGAACACTCAGTCACAGTAAGGAAGTTGATTTGTACTGGGAAAGTCCTATTGTATTGAAATAAACTATCATAGCATTCATAGTCATAAAAGGTGGGAAAATAGACCCAGGCAACTACAGATTCTTGAGGGGTAACTTAAACCCCCCAAAACCAGGCAGTTTGGGCCAAGTAGGATATCAAAATTTTTTAAATCTCAAACTTGAGCCCAACCCCCTTCAAACCCACCCCCTCTAGTTTTAACAGAGTTGGCACAGCAGTGTCAGTGGAGTCAGGGGAAGGTTTGGATGGGCAGCCATCCCACTTCCAGGAGGCAGCTGACTCATTTAATTATTTTAATGAGCTTCCATGCCGCAGGTTTTGTCTCTCTTCCTGCTCTGATGCTGGTCAGCCAGATTCCTGAAGCCTCAGGAAACCCGGCAGATCAAGGGAGGTGAGGACTGCTGTGTAGAAGAGGTAAGGGGCTTTCAACACTACTTGTAGGTCAGGAGGAGGAGTGTTCCACCCCTAAACTTCCCGTCTACCCAGTCTTCGGGATTCCTCCAACTATTGAAACACCCCTGAAATCACTGTTCACAACCCCTGCAATCATTGTCCCCCACTAACACCCAATCTCTCTCCATCATCACCCACGCTTCCGTGATTGCCCCCCACTGTCGAAACCACACCGTTTCCTGAGCAGCAGGAAACATATCTGTTCCTGAGGTGCAGCCTTTGCTACAGGGATCCAAGCTTGTCAATCAAGTTGGCTTCTAGGCAGGGCTAAAAATAGCACAAGCATGCTGTGCAGCATTCTGGGAAACCTGTTTCCTGAACTCCTCCCCCCACCCCCCGTCCTCAACTTGGAAATCCCACCCCAGTAAATATCAGGGCCTTGATCTTTCATCAAAAACTGATCATCAAAAGCAGATTTGGGAACAGCATGTACTGTAAGTAGCAACCAACAAGCTTCACATGGGAAATATTATAAACATCCTTGCCCCTTTTTGTGGAAGTGACATTCTAATGAGCTCTGGAAGGCCTTAGGATATGGCATACCTTGACTTATGGCCAATGATCCTCATGGAGGTCTGCTACAGAGGCTAAAAGCAGTGGGAATCCACAGGAAATTTGAATATCAATAAGAAATTGGGTCAATGAAAGTGTGTTTTTTGGGAAGTGAAGTTGAGATGGCGAGAAGTGTTGAGTGGAAAGTTCCATGAATGGTGTAAGGTCCTCTACTAGTGGTTCCTAACTTACATCAACAACTTAGATTCAGAAAGTTAATCCAAACTGGTCAATTTTGACGTCACTAAACTGGGGGAGGTGGAGTAGCCAAATCTGATGAGACAGCCATGGACATGCAAAAGGAGTTGGATAAAATATGTAAATGGACAGAACAGTGGCAGAAATTTAGTACAAAACAAAAACAGAATTACCTGGAAAAACTCAGCAGGTCTGGCAGCATCGGCAGAGAAGAAAAGAGTTGACATTTCGAGTCCTCATGACCCTTCAACAGAATTGGGTGAATCCAAGGAGAGGGGTGAAATATAAGCTGGTTTAAGGTTGGGGGGGGGGGGGGAAAGAAGTGGAGGGGGTGGTGTGATTGTAAGGACAAGCAAGCAGTGATAGGAGCAGATAATCAAAAGATGTCACAGACAATGGAACAAAAATGTGTTGAAGGTGTTATAGGTAAATATAAGGTACTGTACACTGGCAAAACAAAATAGGTTATGAGTGGTACATTGTGTTAACTCATAAAACTGACCTGTCTCCTCTACACTAGAGAGACCAAACGCATACTGGGTGACCGCTTTGCAGAACACTTTGCTCAGTCCACAAACATGACCCTGAACTTCGGGTCACTTGCCACTTAAATTCACCACCTTGCTCTCAGGCTCACATTTCTGTCCTTGGCCTGCCACAATGTCCAGTGAAGCCCAACAGACGCTGATGGAACAGCATCTCATCTTTTGATCAGGCACTTTACTGCCTTCTAGACTCAACACTGAGTGCAGCAACTTCAGATCACGAACTCTGCCTTCTATTCTGATTTTTTTCCCCACTCTGCACCTTGTTCTCATGTTTTCACTTTAAGCCAGTGCTTAGTTTTATTCTGCTGGTAACACATTCTGCGATTTGCTCTCAGACAGTGCTGACCTTTATCCTGCTATTAACACCTACTCTGGACCAATGCTTTGTGCTTTTAATACTATTATTACCACTCCTTTTACCTTGTGTTCTGTGAAATCTTTGTCATTTAATCTCCCTCACTCTAAACTATCGCTGACCATTTCTTTTGCTCCACCTGCTCCTCCCCCCTTTTTTAATAGCGTAAAACCCATCACACTACTCTCTTCGGTTCTGAAGAAGAGTCATATTGGACTCAGAACATTAACTCTGGGCAGAATCGTCCCGGATTTGCACTAAGTGCTGTAGCGGGCGGGAAAAAGAACGCTTTACCTGCCGGTTGCAATGACGGCTTCTCACCCCATATTGTGCCAATCCTGCCTTATTAATCATTCGTTTCCGGGAAACACGCCATTTTGATGGTGGGCAGGCTCTCATTTCCCTGGGACACCACGTCGCCACTTCCTCTAGCCGGGCACCACATTTAAAGTGCAGTCGCGCACACACCTCTCAGTGCTTCCAGCCCAGGACTGCTGCAGAGAAGACATGGTCCCAAAAGGTAAGAAGACTGGTGACCCCGATTCAGTGATGCGTCCCTGAAACACTTTTTGGATGCCGTGGAGGCCTGACACGATGCCCTGTACCCTGACTCTGGCCACACGAGGTCCAGCAATCTCACCGCTCCGGCTTGGTAGGCAATAGCAGTGGTGATCAGTGCCAATGTTGCACAGAAGAGGTTGGCCATCCAATGCAGAAAAAGGATGAGTGATCTCATCTGTGCCGCCAGGGTAAGGCAACCATCTCATCACTCTGAACTCAAACACTCAAGCTCATCACACATTCACTGGCATATCACTCACTCCAGCTCAAGGGACATCACAACTCACTCTCTTACACACACCCTCACATCTTCATCTGGCCTCATCTCTTCTGCAGACTGCCTCCTCAGCCCTCACCATCTTGAGGTCACTTGCACATATCAACTTGTGCCCCCACACACACTCTGGGATACCCTCCTTCCCCAGTACAGCCCTCGCCCTGCAGCCTCTTCCCTTGCCTGAGGCCACTTCTCCAGCTTCCCCAAGCAAGCCCTAGCCCTGCAGCAATAGAAAAGCCACCCACGCTTTACAGCTGGTCTGGTAGGGAGAGACCTGCCCGTGAGCCCCCCTAAAAGCGATGTGCTGCTGTCTGCGAAGCCTGGCGCTTATGACTGTGAGTGCTTCCCAAAGGAAGGTCGGCAAACAAGCCTCAAAGTGAAGTGCAGGTCACCATCTGCATGTCATTTATTTACAGCTGTGTAACACATTGCTGTGCATTCACGCCCATCTGACGTGCTCAGATGATCCAGTGTGGGGGAATGATTCCAGCAGTTGTATTGCAATGAAGTTCCTGACATCCAATGGCTGGAAATGCGGCCCACCATTGCCAGGCAGAGCTAACGATTGCAAACTGATTTCACAACATTGTGAAACCGAATTCTCGATGTATTGTCTGGTAACGCCGCCAAACAAGCCCACCACCAATGGGCACGGAAAATTCCACCCTCTGTTTCTCTCTCCACAGATGCTGTCAGACCTGCTGAGTATTTCCAGCACCTTCTGTTATTATTTCAGATCTCCAGCATCCGCAGTAGTTTGCTTTTATACCTGTACCAGCTTGTTTCAAATATTTTTGTGGGGTCAGGGTTGAATTGCAAGCATAGACTGCAGAAATTGGGCACTTTATTGCTGAAAGAAAGCAACTGAGGGAGGATCTTAAAAAGAGATATATAAGCCACAGGATAAACTTTTAATTTGCGGCCTTGGGCATAAAACAGGCATTATAAATCACAGTACATTATAGAAAGTATCTGATTTTCACTTCAATTGATTTTGTTTTGTGTTGTTATCCCTAGTAATGTCAAGAATCCACACCTTCTCCTGGTCCATCACTGTAACTTTGGTGAAAGCTCAGCGGAGGTTCCACTTATACCTGTAAACATCAGGTCTCCACGGAAGCTAACAGTGCAGAGCAGAAAAAACTCCAAGGAAATGCCCACCATAAGTGCTACAGAAAAGGTAAATCCAGAGTACTATATCTAGAGGAATCTGGGACAAGGTGGCCATAGGATTGAGCCGAGAAAAACAAATTTGGGCTTCATCTAGGCATTGCTGTTCATGCAAAGAGAGATAGTAGCATAATGAAGGCAAAACCATTGTATAAATTTAAGAAAGATTTAGAGCCTATAATGGAGGACTTTGTGCTGTGCTGGGGGGTGGGGGGTGGGCGGTTGGAGAAGGAGGTGATTATCCATTTGTGGGTACAATGGATGGGCACCAGATGTATATGTATGAGCAGCAACATCCAGTTTCCTTGGCAGAAAGTTCAGGAGATTTTGAAAATGGGCCTCGTTTTCTTACAAACGGCAGAGTTTTGAATGTTCGCAGGCAGCTTGCCGATTGGAAGGGTCGGAAACCCAGCAGAAGACCCCAAGCCAGAAGTAACAAGTTAAGGAGAGAGGATTCAATCGGGGGGGGGTCTGGGGGGTGGTTTGTTGCATAGACGGGTCAGCAGCTAGGGGACAACATTTTAGTGGGGCCGGAGGGAGTGTTCAGACTCCATCACTGGCACCTCAAAATTGCACTGGGATCCTATGGGCAGAATTTTCTGGCTGGCGTGCGGGTGGCAGAGCACAGCAGCGGGACGCACGCCCGCCATTAAATAAAGGCCTCGTTAAGGCCCTTAACTTGCCAATCGTCGACGATTTTGAGGGGCCCGTGCGAACTTCGGCTCGGCGCAAGGGCCCAACGGGCAGGCAGGGAGGTGATTTTTTTTGACAAACCTCATCCAGTGGCGGGATGAGGTTTGATCGTAGTTTTAAAAACGTTTAATAAAGTTTTTGTTTATGTCGTTAACATGCCCCTTCTGGTGTGACATTTTCACATGAGGGGGACGTGTTAATTAATTTTTTATTGCTCTATTTTTTATATTTGCCAGCCCTTTTAGTGATCTCCCTGAGGCAGCACTTTGCACGTGCACGAAAGAGTGCACTCTCGCAGTTGGGGAATTCCTCCCCCCACCCACACAGCAAGTGCAAAGCGCTACCCGTCAGGCGGTACGCTGAGCGGGCCTTAATTGGCCCGCCCACTTAAAAATGGCGGCCCGTTTTGGCGGCAGCGATTGGCTGCCTGCCCGCCGCCGAGTCGGTCAGACCCGCCTGCCCATCAAGGGCAAAACTCTGCCCCATGTATAGCATATTACAAAAAGGCTCCCACATGAAAGAGGTGGATTCTGGACTGAGCTGGTGAGGACAGTGGGGCTGATCTGGAATGGGAATAGAGCAGGTGGCACTGTGCTGTTACTTTTCAGGGCTTAGCTGCCCTATTTCTGCCAGGCGTAGGCCCTTAAAAACACCTCCTTAAAAACAGCTTTTGTGTTACGCCTGTGAAAAATTGCCACAGCACTGCATACTGATAATCACAGAGTGGGAAATGTCAGTTATTGTTTATTTTCCTGGAATTTCAGTCTTATAAATTCCATTTATTGCTGATCTAACAGTTTACTTATTCACATGGTTTATGATAATCATGATGGAGGAGTTAACAGATGGCCCAATAATCAAGTGCTTCATATATTATTATAACACAATATTATAATATCAGTAGCCACTAGAAAGGAGGAATTTCCAACTGGAAACTTGTTTTTAATTCAAGTTCCTGTGTGGACTTTGGCCTTTTATCTTTGATTCAAAAATGAATGCAGGCCATGAGAAGTGGGGGAAGGGAAGAATTGCTCTAATGAGGAGATTTATTTTAACTCATTAACTAGAACGTATCACCATGATGTCACTTGTTATAGCCCACATCCACTCTGCACAGCTGCCGTCTGGTGCCTTCCCAGGTCTACAAACTGCTGTGGGAATGATGCCAAATGGCATGTCTATACATTGAATGAGATAAACAGCAAGTTCCTAAGAGGGGCAATGACCCATATATCAATGTGTATGGATGTTGTGATTTAAATCCATGTTCTGCAACTATGTCAAAGCTTCCTCTTTTCTGTATTTTAAAGAATTCATGACTACAGCTAAGAAAAATAAATACGCCATTTTGCACAGAAGACATATTCAGGTAATTATTTATAGATTACAAACTATAGCCCAATTGAGTAATGATTAGAGATTGAGGGGACACAACCACATTTTGTCCATGACAGTACTCCTCTTATTTACACTGACAAGAAAAATAAAAATGAATGTCTTCTCCAAGAACTACTCAGCTCAAAAAGCACTGTAACTGATTTCTCTTAATAAAGATATCTTCAAATTGTATCAAAATATTTATAATAATAAAACATTACTATCTGCCATTGATTTTGAGAGTGGACAGACTGTTGAAAATCTTATTGCATACCTTGTTTGTAAATTAGAATCGCCTTTTTTTTAAATATACAAACATACAAACTAAGAACAGGATTAGGCCATTCGGCCCTTCGAGCCTGCTCCATCATTCAATAAGATCATGGCTGATCTGATTTTAACCTCAACTCCATATTCCTGCCTACCTGCAGTAACCTTTCACCCTCTTGCATATCAAGAATTATCTACCTCTGCCTTAAAGATAGTTAAAGATTCTGCCTCCACCGCCTTTTGAGGAAGAGTGTTCCAAACACTCATGACCCTCCGAGAGAAAAAATTCTCCCCATCTCTGTCTTAAATGTGTGACCCCTTATTTTTAAACAGTGACCCCTAGTTCTAGATTCTCCCAATAGAGGAAACATCCTTTCCACATCCACCCTGTCGAGACCCCTCAGGATCTTATATGTTTCAATCAAGTCGCCTCTTACTCTTCTAAACTCCAACAGATACAAGCCTAGCCTGTCCAGCCTTTCCTCATAAGACAACCTGCCCATTACAGGTATTAGTCGAGTAAACCTTCTCTGGACTGCTTCCAATGCACTTACATCATTTTTTAAATAAGACCAATACTGTACACAGTACTCCAGATGTGGTCTCACCAATGCCCTGTATAACTGAAGCATAACCTCCCTACTCTTGCATTCAATTCCCCTCACAATAAACGATAACATTCTATTAGCTTTCCTAATTATTTGCTGAACCTGCATTCTAACCTTTTGCAACTAATGCACTTAGGCACACAGATCCCTCTGTATCTCAGAGCTCTGCAATCCCTTATTTAGATAATATCCTCCTTTTTATTCTTCCTGCCAAAATGGACAATTTCATATTTCTCCATATTATACTCCATTTGCCTGATCTTTGCTCACTCACCTATCTATATCCTTTTATACCCTTCTTATGTCCTCTTCTCAAATTACCTTCCTACCTATCTTTGTGTCATCAGCATATTTAGCAACCATAGCTTCAGTCCCTTCATCCAAATCACTTATACACACTGTAAAGAGTTGAGGGCCCAGTACGTTGGACTTCGCTCATTACATCTTGCCAACCAGAAAATGACCCATTTATGCTTACTCTCTGTTTCCTGTTGGCTAACATGAGCTTTTTTTTCCACAATAACCTTTGATGTGGCACTTTATCAAATACCTTCTGAAAATCTAAGTACAGTACATCCACTGGTTCCCCTTTATCCACGGCACATGTTACTTCTTCAAAGAACTCCAATAAATTGGTTAAACATGATTTCCCTTTTATGAAACCATATTGACTCTGCCTGATTACAATGAATTTCTCTGTGCCTTGTTATAACGTCTTTAATAATAGCTTCTATGACAGACATTAAGCTAACTGGCCTATAGTTTCCTGCTTTCTGTCTCCCTCCCTTTTTGAATAAAGGAGTTACATTGGCTATTTTCCATTCCAATGGAACCTTCCCCAAATTTAGAGAATTTTGAAAAACTAAAACCAGAGCATCAACTAACTCACTAGCCAAAACAAAAACAGAATTTCCTGGAAAAACTAAACAGGTCTGGCAGCATCGGCGGAGAAGAAAAAAGTTGACGTTTCGAGTTCTCATGACTCTTCAACAGAACTGAGTGAAATTAAGAAAGGGGTGAAATATAAGCTGGTTTAAGGTGGGGGGAGAGAAGTGGGTGTGGGGGGTGGGGGTGTGGTTGTAGGGACAAGCAAGCAGTGATAGGAGCAGATAATCAAAAGATGTCACAGACAAAAGAACAAAGAGGTGTTGAAGGTGGTGATATTATCTAAACGAATGTGCTAATTAAGAATGCATGGCAGGACACACAAGATATAGCTCTAGTGGGGGTGGGGTGGAATAAGACTAATCTGGCATAAAAGGTATAGATTTAAAATAATGGAAATAGGTGGGAAAAGAAAAATCTATATAAATTATTGGAAAAAACAAAAGGGAGGGGGAAGAAACAGAAAGCGGGTGGGGATGGAGGAGGGAGTTCAAGATCTAAAGTTGTTGAATTCAATATTCAGTCTGGAAGGCTGTCAAGTGCCTAGTCGGAAGATGAGGTGCTGTTACTCCAGTTTGCATTGGGCTTCACTAGAACAATGCAGCAAGCCAAGGACAGACACGTGGGCAAGAGAGCAGGGTGGAGTGTTAAAATGGCAAGCAACAGGGAGGTTTGGGTCTTTCTTGCGGACAGATCACAGGTGTTCTGCAAAGCGATTGCCCAGTTTGCGTTCGGTCTCTCCAATGTAGAGGAGACCGCATTGGGAGCAACGAATACAGTAGACTAAGTTGGAGGAAATGCAAGTGAAATGCTGCTTCACTTGAAAGGAATGTTTGGGCCCTTGGACAGTGAGGAGAGAGGAAGTGAAGGGGCAGGTGTTGCATATTTTGCGTTTGCATGGGAAGGTGCGGTAGATGGGGGTTGAGGAGTAGGGGGTGATGGAGAAATGGACCAGGGTGTCCCAGTGGGAACGATCCCTACGGAATGCTGCCGGGGGGTGTGAAGGGAAGATGTGTTTGGTGGTGGCATCATGCTGGAGTTGGCGGAAATGGTGGAGGATGATCCTTTGAATGCGGAGGCTGGTGGGGTGATAAATGAGGACAAGGGGGACCCTATCATGTTTCTGGGAGGGAGGAGAAGGTGTGAGGGCAGATGCGTGGGAGATGGGCCGGACACGGTTGAGGACCCTGTCAACGACTGTGGGTGGAAAACCTCGGGTAAGGAAGAAGGAGGATATGTCAGAGGAACTGTTTTTGAAGGTAGCATCATCAGAACAGACGCGACGGAGGTGAAGGAACTGAAAGAATGGGATGGAGTCCTTACAGGAAGCGGGGAGTGAGGAGCTGTAGTCTGTCCGGCCCATCTCCCGTGCATCCGCCCTCACGCCTTCTCTTACCTCCCAGAAACATGATAGGGTCCCCCTTGGCCTCACTTATCACTCCACCAGCCTCCACATTCAAAGGATCGTCCTCCACCATTTACGCCAACTCCAGCATGATGCCACCAAACACATCTTCCCTTCACCCCCCCTGGTGGCATTCCATAGGGATCGTTCCCTCTGGGACACCCTGGCCCACTCCTCCATCACCCCCTACTCCTCAAACCCCACCTACGGCACCTCACCATGCAAACGCAAAAGATGCAACACCTGCCCCTTCCCCTCCTCTCTCCTCACTGTCCAAGGGCCCAAACACTCCTTTCAAGTGAAGCAGCATTTCACTTGCATTTCCCCCAACTTAGTCTACTGCATTCGTTGCTCCCAATGCGGTCTCCTCTACAATGGAGAGACCAAACGCAAACTGGGCAACCGCTTTGCAGAACACCTGCGGTCTGTCCACAAGAAAGACCCAAACCTCCCTGTTGCTTGCCATTTTAACACTCCACCCTGCTCTCTTGCCCACATGTCTGTCCTTGGCTTGCTGTATTGTTCCAGTGAAGCCCAATGCAAACTGGAGGAACAGCATTTCATCTTCGAACTAGGCACATTACAGCCTTCCAGACTGAATATTGAATTCAACAACTTTAGATCTTGAACTCCCTCCTCCATCCCCACCCACTTTCTGTTTCTTCCCCCTCCCTTTTGTTTTTTCCAATAATTTATATAGATTTTTCTTTTCCCACCTATTTCCATTATTTTAAATCTGTACCTTTTATGCCCGCTTAGTCTTATTCCACCCATCCCCACTAGAGCTGTACCTTGAGTGCCCTGCCATCCATTTTTAATTAGCACATTCGTTTAGATAATATCACCACCTTCAACACTTCTTTGTTCTTTTGTCTGTGACATCTTTTGATTATCTGCTCCTATCACTGCTTGCTTGTCCCTACAACCATATCCCCACCCCCCACCCCCACTTCTCTCCCCCCACCCCCTCCACCTTAAACCAGCTTATATTTCACCCCTTTCCTAATTTCACTCAGTTCTGTTGAAGGGTCATGAGGACTCGAAACGTCAACTTTTTTCTTCTCTGCCGATGCTGCCAGACCTGCTGAGTTTTTCCAGGTAATTCTGTTTTTGTTTTGGATTTCCAGCATCCGCAGTTTTTTGTTTTTATCTCACTAGCCACTTCTTTTAAGACCTAGGATGAAATCCATCAGGACCCAGGAACTTGTCAACCCACAGTTCCAACAATTTGCTAAGTACCACTTCCCTGGTGATTGCAATTTTCTTGAGTTCCTCCCTCTCTTCCAATTCCTGATTTACAGCTATTTCTGGGATGCTACGTGTATTCCCTATAGTGAAGACTGATACAAAATACCAGTTAAATTCATCTGCCATCTCCTTATTTTCCATTATTAATTCCCCAGACTCACTCTCTGTGGGACCAACATTCACTTTGTTAACTCTCTTATTTTTAAAATATCTGTAGAAACTCTTACTATAACTGTTCACATTTCTAGCTAGCTTTCTCTCATACTCTAATTTTTCCCTCCTTATGAATCTTATAGTCATTTTTTGATTTTTTTAATATTCTATCCAATCTTCTGACTTGCCACCCATCTTTGCGCAATTATATGCTTTTTCTTTAGGTTTGATACTATCTTTAACTTTTTTAGTTAACCACAGATGGTGGGTCCTCCCCTTGGGATTTTTCTTTTGCACTGGAATGTATCTATTCTGTGAATTCTGAAATATCCCCTTAAATGTCCGCCGCTGCATCTCTATTGTATGGATGGTGATATAAGCACAAGACACGGTGGTTTATTTGCTTGATGATATTTTAATGTTCAAGATACTTAAGGGAACAGACAAAGTGAACCTCGACAATATGTTCACATTGTCACAAGCCCTAGAATCAGAGGACATATCTGAAGCTTAGAAAGGGAAAGAGGCGCAGACTGTTTAGATTGCATGCTTCACAAAGAGGGCACTGAGGGTGTGAAACAGAATACCGTGGGAGGCAGTGACAGCAGACAGTGTTGGGAATATTAAAGGAGATATTGAGGGTATGGAAATTGAAGAGTTTTGTACTTTCCTATGGTCCTATGATTTCCTGCAGCATTTTCAACACAAAATATGAATACTTTCAAAAATTGAGTGCACAACTACATGAGGAAAATAGTGAATAGGCATAATATAGTCTCAAGTGCAAGGAGAGGTAATGGGAAATAACTAAGAATAGTACAGCCTCAATACAAAAAAACTAGGTTGGCAAATGGCAAATTAGGAACGACCAGATTTCCTGTTTCATGCAAAATCCTTCTTTTTCCCACAACTCTATTAAGGTCCAAGATGCCTCAGGACTTGAATATTGCACTCATATCTGGGATGCTCTGCACTCTTAGCCAAAACACATACAAAAAAAAATCACCTTATCAGATTTATAATTCTTTTTAACCTCTCTCTTGTTCACAATCTGTCTTATCTCTCTGTATTAGCAAACTACCATGATCAGTACATGATCTGAAATTTCTTCTGTCAATCATCTAATGTTCCAAATGTGTCATTCCATGTGAGTAATCATTTTTGTCTCTCCAAATTTAAAATCAAGATTCTTAAAACCAACTCGCTTATTCATCCCAGGGCCTTAAGAGTGTACCATTTCTTATCACCAGTCTACCTACAAGCTTTCAAAGCCCAAGCCTGGCATTATCTAAACAGAACTTCTTGATTTATCTCGCTGTCACTTTGACTGCTTTCAGCCATGGTGGCTTCAATTGTTCTTCACATTGCTTTCAAGCCAACAGTTCTAATGCACAAAGCAGATGGGGAAATGAAGTGCTAGAGAAACTACATTCCCAATGGGTAAGAGATGAGGAGAAAATGAATTGAGTAGAGCAGTCCTGATGCACAGATGAGCAGGGAGATGAATTCACAATAGTAAGAAAATGAATTGGGGGTGGTCCAACTTTAATGCGTAATATGTACGTGACTAATGGAATACCTTGGAAGCAGTACAATAACAATAAATAAAATGCATGAACAGATATGGAATAGGGTAAAACCTGGTTCCTATTGAGGAAAGAATGGAGAAATAATGAATTGGACATACTATAATTCTAATGCAGATAATAATAAAGAAACAGTGATGTAAAATAAACATCAGCCAAAGCTACAGTACAATTTCCCCAGTACAGTAAATATGTAGAAATGGAAGATGCCTTGCTATTAAAATTGCTTAATGCTATTTATGTTCATTATAGAGATATGCATCTTTTATTTGAAAACAGAGATTGTCAGGGGTGTATTATTTATTTTTGCACTGCCTATGGTTCTTGCAAATCACTGAACCAGTGTTTAGGGCAAAGGGCAGAGGTCAGTGGTGTGAACACAGAAGCTCCTGCATTCCTGAAAATGACCTCCACTGTGCAAACTTGAATAAGCACATAATGGACCATGGAGTCAGGTAGGCTCATAGATCAAGTAAACATAAATTACAGGGTTTTGTGAGACACTAGAGCTTTGAATCCCAAAAGGTATTATAAGTGCTTTAATTTAACCCTCATATTCCACTGCCAAAATGAATTTATACTTACTGTAAATCATATTGGTATCATCATTACCATTCATAATAGTGTAACATTTACACCTGTGACTTTAATGTTAGAAGGCAGTGACAAAATGTTGAACATATAAGTTACAACAGAAACTTGCAGGTCGTAAAGATTTCTGCCAAGTTATACTTTACACACTAGATCACCTCCTCCATCCCTACAACCCTCTCAGATCCCAATGCTCATCCAATTTTAGTCTCTTGAGCATCCCTGATTTTAACTGCTTCACCACTGGTGGGCTTTACTTTAGTTGCCAAGACCCAAAGCCATAAAATTACCTCCCTGAACCTCTCAGACTCTCTTTCCTCCTTTATGCTCCTTTAAACTTACCTCTTTTACCACATTTTTGGTCATGTGTTTTAATACCTCTTTATGTGGCTCGGTGTTACATTTTGTTTGATAATGCTCCTCTGAAGCACCTTGGAACATTTTTCCATGTTAAAGGTGCTATGCTACACAAATGCAAGCTGTTATTGATAGTAATATGTTTGAAACATAATCCACCTGCAATATTGTAAACAATGTTAGTGTTATTAAAACAGCAGTTGTAACTATCGGTAATAGTCATTCCTTTCCAATCTTCAGAAATAATTTTCTCCTTTACATCAATGTTCTCCTCTTCACTGCTGCTGACATTAGCTTACTCTGGGACATTGGCTCATGAGTATTGACTGTCCTCCAACACTTTGGTAAAACAGCTATTCTTCATGTGTGCCTCACCTCGTCCTCACCTGTCATCCATAAATTTGTATTGCAGCTTCCCACACTGCTATTCAACACACACCTGAGTACTTCCTGGTCCTCATGGCTCAGTTACACACTGGACAGCACATTGACTGAGTCACCAGAACCCTTGCTTTAGTCCCTCTAAACTACTGTTTGCTCAATTTTCCAGCTTAGTACATTTAAGAAGTGAAACAATCCAGTGTATTTGACAAAGGCTAGTTGGCAGCACAGTCAGTAGAATGTCTGCCTCCCATATTTGAGGTTCTGAGGCTGTCTGGAATTCAAGCTAGTCTGCAACTGCTGCAAGAGAGTCATTAGTTTGCCACTGGGTTACTGGACCTTGAGATGAAGAGCTGTGCTGCAGAGTGGAACTCACACAGTTGATACACACCCCTACAAGAGCACCTGCTGTCAACCAATCATGCAGCACCAAGAAGAGTGACCGCATAGATGCTCCTGCCTGAGGTCATGCTGCCCTCCTACAAGGGGCTACACATCACAGTGAATCACATGGGGGAGATGATGAGAGAGAGAGGGAGACAATAGATCACAAATGTGCCATATTTAAAACATTTGGAAATTGTACAATAGAATTGTGTTAACCTCTGAAGCATGTATATTGCCATCAGGGTTTAAGATCTTTTCAACCACTTGCTAAATGAAGTATATGAAGAGCATGGTAAGTGCATGTGTACTTTTGTGTGTGTTCTTAATTAAGTTACTAAAGCAGAAAGGTCACTCCCCCTGCACAGTAATTCCACAGCGTTTGCTGTCATCTTGTCAGCCTGCCTCATGTATTACTTTAATTAGGAGGATAGATATAGCCTACCCATTTCCCTCAACATTAGGACTTTACCTTAAATGTCACACTTTCCAGGATTTGTATTTTACAGCCTTTTACTAATGGAGCTGTACCCTTTGCTCAACCGCTCTGACACATTACTAATGTACATGCTCAAAAGCTATTAGAAGAAAAATAGGAGAAAAGAAAAGGGTTTCTACCTCTTAATTAGGCACGACAGGAAAGTACTTCATGCTCTGACCCATCACACAATACAAGCCCTCCTAAATTGCAGTTTTAAATACTGTTGCTATGGTAACCACGTACCATAGTGCTCTACCTATATTAACGAGATTGCACAAAGTAAGTGCAATTTTATACAACTAAGTCTGTATGCAAGAACAGTTCTGATGTACTTTAAAAGGTGGGAACAGATTTGTGAATATATTATCTTCTTCTCACACTTCATCCGATTGACTTGTTCCAGTGCAGTCACTACAGACCATCTGAACGATAAATTAATAATTAGCTAGAAGGGGCAATTCAATCATTGCTGATCTGGGTCCTAACTACGCAGAAGCAGGTTGAAAGGTCCAGTTCAGAGAGGGTGGCAGGTTTCTCAACTCACTCTATTTCAACCAGTCAACATCAGTAGGAAAACAGTTCCACATGGAATAGGAAGAATGGAACAATGCATATCTCTTTTAACACATTCACCCTATGCTGATCTACAAGAGATTTGTACAGTGCCTGTGCCACAACTGTGATGCAATATACATATTGTAACAACAACAACAAAAAAAACACCCAAATGTAGTCCAGATAAAGTAATGTTCAGATTTCTGGACGGAAAGCTCCCACTTTCTAGGTTACACATGTACGTGCTCCGCGCAGTTTAAACTAATACACAAATCAGGTCTTGACAGTCTCGCCAGGAGGGGTGACACTATTTAGTGGGGAAAATGTTTGACATGCTAAACGAAGCCTCCAAAGCAAATTGTTTGCATGAATATCTGCCCCTTCCCCTTTATCGCCGGTTTTCAAAATATTATCGCCCTGCTCTTTTGCCGGGGTGCAGGGTGGTGGTGTTAGTGAATCACCTACCCCTCAGCTGGACTGTATAAAGTACGTATCTGAGGCAGCAGTTGGGATGTTAGAATGTGGGGCGGTATTGCAGACAGTAGCGCCTTAGGTTAAGTACCTATGCATTTCATCAATACACAGCTGTGACCATTTTGACACTGGTAATAAACACAGACACACACACAGTTAACCAGGCATTCGAGGGAACAAGCGCGTACAGGAGCCCTTAAAGAGAGCTGCAACTTGCCGAAAATGAACGCAGGGATACTGACCTAACGCACGAAACCATTCATCTATCTATCCACTTGGGATTTGTATTTTTCGCCCCAAAACCCTCTTTCTCTTCCTCCTCCTCCAGTGTTATCCCCCATTGTGTACACTTGCCTGTGGGCTCATCTGCCGCTCTGAAAACTGAGACCAACAAATCACGAGCCTAACATTATTGGTACCAGGTTTTTGGTTCATTTCGAAGGCTATTTGACATGATTCCATCCACGCCGATCAATCCATGTGGCTTGACGTGATTTTTTGTTTATGAAAGGGAAAAGCTTTGTTCAAAGCACTGAGACTGACGTACCCCGTGAGTCCGAGGTAAGAAACTCAAATTCTTCTTACCTGTGAAGAAGTACGTTGAAGATTTTAATCCGAACATGTTCCTCTCAGCACATCCTTGTCATGGTGAGAAGAGAAATAACCCTAGGGGAGATTTTTTTAATTGCAGGAGGGTGGGTAGTGGGGAGGGGTGGGGGCAAGGGAAACTTGATAATTCTACGAACAAAGCATTCGTGAGGTTTCTTCGCTGGCGAGCACAGATTCGCTCGCAAGGTACAGACCGATGAAGAAAAAGGCTTCTGCTGCCCTCTTAAGTCAGCTGGACGTCCCCGACACACACGCAGAACAAACAAAAACAAGAAGGAACCGAATGATGCGGGAAGTCAAGCGGCAGCATGAAGACACATTGAGGAGGAGGAGGAGGGGGTCCGGTTCCTCACTGGCTTTCGCTGTTTGAATGAGGGGATGGTATGGTCCCGGTCATAGACTGAGATGGGGGAGGGGAGGGGAGCTCTACTTTCAAACTCTGGGAGACATCAAACTACAAAAGGAGCCCCTGCTGGCCAAGAACCAGAAGGGAAAACAAATATATAATGAACCCGCTCTCTCTCTCTCTCCACAAGATTTCTCTCCAGCCAGCTGCAGGTCAAACTCTTAAACAGCACGGGAGCTGGGTTGCAGCAGAAAACGATACCCTTTTCCCACTTTCCCCTCCTGACTTAGTTCAAATGAGCGAGGTGGTGCTGATAAAGTGAAGGCAGCAACACCTTTTTTTTGAGTGGGGGGTGAGGGGGGGGGGGGTGGTGCTCCAAACGGCACCCGGGGGTGTATAAATATCCTGCTCGAGTTTCACACGACGCGGCTGCGCCGGCCCCCAGGCAATCTTGGTGCTGCTGGCAGAGTGACAAGTGTGTTGAAGCAGCGAGGGCTCGCCCTCACCCTCACCCTCTGTGTGTGTCTGAGCGGCCAGGGGAGGCACACACACACAGACACCGCAGCGCAAACCCCCCTTGCAGCTCCTCCCACTGAACCCTCACTACTTCATACATGGTGTGTTCACCCTTCCCCACGGACCGCACTTCCCGCCTAGTTTCGCACCTCCTCGGCCCTCGTTTATGTCCTCGGTCCCCAGGGTAATTCAGGAAAACGCCGTCAGAACCTAACAATTTGGAAAGGAATGTAGAATGCCTCCCCCCAACCCTCACCATATACACACACTCTCTATCTCTCTTTCCCCTCCTCCCTTTCTCTCGCCTCCAAAGTTTGAGGCTTCACTCAAAGGTCAGGAAACAACCAGCTTGCAGGAGCCCTGAACCAGTGACCCTGTGAAAGTAGAACTCTGAGAGAGCAGGTAATGAAGTGATCCCTTGGAGGTCCCGGGAGACACCAAGTCCTGTACAATCAAAGCACTGTTTGATTTACAGCAGGAGAGACAGCAGACTCCAAGGAAACCGTGAAGGAAACACTGGGCAGATGTCCAGGTCTCTAATAACTCTCTGATCCTGTAGTGAAGAAGTCTTCGAGTAAGAAAAACAGTGGCAACTGATGCGTGACATCCCCCTCGATTGTCATATAGCATGATTTCATCCACAATCTTTACTGAAGGTCGTTTTTGTCCCTGTGTTTAAGAACTTTATTAAGCGTTTGCTCTTTCCTGCAGGTTTTCATGAATGACCTTAGCATGCCAGGCAGTATTTTAAATCTAGTAACACAAAGCTGCCAAATCTGTTTTGATTTAATCCGACAAAAATACTCCAAAAGTTAAAGCAGACCTTTTTGTTATAATTCTGAGCACATGAAAACTTTCTTATTAATTCAACTCAGTGCAGTTCTGCATGGATCTCAATTAGTTCAAATATTTCGAATGCAAATTCACAGAATCACAGTGCAGAAGAGGCCCTTCGGCCCATCGAGTCTGCACCGACTCGTGAGAAACATCTGACCTACCTATCTAATCCCATTTACCAGCACTTGGCCCAGAGCCTTGAATGTTAGGACGTGCCAAGTGCTCATCCAGGTACTTTTTAAAGGATGTGAGGCAACCTGCCTCCACCACCCTCCCAGGCAGTGCATTCCAGACCATCACCACGCTCTGGGTAAAAAAGTTTTTCCTCACATCCCCCCTAAACCTCCTGCCCCTCACCTTGCATTTATGCCCTCTTGTGACTGACCCTTCAGCTAAGGGGAACAGCTGTTCCCTATCCACCCTGTCCATGCCCCTCATAATCTAGTACACCTCAATCAGGTCGCCCCTCAGTCTTCTCTGCTGCAACGAAAACAACCCAAGTCTATCCAAGTTAATGCAGACCACATGCCTCAACCATTTTTACATAAAAACAGAAAGTGCTGGAAATACTCAGCAGGCCTGACAGCATCAGTGGAGGGAGAAACAGAGTTAACATTTTGAGTACCGTATGACTGGAGTCAAATTTGACTTGAAACGTTAACTCTGTTTCTCTCTCCACAGAGGCTGAGTATTTCCAGCACCTTCTGTTTTTATTTCAGATTTCCAGCATCTGCAGTATTTTGCTTTTATCTCCCCATTTTAAGGTTGCGTAGACATTATGTTTTCTATCAGCAATACAACAACTTATAAAGCACTTTCAACATAATAAAATATACCAAAGCGCTTCACCGGAGCACTATAAAACAAAGTATGATACTAACCACATAAGCAGATGGTAGATGAGATGACCTAAAGCTTGGTCAAAGAGGTAGGTTTTAAGTAGTGTCTTAAAGGAGGAAAGGGACATAGAGAGGTGGAGAAGTTTAGGGAGGGTATTCCAGAGCTTAGGTTCTAGGCAACTAGGCCACCAATGGTGGAGTGACTAAAATTGGGAATGTACATGAGGCCAGAATTGGAGGAGCACAGATATCTCGGAGGGTTGTAGGTCTGGAGGAGATTACAGGGATAGTGGGCAAGGCCATGGAGGGATTTGAAAACAAGGATGAAAATTTTAAAATCAAGATGTTGCATGATCAGAAGCCAATGTAAATCAACAAGCACAGGGGTGATAGGAGAGATTTTCTTTTATTTGTTCTTGGGATGGGGCATCACTGGCTAGGCCAGCATTTATTGCTCATCCCTAATTGCCCTTCAGTGGCTTGCTAGGCCATTTCAGAGGGCATTTGAGAGTCAACCACATTGCTGTGGGTCTGGAGTCACATGTAGGCCAGACCACATAAGGGACAGCAGAGGTTTCCTTCCCTAAAGTGCTTAATGAACTTGATGGATTTTTTATGACAATCAATTCATGGCCATCATTAGGCTTCCAATTCCAGATTTTTTATCGCCCCATCTGACATGGTGGGTTTCAACGTGGGGTCCCCAGAGCATTACCCTGGGTCTCGGGATTGCTAAACCAGTAAGAATACCACTACACCACTGCCTCCCCCTAACAAGGTGAGGCACAGAAAGCAGAGTTTTGGATGACCTCAAGTTTACAGAGGGCAGGATGTGGGAGGCCGGCTAGGAGTGCATTGGAATAGTTGAGTCGAAATGTAACAAAAGCATGAATGAATATTTCAGCCATAGATGAGCTGAGACAGGGCAAAGTCGGGCAATGTTACAGAGCTGGAAATAGGTGGTCTTAGTAGAGGCGTGAATATGAGTTGAGAAGCTCATCTTGGGGTCAAATGTGACACCAAGGTGCGAACAGACTGGCTTAATCTCAGACAGTTGCCAAGAGAAGAGATGGAGCTGGTAGTTAGGGAAGAGAATTCAGAGTGGGGACCATAAATAATAATCTACCAACAACTCCTACAGTTAACACAGTGTAGTATGTAGTACAAATTTGTGTTGGCCCCTCATAAAGCTCAAAACAACTGCAGAAATTGAAAACTCAAAGAAAAACAGAAAATGCTGAGAAAAATCAAACAGCTGAAATCAGACAAAGGGCCAACAACTGAAATCTAAACTTGTGTAATAAAAACAGAAAATGCTGGAAATACCCAGCAGCTCACACAATGCCTGTGGAGAGAGATTCTGTTTATATTTCAGATTCCCAGCATCTGCAGTATTTTGCTTTTAACATATTTGTTCTCTCAATAGATGCTGTCTGACCTGTTGAATATTTCCAGCATTTTTTGTCCTTGCTTCTCAAAAGTAATTATTTAGTTATCTGTATATTTTGGCTATGATTGAGCCAAGAAACTAATTTTCAAAATTTTGATGTGAACCACACAATTTCCCTGACCAGACCAGGTCACACCGGCTCAATTTAAGTGCAGGCCTGTACAACAGTGAGATCAACTACTTAGACAACACATGAGAGATGGTCCAATTAACCAATATACTATTTGTAAATTAACTCCTTTTATTGAAAATATGCAAAGGTCCCTATTTTGGATGCATGTACCATCCAATGATGGCAGCTTTTTGAATTGTCCACCATCCTGGCCATTGCCCATGTATTGTAGCTCCCCAGACTGGGAACAGTCCTCACATAAATGCCTGCTGTCATTCTGCCTGCCTCTATGTTCTGTCTGTGTGTTATTCTTTCTCCACTTCTACCTCTCACCCGTCAAATCTCCCCAATTACTGTTTCCTCAACAATGCTGAAAGGATTGCCAAATATTTCCCATTTCCCATAGTGCAATAACCCAGGGGCCTATGCCCAGGGACCCCAGACATCTTCACTATTATGCAGAAAAAACTGGGTACAGCTCCTGAATTCATTTCATTTAGGTATTGTGTGTGACATGATTAACTTTATTATTGATGCAGTGTGTAAACATTTCAGCTGACTAAGCATCTATAATACCTGCATACTAACTAGACTGCTGTATGGTGCTGAAACTTGGACAATATATCAGAAGCAGAAAGGCAGATTGAACTCATTTCATATGCACTGCTTGAAAAAGATCCTTAGGATCCATTGGCAGCATAGAGTCCCCAACACAGAAGTACTGCAGCTTTAGAACTCAGCAAGTATTATTGCAACATTCAAGTAGTACCATCTATGATGGCTAGACCACGTCGTTAGAATGAATGATGTTCACCAACCAAAAGAAGCACCATATTGAGACCGTGATGGTGTCGGTAGGCCCATAGGGCAGCCAAATTTAAGATACAAGGATTCATGCAAGCAAGATAGATAGATCGATAGAGCCAAATTGACTTCAATGACTGGGAACAGTCCGACCGAAGAACTTGGCACTGAAGTCTCCTCAGGATTTTGCAGAAATACATCTTAAAATTGCCGTAGAAAAGCACAATCGCAAGAAGGAGCATGTGGTAGTAGCCCCTGCATCAGCGAATAGTGACCTAGGATGCCCCCACTGCAACTGACAATACCTTGCTCGCATAGGGCTGTTCTCCCTCCCAAAGCCTCACAACAGATAAGCAGAACTGTGAACCATCAGCAATGATGCAAAACCAAAGAATGTAAACATACTACGGATCCATTTATTAAAGCATTTTACTACATACTTGTGTATTAATGGATCAGAGAGCACCAAATATTCTTGGTGCTCAGGGTTCCAAAATCTTAATCTGGCTTTGACTGTATCTCTACCATATGCTTACCATCAAGTCTGTCTTGATGCTGAGCTCAGCAATTTGCACACAGCTTCCTCACAATACAGTTATCAGCAGTTTTCCATAATGGTAAATGTCTGTTCATTATGTTGTCATATTTTTTCTAAACTAACTGAATGCGCATTGAATCATTATTGAAAGTTTGGAATAAAGTACACATAATTATGTTGGTTAGTTTATAAAAACACAGGGCAGAATTTTACCTTTGGCATGCAGGCTTGGTGGGGGCGGGCGGGGGTGGTTGGGAAGCCGGCCGGCTCCTGCGATTGGCAGCGCACTGCAATTTTTTGGCCTGCCCAGCATGAGACGCAGCCTTTGAATGAGCGCGAAGGGGTGGGCGGGGCCGGGGGTTTAATGTCCGCCAGGCCCATTGACGACCCGGTGGCCAAAGCAAATGCGGCCTCGGCAGCCCCTGGAAGGCTGCCACCGAAGGACGTGGAGGTCGCATGTATGGATGCCACCATGAGTGGACACGGCAGGCGGGAGGGCAGGCCGGCGGGGCATCCGGCCCTGCTTTTTTTGGACGAGTGCCTCGCAGCCCTCCTGGAGGAGGTGGCAGCGAGGAGAGAAACCCTTCTCCCAAAGACAGGTGGAGGAGGCCCCCCCCCTTCCCCACCTCACCAAAGAGGCCTGGGAGGAGGTGGCATCCAGGGTCAGCAGCCACGACATGGTGAGGCGCACATGGGTCCAGTGCCGGAAGTGCTTCAACGATCTCCTGCGATCGGGAAGGGTGAGTACCATGTTGGCATGGATCACTTTGCAGAACAGTTAAGAGCTGCCCTTCCCCCCATTGGACCTCAGAGTTGTTACAGTGTGAGTGGCAAATGTCAATGAGGCAGGAGCTGGCCAAGGCGGTGAGCTGTGTCTGCTTGGACTGAGTGCCTCGCCGCTCCAGGGTCATGAATGGGCTGAGCCCTGCAAGGTGCTCCTCTGGTGGGGTTGGCCAAGCTGCAATGGCGCTGCAGGTAGAGGGTACACTAATCAACACTCCTCTGCCCTTTCAGGAGAAAACATCACATAACAATGCAGAATGAACCCCCACACCTCCTCATCCTCTGGCGATATGAGCAGGAGGTCGTGAAGCTGGAGAGGCGCCATGCACCTCGGTCAAGCGGCTACAGTGAGGTTGGGGTGCCAGAGGGAGGTAAGGGTGCAGTGCACTGAGGTGAGAATGTGGCTTTTTGCAACCATTGCAGTGTAGTCTGTATATTGATGCGAGCCTCAAACCTGGAATGCCTATTGATAATGGAAAGATGAGGGCACCATGATGCAGACCTCTGTCTCATCAGGGTGCCAGGCATGTACACTGACAGTGTAAAGACTTAAACTAATGGAAGTCCTTCTTCTCTCTTTTAGGCTCACCAGCAGCCCCTTGTTGTGAGCAGCCTGAAGGCCCAACCCTTACCCCTGAGGACCAGCATGCTGAGCATGCATCAGTGTCACACCCTGTCAAGGAGGCACTAGCACCGATAACACCACCTCAGTGGGCATAAGATCAGCGTCTAGTATTTTGGTGCACATTGGTGAGGGCACTTCATACTCACTTGAGGAGCAGGCAGAAGCAGAGAGTGCCCAGGCGTCGGCAGTTGGAGAACTGCAGGGGACCAGGGACATCCACAGTCGGTGGCTGATGATGTGCCTATGGAGTCATTCCTGAGGAAGCAGCTGCTGGAAGTCCAGCAGAGTCTGTGGGAGGATCTGGCGGAAATACATGAGGGAATGAGTGCCATGGTGTCCATTATGGAGCAGTCCATGCGGAGCATGAGCAATGCATTGACCCTCATGGTCGAATGCAATGCCTCCTCCATGGAGACAGTGGCGACTCTCATGGAGAGGCTCCTCCAGGGATCCAATCAGGGATTCCTGGGGATGTGCATGGACCTGCAAGCCCTCCCACTGGCAATGACCTCAGCTGGTCAGTATCAGTGTGGGAGATGGATTGGGCACCCGGTATCCCAGCTAGGTGCCCGCCCATCAATAGTGAGCAGGGAGGTCCAGAGTGACCTGATACTGGCGCATGAACTGGCTATCGTCTCTGCGGGCTCCTCTCAGGGTGCTCTGAATGATGGCAGCAGCTCCTCCGCCCCTCTGCCAATGACAGTGGCACCTGATGAAGTGCAGCAACTGGGGAGATGCCAGCCATGGCACCGGCCACTCCCTCCCAGGCAGGGCCAGCACAGGTTCCACAGGCCAGAGGACGCCCACCAAGGTCATCAAGGCAACAGGACAACAAAGTTAGCAGGCTGTCTTCAATGCCGGTGCCAGCAAGTGGGGAGCACTCGCATGCGAAAACTTAAAGCACCTTAAACAAAACATGGCCTGATCATGGGTGATATTTGTTTCCCCCATTTTTCTGGTTTTTTTTAATAGTGTGATGTAAAACACCAGTGAATGTTAATTCCTGCTATGTTTGTCACTCAGAAGTAAATGAGATTTTTTGTTGCAACTGGCCTCTGGATTTTCATTAGCTCTGTAGGTGTGGGGTAAGCCATGATGTTTTGATGGACATCTTACACTATGTGCCAGTGCAATAAAGTTTATGTTGTTGACCAAGGATCTGGTCCTGTCAGGGACTGAATATGGAGTCTGCAGTCCTGGCATGTGGTGGTAGTTCTTATTTGGTAGGCTAGCTGAAGGAGCATTGGATCAAAGCCCCCTGGGTGTCCCTACCTCTTTGGAGGTTACCCAGGTCTGCGTCTATGCCCTCAGCGTTCTCCTGAACGTGCTCGTCCTCGGACTCACTACTGGACTCATTGTCTGTTGTCTGTGCAGCTGCGTCAAGATCTTCTTCCTCCATTGTGTCCCCCCTTTCCAGTGCCAGATTGTGTAGAGCGCAGCATGCAACCATTATCAGTGACACACAATCTGAGGGGAATTGCAGTGCTTCCCCTGAACGGTTCAGGCATCAGAAGCGCATCCTGAGAAGACCGATGGTTCTCTCTATCAACGCCCTTGTGGAGGCATGACTTCTGTTGTACCACAGCTTGGCCTCTGTCCTTGAATGGCGGAGAGACGTCATGAGCCACCTTGAGCAGATAGCCCTTGTCACCAAGCAGCCATCCATCCAGCCGGGCTGGAGCACTGAAGAGCCTCAGCATCTGGGAGTGTCTCAGAGTGTAAGCGTCATGGGAGCTGCCAGGGTACCTTGCATAGACTTGTAGAATCAGCGGTCACTCACTATCTGCACATTCACGGAGTGGAATCTCTTTCTGTTGATGAAGGTTCCCAGTTCAACCGCTGGTAATGAGTGAAAGTCCATGCATGCCATAACAAAGCTTCTGTCACCAACTGACGCAACTGTGGACAGCTAATTGGGAGACTCCACAAAGATCCCCCACTGAGCCCCGGAAAGAACCAGAGGCATAGAAATTTAGGGCCATCGTGACCTTCAGAGCCACTGGCATGGTGTGTCCACCCACACAGTCAGAGCTGATCTCAGGATTGATCCCCTGATAAATGGAAGTCATGGTCTCCCTTGAGAAATGGAGCCTTCTTCAGCATTGCAACTCAAACATATTGAGGTAGTTGCATCACCACCTGTAAACCCTGGCAGCAGGATAGTGGCGTCTTCTGCAGTCCCTTCTGCCTTGGCCTTCCTGTTGGCCCTGCCCCCCCCTTGTGCCTGCGCCTCTCCTCCCACAGGTTGCTCCCCTGGAAGCTGAATAGGGACACCTGGCCTCCTCTCCCTTCTGGCCCTCTCTTCCTCCTCAGATGAGGTGCCTCCAGCGGAGACCACAATCCCCATTACCAGGGTAAGGGAAGGCTGTCTGATAGCTGGAAGGCCCCACGTGGTGTGAATCCTCCAGGGGCCTGGAAGACAATACTGAGTCCTGAACTGAAGCTTCTAAATGCTCTGAATGCAGTGCTGAGGCAAAATGAAGTTGTCCTGTGCACAGAAGCAAACAACAGCAAGTGATATCCAAAACTACTCACTATTTGTTTTGTGAAGCCCACTGACCCCTCTTATCCTGCCCGTGGATGAGGTTTTGCAAATTGTGACCTGCCCGTTTTGTCCATGTGACAGCCTGAAAATTGCACGGGCTATGTAAAGTCGGAGACAATTGGTCTCTCCAGGGCCTTAACTAGGCACTTAATTAATGGTAGGCATGCCTCTGTCTTCATCGCGCGCCCACCTAGTGAAATATCGCAAGAGTGCGCGTTGATGTCGGGACGCTTGTCTAATGTCAACGCACTTTATTTCACATATAGCCATGTCGGGCATGCACCCACATACCAAGGGTAAAATTCTACCCATAGATTGCCTACAAATTATGCCTACATGGTCCTTTGAAATGCTGAGTTACGTTGACAACATTACATAGTTTTTACTGTACAACAATCATCAAGTCCAAATATGTACCTCTCTTTATCTCAGCAATGAAAAAGCAAACTGCGATAAATTACAACTAAGTAATTCCGCCAGTTACCAAAAAATTCAACGTTGCTTGATCTCTATTGCTTACATCAACAATTACACTTACACTTTGAAGCAAGAACTAGGCTTTTTATTTTAAGTACATAGCTCTTTAACAAAAAGTATAATTTTTTTTCCTTGCTTGACCTCTGGTGTCTTACATCTTATCATCTTTTTTTGGAACTGAAATATTGACATGTGTGTTAGCGTTACATGTTACGTTCGCAAGTGCAGATCAATGTTACTGAATATTGGAGTCCCAGCAATGTTGACCTGCTTAAAACTTTATATTGTGCATTTACAGTTTGGTTGGTGCAATGTTTTCTTAATTTCAGAATACCATTTTCTTATGGAAGTGGTCTTTTTCAAAAAATTATAAATACACAGGATTTACCTCACTCATACCAGCTTCTTTAAAATGTAGACAACAACTTTGGGTGGTTTTTGCAGGAACCTGAGGAATGCAAAAAAATCTGCATCCATTAAGGTATATCCTCTTCCTCCAGGTACTATGTGCTCAGAGGGTGCTAGCAACCGTGGACTTCCATTGGATTTGTCCATGATTTTTTTTTATTCATCAGATGTGGGCATCGCTGGCTAAGCCAGCATTTATTGCCCATCTCTAATTGCACTTGAGAAAGTGGTGGTGAGCTGCTTTCTTGAACTGCTGCAGTTATGTGCTGTAGGTACACACACACTGCTATTAGGGAGGGAGTTCCAGGATTTTGACCCAGTGACATTAGTTTACATTTATAATTTCCAACTGAGAGCTTCACATAAAAATCAGTGATCCTAGTAACCAAGCACATACAATTCTTTTCGCAGCAAGCATTCGGATCAAATATAGTACACAGTGCATAACAGAAAAATGTATAACAGGGTAAATTTCTAAATGGTTACTTCTCATAATTCTGAACGCCGGCCCTATGTAATTTGCCTTGGAAGTGTTTTACATCACTGAAATGAAGATTGATTAGGTTTGACAAAATCAGTTAAATAATATACTTAAATAGTATGAGTGCCTGGTAAATATTATCTCAGATATACATTAATTTAGAACAATCCATGCTTTTCCATTTACAATCCTTATCTTCCAATGTGCAATGCAGTGTCAACTTGGTACATTCACAAGTGACGTAGCTCACAGTTTTGAGAGATAAGTACACTTTCCATGATGACTTTCAGGTTCAAAACATTTCCGTTACAACACAAAACCATTATCTATGATAGACATAATCTGTGTCTTATCACCAACTTTGTCATTTGTTGATATTAGTCATAGATCATGTATGACACAGAATATAAACTCAGAACAGTGACAGTATTTATACTGGATGGATGTTAAAGTAGTTACAGCAGGGACAGATTGGTCATATAGGAAATCAGGAGATTTCCTGAATTCCCATGCAAGTGGTTGCAGGGCACCATATTACTGATGCCCTCCTTTTTCCGTGAGAATCCCCGAGAATCTCAGGCTTTTTTGGGGGAGTCAGTCTAGCCCTGAGTGACAGTACTGAATGCAGGTCTGGGTGGCATTGAGGTGATAATGCTAATATACGTTAGATGATAGAGAAGTGACTATGTTTATACAGGAATTGATGTTAGAGAAATAATCATGCTTGTGGAGGATTTTGTGTTAGCAGTGACCCTGTTTATATAAGACAGTGTGTTAGAGCACTGACTGTGTTTATGAGTGGCTATGTTTGGGCGTCAGAGAAGAGACTGTGTTTATACAGGGTTATATATTTTAGAGAATAATCATTTTTATACAGGCTTGAATGTTAGATAGAAAGTTGTGTTTATACAATGTAAGGTATTAAGAGAAGTAAAAGTGTGTATACTATGTTGCATGTTAGGAGAATGAAGGTGTCAGGACAGTGTTGGAATGTTATGAAGCATACTGAACAACATTACAATCTGGTTCCATTAGGATCACTTGTCTTTACCCCCTGTTTATTATCAAGGCAAGAAAAGTTTCATTCACCATGCATAGTTAGCTCAGACTCTGTGTAATTTCATCAGTGCTGAGTATGGCACTGATAACTCGTTCCCCCTTATTTTTTGCACCATTTTAAAAAACCTTTTTGCCTATTTTTATATGGACAAAAATATTTTAGCAGATCAGCAGGACTTAAATGGATTGGTGCTTGCTTTACTCCTGGCAGACATTTAGTCTGCATCACTCAGCATTTGGACTGTGAATCAAAATAGTTGGGTGACCCAGCAGTGTGCAGAGCAGTGAACTATGTTCTGTTTTTATCAGATAGACTGGTGTAAGGGCTGTTATGGCCTGGTGAGCTGATTAATTATTCAAGTGTCAGTCAGTAACTTTGCAAGGGCAGGATGTGGCGTTATCAGCCTTGCACTTGGGAGTCTATTCATTCTGTGTGAGCAACGGTCTGTCAACCATCTACTGAGCCAAAGCATGTTGCACAGAAAATGTGGAATGGATTTCATGCAAGATGGCTCTTCTCTCATTAAGTAGATTCCAAAATTGACAGAAATAACAAATCCAATTTCACAACTATTCCTATTATGTTGAATTATGAAAGGACATTGGTTTTCATAAATATATTAAATCTGCATCTGAAATTTTTTCCCCCTTTCTCTGTACTTTTATTATAATTTATATAATTTAAGGTTCTAATTAGTTCCTATGGTAAAAACATAATTTTTGTCTGTGTTAAATTTCTGATTTGGATTCATCATATCTAGAATCAGCATGTAAAGGGTTAAAACCTCACAGGCACGCAGGGTATTTCTCAATAGAAATGCGAACAACTCTGAGACCTGGGCTGGCTTAGTGGAGGTGCTTCACAAAGTGTGAGTTTCTACATTAAGCACAGTGGCTAAGGTGGAAAATGGTGCCAGAGCCATTGCATTCAATTAGATGCATCCTTGCCATAGTCAAAGATTGACTACCCATACTGACAATGTAATGTAGCTTTCTGTGGATAGATGTAATTATGAGAGATGCAGTTGCTTGTTGCTTTTTGCTTCTGTATAACTCCATATGACTAATTTCTATGAGTAGGCTTGTTTACAAAGGTGGTCCCAAGCCATTTTGACATGGAGCAAAGAATCAGGGCTAGCCTAGGGCCGTGGGTTTGACTAACAGCTAAGGTTTTGAGAAAGGGCCGATGATATTAATTAGCTGTTGTCCACTTAGTGGAGGCTGGTGATACTGAACTCAAGAAATGACCTAATGTATAAACCTCAAAGTTAAATTATTCAATAGTGAAAAATGCCTACCTCCATTTCCTAATATTTCCACGAGAAACCTGAGGGGTAGATTTCAATTCTGCTTTACAGTGCTGACAACAGTCTCATTCCTTTTTGAGGGCCTGGTCTCCTTACCATATGTCTGTTGCCCATTTGGCATCTGCAGCCTGCTGGCTCCAGAAAGGCATAATATTGGGCAGCCCAGGTGCCAACTTGGCTGGCATTATGGTGGGTCTGTGCACAGGTTCAGGGTTGGTGGGGAGCCTGTTACTGGAAGTGGGAAACTCCATGTGGCACTCCTAGGCAACTATTTCCCTTTGGTCAGAATGTTTTTTTTATTCGTTTACGGGATGTGGGCATCACTGGATGGGCTGGCATTTATTGCCCATTCTTAATTGCCCTTGAGGTGGTTGTGAGCTGCCTTCTTGAACTGCTGCAGTCCATGTGGTGTAAGTACACCCACAGTGCTGTTAGAGAAGGAGTTCCAGGATTTTGACCCAGTGACAGTGAAGGAATGACGATATATTTCCAAGTCAGAATGGTGAGTGACTTGGAGGGGAACTTCCTGGGGGTGGTATTCCCATGTGTCTGCTGCCTTTGTCCTTCTAGATGGTAGCAGTTGTGGATTTGGAAGATGCTGTCTTAGGAGCCTTGGTGAGTCCCTGCAGTGCATCTTGTAGATGGTACACATTGCTGTCACTGTGTGTCGGTGGCAGAGGGAGTGAATGTTTGTGGGTTTTGCCCCAATCAAGCAGACTGCTTTGTCCTGGATGGCATCAAACTTCTTGAGTGTTGTTGGAGCTGTGCTCATCCAGGCAAGCGGAGAGTATCCCATCACACTCCTGACTTGTGCCTTGTAGATGGTGGACAGGGTTTGGGGAGTCAGGAGGTGAGTTATTCGCTGCAGCATTCCTAGCCTCTGACCTGCTCTTGTAGCCACAGTATTTATATGGTTAGTCCAGTTCAATTTTGGGTCAATGGTAATAACCCCAGGATGTTGATAGTGGGGGATTCAGTGATAGTAAAGCCATTGAATGTCAGGGGGCGATGTTTGGATTCTCTCTTGTTGGAGGTTGTCATTGCCTGGGCACTTGTGTGACATGAATATTACTTGTCAGCCCAAGCCTGGATATTGTCCAGGTCTTGCTGCATTTGAATATGGACTGCTTCAGTATCTGAGGAGTCAAGAATGGTGCTGAACATTGTGCAATCATCAGCGAACATCCCCACTCGACTTTATGATGGAAGGAAGGTCATTGATGAAGCAGCTGAAAATGGTTGGGCCTAGGACACTACCCTGAGGAACTCCTGCAATGATATCCTGGAACTGAGATGATTGACCTCCAACAACCACAACCATCTTCCTTTGTGCTAGGTATGACCCCAACCAGCGGAGAGTTTTCCCCCTGATTCCCATTGGCTCCACTTTTGTTAGGGTTCCTTGATGCCACACTCAGTCAAATGCTGCCTTGGACTAAGGGCTGTCACCTCTGGAGTTCAGCTCTTTTGTCCATGTTTGAACCAATACTACATGAGGCCAGGAGCTGAGTGATCCTGATGGAACCCAAACTGGGTGTCAGTGAGCAGGTTATTGCCAATCAAGTGCTGCTTGATAACAGGTTGATGACCCCTGCCATCACTTTACTGATGATCGAGAGTAGACTCATGGGGTGGTAATTGGCTGGGTTGGATTTGCCCTACTTTTTGTGTACAGGACATACCCTGACGAATTTTCCACATTCCTGGGTAGATGTCAGTGTTGTAGCTGTATTGGGACAGCTTGGCTAAGGGTGCAGCAAATTCTGGAGCATAAGTCTTCAGTATTATTGCCAGAATATTGTCAGGGCCCATAGCCTTTGCAGTATCCAATTCCTTCAGTTGTTTCTTGATATCATGTGGAGTGAATCAAATTGGCTGAATACTGGCATTCGTGATGCTGGGGACCTCTG
Organism: Carcharodon carcharias; assembly: GCF_017639515.1. Classification (NCBI taxonomy): domain Eukaryota; kingdom Metazoa; phylum Chordata; class Chondrichthyes; order Lamniformes; family Lamnidae; genus Carcharodon; species Carcharodon carcharias. Next base: position 202,579,813 of record NC_054469.1, read on the forward strand.
GAGGAGGCTGAAATGGATCATTCCTTCTGGCTGGAGATTGTTGTAAATGCTTCAGCCTTATCTTTTGCACTGATGTGCTGGGCTCCCTCATCATTGAGGATGGAGATATTTGTGGAGCCTCCTCCTCCAGTGAGTTGTTTAATTGTCTACCACCATTCATGACTGGATGTGGTAGGACTGCAGAGCTTAGATCTGATCCATTGGTTGTGAAATTGCTTAGCTTTGTCTATCGCTTTCTGCTTATGCTGTTTGGAATGCAAGTAGTCCTGTGTTGCAGCTTCACCAGGTTGACTCCTCATTTTTCGGTATGCCTGGTGCTGATCCTGACATGCCCTCCTGCACTCTTCATTGAACCAGGGTTAATCCCCTGGCTTGGTGGTAATGGTAGAGTGGGGATATGCTGGGCTATGAGGTTACCGCTGGGGTTGAGTACAATTCTGCTGCTGCTGATGGCCCACAGCGCCTCATGGTTGCCCATTCTTGAATTGCTAGATCTGTTTGAAATCTATCCCATTTAGCATGGTGATGGTGCCACACAACATGATGGAGTGTATCCTCAATGTGAAGGCAGGACTTCGTCTCCACAAGGACTGTGCAGTGGTCACTCCACCAATATTATCATGGACAGATGCATCTGCAGCAGGCGGGTTGGTGAAGATGAAGCTAGGTATGTTTTTCCCCCTTGTTGGTTCCTTCACCATCTGCCGCAGACCCAGTCTAGCAGTTAAGTCCTTTAGGACTCAACCAGCTCAGCCTGTAGTAGTGCTACCGAGCCACTCTTGGCAATGGACATTGAAGTCCCCCACCCAGAGTACGTTCTGTGCCCTTGCCACCCTCAGTGCTTGCTCCAAGTGGTGTTCAACATGGAGGAATACGGATTCATCAGCTCATGGAGTGGGGGGCATTACATAGTAATCAGCAGGAGGTTTCCTCTTTGACATGATGCCATGAGACAATATGAGGACTCCCAATTGTATACCACTGTACCACCTCCTCTATTGGGTCTGTCCTGCCGGTGGTTCAGGACACACCCAGGGATGGTGATAGTGGCATCTGGGACATTATCTGTATGATTCCTGGGAGTATGACTATGTCAGGCTGTTGCTTGACTAGTCTGTGAGGTGCTCTCCCAATTTTGGCACAAGCCCCAGATGTTGGTAAGGAGGACTTTGCAGAGTTGACAGAGCTGAGTTTGCCGTTATCATTTCCGATGCCTAGGTTGATGCTGGATGGTCTGTCCGGTTTCATTCCTTATTGAATTTCTAGTGGTTTGACACAACTAAGTGGCTTTTTAGTTCATTTCACAGGGCATTTAAGGGTCAACTGCATTGCTGCGGAACTGGAGTCACATATAGGCCAGTCTAGGTAAGGACGTCAGATTTCCTTCCCTAAAGGGCATTCGTGAACCAGATGGGTTTTTATAACAATGGACAGTGGTTTCATGGTCATTATTAGACTTTTAATTCCAGATTTTTATTGATTAAATTCAAATTCCACCATCTGCTGTTGTGTGATTTGAACCCAGGTCTTCAGAGCGTTACTCTGGGTCTCCAATTTAGTCCAGTGACAATATCACTATGCTACTGCCTCCCTGTCAGCAAATCTTATCTTTTAGAGATGCAGGTGCTAAAATCCCTGGTTTCCTCATTAGTACCTTAAGCATGGGGGAGGAGGAGATGTATCTTAACTCAAATTTGGTGCCTTTTTTCCAGTAATGTATTCTCATGCTACACTGCTGTTACATATAAAAGATAAAGGTAAATTTTTACTAGCAGCGGGTTTCAGGCTGGTGAGGAATGTGCAAAATGCACGCACTAGACATCAAACATGGACATTTTTACTCCAAAGTCTCATTTAAATTTGAATGGTGGGTTTTCCACCTGATATGTATTTATGCAAAGGAAATACCATGCTGTTATGCCAAACAATTGACAAAAATCTAGACATTTGATGAAAGATTGAAGAAATATGTTGACCTCGGGGAATTCTTAGGAACCTGAAATACCCCCAGGAGATCGAAAAAATGCCAGTTTTTAAACCAATACAGTAAGTTCTGATTCAAGCACTGTAGCACTTAAAATACATTTCCTTTGATTAGTACTCTACAGTTCAGCATTCTATTTGCTTCACTGATTACTATTTTAAGTGGTTAGAAATGCTAAGCACCCACTTTATTTCCATCCATAGATCTCTTTCAGTTTCACTTTTAGTTATTTCAAAGTCATATATCAAGTATATTTTTGCCCATTTTTCTTCCTAGGTATTATACTCTACATTTATATCCTTACCTAATTTCTTCTCCTGTTGTCCTATCCACACGCTTATTTTTTTCCCTAATTTAGCTTATTGTCACTTGACAACCATTTGGATTCAATTTTTTAAGCTTGAGACCGAACTTGATCATTTTGCACTGAGCTTTTCAATCCAACTTGTTAATATAAATTAGCTACAGCAGGGAACATAAGAACATAAGAAATAAGAACAAGTGCACACCATTCAGCCCCTCGAGCCTGCTCTGCCATTCAAATAAGATCATGGCTGATCTTGTGCAATAGCAATCCCATTTAGCATTTAACCCCAGCCTGAGATCAATACTGTAAAAACTACAAAACTACTTTCTGTTCTTCAGCCAGTTTCTTATCCATTCCCACATTTTGTTCAAATCCAAGGCACTATAAATTTATAAAAGCAAAATACTGTGGTTGTTGGAAATCTGAAACAAAAGCAAAAAATGCTGGAAAAGCTCAGCAGGTCTGATAGCATCTGTGGAGAGAAAGACAGAGTTAACGTTTCGAGTCCATATGACTGTTCTTCAGAGAAGATGTACAAATGTGGTGAAATATATGCTGTTTATTGGGGATGGAACAGGTGAAGCTGGATTAAAGGCCAGCAATAGGTGGAGGCAAAGGAGAGATTGCAAAAGATTTCATAAACAAAAAGTCAAAGGGGTGTTAATGGTGGAGGTACTGCCTAAAGGAGCTGCTGATGGTGACATTAAGAGTAGAAAGCAGAATGAGCAAGTGACAGATGGCACTAGGGGTGGGGGGAGGGAATGGTGGTGCGAGAAAGATCAAAAATAGGCTAAAAGGTGGGAATAAAACAGTGAATAAAAATGGAAATAATTTTTAAAAATAATAATAAAAATAAGTGGAAAAATAAATAAATAAAAAATTAGGTAGCTCTCTTTCATGTAGAACTTTGCCAAGAGCCTTTTCAAAATTCAGTTTCACTGTGTCATAGGGCATTTTACTGTCCTCTTTGGAGATGCTATTTCCTCAAAAAATATTAAGGATGTTGGTGAAACAGCACGTTCCCCTTCTGAATCTATGCTGGTTGCCATTTACTAGGTTGTTATCACTGAGCTAGTCCTTAAGTTTCCTCTGGATAACTAATTCTAATATTTTGCTAGATATTAGAAGACTGCTTGGGCTGTATATAACCTTTTGGTCACCATGTTAGCCAGCTTCCAATCCAGCAGAATCTCCACATTAAGTCCCTTATAATAACCATCAGCACCTCATAAATTTCACCCTCTATCCCTTTTGTTACGAGGAGAAATACAAGCTATCCTGGGGATTTAATATTTGTCCTATCGTGATCACTCGTGACGTATCTAGATTGAATGAAAACATTTTTCTTACTCATTTTCTGACTGAACAGAAGTCATCATTTTTTCAAAACAAGCTAAACCCTCTCCATGTGCCTAGAATTGTTACATGTGTTTACAGCAACAATCATACTCATTTCATTGAGAGTTCCATCTTATTAGTGTGCATGTAATTGCTAACTTTCTCTTTGGTAAAGTTCAAATTTCATTAGAAAAGAGTGCAGTATCTATATTTAAATGTACTTGATTATCAATTTCATAAAATCTTAAAACCAACAAGTCATTTTCTGACAGATGAGTTCCATCTTGGGCAGGTCCAGGAGGATCTCAGATTACTGAAGCTTAATTTTCTGAACTTGGGTTAGAACAAAATCTGATTTACAAGTGATGTTGTGGGTTCAGATACTATTTCCTTTCTAGCAGAGGCGTTCTAGTACAGTTCTTATGATGTTACAGACTGTGTCAAAAACTGACCTTTTATTTTTTCAGATCCTATGTTTTCATTTGCAGGAGGCAAATGCAGTATTAACACAAAGGCTTTACTAACATTTCCTACAGATGCAGACACAGTTGACTTTTGATATAATATTGCGCCATTCAACTCCACCACAGTTTAGCTGGAAGTACTGGCAGTTTGCCATGGGCTGCTTTCAATGGAGGATTTTATTAGCTTTGTCTCCAGCTCATTACAAATAATCAGGATGAACATCTGGTTCATTTAGAAATAAAGTAGGGGTGAAAGAAAAAAAAACTTTATTTCAGATCACAAGTGAATAGAATTATTACAACCAGAAATAGAAAACTGGAATAAATTTCCATCACTATAATACTGAGGCTAATGATTCAGCACTGCAGATCAGTGTGCACACTCCATATTGACGAGAAATATGCAATTAGCTTGGATTTATAAGGCTCCAATACCAACACCGAGCTAGTTATAATATTGTGATGTAATCTATTGTTGTTATACATCCAAGGACAATGAAGAAGTAGCTATAAATATTCTAAGGGTTCATTTCCTCCCTTGTTTTCACAATGTTGTCCCTAGTTTTCCTCAGTTCCCTACTTTTCTGAGTTGATGTTTGATTTTTTTCACTTTCACTTTGTTCCTCATGAACTGAAGCCTCCAAGTGAAAACAAAACTAGAATGAACAATATGATGTAATTTTAAAAGAATATATTTTGTCTCATATTGAGAACAATATAGAACGTCAAAAGGACATTGACACATTGGTGAAGTGGGGAGACAGGTGGCAGATGAAGTTCAATGCAGAGAAGTGTGAGGTGATTCACATTGGTACAAGGAACATGGAGAGGCAGTATAAAATAAAGATTATGATCTTAAAGGGTGTGCAGGAGCAGACAGACCTAGGTGTATATGTACATAAGTCATTAAAGGTGGCAGGACAGGTAGAGAGAGCTGGTTCTAAAGCATACAGTATTCTGGGCTTCATTAATAGAGGCATAGAGTACAAGAGCAAGGAGGATATGATGAACTTATATAAGACACTGGTTAGATCTCAGCTGGAATATTGTGTACAGTTATGGGTGCCATACTATAGGAAGGATGTGAACGCATTAGAGAGAGTGCAGATGAGGTTTATGAGAATGGTTCCAGAGATGAGACACTTCAGTTATGAGGAAAGATTGGAGAAGTTGTGGCTGTTTTCCTTGGAGAGGAGAAGGCTAAGAGAAGACTTGAAAGAAGTTTTCAAAATCATGAGGGGTCTGGACAGAGTAGATAGGGAGAAATTGTTCCCACTCAAATGGATCGAGAACTAGAGGGCACAGTTTTAAAATGTTTTGCAAAAGAAGCAAATGCAAGGTGAGAAAAAACTTTTTCACACAGCGAGTAGTTAGGGTTTGGAATGCACTGCCTGGAAGTGTGATGGAGGCAGGTTCAACTGAAGCATTCAAGAGGGCATTGGATGATTATTTAAATGGAAACAACGTGCAGGGCTACGGGGAAAGACAGGAGATTGGCACTAAGTTAAAATATTCAGAGAACTGGTGCAGACACCATGGGCCGAATGGCCTCTTCTACTCCTTAACAATTCTGTGATTCTGTGATAATGGGAACAAACTTAAATGTATCTTAATTTGATTACAGTTGTGTCAATGACCATCAAAATAAACACTTCCAATTTATGTTTAATTTAAGTACAGTATATAAAATGGAGCTTACCAACAGAAAGAACATGCAATTATAACACTTTAGAACAGTGTTCTTCCTTGCAAGGCCCTCAAGCCAGTGGCAGCTCTAATCAACACTGAGTGCGGCTCCCCAACTCCAACCATCCATTTTCAGTAACTGCTTTCTTCTCAGAGGGTCACGGTGAGCAAGAGCCCAACCCAGCATTATATTCCTATTTATCTTATTTTCAACATTAAAAAATGTGTACTGAGCCTATCAAAAGTCAGCCTTCTTTACATGTCACATTGACCACATGGTACAATGTGCGCCAGTAAGTATATCTAAGTATGTGCATTGTATAGTAACAGTTATGTTACCATAGCAGCCACCATAGAGCTAGCAGAGTATTCACCCATTGGTGTCATGTATTTTTTTGGTCCAAGTCAGTTACCGGAGTAGTAAGCAATGATAATTTAGTAGTTGATGTGGTCCTCAGACTGCAGGTTCTTTGCTAAAGTGGCTCTTGCTTGAAAAATAGTGAAGACAACTGCTTTAGAACACCCTCAGGGGATCCCAAGCATTTCACAGCCAATGAGTTACAAGGTGCTGTCACCACTGCGCTGATAAATAAATAAATGCAAATACATTTGCACATAGTAAGGCCAGGATTTTCCCTTCAGCGATTTGGGGGCGGGGCCCGCTTGCCGAGGGGAAAATGAAGCAGGATGACATCGGGAGGAACCCCTGATGTCATCCTGGGCCATTTAAATCTTAAGGAAGGCGGGCGGACAGGAGCCCCAGCGGCCTGTAGATTATTAGTGAAACTTCATCCACTGGCGGGATGAAGTTTCATTACCGTTTTGTAAAAATTTAATAAATTTTATGAATTTGTTATCAACATGTCCCTTCTCGTGTGACATTGTCTCATGAGGGGGACATGTTAATAATTTTAAAATGTCTCTATTTTTTGACTTTACTTACCTTCACTAAAGTCCCTGAGACAGGACTTTCTGTCGGGCAGGCTGCTGGGGGGGCTTTAATTGGTCCGCCCATTCAAAATGGCGGCAGCCCCGTTTCGGCAGCGGGGTTCGGCTGTCTGCCCGCCACCAAGCCGGTGGGGCCCGCCTGCCAGCTAAGGGCTAAATTCTGCCCTAAGTTCCCACAGACAGTAAGTGAGATGATTGCCAAGTTAATCTGTTTCTCAGTATGTTATTCTGGCACTAGTTTTACTCCTTGTTCTTTTTTGACAACACAACAGCATATTTTACATTCACCCGAACAGGAAACATAACTTCAGTTGAAAGACACAAATGCTCATCTCTCGGAAACCCACACTTGCTCATCAAACTGTGCAGCAAACAGCTCTACAGGCCAACTACAATCTCTTCGAGCAGACCAGAGGAGCTCTAAAACATCAATCCTGCTGTCTGAACAGGTCTGGCTTTTCCTCCAATAAAGCTCAGAGAGTAAATCCTGCAACAGAATGGTTTGGTCCCTGATGTATAACTTTGTTGTATAATAGGGGCAATAAGAGGAGCCACCACTGAGTGAGCAATTTTAACCAGAAGATATTGAGGTGAAGAAGCTAGAGGGCAACACCAGCTTGCAGTCAGAGCTCTCCTCTACCATATGATGATAGCTCCCTGGCAGTGACACAGAGCAATTATTAGCGTATAGAAAACATATTAACTTTTGAAGGCTAGACCTTTATATTTCTACCTGCTTCCGCAGAACTAGAACCTGAGCTATTCCCTGCAATGCCCTTTCCAATTGCATCCAATCCTGCTTACTTGTGCTGAGTGAGTCATTTTGTCTGGCAGGACAACTCATTATCTATACAGCCTTGGCAGCGTTTTCTGTGCTAGTGCTTGGAAAGGTATGATTGAATAACAGTACATCCATAGAAGGGTAGTCCCCACTATCCAGTTGTGCAATAGGGCCAGAGTCTTGAGTGGACGTAGGAAAAAGATGGAGACAAGGATTAGGACATAATGACAAGGATAAGCAGTAGCAGATGAATGGCAGCACAATGCAATCTGAAGACCCCATGTCACTTGTGAGCTAGAAAGTTAGCTTAAAAGAGTAAAGGAAGGGAAAATGGTCAAACACTCTGTTGTGTGTGTTCTCTAACCCTAGCATCTCAAATGCTACACATCCACTCCCTGTCAATGATATCAGTAGTGATATCCTACATTATAGGGAGAATTTACAATGTGGTTATATCTCTCCCATTTCTTTCAGACTGTTGTGTGCAAGCTTGGTCTGTAAAAACAAGACTGTGGCATGTGAAAGGGTTTTGAAACTATGTGAAGCAGCTTTGCATAGTGTGCACAGTGTCATGGATATTGGTTATGTGTTTTCCTATTGTCTGTGATCAGTGTTTTTATGTGTGAGGTTAGTGTGTTTTCTCACCCTCAAAGTTGTTTGTTCCAATTTAAATGATTAGAGCAGCCAGCAATTTGAGAACTTAAAAATAAAGAAGATTATTTAACACATGCTTGCTCCGAGGTTTAGCATGACATCTCACATACACACACAACAAAAATTAGATACAGAGGAAAGAGAAAAACAATATGATTAGAAGTAGTAGTTATCTCAGGGCTTGTAGTTTCTTAGATAAATTGATGGTTTGATTAGAGTGGAGGTCTTATAAAGCAGAGGATTCTCAATAAGCCAAGAGGCTTCTTGTAGGTGAATTGCCAGGAGGTCAGGTCTCAAGTGAACTTGAAGATGGAACAGGTTAGCAGAGTGCCTTTCTCCCTTTCAATGTATAGTTGTTTTACCTTGGCTGTGCAGTTGCTTTGCAGCTGGTTCGGTGGTGTTTCAGATGGTATCTCTCATGGTGTTTCTGATCTGAGCAGCTTCTGCTGTTATTTTTAAAAGATCAGATAGCAACATGAATGTCTTAATCATGTATTAGTTATGAGTCCAAAGCCTTTGTTCCAAAAAAGGTAGTGGGGTGGGCTGACACACATCCTGTATCACACTTTTGTAGACTTTCATACTTTGAGGCAGCCATGGTTTTGTAACTGAATGACCCATTCAATTCAAAATACCCTTTTGAGAGCATTTTCAGAAAAAAATACATTGACCTGGATTTTTACAACATTACAGAGCTTCTCCATCATTGCGAAACTGGCAGAAAATGCCAAAATTTTGAAGTCCAGCCCCCGAATACGGCATTCACTATTTTCTCAAGGCCAGGATTGGGCCCAGTTCAGGATTGGAACATACACATTTCATGGAGGCAGCTGCCTATATAAAACAACAGCTGCCTCTATTCGTGTCTGATTTTGTTGACTCAGGAGTGGGAAACACGTTGCATGCAGATTAGAACTGGAAGGAGGAGGTCTAAACTTTGTAGAGTTCCTTGGAGAGGTGGAGTACTCTTTTGGAAAGGTAGATTACCCCTGTGGATATGGTCCCGGGACACATTTGGAGGAAGTAGTGTGCCCTTTAGGGGTGGACAGGTGCCCCTTGGGAGAGGTAAGGTCTCCCCTGGGATTATTAAAAATAACAATGAATGTTCATGAAAAGTGATAAACTCATTAACTATCAAGTTCATGGGACTATCAGAAGTGTCAAAATGAACTATCAAAGGCAACACTCAAGCTGCCAAGGCATTTAAAACTCCTGCTCTTTAAATCTTTGAAAAAAAATGTCTGAGGTGTTAAAAAATTGTTGCTTGCTATTTCACTCTCTATGTGGACATAAGCCTAAGGGCTACCAATACTGGATTGGTGTTGTATGACTGATTTAAAAATATTTTGTTATCATAGTAGGGTGCCTTCCATTTCACAGTTTGATTTACAGCTCCAAGTGCTTATGAACTCTTTGAAGTGGGACTATAATTCCAATGCTTGTTTTTATAAGGGATTAAGCACTTGAATGAAATGCTTGTTTTTATAAGGATGTAATTGAAGGAATGTAAATTTAGTGAATGGGTTTTTATGAATGAAAGTTTTTTTTAATAAAGTCTGCGTTAGAAACTTTGAACTTTATTTTGTTTAATCTCAGCATGGGTCCTGTTTGCCCATTGGGGGATACTGGGTGAGTTGGCATGGGTGGTGTAAGGGCAAAGAGTATGGGTTGACATGAGTTGGCACCAAATTAACATAGGGGCTATAAAGGGGCAGCTGTTGATAGAGAGGCATAGATTGACATAGAGGGTTTGAGGGCCATGGGGGTGGGTGGAGGGCATAATATAGCATGGGTTGGCATGGATGGGGCATGGTGAGTGTGTGGGGGTAAGGGCTAGAGGGCTGCATTTTGTTCTACTGCTTTTTTAAAAATCTTGCACCCGAGGCGGGTCTTCCATCCAGCTTGCCCCTGCACCTGGCAACCTCCGCACTTGTTCCCAGGGCAACGGGCCTGACTCCCAGAGAATGCTGCCAGCCTAGGATGAAAATCCCAACTTCTGATGCACATTTTCCCGGGTCAGGTTTGTGGAGCCGAAAATCCAGGCCACTGAGTCAACAACACTCTAGAGGATCCTTTGTCTTCTGGAGACGGGGGTGTATTTTAATTCAAAACAGAAGTCAGGTGACCCTTGGTCCACCATCTTTTTGCAGCCTTCTTGTGTTTAATTTCTTTTTAAGATATAACTTAAAAAATTTGTAACATCTTCATGTACCGGAGATGACACATCTCCCTCCTAAAAGAAAAAAATGGAATTCTATGACATGTTTCATACGATTTCCTTGTGTAGCGAAAGAAAAAATGTACACAAACACTCTGTCAGTTACACACAGCTCTTCCTCACTGTTACAGTATTCTCTATCTGTTGCGTTCCCTTTTTTAAAAATCCCAGTTATGTTTTATCTGGTGAATGTTTATTAATATTGGTACATAAGGGGCAGAATTTAAAGGTTGACGTGAGGGCGCGTGCGCAACACGATTGGACACCAAATTGCGCAAGATGACGTCGGTCGAGTGCCCAGATGTCATACCGCACTCCCGCGATATTTCAGTTGGTGGGTGCGCACAAAAGTCGGCAGTGTGCCGGCTGACAATTAAGAGGCCAATTAGTGGAATTAAAGTTGCAAGTGTCTCTGATTTTTCGTGGTCCGTCCAACCTCACAGTTGGTGGACGGGCCAATCGGCCAGGCGGACTTTGCATTTTTCATGAAACTGCATCCAAGGGCGGGATGAGATCTCCGTTATTAAATAAAATGACATGAAAATCTATGGACAGCATTTTTATTATGTATATGTTCAGGTGACTGATTGTGATCCATGGACAAGTTTCCCCTGATTTTAAAAACTCTATCAATTGGTTTTAAAGCCTTCAGCTCCCTGAGACAGCTCTCTGCCTTCAGGGAGCTTTTGTTCAGCACTCGCCTGTGCCTGTGCTTATGTCAGCACCCACCCTCCTCCTGCCCCCACCCCAGCAGCGCTGGGCATTTCAGCGTGCACTTCATGCTGGCTGGCTGTTAATAGGCCAGCCAGTGTGGAATCACAAGTCAGGGGCCAACCGCGGTCGATGGTTCCTTCCCCAACCGATCCGGGGCCTGCTGATCATGCCTGCACACCAACCTAAATACCCTGCCGAAGGGTTCAGAAGAGGTGGATTTACTAGATGTATGATTCTTAGTGCAGTTAACAATTGATGAAAGGTCAGGATCTCTGCTGGTCCCTAAGGAGGCGCCATATTTCACCTGGCTGGATTATTTTGTTTAGAATGTTGTAATATGTAAATTATTCTGACTGCTTTGCTGTGAGGTCTGCAAAGCTCTTAAACATTTCATGGTTGCTTCCACAGTCCATGAGTCTGTCAATGTAGGCTCTAGTCCACTGATGATTTGCATTCCTAGAGTAATGGTGTGGGGTGTATTGTTTTTTGATCCCTGTGTGGTGCCTGGGTTCACCCCTGGCACCTTAAAGTCAGTTGCCTGGGAAATTGAACTGCTGGGTTCAGGTGGGATTTAATTTTTGAACCTGATCCTTTGAAGACTCTGTGGTTAATTTTGTGTCAGATGTACTTGTGCTTCCCCATTGGTTTTCACAAGTGCGTTTTATCTTCAGGGGCATTGACTTCCCCATTTCTGTTACTTTGCGGATGGGTTGGTCCTCCATAAGCCCCAAATCCTTTGGGAAACTACTGCCCACAGGTGGCTGGCCAGCTTCTGCTACACTGCCCAGTGGCTTCAACCTGGTGAAGCATCTCCCTCACTATCTGACTCCTGGGTTGGGAACTTTCTCTGTCCCTTTTTTAATCTTGAGAGAAGGTGTCTGCTAACCAGGCCTTTGGTTTAGCCCTGTTATTCCTTTTAAATTTCCTAGACCCTTCCTTGACCTCTTTAACCACTACTCGCTGGGTTTTGGCCTCTTTAACATTTATGGCTTGACCCATCTTGACCCATTTTATCTCAGAAAGCCCTCTTCTGGCCTTCGGAAAGTTCTCTGACTTCCCTTCTACTTCCCTAATCCTTGTTGGCTCTATCACCCCAAATGGTGTTTTTCACCCTTCTGCAGCTGAACTGCATTTTATGGTTCCCTATTGTTTCCCCAGTCTTTGTGGACTGTATTTGATCCCCTGGACATAGCACCTCGTTTTCCACTAAGTCATTTCCCAACAATAGGTCTATTCCCCCTACAGGTAAGAGTGATACATTTAATCTGTAGGTGAATGTTTACCAGGGAAAGCTTTAAATAAGCGTCACTGAGCACTTTTACTATCACTGTGGTATTTGTCCTGCTTTCAGATGGCAAATCAGTAACCTCTGCTGCAAGCAGTGTTTTAAAACACCGTGCATCTTGAAAAATAGTTATTTCTTTTCTGGGAACTTGTGATGAAAAAGGAGATATTGTTTCTTTTTGCAAGAAGCCTTAATAGGAATTTTGTCCTACCCTGGTCCCATTTGAGTCTGGGCTCGGTACCGTCAAAGCTATGGACACGGTTGTGACCACAGCCCCCCCGTGTTGGTTTCTTGGTGAACAAGCAGATTTCTTTTATGTGGCCTGGTTTGTCATACTGGAAGCAAGCCACATGTGGTCCTGCAAGTTTACTTTGCAGGTTCTTTCTTTTTAAAATTGGGGATTGACCTGCCCTGTCTTCCCTAGTCTCCTTCCATCTGGAGTCTATTTCTTTTCCCTCTGTTTCCTTTTTATCTCTCCCTTGCTGATAAAAGCTACTTGATCCATGTTTGCATTGGTTTAGAGGTTTATGGATTAAATCATAGTCATCAGCTACAATACATGCATCTCTGACTCTGGAAACTCTTTGTTGCTCTGTGTGAGTTTTGAGATTGTATGTGAGACACTTTTTAAACCCCTCCAACAAAATTACTTCCCCTAAAGGTATGTTCTATCTTTAGCGCTCGTACCCACCGGTCAAAAGCTGTTTAATTCTCTCAAACTCTAGGAATGTCTTTGTGGCTTTTTTAACAAGAATTTTGGAATTATTGGTGGTATTTCTCTTGCATAAGTTCATCGGCACTGAGAATAACAGCCTTTGGCTGATAATAACTGACAGGGCTGTCAACAGGCAGCAAGGAATAAACATCACAGGCTTTTCCGACAAGCTGAACTTGTAGCATGAGGACCCAAAACTTAGGCCCTTCAACTTCGCCCCTGATGGGGGGAAAATTCTCCCCTCCAACTCTAGCCTTCACTCTTCCAGATGAATTTTGGCTAGCGTAACCTACTGTTTCAGATTCTGATTCTTCCAGCTGTTCCAAATCAGGAGTGAGGCCCAAATGCTCGGCCAGCATTTTTAGTACCTTGGGTCTCCGTGCTGTATTTAGTATATTAAGTTCTACCTGGCTAGCTATGGCCTTTAGCTGTTCTATGTTTAGGGATGCTAATTTTTTCCAAGTCAAATCTTTCTCTAGCGAAAATGCTTTCACATCGAAAGTGGCCATTTTATTTTCTATTGCTGGTACTGACAAAACTCAATGCCCTAATTCCCACTGCCTGATTTCAATATTTTTGGATTTATGTTACTTTTTCCTCCTACTTCCAATTTCCTTAAAGTTAGATTTGGGTTTATCTCAGACTGAAGCACCCAATTTTTCAAGGACAGTGTTTATGTGTTTTCCTATTGCCTGTGATCAAAGTGTTTTTATGTGTGAGGTTAGTGTGTTTCCTTACCCTCAGAGTGGTTTGTCCCAATTTAAATGATTCCAGCAGCAAGTTTTTTGTTAATTTAAAAATAAAGATTATGTATTAGCACACACTTGCCCCAGGTTTAATGCAACATCTCACTCAAAAATTAGATATACCTGAAGGAAAAAAAAATGATAACAACTAGTTTCTTTTGTCTCTTTTGTGATAGACCTGTAGTTTCTTAGATGATTTAATGCTTTGGTAGGAGTGAAAGTCTTGCAAAACAGAGGCTCCTTGTAGGTGAATTGCCAGCAGGTCAGATCTCAGGTGAACTTGAGGATGGAACAGGTTGGGGGAGGTATACCTTTCAAGATATAGATGCTTTACCTTGGCTGTGTAGTTGTTTTGCAGCTGGTTTGATGGCATTTCAGATGGTACCTGTCATGCTGTTTCTGACCTTAGCAGCTTCTTCTGCTATTTTTAGAAGAACAGGTAGCAAACAAGGCTGTTTTAATCATGTGACCAGCTTTGAGTTCAAAGTCCTCCTTCCAAAAAATATAGTGGGTTGGACTGATGCACAGTCTGTGTCGTGGCTTTTCACACTTTGAGGCAGCCATGGTTTTGTAATTGAATTACCCATTCAATTTGAATTATCCTTTTGAATGCCTTTTCAGGAAAAAGACTGTAGTAATTATAATTTAATTTAGTGTGTAATGTACCTTGAAGAATAATATGTTAGGGAAGATCACTTGGCCTGTAGTAACCAATAGGAGAGTAGCGTGTGCTACCTCCACAGTCAGTGTAGAGATAGAGTTGATGCTGAAAGCACATGTGTAGTTGCTGCTGGAGTATATTGTAAATAAGCTTAATGTTTCTGTCCAAGAAGTGTCTGCAGATCAACTCTATCACTAATGGTATAAATTGTCCATCTTACAACAAACTAGTGATGAGGATAAAACAGGATTGAACAGAGGTAATCAAGTTAGAAAGAAATCGGCACTGTGCCTCGTCCAATGATTGTAAGTAGCAAGCTCCATTAGAATTGAAGAAGTCATCCTCTCTCAAAATGCCACAATTTGGGAAAATTGATCCTTTTGAAGCAGCCACAAGCGATTGGTCTCAATATATAGAACGCCTCACGTTGCTTTTTCAAGTGAATGAGATTACAGGGAAGAGAAGAGGCGAGCAATACTCTTATTACTTGTGGGAGCAAAACCTATGGCTTGATTCAAAGTTTGATGGCCCCAGATTCAAAAAATGTTGATGCATTGGTGGACTTCATGAAGGGTCACTTTCAACCCAAGCCCTCAGTCACAGTGCAGAATTTCAGGTTTAATTTGTGAAATAGAGCCCCATGGTGAGACAATTGCATGCTACATGGCAAATTTCAAGCAGCTAATGGAACATCGTCAGTTCGGTACAACTCTGAACAACATGCTCAGAGATCGCTTAGTATGTAGTGTGAATGAGGACACTATTCAGAAAAGATTATTGTCCGAAGTGAATCTGGATTTCAAGAAGGTGCTAGAGATAGCGCTGGCCATGGAAGGCACTGTAAGAGATTCACAAGCAATACAGGGTGCGCAAAATTGCGCTGTCCTCCACATCAGGTGGGAAACCTCAGCCGAAAGTGGTGCTAAAAAGCAAGACTCTGTTGAGAAGCGGAAAACAGACCACGCTAGCCGAAGAATAAAGAAAAATAACTGCAGTGAAATCGAAGAATAATTTTAATAGAGGTGGAAACAATTAGTCTTTTACTGATTGGCAGTTTAAAAAAATGGAATGCTATTATTGTCACAGAAATGGACATATAATGAGGCAATGCAAGGAAAGATTCAAGCAGGCTTATAAACAAAAGAAGAAACCCAATGAAATCTATAATGTAGAAGAGCCTGAAACATTCTGACATTTACTTGTTGTTTAATCTAAAAGTTGGAAGGACAGAACCAATATTTGTCATAGTGAAAGTAAATGGCAAACCTGCTAAAATGGAAGTTGACACAGGAGCTTCTACGACAGTAATTGGGGAACATACTTTCAGATATCTGGATAATGATGAACATCAATTAAGATTGGCATGAACAGTAGCTAAGCTAAAAGCATACACAGGTGAAGACATTCAAGTAAAAGGCATAAGCAGAGTAGCTGTCCATTATGAAAGGCAATCAGCAAAGCTACCAGTGTTAGTATTGAGAGGCAGAGGACCAACTCTTCTCGGGCAAAATTGGGAAATCAACCTTGATTGGCCATTGAGATTCCAAAAGGAAGCTGGAAGTGTTCCTGTTTTGAAAAAGGAGTGTGTAAGGACTCAACAACCTGAAGAAATGCAGGCTGTCTTAAGCCAAAACCTGGAAGGACAGCAGAAGAACCTGATTGATGACAGAGTTCGAGATGAGGTGAGCAACCTTTGCAGGGAAAAAGAGAAAGAAAACTTGTTGAAAGACCTTTACACATTACAAGATTCCCTCAGGTCAAAGTTTGTGCCTCTGGAAAAGAATGAAGAGAAACAGAAAGAATTCATCACTTCTCTGAATAAACTGACGAATGAGTTGGCAGAGAAGACACAACAATGCTCAATTTCCAGGAGGCAGCAAACAAATACAGAAAAGAGACAGAAGAGCTGAAGAATCAGCTATATGAAACCAAAGAGCCTATGGAAGCAAAAGTTGCAGAATTTCCCAAGAAGCAGACAGATAATGCAATTTTGGGGGACTCAGCCACTGAGTTCAGACAAGTTAAGCTTGCACCTGAGAGAAGTCTGGCCAACAGTGAAGTGAAAAAGAAGGCCAAGATTAAAGCCTGAGCTAGAAAGAAGAAGGCACATAGAAAGAAGATACAGAAATACTAATAGCGGGTTAATTCTGGCAGCATACAAATACACTTTCATACTTAGGCCTGGCAGTCAAATAGCAAATGCCGATGCCCTTAGTCATTTGCCTTTACAATAAAATGATGAGCATGTCCCAGTTCCACAGGAACTTGTTTTACTGTTAAATTTCTCAGATTCCTCGACGGTATATGGTCAACAGATCAGAGATTGGATAAATCAGGACCCAGTCCTATCTCAACTACGAGAACAAGTGTTACATCATTGGCCTCAGGAGCCCGTATCTGATTAAATGAAACTGAACTTCAACAGAAGACATGAAATAACCAGCCAGGATGGCACCCTATTGAGGGGTGCACAAGTGATAGTTCCTCCAAAGGGAAGGGAGCAACTTTTAATTGAATACACAGTGCTCATCCAGGATTTTCTCGAATGAAGACCATAGCATGCAGCTATTCATGGTGGCCTGTGATGGATGATGAAATAGAAAGTTTAGTAAAACACTGTGTGCAATGTCAGCAACTGCAAAAGTTGCCAGTGACAGTTCCATTACAACCTTGGGAGTGGCCAGATAGACCCTGGGTGCGGTTCCACATTGACTACATTGGACCTTTCCTGATAACCATGTTTCTGCTCATTATCGATGCCTATTCAAAATGGTTGGATGTATATGAGGTGAAGTCACCAACTTCCGGTGCTACAATTGAGAAACTACATCAGAGTTTTGCCATTCACAGACTACCGGAAATAACCATTTTCGATAACGGCACGGCACTTATGAGTGCTGAGTTTCAACGGTTTATCAGCCTCAATAGTAGCACCCATGTGAAAATTGCACCGTACTACCCTTCCTCAAATGGACTGGCCGAAAGGGCAGTTCAAACGTCCAAGGCAGACATGAAAAAGTTAACTGGTGATACCTTGGCAACCAAACTAGCACGCTTTCTTTTTCATTACAGGACTACCCCTCACACAACAATAGGTGCCACACCTGCGGAGTAATTGTTGAAACATCACCTCAGGTCAAGATTGAGCTTAATAATGCTGAAATTAGAGGGGAAGGTGGAAAGGAGTCAGGGAAGCTAGAAAACTGGAATTCATTTTGAAATCGTAGGGTGAAAATACTTTGCCTGGTGTCTGCTTAAAAATCTACGGGTTGCTGTTGCCCTTCTGGAGATTAGTTTAGGAATTTGTTACAAGCTATGATAGTAGTAATTTGTAGCCATGTAAATGCATTTAATTTGTGTAAATTAATAAAATGTTTCATTTAGTTTAATATAGAACCTCCTGAGAACTGGCTTAGAGTTGCATCTCAAACATACCACTTAAAAATATAGACTATGACAGTTGTTTAAAGTTTCCCTCTGGGATTTTTAAATAACTCAGCTTTACCAAAAAGCTGTTTCATAACAAGCTAGGAAATGGATGTCATTCAAGTCTTAAGGCCACTAAACCTTTCCTGGCACTGCAGCTAGGTCCTGGGAGAGATTCTGTCACCATTGACTGCTTAGTCATCTCTCTCTATGTATGCTGATTTATTTGTCATGGCACCGTCTTCTGTCTGAGGGAAGTAGAACATCCTTCCTGGACCTGGCTTCTTTATTAAAATATCAGTATCAGAAAATTTGAGTGGCGTGGCCATGGACATAAGGTCTGCTAGTCCACAATACACTTTCAATGTACCCATCACTGAAAATTATGTTCCCCTTTAAGAGGTGCTGGCTGGCTTTCAGAAGTGGCAGGCCTGTCAAATATCCCACCCTCCCAAGTGCCCACAGGCCTATAAGTAACATATTTAGCACTGGCAGCTCCATGATGTCAATGGGCAGAGCAAATGCCCAGCCCATTGCCTGCCTTATACTGCAAACTATCTTTGCCCCTCCCCCTCCACCCTCCAGCTACCATAGCTTACCAGCTGATCAGTGGAAAATAGCAGTCATATACAACATAGCACAATACATAGCAACCAAATAAGTTCCTGAGAAATCACTTGTCAACAAGTTTGCAGTGTATACACCAGAAGTATTAATCCTTTAACGATGGTCTGTGTTAGTTACTGCTGTTACTATTGATTCCCAAATAAATCCTTATGCAGTCTACAAACATCTGTATGGAGTGGGAAAAGCAATCCTACTTGTCTGTGCACATTTTATTTTTACAGCTTTTAAATTTTCACCTAACATCTTGATAATTAATGCATGGTCTCTGCGCTCAGACATTCTTCTTCCCCCTACCCACCCATGTTGTTCCCAAACACTTAAAATGACACTAAAAATACATCACAGCTACTCCTCAGTCACATAGGATGAAATCATCTTAGATTTGCGCTAAGTGTGGTAGTGGATGGGAAAAAGGATGTTTTACCCGCCTACCGCAATGACGGCTTTTCACGTCATATCATCCCTGTCCTGCCTTATTAATCATGCATTCCCGGGAAACATGCCATTTCCATGGCAGGCAGGCTCTCATTTGCCCACCATGTCGTCATCTCGCCGCTTCCTAACGGCAAGTGCCATATTTAAAGTCCAGCCAAGCACACACTTCTCAGTGTTTCCAGTCTAGGACTTCTGCACAGAAGACATGGCCCCAAAAGGCAAGAAGAGGCAGCGCAACCCCCCTCCCCCATCCGGTTTAATGACGGGTCCCTCGAATGCCTTTTGGACACCATGGAGGCCTGCCGTGATGTCCTCTACCCACACTCTGGCTGCAGGAGGTCCAGCAATCTCACCACTATGGCTTGGCAGGCAATGGCAGTGGTGGACAGTGCCAATGTTGCACAGAAGAGGTTGGCCATCCAATGCAGAAAGAGGATGAATGATCTCATCTGTGCTGCCAGGGTAAGGTAACCATTTCATCACTCTATATTCACACACTCACAAGCCCATCACATATTCATTGGCAGCTCACTCACTGCCAGCTCAAGGGATATCACCACTCGCTCTCTCACACACACCCTCACATCTACATCTGGCCTCATCTCCTCTGGAGACTGCCTCCTCAGCTTTAACCATTTTCAGGCCAGTTGCACAGATCAACTTATGCCCTCAGACACAGTCTGGAATACCCCCCTTCCCCAGTACAGCCCTTGCCCTGCAGCCTCTTCCCTTGCCTGAGGCCTCTTCCCTTGCCTGAGGCCACTTCTCTCGCTTCCCCAAGCAAGCACTAGCCCTATAACTGTTGAAAAGTCACCCCTGCCTTATGGCTGGTCTGGTGGGGAGAGACCTGCCTGTGAGGCCCTCTAAAAGTGAAGTTGCGCTGCCTTTGAAGCCTGGCGCTGATGACAGCGAATGCTGCCCGAAGGTCAGCAAAGAAGTCTCAAAGTCCCAAATGAAGTGCAGCTTGCCAGGTGCACATCGCTTATGTTTAGTTGTGAAGTACGTCCACCGACGTGCTTGGATGATCCAGCGTGGCGGGGATGGTTCCGGCGGGCTGGGCTTATAATGACATGCAGATGTATTACAATAAAGTTCCCAATGTGCGGTGGCAGGAAACGCAGCCCGCCATTGATGGGCAGAGTTGACTACTGCAAACTGGTTTCACAACATTATGAAACCGATATTTGACCTTCTCACCACATTATGCGCTCACGTCGCCAAACACATCTATCGCCAATGGGCATGGAAAATTCCACCCATAGAATTATGGGCTGAAACCTTCTGGCCCCGATTGTGGTGGGACGCAGCCAAAAGATTCAGCGGCCCAGCCAGAAGTCCATTGACTTTCGACAGGACCAAGTGATCCTGATGGCGGGTGGGGACGGAAAATCCCACTCCGATGTTTTCTGTTTAATAACCATTTCTCTAATATTAAATTTCAGCCTTGAAATCACTGCCCAGTATCTAATATATCTTTTTATAATTGCACACTTTACTTTTAAAATTGCCTTTAGTCAATTGTAGCTCTGTCACTTTGTTATTAACAACCTGGTGATGGCTGAACAAAAGAGTTGAATTCTCATTAGTAGATACTGTTCTTAACTCAGGTGATTTCATTCTCTGGTTTTTCAGTTATGTGCATGATAATTCAGCGCTATTGTATGATTGGAATCAATAACTCCTGCAAGTCAGGAGTCTCTAGATATTCCAATCAACTCTCACTGTCCAAGCACAAATATTCAAAGGAAACAATTGAGCTTACTCTTCTCTCCTCGCTAAATAAAGTGGAAAAGCTTTAAATGGTGTAATGCCAGCAGAAAAGGCTAATGTACATCAACGAAAAGTGAGAAATAGTGCACAATTTTCACTTGTAAAAGTTTGGGTCAGCATAGCATAGCTGCAGACATGTCAATAGCAACTGTGATTGAGGTCATCACACTCAGGTGGCATATCTGCCAGGCCTCATTTGTATATGATAGAGGGCCAAGTAATGGCATCGGGAAATGGATAACCCATCCCGAGTTTTCTGACAGCCTGCCGGTGGCCTATAATGTAGCTTTTAGAGTAAAGCTGTGTCCCCTGCTTCCACATTTTGTGGCAACAATGTAGACAAATTCTTCTCGCCAATTATAAATTCTGGCAGCAATGAAGAGGAGACCTTCTAAGGTAAATCAAAAAGGTTCCTCAATGGGGCCAGGAGGATCAGGAATGTTTCTCTAGGCCCCAAAAGGAATGACTGCAACCTGGTACCCCAAGATTCCATCCCTCTTTGCGCCTTGTAAACAGCCCTAATTTTTCCTTCATATGACTTACCTTGGTGCCAGTGTTCCAAAAGGAATCCCTGCTCCACCCTGCCCACCCAACATGTCACAGAGCAGGCGCTGCAGGGAACACGTTGGGTCTAGGGTGGCCACCTATGGCTGGGCATATTTGATGTTTCATCACATGACCTGCTGCCTCTAACTGTGCTGCCCCCACACTCTCGCCATTGGCCCCCAACATTTCCAATCACTTTCTTAAGCCAATCAGAACGCGAATAGACTCTTCATTAACCGATTGGATAATTCTTCACTGCCAATAAAGAAGCATTTTTCTCATAGTCTGATTTTATAAGACACAATTTTTCAAAATAATTATTTTATATATTTCTCCTGGGAACCCTGGAATTCCTGGAGGTACCAGGGCAATCACGCAGAATTGGCAATCTGTTTTCTATTTCTCTTTTACCACATATTTTGAGGTTTTTTTATTCATGTATTTTTTTTTTGTTTCTAGCTTTGTTTCTTTCTTGATAAGGTCACATTTAATGCAATTATGCTCCCAGTGTGGAGCTTTTCCTACCATTAGCAGAATTCTGGTGCATGTCTCCCATGATTTTCCATCTATTAGTTTTAACATTCTTTCCATAAAGAATCTTTGCTGAAGTGTGTTTGTGATGCAGTCAGAGTGAAATTAGACGTCACATGGATTCACTGCCCAAATCAGATTTCACACCTTATTACTGTCCTTTATTTTTACCCTTTCCGGTCTTTTCCTGGCCACCAGCACTTTAAATGGTCATTGCTTCCTCTATTATAGTTTCAGAATCCATGGCAGTGTGGAGCCACTCTGAGCAATGATAAAAATTTATATAACTATTAGCACTGAAGATCTTCACTCAGCAATAGAGATTGAAGTTACGATTGGCCCTGCTTTGAGAATATGAAAGTCACTCAGGATCTAATATTCCCAATTAAATAATCACTGTGATTACAAGAGCAAATCAGAGGCTGGAAATTTTATAGGAAGTAACTCACCTCCTGACTCCCCAAAGTTGGTTCACCATCTACAGGCTCAGGTCAGGATGTGGTGGAATACTCTCCACTTGCCTACATGAGTGCAACTCCAACAATACTGAAGAAGCTCGACACCATCCTGGTGCCTGCTTGATCAGCATCCCTCCATCAGCTTAAACATTCACTCTCTTCACCACCGACAACAGTAGCAGCAGTGTATACTATCTACAAGATGCACTGCAGCAACTCACCAAGGCTCCTTCGACAGCACCTACCAAACCCGCAACCTCTACCTCCTAGAAGGGCAAGAGCAGCAGACATGTGGGGACACCATCAATTGCAAGTTTCCCTGCAAGCAACTCACCATGCTGACTTGAAGCTAAACTGGCATTCTTTCACTGCCGCTAGATCAAAATCCTGGAACCCCCTTCTGAACAGCACTCTGGGCTCAAGAAGATGGCTAACCAGCATCTTCTCAAGGACAATTAAGGATGGGCAACAAATGTTAGCCTAGCCAGCGACATTCACATCCCATGAACGAATAAAAAATATGAATGCAATGCTTTCATCAGAAAATGTGGGCCCAAAGAAAACTTTTTCTCATTAATTTCTAATTTGTTGGGATTGCTACTCAAATCTAAGGTCTGAGAGAAAACTTATTCTTTTGAAAACAGAAGAGATGCTGGCATCATGGCATGCAGATTTATACAAAATAATTTTTATACAATGGGCTGCATTGTTCCCCTGAAGCTATATCTATAAGACTTAATTTTCATTAGGACAAAGTTTAAAATGATCTGCTCTTCAGCAGAGCACAAGGAGGTGTGTGAGAGGAAGTGTATGCAATGATTTCTTCACTTATTCCCTAGCTTTATGATTGGAACCACCTGGTCCCTAAAACACCTTCTCAAAAGGTGTCGTTGAAATTCAAACCTCACCACATGGAGACTCATGCCTGATGACATGCATCTTTACATGACATAGCAGAATGAAATGGAGTAGTGACATGTTGTGCTTTCCCAATTATATTCAGGGCATCCACAGAAAATGTGTTGTGGACCTCTTAGGTAAGACATTCAATAGGTGCAACTGTTTTCATATTATGTTTGTAACTGGAATCCTTTTGTATTATTGGTTCCATGCATTCAGTGGCTAAAGTTACATCCCATTGGGCACCTGCCAAGCATTCAATGGCCAATTTTAAGCCCTGATTCTAAACAAGAATCAAACATGCAGGGGATCAAAGTTGGGGCTGCATAGTCAAAGCTGCAAGCACTCTGCACCATTTTAGCTGACTCTTTTGGTACAGCATTAGAGACCCTTAGAACAGGCTGATAAGGTCTTCATTAAAATGCAGAAGTCATGATCTGATGATGTCATTCAGACCCTGATACCATGTTAACGTAGTGTGATTTGTTTGGTGCCCAGTGCTAGCTTCACCAGGAACATAAGGTGCCAAGAAACAGGCCTGAATGAGGGCTAGCAATTTACTGAGAGATTTATTTTTGAAAGCTTTCTTTGTGAAGCCAAGGAGAGCAAGACATGGACAGGAATTAAGACTAAATAATGGTTCAGGAGTTAAAATGGTCCAGGCTTCGCATCTTCGAGTTGGAGTGAGTCTGTCTCTCATGATTCCACCCCTATTCTGAAATTTCGTCTCAAGTTAAAGTCAGGACTCCAGTTTTTAGCCTTCTTTATTGGTTATTTTCGCTTGTTTTCAAGATAGTGCCTAACATTTAACAACATTATCAACAGCTTTCTAGCTACTTGAGTAGCTTTTTACGTGAAAGCAAAGTGATAGCACAAAAACTAAAGCAAACTAATATGAATGTTGCAATCTACAACAGGCAATATTAAGTGTCTGTATGAACCTATGTTCTATGCTTTCATTGTTTAAGCTATGTGGTCAGTCAGCTGTTTCCTAATATACAAAGTTTCTCTTTATTTCCAACATCAGGTCAAATGTCAACGTAGTTGATAACAGAACGGTCGCAGTCAGTAAAATTATCTCTATACAAATAGAATATTATTTTAAATATGATAATCTATGGAGTTCAAATTACACTGCAATCTTGTATCACCAATCTGGACTCATTTTTGTAAAAGACTAGATTGTAATCACTAAATTAAAGAGGAGTCTTTTTTTTCTGAAAGATCTGATGCATCCATATAAATGGCTATTCAATAAGGCATAAACACAAAGCAGAGCATAGAAGTCATAATACAACAATATGAACTTGTCATGCCCCAGTACCTCTTTTGACCAAAAAAGAAGCCATGCATTTCACATGCAAATGTGTCTCCTTGGAACCCATTCTGTGAACATGTACGGCTGCTGAACAGGTGCATACAGTAGCCTTTTGGTCATGAGTTGGGAGCAGAGGACTCCACAAAGTTCTTTATATCTGTACTAGCACCGAATAAAAACTCTCAGGGTGTCACATTCAGATTTAATAACAAAAGTGACAGCTGGTTATTGAATAAACTGGCAGAATCTGCAACCGAAAATAAACTCAACATACAGATCAAGAATGTTCATAACAATGATTATTATCAATTTTGTCATCTTAGGTTTAAAGTTTCCAGTGACAACTTTATTAATTCTCCAATTTATATTTTCTCTTTCAAGTCCTTCTCTCCTTAAGTCATGCATCATTCCCTGAACAAAAAGGCAAGCACAAAGCCTGTTCCCAAGATTCTTAAAGTTATTCTTGAAATAGGTGTAACAAAGTGGCTGTGCACAGCTTGATTTCTACTCACAGTCTGCCCCAGAAACTATGGCTGGGAATGGACTTCACCACTTGGATTGTTGTGGTGAGAACCCATGTGCTACCAGTATTTGTTGCACCACTGAGCTATCAGTTTTCAAACTTAACACGAACTGAGTGCGAGAGTAAGTGCAAGAAACAGAAATGTCACATGCCTTGATATTGTGCCATACAAATCAAGGTAGTGGCACATCATTCATTGGTCTGCCCTGACTCAGCTAATCTCAGCTGGGACAGCAATAGGGGAAGTATCATTGGCTTCAGTGAGCTAGAGAAGGACAAAATCAGCCAGGGTTTCCACTTCTGATTACTGTCCAGCAACTGTTTTTTTTATTCTTTCACAGGATGTAGCTGTCCCTGGCTAGGCCAGCATTAAGTGCCCATCCCTGATTTCCCTTGAGAAGGTGGTGGTGAACCACTGGAAATATAGATGAGTAGATGTTAACCGAGATCAGGCTTGTCTGTATTACCCTACTAGTTTGTTGACATTTATATCCATGAAGATGAGTGAATGATTGCTGGCTCCCGTAGATCTGTATCCTAGCCTGTATCTTTAGGACAGTAGGGTAAGAATTAGGGGGAACAGGTATCTCATGAAATTATTAATTATCAAGGCCTCCAATTATCTGTTCCGAAAAGAAGGAAAGGTTTTCGGGTTGGCGAGTAGGGGTGGGGCCTGCTCACCGACGTGTAAAAATCGGGCATGTGTCCCGATGTCGCCACGCGTCATTTAGATTGTTATTTCAGCTGAACTGTCAAAGGCCTATTAAGGCCATTAAGAAAGTAATTAAAGTTGTTAAGAATCCAACCTTAAGGACGGGATGAGGCTTCATGAAGGGCTTATTAATTAAATAAAAATTTTTGAAAAATGAATAGACATCTCCCAGCTCATGTGACAGTTTCACATGAGGGGACATGTCCTTAAAATTTATTTTTTCTTTATTAAATTTTTCTGAACTTGAACTGATCTCCCTGATCAGGGCGATTTCTGTGCTCTTTTGCATGCACGCACGTGAAAGAGGTGCAGGCCCCGACTCAGGGAATCCCCCACCCCTTCCCGCACAGGGAGCGCTCAGCACTTGGCCTGCCCACATAAAATGGCGGCACGGGCCTGATGGAGGGTGCCCATCAGGTTCATGCCCACTCCCGCCTGCCCCGGGACAACCCCCCCACCCCAGACAGGGGGAAATTCTTCCCCTAATTTCAATCAGCATTGTGAAGTCATCATTAGCATTCATAACTTCATCAGGTTATGGATTAATGACCTTTTAGCTGATCCCTGCATTATGACAGATATTCACAGCATTGATGACATTCTTGTATGAAACTCTGTTCTAACATTGTTTGATGCATCTGATAGTATGCATCACGTATAGGTGTGTAGTTTTGAGGCATTTACCAGAAGTCAATAAACAGACAATATTGCTCAGATTTTTTTCAACACTTCATTACTATCCTGATTGGCATCTCTCTTGGTTACACAATCAAGCATAGGCACTCCACCATACAAGGAAACCAGAAATAGAATATGGTACTGCTGTGAAATGGTTTATGGAGCAACATAAGTCATTTAACATGTAGGAGTGAAGGGTGTAACTTGCATTCTATGTTGAGCTGGTAATGACCCTTCATATGCCCTCTGACCCTGACCTGATGGTGAATCAGTGCAATAACATGAAGGCAGCAAGAAATAAAACAGTTGTGAACATTCACTGCTCTCTGTTATTTTTTAATCTGTTTATTGCATTATGCTTAGAGACATTCAGAACTATGATGGATAGCTTTTTCATTATCATGTCAGTACTGCTGTGTCAATATTTCACAATAGAACTTTTTAATAATATATTTTTATGAATACAACTACAATTTCTGACAGGTCACTTATTTGGACTATTCTTTCATTGAATTGTGTACTTATTAGCTTTATCTTTAAGGGCCAGTGAATATGGAAGAGCAGAAGGCATGTCCCTGACTGACAATGATGTGATATTTACCAGACACTGGCTGCCACTACATTTTGCAAATAAATCATCCTCCTGAAATTCTGCGGACTTGAGGGCAGGAGGGGATGGAATTCATTTTAAAAGCTATGAAAATTTCTGGCTATTTTGGGATGGTTTCAAAATAACCTTATGCACATGTGGGTGGCTGTATTATGATGGCATGAACATGGTGGGAAGTATGGGGTAAAGCCCATAACGTTGAACTGGTCATCCAAGCTGCACTCCAAATGGTGCTGGCTCCCTTAAGTACTTTTAACATCAGGGAATGGGCCACTGTTCAGAATATCATTCATTGGGTAGGTCAAAGTTCTGGCCCTGACTCAGCACCAGTCCTGAAAGGCTGCCATAGAAATTTCTGTGGCATATTCTTAATCTCATTTTCTGTCATGTGATTGCAAATTACCGTATGTTTTGTGTCACAATATTTATGGTGACTGTGGAAAAGTCAAATCCTGCGGTATTACATAGAAACATAGAAAATTTTCAGCCCAGGAGACCATATGATCAATTGTCTCTGTGCCGTTGGAAAAAGAGTTATCCAGCCCAATCCTATTTTTCAGTACTTGTTTTGTAGCCCAGTAAGTTATGGCTTGTCAAGTGAACGTCCAAGTATTTTTTAAATGTGCTGAAGATTCCTGCCTCCATCACCCTTTCAGGCAGCAAGTAGTTTCAGACCCCCTCCACTATCTGGATGAAAAATATCCTCAACTTATCTCTAATTCTTACACCAATTACATGAAATCTATGGCCAACAGAAATGGGTTCTTCCTATACACTCTACCAGTGGCCAAGGGATGAGGCTCTCAGTTGGCTGCAGGATGGGAAGGCTCTCCACAGGTCTTCAGCCACTGACTTAATCGGGGAAGTGGTGAGAAGGCAACAGGGTCCCTATTCCCCACCCTCCACCACAAAACTGGCCACGGGGGAGGCCATTCAATTTCGCCCTTTGGGTCTGTGACCTTTCATCAGAACTGAGGCAAAATAGATAGTAGAAATCTCAAACTTTCTGTTTTTATTTCAGATTTCCAGCATCTGCCTATTGTGCTCCCATGTTAGTGAGCTCTTGTTCTGCACTGCGGTTATTTTACATAATTGAGACAGGTTTGCTTTCAGAGCTGAAGGTCCAATTTTTTAAGTTGTTAAGTTATTTGGTTTTGTTGAAAGTATGGATTGCAGGAATAGGTTATCATTGGAAATATTAATGCACAATTAATGCATTCATACATTAAAATAAAAGGCTTATGTCTCTGTTAAAATAGTGGACAGCAGGATGTGCCATGAATGGTTGTGTTTCTCTGTTACTACTAGAAAAATTTCCAGCCATATGAGGTATAATTTTCATAGATTATTATAAGCTTTCCTCTATTTCCCAAAACTTCTTCAGAGTTAAGGTATTGGGAGGACAGTCATATGGACGCGAAATGTTAACTCTGGTTCTCTCTCCACAGCTGCTGCAACACCTGCTGAGTTTTTCCAGCATTTTCTGTTTTATTTCAGATGTCCAGCATCTGCAGTACTTTACTTTCATCTTAACTCTTGTGTTTTAATCAATTCTTTGAAGATCCAGGAGTACATTTTTGTCTTCACTGTCTGGGGAGTGATTAAACAGACTGAGTTGCCAATCTTTACACAACCCGCCCAATTTTAATTCTATTAATTTCTTTGTTTTCTGCAAGTCCAACCTATAGCCGCTATTTTTGTATTGACAGCTCTATCCTATTTCTTTTCTAGACATTCTTGGCCTCACCATCTGCTCCAATCTTAAATGGAACACTTCATTGCTAAAGGAGTCTCCAAGAAGCCCAGTTATACTTTTTCTGCCCATCTCTTTCAACTCAACAACTTTGAGCCCTATGAAACCTAAGTACTGCTTCCACATGTGAGAGGCTCTCACAGCATCTCTCTCACACTCTTAGACTGTGTACAAGATAAAAGCTCATTATTTGGTGAATATACCAGGAATCTTCCTGGGACTTTTCCCACTCCATTGCTGTATCTTTGGTGGAAACCCCATTTGCATACATTAACAGTGGCAGGACAAGAGAAGCCTTGAGGAAATACCTAGCAAGAATCTTTAATCTGTAATTGCTGACTTTTCTTTCTCTTTTGGAACTTCTTTTATTTTTCTCTATTTTGTCAACATAACTGACAATTTAGTGCAGGACTGAATGTGTGCTGCACTGTCGGATGTATTGTCTTTCAGATGTGATGTTGAACTAAGGCTCCCTCCACCCCTAGACATGAAATATCTCATCACACTAATCACAGAAGAGCTGGGCACTTATCCTGGTGTTTATCTCTCGACCAATTTGACTAAAAAATACAAATTATCGGCTGTCCATTCCGCTGCTGTTTGCGCACAAGTTGACTGCTCTGTTTGTCTACATTTCAATCGTGACTACACTTCAAAATACATTACTTGCTGTAAAATACTTTAGGACATTCTGAGGATGTTAAAGACACTTTATAAATGTTGGGTTTTTTTTCATTCCTAATGTGCTAATTGCTCCTCTGTGCTTTCTTCTGAGGTCCAAATAGATGCTCTTTCTCCTCTTTGCTTCCCATAAAATCAATTACACCATTTCATATACTAGCTCATTCTTTCCCAGGACCTCAAAACTTTAGAATTCCTTCAGTGATTCCTCTACAAGCTTTCAAGCCCAAGCTTGGCATTGCTGACTCACTATTTCCTGACTACCCTCATCTTCTGTCCTATTATTTTCTATGTTCATGGTGACCATGAGCCTTGAATCCTCACACAGGTTTCTCAGTTAAAATAAATCCTCATGGTTTCCAATATATTTTCCAGTATAGACCCAAACGTAAAAATTGAGCAAGAGAAGACTGGAAACATTATGTGATTGTAAAGGGCTTTCTTTAAAATATCTCTTAACAGGGCATCTTTTTCAAGAAAATGCACTTGATTAAGCATTTATTTGGATGATTGAAAAACCTGAGGTGTTATACATCATTCATATTACTAAAAGACAATACAAGCAAAATAATAATGCTCCAATATAACAACAAATTGCACTTATAAAAGTAACCTTAAAATGTAGAAAAATGTCCCATGGCACTTCTCTGAGCCAAAGGGAGATATTGGGAAGGATAAGCAAATAGCTAGTCAAATAAGTGAGTTTTTAGGGGGCTCCAAAAAGAGATAATGAAACATGGTATGATTAGAGAGGGAATTCCAAACCATAGGCACAAGTGTCTGAAGTTGATGAGGATTAAGAGAGATTTTGCACCCTACAATTACAGAGAATACCATTTGTGGTCATTTCAGTCCTGAGGGAGGGGCAGAGACCTGATGGAAGACTTTCAAGAGAGATAGGGCATGGATTTGAAAGGTGACAACACATTCAAGTTCTTTGGAGTGAAAAAGGAGGTTAGATATGAGCCAGTAGTATTTGAAACATGTTTTTCAAAGACAGGTAATGATATTTTTTTTGACGGTTCCAGTGCTAGAGGAGAAGTAACATAGATGATATCAGCTAGCATGGGAGCAAGGAAAGGAATTTGAGTGGTTAGTTAGTGGGAAAGGGCTTAATGGTATTAGTAGGTGGGCCACATGGGTGAGATGAACTTTTGAGTGGACACTGCAAAACCAGGGGGAGGCAGAGGTTCAGTACTAGATTAGGAAGAAGGTAGGAGGTTTAACCTGGTGGTCAAGAGGAAATGGGAGGTAGCAAAGGCAGCAGAATGACTAGTGCCTATTTTGGTAACAAAAAATTTCAGGAGCTCCTTGCACTTGTTGTTAGAGGTGGGGTGTACATGACTTGGAACAAAGGTTTAAGGAGGCAGTAGACAGCACAGAAAAGGGGCTTTACCTTTAAAGCAGCTTGAAAGTTAAGTACCTTTAAAGTTACCTTTACATTCAGGATGACTCTAGACTAGGGGAGATTGTGGCAGAGGAGAGGTGAAGCCTGATGGAGCTTGTTTTGATTGACCCAGGCCTGGCATAGGATGGCTATACATTTAGAAACACAAGGGAAAATGGTTGCCCAGGCTTTCTCTTTCTCATGAAGACCATGCCCATTTAGATTGCACATACCTTTATTTGAGTGGTATGTACCATTTGGTCTGCTTTTTTATGTTCTGAAAGTATATTTGTAGTCAGGCAGAATTAAGAGACTAAGGGGGGGATTTTGTCAATAGCCTAACTGGAACTGTGTGCTGCTTCTGCTCACTCTCTCTTCTTGCCATTTGCCACTTGATTACAATTAAAATTCTAAGTGCTGGCAATGTGCATGGAAATACGTGTGATTCAGTGGCAGGGAAACTTTTCATTGGTGAAACCTGCTGTCAGCTGACAGTGCTGCAGCCAATGGTGGGCTATAAAAGAGCCTCCTGGTCAAACAGGGAGGCTTTGCATCATGACCACAACTTTCCCGTCCAACTCCATTGCCATGATCATAAGATTTGAGAGCACAAAAGTGTAATGGATGTTTTTCAGAATTAAATTTCACTTGTAAATATTTCACATTACATTGCTTTCACTTTATTCATGTGTACGTCATTGTTATTTTTTAACACTAGCTTAGTGAAAGAGCTAAATGCACTTGAATGCCTCATGGTTGGTAGGCATTGATGGTTACAGGGGAGTCAGTGACATTTCCTTTATTGTGCAAGAAACAATGTTGTGTTTTTCCATTTACTTTTTATTGAATGTTCATATTAATGTCCATTGTTTTAGTGACCACTATGTGGGACATGGCTGAACGTCCCTTTGCTGCTTTGTAAAGGTCACTGTCCGAGATCACCCTCGGTGGGGGGAGTTGAAACTTTGTAGGAGAATTCAAAATCCTGTAAGGATTCTGGCAGCCAGAGATGGACCCACATTTGGACAGTACTGACACCACCTTTTAGGCCCCTTATTTTCTTAACCTGACTAACTGCCCCCATCTCCTCACCCCCTCTCCCTACACCCAGTATACCAGGCCCTTCTCACTTCACTCCTCTATATCCCTGACCCCACTCCAAAATCCCCCTCACCACTAACTCACCTTTGTCAGTCCAGATCCTCCATGCAAGCTGCCATTTTCCTGCTCCCCTCCCTTCTGCTGTAGAATTAAACTAAGAAAATCCATACAACTGCACAAAGCCAACCGATGCATTCCACCTTCAAATGATCGTGAACCTGGTACCACAAGATTCTTGTGTGCCACTGACTTTACCCAGAGGGTAGGACTTTATTTAAAACTATTTCATGCTAATGAGTACTCATGGCATGTAAATGTATCATAAGTACAAATCTGCCAGAGGCCAGAGGGAGGCTTGACATACATCTCAACCCGCCATCGGGAAATTGAAATTTCACATCCTACCTCATTAAGTCACCTTACCGTCATGCTTCCTGCTCTTGCAAGCTCCTTAAAATACCCCCTAAGTTCAAATTGTCACTCCTTCCTGTGTAAAATGCAGACCACTGAAATTGTTGATGGGGTCAGGTCCAAAATCGTTCTAAAGGCAAATACTAGTTTTCCCATTATTTTCAATGCTTTGATTGATTTATAGGTGTGCTGGAAGTATCAGTAATTGATTTGTGTGTTAACCTGCACCGTCCATAACTAAATAACAAGGATAAAGTGCAAATGCTGAAAATTGAATTACAGGCAGAAAATGCCAGAGAATCACAACAGATCAGTCAGCATCTTTTTTTTTAAAAAAAGACAGGCTCTGATGTTTTGGATGTGCACCCCAAAAAGTGTCAAAAACTGTCTTTTCTCCTTACAGATGCTGATTGACAAGCTGTATGTTTCTAGCATTTTCAGTAATTACCTTTATGATAATAAATATCTTTAAAAATGCTTTCCTGTGCATGGAACTGAGCCATGCGGACTAGCAAGCTTGCTTAGCTACCAGAATAAGCTATCTGGGGTATAATAGTAATTTCCTGTTGTTGAAGGGGTTTTACAAGCATTATTGTTACAGAGAGCGCACTTATCCAAAAACATTTACTTATTTGCAGAGAGCGAATGACAGTTCCTGCGTCTGCAACGTGACCTTTAACACAAAAAGAAAAAGTTGTCAGCGATGTGCATGTGCAAACCATCAGTAGGATCGTATTTGAGAATTAACTTCCATTCTGTACTAAGAATCAGGGGAGCACTCATTCCCATAGAATGAACAGAATATCTTGCTGGTAACAGGAAGCTCCAGGTGTTTATTCATGCTATGTGAAAGGCCATCATAACTCACAGATGCTGCAGGAGTACCAGTAACTCAGTGTCACAGTCAGATCATCCCTATTCATTACTCCAGCATCTGCACTTTTGTTCTTACAAATACCGATTGAATTAGACTAGAGCGTCTTTGTTCACTAATCCCACCCCCCTTCCCCCCCCACCCCACACAACATTTCAGTAATCTACTTATAGTTGTGTTTTTCTTGAAGTAACAATGTGCAATTGGTAAACAGCACTTTCCTCACTTACGCTTTCCGATCACTACATTGATATTTACATATCCATTGTAAAATCAACATGAGGCTGAACATTCACCAGCATGAACATGGACATGTATTAATTAGGAGTTTCACTTGCTTAGCTGTACAAAGTTAGTCAACTGTGAGGCAGCAACATCTGCAGTTCTTGGTACAGAGTGTAGTACAGTCCTAAAGCAAATCATTGCATGCTGTTGAAAAAAAAAATCAAGACATATGCTTTGAGTAAGTTATTGAAGTCAGATCTTGTTGAATAAAATAAAATCTGACAGATTTATTGACCCATTTATACAAAACCTGTATGTTTGATATTGTGAACGAACAATATATTTCCTGCTTCATGTGGCTTTAAATCTGGAATGATCTTCACTGTAAATACATTAGTCAAACACAGAATAAGGGTACAGTTACTTTTCCACTTTCAGTTTAAATTAAGTAGTTTTGGGTCTGCATTAGTACAAAAGTAGCAGTCTAACTCAGGAAATTACTCAGTGCGAAAGCCCTGAGGTGAGTCTCTCTCTAGGAGGCTGTTTTGTGTTTGTATCAGATGCAGTATAATTCCACCCTAAGGCTTACTTTACTTTGCCCTAGAATTTTAACCCCAACCTCAAAAAAGAATCTTCTGTTGCACCAATATGAAATTTTGACTTCCTATAGCCAGATTAGTTCTTGCTGAGAAAAAATGCCAATTAGTGAAAATGATAGGAATGGTTGGGAATCCCAAAATTCATTTCATATAAGATCCTTACAAATAAATTAAACTCTTAGTACTCCCATCCTTTTCAAGCTCCACCAGCTCCTCATTCATATCAATTTCAAATTTCCTGCCCTTCTGTTCAAACCTTTCTAAATCTCTCCACTACCTTAAGCCATCCTACCTTATGACGTATTTCTGCTTTATATTTCTGCAAACGCTCTGCCCTTTTCTAATACAACATCTCCTCACCATCACTCTGCTCTATCACTACAATCACTCTGCTCCATCTCTCTGTGAAGTTCTCTACTAGTTGTCTTTTCCTTTGCCACCTCCCTCTCTGCTTTTCAAAACCTCACAGCCTTTTCTTTTGATTACTTGGATTAATCAGTTATTTCCCAATTTTCTCCCCCCTTTCCTAAGAGTTCTGCCACTTGTTGGGATAGGGATCCCAAGGCACCAACAGCCAAACGGACTGTATTCTTCGTGTGTTTGTGGGCTATTCGATAGTAATGGGCTTCACAACAAAACCTAACCTTTTCCTCTGATGTGCACTTTCCAGTATGAAACCCTGAAATCAATACTGCGAGTTCCTCCTTAACCTAGGGGCACTAAAACCATTTGAAATATTCTAACAGCTGTCTCAGTTGAGATCAACTAACTCAAAAAAGTCTGTAGATCAAACTAATAATCTTCTTGGTCT
The DNA here is from genome assembly GCF_017639515.1 of Carcharodon carcharias. Taxonomy (NCBI): domain Eukaryota; kingdom Metazoa; phylum Chordata; class Chondrichthyes; order Lamniformes; family Lamnidae; genus Carcharodon; species Carcharodon carcharias. The sequence goes on from NC_054469.1 coordinate 202,614,690, forward strand.
ATACAGCTGATCGTAACACCAGATACTGCATCTACACTAAACCATTAAGCTACAGTTATTCATTTAACCTCAGTTTATGCAAAATGTAATTTGTTGTTGAATTTTGGTTGAAAATCACTTAGTAGCTCCAGATCTATATTTTCTAAGCCTGATTTTCGAAGGATCTGGCACGTAATTAAACCTATAACTTATGGACAGTGTTGTCTTCCACCTTATCATAGATTCAATTTTGCAAGTGAAAAGAAATAACAGTGTGAAATAGAAAGAAAAAGGAAGAAAAGAAAGATGCGCATTTCTATGGTATCTTTCATGACCTCAGGACGTCCCAACGTGCTTTACAACCCATCAAGGACTTTTGAAGTGTCGCCACTGTTCTAATGGAAGAAATGTGGCAACTAATTGGTGCACAAGTTCCCATAATAGCAATGTGTAATGTCTTGATCATCTGTTTTTTAAGATGCTGATTGAGGGAAAAATATTGGGCAGGACACTGGAGAGTACTTCCCTGCTCTACTTTGAAATAGTGCCAATCAATCTTTCACATCCATTTGATGGTGCAGAAGGGGTCTTGGTTTAACATCCCATCCAAAAGACAACACCTTTTGACTGACAGTGCAGTGATCCCTCAGTACTGAATGTCAGCCTAAATTTCTTCTTGTGCTCAAGTTGAGCCCACAAGTAATTTGACTTCAATAGAAACGAATATCAGACACCTACAGGCAGCTGATGTGATATTGCCCATTTTGCACAACTGGCCGAGATGAATTTCTACCCCACGATCTTGTGTTGAAACAGTAGAATGTTCCCTAAGCTTTCAGCATTGCAGGCAGCCATTTCACCGGCACTGCGGTAAGAATGTTAGTATGGCCTCAGATGCTACATTAATCAGATATGTCAGGATTTTGGATTCCTGTGTCCCCCAGTTGTGTTACAGGTGGCTCGATAGGGTGGCAGATTTGGAAAGGGGAATGGCCACAATTGTTTGTTGATTGATGGAGGCTGGGTTAATGACATGAGCTATTTTAAAAGAAGAGATTGATCCAGGAGGGTAATGAACAATCAGAAGGGAGAAATCAATGATTAAGTGCTTGCTCTCAAACATGTTCTATTGCTCTCAGCTTGCTCTTCTACAAAGGTTTTTCCCTTACATACATTGGTTGCTGTTTAGAAACTTCAAGAAGAAAATGAGACTAAAAGTAAAATGGAATCATAAATTAGGTAAGAAGTACTATGAATACTCAAGTAATCAACTCATTTTTAAACAGAGAACACTGCTGAAACTGAAATTTGTCCATTTGTCAGATTATCCCCATTAAGCAAAATACGTAAGCAGTGGCTTAAATGCATTGGAAATCGACCAGAGCCTCAAAGAATGATCCCATATGTTGCCTACTGCGTATTAAGTAGAGGAATACAGCTTCGAACTGTTGGAGGCACCCCAGGATGACTATGTAACAAACAACAGAAACATGAACAGATAAAAGTCAGCACAAAATTTCCTGTGTGTTGTTGGGAGACTACAATAACAGTACAGTGCTAAAATAAGAGATTGATTCAGAAGGGTAATGAGCAGTCAGAAGCTACACACTAAAAATTGAATTCTTGGAAGGGCACAGAACAGTGGGCTCATTTTCGGATCAATCCATATATGCTTGTCAATGCATTAACCCACTCATCCGACAATATTTATTTTGTTTCTGGTCTGAAATATACAGGAAAAGCTATCTGCATACATAAACAGAATGGAGTTTTAATTGGCTGTGCCCAGGACCAAATTAGGCAGGACAGCATTTAAAATAAGGAAGATGAATGCTCCACACAGTTCCCACTCCATTCTAACTTTAATATGCCTGAGTTTTTATCTGCACAAGGCACCCAAATGAGTTAGATGGGAACCTCATATTTATGCAAAGATGATTTGTTTTGTAACAATATGACCCCGATGCATCTTAACCCAGAAGTCTGTAGGTGCTCACAGTGGCTGCCCCAATGGCAAAAACCAGGTCTAAAGACCTTAAGGGCTCTGTAAGGTAAGTTTAATACTTTTCTTTAAATACTGGAATTAAGCTCTTATCGTGTGGGTCGTCATCAGACCCATTGATGCTAATTTGATGGGAAAATCATGAGTGGTCTAGTCAGAGTAGATAGAGAACCTGTTCCCTTTGAAGAAGTGTCGAGAACCAGAGGATACAGGCTCAAGGTAATTGTCAAAAGAACCAATGGCGATATGATGAAAAACTTTTTAATGCAGTGATTGATTAGGATCTGGAATGGTGGAGGCAAATTTAATCGTGACTTTCAGATGAGAATTGGATAAGCACCTGAAGGTAAAATATTTGCCGGGCAAAGGGGAAAGAGCAGGGCAATGGGACCAGCTGAGTTATTCTTGCAGAGAGCTGGCAATGTTCATGATGGGCCAAATAGCCTCCTCCTGTGCTGTAACCATTCTATGATTCTACTGAAGTGGCTATGTTTTAAAAAAAGACATTTGACAGATGTGCCTAACATATCTCTGGGATTTGGAAAGGTTATTTCCATCCTATGAAGCTTATTCCCTTCCAGGTGAATCAACACAAAATATTTGAACATAGCTTATGCCACCTATTAGGGAGGCAGAATAGGGAGAAGAAGAGGAATACACTCCCACCCGTCTGTCATACAGCAGTTCTCAGGAGGAGCACTAAAACCAATCAAATACGAAAGGCTGGATTTTAATGTGCAGATGTAGTGGGAACGGTGGTGGGGATGGGGAATGCAGCATGGAGGTGGTGAGCAGTGATAATGTCAGGAATCCCAGAAATATGTCAAGTGCGTCTGTCAATTTTGTTTTTAAATGCATCCACTTTATTAGAATCATAGAATGGTTACAGCACAGAATGAGACCATTTGGCCTATCATGTCTGCACCAGTTCCCTGTAAAACCATCTCAGATAGTCCCAGTTCCTGCCCTAGCCCATGGCCTTGCAATTTGTTGTAGCTTCAGACGCTTATCCAATTTCCTTTTCAAAGTGATGATTGAGCCTGCCACTTTCAGGCTGTGCATTCCAGATCTTAATTGCCCACTAATAAAAGAAAGCTTTTCTTCATGTTCCCATTGGTTCTTTTGCCAATCGTCTTAAATCAGTGTCCTCTGGTTCTCAATCTTTCTTCCAATGGGAACAGTTTTTCCCTATCGACTCTGTCCAGATCCGCCATGACTTTCTTGTCCAATCAGTGTCAGTAGATGTGATCGCGACCTGTATGATGTGAATTCAACTTGTGTCTAAAGGGAGAATCCAATCATACAAGTTGAAGCAGTTGGAGTTTTGAAGAGAGGAGGAAAGTCAGAAATGGAAGTGAGACATTCAAAAGCTGTGCCTCACTTCACAGATGCCTCTCCAGATATGCTGCTGGGAGCTATGAGGATCTGGAGGGAGATACTCTTCCCTACCAATGGGAGGAAGAAGTCTGCTGGGGAATTCAAGAAGGTGTGGTCGGAGGTGATAGAAGAGGTCAGCTGTAGGAGTGTAGTGCTAATCTCCTGGGTCCAGTCCAGGAAGCGGTTTAATGACTTAACCAGAGCAGGAGAGGTGAAAGCAGTGGCACATTCACCTACACCCTGTAGCATGTATCACCCATACCCCTCTCTTTGTCTTCTCAAGTTTACTGCAGCACATGACTCTGCAAATCCACTTACTTTGCATCTCTTTCTATCTATGTATTTTCTCACATCCCCATCTATCCTTCTACCACTGACATTCACCCACATCTGATGCAATGCCATGCATATTTACCCTCAACAAATTTGTCCATCCATTGGGTGAACATTTGTCATTACTCTCACTCATAGGTCTTTTCTATCCCTCCTTGCAGAAGAAGGCAGCAGAGAACATCAGGGAGAGGCAAAGAACCAGAGGTGACCCTCCAGCCATTTCACAGTTAACAGCTGCAGAGGAGGAGTGGCTGGTCTCTTGGCCTGCCTTGCCATTGGGGATAGAAGATGGGAGTTACCAGTTACTTGGTAACAACATTACATATCAGACAGCCACATGGTGTGCAACACTCAGAGATGTTATGTTGGTGCTAAAAGTGAGCGAAATATGATCGTCTAAATAATGATAACTTCAATCATTGCCACCTTGACAGTACTCATTCATCTCCCACAGGGTCTTCACTTGTTCAGCAGGAGGTGGTTGAGATCACCAATAACAAGAAAAGCTCAATCCCTCTGAGGGTGCAGCATCACAGGACTCATGTAGACCATGCATCAGCTCAGATACATTTTATTGGAAGTATGAGAGAGAGTTTCATTTTTAACCTGGTGACTCACATTTCACAACAGAAGATGGAGTCAAGGGCGTCAGTGGAGAGTCCACAATAAAGGAAACTGGCCTCTTCAAGCTTGGCTCAGCTGGGCAGAGATACTGTATCCTGGGGTAGCAGGGTGACATCAGTGTAAATGATACAGCAACAGAGAATGTATTGACAAGTGTTCCAAATTCATGTTCCCTCAATTGCATAGAGATTGAGGGGCTAACCTCAAGCAAGAGTGATGTTTATCTTCGCACCTGCGAGGATGTTATCTTCCAAGGATAGAGTGGTCAACTGCACAGACCATCAACATGACAACCAAACAACTGCATGCAAGCTTTGAACATGGGTTTGCAGAATCTGAATGCCACCTTAAATAGGATAAACAATACTCTAACTTTGGCCTTGCAGTGCTTACTGATCTGGAGAAAAATGCCTTAGAGTACAATGGTAGCACAGAAGTGCGGCTGGATAATGGGAAGGATAATGTTGAAAGGGAACATGTAAGTGGGGACTTTACTCAAAATGTTTCCAATCTAACCCTCAGTCAGGGGCCAACAATACTGTCTTGTGTTCCAATGGCCAAATCTGCCCCTGCACAGCTGCAGATGGAGCAGTCTTTGGTGGCGCCTTCACGGGCTCCAAAACACAGAGGACATCAGCCAAGAGCCTTTCAACACTCAGAGCAGGGAGCTGAGCAGTCTGGCTCTACCTCTGCTCAAGCTACAGGGATTGATTGCACCACCTAGGAGTTACAAAAGGAAATGTAAACTGCTGTCTTACACATTGTTCATCTGAAGCACTTAAATGTTACTGTTTCGCGCCACTTTCCCATGTTGTCCATTTTTAGTTGCTGCTTGACAAGAGGCATTTTCAGTTGTTTGATAATGACTGGGAAGAGCTGAACTGATGGTAACCAGTTTGGGCGGTGTGAAATGGATGCCTAGTGGTTTGTGGGGCTGCTTTATGTTAATGGTATTGTAGGGAAGGGTGAAAAATGTGCTTCACATGAGGTTGTTAGGTGGTTGTGCTAGTTGCACTTAAGTGAACTTTGCAATAATTAGGACATCTGGACGGCAATGTGCAGTGCTGGTTGTCTATTGCCCCCATCACCTTCTGCCTTCTTTACTTCTTCCTCCTCCTGCAAAGAGGCATTGGGATCTGTATCCTGCCTCCTGCAGGTACACACTTTGCTGCTGGGCAATATAATGCAGACCACAGCATACCATGACCATTCTGAAGAATCTGGCTGGTGTGTACTGAAAAGCGCCTCCAGATCTGTCCAGGCACCTGAAGCATATCTTCAGCATGCTGGCAGTTTGTTCAATTACATATCTGGAAGTGATAATGGTGCTCAATACAATATTCCTGGGCCTCATTCCTCAGGTTTCTGAGAAGTATCATCAGACACATTTTGGGAAGCTGGACTGCTGCAAAATGAATGTATCGTGCCAGCTGCCAAGGAATCCTTTGCACACACTTTTTGTGGTCACACAACAGCTGCACATTGATCGAATGGAAGCCTTTGTGACTGGTGAATGTTCCTGGGTGACCTATGGCTGCCTTAATTGATGCCTGTGTGCAATGATGCCCTGCACCTGTGAGAAACAAGCCAGAGCAACAAACCAGAATGCCCGCTCACTCTGACTGACATCATTGCAGGCAAAGTTGATATAATTGGCGGCCCTGGCAAACATGCTACCAGTCAAATGTCTTATGCATTTTTGTGCTGTCAACTAGGAAATCCTGCATATGCCTCTAATAGAGCTCTGGAAGGAGCCAGCGGCAAAATAGTTAATAGTGGTGGTGGCCTTGACAGCTAATGTGTGGTCAACAAGTCCAGCTGGCAGCAGGTCTTGTTTTAGCAGGCTGCAAATTTGACATAACACCCCGAGCCTCCTGAGATACTAGTGTTCAGACATGTTGGGTAAGCCTATTCTCTGCCTGCAGACCCTGTTGGCTGGATATGACCTCCTGTGAGCTGCATCTTTCTGCAGTTCTGTGACCAGTAGGTTATTGCTGGTGTCGATGCTGCTGCTGCGGCTGTGTTTGGCCAACTTGGTCCTCATCTGAGGTCCAACATAATCCAGTGTACTTGGCACTGATCCTGATTGGATAGTAGGTCAGACGGTCAAGGTGGAAATCAGACCTGCAAACCTCCAAACTGTCAAGAAACATCGAATCAGTGTAAAGTAACTTCTCAGCACAAGTCCTGTGAGAAAACTCTTTAGCACAAGCAGCTAAGAAAGCAGCTGTGAGCACTGAATATTTATTGGCATTTTTTCCTGAGATTACTTCAGCCCCCTCAATTGCTGCTGAGTATGGTGAGTTCCAGGAAGCCTGGAGACCTAAAATTAAACTGAAAAATCAACGTCAATGTCATTCTAATTGAGCGATTAACAGATGTTAATTGACAACCCACCTCTCCCAAGGGGATTACAAGCTCACAGCCTAACCCACAACAGTGAAACTTGGAAGTTGGAGGGTTAGAATCAACTTCCTGATGTGCTTTCAATTTTACTAGTTTTAACCACCTTCCCACGCACTCCCCCAACTCCAACCTGTTCCCAAACACATGCACTCCCACACATTAAAATCCACCTTCAAAGGTCAGCCCTCAAACAGGCTCCAAAAATTCACCCCCCCCCCCCCCCCCCCCCCCCCCTCCTCCGCCCCCCCCCCCCCACCCCCCGTCTTATGGAGAGCTCTGCCAGAGGCATCTTAGACATCTCCTGGTCATCCTTCCAAGTTCAACCCAGTGGTTCTGGAGAGTGGGATGCTGTGAAGACTCTGACAATGCTTAAATTTCCCAGAGCTAGTTCCTGGTCTGTTGGGTCAGCTCACCAGAGAAAGTGGAGCCCTGTGGCATGGAGCAATGAGTAGTTGTTTCCTATTAATAGCAAAGCACAAGCTTACAAAAATATGAGTAAAGCATGTTCACAGTGCATGCCAATTCTCATAGATGACTTACGACCTCTGGGAAGTCCAAAGCAATAATGTTCCATTTCCTGGAGAGCTAAGCAAGATAACTGACCTCCATGAGTGTCTTAATGTGCTTCATAAAAAGGGGCCAGAATAGCATTCATGTAACTGGGCAATATTTTGCTCAGTATATATACCAACAAACTCAAAATAACTCAATTCTCAAACACTACATGATCATAACATAGCATACAGTATGACATGACTGATATAACCTAATGTGCGTGCATACAAATTAAATAATCTGTTCCTCATATTACCCTAAATGTGCTCCAAAGTTTCCAGCATGAAGAGGTTTACAGAATACCCTTCATAAACATTTTCTAAATATTAATATTTATTATTTTTCCTCAAAGCTGCAAAACTTGTTCGGTCCTCAAAGGCTTAATCTTCAATGAATCTTCAATGACTCTTGGGACATAACCATCCACTGTCTGCCATAATTTAATCATCATTTATTCATCAAGAGTAACTGCAGAATGGAGTTGAAATTGATATTTAAATTTGAAATTATTTCTTCATTAAAGTCTTCAAACTCTTTGGAACACTCTGATATAATCTCTGATGATATTCCCAAATATTTTTCACAAAAATTGATTGATACTACAATAAATTGACATAATTATCTGGACATCTGATTTGTGGAGCAACTTAAGTGATTGCAAAAAATTGTTAAAGTTTTTATCTTCCTATAGCTTTGGTGTGCTTGACAATATCAACATGGGGAGTTAAATCCAATGGCTCAACTTAATTATAATGCTAACTAACGAAGCAGGTTCAACCTCTTGTCCTTCCTGAGCTATTTACCTCCACTGACGTGGGCTCAGGAGAAGAAAAACTAACTGAATTTCCTGCTTTTGATTGTTACTCGGCATCATTTGCTGGATGTGCATGTCAGGTGATGATACATGTGACTGAGCTGATAATATCAAGCATCCTGTAGTCATTATGATTTTATTTTGTGTAATGTACCTTTAAGAAAAATACTTGTTAGGGAAGATCACATGATTGGTAGTAACCAATAGGAGAATAGTGCAGGCCACCTCGGCAGTCAGTGTAGAGATAGAGCTGGAGTTGAAAGCACAAGTGTAGTTGTTGCTGAGTATATTGTAAATAAACTTAATGTTTCCACTTGAGAAGTGTCTGCTCTATTACAAATGGGCAACGTGACCACCCTACAACACATCACACAGGATGTTCAGCTGCTATCTAGGTGCACAGAAAAGGAATGGTCATTTTGATTGTGGAACCATCCTTTGTAAGGAGTCAACACCTTGTGGAGAAAGAGTAGGAAGGGGAGGGGAAGAATTCCCACTCATTTATCAAATCACTGCCACTAAGTGGGAATATGTGGTTCTACATCTATAAGAAGCAGCAAATTGAATTCTCTGATCTCAGCTTTGCCTTTGTGGAGGGAGAAAGCTGGGCTGGGATTTTCCAGCCCTGTCACAGACGGGACCCGCCGCGGGCGAAGTGGCGTCCCAGCCAGAAGCCCATTGACTTCCGGCGGGACCGGATGATCCCGGTGGCGGGCTAGTGCGGAAAATCCTGCCCCTGGATTCTAAAAAGTGGGAATAGTAGTGTGGAGGGGAAAACAGCTGGCCAATAACTAACAGGAACAGTTTTGCCATTTTTTTTTGTCTAATTACACCCCTGTCTGGTTATACCTTGAGATTTTATACTACGTCAAATGTGCCATAAAAACACAAGTCTTAAAGAACAATAGATGCCTTTTAATCTTCCTGCAACTTATTCAATGCTAAAGTTGGTAAAGTGAGCACTAGCTTGCAGTCGCGTTGTCCCCTTAGCGTAAAGAGCTTTGAGACGTCTTCCTGCGTGACAGGAGCACCTTAGAAATGCAGGCTGAATTTTTCAGGCCTGGGGGTGGGAGGGCTGGCTAAATGACAGAGGGAGGCTTTGGGATGACAGCCGGATGTCTTTCTGCCACCTTGCTATGTTGCCATCAGAGGGAAGCTTGGCAGCTCAGCTGCCCACCATACAGCCATTCGAGCCACTTAAGTGGCCAACTAAGGGTCACTGCTTTCATCCCCAATGGCGGGATTCACCATCACCGACAAAATCCCAGTCCACACTGTGTCAAAGATCTAACATTTGAATGAGAAGCTGGATTTTCTGTATTTCTTCATGTTGATTATTACCAAGTGCAAGTAGAACCACAAGGAAACCAAAGAATATTCCTTACCTCACACTACAATTCAAGAAAGGTAAATAAATGTTAAAAACCCAATCGTTTGTTTTTTCCCAGCGTAGAAATTAATTAAGCAAAGAGATTTTAAACGTCTACATTTCAAAGCTAATATTACACGAAACCTCAACACCCTGGCAAAGATGGCTGTCAGTTCCTCTATCAGCAGAATTGATCAGAAAGAAGCATTACTAATTAAAAGCACAACACGCATCTGGGCTGTCTAAAGCACTCCAGGAAATGCAGTGTATAACTGTTAATGAATGTCCTCATACATATGCAAAATAGTACTTTTCTATAACAACAGGCCAGAAGCAAGTCATATACCTGTATTTCTTAACTTGTTAATGTTTACCACTCTGTGTTAACAATCTTTATAGCAGTTAGGAAAATATACTTGATCCTTCTGTCAAGAAATGCTAAGCTTTCCTCAAGTAAAAAGCAGCAATCAGTCCTAAAAGGCTGCTAAATAGAAATGTTTGATCTCAAAACAAAAACAGAATTACCTGGAAAAACTCAGCAGGTCTGGCAGCATCGGCGGAGAAGAAAAGAGTTGACGTTTCGAGTCCTCATGACCCTTCGACAGAATTGTTCTGTCGAAGGGTCATGAGGACTCGAAACGTCAACTCTTTTCTTCTCCGCCGATGCTGCCAGACCTGCTGAGTTTTTCCAGGTAATTCTGTTTTTGTTTTGGATTTCCAGCATCCGCAGTTTTTTTGTTTTTATGTTTGATCTCATGTTGTTGTTGTAGTAGTGTTCAACATAATTCTGCTCTAATTAATGGCCATACACAAGATAATTGTTCCTTCACTTCCCAACCTTCTCCAGTTGCCCCACAACTTCTGCCACCATCTCTGCTTGGCTCAGATGGTGACACTCGGTTAGAAGGATTAGCTCCACTATCGATTTTATATAATTAGGCTGACATCTCACTACCATATTGGGGGGGGGCACTAAATTGGCAGAACTGTTATCTTTCAGGTGAGATATTAAACCAGGGGCCCATCTGCTTGTTGGATGCAAAAGATACCATTGTACTTAATGAAGAAGGCAGGGACCAACATTTCTTTCTCAACCAACACCATGAAAAATACATGGTTGGATCATTTGTTTATTTGCTGTTTGTGGGATCTTGCTGCTGGCAAATTGGCTGCCAGGTTTTCCTACACAACAACAATAATTTTACTTCATAAGTAACCCATTATGATCAGATGCTTTGGCACTAGATTTTCTTTCTCTTCCTCTCTCTTTCCAACATTAAAACCTAGGTGAGTAAAAAGTTCCTTCAGATGAATGTTAGTACAAGCAAAACAATCCTCTACAGTTCCCATGAAAACCTCTGTGCCTTCAGCCTTTACTGCATCTCCTTCACCGGCTATTGTCCTAAACCAGAAAGGCAGAATCTTCGTGTTGTGCTCAATCACAAACTCGTCTTCCTCCCCAGCATTCAATCTTCCACCAGCTACTTTCTTTTACCTGCTTTATAACATGACCAGCTCACATCCCCACCCACCCCTCTTGTTGCTGGAACAGTAATCCATGCCTTGTGGCTGAACATCTCCAGCATTTTTGTCACGTGACTTGCCACTTCAACCATTCATAAACTTCAAGCGAGTTAGGATGCATGTTCACACTAAGGCCTTCTCCTTATCACCCTTGTCTCAAGAGAGTTGACTTTGGATTTTTGTCTTCATTTTCAAGTCCCACCTGGTCTCATCTTCCTTACCATTATGATCTCTTTCAGCCTTATGTATCTGCACATGATTTCCGATTGTCCAAAATAGCCTCTGTTCTTTTTCCGGGCACTCTCCATTTCTCTATCAGCCACTGCTTCATTCACCTTGCATTTATCAGCTGGGATTCCCTCCCTCAGCACCTTTGATTTGCTACCTATCACCCTGGCTTCAAAATCCCCTTTGACTATGCTCTGCACCCTTGTAACATTCTTCCTCCCTTGTAACATTCATCACTTGGTGCCTGAATCAATACCAACCCCCTGGTAAAGTGATCGAGATATCTCTGCATAGATAATGAATACTGTAGAAATATAAATTGTTGTTCTTTCAGCAGCCAAATGTAAATCTAAATGTGGTAAGAAAACACCAATGTCCAGTATTTATACCTTTGTGCCTCTTTGCTTAGTAATTGGCTCACCTTGATACGCAAACACCCATTATAAATGGAATCATAAAGGGCATTTCTTATCCATCCCATAAACGTGTCAGAAAGAAAGAACATCATGATGTAAGACAGAGGGTGATCACATAATTGGTGTAGAAGAAGCCCATGGAGTTATTTGAAAAGGATGGAGAGAATTTTCATGAGAAGAAAAGGTTAACTTCTACAGGTATACTGATGCCAATCAGCTCTGCTTCGAGCCCTTTTTCATTAACCCAAAGTTTGCATCTACAGCCTCAGATTTTTTCAGTTAAATGTTGGTAAGCCCACGTCATCAACATTGGCTTCTGTGAGTGCTTCCCTGCACTCTTCCCTCTGTCCCAACGATCTCCCCAGCTGAAATCTCAAACTGTTCTCAAGCTAATCGTTTTTCTTCTAGATAACATTCCCAAAGTGTTGTAATTTGATAGTGAATTGAAGGGAGCCAAGGATGGACCCCCCCACCTGGGTTACACTAGAAATGACTATGGGCAGAATCGTTCCAGATTTGCACAAAGTGCAGTAGTGGGTGGGAAAAAAGTAGTTTTACCCACCAACTGCAATGTTGGGTTTTTTGCCCCTTATCGTCCCATTCCTGGCCCGTCCCGCCTTACGAATAATGCATTCTCAGGAAACACACCGGATCACCGGCGGAGCGGACTCTGATTCGCCCACCCCAGGCCGTCACCTCAGACCTTCAGCAATCAGGGTTATATTTAAAGGGCGCCCCTGCATAGACCTAGCTTTCTCCAAGGGATCGAAAGCTGCTGCAACATCATGGCTGCCAAAAGGAGGAAACATGCTGCCCCCAAATTTGGTTTCACCTCCCTTGAGTGCGCACTGAATGCTGTGAAGCCCTCTCCCTCTGCTCTGGGTGAAAACCAGCAAACAAGGTCACCAATTCATCATGGGAAGCAGTGACAGCGGTGGTCAGCGCCAATGCCCTTGCAAAAAAGGACAGCCGCCCAATACCAAAAGAGGATGACTTTTATTTTTGTTCATGGAAAGTGGGTGTTGCTGACTAGGCCAGTATTTATTGCCCATTCCTAGTTGCCCTTGTCCAAAGGGTATTATGAGTCAACCACATTACTGTGGGTATGGAGTCACATGTAGGCCAGACCAGGCAAGGACGGCAGATTTCCTTTCCTAAAGGACACTAGTGAATGATCTCCTCTGTTCTGCATGGGTAAGTCACTCTTCTCATCACTCACACACACACACTCTCATCAACTCACACATTCATAAACCCCTCACACACCCTCAGGGATCTCACTCACTGTTCAAGGGACATCACTATTCGCTCTCTCAGACACACCTTCATTTGCCCTGCGGATTGTGTCCTCATCCTGTTCATGGCACCACTCACCATCCACACATGATAGACATCCTTCTCATTCAGCCTGGCAGGCATTCTGCTTACTCTCTCTCCATCTGTCTTCATGCAAGGCGAGCTGGCACACAACAAAAGGGATCACAGAGTTCCGTCATTCTCTCTGTGTGCTCTCAGCACCTTTGAGGTGAGGCTGGCCCCCATCTCTCCAGCATCTGTGTCCAGTGATGGTGTGGTCCTGAAGGGTTCAGGTGCTGAAGGCGGACAAAGGATCAGGTGCATTTAAAGTTTCATGGCTGCATCTTCATGATATGACCCTGATCATAGAGCATGAGTGAACTGCCCTCAGCCACACCGGAGTCAGACATTCACAGAAGCAATGTGAAGATCTGTAGAGTGTCTTCACTGCATGTCATCATCATTCTCCTGGAATCTTGTGACTGTTGGGGTCTCTGCTGTGTCTCCATGACATGAGCCTGAGCATTGAGTGATGTGCATTGCCATCAGCCACACAGGAGTCAAACGTTCATAGATGCAAGCTGAGGATGTCAGGACTGCTCCCACTGCATCTCATCATCCTCCATGAATCTTGCAGCTATGATGGCCTCCTGAATGTGGCTGCCTCATCTGGCCAGAGTGTTGTCCTCGTTATCATCACCTTCAACATCCTCATGTGACGATATGTGCAGCTCCTCCATCTCTTCCTCAGTCAGGTCCTCCCCGCAATGCAGCTCCAGGTTGTGGATTGTACAGCAAGTGACGATGATGCATGACATCCTCAGGGGCCTATTGTATTGTAGTGCTCCACCAGACCTATCCAGGCACTGGAACCCCATTTCCAAGATGCCTATCATTTGCCCCACTGAAGACTGGCATGGACGCTCCCTGGGAATTGTGCACAGGCCTGTAGAATGTGTTTGTGGTGGTCGCACACCAGCTGAATATTCAGCAAATGGAAGCCCTTGTGGTTGATGTAGTTGACTGCTTGTTGCCATTGGAAATCTAAGCGCCACATGAATGCAGTCGATGGCACCCTGAGATCTGCGGAAACCCAGCGCTCTTGCTTCCTGGCTTTCCTGATCTTTGGCAAAATGCACAAAGTTCTGTGTCTTCGTGAAGATGGTGTCCGTGATCTCCTGGATACACTTGCACATGGAGGCTTGCGAGATCCTGCACAGTTCACCTGTGGAGTCCTGGAAGGAGCCACCGGAATTAAAATTGAGAGCCACAGTCACTTGCACAGCCACTGGCAGTGGGTGCCCTCCATGTCCCCATGGTGTCAAATCCTGTAGTAGGTGGCATATCTGACCGACCAGTTCCCTAGACATGCACAGTCTTCAGCAACACTGGTCATTGGTCATCTGCAGGAATGACAGGCACCGCCTATAGACCCTGGGTCTAGTGAGGAGCCTATACACGACCAGTCACTGTGGATCTTCAGCTGCATGTGCAACAGGCCCTGCTGCCCCTTCATCTTGTGGGAGGTGCTCCTCCCTTTGCCGAGCCAGGCGCCTCTACCTGTCTCTTCTTCCTTGGTCTCAGTAAGCCATGAGGTGTAAGCTCCATCACCCTAATGTTTGCCTCCTGCAGTATCAGAGAGGGAACCACCTGGGTTAGCATAAGTGTTCTAAAAACCTCTCTTGGTTAAGCCTGAAGGCTCCTTCATGCATGTGGGAGAGTGTTGGCCACCACTTGGATAGCCACTGTGTTGTGTGCTCATTGGCCGAAACCCCACCCACTCCTGTCCCACTCCACTTGACCAATTGGCGGCAGCTTCAGCCACTGGGCTGCATGCGGTGTTGACAGCTTAGGTGCAGGCATTCTCCTAACCCGCACTGTGCTGTTAGCTTGAACCATCAAGGATACTAGTCCAAACATTAATAAAGAAATTGCAAGGGGCTGTGAGCACCTCCACCAGTGACTGGTGCTCTGCTGCCCCCTAAAATGGACATTAATTTGTAGTCTGTGCCTGAAGTGTGAAAAGTTGTGGAGTATTTGGTGGTGGATGATCGCAAACTGGTTTCATAATGGTGAAAAATCGATTTTTAATCTTCACGCCGTGTTGTCCACCCACCTGCCTGCCACGATGCCCGATGCCAATGGGGCTGGAAAATGCTGGCCTATGTGTGCAAAGGAGGAGAAGCCATTGGCTGTGATATAGCGGTAGCAGTAGGTCACAGGTGGACTGCAGAGGGAAATGTTGAAGATTGTGGAATGGTCAATGGGGTTGATGGCAGCAGAGAGATTGAAGAGTCACATGAGGAGACATGTTTAAATACATTTTAAAACCTTTTATTTAATAATTGTTATATTGATTCAATCTCCCTGAGGCAGCTCTGTTACTACTCAGTTGTATCAAATATTTTTTTCTCTGTCTTAGGTATACTGAGATGCCCAACTTTGAGATGTAATAATTTTATATTAATGATATGAATTTGATGGGTCGCTGTCATTTAAAGATCTTTTATTTTTCATTTGTCTTTCACTTGGCTGAACCCCATACTGAAAACCAACATCTCCTTCCGAAAGATTTCCAGTAACAAATACACTTTAATTATTAATGATAAAATATAACATTAACATGTTTCAGAGGTCAGAGGGCTTGCAGGACTTTTCATTCATAAACTCAAATGGATGGACAATCTAATGAGTGAAGAAGATGACAGATTTGTAAAATATACCCTTGTATATCATGGCCATTTTGTTTCCTGGGATCATCACTTAATTAAATTTGTAGTGATTATGTCTCAGCTGTTAACCTTTTAGCATGGATGGCAACAAGCAATAAAAACCCAGAGCACATTGGACATCAACATCAAAACCAAAAACCATGGTCAACAAAGAAACAGACTCAAAATTAAATAAAAACACCCATTGGAATTTGTCATGCATATTTACTATATATCCTGGAGTAATTGCAAGGGTCAGATAATAGCTGTAAATTTCTCAAGTCTTGCTCTTGCAGTTTGTGCTATTATCTGATCTGTTGATTGGATTACTGATCAGTAATTATATCCAGATATCCATTATTCTCAATTTAAACCATTTAAACTCTTGGATTATTTTTCACCTAGATTTTCTGGTCAATGTCAAATGAATGGCGCACTCCGTTCATTACGCTTATGTTTGCCCACAGATTTTCTATGGGTTTTTGTACGCGAACTTGCAGTCATTAGAAATCAGAACTAAAGGGGATCTGGGATCTGTGTGAACAGCACAAGCAACTGAGTATCTCCTGAGCCTATTAGATTGAAGAATTCTTGCTGATTATGCAGTGACTAAACGAAGAATTGTAATTTAGGATAAATTATCCAATGCCAATTCCTGCACCGAAAGTACAGTAAAGATAGGCAAAGAATGATGTGATTAAGAATGATGTGACAGAATGATGTGATTAAGAAAGATGCGATTAAGCTAACTGCATCACTGAGGCTTCTAAGCCATGTGATATCCTTCATCCCACCAAATCATGAATCATAGGGGGCTGATTTTCATTCTATTCCTGCCTCACCTTCCACACCACCCCACCAGCTGGGAACGAAGTGGTAGTCTGAATAAAATTACAATGCAGCACCTACTGCCCTATTCCTAGCCTGCTACAATTTTAGAAAATAGGGGCAGAATTTTTAATTCGGCCAGCTGGGGTCGGGGCCTGCTTGCCAACGTGAAAATGATGTGGGATGACGTCGGGGGGAATCTCGAGGTCATCCCGCCCCATTTAAATATTCAGGAAGGCAGGGGTACAGCGCGATCAGCTGTCCACCCGCTGACCTGTCAATGGCCAATTGAGGCCTTTGACAGGGTAGTTAAATCAACCTTAAGGCTGGCGGGCAGGCCAGGAACCCCAGGTTCCTGGGGTCCAGCGGTCAAACATAAAGTACAACTCGACATTACATTGATCTTGTTCATAAAATAGTTAAAGTTATACATGATTGCATCAGTCATAAACAGCTCCGGAGGTGCCACTCTCTGAAGTCTACGTTTTAAAATATTTATACACAATACATTTAATACTCTGCTGCTGCCACTGGTGGGATGAGGTTTCATGTTGGTTTTAAAAAACCTTAATAAAGTTTCTGTGATATTTATTAACATGTCCCATCTCGTGTGACATTGTCACATAAGGGGGACATGTTAATCATTTTTTTATTTTTCTGTTTTTAAACTTTCAAACACTGTCAGCGCTCTCCCTGAGGCAGCACTTAGTCTCTGGGAAATGTGCATTCTTTCGCTGGGGCCCGCCCGCCCATCAAGGGCAAAATTCTGCCCTAGGTGTCTAGTATTACCACCCAAAGGAGGCAAGAGCCATATTATTCTAAGTAAATTGGGACCCTAAAATTTAGTAATTTTACAGTTCCAATCGGCAGGGTTAACAGATCCAGTACAATTCAACATGAGGACATCATAGCCAACGGTCTTTGAAGTCCATTACAAAATGTTGCAGATGAGTTCTTTAATGACTTTGAGGGGGATAGGAGGCCATGGATACAAAAATTGTCCTGCCCACTGTCCTCCTCTGCAATTGGTTTTCCCCTTTGAGTGTTGATGGCTTTGTTATTCATATTTGAATGAGGCACAATCACCAAAATTGATCAGGCTCCTCACAAGCATCATCGGAGAAGATACCCACTCGACTACCAACCTTATCTCTGTCCAAATTGAAAATTGACCCTGTGTTTTTCTTCAAATCTTAATATCTTAAACATGAAAACCAGTCTGCAATCTGTTCCACTTAAAAAAACAAATTGGTCCCCTTTACACAGCCTGTTTCAGCAGTTCCTGTGATTTTCGTGCTATGTACTGCATTGTTCTCACAACATTTCTAATCTGGAATCCTGATATGTCAACTGCAGCTGCTAAACTAGCCTACTCAGACGCAGAGATTGCATTAACACTTCTTTATGTAAACAGGCTCTTACTATTCTCAAGTGTTGTGTTAATTAGAGCAGGCATTTCTGTGACAGCTTCTGATGAAACTTAATTACCTTACTCTCATTCAAAGCTCTGCGGAACTCCCTCCTGGGTGATGCTGCTAACGCCTTACTCAAAACAAACCCTTGTGACAGGCCTCATGAAGCTAGGGCTCCAGGTCAGTCTGCATATGCAACTTTTCCAAACCTACTACATGAAAACTTAAGGTCATCAGATGCCATACATATTGACAGTATAATATAATGACTTAATATTAGTGGGAAAATAGGAAATCACTTCATATACTATTGCAGTCCCTCAGTATTTCACACAGAAACATATGTAGAGCAATCATTGTCTTCAGCCCATTTCTATGCCTGTGTGTGCACCAATGGAAATCAACAGTGAAAGAGAGAAAATTATTCAACTACAAGTTACAAATGAGGATTACACAAAATAAAATATTTTATATGGTTCCTTAATGGTGTTAGCTTTCCATTTAAACTATTCCCTGAAACTTTACTCCAGGCTTTATTATTTTATGAATCTCTTCTTTAAGGTTTTACAGTTTGCTTCAGAAATTGTTTAAAAATACAACATTAGATGAATGATATTGCAAGACACATGGACAAGAAAGCCTATTTGAACCATCTTGATTCATCCATCCAGAAGCGCCCGAGCATTTCCTGATTATTGCATCTCATTGTTTCTTAAATTATTCCAGGGTTTTTGCCTCGACTACTCTGGAAGTCTATTCCGAGTTTTGGCCACATTTTGTTTGAAGAAGGACTTCCTGACATCAGGCCTAAAATTACCTTTTTACTAGTTTGAACCTATGTCATCCCAACTCCCGTTTAAAGCATTTTTCCAGATTAATATTTTCCATTATGCACTTCACAGTCACTTCTCAAGCACCTCCTTTCCAGGCTAAAAATCTCAAATCTCCAGTCTTTCTTTGCAATCGAATGGATCAGCCTGGCACAAGGATTAAACCTCATGGTTCTTCTGTGCACTGCAACGACCATTTGAATGTCTCCTTGCTTTTGTGGTGACCAGAAATAGTCACAGCACTTAAGATGTGGTCAGACTTGACCACTTGAGCATTATCTACTCTGATTAAACTCTACTGCTTGGGTTATGCATTTCATTGGCTTTGTTGTTTGCTGATTTGCATAGGTTGAAGAGATTGGGCATCGAGTCTACTGGACTCCTGATTCCCTTTCAAATTCTTCCTTCATTATTTCAACATTATTTTAATGCAAATATTGCCCAATTTCCCTCATATTTATGTGCAGCACTTTGCATTTATCAGCATTATATTTCATCTGCCATTGTTCTGCCTGCTCACATATTTTGTTACGCACTCAGTTCATTCCTTCTTTCTTCCCTTCCAATTCTGGAGGACTGACTTGTGTTGACATCCAGTTACGCAGGTGCTGGTTGACCTCTGGTATCTCGCTAACGTGCTCATCCTTCACTTGAGCCCAGAGAGGATTTGGATGCTATTTTGCCATCGGGTTCATTACAGATGATCACAATCTGTACTTGGCTGACATCCACACGTATATTTTCAGGAAGAAATCCCTGTAGCAATCAGAATGGGAACCTTGGCAGATATCTTTTCCTCCCCGAGCAATTGTGACTAAGATCCGTAACTGACCTGGGGCTTGTGCCTGGGATCTTCTCGGTTTGTATGGCTTAGTTCCACACTGTAGGTTGCATTGAATGGAGGCGACGGGGATCTCATCTGCTGGCTGGAGAACCGACGAGAGCCCTGTCTTGCCTTTTTTTGGGAAGGGTTGCTGCATCATGTGATGCTCAGGGACCTAACAGGCCATCAGCGGGCCTTCCCCAGGATCAAAGGCCATGGGGGCAAAAGTCCTGCCTACTGGGAACTGTCAGCCAATCAGAAGCTAGCAGCTGTATTGAACGGCAGAGCCAGTGGGGAAGTGGTGGCTGCTGCCAGTAAGACACCCACCCAAGGCCTTGGATCATTGCTGGATCCCAAGCCACCAGTGATTGGGTAGATGTTGGGGGGATGGGTGTTATTGGGTGTCACAGGATGGGAAGGGGTGAAGGGTATCCGCAGCAGGGGCAGGGGATGACTCTCAGTAAACACTCTGTTCCTGATGCTGGCTCCCTGCAAGGACAGGGGCACCGGCTGTCCCGTATTTTAAGGGATTGCCCCTTATTTTGATTGTTTGTCCCACGTCCCATAATGGATGCCTTTTGTGCCATGTTTCTAGGACACCCTGTGAGAGACTGAGCCTGGGAATCTCAGTTGAGTGACTTGAGTGGGGCTGCAAGTCTGAGTCCGCCAATCAGGAGATGATAATGTTGTGACTCCACAAGTTAAGTTGTAAGTTTTAGCTGCTCAAACCAGACCCCTCCCCCTCCACACCCTCTTCCCCATTCTTTTGGTCACCTATAACTCCGCACCCCACCACCTCACTCTCAAGTTCACCAGCATTCCCCACCCACTCTTACAGTCACAACAACACTACCCACTAACCCACCCTCTCCTGGCCTCACAATTGAAGTGTCCCTTATTTCAGAAGAGTTAGTCACTTTGCTCAAGCAACCCTGCACATGTTTGCTTGTCATGTTCTGGATGGTAAGCCTCCTACCTACCGTTGGGTTAATATCACCAGCGGTGGTTTGAGGCCCTTAAGGTGGCATTAATTGCCCACTTAAAGGCCTCAGTTGGCGGCGGGATGGGAAGGTCATCCACAGGCCCGTCCAATTAAGGATGGCAGGTGGCCTTCCAGGAGGGCCAATGGGAGTGTCAGAAGCTATGGGTGGCCACCAGCCCCACAGGGAAAGGTGGGTGCTGCTGCTGCATGTGAATGATCGTGAGGGTACATCTCAGATGGAGACACTCTCTCGAGACTTGTAAATATTACAAAATATATTGTGGCCATAGCTGTCAGGCCTTCATTGTGGTCTTCTTCATGGTTGTGGCCTCACAGCCCAGCAGATCCACGGAATAGTTTGATATGAAAATATTCTCAGTTTTGATTTATTTTGCCTGGCAACTTCATCTTAAACTCTCTAGATTTAGGAATATTGATATTTTGCAAGACAATGAAGAAATACTAAAATATATTTACAAATGTAGTCCATTCCTTGTTTTCAGATCTTCCTTTTTTCCCCTTTCATTATTGCCAGCAGACAGATTAAGTGATCCTTTATTTTAGTGAGAAAAACAGGGACTTGAGCTTGTATCCTTCACCTGGGTCAAAGGTAAAGGCTAAGCCAGCACTTCCATGCTGTGGCATTCCCTGGCAGGCAGCTGCCAGTTGTCAAGGAGTTCAGCTCCTTCCGAAAACTTCTGAGCACTTTCCCTTCTCTGTGCTCGATGACCTCAAGGACCTTTCAGCTATTACTAACATTAATGAGGTTCAGCTTATCATTATCTTTCGGCTGTCTGACTGTCAGACAAAAAGCTGAACCCTTGCTTTTTTGTGTGAGCTGACATGAAAGAACATTCCTTGCTCAAAGAATAGGACTCTACTGTGAACATTAAAAAAAATAGTATTTTGGCCTAAATATTTGAATAGTCTTTCAAAAAAAAGTGGTGCAGCGGGTAGATAATGCAAGTTTTTGTGCTCTTGCACAAAGACAAATGCTGAACACCATTGGCATTTTGCCAGTTTTCAATACGAAAATAATAGTAACGTTTCAGTACTTTGACTTCTTTATTTAAAATATGTAGCTGCAGTAATATGAAAGTTCTGTTTAATGATGTGTCGATGTGCTCTGCTGTCATAAATTGTTCAGCAAAATCTAATAATGACACATAGGTTAATGTAACATGTGCTTTTAAATAGATTTATTATATACTGCCTGTAATTGCTAATCATCCAATTGGATTTATTTATCTTCCCGCATACAGGTGAAGCAGTTTGTTCACGTGATAGCAAATATCTATAAAGGGCATGAGAGGGCCACAAAATCACAACTTTGTTTTCATCCTATTTGATTTCATTCTTCCAGAATACCAACCCCATTATCTTCTCAATTTCAGCATTTAGCTTTGAATGAGCCCAGTGCCTTGGTTGAAACTACGTTCCTAGCATCCTTTGAGGCCTATTAAATTTCCAGTATTAGAATGAGATCGTAGGAAAGGATGCATCAATTATTTGAAGTTCTGGGAACTATGGCACATTGCAGGAATTAACACAACAGACACCTTCGTTAAAAAATATGGTTAGGTTTTTCTCCACTGGAATATTTTTTGAGGGAAAGAAAATGTAGGCACATGTTAGATGTCCGTTACTTATTTAAAATAGAAATCATGTTCATAGGTGTGAAAAACTCCATGGGGCCTGTTTAATTTTGAGAACCCACACAGAACAGACTAGTTTCAATTATACCATGCATGTTCTCATCATTGTCTGAAAGATCAAAAGCAAATTTTCCACATGTCAGGTCAAGCTTGCTTATGTCTTTATTCTCTTTACAGCTTAATTGGTGTAGTACTGTAGCATAGCAAAGACAACTGCAATATTTTGTGGCAGTTATTGCTTGTAATGGGCTCATATGGAATAAAAATTAATGAATCCCTCACAAAACTTTTAATCGATGGGTCAAATCCATTAGAGTTGAAGTAATCTGGAAGTTAACCGCCTTTATTAAAATTTAAGTTGCATATGAGAAAAAAGCTTATGTTGCAATTTTGACATAATAAGAATTATTTTACGTTCAGAGTGGAATGTATCACGATCCTTGGCCAGACCCCAGGACGTGGGGGGAGATCTGGTTAGGGAGCAATAGCGTTTTATTTAAAGTAAATAAAGGTTGATATTCAACACACCTGCTTTCGGAATAAAGCCACAAGATTCCATGGGTTTTGAACAAAAAAAATGCAAAATTTACTATACAAGTTTAGAAAGATAAAACAGCTTACAAAATATATCTTATACTCTAACATTCTGTTCTCCTCGGAGAGGAGAAGGAGATTTGGTAGAGGTGTTCAAAATCATGAGGGGACAGAGGAGATAGGAGAAATCATTCCCCCTCATAAAAGGATTGAGAGCGAGATGGCACAGATTTAAAGTGATTTGCAAAAGATGCAAGTGCGGTGTAAGAAAAACCTTTTTCATACAGTGAGTAGTTTGGACCTGGAATGCACTGACTGGAAGTGTGGTGGAGGCAGGTTCAATGAGGCATTCAAGAGGGCATTGGATGATTATTTAAATAGAAACAATGTGCAGGGTTATGGGGAAAAGACAGGAGAAGACGCTGAGTCATAATGCTCATTCGGAGAGCCAGAGCAGACAAGATGGGCCGAATGGCCTCCTTCTGCACTGTAACAATTCTGTGATTCAGAATTAACATGAAGTACACATGAATTAACAGACAAACTGTAGTCAAACACACCACACTACAGAGTAAATGGCAGATGCAACCAATGTATTTCTCAAGAACCCACCCAGACGTTGGTATCCACTGTGAGTTACACAATCTCTTTAAGCTCTGTCATCTTCACAAGGGATTCTAATTCTCTACTTTCAAAGATCTAGCGTTGGAACTCCCTCATAGCTGATCTGACTCAGATTGCCTTAATGACTGCTGCCTTCTAGAGTTTGCTCCTCAGGACCTCTCCTGAGCCCTGACTGCCTGGGGACTGCTCACCATATCACCTCTGCTGCCTGGAGCCTCTTCCCTTACTTCTGAACACATCCAGTCACATAGGGTTTCTTGAGCCCCAACTCTTGGCTGTGCTGAGCTATCTATAGCTCCCAAAGCTTCTTCTAAGCTGAACTTCCTTAGCAGCACAGATAGCAAATGGCTAATGGGACTTCATCTGAGCCCCAATTGCACAGAGTTACCAAAGGGCTCCCAGTGCTAACAGCAGCACTTTAGCTGCATGGAACTAGTCACCTTCTTCTTCACCTGTTCATGACTAACTGACTGACTAAAATTGACTGACCTTTGAATTGATGTGGGGAATCTATCAACACACTCACAGCGGGTCCCACCCTTGTTACTAGGTAGGAACCACTATAGCTGCATTGGAACATTGTAGTAATTATAGTTTTTGGGAAATGTAGGATTGTAGTTTTAAGAATAATCCTGTGTTGTAACATTACATGATTCATGTAACCCAATGGTTAGCAGTGCGGGGAATCTCTAGAAGAGTGTTCTTCTTTGATGCACATGTGTGGTTGCTGCTGTGTCTTGTCAATAAAGTTAAATGTTTCTACTAGAAAAGTTGTCTGAAGATCAACTCTGTAACAAACTGTTAATGAGGATGGGATCAGATTCGGCGCTGTGCCTCGCCTAGCGATTGTGAGTATCTAAGTTTGTTAAAAATAAAAGAAGATATACTCATCCGCAACATTATGGTTTGGATGATTCGATCCCTTTGAGCTAGCCACAGACAATTAGCCTCAATATATGGAACCTCTTGTGTTCTTCTTTCAAGCAAGCAAAATCACGGGGCAGAAAAAGAGGAGAGCGATTCTCCTGTGTATTTGTGGGAGCAAAACCTACAGTTTAATTCTAAGCTTGACTGCCCCCAGTACCCCAGATTCAAAGACTTTCAGCGAATTGGTAGATCTCATTAAGGGACATTTTCAACACAAGCCCTCAGTCAAAATGCAAAGGTTCAGGTTCAATCCACAGAATAAAGCCCTGAGAGAGACAATTGCTACCTATGTGGCAAAATTAAAACAACTAACGGAATATTGTGGTTTCGGTGAAACCCTGAATGACATGCTCAGAGATCATTTGGTATGTGGCGTGCAGGAAGACACTATTCAGTGAAGATTGCTGGCTGAAGTGAATCTTGCTTTTAGGAAAGCATTAGAAATAGCGCTGACGATGGAAAGCACTTTAAAGGATTCACAAGCAATTCAAAGGGCACAAAATGCTGCCACTCTCCTGGCCGGGTGAGAACATTCAGCCGAAAGTAGCGTGGAAAGCTGAGACTCTGCTGCGAAGTGGGAAACAGCCCCCACTAACCGAGAGAGTAAACAGCTTAGCAACTAAATTGAAAAATAACTTTCATTGATGTGGAAACAGTGTTCTAGCGATTGGCAATTTAAAAAAGTAGAATGTAATCTTTGTCACAGAAGTGGACACATAATGAAACAGTGCAAAGTGATGTTTAAACAGGCCTCCAAACAGTCTGTAGTGTAGAAGAGCTAGAAACAACCAGTTCTGACATTTATTCATCATTCAACGTGAAAGTTGGGAAGACAGAGCCAATATTTGTTACACTGCAAGTGAATGGTAGACCATTAAAAATGGAGGTAGATGTGGGTGCTTCTACCACTGTAATAGGAGAATACACTTTCAGATATTTAAATTAAGATGATCAACAATTAACTGAACCAGCTAGAAAGGCTGAGGGTCATAAAAGCTGTTCTGTTCTCAGAGTGGGCAGCACCCATAGTCCCTGTCCTTAAACTAGGCCAGACTGTCCCAGTCTGTGGGGACTATAAAATAATGGTCAATAGACCAGCCAAACTGGACAGGTACCCTATTCCCAAAATTGAAGACCTATATGCCAAACCGGTAGGAGGGACACCATATACAAAGGTTGACATGACTCATGTAGATCACCAACTGGAACTGGATGATGGGGATTCGTAACCATAAATAACCACAAAGGGTTATACCAATATACAAGCCTGCCCTTCAGTGTTTCCTCAACCTGTGCCATTTTTCAGATGGAGAGCTTACTACAGGGACTACCTCAAGTTGTGGTCTATCTGGATGATGTATTGATAACTGGATTTACAGAAAAGGAGCACTTGA
Source organism: Carcharodon carcharias (assembly GCF_017639515.1). NCBI lineage: Eukaryota > Metazoa > Chordata > Chondrichthyes > Lamniformes > Lamnidae > Carcharodon > Carcharodon carcharias. The sequence continues at coordinate 202,640,333 of NC_054469.1, forward strand.
CTAACCTTGAGGAAGTCCTGAAGCGATATTTAGAAGCAGGAGTGCGCATGAAGAAGGAAAAGTGCATTTTTCAAGCAAGTGAAGTCATTTATTTGGGTCATCGGGTAGATGCCCAAGGCTTACACCCAGTTAAAGCAATAAGAGAGGTGCCTGCACCCAAGAAGCACTCTGAACATAAATAATTTTTAGGGATGATAAATTATTATGGGCGATTTCTACCAAATTTTATCCACAGTTCTAGTCTCTCTGCATTCACTGCCAAGAAAATACCAGTGGTGGTTTTGGGAGACACTCCAAAAATAAGCCTTCATGAAATTAAAACTCTCTTCAAATTTGTTAGAGCACTATGACCAGATGAAGGAATTGGTGCTAACCTGCAATGCTTCTCCCTATGGAGTGGGAGTGGTACTATTTCACAAAATGGATGACGGTACAGAGACATCAATAGTATATGAATCCAGGACACTTACCACAGCTGAAAAATGATATTCTCAGGTCGAAAAGGATGGTTGGCCAATTATTTTTGGTGTAAAAAAATTTCACCAATACATGCACGGGCAACATTTCATGATAGTATCAGACCACAAACCACTTTTAGCGAGGAAAAGGCTATCCCTCCCATAGCTTCTGCAAGAATACAAAGATGGGCCCTAATTTTGGCAGTGTATGTGTATACCTTTGTACATGAACCAGGGATTCATATAGCAAATGCTGATGCCCTAAATCGCCTTCCTTTGCAAGGAAATGATGCACATCTTCCAATCCCATGGGAACTTGTGTTAATGTTGAATATTCTTGATTCCTTACTGGGCAAATTATGATCCAGTCCTGTCTTGAGTGAGAGACTAAGTGTTACATGGTTGATCCCAGGAACCAGCCTCTGGTGAATTGAGCCAGTTTTCAACCCAAGACATGAGATGAGCAGTCAAGATAGTATTCTACTATGGGGTGCACAAGGAAGGGAATAACTTTTAGTAGAACTACGCAGTGCCCTTCCAGGGGTCTCCCAAATGAAGATGATAGCTGAGAGTTATCTGGGGATGGATAGTGATATTGAAAATATGGGAAAACAGTGTGTGCAGTGTCAACAGCTACAGAAGTTGCCAGTGGCAACCATTACGCCCATGGGAGTGGCCTGGTGGACCCTGGGTGCGATTGCACATTGACTACATTGGTCCTTTCCTTGGAACCATGTTTCTACTGATTATAGATGCTCATTGCAAGTGGTTAGTCGTTTAAGAGCTAAAGTCCCCAACGTCCGGTGCTACTATAAAAGAAATATGCCACCCAAGGATTGCCAGAGGTAATCATCTCAGATAATGGTACTGCATTTACAAATGCTGAATTCCAACAATTTATCAGCCTCAATGTTATCAACCACGTGAAGACTGCATCATACTATCCATCATCAAATACACTGGGGGAAATGACAGTACGAACTTTTAAGAGAGGAATTAAAAAGTTAACAGGTGATTCGTTGGAGACCAACTTTCTCCTTTCCTATTTCACTACAGAATGACCCCTCCACACTACGACAGGAGCAATACCTGTAGAATTACTGATGAGGCGCTGTCTTCAAACAAGACAAAGCCTGATACTTCCCAATTTGGAGGGGAAGGTGGAGAAAAGTCAAGGGAACCATAAAGCGACTCATGATTTGAATAGTCGTGAGCGACAATTTACTGTTGGAGAAGCTGTATATGTAAAGGACTTTGGTGGAGGACTGAAGTGGTTACCTGGGTAAGGTGAGTTCTGTGACCGGATCACTGTTGTACCAAGTGGAAGTGGAGGGCCGGATCACTGGTAAGCATGTGGATCATTTAAGAAAAAGAGAGATACCCCAACAAAATGATGTTCCACCTGTAACCATTACTGAAGCAGTGGTTCCTGTTGAAGTTGCTCAACCAAGGACAGACATGCCCAATGTCATTGTCAGAGTCAAAGACACTGAACTGCAAATGCTTAGTGAGGTACTCGATGTTAATGCGGTTCCTGAGAATGTGCTCCTACAAAATAATCTGAAGTCATGGAGCTGCAACGTTATACATGGATCAGGAAACCCCCTGAAAGACTGAACTTGTAATTTCATGACCTTTGTAAATATTCTAATGTCATGAGATAAATATCCTTATAAATACAAAATGTACAGAAAAGTTAAAAGGGGGAGGAATGTAGTAATTATAGTTTTGGGAAATGAGGCTTTAAGAATAATCATGTCTTGTAAGATCACATGATCTGTGTAAACCAATGAGTTAGCAGTGTGGGGGGACCTCTAGAAGAGAGTTCTTCTTTAGGTATGGGTTTGATGCACATGTGTAGTTGCTGCTGCTGCCTTGTAAATAAGATTAAACGTTTCCACTAGAAAAGTTGTTTGAAGATCAACACTATAACAATCATGCTATACCTTAAAATGTTACAATGCCCATAGACTGCGAACTTACATAACACAAACAGACATAATGAATTGAATGCACAACAAGTGGGAGAATCATTGATTTGAAGATCATTATTCTAAACTTAGAAATATTTAATATGATTTTTTGTCCTGTTTGCCTGCCTAAATTATGAAGGTTCACACTCAGAAAATGCATCTATTTGAAACGGTTTTGTCCATTTGCTTCCATTATATTGTACGCTATAATTTGCTGTTAAAACATGTCTTTATCAGATTTTATCCATAAACTCTGTTACATTTCCCCAAGGCAATGGACAAGCAGTTTGGTTTTGGGTTCGGTGGCAAGGATTGACAGGCAGCTTGATAAAAGAAATGTGTACATACAAATCACCTGCTTTAAGAAGAAATGTAAATTCACAAACAAACTTTATTAACCAGGGCATAAAAGCCCAAATACAGATACAGATCAAGAAGACCATTTGGTGTGTCTTCATCTTGCCAGTCAAACCCTACAGTGTCCACCAGCAGCCCCCCACCAAACATATCATTCCAGTATCCAATGAATTCTTAAACGATTCCATGTTTCTTGTTTCCGCTACAAGACCAATCTTCAAGCTAGAATCCTGGACCTGGATTTTCACAGGGTCATAGAAACTCTCTGGACCTTCCAAAATGGCAGCCGGGACTCGGATTCAAAGTTCCTGCCCCTATTGATGATGGATCTTATTTTTACAGTCGGGTAAAGGGGGCAGGATGCGACTCACGCATGAGGGAAACCCAATCTCAGCAGGGCCGTTTGAACTCAGTGCTGAGTTCATACAGATGTAGCAAGGATCTTAACCTGCAGTGTTGGAGTCACAAATTTTTAGAGTAGATATAAATGCTCTTGAAGGGCAAATAGGTCTTGATGTGAAGTTATTTAAATGCCCAGTGCTTTAAAATAAAAAAAGGCTGCCTGTGTCAATGAGAGGATAGAAACCCTCTGTTCTATTACTTACAACATCTGTTTGTTGATATTACCCTAAGGGCTCTTTAGGAATGCTTGTCTGCTTTCCATAACCTATAATTATCTCAGCAGGCGAGCTCTAAGTCCACAGTTTAATTGACAGCTCAAAGAGGTTATTAAAGGAATAATTGTCTTCGATGCAGCCTTATGAATAGGAGTCTGTTTGTTTTTTATAAAGGATTAAGTGCTTGAGGTGATGCAAAAATTTTGAATGGGCTTTCAAGAATGGGAGTGTTTTTTATGATAGTGAAGGCTGGGTAATAGATATTTAGACCTTTATTTTATTTCATCTCAGCTGGCTCTTGACGTCTGTCCATGGTGGATACTGGATGAGATGGCACAGAGGGTGTAAGGGCCAAAGGTTTGGAAGGGGCCAAGGGTGATGGCTAGTTTGGCCTGGGTTGTCAAGAGTTGGCATAAGAGCTATAAGGAGCATGGGGTGGGTGGGGTACAGGGGTTGGCATGGAAGGTATGAATGGTCATGGGGTGGGCAGGGTGGCATGATTTGAAATTATTTGGGCGTGGGGAGTGGGTGGGGGCATGAAGGTATGAGGGGTGAGGGCTAGAGGGTCTCAAATATAAGCAAACAAAAAGGGCGAAGTCCCAGAGAACTGAGACTGGCCTTTTAAACTGCCTGCCCTGGCACTTGACTGCCCCTGTGGCTATCTCCAACCTGTGTCAGGGGGCGGTGGGCCTGACCCAACCCTGTACCTTACCCTCCAGAACAAATATCCTGCCATTCAGGGAGATTCTCCCGAGGTGGGTGAGGTGACCCAGGAAATTTCCCAATTTGCATTGCCCATCTCTGGAGCGAAAATCCAGGCCCTGGTGTTTATATTGGAATTGTGTCCAGTGGTGTCTTCCACAAGGGAATTGCAAGTGAGATAGACAGTGCCTAGTACATTCATCCAGATTGATTCTAATGCCTCTCTGCCTCACTCCCAACATTGTTGCAGTATTGTTTCTTAAATAATTATAGGGTTTGTGCCTTCTGAATTTTAATTCTATTTAATTGTGATATAGAACCTGTTTATACCCTGAAGAGACAAGAATTCTACTTTCCAATAAGGACCACCATGAACAACTAAAGAGGTAAGATACACATACAGAGGTTGGGATTTTCTGGCCCTGTTGTGGCGGGACCCACCGTGGGCGATTCGGCAGCCCGGCCAAAGGTCCATTGACTTTTGGCAGGACTGGATGATCCCGGCGGCAGGTGGGGAAGTGAAATCCCGCACAGGATCTTTCGACAGAGGACTAATGAATGCAGAGGCTCCAACTCTGAAAGTAGTTTAACAGCAGGCCTGATGGCACAGATGCAATGGGGCAATTCTAACTGAACCCAGCTGGCAAGAAGTTGATGCGATTGGGTCAGCTGCCTATATTATACTCCACCGATTTTCCTTTGCATTGAGTTCAAGACATAAACCTGTTGCACAAACTGGTTGCTATAGTTACCTACAAAACAACACCTGCTGCATTTTAAAATAATTCAAGAAGTTCACAGATCTATACTGTCATGAAGACAGGAAACTGTGACTGAGTGAGAGCTACCTACAACTTCAGCAGCTAACCACAGACATATTGAACTGTTGAGACCTGTCTCTAATATAAAAACAAGAAGATACTGATAAAAAATGGCTGTCATGAGTCATCTGATGGCTAATACTGTAAAGTTGATGACTTCTCTGGAAAGTCTATATGAATTTCACTGCAGACCTGTTACCTGGAATTTTGCATCTGGTTGGAGTGGTTGGAGGGGTGGGGGGTGGGGTGGTTGGTGGTGGTGTCAAGGTCCACTTCAGGCATTAGAGGAAGGCATTAAGGGTGAAAATTTCTGGACTTTGATCAGATACTCATCAGACATTTAAAATCCCCGTGGGGATGAAATTACCCCCATCTCCTGTTGATCTATATCTTGAAATGTGTCAAATGTTTTGGAGATACAAAGATCAAAAAATGGGATTACCTGGTCTACAACAATGAATACATGACATGCTAATTGACTTCCCTTCTGGGAATATACAGACAGGAGATTATAAATAGTTCTGCCAATCAGAATGAGAAAGAACAAGGAGGAGGAGAAAGAAACATGATGGTCATCTAGAACACTTCTGGAAAAGAGCAGAAAAGATCTCTCTCTGTCTCTCCCTGGGAGCTAAATGGTTGTTTCCAACAGGGTGCAGACCTGAATAAAATCAACTCTAGAATTCTACAGGAAATCACTAACTTCAAACAGCTGTAATGTTCAACAATCTATTCCTCAAAGACAAGTAAAGGACTTAATCGTATATAATTTTATCCTTTTATTGGACTCTAAGGGTAGAATTTTGCCCTTGATGTGCAGGTGGGTCCCAACAGCTCGGCACGGTTAGGCAGCTGATCGCCGCTGCTGAAACGGGCCCTGCCGCCATTTTAAGTGGGTGGGCCAATTAAGGCCTGCCCGACGGGAAGCGCTATGTGCTTCCTGTGCGGGGGGGAGGGAGGGATTCCCCAACTGTCACAGTGCACACTTTCGTGCATGCGTGCGAAAAAGCGTACATCTCCCTGAGACTAAGTGCTGCCTCAGGGAGATCACTTACAGTGTTTGAAACTTTAGAGGTAGAAAAATAAAAAAATTATTAACATGTCCCCTTCCTATGACAATGTCACATGAGATAGGACATGTTAATAAATATCACAAAAACTTTATTAAATTTTTTAAAAACAGACATGAAACCTCATCCCGCCGGTGGATGAGGTTTCATGTCTTTTCAGAAGCCCGCTGGGGCTCCTGGCCTGCCCGCCAACTTAAGGTTGGACGGGTGGGTCCTTTAATCATTTTAATTATCCTGTCAATGGCCTCAATTGGCCATTGACAGGTCGGCGGGCGGACACCTGATCGCGCTGATCCCACCCCCCCCCACCCCCGCCTTCCTGAATATTTAAGTGGGGCGGAATGCGGGTTCCCCCTGACGTCATCCCACGTCATTTTCGTGTTGGCGAGCGGGCCCCGCCCCCAGCTCGCTGGCGGAAAATTTCTGCCCTAACTTTCCTACTTCTGATGTGTGTGTGAGTGTGTATTTATTATTTTTTCTTGGGTTTAGTAGCTAATAAATTTACTCTTTTCTTAACTCAAGAAAACTTATTTTGATTGGCTCCTTTTTACAAATAAATACATTTGGATTGGAAACGGCTATATGGGAAAAAAAGTTTCAAGAACCTTTGTTGCGACTAACCGAGAGAGCTGAATTAGAGGGCAGCCAGCTCACTCCTCCTCACCCAGTCACAACAATGTTAATGCCAATACTCTCTTACATAAGCAGAGAATATGCTGTGAAGGGATTGGCCGAACAATTATATTATTACATCACCAATCTGTTCTAAACCTCTAATTTATGCAAAGTTTAACTGAAAATGTAAAAACAAATTGCAATGTAATAGTTTGCACTGTGCTTCAACAGTGCCTTTTAAAGTAACTCTTTACAAATCACATATTGAAAGGTGTGCTTTACTGAGGTAAAATAAATCACAATGTTTACTTATTTTAAGGCTTTGCATATCCTGTGATCCCAGACTTGATTTATGTGGTCGTACATATCTATTTTCTTGATATTGGTATGGAAGTGCTCCCATCCATAACATAATTTGGCAGACAACTGGCTGGATTTTACCAGCTCTCCGGGGATAGGCTGGGAGATGTGGTGGGGCGCTGATGCCTTAAAATGGTGAGGGAAGGCATGGATGGACTGCCCATTATTTTTCCACCACCATGGCATTTTACCAGTGTTGGGGAAGGTGGAGGATGGCTGTCCCATCCAGAGGCCAATTGAGCCACTTAAGCGGCCAACTCTTCCTCTGCCGCTGTTAGTTCATCAGAAGCAGGCGGACCCCTCCGCTGCATGGGGAGACCACATGGTGAATCCTGGTGGTCTCCCTGCAGGCTCGGAGGTGGCTACCCTATGGCCAATTAGCACTCTGAAGGCCATAAAGGGGCTCCCTGTTGGCAAAGACCATCCCCATGGCCACCCCCCCTGCCCACATCAGCACCCCACACCCTTCACAGGGCCTGCCCCAGTCACCAAACTGGTTGGGTGGGAAGCCTGCTCCTATGACATCCACTCTGCTAGGTGCAATCCTGATATTGGCTACCACTCCTGCTGATGTTTCTGAGACTGCTGCCAACCTTCTGGCTGGTGTGGCATCTCTTGGGGGCAGGTGCCAGTCCTTCAGAGAGTCTGGAGCCCTGATGGCAACTAATTAGTTGCTGGACAGCTGAAACTATGGCCGGGTGTCCCACAAAACATTGAGGCACAATTGCCCCTGGCTTTCAGGCCTGTAGTCAGGCCTCTGCCACGCCTACAAAATTTCAGCCAATGTCTCATTCATTTTATTTATCAATCTAAAGCTGGAATTAAAACAGGGGGTAATTAGAATACATTCGTGAATCAGATTACAAGTGGGTTTTTTTGGGTCAATGGCGGGGGTGGGGCGGGGGGTGTGGAGGATGATGAAGAGGATTGAAGTGCAATTAGGGTTTATTCATAGTCCATTTGTCGAATTGGTGAATACTGTTTTGGGGTTGCTACCACTACTGCAGATACAATAAAATCACACCCTGAATCTGGCATCAGAAGCTGAACTGGTGCTGAGACAAAGCTACATGAGACTTCTTGGATGGGGAAGTCTCAGTCTGCTTTGCTGAAAAGTTGGTTTAGGGCCTTAAGCACCTGATTTGGGGTAACAATTCTATTGCAGCACTCCTGGTCTGTGCCAGAAGTGCATCTTGCAAAATTTCACACCTCCACACCATGATTTCCTCCCACTAAAATGTCAAAACCCTTGCACTACAACTTTAGAATTGGCGGAAAGCTGTTTTGGTTTCACACAAGCGTTAAACCTGTGAATCCCTTGCATTTTTGTATGTAGAGCATTTTCAGCTTCTGATAGTGACCAAAGGGCCCATGGTATCTGATTTCACATGCACACTGTGAAGTTCTGTCAAGAGTGGTTCTCTTCCTTGCGAAGGGATGACGACTCTTGCTCCCAACAATAAGATATCATGTTGACAACTTAATTCAGTTTTATGGGCATAGAATGGTTTTAACTCTTCAGAGGCTTGTGCATTTGACTATCTTTGCAATACCTGTTTTCAGACTTTTGATAAAATTGGATCCCGGTTTGTCCAATTATTTAACTGCTTCGCACAGACCGGAGAGGAGTCCAGGAAATTTAACACAAGTCCAACATCTTGAGACACTGGAGCATGTGTGATGCTATCTGGCAAAGGAAGATGAGTGAGGCCATCTGCATTTTCTATATGCACACCTGGATGGTGCATAAAGGTGTACTCATATGCTGACATCAAAGCCCATCTTTAAATTCTGGCAGAGGTTATCGGCAGAATTGCTTTAGCTTCACTAAATAAGTGGCTTGTGATCTGACTTGTGTCAACCATGCAAATATTGATGGAACTCCTTTACTCCAAATATGATGGATAAGCCTTCTTTTTCAAATTGTGAGTAACCATTCTCGGCTGCAGAGGGTTCTGGAGACGTATCCTGTTGGCCTTTTGGGTTTGACTTCTGTCTTTTCTTCTTGTGTTTGCAGCAGAGTTTTGCCTCGTCCTTCATTTTGATTTCATAGTCAGCCAAATTTCTCTCTGGTGAAATGTTAACTTGGTTCGGTTCAGAGGGGTTGAGATACCCATTCGCATCTTGGAAAATTCCATGACTTCTAATGCCTCCTTTGTCTCAATCGACTGATTCTTCAGTTCTTCTGTCTCCTTTTTGTATCTTTTGGCTTCCTCCTGGAACACTGAACATTGCTGAGTTTTTTCTGCCAACGGTTTCTTCAGTTGGTTCAGAGTGGCACCGCATTCATTTCACTTCTTTTCATGATTTTTCTGAGGAACCAAGTCTGACCTGAGGGATCCTTGCATCTTGTGAAGGTCCTTTGGTTTTCTTATCTCATTCCAAAAGACACATTATATTCCCTTATTAACTCAGGAATTCTTCCTGTTCTAACTTGAAAAATTTCTGACTAGTTGAGCTTAATTTCTTTCAACCAAACGTGGCTCAGAAGGCTAGTTCCTTCATCTGTTACAACAATCACTGGCAACTGGGTTGTCTGTTGCCTGAAGGATACAGGTACAGAGGCAATGCCTTTCATCTGTATTGCCTCTCTAGTGTATGTCTTCAGCTGAGCCATGGTTTCCTCCAAATTCAGTGGCTAAGTATCTTCACTTAGATGCTTGAAGGTGTGTTCTCCCACCACTGTGGTCGATGCTTCTGTATCAACCTCCAATACTAGAGGCTTCACATTTATTTGAAGGGTGATGGTGATTTGTTCAGTTTTCCTGGTCTTGAGATTATACAGGGTATAGATATCAGCATCAGCAGCTTCTAGCTCATTTATATTATCCATTTCAATCATCTTGGCCTGCCATCTGATTGGCAGACTTGATTTCACCCTGCATTGCTTTCTAACTTGCCCTTCTTTGTGACAGTAGCGGCATTCTGCCTCTTTAAATCTGCAGATTTCCAGTGCATGGTTATCCTCACATTGGTAACAATTTAATTTCTGAATCACTGGTGAGATGCTTCCAGTATTTCTTTTTGTTTTTTGAGTGGTAGGGACTGTGTCTCGCTTCACGGTTGTCTCCAAGGCTTTTGCACCATGCCTGGCGGTAGGTTTCCACACCAACTGAAGAACGGCGCCATGTTGCACACTCTGCAAAGCCTGCAAGTCCCTCTCAGCACTCTCCATTGCTAACGCTATCTCTATGGCGTGCTTCTGGTCAATATTAACTTCTGCAAGTAAACGGAGCTGAATGGCATCGCCTTATATGCTGCAAACCAAACAATCTTGCAACATGTCATTAAGAATATCTCTGAAGTCAAAGTGCTCAGTTAATTGTTTAAACTTTGTGAAATACATTATGATTGACTCACCCTTACTCTAGTTTTGAACTTGAATCTTTGTATGTTCACCAATGGCTTAGGCTGAAAATGTGCCTTCACGAGGTCTACTGGCTTATTAAAAGATCTGGAATTTGGCACATTTGGGGTCATCAGATTATGGGTGAGGTTATATGTCAAGCTCCTGCAGACATTTAGAAGAATTGCTTTTTGTTTCTCCTCTGCTTTTATTTCATTTGCCATAAAATATAAACCTAGGTGCTCTATGTACCAGCTCCAGTCTTCCATGGATGAAGTCGTACGGGTTGATTCTGCCGAAGAGTGATATTACTGATGAGTATATGTCCTTTCTTCCCTTAAAAAAATGAAGTACTCACATTTAAGAGGTGGGGTGCAGTGTTGGAGCTATTTATCCTCATCGCCAATTGTAATAAACTTGGTGTACCAAATAGGTTTCTTATTAGAAACAGTTAACTTTATTTACAGAGCTCCTGATGAAGCTACATGCTTGAACCAGGTCCACGACTAAAAAGCTGCGCCCTTAAGATTACCTGCACTTGGGGCTGATTCGTCTGTACATTCACATGATCCCCAAAACAGCATGAGAGGCTTTACTTACAATCACTACACAGTGAGTATTCAATCATTCCATTTATATGCTTTTTATTATTACTTTTCATTTAATATCTATTGACTGCCACTAACATAAAGGTTTAATTCCAGCAAATTTACAAGTTGAAACTGGCAATTTATGAAGAGCCAGCATCTGTTCTGAATGTTGCTATATTTTGTCAACATTTATATGAAGCACTATTTAACTTTCTCCCCTTTAGCCACCTTTCAAATAATCATTTCACACATGGCATCTGTTAGCTGACCTGCAGATGGAAGTGCATGGCCTGTGCATGACCCAGGAAAAATGTCAGCTCAGCCTCATTCCCACTGCTGTGACTATAAGCGACAGGGGAATAAGTCTGGAAAGTGGATAATATTAAAGGCCATTTCCTATATTTTGAAACAGAAAACTATAACTAGAAGTGCAGCATGTCTCATTACCCATGTGTAATTGTTCACAAAAAGAGCACGGCTTTTCAGAATGTTTAAACCTGCATCCATTAGGAAGGTCGTTGATGCCATGCTTCAGGGTGAAATATAAACTCATTGTTCAGCCAATGTCTAGTTTCGCAGAGCCATTAATTTGGTGGAATGACCAGTTGAGGTTGGCTTAACTGAGGTTTTTAAATAATGTATCTTAGCCTTGTTCAATGCAACATTTTTATCCTTTGATCTGCTTTGAGTATAGATCTCTTATTTTTCTCCATCATTTGTCTTTGTTGAAAACTTTATTTCAGTTTTTGTCAAATATTATAATGTGCGGAGATAATTAACTACAAAATATATCACTGTTTGTGACACTGTTGCATCGAAATAAATACACAGCTGCTCTTTTTTCTCATAGCCAAGGCATTGGCCCCTCAAAACGTGCCACCATCTGTGAATTGTTCATGGGCAGTTGTGCATTTCCTAAATGGCTAGTGCCATTCAAGCGGTGTGTCAATATCTCATAAGGTCTGAAAATGTGACCAGTTTTGATGTATGCCACACTCAAAAATAAAAACAGTTTCCAATGTTTAAATCTGAGTCACCCTTTTTGCAAATCTTATTCTAAATGGATGCTAATAATCATATTACATATTGTCAAAAGCTGCTCTAATTCACTTCAGTTATATGGTTGCTAAATTCCTGAAATATGGTGGTGCCCCATCAGTGTATTGCAATTGTGTTCTACCAGGTGACGAATGTGATTTGAGTCATCTTTTACACTTAAATCTCCGTGATAATAGCTTCCCTTTTTTAAAAAAAATCTTTGTGAAGTGACATTAAATTTTAGAATTATCCATTCTTGAACATTCCTTTCTTTTTGGAATATCCAATAATGAAACACTTTACACATTCTCCCAGGCAGATGAGCGTTATAAAAGTGCATGGGTGAAATATTTTAGCTCCAAGTGTTAGAAATCTGCAAGCTAGGGAGCAGCAGGTTTTCCAGAATTATTCACCGACTCTCGTCTAAGGTAACCCTTTTGCTAACCAGATTTTCACGTATTCCCAAAAGCATAAACTGTGTAAATAGAACAGCAGATGCTTGAAGGCAGGAGTGTTTGATCATAACAGATTGTAAACAGCAGGTGCTTCAAAGCCTCAGGTAACCCTAGACATTCAGCACTGATTATATACTATCTCTCTACATTAAAACACAGTTAGAGATGTACTCTTTTCCATAAGGGTATCAGTACTGATGTACCTCAGTAAGCGCTTAAAAAATTGTTACTTAAAATTGACAGGAATCATGTTCAAAATGATTATCTTTTGTTTTTTTTTTCTGTTTTTTATCCCTTGCACCATTATTCAGTTCAAAAAAAATGTTTTCCTTCAATTGATTTATGCTGTGCTCCATTGCCTTAATAAAGAGTATGAGGAAATAACCAGTTCCCAGCTCTCTGTTGAGGGATGTGTGACTGACTACGAGGATGCATGATAAAGTGGCCCCAGTTAGACATCTGCAATCTTTTCTCTCTGTTGGGAAACTGTCTCTCTTTTCCCACCACACTTCTCTAGCTCCAACTGTTATAAACTGCTCAACACCTTCCCTTTTATTGTTATTCCCAATTGCTCCTTCCCTGCTCATTGGCTGTGTTTCTCATTATTCCCCTCTACTATTCTTTCATTACTACTCACAGAAGGATTGACAGACAATGTTAGCTCATCAATATTTGTATTCATTTTATGAAAAATGTTTCGACATAAAATCATATCTGTGAAACCTATAACGTTTACACAGTGATGAATTCCAAATCACCTGTAACAATAGGTGATCAGCTCCACCTGTATTGTGTTGTTCGTACACAGTGGTGGTTTACAAATTATGAATGGCAAATTTCATTTCAGATTGTGGCCTTTCTCTCTGGGCAGCAAGTGTTGGCGCTTTGACTGGCCAAGGTCAAGAAAAATCGTGGCTATTTATCTTGTTGCTCCAAAGCTAGATTCCTTGCAAGAAGACCTCTTCCTGTGTTTATTTAGTAATATTGCCTCATTTACCTGACAACTCTTCACCAACAAGTGTTGGTATGCAAATTGTTCAAATGTGGTTATCTGGCAGCATTAAATTTTTCATGCATTGGGTCTAGTGTTTTGAGCGGGTGGTGGGGGGGGGGGGGTAACAATGTCAAAGGATGTGTTGACAATAGCACTAGTCAATAGATTAAATGGTATGTTTTGCACTATTTACCTTTTAGTAATGGCATATACTTCTTTCTCACCCATCTTCCTCTGCCAGGCACGCAACTTTCCATGGATGGTTGTCGATCTAAGGTAAATATGAAGGATTCAGTCATCTGTTGCTGTTTGGTTCCCTATAACTTCAAAAGTGTTTGGCTCATACATTTATACATCTGCTGAGGTACTTCGAACCCACTTTAACACAGAACAAAGATTCAGGCCCAGCAAAGGCTTATGGGTTTGATTGGCAGCTATGTCAGAGCTGGGAAAGGCGGACAGGGTCATTTTCAGATTGTTGTCCCCTTCGAGCCCCTTTCGAGTCTGTATGACCCTTCTTCAGAGCTCTGAAGAAGGGTCATACAGACTCGAAACATTAACTCTGTTTCTCTCTCCTCAGATGCTGTCAGACCTGCTGAGATTTTCCAGCATTTTCTAATTTTAGTGTACTGGTGTTGGGATCACCACAGGGCCTATTAAAGTTTATCTGTCTTTGTTTTTTACCTGGTTTTCCCTGGAATGTACTTGCACCAGTGTGAGCACTGGACTTTCTCATGGCCCCTTCCAGCCCTGTTGGCACTGCTGGCCCTCTAAGGAACTACCCACTCTCTTTGGCAAGGCAGCGACAGCCCTCAACATGGCTGCCACCTACCTTTGCTGCCAGTGCCAGTCAGGCAACTCCCACCTCCTGGAGGCACTCGGTGCCTCTAATTCGGCACCGAACTTGCCTCCTGTTCAATTATGCCACTTGTTTTTAAAACTAGCATTGTAGGAGCGACAGCGATAGAATTCATCTGGGTGTCTGGTTCCAGGCCCCACTTTGAAAATCCAGCCCACGGGATCTGCATTCAACATCATTGCACCTGCTTTATGTGCACAAAATGGCCTCACTGATAGATTTATTAATGGAAAGGCCAAATGTCTAATTATATATCAATATGTATTTATCTTTTTTAATGACTTACGTTTTTAAAAGTGCATCGCAAGATGTGCAAGAAATGCCAGGCTAGAAGTAGAAGACATTGAAAAGGGATGAAAGCTTATGAAGCTTAACAACGTTAATGATGTTGCTGGGGTTTGGTGGCTTTGGAAGTGTTCTTGGCATTTGGAAGTGTTGAAAGGGGAGTCATGGAATTTGGCAGCAATAGAAGTGCTCCTCCTGGGCCCCCAAAAATCTCTGGCCTGCAGCTAGGGTGATCAAAGGCCTCCCTTCCCATGGATTAGCTCACATCTCAGACCCACACTTGCTCAGAGTAGGACCCAGCTTATTTCTTGCTGCAGAATACCCACTTGACAGTTGCATCATTCCAGCAGGTTTAAGTGAGAGTTGAAGCTGAATTTGACTCATGCCTCCCAGAGACATGACTTCAGCTACTTCAGGGAAATGATTTGCAGCCAGGGATCCTGGCCTGTGAAACAGCAGGAGCCCTAGGAATGTGAGTCAGAGGAGAATTAAATAGAATGTAAAACACAGGAATGGATCATTTGGCACAACTGGAATATGTTCATGTTTGTGTTTCACATGACCCCCTTTCTACCCCTCTTCATCTAATCCCATCAAGATAATGTTCTGCTCCTTTCTCCCCATCTAGCTTCCCCATAAATGCATCTATTTGCCTCAACTACTCCAAATGGTAGCATGTTCCCTTTTCTAACCATTCTCTGGATAAAGTCGTTTTTTCTGAATTCCCTATTGGATTTATTAGAGACTGTCTCATACATACGGCCCGTAGTTGTGGTCTCCTCTACAAGTGAAAACATCTTCTCCATCTTTACCTTATCAAAAGTTTTCATAACTGTAAAGACCTCCATCAAGTCATCTCAGTCTTCTCTTTCCTAAAGAAGAGAGCAGCAGCCTCTCTAATCTTTTACTCCCTCAGTTCTAGTAACATTTTAGTAAATCTTTTTTGCACCTTCGTCAGGGTCTGTATATCCTTTTTATAAATAGAGACCAGAATTGTTCACAGGTGTAGATTAACATGTTCTTTAGAAGTTTTCTCTTTTCCAACCCTCCCCCTGTAGAAATGAACCTTGGTGCTTTGTTTGCTCCTTTTTAATATAATGATTGTATGAACCTGCGTCTCTACTTTTCGTGATTTGTGTATCTCCAGATCCCGCTGCTCCTCTATTCAATTAGACACTTACGTAGGTAGACTCTTTATTCTTCCTTTCAAAATATACATTTATCTATAATGAAGTTTATTTGTCAAGTTGTGAATGTCTTCTGTATTTTGTTGCAGTCCTTCTCAGTATTGGCTGCAACCTGCAATTTGGTGTAATCTTGCAAATTTTGAAATTGTATTCCAACTTCCAAGTATCATTTATGCAAACAGTGAACAGCGGTTTTCCCAGCACTGATCCTGTGGAACACCCCTTTTGCCTTTCTGAGGGATTACTTTTAAATTCTTATTCTCTGCGTTCCGTTTTGTAGCCATCTTGCTATCCAATCTGCTACTTGTCCTCTGCCTTCACCTTTCCAGAAGCACACAAACTGAACTAGTGTCATAGACACAAATACAAAATTTGATTTTAATTCACTGAAAAAAAATTGCTTTTCATTTGAATAAAACAAAAATATCCAGAGATGTCATTAGTAGTCTGCCATATTTGAACTGAATCTGTGTATTTGTTTTTAAATCTCTCTCTTTCACGCAATTGTGCATGCACTCATTGATCTGTTTATTTTAAAAAGATATCCAATGTAAACTGTAATGTATAAAGCTTTGCAAATTGATCCTTTAGATTATGTTATAATAATTTTGAAACTGAACAGGCAGCTACTGTTCGGAAATTTGTGTGCACCACATATGCTCAGACCATAGGATCTGGTCTCAGCTGCCAGAGTCACAGCTGGAAGCAAAACTATCAAGTCAAAGCTGAAGATTGTGGAAGAGACTGAGATCTTCAATTAAAAATATTAATGAAGGCACTCATTAACACAACTCAGTCAAATTGATAACCTATCAAGTCAAAGCTGAAGATTGTGGAAGAGACTGAGATCTTCAATTAAAAATATTAATGAAGGCACTCATTAACACAACTCAGTCAAATTGATAACTTTATTGTTAAGCTTAATCATGTTATTGTAAAATCTGCAATTTTGGGTTATTTTTATGTTGCAAATCCTTTTTATTAATAATAAGTTACAATAGGTTATCCTGACTGGCCATTCTAAATTGGAAGCTTAGACAGGTCTTTAATGGTTTCTCATTGGTAGATTTCCAGCAGATTTCCTCACTTTTGGTTTGTATGTGTTTCATTTCTTCAGCTCATTGATGCTGTTTTAATTAGAACTAATAAACAAGTATGACAGAGCAAGTATGCCTTCCAAAAATTGTTATACAAGAAATGAATGTGCATTGCAAAATGTTTCATATATAATAAATAGCTAGGGAGATGAATATTTACGGTTTGAAAGTTGCCCTGTTATTGGTAGTAAAGTGCATTGACAATGCCTCACATTATAGGCCAATTCCATTTATGGCCTCAAAAGTAATGTGATCCTGGCAGTGGTGGGGGGAAAATGGGGAATCTGGACATTGCCTAAACATTAAAGGGTGCTGCTGTCCAGTACTACATGGGAACTCAAAGATGCAGAGAGACCTGTTTGCCTGGTTCTGCTCCCTACTCTCATTTGTCTTTCAAGGGGAGGCCAGAGTTTCCATTCCTTACTAAATATGGTGAGAAACCCTGGAAATGTAAGAGACACACACAATCAGGGGAGCCCTGTCACTTTCCTAAGGGTTCCTGTGGCCTTCTGCAAGAATTTTAGCAAGAGGCGCGGAATCCCTGAAGAGGCTGGGGCCCACATCTTTAAATAAAACTTTAGATTGTATGTAATTTTCAAAGCAGTCACTACCCAGTAATAACACTTCACTAGCAGCTGGTTTCAATTTGTTATTTAAAGAAAAAAAACTCTCCCCATCCTCATATTGTTAGTTATTTCTCGGTTGTGCCAAGCTCCGTTACCAATTATATGATTGGGAAGGTTAGTTTCTATGGAGTATGTACTGGAGTTTCCTGGAGTGAACCTTAAGAACTTTGGTGCAATGGAGCTAGTTCACAGAAAAATAATTCACAGCAAAGACAATTCTCAGAACTTGAACTCTCAGTCATATTAATAGATGAACAGAACTGAAACTATTTAAACTGGAGTAAATAAGAATTAAAGGACACATGATCCAATGCAACAACAAAAGGAGTGGTTAATTTAAATGAAAGCAGAATGTTTAACTTGCGTCACAGGAGGAACATAAGCATAATATTAACAAATATCAAACAATTGTTTCATACAAAAAACAATGGTGTTGAATAAAGTAGTGCTGGAGAGAGCAGAGGTGGCTTGCTTTATTCACAGTCCATATGGCCTGACACTCATCTCTCACTTCATTTGATCCAAAAGTGGTCTCCCACTCTACCTGGCACTATCTCCCAACCCATTGCCTAAGCACACATCAGACAACCCATCCTATTTTATCCCCGAACATCAGTATCCAACTGCATGTGATAAATATTGCATCACACCCAGACAAGTGTATTATCAAATGCACCGGGTTTAGTCCTGGCCAATATACTTTGCCATGACCTGTAAGTGCTGCACCATTTTAACTTTTAATAACTTATCTGCATGGACATAAAATGAGAGATTGATTACTTAAAGGTTTGCTAAACAAAACAAAAAAATATGAAATCAGGCATTCTCCCAGGTGTGTTAAATCTGTGATTTAACATGTGCTAGATTAAAATATGTGGATGCTCTGCATAATGGCACTTTAGTACTTTATAATGTTTGTAGAACCATACCTATATCAAGATTTTTAAAACTTACATGTGTTCAGAAATAGCTGCTATTAATTGGGTAATGATGTCTGATTCTGCACACCTCTTACTGGGTGCTATGAATAAGGGCAATTTTTTCTTTTACGAAAAGTTAGGCCAGTGATGTACTCAGAATTACATAAAGCTAAATGCTTAAACAACCACGAGTGTAGAAAAGTACTAATACATCCTCAGCTTTAATATTCATTATTGTTGTAATTTTTTAATAGATTCACATGCTTATTTGATAAAACACACTGTATTTCGCTTTGTCACAAAAATGCATTGTTATTACAACACAAAATTCTAATGATTATTGAGCTCATACACAATCTTTTTACATAAGCTTGTTAATTTGAATCTGTTTCTTGTACTGATAAAAGTGAAATTGTTCAGTAATTTAATTTTAACATTGGACAAAAAGCACTGAAGACTTTTTAAAAATAATTTGGATTTGAATTATCCATATGTCAACCTATAAGCTTCCTTTGCCAAAGAGCAATTAAAGTCTGATTGACTCAAACTTGTGTTTATCTACTGCAATTAGACTTGGTGGCCTGAATGAGACAGCACCTAAACAAAGTTCCACCTGAGCAATTTCATAACATATTGTTCATTACAAGGTATAGGCTCTGGTCATAAAAGACTATATCATTGCTGAAAAAAGAGACATGCCTAGGCTTTTCATCTTGCACTCCTCAGGACATTTGCAAGAATACCAATATAAGGGGAAAACAACAATTTATATTGTATGTGAAGAGAGTGCTGATTGGTAGGTAAGTGACGTTGTCATGGAGAATACACCACTGATGGTGACTGACAGTTAACTGCCAAGCATTGTTTGAAATTTAAACCAGGCAGCTTGACCCTGATTGGTCAAGGCATTGCCCTGAGCAATGAGTCAGTGAATGGCTGTCACTTATTTTGTTTGCTGAAACAGGCACAATGTATGTATGTTCTTTCTGGCTGCACATAACAGGGCCCTGTGTATTAATATATGTAGCTTCCAGTCTATGCAAATGTGCCATATTGCAAGCCCGATTTACATTCTTACATTGGTTGTCAGCATAATTCTTAGCTCACTGAGGAGTACTTAGCAAATGTTATCCAATTGTGCAATCAGATCTAATGTTGGCCACTGCGTTTTGAGTTAGCAAGGATGGGCTGGTTGGATATGCCCATTGTGAACAATGGCTGGGACATGCTGTTCAATATGATCGGCCAGGCTTTGGGACATACAGTCTCATATCTAGCATCATACTGGCACTGAAATTTATATACCACATTATTTATTTGTGCGATAGGCAGAACATCTTTTTGGCTTGATGGCAGCATCCTGTTAGTGGCAAATATCACTACTACATAGTAGCAAAATGAAACAGCTAGCTTCACCTGTTGTTCAAATATTTGAGATGCCTTGCCCTTCCAGGGTAATCTAAGGTAGACTGGGCACCAGAGTGCTGTTTTGGGTTGCATTAGAGTGCTTCAGTTGGAGTCTGGTGAGAGGTGAAGAGGGAAGGAGGTGATCCTTTCATTTTCTACCTTTCCTCCTTAAGAAGAGTGGCAGCCTTGGTAAGTAGGACCTGGTTAGTACTTTTTCTTCTGTCCTTAATATTCTCTAAACTTAGAGGAAGTAAAAGTAAAGGGAGTAATTTGAGTGTAAGTTATGGCCGTGTAACTCGGCCAAGTGGAATGCTCCTCCTGTGTGATGTGGGAAGTCAGGGACACTTCCAGTATACAGGGCGACCATATGTGCGGGATGTGTCTCCAGCTGCAGCTACTTGCAATTGTGTTTCGGAGCTGGAGCTGCACCTGGAGTCACTGTGGAGTATCCGCAAGGATGAGATCTTTGTGGGTAGCACACATAGTGAGGTAGTCACACCGCAGGTAAAGAGTGCACAGGCAGAAAGGGAATGGGTGACCGCCAGACAAAGTAAAAACACTAGGCAGGTAGTGCAGGAGTCCCCAGGGTCCATCTCCCTCTCCAACAGATTTTCCACTTTGGATACTGCTGGGGGAGATGGTTTCTCAGGGGAATGCAGCAAGAGCCAACTGCATGGAACTTGGCTTAGCTGCACAGAGAGGAGGGTAAAAAGAGTGGGAGAGCAATATTGCTGGGAATTCTATTGTAAGGGGAACAGATAGACGTTTCTGTGGTCACAGATGTGACACAAGGATGATATGTTGCCTCCCTGATGCCAGGGTCAAGGATGTCACTGAATGGCTGCAGGACATTCTGAAGAGGGAGGGTGAACAGCCAGATGTTGTGGTCCATATTGGTACCAACGATATAGATAAAAAGAGGAATGAGGTTCTAAAAGCAGAATATAGGGAGCTAGGAAATAAATTAAGAATCAGGACCTCAAAGGTAGTAATCTCAGGATTACTCCCAGAATTACTCATTAGGGTGGAAAGTGAAGTAGTCTGATCTGAAACTAGGGTCCAAAATCTTAACAAAGGAAACTATGAAGGTATGAGGCATCACTTGGCTAAGATAGATTGGGGAACTTCATTAAAAGTCATGATGGTGGATAGACAAAGGCTATTATTTAAGGAATGAATGTATGTATTGCAACAGTTAAACTTTTCTTTCTGGAGCAAAAACACAACAGGAAAAGTGGCCCAACCATGGATAACAAAAGAAATTAAGGATAGTATTAGATCCAAAGCAAAGTCATATAAAGTTGCGAGAAAAAGTAGCAAGCCTGAGCATTTGAAGCAGTTTAGAATTCAGAAAAGGAGGATTAAGAGATTGATTAAGAGGGGAAAAATAGATTATGAGAGTAAATGTGCATGGAACAAAAAAATGGGCTTTAAAAGCTTTTATAAGTACGTAAACAGAAAAAGGTTAGTGAAGACAAATGTAGGTCCCTTACAGTCCAAAATAGGAGAATTTATAATAGACAACAAGGAAATGGCAGAGCATTTAAACAACTACTTTAGTTCTGTCTTCACGGAGGAAGATATAAATAACTTCCCAGAAATACTAGGGAACCAAGGGTCTAGTGAGAAGGAGAAATTGAAGGAAATTAGTATTACTAAAACAATAGTGCTGGAGAAATTAATGGGACTGAAAGCCGATAAATCCCCAGGGCCCAATAATCTACATTCCAGGATACTAAAGGAGGTGGCCATGGAAATAATGGATGTGTTGGCTGTCATCTTCCAAAATTCTGTAGATTCTGGAGCAGTATAGGTGGATTGGAGGGTGGCAAATGTAACCCCACTATTTAAAAAAGGAGAGAGGCAGAAAATAGTGAATTACAGACTGATTAGCTTTACATCAGTCGTAGGGAAAATGCTAGAGTCTATGATAAAGGATGTGATAACAAGACACTAGAAAATATCAATGGGATTAGACAAAGTCAACATGGATTTATGAAAGGGAAATCATGTTTGACAACCTACTGGAATTTTCTGAGGATGTAACTGGCAGAATAGATAAGGGAGAACCAGTGGATGTGGTGTATTTGGATTTTCAGAAAACTTTTGATAAAGCCCCACATAAGAGGATAATGTGTAAAATTAAAGCACATGGGGGTAATATATTGACATGGATTGAGAATTGGTTAGCAGACAAGAAGCAGAGAGTAGGGCTAAATGGATCTTTTTTGGATTGGAAGGCAGGACTTGTGGGGTACCGCAGGGATCAGTGCTTGGACCCCAGCTATTCACACTATATGTCAATGATTTGGATGAAGGAACCAAAAGTAATATTTCCAAGTTTGCTGATGACACAAAATGAAGGCAATGAGGAGGGCGTTAAGAGGCTTCAAGGCAATTTAGACAGGATGAGTGAGTGGGCAAATACATGGCAGATGCAGTATAATGTGGATAAGTTTGAAGTTATCCACTGGAGTAGGAAAAACAGAATGGCAGAGTATTATTTAAATGGTGATAGGTTGGGAAATGTTGATGTACAAAGGGACCTGGGTTTCCTTGTACACCATTCACTGAAAGCAAGCATGCAGGTGCAGCAAGTAGTTAAGAAGGCAAATGCTATGTTGGCCTTCATTGTGAGAGGACTTGAGTACAGGAGCAAGGATGTCTTACTGCAGTTGTACAGGGCTTTGAAGAGACCACACCTGGGGTATTGTGTGCAATTTTGGTCTCCTTACCTAAGAAGAAAAGATATACTTGCCATAGAGGGAGTGCAGCAAAGGTTCACCTGACTGATCCCTGGGATGGCAGGATTGTCATATGAGGAGAGATTGGGCCAACTAGGCCTGTATTCATTAGAGTTTAGAAGAATGAGGGAAGATCTCATTGAAAATATAAAATTCTGACAGGGCTGGACGACTGGATGCAGAGATGACATTTTCTCTGGCTGGGGAGTCTAGAATAAGGGGTCACAGTCTCAAGGATACAGGGTAGACCATTTAGGACTGAGATAGGGAGAAAGCTCTTCACTCAGAGGGTGATGGACCTATGGAATTCTCTGTCACAGAAGACTGTGGAGGCCAAGTTACTGAATATATTTAAGGAAATAGATAAATTTCTGGACTCTAAAGGTGTCAAGGGGATGGTAGTACGGCATTGAGATAGAGGATCAGCCATGATCATATTGAATGGCGAGCAGGCTCGAAGGGCCGAATGATCTACTCCTCCTCCTATTTTCTATGTTTCAGGACCGAAGTTGATGGTCTTAGGCCATTTCATGAGTTTGTGTAATATATAGCGTGAAATTATCTGATCAGGGTAGCTATCATTCTGATGACCTTGATGTGCCCTATTTCGGCATCAAGCTTGCATGGTGAGCAAATGGCTTGGCCCCTATTTACAAGGCTGCCGATAAGACCAATCTTATAGCATGTGAAACTGTAGGAATTCCAACACATTGTTAGGAAAAAGAGATAGTTTAAGGGAGTTATACTGGTATTTGTGGGTGTTAGGAATGAATTTTAGCTTTAATGTTTAAGCTTGATTCGTATTTCTGTATCTGTGTGTTAAGAAAGGCCAAATGGTGTTTTAGTTTCACATTAAAAGGTGCCTGCAACAGGGGCCCAGAGAGGCAGGTCATTCCCACAGACACACAGAAGAAACTAGAAACAGCAGTTTTTGAGTTCAGTTTTGAAGATAGCTGCAAGGCAGAAGCAGCCCAAAAGGCTCAGATAGCCAGTCCCAAGCTAAAGCTGGTTGAAAGTAGCCACCAGGGAGAGATTGGAGCAAAGGAGGCAGATAGCCAGTCCCAAGCTGAAGAAGAAAGTTACCAAAAGTCCAGGGAGTGGAACAGGAGAAAGTCCCAAGCAGACCTTCTAGTCAAAGGAAGGACAGGAACCTGGAAAAGGTCCTGCTAAGTGAAGAGTGAGGGGCAGAGAAAGGCTCCAAGCTTCAAGCTTAAAGCTTCAAGCTGCAGGAAGTAGAGTCAAAGCAACATAAAGGCTTGTGAGAAGTCAGAAGTTCCAAAGAGGCAACTGAAGGTCTGTAACTCTTTGGTGTGGGCATGTGAAGGAGTGGTGTACTGTTGACAACTCAGTCAGTGAGAGAGAGTGTGTGGAAGAAAGCTTGAATGTATGCGGTGACCCAGGTGAGAGGAACATTGGAAAGAGAGTTCAAAACCCTGGAAGTGAACCCTTGTGGAAGGCATCTGAGAGAAAGCTTTGGTTTGGGAGAAGATCCCAAGGTGAGTTTTTGGAAAGTGGAGATTGGAAACCCTAATGTGAAAGATGGAGTTCAGTGAGACCGGTTGGCTCACGGTGTGACAAAGAGCTGAGGAGAGACCCATAGCATCTGCCTGGGGTGGTATCTGTCACTTGGTTTCAGAGAAGGCTGTGGCTGACCACAAGTCGCCAATTGGTTTACATGGACTGTATGTACTGTGAATATTAGAGTATAAGATAGCTTTTGTAACTTGTGTTATCCTTACAACTCTGTATATATCTATAAAGATATAATTGTAGGTGAATGAGCATTGTAATATAGTTCATCTTTTCTTGTTTAATAAATGTTTTAAGCTTTTGTTAAAAGTTCATTAGCTGACTCAGGTGACTCTGTTCAGTAGTCCCTCTCCACATATCTAAACAAACAAATAAAAGTTAGGATCTATCAAGCTGGGTTCCACCCTGGGATCAGGCTTGTCCGGTGGTAACCTCAGTTGGGGATCATAACAATGTATCTTGACCAGTGAATGTAAGCTTGTGGTAGGGGAGGTAGAGGATCTCCTTGCAGATTTCTCAACTATTACATCAAGGAAGGGTAGTTAATTTGACTGCTCCTATTCACAGGTGAATTTGGGTGTAGGATGGAGCCCATTAAGACATGTAAGGAAATTGTTACATGCAGCTGCAGGTTTAACTATAGCAAGTATATCATCCACATATTGGAAATATGCGAGGGATAGGAAGTTAGGTGTCATTCCATCGAAGACACCTTTCTCATGGAAGCCAACAAAGATGTTTGTGAGAGCTGGGCCTAGAGGAGATCCCATGACAACACCATCTGTTTGGGCATACATGGTGTCATTAAAAGTGAACTCAACTGCACGAGGTTGTTAGGTTTATAAGTTCAATGAATACTGATTCACGCAATGGTGGCGGGTCTAGATCGCCATGATATAGTAATGCAGTGAAAATATCTATGTCTTCCTTTAGTGGGACATTGGTGAATAGGCTAGCAATGTAAGATGAGCACATGGACAAAGCTTTGCTATTGATATACAAGTCCTGTATGACCTTCGCAAATATGAAGGAGTCCTTCACCGTGTATGTGGAAGCCTTGGTCAAAACTGGTTGTAACAATTTGCCCAACCACTTGGCCAATTCATGTTGTGCAGAGCCATTCAAAGATAAGATGGGGAGTAAAGGGACATCACTTATGTGTGTCTTGGACAGCCCATACATATGTGGATGTAGCGAACCGTGAGGACAAATCTGTCTTATATATCACGCGGTAGTTCATCGCTCTTAGACAAGTCCAACAAGTGTTTTTTTTTAGTTATATCACCTGACTAGCAGTGTGCAAATTCAGAAGAGACCAAATTGGCAGCATAAAATGATTTCAATGCATAGGACCCTAAAGTGACAAAAACTGATTCTTGTGTGCTGTTCAAATACCAACAATTTTACAATGCTATTTTAGCTAGTCACTGCATTGTGGTTTCCAATGTAATGTAATTATTTACTCTAGACCATAATAAATGTTAGATTTTTTTTGTCAGATCTTATGATAGAAAACACACATATCTCCATAGCTGGGAAAGATATTCAGTGCTCCCAAGTTTTTCTTTCGTGTCTTTGATTCAGCAGCTAAAACAATCATGAAATATTAGACAGCAAATGTTTTCAAGCAGTGGCCTTTGAGAATTTTGATGGAACATATGTGTGCAGTTGGCACACTCCCAGATTTTTGCTCAAAGCTTTCAGCACAGCATAATATAATTACTGTACTATTTCCTTATCTTGTACAATCTATTGCATAGTTTGTACATTGTGCCTATTAAATAGATAACTCTTTTAGTGTAGAGAAGAATTGGGAATGTGGAATAGATTACTCCACACATAAGCACATAAGAAATAGAGCAGGAGCAGGCCATTTGGCCCCTTGAGCCTGCTCCACCATTCAATAAGATCTTGGCTGATTTTTGACCACTTTCCGGCTTGATTCCCATATTCCTTGATTTCCCTAGAGTCCAAAATATCTTAACCATCTCAGTCTTGAAAATTCTCAACAACTGAGCAGTCACAGTCTTCTGGGGTGGCGAATTCCAAAGGTTTAGGACCCTCTGAGTGAAGCAATTTCTCCATGGGCAGAATTTTTAGCTTGTCATGCGGGCACGCACCCGACCTGCTTGAGAGTAAAATAGCACGCGGTGATGTCTGGCGAGTGTACTGACATCATCCCACGCTCAGGCAATATTTCAGTGGGCAGGCACGTGCGGAAGGTGGAATTGCACCCGCCAACAACTAACAGAGCAATTAAGTCCATTAAAGTTCCAACTGACTCCTATTTTTCGTGGTTCGTCCAACCTTCCTGTTGAAGGATGGGCGAATCTGCGAGGTGGACTTTGCACTTTTGATGAAACCTCATCCAAGCGTGGGATGAGGCTTCCATTAGTAAATGAAAAAAATAAAAACGTTTGGACAGAATTTTCATCGTCTGTATCATCAGGTGACTGATTCTGATGTGGGGTCACTTTTTTCTGGATTTTAAAATCTTTATTCATGGCTTTTAAATCCTTCAGGTCCCTGAGGCAACTCTCTGCCTTTAGGAAGCTTTCATTCCGCGCTCCCCTGTGCCCGCGCTTGCGTCGGCACCCACCCTCCTCCCACTCCCTACCCTGGCAGCACTGAGATTTTCAGCGCACCATTTGTGCTGGCTGCCCGGCAATTGGCCAGCCAGCGTGAAATCGTGGTCGGGAGCCGATTACGGTTGGCAGTCCGTTCCCCGGCTGGTCCCAGGTCTGCCAATCGCTCGCGCCCTCCGAACTAAAATTCCTGCCCCATGTTTCAGTCTTGCACAATCAAGCTTTTATCCTGAGACTGTGTCACCTAGGGCAGAACTTTGCCTTTGATGGGCGGGTGGGCCGCACTGGCTCGGTGGCGGGCGGGCAGCAGATTACCGCCGCCGCAACGGGCCCTGCCGCCATTTTAAGTGGTCAGGCCAATTAAGGCCTGCCCAGCAGGCTGCCCGATGGGAAGGGCTCTGCGCTTCCTGTGTGGGGGGGAGGGATTCCCCAACTGTCAGAGTGCGCTGTTTCGCGCATGCGCGGGAAAGAGCACACATCTCCCTGAGACTAAGTGCTGTCTCAGGGAGATCGGTGAAAGGCTTATAAAGTTCAAAAATAGAAAAATAAAAAAATTATTAAAATGACCCCTCATGTGACAATGTCACACGAGATGGGACATGTTAATAAAAAGCACAGAAACTTTATTAAAGTTTATAAAAACAGACATGAGACCTCATTCCGCTGGTGGATGAGGTTTCATGTATTATCAGGAGCCCACTGGGGCTCCTGACCTGCCCGCCTACCTTAAGCTTGGATGGGCAGGGCCTTTAATTGGGTTAACTACCCTGTCAATGGCCTCAATTGGCCATTGACAGGTTGGCAGGCGGACAGCTGATTTTGCTGTCCTTCCCCCACCCCGCCCTCCTGAATATTTAAATGGGGTGGGATGGTGTTGGGGGTTCCCCCCGACGTCATCCCCCGTCATTTTCGCATCGGCAAGCAGGCCCCACCCCCAACTCGCCGATGGAAAAATTCTGGCCCTATAGTTTTAGACTCTCCAGCTATGGAAACAGCCTTTCAGCATCATCTCTGTCAAGCACTCTCAGAATCTAAGTTTCAATGAGTTCACCTGTCATTCTTCCAAACTCCAGACAGGTAAAAGCCCATTCTGATCAATCTCACTCTTCATGGGACCATTGATATGCAAAAAATATGTTTTTATCTTTTTGGTGAGTGAAGAGAAGAAAGTCCATCAGTGGTTTAAACATTCCTGTTCAGATATCCTGCTTTCACTTATTGCAAGTCTTACTGAACTGGCATGGGCATTTGAAGCGAGTTTGTTCCAAATTTACTAAAACATGGGAAATGCTTGCTGAAGTGTTGCAAGAGTGGCGGGTGTGGGATTTTATGGCGTTATGTGTAATGATGCCATTGGCATCTTGTAATACAGAGTAGTGACATGAGATGTCTATTTGTACAGCATTTGCACTTGCAATATGACACACCTACAATCACTGACTTATAAAGAAAGTTTGATATGTTGAGGTGCTACATAAATGCAAGTGCATTTATTATTTTTATAACCCATTTAAGAATTGAAAAAACTGTGGCCTGAAATTCTCTGTTGAACCAAAGGTGCTGCCTCTAAATAGTATCTTTTGTTTCCACAATGTGTTACATTTTCTTTGTTTTATTCGTTTTGTGTTGTTAATATTGCCTAGAGCAATACAAGAAAACACATTAAAATAGCTCTGAAGAAGAGTCATATGGACTCGAAACGTTAACTCTGTCTTTCTCTCCACGGATGCTGTCAGACCTGCTGAGTTTATCCAGCATTTTTTGTTTTTGTTTCAGATTTCCAGCATCTGCAGTATTTTGCCTTTACATTAAGATAGCTACTGTATTGTATAATTTATTTAAATAGTTGCTTGCTTCTTCCTCTTTATAAGGTGCTGCAAGCAGTTTAGATACAGGAACAATTTGCATGTGGATAGAGGATGGGGCAAAGGGCTAAAGATATTTTAATAAATACCATGCACGAGAGAAAAAAAAATTCCGCTTAGGAGAACACCTTCAAAAGGAACTTTAAGATTTAAATAGAAGCACAATTTTATGGGCACCATTTTATGATCCCAGGTGGGTGATTTTGGAGATGGGAGGCCTGTAAAATTCAGCAGGTGATGTTCCTGTCACCTACTCACCCACCGCCCCATCGTGCTAAGATTTTACAGGGCCTAGCATGGCCAGCCCACCCTTGCCCCGATTGAGGCCTTTAAGTGGCCAATTAATGGCCACAAATATGGCCACTTCCCAACCTGAATGCAATTTTTTGGATGGTGGGAGGCAGTCAGCAATGGAGGTGATGGCCAACAGGTTAGCTTGCTTGGGCCTCGTGCAGAAAAGAGGAGCTGTGCCTCCTTCATGGGCCCCCTTATCTGATCAGGGGACCCTCTTGGCACTCCCGTCAGATGTTCCCTCCCCTCCCTGGCCTTAGCATCCTGTTCCTCATCCACTTACCCACTGCCCCCCCACCACACTCCCCCCTACCCTGTGTCTCCTGTTCTCCTATCCTGGCCCTGCCAACAGCACCCCCCCCAGACTTACCTTTCATCCGTCTCCATTTTCTGTCCATGCAGTCAGCTCCCAGTGGCACTGCTGAGATGAGAGAGCTGCCAGTCAATAAGATCAATCAGCTCTGAGGCAGGACATCCTCTGCAGATGAGGCTGGAAGGCCTGTCTCCAGCCAATTAACGCTCCCCAGAGCATTAAATAGCTGCAGGGCAACCATCTGGGGTGGAGGATGAGATCCGCACTGACGGTTTTGATGGTAGGGCGGGAAGCCCTGCTATCTGTTAAACTCTGCCCTATAAATCACTAGTTTGGGCTCAACTGGAGTATTGTGTCCACTTCTGCTCACCACAGTTTATGAAGCCTTTAGAGGCAGTGCAGAAAAGATTCACAAGAATGGTTCCAGGAGGAAAGGACTTCAGTTACATGGATAGATAGAGGTGTTCAAAATCTTGAGGGGTCTTGATCAGAAGAACCTCTTCCCATTGGCAAAAGGGTCAAAACCAGAGGACACCAATTTAAGGTGAATGGCAAAAGAACCAATGGCGGCGACATGAGGAATAAGATTTTTGCCCAGTCTGTGGTTAGGATCTGGAATCCAATGCCTGAAAGTTTAATGGAGGTAGATTGAATCAAACGAGAGTTAGATAAGCATCTGAAGATATAAGAATTACAGGGCTATGGGGAGAGAGCTGGGAAGCGAGACTTACTGGGTAGCTTTACAGAGAGCTAGCACAGACACAACAGGCTGAATGGCCTCCTGTGTTGTAACCATTCTGTGATTCAATAGCTTTTGGAATGTTTTACTACAAAAATGTAAGTGTTTGATGATGTGCTATAGTTGTTCTACAAAATTTTTCTTCTAATTTTATTAATTAAAGGGACAATGTGCCATAAGTTGTGATCTTTCTGTGGTATAATGTAAGCTTTCATTAATTGGGTGGGGGTTGGTGGTAAATGTCATTACAACCCAGGTGAGCTAAGCAATTTGAGTGCAGACAGTGGACTAAGATACAGCTGATCACAGTGACTGAACTGAAACTGAGTTGTATAATAAACATAATGGCCTATTCCTGCTCCTAAGTCCCATATTCCTATGTAATAGCTTTTTTGTGGTCACTTTAAGAAGCAAACAAACTAATTAGCTTTACTCCACTGATAAGAAAAGCAAAAAGAACATTCATTGAGACAAAGAGCAGACAAGTATTGAGGCCCTAAATCCTACCGTGTAAACAGACACAGGCAGCCTGCAATGACAATGGGCACCTGTTTCAAAAACTGCAGATCCCAAGCAGATATTTACAGTTTGGATTAAATCTTTATATATCACTCTGATCCAAATTCTGTTGAAAAAGTTTTACTGTAAAACAGACTGATAAGACAACATTGACCCATCCATCAGATGTTAAAGCATGTGAAAAGTCAGGGATTAGTGCCTGTCACCTTAGTACATTAACTCTCTCATCATAATATCTAATTCTATTTTGAATAGCATAAATGCTTTTGCCTCTATCATATCGAATAGGAGATTACTCCAAATATTTAACACTCTTTAAGTATATACATTTTGGGAAAAAAGGAACTAGACATTTATGGTTCTGGTGACAAACTTTTTAAAATTACTTATTATTCTCAGCTTGTTTCACAACAGCTGGCAGAAAAATTAGATTGTCAGGGTTTTCCATTGCTTTGTGGCCATTGCACAGAGCCCTGCCTGCACCTAAATAAGCATTCTATGTTTTGGCAGAAATTATAGGATTCCACATTCTTCGTACTAACAACAATATAACAGAGTAGTTGTGATGTTTGCTTCATGCTAGTTCAGTGACTGGTATAAGTGCTTGTGATAACTAAAATGGTACATGCCAGTTAATAGCATTGATCATTTTAAGGAGAATGCCTGTTAATGGAAGCATGGGCAACATTTTCCCCCCATCGGGGGGAATGTGCGGGAGCGGGCGCGGGTGGGTGCGCTCCCGATTGGTGCCCCCAGTCGGGGGCCTGCTGCCATTTTATGTGGGCGGGCCAATTAAAGGCCCACCCAGCGTGATGTCCGCCAGGAAGTGCCTTGCGCTCCCTGTGCGTGCAGGGGGGGGTGTTGCGTGGGGGGGATTCCCTGAGCTGGGAGTGTGCTCTTTCGTGCATGCGCGTGAAAGAACGCACAGATCTCCCTGAGGCAAAGTGCTGCCTCAAAGAAATCGGCTCAGGTTTGGAACATTGAATAAAGATTAGAAAAAGAATTACTGATATGTCCCCTCATGTGCCACTGTCACATGAGCTGGGACATGTCAATTTATTTTATTTAGACATTTAATACAAATTTTAATACCCTCATGAAAGCTCATCCTGCCCGTGGATGAGGTTTCAGGTTTTTTCGGAAGCTTGCCAGGACTCCCGGCCTGCCCACCAACCTTAAGGTTGGCTGGGCAGGTCCATTGATTGATTTAATCACTTTATTAATGGCCTTACGTAGCCGTTGACAGGTCAGCGGGTGCGCAGCCGATTCGGCTGTGTGCCGGCCAACCTGAAAATATAAATAACGCAGGGTGATGTTGGGACGCCCAGCCGACGTCACCCTGTGTCATTTTGCATGTCGGCGAGCGGGCCCCGCCTCCCTGCTCGCTGATCGGAAGATGCAGCCCTGTATTTCTTCGAGATGCTGATCAATTGACAATGGATGTCATGATTTTTTTTAATGCTAATGAATGGGAAAAGGGAACATTTTGATCATTATAGGGATTTTTGCTGTTCTCTAATGCATGAATTTTCACACGAGATCAAATTTATGGTCATGTGGGATATTCTAAAAGAAAAATATATTTACACTATTTTGTCCCATACAAGGACACCGCCCGGTGGTCTAGCTATAGAATGGCATGGTTGTTAGAACATTAGCCTGTTGGCTAACACTTCAGGGCAGATGCAAATCACACATGTCTACAAAAATGGGAGAGACAGATTCATTAACTTAAAATGGACACTTTTAATGTAAGGAATGCAAAGAGTGTGTTTCAAATGTTGAAATTAGCATTTCCTAAAAATATAATCTAATTTAATTTTTAGTGGGAAGAGGAGTGGAAACCTGGCAGTGAACAAAAGGCTGGGTAAGAAGCAAGGACCAAACGGTCACAAAGGTCCAAGGTTCATTGAGGAGTTGGGGTCTGTTTATAAATACAAGGGAGGGTCTGGGCACGATAGGGATATGATTTGCAGCCAAGGATCAAGGCCTGAAAGACAGCAGAATTCCTGCAAAGGGAAAGACAGGGGTGAATTATATGGAATGTACAGGCCATTAGGCCCAATGGGTCCATGTCAACATTTATGCCCCACTTGAGGTTCTTCCCATCCCTCTTCATCCAAACCTCCAAACAATTTTCTATTATTTTCTCCCTCATGTGTTTATATAGTTTTGTTTTTGGAAAGCACGCGACAAAGTACCACATGGGAGACTTGTTAAGAAGGTGGAAGCCCTTGGAATGAAAGGGAAAATGGCAGGATGGATATGGAATTGGCTCAGTGACAGGAAGCTGAGTGTGGTGGCGGATGGATATTTTTCAGACTGCAACCTGGTTTGCAGTGTGTTCCTCAAGAGTTAGTTTTGGGTCCATTAGACTCTTCAGTTTTTATAAACAACCTAGACTCAGGTGAAGGGAGAAACATTATAAAGTTTGCAGATAACTTGAACATTAGCAATGTAATAGATTGTAGCTAGCTGTAGATTTCAGGATTGCATAAGGAGGATACTGAAATGGGCAGAGGCATACCAGATGGAGTTTTATATGGAGAATTGTGAAGTGACGCAAGTTGGAATGACTAATATCGATAGACCTTGCACTATAAATGGCATGAGTTTGAAAGTGTGGAGGCGCAGAGAAACCTTCGTGTCTATATACACAGGGTGGCAGGGTCTGCTGATACAGTGTTTAAGAAAGCATAAGGGTTACTTTGATTTTATGATCTATTCTATTCCTCTACTTATAAACCCAAGACATCATGCTAGGATTTTATAAATCACTGTTTAGGCCTTAGCTGCAGTATTGTTGGTAATTCAGAACACCATACATCAGGAAAGATGTAAGGGCTGTAGAAAAAGTATAGAAGGTTTACCAGGATGTTACCAATGATGAAAAACTTCGGAAGAAAGAGGTTGGATAAGTTCTTGGAATGGAAAAGATTTTGAGCTGACCTAATAACGGTTTTCAAGGTGGCGGGAGGTTTGATAGAGCAGTTAGAGAAAAGCAATTCCCCCTGACAAGTCAGTAGGAAACAAGAGGTCATAGATTTAAAACCATATGGCAAAAGATTGAGAGAGGAGATGAGGAAAAAATATTCATTCAGTTGTCGGGATCTGGGATGCTCCACTTGACAACCTGGAAGCAGATTCCACAAATAATTTGAAAAGATAGTTGGGCAGGTACATGAGGATGAGGAACATGCAGGGTTACAGACAAAAAGTGGAGTGTGGGACTAAGCGTGATTGCACTTTTAACACGCCAGCATAAGCACAATGGACGGAATCTTCCAGCACCCCCGCAGTGGGACCCCCCATGGTGGGGCCGCTGAGCCACTGAAGTCACTGTTCACATCAGCGAGCTGGAAGATCCTGCCGGCATGAGGGGCTGGAAAATTCCAGCCAAGGGGCTGAATGGAATCCTTCTTTGCTACACCATCTCTACAATTTTATGTGAAATCCATCTATGGTATTTGTCTCAACTTCTCCATGTGGTAGCGTGTTCCAGTTTTATCCATTCTCTGGGTAAAGAAGTTTCTCCTGAATTTCCCATTGGATTTTTAGTGCCTATCTTATATTTATAGTGCGCCTGGGAAGAAGTTTACACTTCTGTTGGACAATTACCCTGCACCTGGAACCCTCCGAAACTACAATTTAAATCTTCGGATGGTTCCGACTCTCTTAGCAGAATAATTACCCAGGAAATGTTAGAAAGATTAAAACCAGTTCTAACTCCTGGGTAGCTATGGTACTGACCCTCCCAACAACCTGACTAACCCCCCCATGCTCCCGACCATCCAACCACCCCTGACTACCCCCACTACCCCCCTGACCACCCCTGATTACCACTCATTACCCTCCTGACCACCCAACTACACCCCTGACTATCTCCACCCTCCTGACCAACTAACCAGCCCCCTGACTACCCTCCCACCCCTGACCCCCTGATTACCCTCCTGATTAACTCCCCCAACCTTCTGACTACCACCCTGACAACCCTCCCACCCATATTGACACTGTAATTTCCTGATCCATCCTATTGCCCCTGACCCATCCTATTCTGCATGCCCACCCGCACCACCCCCCGCCCCCCCCCCCCCCCCCCCCAACACCCCCGACACATCCTACCCACTCAATTTATACTCTTACCTTCTCCCTGGATTCTCAAAGTGACATTTAAAGACAGGGACATTTAAACCTACTGCCTTATAGAGTTAGTGCCATAAAAATGGGGCATATCTTCATTTGCCTCAAAGCTGCTGCCCTGCACTGGAAGGCCACAGGAACCAGGTACGCTGCACATTTCTCACCAGATCTGGATGGAAATGTGGGCGAGTAATGTGCAGTTCCTGATGTGGGTAAGTATAAGGGAGCAGAATGGCAATCCGGCAGTGATTACCACCTCTCGGGCGTTCTGGGCCAAACGTTAACCCTTTATACCACACTTTGAAGCATGAAAAAGCTCTTGAATGAGGATTCCCATTCCAGAACAGTAAAGGTAAAGATGGTTATGTTGAGTTCCCAAATCTTTTCATTCTGAAAATGCCTAAATTTGCTTATATTGAGCAATTAGTTAAAAGATTGATCTGATTGTTGCACATTGTACCATTAAGTGTCAACTAAATTTCCAATGCAATGTAATATTCTGAAATGCCTAATATTCTACTGAATACAATAATTAAACTTCCCAGAAAAGAGATCACTGCAATGTATTAATTTCATCTGTCTTCAAATCACCTTGACGGCCTTTCTGTAGTCATGATTGTTCAAAAGTTCCGAAAAACACTTGGGTCTGCATTTTGCAGGTGGCAGGCGAGCTTGGAGGGAGCAGGCGTGGGAGGTCGCAGAGCCAATCGCAGCCTGCGATTGGCTCCGCGCCGCCATTTTATGTGAGCGGACCAATTAAGGCCCGCTCTGTGTGAGACGCGAGCCGTAACGCTCAGCGCTACCTGTGTGGACTGGGGGAGAAGGGAGAGTCGGGCCCAGCGCTCTTCCACGTGCATACCCGTGAAAGAGCGCTTCAATGTCCAAGAGGCACAGAGCTGTCTCAGGGAGTTTGAATCGCTATTGAAATTATTAAATTCCTGAATTAAAAATTTATTTAATTATGTCTCCTCATGTGACTGTGTCACATGAGATGGGACCTGTTTTTAATAGTTAGGAAACATTTTTCATTTTTTTAATAAAAGCTTTAGGAAACCTCATCCCGCTCATGGATGAGGTTTCCTAAAAAAACATGAAGGCCGCTTGGCCTTTTCGCCCGTCCGCCAACCTTAAGGTTGGACGGGCAGCGTTAACAATTACATTAATCACTTCCTTAATGGCCTTAATAGGCTGTTTAAATATTGGTGGGTGCGCAGCCGAACAAAACATCGCGATGACGTTGGGACGCATGCCCGACATCATCGCGCGTCACTTTATGCGTTGGCATGTTGGGCCCGCCCCCGCCGACTGAAAAATCCTGCCCTTGAGCACCAACCAGTATGATACATAATGTTCTTTCAGCATTTGGAAAATGACAATTGTTTCCCTTTTAATTTCAGAGCAAACAATTATAGTGGGGTCAATTATACAGTGGGTGGATGGGGGGGTGGGAGGGGGAAGTGAGTATTCTTGCCAGTGTTTCAAAAATTCTGTTGTATGCCGACCAACTTTAAAGAAGGCTGCCCTGCAGCGACATTGTGCTGAGAGCAGCCTTAACTAGCATAGGGCAGAATTTTTCCCTTGGCGTGTGGGCTTGGTGGTGGCGGTCCAGAAGCCAACCACTGCCCTTTATCCACAGCGCAACGCGATTTCACGCTGGCTGGCCAATTAAGGCCCGCCCAGCGGCAGTGCTGGGTGTTGTCTGTGCATGCGCACGAAAGACCGCTGAATATTCTCTCTGAGGCACGGAGTTGTCTCAGGGAGATGAAGAATATATTGAAAAAAGTATTAAACAGCAGAAAAAATTAATAAAACATGCCTCCTGTCACATGAGCAGGGATATGTTTTTAATTAACAATTAAAGTTTTTATTTTATTTTTATTTGCTTTTGGAAACCCCATCCTGCCGTTGGATGAGGTTTCCAAAAAAAATGCAAAGATCGCTTGGCCTTTTTGCCTGCCTGTCAACCATTGGGTTGGACAGGCAGTGAAAAATTCAGGACAATTAATAAATTAATGGCCTTAATAGGCTTTTTAATTGTCGGAGGTTGGGGGGGGGGGGGGGGGGGCGTGCTGCCAGCTGCGGCATGCGCCCGCTAACCAAACTATCGCGTGATGACGTCGGGACACTCATCCGACATCATCGCGCGTCATTTCACGCTCAGTCAGGTTGTGCGTGCACCCGCCCGCCGAGCTAAGATTTCTGGCCATAGAGTGGGACCTCCACCCCTCAGTGGATGGAAGTCCCGCCCTCGAGAGCTACCGGCAAATCAGCTTGGCCGGAAGCACTTTTAGTCCCAATAGTGCCAGAACTCAGTAGTGGGCATTGCTGGGACTGCAAGCCATCCCACGAAGAAGACAGCATGGACACCGGACTAAGTTTAGCCCGGGACTTCTGGGCAGGGAGGCATCGGGCCATCTGGCACTGTAGGAATGAGGCCTAGGGGCTCAGGTTTTGAAGGCCAGTGGGGAGTGGCTGAAGATGCACACAGAGCACCCACCGAAGGAGGTACCCCCATTCCTTTCCACTTCTTCACCATAGATAGTGAAAAAGTGGCCTGCCCACTCTTATCTGCCTTCGACTGCTAATTATTATGGCAGAAGAGGTAGAATAAGGCCCTTAATTGGGCAGTTAGGGGCCTTGCTAGGCCTAAAGGCAAGGGGGCTTAGTGGACACCAGATCACCTTCCATATTATGGGGAACGAGTTGGGGATGGAGAGAAAGATGGTTGGCTAACCGCAAGTCATATTTTACTTATCCCCGCCAAATACACGCCTGGCAGTGTGTTGTAAAATTCACCCTGATGAGAAAATGTGTTGCTAAATTTAAAACATATTTACATATTTAAATTTTTAAAGAAGGTTTTTTTATCATATGATGGCCAGTCAACAGATGCTCTCAAGGGTCATGTTGCTAAAGATGAAAGGGAAGAATGGAGCTGAATGACTGGAAAGAAACAACACAGAAACATGACAAGGTCAAACTGCCACCAAAACAAACATTGAATGTGAGAAATAACGCAATCCAAATTTTCATAATTTGCGTGAACTAATGGGCTGAATTTTGCAGTCCCAGTAAAGCACCTCGGCAAGAAATGCCCTTTTGTTGTCAGATTTAAACTGCTGTCAGGAGAAAGGAAATCTATGCCATGGAATCGATTGCTAGCTCTGTGTGGATAGCTTTCTCCCTGGTCAATGATGACTGCTGTTGCTTCACCACTGACTAAAAAATTCAGCCCATTAGTTCACACAAATTATGAAAATTTGGATTGCTTTATTTCTCAAATTTAATGGTGTTTCGGTGGCAGTTTGACCTTGTCATGTTTCTGTGTTGTTTCTTTCCAGTCATTCAGCTCCATTCTTCCCTTTCATCTTTAGCAACATGACCTTTGAGAGCATCTGTTGATTGGCTATGCTGGCCATCATATGATGTAACAAGGCCAGGAAAGGTGAAGACATGGCTTTTCTGAAGGACGGGCATTAGAAACAAGAGAATGGCTATTGTCTTTCAGAAGAAGAGACAGCCCATGATGATCTGGAAAATATACTGATTGAGTGGCTTTGAATTGAATAAAGTTCCAAAATTCCCTGTTAGTGATTGTTCTTAATGTTAGTGTTGTGTAATTGAAGCTTTCTGTTCACCATGATGACAGTGAAGGAGAGACATGGGGGTTATGGGGACACGATAGAGAGCAAGAGAGACAAAGGGAGGCAACTATTTCCACTGAACATGCCAGAAACAACTTTCAAATGATAGACAGCATTATTTAAAATTTAATTTAATGTGAGTACACTTTCTGATGTGTTTGCTGATTCTTGAATGCAAAATGATTTATTGGAACAGAATCAGAGAAAGATAAACCGACATCGTTTACATAAAAGACGACTTTGAAAACATGTTCAATCTGTTTTGAATCACAAATGTCTTCGGTGCTCAATCAGTATCTTCTTAATTTTATATTAACTGTGCTAAGCTTACACTAGAGGGAGCTAAGGGTTTCCATAACAGAGCTGTGCAGAGCAACAGATTTTACTGTCCAGAAGTACCAGTGGCCTGAAGGGGAGTTGGAGTGAGTGGATGAGGAGAGAGAGAGAGACAAGTGGGGGTTGGGAAAAGGAAGAGGGG
The DNA here is from genome assembly GCF_017639515.1 of Carcharodon carcharias. Taxonomy (NCBI): domain Eukaryota; kingdom Metazoa; phylum Chordata; class Chondrichthyes; order Lamniformes; family Lamnidae; genus Carcharodon; species Carcharodon carcharias. Next base: position 202,678,958 of record NC_054469.1, read on the forward strand.
TTGGAGGCTGTATAATATCTGAAAGACTGGCAGACATCCAGTACAGCATCAGGAATCTGCCTTCCCCTTTATGCCTTGGGAACGATTTGAAAAGAATGATGGAAATTAGCTTCTGAAAGCTGCAGAGTTTGCACATTTGTAGGGATGAACCTGGTATGGAGTCCTGCTGTTCAGTGGACACACAGGTCAAGGACCCAGCAAATGAGGTGTGGCTGGCATCTGCTTTTATAATTCTTTCCTCTATTCTGTTACCTCAACTGAACAGGCATGCTGTTGGATACAATCCACCAAGCGTTGAGAGGTTCAGCCTACATATGTGGCACACACCAGCACTGAAATTTATATACCGCATTGCTTATTTGTGTGGGAGGCAGAACATCTTTTTGATTTGACAGCAGCATCTTGTTAATGAGCCATACCACTCATGCTGCTACTGCATTGCAGCATTTGAAAATATTTGAACAACAGGTGAAGCTAGTCACTTTACGCTGCTACCACGTAGTATTGAACAGCACATCCCTTCAGCTGTTCACAACAGGCAGAGTACTGGCTGTACTCAACCAGCCCATACTTGCAAAACTCAGAGCACTGTCCAACATTAGATGTGATTCTGCAATTGGACAACACCTATTAATCAACACTGATTGTGTTATAAATTACACTAACAACTGATTTAAGATGATCAGTGGGGCTTGCGGCTCACTTATGCATGCTAGCAGAAGCTACAAATATTCATATGCAGGGCCTTGTCCTTTGCAAACAGAAAGAATATGTCCAGGCATTGTGCCTTTTTTAACCTAAAAAAAGCTTGGGGGATAACTGTTCCCTCCTGCATTCTCCATGGCCTCAACAAATCAGAGTCCACTTGCCAAATAATCAGAACCTTAATGCAGGATCAATTGTTGTTCCTTGGGAGATTTGGTATTCTTGTGATTCTGTCCTGAACAGTGCAAGACAAAAAGCTTCGACAGCATGTCTCTTTTATCAGTAGTACTCAAGAGATGTGCAGCACAGTATCAGAATAGAATCAGGGAAAAGAGGACATGTCACTTTTTATGGCACTAGCTGCCGAATTGAGGTAAATTTAAAGGTCTAGTCTTTGAGTGCGAGTGGGTGAATGGGTAGTCAGTTCTGGGGATGGTGGGGGTGGTGGGGTGTGGGGTGCAGTTAACCAGGTATGAGACCAGGTTTTAAACAGTCAGTCTAACATTTCCTGGGTAACTGTAAGTCATGCGGATCTAGCCCGAGTACCCGACTCTGGTCAAGAGTCGAAGACATTTGCACAGGGAACCAGGCAGCAAGGAGTTGCCCTTCCCACAAAACAGTTCCCAAATAGGTCCACAAGCCAGGACTTTCACAGGGCCCAAGCACACATCTTCCATCGTGCAACTGGTCTCCAAATATGTAGAGAGTGGAAGATTTGGGACATTACATAACAGCACACATGACAGACTGACATAAAATCTACCTCGCTCCAGTTTGTGTTACTCTCTCTCCCTCTCCCTCTCCTGTTTGTGTTACTCTCTCCCCCGCACCCTCCCCGGTTTGTGTTGCTATCTCCCTCTCCCTCCCTGGTTTGTGTTGCTCTCTCCCTCCCCGGTTTGTGTTGCTCTCCCCCTCCCCGGTTTATGTTACTCTCTCCCCCACACCCTCCCAGGCTTGTGTTGTTGTCTCCCTCTCCCTCCCTGGTTTGTGTTGCTCTCTCCATTCCCGGTTTGTGTTGCTCTCTCCCTCCCCGGTTTGCGTTGCTCTCTCCCTCCACGGTTTGTGTTGTTCTCTCCCTTCCCAGTTTGTTTTGCTCTCCCCCTCCCCGGTTTGCGTTGCTCTCTCCCTCCCCGGTTAGCATTGCTCTCTCCCTCCCCAGTTTGTGTTTCTCTCTCCCTACCCGGTTTGTACTGCTCTCTCCCTGGTTTGTGTTATTCTCTTCCTCCCCAGTTTGCCTCATCAGTTGCTCTTACCAGGTCTATGGGTTTATTCCAGGTGATCTTCCTTGACCCAGGTGCCATCATCCTCACAACCAGCAATGAAGCTTTGTGTTCTGAATAATAGCGAGACCATCAGGGCTTAGACAACGCAGTTTGATGACAAGCTGTGACATTAAGGGTATTGTGCATGTGTGTCCTGTGCATAGAAGGGACTAAAAATTTGTTAAGGCCCGATAACAGACATGGCAATCATTATGTTCAATTAACCTGTGCCAGTTTATAATAATGCAGGCAGAATTAAAAATTGTGCTGTTTTCTCATGTCTGTGACAGTAATATGCAGTCCAGCATTAAACGTGCTGCTGAGTGGTTACATATTCCACAAGGAGTCCAAGTTCCTGCAAGGCTCACACCAATTAAAGCCAGCCTGCACTTCTTAAAGCCAGGAGTCTGCAGTAGCTCCTGCCACTGGCTGGGGTACACTTTAGGAGCAGGAAGAAACTGGAGTAATGGCATAACTGACCAGGGAAAGGGCTCCTAAGTTCTCGCATGCAGTGCTGGAGGCCTTAGTGCAGAATGCTGAAAGTGGGGGAGAGGTGCTCTATTCAAAGGGGGCTAGGTGGCCCTGCAGACAGACACTGCAATATCAATGAAAGCAGATATTCACAGAGGTCAGTGCCAGGGTCAGGCTCCAAGGACCTGGGTACAGTGCTGGAACAAGTTCAATGACCTCACCCAAGTGATCAAGGTTAGTGAATGCATCTTCAAACCCTAGTGATGGCACCCTCAGCTTTAACACTACCCAATGCACCACAGCTCCTCTACTGACCCATCAATAATCTCTAGCAATTGGGACTCATAGTTAACATTCTGATGACACTCTACCTCACCCTCACACTTAACACTGCAGTATAACTCACACCCACATTTCACAGCTTCCACTTGCTTTCAGCTATTAAGCTTTGCCCGGCACATCACCCAACTGCATTGGAACATACTCACTGACACTTTCTCTCTTGCAGGACAAGGTGGCCCATATTAGACAGCCACAAAAGCAAACCAGCAGAAGGCAAATATGGCTATGTGCTGAACACCCCATGGGGGAGACAGTGCAGGGGATAATGGGAGCGACAGGAGTTGGGGCCGTGGCCAGCAGGGTCACTGAAACCATCCACAATAAAGGCATGCTCCTGTGTTATGCAGCTCCTCAAATCCCACTTCTGCCTTTTCCTAAAGTGTGGTAACCATGCACCTCTTGCTTTCCCCCACCCCTCCCTGGGTGCAATTATGTTTTCAGCTATCCAAGAAGTGCCATTTGGCCATTGAAAGGTGCCTGAGGGTGAAGGCCCAGAAAAAGAGCAGACCTCTGAGGAAGAAACACCAAACTTCATCTGACACCCAAATCCACCAGCTCAGATCCTGGCACTGTGTGCACCTTAGAAGGTAGTATACAGGTGGGATCTGCACATGCCATGTCACCAGGCTTGAGTGGGCTTCAGCTAGGCCAGGGGGAAGGATAGAGTATGTGTGGCATCTCACTTTAGGGTGAGGTCACAGGCAAGTATTTTTTTTAATTCATTTATGGGATGTGGGCATCAGTGGCTGGGCCAGCATTTATTGCCCATCCCTAATTGTCCTTGAGAAAGTGGTGGTGAGCTGCAAGTTTTGCTGCTGAGGACTCATTATGACTTCCATGGGCGATGCACAGGAAAAGGCTGAAGGACATGCACAGCGGAATACTTGGTGTATTGGCAGGCATGTCAGAAAGCCTGTTGCCATTGTTAAAAAGCATGGAGGGGTCCAGGACCAACTTACCACAGACCTCCATGCAAAGCTTGGAGCCCATCGTTCAAAGCTTGGAAGTGGTTGCCAAATCTAATGGTGGACCCAACAATGGTGCAGCATCTGATGCTGATGTCTCAGCGTCCATTGCAGTGCAAGCTGTCAAAGTCTGAGTAAGGCCAAGAGATCTCTGTTTGTTGCCATGCAAGTTCAACTTGGTGGTATGCAATTTCAGATTGTGACCATCATGACTGTGGATACCAGCGCTCAAAGGAGCTTGCAGGTTTCACAGCAGTCCAGCAATTTGTGCTCCAACAGATTACTAGGGTGTCTGAGGTGCTGCCCTGAGGCAGTGGCTCTGTGGTACATGAGCTTGCTGTCTTCTCTCTGAGGATGACAGCATTTATGCACCCATCATTGCCAATGCCCTTGCTGTCAGGCAGCCAGCCAGTCCAGAATGATGGCGTACATCCTGAGGTGGTACAGTTGGAAGACGGGTCTTTGGGGCCCAGAGTAGTTGGGCTTGTCCTGCAAGAGCATTTGCAGCTCTCCCAGTGAACGTCAGCAACCTTCCACCAGCCATGCTGCTCACAGTGCTTGGGAGCACTAGGCCAGAAAAAGGCAACTGCAAGAAGGCACTAAAGAATGTGCAAGGGCGAATAGTTTGACTATTGTAAGTATTGGAAATGTTGGATAAAGTTGGTATGGAATGTTGTTTTGTGGTGTCTTATTTCAGGATCACGGCCAAGGAGACACTAAGATGGACTGTAACAGGGGGATAGATAAATTGAACCATGAGAATTTGGGATTTATTAAGGGGGACACAAAGTCTGATGATATGCTCATGGACAGCCCGTCTGGAGCAATGATATGAGCTGCCTTCTCCCTTTCCTCCTCATCCCGACGTGGTCACCAAGACCCTGGTGGCAAGGGCTTTGTCTTTACGATGGTTGCATCATGAAGAATGCAGCAGACCACTGCAAGTCACGAGACACCCTCTGAGCGCTAGTGGGCTGTTCTCAAGTGGTCAAGGCAGTGGAACCATTGCTCCAGGATGCCAATGGTCTGCTCCACAACATTCCTAGTTGCAGCATGGCTCTAATTATAGGAGTTCTGTCCATGGTTGGTAAGATTGTGGAGGGTAGGCAATATCCACATGTACAGTGGATAGCCCTTTACTCTGAGCAGCCACCCTCTAGTTTGACATGGTGGCACACCGATGGCTGGAACTGCAGACTGGTGCAAGATGAAAGCATCATGACTGCGGCCCCAATAGTGGGTATTTACCAACATAATGTTCTAGACGGGGTTGCACGTCGGATGTACGTCGAGTGGTATCCCCTGAGATTTTGCTGCATGTTTCAGCGAGAATGTTAATCGGAGCAAGAAGATCCAAAATGGCAGGTTAGGCATCAACTTAGCATTATACACTAACTCATGTCACAATCTGCCTGCATTCAGCCCGGACACAGCTCACTCACACTATCACCCTCCACAACATGGTGATCAGCATAGGCCATGTTGGAATTGGTCTGGAGTGGAACACCCATCATTATTTTCCTCGACCAGCTCCTGCAGCCGCAGAGTTACTGAGCCCAATTTTCTGGACAATTTTTCCTGAGTTGCCAGCTCAGGAGACCAATCGCCCATTCAGATGGAATACTGCCATTCAGGTGGATGTTTGGGAACCCTACCATGGAATCATAAGTTCAATTTTAATTGTGTTGAGGCATTTATGGGCTGCAGAATTATGAGATAGGCCTCAACACTCCCAAGCTGTTCTGTATAGCCATTTGACTAGGCATACATGGGAGTTCTTCTGCTCAGAGAGGCCATTACCTCTAAGAAATAGTTGGGATGACAAAGATCCTGGGAGTTAACAACAGGCCAAATAGTTGATCACCTGGCCAATAGTAAATTTGAGATAAAAACAGAAAATGCTGGGAAAACTCAGCAGGTCTGAGTTTGAATTTGAGGTACTGCCTGTGGGAATCCTTGTGTTTAAGCATAAAATCGATCCTGTGTGTAAGTATAAAGTCAACCATCGCCAGCTAATTGCTTGGAAAAGTCACATGCCTGCATGAGTTGCAGCAAAGTGACCATTTTAAACTTGCTTTAAATGTTGCTGTTCAAAGTCCATTGATTTAGGAAGGGTCAAAATCCCTAGAAGCTCTTCAGGAATACCAAGTGAAGAGGTAAAACATTTGGGTTTTCCACTTTATAGGGAATCACTAAGAAAACCTCAGCTATAAACAGTTTTCAAAGAAAATCATGAATCTGAGAATAGTTTTCTTGGGTCCATTCAAATATCTTCTTAAATTTAATAGGTGGTTACTGCACATGGAGAGCTTAGCACTGCTGAACAATTTCCACTGCTCATGCATTTGGCAAAAGAATTTGCCACTCCCCTGGAATAGAGCCGTCCCAGTTATATTCCCTCCAGTGGTGAAGGATGCCAACACTTTTGAGCAAGGTTAAATGGGGTGGCAGGGATCTCTCCAGGACCTCCCTGAAACAGTCATTACATTCCTTGATCTCTCTTTCTGGTGATAAAAAGGCAACTGCTTTAGTGCCCCTTCAATCTGAGCTGGATTTTCACTCGGGGATTTTCATGACCAAGGTAGGTACTTTGAGTCAGGAAATTTCCTGACTTGGCAGACCAACCTTGGTGGAAAGTGCCCCATCAGACCCAATTTTCTGAGACATGGGTGTGGGGTGGAGTCAGGCCCACAGCCCCCAGAAGCTGAGTGCAGATGGCCAAAGGCTGCCAAGTGCTAAGGTGGGCTGTTTAAAAGGTTCTCCTCAGTTATCTGGGACTTCATCCCAGTTGTTTGCTTATACTATAGGTCCACCAGCCTTCACCCCTCTCACCCCTCATGCCCCTTCCCACATTCATAATTCTCTGAAAGATACTGCTGTTGCTACAACCCTATAAAAAGTGTCAATCAAATAAGACCTTTAAAGTATCAATCACAGAAGCTATAAGCACTTGATGCATCTTTATCTTGCGCAAATAAACATTGAACCATTGAGAAAAGGGATCACAGAAAAAAATAGCTTATCTTATATCTTAAAGCTGTCACTCAGGCAGAGTTTTTCCTTCTTCCCAGCTGTGTCAGCAATGTAAAATATTTTATGGGAGTCTGGGCTCTCAGCCAAGCCACATTGTGTATGCAAGTCAGGCAGCATTTGTGGAGAGAAACAGTTAGCTTTTAGTTGACCTTTCATTGGAACAACCTTAAAACATTGGATGGAATTTAATGCCTTTCCCTGAGTTATATTTGGGGGACTGCACATTTAGTCAGGCAGGGTGGTGGCAGTTGGGGACCACACCACCTTCACACTTCTTCCCCGACTAAGTCCGGAGTGGGAAGGTTCATGGACAGCCTTCCTGCTTTGCTAATTGAGGCTCTCAAGTGAGCAATTAATGCAGGAAACATGAAAAGCAAACCATGTGAAAGTTTTTGGTGGGGGTTGGTGGTGGTGGGGGGGGGGGGCATGGGGCCGGCGGGGGGTGGTGGGTGGCATGGGTGGGTCTCCCTTGTTCAAAGGCACTCAGTGCCTGATCAAAGGGCTGATACTGAGATGAGGGGGTGGCGGTGCTGAAAGCCAACCCTCTGCTCTTGCTGCCTCCCTCACTCCCCAACTAAGTCCCTGTGAACCCCCATCCTGCCATCACTCACCTGTGGACTGGGTCCCTCAGCAATCCTGGGCCTCGGTTGGCAGCTTTAAGGGGTGCAGGATTTCCACCCCCAGGATCCTTGATCCCAAGGAAGGATCACTGCTGTACAGATTTGTGCAGAATGTTACAGGAGATGATAATGTTAAAATGTGTGCACATGAAGATATGAATTAGGAGCAGAAGGCACTCCACCCTTTGAACATGCTCCACCATTCAATGAGACCATGGCTGATCTGATTGTAACCTCAACTCCACATTCCTGACTACCCCCGATAGCCTTTCACTCCCTTGCCTATCAAGAATCTATCTACCTCTGCCTTAAAAACATTCAAAAAGCCTGATTCCACTGCCTTTTGAGGAAGAATGTTCCAAACGCTCACAAAACTTGAGAAAATATTTCTCCTCATCTCTGTCCTAAATGGGTGACCCCTTATTTTTAAGTAAGTGACCCCTTGTACTAGATTTTCCCACAACAGAAAACATCCTCTCCACATCGATCCTGTCAATACCCCTCAGGATCTTGAAGGCTTCAATCAAGTCACCTCTTACTCTTCTAAACTCCACCGGATACAAGCCTAACCTGTCCAACCTTTCCTCATAAAACAACCCACCCAATCTAGGTATTAGTTTAATAAACCTTCTCTGAACTGCCTCCAATGCATTAACATCCTTCATAAATAAGGGGACCAGCAGTGTACACAGTACTCCAGATATGGTCTCATCAATGCCTTGTATACCTAAAACATAACCTCCCTACTTTGTCTTCAATTCCCCTAGCAGTAAATGATAACATTCTATTAGCTTTCCTAATTATTTGCTGTACCTGCAAGCTAGCCTTTTGCGATCCATGCACTAGGACACCCAAATCCCTAAATCCCTCTGAATCTCAGAGCTCTGCAATCTCTCACCATTTAGATAATATGCTTCCTTTTTATTCTTCCTGCTAAAATGGACAATTTCACACTTTCCTATACTATACTCCATTTGCCAAGTCTTTTCCCACTGACTTAACCTATCTACATCTCTTTATAGCCTCCTTGGGTCCTTTTCACATCTTACTATCCTAACTATATGTCATCAGCAAATTTAGCAACCATGCCTTCAGTCCCTTCGTCATCAAGTCATTTATATAAATTGTAAAAAGTTGAGGCCTCTGCACTGATCCCTGTGGCACACCACTCATTACATTTTGCCAACTAGAAAAAGACCCATTTATGCCTACCCTATGTTTCCTGTTAGCCAGCCAATCTTCTATCCATGCCAATATGTTACCCCAACACCATGAGCTTTTATTTTTCACAATAACCTTTGATGTGGCATCTTATGAAATGCCTTCTGGAAATCTAGATCCTGTATATCCACCAGTTCCCCTTTATCCACTGCTCCGCTTTATCCACAGCATATCCAAGTGTCCTGCTATAATGTTTTTAATAATAGCTTATAACTCTGCTGTATTTTGCTTTAGTTTATCTGAGTGTGCTTCTTGTGAACCAATTTGATCCAGTAGGTCAATTGCAATGGCAGCATGCCTCACTTCTTGTCGCTTGTGGGGAGGGCTCCCACAATGGCTTGAGACCTTTGCTACACCTGCCCCCAATGTAAATACTACTCATCTTAGAGGAAATAATACTAGGTCAATGAAACAATTCTGAAAATATAGCTATATAACCAAATCGATTATTACAATGGATAACCACCAGTGCATGTTGTACAGCTGAGGCTACATGTGGTAATGCAAGAGGAACAAAACATTTCTCACCAATTTAGAAGAAAGTATTTCCTTCCCTGTCACCACAAAATCCTATCTGAATTAACAGCCCTTGCAAAGCTTTTTGTGGGAGTGCCACCACCTGCAAGCTCCCCTCCAAGCCATACACCATCCTGACTGAACTATATCACCATTTCTCACTATCACTGGATCAAAATCCTGGAACTCCTTTCCTAATAGCACTGGGTGTCCTTGCACCACATGGACTGCAGTGGTTCAAAAAGGTGGCTCACCACCACCTTTTTAAGGACAATTGGGGATGGGCAATAAATGTTGGCTTTGCCAGAGATGCCCACATCCCATTAAAGAATAATAAAAAAAGGTATTTTCAAAACTAAAGCTGCCCTTTTAATCTGGAACATTTTATGAGCTGTTAATATCAATGGCATTTACCTAGTACATATTTTTACCTGAACCATTGATTTTTTGATAAGTTGAATGAAAGCTTGAAAAAGTGAAGAAGGAAAGGAAGAGGATGATGGTAAAAATGTGGTTAGATTACATTTTAAATAAGTAGTAAAAATTGGGGCCCCGAGTTAGACATACACAAATTGGTGCTCAAGGGACATGAAAAGCTATGAATGCAAAAAAATCTGTAAAGAGATACTACAAGGCTGCATGCACAATAAACTCCAGATGGGAAAATATGGAAGCTATGAAATGGAGAGGAGCTGAAGTCCCAGGTTCCTGGAAGAAGTAAGCTAGCTTCTGGGAGCTAAACTTAATGGGTGGATTTGGAAATAAGAGAGAGGAAATTTTATGTGCAAGTTGAAGAATTCCTTTCATGAATTATTTTAATAGCATAGAAATTAACTTCTGCATTTTGATTTATGATTGAAATGTGATCAGTTGTGGACATAAGTGGGAAACTGTTACTGGTTCAGTGTCATGACCAGATGCATACTTGTAATTCACCACAAATTCAATTATTTTTAAACCCAATTTTATTTTTAATTTCAAAGGAAAATATAAGGAAGATGACACTCATGTTAAATGTCAAGTTCCTCATTCCCTCAAAAATCCAATTATTTCTGAACCCTTTGTATCAGTTCCAGTGCTTCACCCAGCTGAGTTCTGACCAAATGCCAAAAGGAAATGAGACAAGCAACTATAGTAGTAAAATACAGAAGCTAGGGTAGCTTTCTTAGACATTTTTATACACTTAAACAAAAACTAAGAGCAGCTTTGTGGTTAGGTACACCCTCGCTTATTTCAGTTCTCATCACTGACTGTTTCCTGTGCTCCGGACCACAAGCCGGAATGAGTACCGTGCAAAGAGCATCTTGCTCAGACCTGATAGCAGAAAGTAGAGCTTAACCACAAACACAGAATTGACAGGATATATTCCTTAGTAACTTTTATCTATTATTAGATTTCATCTAAGAAGCTCAGTGCCATGCACATTTTGTTCTTGAAAAAGAATTGTGGCAATAGCAGTCCGTTTCCTTGTTTGTAGAATTGTGTGTTTAGATAAAGCAACTCTTGCTTAACGCCGTTTGTGGTAATTGCATTTAGCCTGAGCATTTATTTTAATGGATTAACCTATTTATTGCTTTTGTTCATAATTTTCCCTTTACTTGCCTGGGATATACTAGTTTGTTAAAAGTTTAATTCTACTCAAAAACACGTTGACTTTGTCTGCACATAAAGTACATTGTGAGAAAACTAGGGCATTTCCTCCATTCTGAATATGAATAAGTATACATTCACTTAAATAGCTATTCTGTCAACACAAAATACATCTAAGTTTTCAATATTATCCAAATGACAAGATTAATACAGCTTATTGGGTATTGCAATTGTTAGAATTTTACCTCCTGCAGATCGACGTAAATTTCTCCTGGGGTCCTTCAGTTTCATTTGAAGATACATGGCAGTATAACTGGATGCCATACTGTATTGTGAAAAATTAATGGTTTCTCCTTTTTCTAGCTCGGTGTATTCAATTGTATGGAGACGTATCTGTTATCGTTTTAGCGAATACTTTTGTTCTGCTTGAGTAAGACCTTCCGCAGAACAGGAAATGGCCTTCTCCTACCTAATTGGCTGGTCAGAATGTGCTTACACAGCACCAATGGCTTGACACTGATAATTGTTTTGCAGTTAATGGTAGCAATACAAATTCATTCTTTTGCTCCTATTTTGCTACCTGTTGATGGTTAGGTAGGTTCATGTCAACCATTAGAACATGTCTGCTTTGCTGCAGGCTTCCATGTGCACTAATTTAATATTTGCAACTAATGAATAGTGGCAGGATGAAGAAAAACGAACTCTTGTGGTTGCAGTGTTAACAATAGAAACAGCTTAACCCTTTGGGGACTGTACCATACAAGTCAGGAGGGGGGATTTTAACCATCACCTAGTTCTGCTGGATTCTGAGGCCTAGTGGGTTTTAATGGCTAGGCCTCATTCATATGATTGGTGAGGGGTTTACCTGTCTGATTGCTTCAGCCCACCCTTCTGAAGGGCTGGATTTGTGGCGGCCCATACAGAGGGTGATTTAAAGATGGAATGTACTTCTCGAAGGGAGGCTGCATTCTTACTGCTAACATTGAGACATTGGCAGAAACTGCAGAGTTTCTGGAAGACGAGTCAGAAGTTTTCAGATACGTGTCTGGAGGTCCTAGTTGAAGGAATAAGCATGGGAGGAAGATACAGTCCATCAATAGGGAAAAAGATGCCAAAGCAGAACGTTTAGAGATGCTGCACATGTTGACATTAGCATCATGCCCAACCAAGACCTGGGAAGGGTGGGGGTGGGGTTGGGGGTGGGGGGATGAACAATGTGCAAGATACTGGGAACATTGCCTGTGGGGGCCCCAGCTCAACTCAGCTTTTACCTTTTCTGGCAGCAGCCTCCCCTCTCCATCAAAAGTGACAGGCTCACACCTCAATGTACTCACGCACAAGCATGTGGTGGGCACTCCATGACAAATTGTCCTGGAGCGGAAGGCTGTTTCTGTGCAGCCGTTTGTTTTGACAGCTAGGATGCATTCTGGGTGATGTAGTCCGCCCTTGACCACGCTCTCAGCCTCCTGCACAGGCACCGGCCCACTAAATGATTACAGGAGTCGCCAGCAGCAGCCACAGTTGCAGCAAAAGTGAGGCCCAGGGCAGGTGGAGTGTTACACAGGACAAAAGAGGAATCAGATCTTGCCACCTTCACAGCTGTCCTGAACTCCTCCTCAGCAATATTAATCTCCAAACCTCCCAGGCCCCGGTGGGGGATGGATGGGTGATGTGGGGAAGTGCGCATGACAGAGCGAACACGAAAGCTGAAACTGGGAATGATCCGGACAGAGACATGGTCTCCCTCCCCAAAACCCTATCACTGGGGCTGGGAGAAGGAAAACCCAGGTTGAAAGGCAACCTGCTTCTGACTGCCACTTTCATATGAATTCTGCCAAGGTGAGTTTGGAGTGTGTGCAACAGAAGCAAACTCAAGGTCAGTGTTAGCTAAACCCAACTCCTTAGCTTGGCCCCGGTTCCATCCCCCTTCCCTAGTAACCAGGGCCAGGACTTGGGGCCTAGTCCGGCCTTCTATAGCTGTGCTTCTTAAGTGGTTAGGCAAAAAGAGTTTTATTAGTTAGCTCTGCTGCTTGGCAGTTTTTAAAATGGTCATTGATATAAATTACTCATTTTGTTTAAATCAATCTATTGCTTTGACATTGATTTCTTTTCGCTCAGCAAGTTGTTTATGTTTTCATCATACTTTAACTTCTTTTTGAAATTCATGTTTAATATTGTGCCAAATCAGATCTCAGGCAGCTGCTGATGGGTTTCTTGCTGAAAGGGAATGGGAGGCTCACAAGAAGTCTCACTGCTATAGGGCTGGCAAAAAGGGGCTATTTTTGCTCCAACAGAAATGGAAAGTGTTGAAAATGCTCAGCATGTCAGAGAGAAGCAGAGCTCAATGATCCTTCATCAGAACTACTGCAATTCTTGGACCTGAGGCAATGATTCAGTTTCTCCCTTCACAGATGCTGCCTGGCCTGTTGAGTGTTTCCAGCATTTTCTGTTTATATTTTAGATTTCCAGTCTCTGCAGTACTTTGCTCTCTTATCATTTGCTCCATGCTGGGCATTTATAAGTGTGGTTAGTTTCAATTTAAAATGAGAAAATATTTATCACTCAGTGCAAAGTGTATTTTTTCTGCTATCAAAGCCCACTTGTGTGGATAGAAATAACACATTTTGCTGGTGAATTGGTTGGTGCCCTTTTCTGAAACTTGGAAGTGAAACAAGGAGTCATGCACTAATATAATGTGCCACTGATAATTCTCGGATATTCTCATTTGTACACAGGAATTGTTGTGAGCTCCTAGTCTTTTGGATGTTGCTGTCTGGATATTGCATTGGGCCAGGTTCAAAGAAGCGGAGCTGGTTGCATAATATGAACAATCAAGTTGTGTGTAAAGTCTGACAAAGCGGTGGCTGCAAAGTGTATCATACTGAAACCTGAGCTTTTGATGGGCTTTATAAATAGTGGAATAGAGTACAAAAGCCCAGAAGTTTTGCTAAACCTTATTTAAAACGGTTTGACCCACTGTGACTACGGTTCCCAATTCCGGGCAACTGAATGATGTAAAAGGCTTTGTAGAGGGTTTAGAAGAGAGTTACTCAAATGGCTCCAGGGATGAGGGATTACAGAGAAGCTGGGGCTGTCTTCCTTAGAGCCAAGAAGCCAGAGGAGATTTGATGCAGGAGTATAAAATTATGGAGCGTTTAGGTAGAATAAATTGAAACTGTTTCCAATGGCTGAAGGATTGATAAACGAAATTAAATCTGGGTCAACTGATTAAATTGATTGATTAAAGAACCAGAGGTAATACAAGGAAAAATTTTTCTATGAAGAGTGGTTAGGATTTGGAAGCCTGATATTGTGGTGGATACATATTCAAATTAGTGTTCAAAAGGAGTTCAAAACTTGGAGAAAACAATTGTAGGGAAAGAACGGGGGTGTGGGGTTTGTGGGAGGACTGACTGGATTTCTCTTCGAAAGAACTGGCACAGAATCAATAGGCTGAGTGGCATCCTTCCGTGCCGATCTATTCTATTCTATAGGACCTAAAGCACATCAAAAATCACACTATGGAAGCTGTCGAGGGCTGAGGGTGGGTGGGGGGAAATAAGGGGCCAGAAACAAGAAAAGCACCAGGGCCCATGATTTCTTTCCCCAGCCTTGTCCCCAGGCTGCACGTGATACATTCTACCTGATTAACTTCAATGGAAAAGAACATCAGGGAGAATATATAATGGATCAATCTGTAGTGACAAGTTTACTGTGCAGCACTGAAAGTTAAAATCTACTTCCAAATCTAATCATCTTATTTGATAAGATTAATAAGACACAGCATTACTTAAGTGGCACCACACTTTTCTCTTGCAATTCCCAAAACAGTAAATTCCCAATCTCAGTCATGCTGCTTAGGGGAGACATTAGTTGGAAATCAGGTACTTCATTAAATGGAAAGACAGACATTCAGGGATCAACTCTCCCCTGTCACTACCATGCAATTACTTTAATAATTGTACAACTGCATTAGCAAAAGTTAGAAAGCTGTTCACCTTAATCTGCTTCTCTGCGGAAACTGGAAGAACAGGGGAGTCAATATAGTAAAGATTGTTCACATGAGTCCCTAAAAGCTAGCAGGCAGGTGCAGCAAGAAATTAGGAAGGCAAATGATATGTTGGCTTTCATCGCAAGCGGGCTTGAGTGCAGGAGTAAAGATGCCTTGCTGCAATTGTAACCTTGGTGAGACTGCATTCGGACTGTTGCGTACAGTTTTAGTCTCCTTACTTACTTGCCACAGGGGGAGTGCAACGGAGGTTCACCAGGTTAATGCCTGGGATGGCGGGATTGTCTTATGAGGAGAGACTGGGTCTGTATTCTCTAGAGTTTTGAAGAATGAGAGGTGACATCATTGAAACAATCAAAATTCTGACAGGACTCTACAGGGTAGATGTAGGTAGGATATTTCCCCTGGGCTGATGAGTCTTGAACCTGCATCAGGATAAAGGGCGGGCCATTTAAGACTGAGATGAGTAGGAATTTTTTCATTCAGAGGGTGGTGAATCTTTGGAATTCTGTACCCCAGAGGGCTGTGTAAGCTCAAACGTTGTGCATGGTCAGGACAGAAACTGATAGATTTCTGCATACAAATGACATTAAGGGATATGGCAATATTGGGGAAAAATGACATAGAGGTAGATGATCAGCCAGAATCTGCTGAATTGTGGAGCAGGGTCGACAGGCCGAATGGCCTACACCTGCTCCTATTTCCTATGGGGAGAATTTTCTCCCCGTCGTGGGGGTTGGGTGGGGGCAGGGGCAGGTGGGTGCACAGCGTGAAGGGTGCCCAGAAGCGCAGAGCGCTCCCTGTGCAGGCAGGATGGTTGCCTGAGTCGGGAGTGCGCTCTTTCGCACATGCACGTGAAAGAGTGCAGAAATCTCCCTGAGGCACACAGCTGCCTCAGGGAGATTAGTTTAAATTCTGAAAATTTTAATAAAGAAAACAAAAATTTAAGACATGAAAGTGTCACATGAGCTGGGACATGCCTATGAATGTTATTAAAATTTTTATAAATCTTTAAATACCTTCATGAAACCTCATCCCGCCTGAGATTCCATGATAAATGTGAAGGCCGCCTGAGATCCTCGCCTGCTCACCAACATTAAGGTTGGACCGGCAGCTCAGTTAATGATCTTAATTGGAATCTAAATGGCCTTAATAGGCCTTTGACAGTTCGGTGGGCGCGCACCTGAGTCGGCTGCATGCCCGCCAAGCTGAAAATGTGAATGACGGACGGTGATGTCGGGATGCACACCTGATGTCATCGTGCGTTATTTTACATGTCAGCGAGCAGGACCGCCCCCCTGCCCCCCACCCCACCCTGCTTGTTGACCTGAAAATTCTGGCCTAAATTTCTATGTTCAGAGAGAAATAAGTCAAATCTAAAAAAATATTATTGCTCAAGTTCAAGGGCTCTGCAGCTACCCTGCTGGTGTTCCAATTTTCTTATGCTACAGATTAGGGAGTGGATTGTACGCCCCTCTGGGCACATTTTCAATGGGTGGGGGAGGTGGGGGGGTGGGTGTACATAACACATAATGGGTGGCTAGCCCACTACCTGCCAGCCCACCCCTGACCCGTGCCCCATAATACAGGTAGGTGGGGATGGCATCCACTAAACTGCCTGCTCTTTGGCCTATTGAGGCCCTTAACTGTCCAGTTAAGGGTTTCATTCCACCTGAGTGCCATAATATGCTGGGCAGTTGAAGGCGGATGAGAGTGGGAAACCCTCTTTATCACCATCTGAGGTGTAAAAGAGGGAAGGAAGGGGGTATCTCCTTTATGGGGGGAGGGGGTGCCCTGTGTGCATCAGGGTAATGCCCCCCAAGATAGTAACCACCTTGTGATTCTGCCCCCATCCTAGGCCTTCAAAACCCTAGCCCCACCCGCTCCCTGGAGTGCCCAATTCTACCTGCCCAAAGAGCACAGGATTTACCTCACTCCAGTCACCAATCTTCCTCGTGGGATTGCTTGTAGCGCCCCCTACTGAGTTCAAGCACTGCAAGTGCTGTCTGTCAATCAGATTGGCTGGCAGCTTTTGGAGGTGGGACTTCCTTCCAATGAAGGATGGAAGTCTCACTCTCAGACTTGTTTCCCCACATCGCTGCAGGGCAACCTTTTTTAAAGTTGGTTGTTTTCTACTGGTGGTCGGGGGAGGGGTGGAAAAGAGGAGATGGGAAGATGAGCAACACGGCCCACCAAAAATTCACCCCTAGATTTCTGGTTACCAGTTGCTACTCTGTTGGTCTATCTGCCCTGTAACAAAGTTTCCCTCTTCTAATTGCCTTTTACTAGCGGAATTGGTATGCACTCAATGCTAAGTAAGTCCTTATTATGGCTGTCTTGATCTTTGTTCCAATGTCTGTTGCCACATTGCTTGTGATTTTGTAGTAGATGTTCCAGAACACCAAAGGAGCTCATCCTTCACTCCATTTATTTGTCCAATAAATAAAATTGCATGCCAATGTACATTTTTGCCACACTTCATGTGACAAACTTTGGTATCACACCTGTTCTAGCTATCATTTTTAGTAACTGTATATATATTTTTGTCCTTTGAACATTTTGGGAAAGAAATTGGTATGTGTTTTGCCTGTTAGTTGGCTGCAAAATGGATGCAAGGTCTACCAATTTAGCAGTGGGATGGTCTGTTGCCCAATTTGTGTGCACCATTTTTTTAGGTGGACACCTAAAACTGGTGTTAGGCCCCTTGAATATCATGCTTGTTAAAGAATCAAGTGACAAATTAGTCCACTGCCTACTTTATGTTCAGTGTTCTTCAGCAGACTCAACAGATCCCCTGGCAACACACAAAAATGAGCAGGGCACTTACTCCAGTGTTAAGTCAACATTTATTCCTCAAACAGCAGCACCAACATAGCAATATTGACAAAACTTCCAAAGCAATGAATTGGCTATGGAGGGCTTTAGAGTGCAGAAGACATTATAAAGAAAGACTTTGCATTCATCTAAAGAGAAAGTAGCCCCTAATTTAACGCACGCCAATTGCAGTCAGCAATGACCCCTTCCACTATCCTGCCTTTTACTGCTTATGAGGAGGAATCCATTGAATTGCTGGGCAGGCAAGGGGGAAAAGACATAGGTGACAGGAAAACAGGAGATTAGGTGGTAGCTGCAGGTTGGTCATTCCATTGATTGTTCTCTTTTCTTTCATGCTGATGCATAACACCCAATTTCTCAATCAAGAGCCTAAGTAAGCCTTGTGTCATCCCTTGGATTCAAATTCACATGGAAATTATACTATTAACCAAATGCTTCCTTCTACCTGTCTTTGTAGATTTTTTTTTGCTGGAATTAGGGCAAGAAGAGAAACTTGGGTCCTCCGTTGTGTTACGAGTGCTTCAAGTACAGTAATCACTTTTTTCCTTCCAAGCATCAGGCCAGAAACACCCACCCAGGTGGTAATGAGAAACTGAGATGAGGTGTGTAAACAGGCTGATACATAGAATATGAATGGGCAGGAGCAGCTGGGAGTGGAATATGAAGAGTTAGATATTGGTAATCCAAGAGTCATGAGATGTCTGCACCCAGCTGAAAGGCTTTCTAGTTCAGATCTCTGGGGTGCTGCTTTTGAAAAGATGTTCAAGTATATGTAATAGAAGCAGGAATTATTCCTGAGAATATACATGAGGCGAGAGCTGGCATGGAAGAATCTGAAGCTGCCATTTGGTGCTGGACCTCAGATGGTGTGTGTGCAACATTGTAGCTCGAGGCTTATTTAGGGCAGTTTTAGCTTCTGGTATGAATGATCAGACTGCTGCCTTTGAGACATTGCGTGACAGACTAGAAAATGACTGTCTTGTCTCCGTTGGCTTTGGAACTCTGCAGGCAATCATCCCCTAGGACTTCAAATTATTTCAACTGTTCCATCTGTAAGGAAAATAAGCCATTTTTGACACATTTTTCAAGCTAGACATTGAACCAATGTGTTTTCGAAAGCTGGGAATAGTGCTGATGGGAGAAAAGCCATTTTAATATCAAAACCTTCTGAGCCGTTGCAAAGCAGTAAAAGCAGTTAGTGCTGCGAAGGAACTATGACATTGGGCCTGACTTTTGCAGAGTTGGGTCAACTCAAGACCTTCAAAAGTGACAGGTGGGGCCCAGATGTGGATGTCCCATCCCAACTTTTGATGGATCCCATTTTTGTTGGCAGGGGAAATGAGATGGGCTGCGAATCACAGACAGGAAACCAGTACTCAGCAGGACCATTAGAAATTAGCTTTGAGTTCAAATTGGCCACATTTTGGCTGTTACAGGGGCCTTAACAAGCAGTGTGGGAGTCACAAATTGATGGAGCAGATGTAAATGCCCTTGACGAGCAGAAAAGGTCTGTTTAAGTGTCATGATCTAAAATTTTAAAGAAATCCCCAGTCCTTTCAATATGAAAAAGCAGGCTGAAACTGTCAGTTAGAGGTGAAAAAAAACTCTCTGGATTGCTTTGATTGACAGATTATCTGATGTAGTTTAGGAAAAAAAATACCGTCTATTCCTGCAGCTTCAGTAAAATTCTTTGTTGACATTTCTTAAGAGCTGTTTTTACAGCTGAGCTAATTGTAAATCAGAGGTTGAGTTTCAAAAGCGAAACAAGCATTTCTCTTAGGGGGTGCCGAGTTCACATATTGATTGACATTGTAAAGAGAATATTAAAGGATTGGCTGTCTTTGATATGGTTACTGATAGACATTTGTTTGTTTTTATAACAGATTTACCATTCCCGCGGATTTAAAATCTTTGAAAGGGTTTCATAAATTGGAATATCTTTTCAGTATCAAGTTTGCAAGAGTGAGAACTGTATTAGATTATTAGGAGTTTATTTTCTCTCATCCCCACATGCCTTGAGGTCTGCCCATGATGGATACTGGGTGAATGGCTATGGAGGTGGCATGGAGGAACCATGGGAATGTGTGGGACTGAGAAGATATGAGGGTTGAGAGTTGGAGGGCCAAACAGCTTTTAAAACAACTGGGACAAAGGCACCAGAAGCACCTTCTAAACAGCCTGCTTCGGCACTCGCATGTCTTTGTGGCCTACAATCTGTTTGGGGGTGGCGGGTCTGACCATTCCATTCCTGCCTTCCCAGAGCAAAAATTGGGCCTAACAGGGCTTTTTAAACTGAGGTGGGTCTGTTGAGTTGCGAAATTTCCTGATTCAAGCTACCCACCTCAGTAGCAAAAATCAGGTCCATTGTGTAGCTAAAGAAGACGTCTGACTAAATGAAGCCTTGATAAGATCACACAGAACTCAAAGAGGCCTCTTCAATAAACAAGCCTCATCAGAGTGTTTGCCAGCTAGACAGTTGATGAGTGCTTGAGCTATTCAGCCTATGAACTTGGATTATGGTCTTCACATGATGAAATTTACTTAAAGGAAGTCTAAGTAAGATGTTTACGCCCAAGTGAGAGGGCAGATGGTGCCTTCAATTAATTTGAATTAAGCCAAAAAAAGGTAACGGTGCCTGGTGCCTTCTCTGGGTCAGGCAAATTGCCTAGGTGAAGTAAGTAGAGAAGAAGGGTTGTGCTGCCCAGGCACGATATGGTTCTCTCTCAGACCTTATCATGCCCAGCTCGGTTGGAGCCTCTGCTCTTCACCCTCCATGCTGGAGAGAAGCAGACCTTCCACCCACCTTTAGCAAATACCAGCATTTGCATTAAAATGGCTCAGTAACCTTTATAAAAACAATTTGAATTCAAATTATGCAATTATTCAAATTAAGTGACATCAAATGAACAAAAATGGACTGTATTAATTTACTCCTAACTATTAATTTACTCTTTTGCTTACAAACTGCTTTGAGCTTGCAGCATTTCTGGTTTGATAACTGTACCATATAACACGATGTAAACTGTGTCACATTCGTTCAAATAAAAGTGTAAAGTTTTTGCAAGTTCTTCTTTCCTGTCATATGATTTAAACAGAATTTTTAAAAAAAGTTTTTAAAAAATCCTGTCACCTGCAATGAACTAGCCTGGCAAAACTCAGTTGCAGAAAAAGATAGCCATAAAATAAACTTTGACCGAAGGAAGTCAGTTAGTTAAGTAAGTAAGTTAGGAATGTAAAGATTAAAATTCAATAAAATAGCAAAACATGAACAGGCCCTATTTACTTCCTCCTGCCAACTGTTATTAGACAACTGGCAGGACAGATCTGAGCCATTGTAAGACAGTCAGCCAGTACCAGGAACTTATAGGTGGTAAGGTTAGCAGCTCCAATTAGGGCCAGTTTTATAAAACAGCGCTTCCCAAAAACTAAAAAATTACGAATATACGAATTAGGAGCAGGAGCAGGCCACTTGGCCCCTCAAGTCTGCTCTGCTATTCAATGAGATGATGGCTGTTCTGATTGTAACCTCAACTGCACATTCCCGCCTACCCCAATAACGTTTCACCCCTTTGCTTATCAGAGATCTATCTACCTCTCCCTTAAAAATGTTCAAAGGCTCTGGTTCCACCACCTTTTGAGGAAAGGAGTTCCAAAGGCTCACAACCGTCAGAAAAAAATTCTCCTCATCTGTCTTAAATGGGCAACCCCTTATTTTTAAAACAGTGACTCCTAGTTCTAGATTCTGTCACAAGAGGAAACATCCTTTCCACCTCCACCCTGACAAGACCTCTCAGGAACTTATATGATTCAATTAAGTCACGACTTACTCTTCTAAACTCCAGCAGACTCAAGCCTAGCCTGTCCAACCTTTTTTCATAAAATAACCCACCCATTCCAGGTATTCATTTATTAAACTTCTCTGACCTGCATCCAATACCACAGAACCATAGAAAAGTTATGCTGCAGAAAGAGGCCGTTCAGCCCATCATGTCTGCGTCAGCTAAAAAAGAGAAAAAAGAGACTAGCTGCCCGATTTAATCTCACTTTCCAGCACCCGGTCCGTAGCCTTGTTGGTTACAGCACTTCAGATGCAGATCCAGGTAACTTTTAAATGAGCATTTCAGCCTCAACCACCAACTTAGGCAGTGAATTCCAGATGTCCACCATCCTCTGGGTGAAAAAGTTTTTCTTCATGTTCCCTATAATCCTTCTACCAATCACCTTAAGTCTATGCCCCCTGGTAACTGACCTCTCAGCTAGGGGAAACAAGCATTTCCTATGTACCTATCTAGGCCCCTCATAGTTTTGTACACCTCAGTTAGTCACCTCTTAGCCTCCTCTGTTCTAAGGAAAACAACCCTAGCCTATCCAATCTCTCCTCATAGCTGCAATTTTCAAGCTCTGGCAATCTTCTTGCAAATCTCTGCACTCTCTCCAGAGCAATTATATCCTTCCTGTAATGTGATGACCAGAACTGTACACAAAATTCCAGCTCTGGCCTAAACAGCATTTTATACAGTTCCATCATTACATCCCTGCTTTTGTATTCAATACCTCAACCAATAAAGGAAAGCCTTCCATATGCTTTCTTGACTACCTTGTCCACTTGTCCTGCCACCTTCAAGGACCTGTGGACATGCACTCCAAGGTCTCTTACTCCCTCAACCCCTCTCAATAACTTCTCATTTATTGAGTATTCCCTTGCCCTCCCCAAATGCATTACCTCATACTTTTCTGGATTGAATTCCATTTGACACTTCCTCACCCACAAAACCAAACCATCGATATCATTCTGGAGTCAACAGCTATCCTCTTCACTATCAATTACATGGCCAATTTTTGTGTCATCTGCAAATTTCTGAATCATGCCTCCTACATTTAAGTCTAAATTATTAAAATATGCAACAAACAGCAAGGGCCTCAACACTGAGCCCTGTGGAACACCACTGGAAACTGTTTTCCATTCACAAAAACATCCATTGACCATTACCCTTTGTTTCCTGTCATTGAGCCAATTTTGGATCCAAGCTGCCACCTTCCCCTATATCCCACGAAATCTCACTTTCCTGACTAGTCTGCCATGTGGAACCTTGTCAAATGCCTTACTGAAATCTATGTAGCTAACATCCATTGCACTGCCCTCATCAAACCTCTTTGTTACTTCCTCAAAAAAATTCTATTAAGTTAGTAAGGCATGATCTTCCCCTAACAAAACCATGCTGACTATCCCTGATCAATCTGTGCCTAAGTGAATTTATCCTGTCTCTTAGAAATGTTTCCAATAATTTTCCCACAACCTAAGTCAGATTTACATTCTTCCTTAAATAAAGAGACCAGTCCTGTACTCAGTACTCCAGATGTGATTTCACCAAAGCCCTGTATAACTGAAACATAACCTCCCTACTTTGTCTTCAATTTCCCTTACAATAAATGATAACATTCTATTAGCTTTCCTAATTACTTGCCGTTCCTGCATACTAGCCTTTTGTGATTCATGCACTAGGACACCTAGATCCCTCTGCATCTCAAAGCTCTGCTATCTCTCACCATTTAGATAATATGCTTCTTTTTTATTTTTCCTGCCAAAATGGACAATTTCACATTTTCCCATATTATAGTCTGCTTACCAGATCTTTGCCTATTCACTTAACCTATCTATATCCATTTGTAGCCTCCTTGTGTCCTATTCCCATCTTACTATCCTATCTATCTTTGTGTCATCAGCAAATTCAGCCACCATACATTTGGACCCTTTATCCAAGTAATTGATACAAATTGTAAACAGTTGAAGTCCCAGCACTGATCCCTGTGGTACACCACTCATTACATCTTGCCAACCAGAAAAAACCCCATTTATGCTATCCTCTGTTTCCTGTTAGCTAGCCAATCTTCTATCCATGCTAATACGTTACTCACTATACCATGAGCTTTTATTTTTCACAATAACCTTTGGTGTGGCACCTTATCAAATGCCTTCTGGAAATCTAAATACAGCGCATCTATTGGTTCCCCTTTATCCTCAGCATATGCTACTTCTTCAAAGAACTCCAATAAATTGGTTAAGTATGATTTCCCTTTCACAAAACCATGTTGACTCTGCCCAATTACCCTGAATGTTTCTAAGTGCTCTGCTATAACATCTTTAATAATAGTTTCTAACATTTCCCCTATGACCGATATGAAGCTGTATGGAGTTTCCTGCTTTCTGTCTCCCTCCATGTTCGAATAAAGGAGTTAGATTCACTATTTTCCAATCGAATGGACCCTTCCCCGGATCCAGGGAATTTTGGAAAGTTAAGACCACTGCCTCAACTATCTCACTAGCCACTTCCAAGACTCTAGGATGAAGCCCCTGGAGCTCCAACAATTTTCTCAGTCCCACTTCTCTAGTGATTATAATTCCACCCCCACCCCCAGCCCCCACCACCCCACCCTGAGTTCCTCTCGCCCTTCCATTTCCAGATTTACAGCTATTTCTCTTGTCACTTGTATCCTCTATAGTGAAGACTGATGCAAAATACCTGTTCAATTCATCTGCCATCTCCTTATTTTCCATTATTAATTCCCCAGACTCACTTTCAATAGGACCAATGCTCACTTTGTTACCTTTTTTTTTTCAAAATATCTATAGAAACTCAAAATATTTGTCTTCATATTTCTGGCTAGCTTTCTCTTTACTCCAATTTTTCCTTCTTTATCAATCTTTTGGTCATTCTTTGCTGTTTTTTATACTCTGTCCAGTCCTCTTATCTGCCACCCATCTTTGCGCAATCATAAGCTTTTTCTTTAAGTTTATGCTATCTTTATTTTTTTAGTTAACCATGGATGGTGACCCTCCCCTTAGATTGTATTTATTCTGTGTATCCTGAAATATCCTCTTAAATGTCTGCCACTGCATGTCTGTTGACCTATCCATTCACCTAATTTGCCAGTGCACTTTAGTTAGCTCTGCTTTCAAGCCCTTACAATTGACTTTATTTAAGTTTTAAAAGTGTCAGTAGAGAGCCTGTGATTTCTTGCAACATGTGCTTGGAGGCAACTTATTAAGGCATTGCCACCATCCATGACCATAGCTTAGTCACTTTCCTTTCAAGAGGGGCTCTCACATATAGAAATGCAAAACTTTAGCAGCGACTGCTGCCCTCCAAACAGTTCAATTACCATAGAAATTAGTGAAGAATTAGCAATGACTTTATGTCCATAACAACCTCCAAGTTGATGAATGCATAAAACAAAGAGCCAGTGGGTTTTATTATGTCACTGTAATGTCTTCAATGATACAGCAGTGTGTTCAAACACTTAGCTATGAATTATTATTCCACGGAAACAGAAACATTGCATGTTCTTGATACTGGAGATGCACATGCAAGACAGATAAATATTTAAATAATCTGATACATTTTCTCTTTTAAAAGCCACTATCTATTATTTTAACATATCCTTAAATAAATTAATCAACTCTCAAGTGATGTGTCTTGGTGTGTCAAAAATATTTTTTTTCAGAAAGCAGTTACCAGTAGCATGTTACAAAAAGCTGTGGTGTGCTACATATGCAGCCAATTGCAATTGAAAGGCTGGTACTTGTCAGTGATTAGATATATTTACATTGCTGCACTGTGTGTCACCAGTTTCTCAGTTGGTAACACTCTCATATCTCAGCCAGGATGTTGTAGTTTCAAGTCCCACTCCAGAACTTGAGCACAAAAATCAAAGCCAACACTGCCGGAGGTGCTACCTTTAGAATGAGACATTAAACTGAGGCCTCATCTTCCCTCTGAGGTGGATGTTAAAGATTCCGTGGCTCTATTTTGAAGAAGAGCAAGGGAGTTCACCCCATGCCCTGGCCAATGTTCATCCCTCAATCAGCATCATATAGCTTGTCTCGTTATTATCACATTGCAGTTTGTGGGAGCTTCATGTGTGCAAATTGGCAGCTGCATTTTGTGCATTACAACAATGATTGCACTTCAAGAAGTACATTGAAGACTGTAAAATGCTTTGAGATGTCTTGTGGTCATGAATTTATATAAATGAAGTTTTCTTTAAAGCATTGAAATACTTATTTCCAAATTTAGAAGTAAATCTGTCACAATTGTAACGGAGCTAAGACCTCAAGCTATATGTTTATGAAATATGTGTATCTGTGGACTGCAGAGGCCAAATTAAAAGGGAATGATACAAAGGTAATCAACATGTCATAAGCCAGGCCTGGCCACTGTTGTCTTCTAATCTGCTAGAAAAAAGGACCTTGCAACCTTCTTTCAAATTTTTAGTGGTTGGAACATTAACAACCTCAAGAACCCAGACAAAGGAACATACACTCTTGTCAACGTCAAAGTGAAGAGGTAGGAGTCATATCACATGAACCCCACTAGCTGTAAGAATCTGTAATATTATCTTCTGGAACTGCAAAGCTCAGTCTGCCATCTTATCATCTACCAAGCATCAGCTCAGAACAAGGGCTCGGTCCAGGTTTGAATGCCTGGCCCCCATCTACACTATCTCTACTGGGATTTCTGAACTTCTATACCATCACTTACAGGACTAATTCATCTCTGCATGCCTACCTCATCGTGAAAATCAACTCAACTGGAAAAGTGAATTATCCAGCATCAGTTCAGCTTGCCAACCTGTGAAGGAATACACCATTGGACTTTTGCTTCTGGACTCTAGTGAAACAATAATTCTTTGCTCAGTGGACTTTGCCCTGTAAATGTTTCTTTCTCTGTCCCCTTTTTATTGTTTGAATGCACAGGAGGCAACGTAGTGACAACCCTCCTCCTGCATTTTGAGTGTGTGTGACTAAACTCATTGTTAGACAGATTTTCTTCCTTCAGTGTTTATTTCTCTCAATTATTACAGTCTCTCTTGCCTCCTTTGCTTTGAGCAAACTGAGTAGCTTGAGTAGGCAAACTGATAACAACTAGATTTAAATGAGGAATCTACAGGCAAATGAGACTACCACTGGATGGTTGGTTTGCCTTTTCTCATACTATTTCATTTTTTTAAAAGCTGTTTACTACTAAGAATACAGTTGGGCTTAGATTAAGGGGCAGCACCAAGGACATGTGCGGTGCAATCGCTCATGGCAAAGGTCATTATGTCAGTATTTGATTTATTCCTGAGTGCTCAGACTGAAACCACATAGATCTTCAGCAGCAATCTTAACTCCTCCTCAGACAGGTTATCAAATCAGGTTGATTGAAAGGAGAGCGCCACACGTGGGAGCTTCAATACAGATTACTAGGTACACTGAATAGAGGCTTCCTGCAGGGATTCAATTAAATTTAAAAGTTGTCTTTCGTGTTTCTCACAATGGAAAGCCTGCTACTACAGACCTCCCCCTTCCCTCACGCTCTGAAGACTACCAAATCCAGTGAGTAGACTGGATCAGGCTGAATGTATGTCGGTAAAAGTGTCACAGCCTGATGCAGGCCCCTTCAGACATACTAAATCCGAAGCCTTTCCTGTAGAAACACAGTTGTGAAACGGGAAGTTGGAGAAATTATAAACAACTAGAAAATGGAAACAAAATATGAAATAAATAAGGAAATTCAAAGAGGATAAGTGATGGATAAATCAAATATTGTGTGTGAGGAGATAAACGTCAAAGGACTGGATGGAGCAAAAAAATAGATTGAAGCAATTACCAAGAAAGCAAATCAACAGATTTTGTCAAGAAAAGGTAGAAAGGAAAAAAATTTACTGAGACACTACCCCAGCACTGTGGGCAATTTATTGCAAAACTACGCACCGGGGTCTCAGAAGATGTCACTTTTAGAACTCACAATGGTCTTGCACTTCCCCATCCTGTTTAATAATCGGAGGAAAAATTAGGGGAAGCCCCCTAGGGCAAAAGTAGTCCCCAGCTCTATGTGGGTAGAGAGAATGTGCCATGTGTCCTCCATCTAGGGAGGCTGCAGTTGGATTTCTAAATTAACTGTCATTTGTACAAACCTGCGAGGCTAAACTCTGAGAAAAAGAAACAGACATAAAAGGACTCCAGCTGCATTATGGCTGCCTTTTTGAATTTACTGTTGCTGCAGTGTTAGGGAGAATTAAATTCAGATATGCCCATGGCTTCTGGTGGACTATCAAAGAGCATTTTCAATTTCAACCAAACCACAGTTCTGGGCTGGGAGCTATATTAAATTGATCCATGGAGGGTAAAAAAAAAGGCAGCATCTGCTTGCACTAGTAGTATAACCACTTTTGTCAGGCTTGACACCCGCACGTTCAACCGCACACACACTGTGGTTTAACATTACTCCCCCCAATGCTAAGAAAAGTTATTTTCCCACTGATAGCATAAATAATTGCTAATGGTAAAACAACTCAACTTTGGAAGATTATAAATAGATTTACCAGTTACACGTAGACAACGATTAGCCTCATTTGCAAGTATAACTGCAGCATGAAGTTGTCAAAATACAGCGCTCCATTTTGAAACCCAGTTCACAATTTTTGCAATCTATGATACAGGAAATGCAACGAAACGTCTTGTGGTTTTTCAATCTCTATTTTAGCAGGTTTTTATTTGTAATGATGAACTAAAAACATTAATGGCAGACACCTTGTTAAATGCAATAATTTTCACATTCACATAACTTGAGTGCCGGCTCATATATCTAAGTAAACACTGTAAAAATCTAACTATATTTAAATTTTTATAGCAGTGTCGCTTTCAATAGGCAAAAAATCCCTATAGCATTAATTTTAAAATTAAGTACTGTTGTGGCAGTTGAAAATAACAGCCATTGCTATTGTCCAAAGACTGAAGAAGCAACAAAATGGCCAGAGCAAAAAGCTCAGGCATGAATGCCCATTTTAATACAATCTTATACCCCTTAAAGTCCTTTTGCTCTAAGGATACTGTTCTAAAAAAAAAATCAAAAGTCTGGACTATATTTTAAACCGCAAAGCTTTCCACTCTGGCGTTGAAGTTTTGTTATGCTGCTGCTGAGAATATGATAATGAACAAATATTTTTAAGTCGACCAATTATATATATATTTCCAACTTTACAAATGCACATGTAACATTTTGTAATTAATGCAACGTTGTGCGACACAGTTGTTCTTTTGTGGTTTCTTTCGCCTCAACAAAGCTTGGAAACCACATAACTTTCCACCAGATGTCTATTCAATCTTCAACAAGCAGAAAAGAACGCGCATCTCAGCTTTATCACTCCTTTGATCTTGAACAGCAGCGTCACCTGAACCCAGTCCTGTGTTAAACTAAGATCGTAAAGCCAAGAAGCCCAGTACAAAAACTGGTTGTTGACTCTTGCCAATGTGTTGACTCTTGCCAATGGTCATTTCTGCCAAAGAATCTGAGAAACGCCTCCCGGCCCCTGTTCCGTTCTGTTCAATCCGCTCTCGCCGCTGCTTGCCCAGGTAATTGGCCGCACTCTCCGCCGGCGAATGCCTCTGGGCTCCTGACGATGCCCGAGTCCCTCAGGTGTCGGCCCAGCCACCTGACGAAAGGCGGCGGGTGGGGGGAAGATGCTCATCACCCGACCCCAGTTTATCTTCTCGTCGGTCGACATCTCCACCACCACCACCAGCATCCGGCCGCTTTGCGGAGGGGTGAAGACCGTCTCGTTGGGCGGCCTCGACTCCCGGGCCTGGCTCAGGCAGTCCCGCCAGCTGCAGCACAGCCTCCTTTCATATCAAAGCCCAGGCCTCGCTCCGCAGGCTCCAGCCGCCGCGCTCCCAGGGGTAACGCCGCCGGCCCGCAGCTCCCCTCCGCCCACTCCCCCCGCTCCGCGCCTCATAATTAATACGATGGAACATTTTGGTCCTGGAATTAACCAGAGGCTTTATCACTTCGTTCCCACGCCCGCTAGCGACTGCTGTTACTAATCCCGTCACAATCTGCACCGTTGCAAAAATGAGCTAAGCGAGTGGGTTAGTGTTTTGTGCGCTTAAGGTTATAATTGTACTGTACTTCGTTTTGCAGCTTTTCACAAGTATCACAAACCACAGATTCACAGAATATTCTGGTCACTGAAAAACAACTATGCAGTCAGTAATCTGCTCCATCAACGCAGGTGCCCACGAATTATGTAGAAAGTCAGAATTAAACAGAATCGACGAATGAAGTAAAGACTAGGGTAAACCGGGAGAGTACATTGGCAAAAAAAAAAGGAGGAAGGAACAGGGACATGTGGAGATTCAAACTGGAATCATGGATTTTTTTTTTGTTATTAGCAACAAAAGGTCCGAGGAATACTCTGGGACAAATTTTTAACACTCGGAGTCCAGATGCAATATTCAAGTGGTTCCTTTATTACGCGGCCGGGAGCAAGCGCTGGGCAATCCAGGCCTTCTCCATTGAGGTTCAAACGAGCATAGTTTAAATATTTTTTAACTTATTAGTTACAACTTAATGATATTAGTTAGACAAAGGCCACAGCACAATGACCCCCCTGGTGGGCTGATAATTGTGTTCTTGTACAGTCATTGCAGTGCAGAGACTGGGTATTGTCCTAAACAAAAACAAATACCTGGAAAAACCCAGCAGGTCTGGCAGCATCGCTTGGAGAAGAGTACAGTTGACGTTTCCAGTCCTCATGACCCTTCAACAGAACTAAGTAAAAGTAGGAAAGGGGTGAAATATAAGCTGGTTTAAGGAGGGGTGGGAGGTGGTGGAGAAGTGTGTGTGTTAGGGGGGGGTGGTTGTTGGGACAAGCAAGCAGTGATAGGAGAAGCAAAAGATGTCACAGACAAAAGAACAAAGAAGTGTTGAAGGTGGTGATATTATCTAAAATAATGTACTAATTAAGAGTGGAGAGCAGGACAAGCAAGGTAGCTCTAGTGGGGGTGGGGTGAAATCAATGATGGGTGGAATACATTTAAAAATAATGGAAATAGGTGGGAAAAGAAAAATCTATATAAATTATTGGAAATACAATAAGCAAGGGGAAGAAATGGAAAGGGGATGGGGATGGAGGAGGGAGTTCAAGATCTAAAATTGTTGAACTCAATATTCAGTCCGGAAGGCTGTAAAGTGCCTAGTCGGAAGATGAGGTAGTAGCTTTTATTATAGACAATTAATATTGATGGCTACATCTCAATATAATCCCAGACAATCATACCACAGTGTTAGAAGCCTTGCTAATTGTATTTGAAAACGTTATATGTAACAGCACTGTCAGCGAAGATTTTTTCATTTAATAAGAACTAAAAATTGAAAAAAAAAATTAGTTTTATTTTTAAAATGAGGTAGTTTTGACCAACCAAGTGTGTAATAATGCAAACTGCAACATCAAGGCGTTATAAAAGATAGATTGCGTTAAAAGGGCTAAAGAACCCACCGTCTCCAGTTCATGAACATAGTCATTATTGAAGTAAGAAAGAGTTACCGACAAGGGTGAATTTTCCGTCAAGAGTCACAAGAAAACATAGGTGTCAAGATGCTAGGGGAACCTGCACAGAATGACATTTACATCTACTGTGGGGCTGATCACAGAATTGATTAAATATGCATGCATGGGGTTATCAGGTAAAGAGCAGCAACCCTGCAGAACCATCTACTAGACAACTGTGGCGTCTGACCCTAACCCTAATTACCAACAGTCTAACTGCCAACCACCCCCCGCCCCCCCCAGATCTTTTGCTGAATGGTGGTGTCAGTTGAGCGACGCAGGTCGTGCTGGGGGTCTTCATTGTTGCTTTCAGCGTCACGGCTGATGCAGGTTAAGTTGTTTTGTAGAGCGGCGCTCCCTCTGGCTCCTGAAGCCCAGTGACACAGTCAGATAGCCCGCAGCAAAGATAAGCTCATAAAATGCGCCCGGTAACATTCCGGACGCGTGGGGCTAACGGTTCGAGCACTTTGTGTAACGGTAACATTTTTGTTTACTCCCAGTGTGATTTTCGCTCTGACAGGTAGGTTTTGAAGATAACTGCACGGAGAATGCCTATGACTGCCTGCTTGTGGCTAAGGGGGAGAAAAAATATCACCTTTTTAATCCAGTAAACAACAATTATGTTTGAAAGTGTTCTTATAACTTTGCAAACTAGATATCGGAAAAAATGTGAATATATCTGAAGTGCAGGGTAAACCCAGGCCCAGTGCTGATTAGTTCCTGTTGGGGGGGACCTTCAGAGTTTCAGGCTAAATGGCACCACTGGTTGGTTTTGGTGGTACCTGGAAGGGTGGCTTGTCAGACTCTGGGTGTAGAACAGTTCCAGTGAATACCTAAGCAGACCTTGTCCATAAAGAAATAAAAGCAGCAAATACTGGCAAAACTCAGTATAGGTCTAGGTCTGACTGCATTGGTGGAGAGGGCTGGATTTTACCAGCCCTCTGGAGATGGGTTGGGAGGTAGCAGGGCTGGTAAAATTGCAGTGGAAGATGGTGTGAGGAGAGCCCTATATCTTCCTACTGTCATGGCATTTTACCAGCTTTGGGAATCACAGTGATACAGCTGCCCGCAGGGCAGCCAGTTGTGGCAGTTGTGCCCAATTGAGGGCCATCTCCTGCCTCCACTGGCATTTTGCCAATGTTGGAAGGGGCTGCTGCTGCACATAGAGACTGCAAGGTAAACCCTGACCGTCTCGCAGTGGATGTCTGGGGCGGGGGGGATGCGTGGGGGTGGGGGGGAGGTGGAGACTCCTTCAGGCTCGCTCCATGGCCCACAGAAGGGGCCACTGGCTGCAATGGCGGCTTTTGTGGCAGCACTGGCTCCAATGGAACTTGCAGCGCCAGCCTGCCTGCCCCTGGCAGGTTAATGAGCAAGCTTGGTTTCTCTTCAAGTGTGCCTTGGCATTGAAATGCCCTCACCATGCTGCACCTTCAGCAGTGGCCACCTCTGATGGTGGCATTGCCAAGGCTTCCAAGCTGCTGGACCTCTGATTGGGCCAGCAGCTCTGGGAGGCAGGCCGCTGTCCTCAATTGAATGGCAAACTTGGTGGTATTCTCTTAATTGGCTGTCGCCAGTAAAATGCCTCCT
Organism: Carcharodon carcharias; assembly: GCF_017639515.1. Taxonomy (NCBI): domain Eukaryota; kingdom Metazoa; phylum Chordata; class Chondrichthyes; order Lamniformes; family Lamnidae; genus Carcharodon; species Carcharodon carcharias. The sequence continues at coordinate 202,711,482 of NC_054469.1, forward strand.
CTTGGCCCCGCTGCCTGCTAGAGCATATCAGGGTTTCACTTTTGGTCCTGGCAGTGGGACATCTTAGCTACAGATAAGATTCAGCCCAAAGTTCAGGCCAGAACTAGTATATGTCAGAAATGCAGCAGGTTCTAAGCATGTACAGAGACAGGGAAAGGGGGAAAGATGGATGAAAGAATAAAATTGAAGGTCTATAATGGGATGGAAGACAAGAGAGATTAAATGAGCAAAGAGTTGATGGGGCAAGGTGTTGTGGTAAAAATAAGCCACTCACAAGATTGAAGAATTCAAGCAAGCAAAGATTTTATTTGAGCATATGCAAGGGAGAGAATCTCAGTGACCCAAAGAACCTCTCAATGATACAGAGTTTACATATTTATAGTTCTTATCTTCCTGCTTTCACTATGTTTTGCAACAGTCATTAATCCTTAACCATACTATTCCAACTGGATAATGCAAGCCTAGCAGATGTTCCTGCTACTGGAATCTTCAGCCTTGGGTCTGCTAATTTCCATGGCAATTCAACTGTCTTGTTTGGCCTTCAGTTCCCCTTATCTCCTTCTTCTGTATAGCAATCAATAATATGTTTACACTGGTTGTTATGGCTGTTAGTATTAGCTGCTGAGCCAGCATCCCCAGAGCCACTTTGGTCAAGTATCCCATCATGCCTAGGAAAGTAACCCTCAAAACTACAGCGCTTATTCTAAGATTAGTAAAGCATTTTAATATTAACTTACTAGCATAAACTCCCTGGTTCATTCTTCAAAGAGAAAAGGGCATGTTAATGGGACAATAAAAAAACCAAAAGATACATCTGGAGGACATACAAATGGGGAAAGCAGAATCATTATCCACAGCTGCTGTTCAAAAACAAAATAAGATACAAAATAAACAGGAGCAGTATTTAAGATCTGAAATTGTTGAAGTTATTATTGAGTCTGGAAGGCTGTAGGTGCCTATTTGAAAGTTTACTTTGAGCTTCATTGGAACAGTCCAGGAGTCTGATCACAAAGAGGCTAGAGCAAGAGTGGAGATGTAAATGACAGGCCACTGGAAGCTTGGGATCATACTTGTGGACTGAATGGAGGTGTTCCACAAAGTGGCGACCCAAACTGTGTTTAGTTTCCCCAATATAAACTTGTCCATATAGACTTGACTTTCTCACAAACTTTGAGAAGTTGCTTCTGGAACTTCGACATGAACCTCGAAGCCCATCAATAGTTTTAGGAAACATTTTCACCCCAACAGACTAGTTTCCTGTTTATTAAATGTATTCACTTTGAAAAGGGAAAATCTGGCAAATGGAGCATAATGTGGTCAAAAATGAAATTGTCCATTTTGGCAGGAAGAGTAAAAAAGAAGCATATCTAAATGGTGAGAGATTGCAGAGCTTTGAGATGCAGATCCCAGTGCATGAATTGCAAAAGGTTAGCATTCAGGTACAGCATTTAATTTAGAAAACTGATAGAATGTTGTTGTTTCTTGCAAGGGGAATTGAATACAAAAGTAGAGAGGTTATGCTTCAGTTACACAGGGTGTTGGTGAGACCACATCTAGAGTACTGTGTACAGTATTGTTTTCCTTATTTAAGGAAGGATGGAAATGCATTGGAAGCAGTTCAGAGAAGGTTTACTAGACTAATGCCTGGAATGGTAGGGTTGTCTTATGAGGAAATGTTGGGCAGGCGAGGCTTCTGCTAGGTATCTGCTGGAATTTAGAAGAGTAAGAGGTGACTGATTGAAATGTTTAAGATCCTGAGGGGACTTGACAGGATCGATGTAAAATGATGTTTCCTCTTGTAGGAGACTCTAGAACTAGGGGTCACTGTTTAAAAATAAGGGGTCGCCCATTTAGGACAAAGATGACAAGAAACATTTTCTCTCAGAGGGTAGTAAGTCTTTGGAACACTCTTCCTCAAAAGGCAGTGGAGGCAGAGGTAGATAGATTCTTGATAAGCATGGGAATGAAATGTTATCGGGGGTAGGTGTGAATGTCGATTGAGGTTACGATCAGATCAGCCATGATCTTACTGAATGGTGGAGCAGGCTCAAGGGACCGAATGCTCCTGATTCATATGTTTGTATGTCCATTAACAGCACCAATTATTTTCGTAATATTTGAACTGCACCAATAAGTTTTGTGTCTGCACAATTGATCTATAGATGCCAAATATTGGATTGGTGGGAATAGATTCAGTCAGTTTAAGATTACATGATCAAATTATAAATATTATTTCTTTAACATTAATTGGATCCACAAGAAACTGGATGATATGAGCTGGAATATGTTCCAAATGATTAATTCCATCCAGCTACAGTATTGAACAAAAAGAATAATGACAGAGAATAAACAAAAAAGGAAGACTTGCATTTATAGGTGTTGATTTTACAGATGTACGCTGCTGGCATGAGGCCATGTCTACTGTTTGGCAATATTAGGAAATCACAGGCACGGTCTCCATGATTTTTAATTGTGGTTTGTGTGGCTGTAATTTCCAAAATATATTTTGAGCAGAGGAAGTACTTCACTGAAATTGTGCATTCAACAAAACTGCCCTATTGTGCCTTGCTGAATCTTTGAGAAACATTTCAAAGTACTTCATTTTTATGTGTTTGGTTATCAGGTTCATTTTGTTTGGCAAACGCTAGCTGCCCCCTTGATATTAACATATTAGTTGGTGCTTGAAACAGTATAGGCAGAGAGACCGATTAACTGGACAAACGACTGGTGATTTATTGGAATTAAGAACAGAACACTAACACCATGTGAGCTTCTTCAATCACCATCAGTTCTAGATTTAGTCACCCAAGAAGCCTGCGCTGTGTAGTGATTGGTCAATACAGTCACATGGTCAACTAACTACATTCTCTCAAATAAAAACAAAAAACTGCGGATGCTGGAAATCCAAAACAAAAACAGAATTACCTGGAAAAACTCAGCAGGTCTAGCAGCATCGGCGGAGAAGAAAAGAGTTGATGTTTCGAGTCCTCATGATCCTTCCACAGAACTGAGTGAATATAAGGAGAGGGGTGAAATATAAAACCCTTAAACCAGCTTATATTTCACCCCTCTCCTTATATTCACTCAGTTCTGTGGAAGGATCATGAGGACTCGAAACATCAACTCTTTTCTTCTCCGTCGATGCTGACAGACCTGCTGAGTTTTTCCAGGTAATTCTGTTTTTGTTTTACATTCTCTTAAAGTTGCTTAGCACTACACTTTACCACATTCATGAACAATGAATTGCTTTTGAAATATTGTAAGTACTGTTATGAAGGCAAACTTAATTGAAAGTTTAGGACTGCATTGAAAATGCACCACTAGCAATGGCATACAGATCCGAATGACCACAGTGCCCCTTAACTTCAGCTTTCAAACATGTCAGTTAGTTTGTGCTGTTAAGTTTTACTTAAAGGATTTGCAACTGGGAAATACTTACGACTGTGATCCAGCTGTTTGTGGTTGGAGAAGGACTGGTGGTCAGATCAGGCCTGAAGACCCCTAGTTCTGGATTCTTCCACAAGTGAATACATTTCTCTCCATGTCTACACTGTTCAACCCATTCATGATTTTAAATTCCTTTGTCCTAGGTCACCCTAAATCTTCTCATTCCTAAAGCAAACAGACCCAACCTGTTCACTCTTTCCTGATTGCTGTAGTCCCCCAGTTCTGGTACCATCCTTGTAAATGTAGTTTTTGCCTTTTCTCCAATACTTCTGGATCTGTTTTATGTTATGGAGTTCAGAAATGTACAGAGTGAGCTAAGTTCAGCCCGAGCGGGATCCTACACAAGTTGAGCATTAGTTGACCACTTTTGAATTCTATATCCCTAGAATTACATCCCAGGGGTTTGTTTAGCATCTGGGTGAGTGGGTTAAAATTGATTAAACGTAGATAGAAAGTGGGAAGAAAGAGTAGATAAACTTAAAAAGCCTGATTTTAAATCTGACTGAAACTGACAGGGTAGCAGCAGTCAAAATAATGCAATTCCATTCCATTTCCATCATACACTGATCTGCTCTTTCGAGGAGGGCACCCACAGTAAGGAAGCAGGGTCTTATTTTAAATACAGTTCAGGTCCAGTAACCACGATCAGATCTGCAATTTTAATCTGAGACACGAGCAGGGGAGCAATGTTGCCCCACCCTTTGAGAGGCAGGCATATCCCTTCTCGACTGATAAGGAAGTCTTGGGTCCCTCTTGTGTCAAACTACTCCACCTCTGAAAAATCCTTCCTCCCCGCTTCCAAACCTGATCATGGAAAGGGCCTTCCCCATCCTGCTCCTGGTCCTTGTCCAGAACCTTCCACGCCCAGACTGACTGCCAAGACCATTACAGGTCCCCAGCTGCAGCCTCTTGTTACGCCAGTAAGCAGTCTGCAAATGCACATCTTTTCTTTGGGAATACTGGGTTTAATTTCTGCACAAGTATTAAGCCTAATTTCTGGCTGCTGCTTACATTGCGGCTACAGTCAACAATCAAGTGTGATAAAATTTGCCAAACGCACAAGTTTCTACAGCAATCCGCCAGCAATGTGTTAGACATGGACCAATGGATAAGATATCACCATATATCATTTCATGCAGCCAAAAATCTTGAACTTCCAGGACTAAAATGATGATGGAACTTTTTTTAGGTAATTGCTTTGTTTTTTAAAGGTTGGATGCGGTCTGGGCGTCACTTAAAAAAAATAACAGCAATAAACCTTATGGACAATCCCTGACCTCTCCTTTGGGTTTCAACTGGTCAGGGTCAATGCACAATTAGGCTTCAAACTATGAAGGAAAGTCAACTTCCATATACAGAACTCCTTCCATCTCGGCTTTCCCATCCCTCTGACCTGGGATTGGAGCTCAAAGAGAGAGTGGTGAGGCTGAAACAAGGTCCTATTTACAATTCGAATGGGCAGAAGTTGCCTGATCTCATAAAATACCAATCTGTCGAAGGGGTAATTTCTGCAGAATTTTATATAAGAGGATTGAACTTTTGTTAAAAATGACGAAAACGCTCACCTATGGTAGCTGGTATGACATTATGTAGCTGTTGTTGGAAAATGGGAGATGGTAAATAATTAGCGTAAGAGGTCTACTAATCTTTCATTCCTTGGCAAACTTTGTTTTATAATGGGATACTGCATTAAAATATTTTTTAATAATTGCAGATACATTGCAAGGCGAGACTTTTGACTTCTGAATGGCAGATTTCTTTAGGAGACCAGTTCCAGAGCAAATTCTGAAAGAGAAGGACCTTCAGCTTTTCAACTTCGTAAAGCAATGCTTTGCCACAAAAGCACAAAATGGTTTGTGTTTCGAAAGTGCAAGTATAGAGATTAAAGCAGATAGGAAATCTACCTTTTTTACAATTAACAAAATAACATCAGCAACGTTATATTTTAGCCAGTTCCACCTCTTCCTCATTCATTAATTTTTAATCAATATTAAGTATAGTGCAGACCCATGAAGTGTGACCTATCATTTCGAATTTTGGTTGAAGAACTAATTGATTTTAATATGATGGCTTTACAAGTAAGTAGAACTCTATGGCCTTGAATTTTCTCTGGAGGCTTTAATCTGAACCCAGTCCACTTTCATGTTGGTGACCTTCACATATCTAGGGTGTCAATGCCATTCAAAGCATAACTCAATCCTTGCTCCTGATGGATGGTGGGAGGTATGATGTGTGAACTGGGCGGGAGGTGGGGTGGAGGGGATGGTGGCTGTGAATTGGTGGTAAAGTCAAAATGCCTCGACTTTTAACAGGCCAAATTTAGTATAGCAATCAATTGCTATTTGTAATGCTGGATGTTAGGGAGAAACAGGTGTCCCTTAGAGCTCACCACTCCTAGTGCAACTCACCACTCCTAGTTCATATTGTATGAAAACTTGCTCATTTGCATTGTGTCATAATGCACTTGCCTGTTTGTTGTTGGCATTTATATGCCTTACCCACCAGGCTGCATTGTTGGAAATAGACAGGATGCATTGATGTTTTTTTGGCTGCAACAGAAGGTTCCAAACCATTTGTCATTCCTGTATTTCCACTGCCATTTCTAGGCACCTGGTTAAGCTAGGATGTTGGAGTGTGCCAGGAGTGCAATAGATATAGGATAATGACTGGAATTTGGAAATACACATGAGTTCAGATCATTGCAGGTAGTGTGCCCTAAATGGTGGTCTCGCTAGAAGTGAGACTGGAACATTAATTCTAGTCTTCCTTTGTAAGATAGTTTATCGGAATTATTTTAGCAAAACGTACTTTTAAAGTAGTATTATTTCTTTACGTATGAGCAAGAGAATACCAAAGTAGAATGGGTACATTAAGAAATGGAGCAGAAATAAATTCAAGTTTTTTTCCTTGTAAAAGTTCAGAGCTCTGTACGGTTCAAGGATGCAGTCTATGGCGATACAGTTTCACCTGTAGAAGCAGCACTGAAGAAGAAATATGAAAGAAGACAGGAGCTTCTACACTGTGGTTTCTTTACACCCATTGCAAAGTAATTGTCTTTATATATTTTTAAAAGCTTGCATCAAAATTATGAAATAATAAACTTTTCAATGTATTTAGTGAAAAGAAAAACATCCATCTCACTGTTCCAGCAAGGAAGCAGAGATTCTTTTTATTTTTTTATTTTTTTAAAAATTCTTTCACAGGACGTGGGCTTCGCTGGCCAGGCCAGCATTTATTGTCCATCCCTAGTTGCCCTTGAGGAGGTGGTGATGAGCTGCCTTCTTGAACCGCTGCTGCAGTTCGTGTGCTGTAGGTATGGCCACAGTGCTGTTAGGGAGAATAATTAAGGGTCAATATTATGGATAATTCCAGATTTGTGTTTTTTGACCCAAAATTTTAAAATTCTAGATGGGAAATTGGGGTGAGCTTATCAACAGTTTTCTCATTTATTGCTCATTAATGGGCCTCTGTGCTGGAACCATGAATTTGGCCTTCAGTATTCTTTAAGAGGTTAGGTTGGTCAATGGAATATTAAAGGTACCACTATCAATAACATTTTATGTATTAAAATCTTTGCAATTGTTTCCAAGCTTGGTATGGTTGTTGCTTACTTCCTGCTAAGTAATAATTACTTTCTGTGACTTCTTTCTATAATATCTGTTTACAATATTCTTTCTCAGTGATGCCATTTGTCTCATGCCTGCCTGTCCTAACTAAACATACCAATTCATTTTGCTTACCTCTAAATTACCTTCCCTTTAAGTCCCTGCCTCTGGCTTTCAATTAGCTCTGAGAAGCACTTTGAAATGTATATATTGAAGGTGCTATATCGATTTAAATGTGTGTGTATTCAGAATAATGCAGGATTTATTGCCGTTTTGCCTAAATATGCCTTCACATTGTACCGCTTACCCCGTTGCCGAACTTTGGAATGAAAATTATTACCAGTCAAAAAAATCGCCCCTCATTTCTTTTTAATGGTTGGGAGGAGTACCTTATAATGAAAATATCACACCAACACACCTGCTTAACCTTTCCTTCAATGACTGAGTGATAGTTAAACAAATACATGATATCAGATGATATCAGACTGCTTTGTTCAATGTGGTCATGAATTATTGGCTATCGATGTAATCATAAATATGTACTGGGGAACTGAGGAGGTTATGTTGAATATTTTCCAATATTTTTTCTGCTTTGCAGACCATACCGTGCTTTGGGGACTGTCATTATTGATAATGGAGACCTGTTTGCACCATATATAAGTTTTGAACAGCAAAAACAATTAAAGGTAAATGTTTCCTAAGAAGTGATCAACACATCACAGAATGCGCTTTTCGGCCCATTGTGCTGCCTCCTTGAAAGACCAGTCGTTCTTTGTTCCACATCCCTGCTCTTTGCCTGTAACCTTGTGAATCCCTCATCGTTGAAGTACCTTTTTTTACTCCCTTTTAAAATTATTTATGGAATCACCTTCCACCACTGTTTCAGTTGGCGTTGCAGATCCCGACAACTCCCTGAGTGAAAATATTTCTCCTCATCTCCTTCATGATGTTTTGCCAATTAATTTAAATCTATGACCCCTGGTTACTAACTACTTGCCCAAGGGAATTGTTTTTCTTTATCCACTTTATCTAAACCTCTCATCTTAAAAACTTAGATTAAGTCACATCCCAGCCTTTACTATATTAAGGGAACAGTCTTAACTTTTCCAACCTCTCTACACAAACAATCAATTATTCCATTTGTTTGAATGAAGAGATCCAAACCTAACCAGGTTTTTTCCTTCCTACTGTAACAGAAAATTATGGAAAAAAGGATGGAAGAGAAATCAGTACAAAAGGTTGTTGAACCAAAACCTGAACAGGTAAGATGAACATGGAACTATCAACATAAAACTGATACCTTTCTTTGAAACAGGTACTGTGCTAAAAAGTGGCCCATGAAAAGTAATATGCAGCTGACATTTTACTTTTGTTTGAACCCTTTCCTGTACCCGTTAACTTACTCCTTTCTCATACTTTTATCCTCAGTAAGATCTTGTTGGAATATGAATCATGTTATCAACTCCAACATTTCAATATTAAACTGACCCCCAGCCTGTGACAGGAGAGGTATTGACAATCAGAAAAACCTGGAGTTAATATGGCAGGTTTGAAATTGCCTGGTTTGCCACCTGTCTGCCATTTTAACCCCTTGCCCACACTTCCTGTTGTCTGCGCAAGGTTAAAATTGGGTTATTTATTTTACTATTCAGCCCTAGTTATTTTTGATACAATCAATGGATAGTTTAAGATGGGTAGCATAAGAATCCTTTTAAAATGGCAGTGGCCTGTTGGCAGAGTAACATATTTGAGCATCAATGTAAGTGTTCATAAGCTGAGTGTTGGCTTGCTTTTTGTCTCCTTTCTATCATTCATTTCACGCCTGTTACCCTTGGTGGAGGCCAACTGCTTCTGCACTTGTCTACCTTTGCGTAGCTCATCATGACCCGCTTTTAGAGAGGGTTTTACAAAGTCAGGAAGATGGGTCGGCATTGATTAAATTTTGTTGTGATTATTAAAGAGGAAATACATAGAGACAGACAAGCATGTTCAAAGTTTCATCTTGCCAGAAATAATTTAAACCTTGTGTTTTAAGCATTGTGTTTGCATTGCAGACAAAGAAACCTCAGGCCCCTTCAGCTGAACAGTCGAAGCTACAAAATGGATACTACCACATTCATGAATATTTAGAAGAGAATAAATGGATAACTAATGCAATGCACACTGGGAAGCCCCTTTCTTTGTGCCTTAAAGAACTGGTAAGAAAAAAAAATCATAACAGTGCTAAAATTACATAAAAAGTTTGCAGGTATAAATATGTCTTTTGGGTAACTGATTATAAGATTTACTTTTTAATCTAAATATTGGAACTTATGAAATTGGGAACTATTACGCCAGACTGCAATATAGAATAAATGTACCACCTTTGTGTCATAGTCAATATACTTGTTGAATGTTTGGAATTAATTGATTAATTATGTAAGAAATCACTGCTACAATTTGTAGTGAATGTAAATCAGTATTTAGTATTGATAAAAATAAGGGGCTGTATTTTACCTGCATCAAGAAAGTCCAGCCACAAGGACTGAAAGTGGGTCCTGAGCCTGTGCGGGTGACAGGGCTGTGGAGGGTGATTTTACTCACATTGGCCAATTAAGAGGCTGCCGCTGGGACCACCATCCAATTAAGGAGCAGCCAGAAAGCAAGACCGCACCTCGGCCCCTACAATACCCCCAACTCCCCCCCACCAGCCCCCCGCCAACTCCCTCTCCCCGCAGCCTGGGAAGCCACCAGGAGGCCTGTTTGCTTAACTTGGCTATCTTCCTACACAGCGGAGGCCCTTCCTGATACCAGTAAAATGCCGACGGGGTTAAAGTGGCTGTTAATTGGCCATTTAATTGAATCAAGGAATAGAGCAGATTGGGGCAACAACTTGCTCATTTAAAGGATTGTAGTAATGTCAGGAGGTAAGTGGGTTGTGGTAAAAGGGAATGCAATGGCAGTTGCAGGAGGAGAGAAGGGGGAAACATAAAATTTTATAAGGTTGATGTTGAAGATCTACTTCAGAAATCAGAGAAAAGAAAGCTGTTATTGTTCAAATGGGTGGGACAAAACCATCAAAGGCAATAACGCTAACCGTATGGAAGAAGTTGACTATGACCATATGGAAGAGGTTGAATATGGCTATGAATGCGGGTTGATAACCAAAGGAACTCGTAACAATGTCAGAAGAAGTTTAACGACCTCAAGATCATGAATTATCAGTTGATTAACAGGAAAGCACACCAAAACACAGAATAGAAATTTACTCATTGTGCCCTTGTATTCAAGCTGTTCCATTTAGGATAGAACATGGCATCTTGTTCCTTGCCTGAGACACATGGTAATTGGCAGCACTCATAGCAATTGTTCCACAATTTATAATGCATGTGTCAACCATGAAATCTCATATTGTAGATCCTTGTTCCCTTCCACCTATTCTTATCGCCATCCATTCCATCCAGCCTCTCCACAAAAGTGGATACACTGTAGATTCACCAGAATGATTCTGGAATTTAAAAGGTTAAATAGAGACATGAATGTGCGAAAAATCATGTTCAAGCTTTCTGAATATGGTTACTGTTTTCATCTTCTCAGTGCTAAAGGTATTGTGTAATTTTTCATCCCACTGCTATTACACAGCTGCTTTGCTTTAGACAGATAGTTAACAGTTCTAAAATATGTACAGCCATTGTGAAAAAGAACCTACTGGATTTTTATATGCTTTCCTCTTTCATCTTCATGTAGCATCCTTTAAATGCTACTGGAATTAAGGCATGGATTATAGTCTGTGAAGTGCTGCCATCTCTCTAATAGTACTGTGCGCCTACACTAGGTGGCATCTGTGTTGTTCCTCAACAAGATGGTGCTGTGTTGACCTGGCTTAAAGTCAAAGTACCAATTCCTTTTCCCACCAGAAATAAGATTCTGTTATCATTTGCACTGACCTGTGTTGCTTGTTGTGCAGCTATCTTGCAATAACCATATTGTGAACGATATCACTGTTAGCCTCACTATTAACTGTAGTTTTTTTTTGTATTCCTAACTCTAAAAGGTGCAATTTTTAAAAAAATTGCCTTGTTTAGCATCTTTTTTGATTAACTTATTTTACTGACTGAAATTTTATGTTGGTTGGCACCATCTGATATCCATTCTCAAAAATGTGCTGATTATTTTATATTTTACATCAGACCAGTTTAGTTTTGGTCACCATCACTCAAATACTCATCATTTGAAATGTTGTTATTTTCAACAATCATATAGTGCTATTTGGCACTGAACACAAAAGCAATGGACATTGTTTCCAAGTACAGTGCCACACTGTGTGCTAAATCTGTTTGGGTTCTGGGCTTCCATCAACCAGGACTGAGCCCTGTTTAATATGGTGTGCAGTGGTGTAGTGGTATTGTCACTAGACTAATAATCCAGAGACCCAGGGTAATGCTCTGGGGACCTGGGTTTGAGTCCCACCATGGCAGATGGTGGAATTTGGATTCAATAAAATCTATGCAATTAAAATGTTGATTGTTGTAAAAACCCATCTGGTTCACTAATGCCCCTTTAGGGGAAAGAAATCTGCCATCCATGTGAGTATGACTTCAGACCCACAGAAATGCAGTTGACTCTTACATGTCCTCTGCAATAGCAAGCCACTCAGTTATTTCAAACTGCTAGAAAGGCAATTGCTGATTATCACATACTGTTCCCCCCTCAGCTCATGAATCAGTACTCCTCCATGTTAAACCCCACTTGATGGACCACCTGGCATCATCTTAGGCACAGAAAACAGCAAACTCTGCAAAGTCCTCCTTACTAACATTGTGCCAAAATTGGGAGAGCACCTCACAGACTAATCAAGTCATAGTCATACTGTCAGAATCATACCGATAATGTACCAGACACCACCATCCCCCATCCCTGGATATGTCCTATCCCATTGGCAGGACAGACCCACCAGAGGTGGGCACAGTCAGGAGGGAGTTCCCTGGGAGTCCTCAACATCGACTCCAGACTCTGTGAAGTCTCATGGCACCAGGTCAAGGATGGGCAAGGAAACTGCCTGCTGATTACCACATATTGTTCCCTGCTCAGCTGATGAATCAGTACTCCTCCATGTTGAAGCACTGAGGGTGGCAAAGGTGCAGAATGTACTCTGGGTGGGGGACTTCAATGTCCATTACCAGGAGTGGCTTGGTAGCACCACTACAGACCAAGTTGGCTGAGTCTGTGGCAGGTGGTGAGGGAACCAACTAAGGGGAAAACATATTTGACTGCATTCTCACCAACCTGACTGCCTTAGATGTATTTGTCCATGACAGTATTGGTAAGAGTGACCACAGCATAGTCCTTGTGGAGACAAGGTCCTGTCTTCACATTGAGGATGCCCTCCATCATGTTGTGTGACATGACCACTGTGCTAATTGGGATAGATTTTGAACAGATCTAGCAACTCAAGACTGGGAACCAGGAGATGCTGTGGGCCATCAGCAGCAGCAGAATTGTGCTCAGCCATAACCTGTGACCTCATGGCCCAGCATATCCCCCATTCTACCATCACCACCAAACCAGAGGATCAAACCTGGTTCAATGACAGAAGGCATTCCAGGAGCAGCATCAGGCGTACCTAAAAATGAGGTGTCAACCTGGTGAAGCTACAACACAGGACTACTTGTGTGCCAAACAGCATTAGCAGTAAGTGTTAGACTGGGCTAGGCGATTCCACAACCAATGAATCAGATCTAAGCCCTGCAGTCCTGCCACAACCAGTCTGAATGGCGATCGACAATTAAACAACTCACTGGAGGAGGAGGCTCCACAGATATCCCCATGCTCAATGAAAGGGGTGCCCAGAACATCAGTGCAAAAGATAAGGCTGAAACATTCGCAACAATCTTCAGCCAGAAGTGCCGTGTGGATGATCATCTCGGCCTCCTCTGGAGGTCTGCAGTATCACAGATGCCAGTCTTCAGCCAATTCGATTCACTCCAGGTGATATCAAGAAACGGCTGAAAGCACCGGATACTGAAAATGCAATGGGCCTTGACAATATTCCGGCAATAGTACTGAAGACTTATGCTTCAGAACTTGCCGCACCCCTAGCCAAGCTGTTCCAGTCCTGCTACAACACTGGCATCTACCCAGCAATGTGGAAAATTGCCCACGTATGTACACAAAAAGCAGGACAGATCCAACTTGGCCAATTACTGCCCCATCAGCCTACTCGCAGTATAGTGATGGAAAGGGTGATCAGCAGTGCTGTCAATCAGTAGTTGCTTAGTGATAACCTGCTCACTGACGTCCAGTTTGGGTTCCACCAGGGCCACTCAGTTCCTGACCTCATTACAGCCTTGGTTCAAAATGAACAAAAGAGCTGGAAGAGGTGAGGTGAGAGTGATTCCCTTTGATATCCAGGCAGCATTTGACCAAGTATGGCATCAGGGATCCCTAGCAAAACTGGAGTCAATGGGAATCAGGGGAAAACTCTCTGCTGGTTGGAATCATACCTAGCACAAAGGAAGTTGGTTGTGGCTGTTGGAGGTCAGTCATCTCATTCCCAGGACATCACTGCAGGAGCTCCTCAGAGTAGTGTCCTGGAGCCAACCATCTTCAGCTTCATCAATGACCTTCTTTCCATCATAAGGTCAGAAGTGGGGATGTTCGCTGATGATTGCACAATGTTCAGCACCATTCGCGACTCCTCAGATACTGAAGCAGTCCATGTCCAAATGCAGCAAGACATGGACGATATCCAGGCTTGGGCTGACAAGTGGCAAGTAACATACATGCCACACAAGTGCCGGACAATGACTATCTCCAACAAGAGAGAATCTAGCCATCTCCCCTTGACATTCAATGGCATTACCTTCTCCCACAACCAACATCCTGAGGGGCTACCGTTGACTAGAAACTGAACTGGACTAGCCATGTTAATACTGTGGCTACAAGAGCAGGTTAGAGGCTAGGAATCCTGTGGTGAGTAGCTCCCCTCCTGACTCCCCAAAGCCTGTCCACCATCTACAAGGCACAAGTCAGGAGTGTGATGGAATATTCTCCACTTGCCTGGAGGAGTCCAGCTCCCACAGCGCTCGAGAAGCTTGACGCCATCCAGGACAAAGCAGCCCACTTGAGTGGCACCACATCCACAACATTCACTCCCTCTATCACCCATCACACGGTGGCAGCAGTGTGTACCATCTACAAGATGCACTGCTAGGAACTCACCAAAGCTCCTTAGAAAACACCTTCCAAGCCCACAACTGCTACCAGCTAGAAGGGCAAAGGCAGCAGATAGATGGGAACTCCACCACTCGGAAATATATTGCCGTTCCTTCACTGTCACTGGGTCAAAATCCTGGAGCTCCCTCTCTAACAGCATTATGGGAAGTACCAACATTACACGGACTGCAGCGGTTCAAGAAGGCAGCTTACCACCACCTTCTCTAGGGCAGTTAGGGATGGGCAATAAATGCTGGCCTCTCCAGTGATGCTCGCATCCCATGAGTGAAAAAAAAGAGAGACTTAAGTAGAACAGGGAAAACTCTTGCTCTCACAGCTCTGTTTTTTTCAGCTGTGGCAATGGCTCTTCAGTAAATCTAGGACCTTCCGGCATAAATGGCATTGACGCCATCAACAATCGGTCAGTCAGTTCACAACCACGGTGTCACATTTGACCTTGAGTTGAGTTTCTGGCCTCATTCTCTCACCAACACTAAGACCGTCTATTTTCACTTCAGGACTCTGCCCCTGTCTCAGTTCATCTGCTGCTGAATCCCTTATTCATGCGGAAACCAAAGCACTGCTACCCATCTTGCACCAAATCCTGCTCACATATCACACCTTACATTAACTTTAAAATTCTCATCCTTTTTTTCAAATCCCTCCATGGCCTTGCCACTCCCTATCGCTGTGACCTCCTCCAGCCCCAAAACCCTCTGAGATATCTGTGCTCATCTAATTCCAGTCTCCTGACCGTCTCTGATTTGAATATTCTCCAATAGAATGGCCATGCCTTCAGTTGCCAAGATCGCAGGCTTTGGAATTCTTCCCTACATCTCTCTGCCTCGCTAACTCGCTTTCTTCCTTTAGGACAATCCTTAAAACCTATCTCCTTGATCATGCTTTTGGTCACCTGACCTAATATCTCTCTGTGGCTCGGCGTTATAATTTGTTTAGTAAGGTTCCAGTGAAGCACCTTGGGACATTTAATTGCATTAAAAGTGCTGTATAAATAAAAGTTGTTGACTCCAGTGGGAACTTGGACAGTAAAACCATTGCTAAGCGATTCCAACCATTGTGTCATTCTGTTAAAGTACCATATTGTTTGACATATACAAGTTCTAGACCACCCTGGTATTTAATATCTCGGCTCTGGAGGACCATACATTGACCTTTCAGCCTCTCTTCAGGTATTTGTAAAAGGCTCATTCTGTAGATTTTGTCATGTCTACCTCCATTTTAGCAAACTCTACACCGTTATGCCTTTATTAACCAAAGTAACAATTCACTCGGAGCTGACTCAATGTTGCCTTTCATAGAAAGTGTAACATCAAACAGTCTAATCCTGTTCTACCCATGAGCCCACAAAGCTGTATTCATGAAGCAGTCAGTTATAACGGGAGGGATCAGCACATTTACAGGTTCCCTGCCCTTAAATCCATGGAATATGGGTGGGGAGGTCAGATGGCAGATGGCAGACGGCAGATGGCAGATTGTTGACGGTTGCTTTACCTGCAGCCTCCCAAATTCAGGCTATGGTGAAGATTGCTCACAGCTCTTTCAGGAATGGCCTTGCTGAGGGTACCCTCCAGATCGAGATGTTGCATGCCTCAGACATTGGTGAATCCTGCATTGCCGTTGACTTGCTGGGGCTTGTGTTTCCCACTAGAATTGCAATAGTTTCACCAGCTGCCCTTTGATGCCAAAGGACTTGTTGGTGAGCAAGTTGAACAGATGCTGGAGTTGCAGGAACTCCTCCCACCATTCTTCATTTTACCCCATCAACATAATTTTGAAAGTATACTAGAGAGGTTTGTTAAGAAAACACTATTAGAAATAACAGTAGGAAAGAAACATGCTTTAAAAAGAGGCGAAATCAAGGTGGAGAAGAGACTGCATTTTGATAAGATGCACACCCTAGGCCACAGAAGGAAGTCAGAAAGGAGATAACATTCTGACCACAATTTTTCCATCCTGTTTAGTTATACAAATTGTGCTGAGAAATAGTAGGATAGCCAATGTGCTACTTTGTTCAAGAAGGAAGTAAGATCTAATCTGATTAATTATAAGCCAGTTATTCTTACACAAGTGGAAGAGTTCTTAGAGCCAATAATTTGAGGTAAACTTAGTGAGCATTTGGATGTGCATAGTTTAACTAAGGACACTGGTGTCTGACACATTTAGCAGAGCTCCTTTGAAGTAATTTTACAGATATAGGATATGCTTTAGATGTGGGGTGTACGTTGATTCTCTGAAGGAATTTAATATAATTGTGTACTGTTGGTCGAAATTTGACAACTTGGATGGAAGTTATTCGATGGACGGAAAACCCCAAGGCCAGGGTTTTCTGTGCCCACCAACGCCAGATGTGTTCGGTGGCGTGAGCAGACAACATGGCGCAGTTAGTTTCAAGATGGCGTGAAACCAGCTTGCGGTGCGTTTCCCACCACTGGATGTCAGGAAACTCATTGTAATACATGTGCATATGATTATTAGATCTTCCAGCCAGAATTGTCCCATTTCCATGCGCCCCACCACCCTGCCATCGTCTGCCCGCATTGGTGGGAAAGCATGCCAACATGTTTCACAACAGTATTTATAAGGTGTGCGGCTGGCGAGCTGGACTTTGAGGAGAACTCGGAGGCGAGTACACAGTAACGTTGCACGGCACTCACTAGGGTCGCCTGTTGGATTTCAAGCTCGAGGCACTTTGGCGGGTAGGGGGCAAAGGCAGCCCAGTGGTTGAGGTGCATTTGGGGGTGTTGGTGGGTCGCATTTTATTGGACTGCAGAACAGTTGGACGACTGCGCGTGTTGTACAATCTCCTTGCTAAAGCTGGCCATGGAGCAATCACTGGTGGAGGCGTTCGCAGCCTTTTGCAATGTCAGCATCCTGGTTTGGGCTAGTCTCCCCCATGGTTCAAGCTAACAGTGCAGCCTTGCAGCACGAGTTAGGAGAATGCCTGTGCCTGAGCTGAGAGCACAGCGTGCAGTCCAATGGGCAAAGCTGCTGGCAATTGGTTGGGTGGAGTGGGGTGGAGGTGGGTGGGGTTTCGGGCAGCCTTGCAGTGCACTAATCTCTGGCCATCCAAGTAGTGGCCAAGACTCTCTGTGATGCTTCAAGGGGCCTTCACACTTAACCAGGACAGGTTCTTAGTATACTCATGCTAACCCACGTGTAATGGTCTTTCATCCTGCAGGAGGAGTACATGAGGATCATAGTGCCTGGTGAACTGGCTGTATGCCTCTTGGCATACAGAGAGCGAAGACAACGGAGGAGTGAGCGACTGAGGCGCCTGGCTGGGCAGAGGGAGGAGCAGCACCCTCAGGAAGAAGGGGCGGCTGGGGCCCTACTGACATGTTGCTGAAAAGCCACAGCGAGCCGTCGCTGGTCAGCGCTTAGCAACACCCAGAGCCTATAGAAAACACCTTTCATTCCTGTAGATGACTGAGAACCAATGTCGCCGAAAACTGTGCATGTCTAGGGAACTGGTCGTTCACATTTGCCAGCTACTGCAGGATTTGGCACCACAGGCTGATGGAGAGTGTCCATTGCCAGTGAATGTGAACGTGACCGTGGTGCCCAATTTCTACTCCACTGGCTCCTTTCAGAGCTCCACAGGTGACCTCTGTGGGATTCACAAGCCTCCACCCACAAATGAGGTCACAGATGCCATCTTTGCAAGGGCACACAACTTTGTGCATTTCGCCTGGGACCAGGACAGCCAGGAAGCAAGAGCAATTGGATTTACCCAGATTTGCCAGGTTTCCCACAGGGGCAGGGTGCCATTGACTGCACCCACGTGGTGCTCAGGTCTCCGTCACAATCCCTGGTCAACTCCATCAACCGCAAGGGATTCCGTTCACTGAGTGTGCATCTGATGTTCGACCACCAACAGCATCTTCCAGGTCTGCGCACGGTTTCCGGGGAGTGTGCCCGACTCCTACATTCTCAGTCGGTCACAGGTCCCTGGAGTTTTCCAGGGTCCACAGAGGCTGCGGGGACAAGGGCTACCTGCAGAGGATGTGGCTGATGACACCCATGCGGCGGCCTCAGACTGCAGCAGAGTGAAGGTATAAGGAGGCTCATGCTGCAACTTGCATAATGGTGGAGCAAACCATCGGATTGCTGAAAATGAGGTCCCAGTGCCTGGACCGGTCTGGCAGAGCCCTGCAATATAGTCCACAGAGGGTGATGGGTGATGGAGGAGCTGGAGGTCTCCTCCAATGAGGAGGATGCCGATGGGGATGAGCATACGAGGTCCTTGAAGAAAGCGACGCAGCCCTCGCACTGGTCAGATGAGGCAGGCGCGCTAATCCTTTGTCTGCCTTCAGCACCTGTCCCCTTCAGGTGCACAGCGTCACTGGTCACAGATGCTGAAGAGATGGGGGCCAGCCCCACCTTAAAGGTGCTGAGAGCACACAGAGATAGAACGACGGAACTCTGTGACGCCTTCCCACAACATTCTGGTAGCAAAGACAAGGACCATCGAGGTGCAGGCATCAGTAATGTTTCCAGGGAGTGTGAAGCCAGTCCATCATTTTGGTCTGAAGGTTACACAGAGCACAGGGAAGAGGCCCTGGATTGAGACACCTGCCCTTATCTTGTGCAGAAAGGTTTCACATCTGAGTGACATGAACACTGCTCATCAGAACAAGGAGCCACAGGCAGGGAGACATTCTTGGGAGTTTATTGAGAATAGTGAACAATATGCACAAGTGATTAACACCCATGCCTAGGTTGTGCAACTACACCTTCTTAACTTTCCTAACCCTGTTGCTATGCCCTGGTGCTCCCCAGACATCCACAGCGGAGGTGGAGGCAGCCAGCTGACTGCTACACCCGCCCTTGCTGAGTTTAAAATGCCGCCCTATAAGCCCAGCAACCCTATAGGTGTTGAATTTATTGTTCCAAAGACCGGTTACTTCTGTCAGATTTGTTCCCTGTTCTACACGAATGAAGACACAGCCAAGGTCACTCACTGTGGCACTGTGTTACACTACAAGAATATGGAGAAGCTGGAGGCCCCGGACTGCTTTCTGGATCCTGCTGTGAGGCAGTGGTAACCTACTTGGCCTGTGGAGCTGGAGCTGCTGGGGTCACAGGAAGGAGGGAGTTGGATTGGCTGGACGCTCCCAGAGTCACCTGGGTAGATGACCTGGGGGGGGAGCACCTGCTGATCCTCCTCCCTATTGGTGCCCAAGGGCACCAGGCTGACTCTTTGATGAGAATGGGTAGCTGGAATGATATTGAGCTGCCCCAGACTCCTCTCGTGTACACGCTATTGTAGGCCAGCTATGGCATCAGCAATGGACTTGAGCGCGGGAGCGATGTCCTGGACCAAGGTCTCCATGGCAGCTGCCATATTATCAGTGTTGATCTCGGTGCGTTGGCACGCCAGTGTCATCACCTCAGCTTGAAGGCACATGGACTCCTCCACCGTGCCTTGCAATCTGAGGAGTGCAGTGAACATCCCTTCCTGATGTTCCCGTGCTGGGTGGAGTACTTCAACGTACATCACCAAGAGTGACTTGGTAGCACCACTGCTGACCGAGCTGGCTGGGTCCTAAACGACATAACTGCTAGACTGGGTTTATGGCAGATGGTGAGGAAACCGACAAGAACAAAACATATACTTGACCTCATCCTCGCCAACCTGCCTGCCACAGATGCATCTGTCCATGACAGTATCGATAGGAGTGACCACCTCACAGTCCTTGTGGAGACGAAGCCCTGTCTTCACGTTGAGGATACCCTCCATCATGTTGTGTGGCACTGCCACTATGCTATATGGAATAGATTTTGAGCAGATCAAGCAAACCAAAGCTGGGCAACCATATGTCACAGTAGGCATTCAGCAGCAGCTGAATTGTATGCAACCACAATCTGTAACCTCGTGGCCTGGCATATCCCCCACTCTACCATTACCATCAAGCCAGGGGATTAACCCTGGTTCAATGAAGAGTGCAGGCAGGCATGCCAGGAGCAGCACCAGGCATAGCTAAAAATGAGGTGTCAACCTGGTGAAGCTACAACGCAGGACTACTTGCATGCCAAGTAGCATAGGCAGCAAGTGATAGACAGAGCTAAGCAATTCCACAACCAACGGATCAGATGTAAGCTCTGCAGTCCTGCCACATCCAGTCGTGAAAGGTAGAGGACAATTAAGCAACTCACTGGAGCAGGAGACTCCATAAATATCCCCATTCTCACTGATGGGGGAACCCAGCACATCAGTGCAAAAGAGAAGGCTGAAGCATTTGCAACAATCTTCAGCCAGAAGTGCCGAGTGGATGATCTATACCAGCCTCTTGTGGACATCCCCGGTATCACAGATGCCGGTCTTCAGCCAATTCAATGCACTCCAGGTGATATCAAGAAAGGGTTGAAGGCACTGGGTAGTGCAAAGGCTACGGCCCTTGACAATATTCCAACAATAGTGATGAAGACTTGTGCTCCAGAACTTGCCGTGCTCCTAGCCAAACTGTTCCAATCTGGCTACAACACTGGCATTTACCCATCAATATGGAAAATTGCCCAAGTATGTCCTGTACACAAGAAGTAGGACAAATCCAACCTGGCCAATTACCGACCCATCAGTCTACTCTCGATCATCAGTAAAATAATGGAAGGGGTCATCAACAGTGCTATCTAGCGGCACTTGTTGCAATAATCTGCTCACTGATGCTCAGTTTGGGTTCCACCAGGGCTACTCAGCTGCTGACCTCATTACAGCCTTGGTTCAAAATGAACAAAAGAGCTGAACTCCAGAGATGATGTGAGAGTGACTTCCCTTGACATCAAGGCAGCATTTGACCGAGTGTGGCATCAGGGAGCCCAAGCAAAACTGGAGTCAATGGGAATCAGGGGGAAAACTCTCCATTGGTTGGAGTCATACGTAGCACAAAGGAAGATGGTTGTGGTTGTTGGAGGTCAATTATCTCAGTTCCAGGACATCAGGGTCGTATCCTGGGCCCAACTATCTTCAGCTGCTTTATCAATTACTTTCCTTCCATCATAAAGTCAGAAGTGGGAATGTTAACTGACGATTGTGCAATGCTCAGCACCATTTGCGACTCCTCAGATGCTGCATTTGGACATAGACTGTTTCATTAAGACCTGGACAGGCTTGGGCTGACAAGTGGCAAGTAACATACACGCCACACAAGTGCCAGGCAATGACCATCTCCAACAAGAGAGAATCTAACCATCTCCGCTTAACATTCAATGGCATTACCACCGTTGAATCCCCCACTATCAACGTCCTGAGGGTTACCATTGATCAGAAACTGAACTGGACTAGCCATATAAATACTGTGGGTACAAGAGCAAGTCAGAGGCTTGGAATCCTATGGTGAGTAACTCCCCTCCTGATTCCCCAAAGCCTGTCCACCATCTACAAGGCACAAATCAGGAGTGTGATAGAATATTCTCCACTTGTTTGGATGCAATACTCAAGAAGCTTGACACCGTCCAGCACAAAGCAGCCCTCTTGATTGACACACCATCGACCTCCTACAGCCTTCATTCCCTCCACCACTGGAGCACATGAGTGCAGTGTGTTCCATCTACGAGATGCACTGAATCAACTCTCCAAGGCCTCTTGAGCAGCACCTCCCAAACTTGCAACCTCTACCACCTAGAAGAACCAGACCAGTAGGCACATGGGAACACCACCAGTACCACGTTCTCTTCCATGTCACACACCATCCTGACTTGGAAATATATTTCCGCTTCTTCATTGTTGCTGGGTCAAAATCCTGGAGCATTCTATCTGACAGCACAATGATAGTACCTATGCACTCAGATTGCAGTGGATAGAGATGGTGGCTCAACACTACCTTCTCAAGGACAATTGGGGATGGGCAATAAATGCTGGCCTTCCTACAGTGAAGAAAGAAAAAGCTAGATTAGTGAAATAGACTTGGAAATGGCAAATGCTGTTTAATGTAAAGGATGGCATGGTAATAATTTTGGGACGAAAACCGGGGTAGGAGTATATCTCTAATAGAAAGAGGCTAAAGATGTCAACTTGGAGGGTCCTAAGGGTTCAAATTTATTTGTTGGAAGCACAAGAGCAGGTAAATAATATCAGAAAGAAGCTGATTATCATTTGGATTTTATAAATGGGACATTGAGTGCCAGAGGAAAGAACTACTGATAATTTTATTCAAAGCCACTGGTATGCTATATTTGGAGTACTGTGAGCAGTTTTGGGTGCCACATTATAAAAAAGATGTTGGGGTCATAGAGAGCATGAAATATAGATTCACTAAGATAATATCAGGGATAGGACACAACAGATAACAGGATGAAAATTGGATGGGTTCTACAGGAGTGTATGGTCCATGCCTCCAGATTACTGTCCAAGTGGAGAAAATGAAAACAGCACCCAATATTTTTGATTTTATTTGTGGATCTAATAGATTATTTTCCTGTTCATTATCTAGGACGAGATGTATGCTGAAGCCAAGCGGCAAAAAGAATTTCGAACTGTAAGAATGGATCAGGACAGAGCACCATCAGGTAAATGCTGGCTGAGTAATGTTTGGAGATTATGTCATGTACAGCTGAGTACTAGAAGTAAACCTTTAGAAGTCCCTAAAAATCCATGGTATTATGTACCGACTCTGAAATCATAAGACCAGCACCGAAGGACAGAAGGTCAGAAATTCCTGAGGTTGCAAAGAGCAAAGAGTGGGCACCGAGCCTGCAAGAGGTCCGAATTTGGGGAATACCAATTTCCACCAGGGTTCTGGCCAAACTCATTGCCACTTTAAATTCTGGCTGGAGAGACATGCCGAGCTGGCATGTCTTCTGCTCAATTTCTCCCCACATCAAGAGGGAATGTTTGGAAGAGTTCCTGGCAGTTCTGGAAATTCTGCCTATGAAACTGTTGTGAGGCACCAAAGATGTTGGGAGAGTTATGACTTCTATTGAGGCCACTGGAAAGGCCCCAGATGGTTCTAAGATAACGGTTGGTTACTTTTCCTAAATTACCTTGTTTTCCCTTAAAAACATTCTTCAGTGTGGGACGGCTGTTGGGGTTCCAGTAGTGAAGAGGCTATGGACAGCTTTGTCATCCACTAATGCATCAAGGCAGGCATTGCTGATGCATTTTTACTGGCCTGGGTGACCTGCCATGGCAACGATAATTACCCTCTCTCTGTACTTGTATGCAGTGCTGGAATCCTGCTCCACAGCTCCCCTGCTGGTGGAGATGGGACTTTGTGTACCAGATTTTGAAATGATTAAATCAGAGAGTCCTGTGTGGAGGTCAACATGTTCGGTTTGTTGCATTTCCCATTTCCCAGCCATTGACCTCCTGATGCAAATCTCCATTTTGTGCTCTGACCAAGCATGGGTTAAAAACGTAACTCTAAAAATAAATTGGATTTCATGTTTTATTTTTATCAGATTATCTCTGCAACAGTAACTCACAGCAAATATTAGATTGATTAGACTATAATTTCCTGTTTTTTCATGTCATCTTGCTCAAATACTGTAATAGAGTTACATTTGCAATTTTCCAATCTAAAGGGACAACTCACCGATGGAAAAGCTTTTAAAGATGCGTCTTCAATTTCTTCATCTATTTTCCTACAAAATCCTGGGGTGGAACCCATCAGGTCCTGGGGAGCTGTCAGTCTTTAGGGCAATTATATTTTCTAATACTGTTTTTATTCTTATAATAACTTTCATGAGTTTCAGTCCTTGATTTATTAATAGCTTCCCGGAATATCCTCTGCTGATGTGAAAATTGACCTAAAATAATTATTCACCGAGTCTGCCATTTCCTTATTTTCACTTGCAATATTACCCACATTACCCTTGATAACTGTTTTTCTTCCAATAAAACCTTTCTCTTTTAATCTTGATATTCTTTTAAGTTACTTTCCCTATACTCTTCTTTGCTGTTCCTTTTATCTAGTCCATCAATTTCAGTTTTATATGTTCTTTCATTTATGCTTTCTCATCTCTTTTGTTGAACATGACTGTTTTATTTTATGTGTAGAGTTCTCGCTCCTTTGGGGTTTTTCCTGTCCTGTTTTATGCAAAATTCATTTTTGAACACCTCCCACTGTTCACCTGTAGTTTCTTTCAAAGAATGAAAGGTTTATCTTATGGTATGCAACCAGCTGTTTCCCTTCATTTGTTCAACTTCAAAATACTGTTAGAAAAGTAATACAAAGATATGACAATCTATAGTCAAGAGGTTTCTGTTACCAATATGAGCAGGTAAATGCTTAAATGTGACCTGATAACGTTTGTCTCTGCTATTTCAACAAAGCCATTGACTCATTCAAACTAAGCAAATTTGTTAATACACCCAATACTAATTTCTAGGCTTGTTTATGTAAGCTATTTCAGAGCATAGAAATATTCCATTGATTAAAGACAGTAAAGCTCAATACAGGCACATTAACTGTTTCAGGCATAGAATCTTGTGCCCTCCTCTGTGGTAAGTTTGTTGGTAGGGGGCATTTAATTGAGTAGGAGGGTGGTGGGTGATGACACCACCACTTTCCCACCTCCATTCCAACTAAGCCTGTGGTGGAAAGACCCATGGACAATCTTCCTGCCCTGCTGCCAATTGAAGCCCTTAATTGTGCAATTAATGCCTACTTGAAGACCTCATCCTGCTGCCACTGCTATTAATCCAGCGGCAAATGGGGGGGGGGGGGGCTCACCATGCAGGGAGCATGACGAGCAAAACCTGGCGTATTTACTTGTGGGTTTCAAGGGGCATCCCCTATTCAAAGGCACTCAATGCCTCATAGAGGGGGCAGAATTTTCTGCTTATCGGGCTTGTAGGCCCGACCCAATCTCTGGCGGGCGGGTAGCCGATCCCCGCCGGAGAGGTGGGCCAATTAAGGCCCGCCCAGTGTGACGTCCGGTGGGAAGCGCTATGCACTTCCTATGCAGGTGGGGGCGATTCCCCAAAAGTGAGAGTGAGCTCTTATGCGTATGCACACGAAAGAGTGCACATCTCCCTGAGGCTAAGTGCTAGCTCAGGGAGATTGCTGACAGCTGTATAAACTTTAAAAATAAAAAAAAAAATCCTTAACATGTCCCCCTCATGTGATAATGTCACACAAGGTGGGACATGTTTATAAATTACAGTAAAACTTTATTAAACTTTTTAAATCCCTACAGGAAACCTCATCCCGCCGCTGGATGAGGTTTCATGTTTTTTCTAGTTCTCGCTGGGGCTCCTAGCCTGCCCGCCAACCTTAAGGTTGGATGGGCAGGTCCTTTAATTGTTTCAATGAACCTGTCAATGGCCTCAATTGGCCACTGACAGGTCAGTAGGCGCACAACTGATTTGGCTGTGCCCCCACCTTCCTGAAAATTTAAATGGGGTGGAGTGACGTTGGGGGTTTCCCCCAATGTCATCCCGCATCATTTTACGCGTCGGCAAGTGGGCCCCGCCCCCTGCTCACTGACGGAAAAATTCTGCCCAGGGACTGAGTATCGGAAAAGTTGCCGGGGGCGGGGGGGGGGTGGTGGCTGGGGTGGTTGCCACCCTGCCCTTGCTGTCAATTCCCCGTCCTGCCTTCACTGTGAACCCCTCACTGCCACAACTCACCTGTGCTTGCATTCTTCCTCGATCCGTGGCCACAGGTAGGTACAGTACCCAGCCTGCCTGATGGCGCTGCAGAGTACAGAAGAGCTGTCGGCTCTAATAGTAATTCTTAGCACACTGACATTCAAAAGATGTTCTGCCTATCACACAAATGAGTAATATGGTATATGAATTTCAGTGCCAGTGTGATGTTAGGTATGTAGGCCATACATCCCAAAGACTGGTGGATCGTAGGATCGTATCAAACAGCATGTCCCTTCAGCTGTTCACAACAGGCAAGGAACAGACTGTACCCAACCAGCCCATGCTTGCAGCACTCAAAACACAGTGTCCAACATAAGATGTGATTCCGTAATTGGGAAACATTTGCTAAATAATCCTCAGTATGCTAAGAATTACACTGACAATCAATTTAAGATTGTCAGTCGGACTTGCAGTGTGGCACATTTGCATATGCTGGAAGCTACATATATTAATACACAGGGCTCTGTTCTTTGCAGACAGAGAGAACATGTACACACATTGTGCCTGTTTCAGCTAAACAAATAAGTGATAGCTATTCACTGGTTTATTCCTCAGGGCAATGGCTTGACCCAATCAGAGTCAAGCTGCCTGGTTTAAATTTCAAACAATGCTCAGCAGTTAATTGTCAGTCAATGTCAATTGGTGCATTTTTCATGGCAATGCCTCTACCAATCAGAGTCTACTAGCCAACTGATCAGCACTCTCTTCTCATACAGTATCAATTGTTGTTCCCTCTACAATTATCCTGAGGAGTATAAGACAAAAAGCTTCGACAAAAAAAAATCTCTTTTTTTCAGCAAAACCCACAAGGACTGATTTTCCTGACTGTCCCAATACAAGTTCTGTTGCTGGAAACATCAATAGATAGAGATAACCTCCTTTATAAAATTTTGCAGTTATCAAACCTACATTGTGGCCAAACCCCAGGCCAGGCCTTTCACGGTGGACCACATGTCCACTGTTGAACTGGCCGATGTGCCTCACTCCCATCAGCATACCAGCTTGCCATTCTTCCTCCAGGATGGGATCACAGAAAATCTTAGTCTTTGAGTTCACACTACCTGCCATGCTTCTTCCCATGGCACTGGTGTTGTTTGAGGTGGGTGGAGGCTGTCTGGTAGATAGTCCAACAGAAGCTCCCATGCAAGGCCAAACCCCACTATTTACAGGTCTCAATCCAATTCATAGAGTTTGCATCATACTACCATGGGAGTTACAGTGGGAATGCACTAAAGCACTGTGGATTTTCAGCCAAACCATGCTCACATCCCTGTGACAATAAGTTCCAATAAAGCACAAATTATGGTGGTCATTTTGACCCACCCTGGCAGCTGAAGGGAGACAGAAGGGCTGGCTCCATCAAATACATGACATTTCAGCATGATTTGTGGGCCCTGGCTCCTCAAGCTTACGTGCCTTCCTCCCCTGCAATCAAATCCTCACTGTTTGATTCAGCTCCTTCTGATGCCCTATTTTCAACTCCTTCCCTGGATCTTTCCCAATATTGGACAGCCAGCACTAAACAACTCTCACTGTCATCAAGATGTGTTGCAGCAAGTAGGTAGAGGAGCTTTGGACAATCCATTGATGATTTGGCCAACCATATAATAAAACAGTAGGAGATAAAGGGTAGAGAGAGTAAATTTACTTTGTGGTGCTCACAGTAGCACTCCTGCTCTTTGTGGCTCCATGCAGTCACAAGAAAGTAAAACGACCATATCTGTTTGGGTTACTCCTGAGCCCTTTGGAAACGGATGAACAGGTGGTTTGGGCAGTCATCCCCTGGGTGCCCCACAGTTTTCTGATGCCTCCCTTGTTGAAGCCCTGATCAGTGCACTGTGGGACAGGAGAGTTCTACGCTTCCCTCCTTCTGGAAGAAAAGCTATATCAAGCCAGACCGCTAAAAGTAACCTTGAATGCCCAGCAGCCTCACTTTCCTCTTGAACGCCCATTCTCTCCTCCCAAAACAAAGCTTCCCAGCTCTAGTGATGGCACCCCTGCTCAACTGCATAAGCAACAAGTTTATATTTCCCTTTTAAATCTCCCCTTTTGTCCAACTTTTTCACACAACAGTCATGAGCACTAATGACTCCCCACTGTGTTCCTGACAGCAATGTATCCCAGACCCTCCGTGTCCTCCATGCTTGCCATTTGAAAATTCCAAATTGTTGCTCCCTCTACTCCCTACAAGCTCAACGAGCAACTAGGGTTGCAGGTGACCACTTACCTTCTCCCACCTTCCCTTTTGAAAATGTAATTGTGCCACTGAGGTGTGATTAACTAGTGATGCCTTCCGAGTGTGTGAGTTTCTGGGCCTGCCGTCACCTGAACTTGTCTCTATGGGCGATTAATGATTCAGCCCATGGTTATAAGGTGCCCAAGGTTGGAAAATAAATATTCCATTGTGCACAAGATTTTGAATAAGACAGGAAGAATGGAAAAGAAGGAGGAGGAATAGTTTTGATAATAAAAGCAGATGCAAAGATGGTAGTAAGAAAGGATCTTAGTTTAGAAGATCAGGAAGTAAAATCAGTAGCAGTGGAGATTAGGAATAACAAGGGTCTGAAAACAATGGTGGGAGTAGGTTATAAAACCCTGAGTAGTAGTTATAAAATTGAACAGAACATTAAGCAAGAAATAATTGGAGATTGTAACAAAGGCAATATAATAAAAATGGGAGACTTTAAACTACGTAAAGACTGGACAACTTAAATTCGCAAGGATAGTTTGGAAGATGCGTTTGCAGAATGCTTCCATAGTAGGTTCCTAGAACAATGTGGAACCAACAAGAAACCAAGCTATTTTAGATCTAGTGTTGTATAGTGAGACAAGGTTAATTAGCAATTCTCTGGAAAAAGTGATCATAATATAATTAAATTCCATACTATGTTTGTGAGTGGCATGCTCGAGTCCAAAAGAAGGAACTTAAACTTAAAGCCAATTACTTTGGTATTAGGGAAGAGGTGGCTAAAGTTGATTGGGTAAATAGATTAAAAGGCATGAAGGTAAATAAATACTGGGAAATAGTTAAATATATTATTCAAGATGTTCAACAAAAATACCTTCCATTAAAAAACAAAAAGTCAGTGAGAAAGATCCACCTGTGGCTTATGACGGGGGAATTAAGGGTGGTATTTACTTGAAGAAGAGGTTTATGATGTTGCAAATAGAAGTAAGCCTTAGTGTTAGGAGAGTTTTAGAAACCAGCAAATAGCAACTGAATAGTTAGTTAAAAAAGGGGGAAAATAGAATGAGAGTAAATTAGCCAGGAATATAAAAATGGATTGTAAGAGCTTTTGTTGGTACATAAAAAGGGGCAGAGTAGCTAAAGTAAACATTGGTCCCTTAGAGGCAGAAACAGGAGAAATTATCATGGGGAATGAGGAAATGGCAGCATCATTGAACAAGTATTTTATGGTCAGAATCTTGAGTTGGTGTACAGGGATGGGTCCCACTTGCCAATGCGTAAAATGATGCACGGTGACGTCATTCTGATTTTCAATTCGGCGGGCGCGCACCGGAGTTGGCTGCCCGCCTGCCGAACTGTCAAAGGCCTATTAAGACACTTTAAAAACTAATTAAAATACTTAACGGAGCTGCCTGTCCAACCTTAAGGCTTGTGGGCAGGCGAAGAGCCCAGGCAGCCTTCGCATTTATCATGAAACCTCACCGGCGGGTGGGATGAGGTTTCATGAAGTGTTTATAAATTGAATAAATTTTTTTATTAAAGTTCATTGACATGTCCCAGCTCATGTGACATTACCACATGAGGGGACATGTCTTAAAATTTTTCTTTATTAAAATTTTTGATAATCAAACTAATTTCCCTGAGGCAGCTCTGTGCCTCAGGGAGATTTGTGTGTTCTTTCACGTGCCCGCTCCCCCTCAGCCTCCCCCCTGCCCCCCTACCTCTGACTTCACAGTAGACTACACAAATGGGATACCACAAATAGAGGGTGATCAAGGAACTGATAAGAATGAGGAACTTTAGGCACTTAATACCAGCAGAGAAAAAGTATTGGAGAAATATGAAGGACTAAGAGCTGACAAATCCCCAGGACCTGCTTTCAGCAATATCTTTTAGAAGCCCGCAGTTGTAGGCTGAGATAATGGATGCATTAATTATGATTTTCCAAAATTCCCTAGATTCTAGAACAGTCCCAGCAGATGGGATGTTAGCAAATGTAACATTGCTATTCAAGTAAGGAGGAATAACGAAAGCAGAGAACTATAGGGCGGTTAGCCTGACATCAGTCATTGGGAAAATGCTAGAATCTATTATTAAGAAAGTCTTAACAGTGCACTTAGAAAATCATACTGTGATTAGACAGAGTCAACATGATTTTAAATCACGAGTATCTAATTAGTATGGTAGATCAAGAGGAGCCAGTAGTTGTAGTATTCTTGGGACAGAATTTTTTGCTCAGTATGCAGGCACGTGCCCGGTCCACTCGAGCATGAAATTGCACATGATGACATTGGGCAAGTGCCCTGACATCATCATGCACTTGCGCAATATTTCGATCGGCAGGTGCGTGCGTGAGTCCGAAGCACGCTCGCCGACAATTAAGTGGCCAATTAAGGCCATTAAAGTAGTAATTAACTGAAAATTTCCATTGCCTGTCCAACGTTATGGTTGGTGGGTGGGCGATTCGGCTAGGTGGCCTTTGCCTTTTTCAGGAAACCTCATCCATGGGCGGGATGAGGTTTCCAAAATTAATTTAAAAGAAAATTAAAATGTTTGGACAGAATTTTCACCGTCTATATGTTCTGGTGACTGGTTCTGATGTGTGAGCATTTTTTCCTGTTTTTAAAATCTTTATTTTTTGCCTTTAAATTCTTCAGCTACCTGAGGCAACTCTCGCGCTTCAGAGAGCTTTCATTCATTGCCCCCGCCTGCCTGCGCTGACCTCAGCACTCGCTCTCCTCCCGCACCCACCCCGGTAGCGTGAAGCTTTTCAGCGTGCCTTTCACTCTGGCTGGCTGTTAATTGGCCAACCAGCGTGAAATTGTGGTCAGGGGCTGAACGCGATCGGGGGTCCGTTTTCTGGCTGCTCCTGGGCCCGCTGATTGCGGGCTCCCACCGAACTAAATATTCTGTCCTTGGATTTCTACAAGACATTTGATAGGTGCCACATGCACAAATTAAGGGCACATGAAATTGGGGATAATATATTAATATGGATAGAGGATTGGCTAACAGACAGGAAGCTAAGAGTAGGGATAACTGTGATATTTTCAACTTCTGTAACTGGTGGTGTGTCACAAGTATCAGTGCTGAGGCCTCAGCTGTTTACGAAGGGATAGAGAGTAATGTATCTAAGCAGGAGTGCAAGCTGTGAGGAGGATACAAAGAGGCTGCAAAGAGATATTGATGGGTTAAGTGGGCAACAGGTGGCAGGTCGGGTATAATGTGGGGAACTGCAAGTTTGTTCACTTTGGTAATAGGAACAGAAAAGCAGAATAATTTTTAAAAGTCTCGGACCAGTAAATGTTGATGTTCAAAGAGACTTGGGTGTAGACTTGCACTTGGAACACAGAAAATTGGCCTGCAGGTGTGGCAAGTAATTGTGAAGTCTAATGGCATTTTGACCTTTATTGCAAGAAAACTGGAACACAAGAACAAGGAAGCCTTGATACAATTGTTTACACCGGGATAATTGTGAGCAGTTTTGGTCTCTATATCCGAGGAAGGGTGTACCTGCATTGGAGGTGGTACAGCAAAGGTTTACTAGATAGGTCCCTGGAATAAGTGTGTTATCCTATGATGAGAAGTTGAGTAAATTGGGGCTTTCTGGGGTTTAGAAGAATTAAAGGTGATCTCATTGAAACAAGCAACATTCTGAAGGGGCTTGACATGGTAAACACTGAGAAACTGTTTCCCCTGGCTGGGGAATATAGAACACGGTGAGAGGTGATGGTGGTTGTTGGCAGGACACAGCCTCAGGATAGAGGGTCAATTATTAGGACTGGGGTGAGGAAAAATTTCTTCACTTTGAGGATTGGGAACCTTTGGAATTCTCTACCCCTGTGGATGCTCCATCATTGAGCATATTCAAGGCTGGGATAAATAGATTTTTGATCAGTTAAGAAATGGAGGAATATGGGGAGCGGGCAGGAATGTGGAATTGAGGCAGAAGATCAATCACGATTGTATTAAATGGCAGAAGAGGCTCAACAGGCCATATAGTCCACTTCTGCTCCTAATCTCTCATCAGCGGTCCATGTTATAACTGCATATGTTGCTCCCTTGTTGCAGTGAAAGCTGACAGCAGAGTAATTGACATCAAGGTGAGTCTTTTTTTATTCATTCACGGGATGTGGCTTCGCTGGCTGGGCCAGCATTTATTGCCTATTCCTAGTAAAGTCCAAGGTAGTGAAATAACTTCCAAAAAGTTGAAAATCACCTTTGAAGCAGTGAAATCAGGCTCTCAAAATTAGCCCTGTTCAGCAGAGGATGGACCCAAGCATTGCAATTTCGCTCTTTAAGGCTTTCCAACAGGTCAGTTTCAATGAACAACAAATGAAGTGGGCTATCAGTGGAGTGCATACCTTCATAACACTTTGTGACCTCAGTGTTAATACAATTATGCAGCTCTTTCTTGGGGCTTTTCCCTGTTGGTTGAATGTTTCTGAATCAAAGCTGAAAAAAAGAAATATTTTTATTAAGAGCTTCCACCTCTCTGGAGGCTTCAGGCCAACCCACATCCAACAATCTGCTCTGAAAACTCTGCTCAGGTTTTAATAGCTGTGACAAATTTAACCACAGCAGCTGTGGCAATCCACAACACTCTAAAACAATCAGTAACATTCTTTAAAAAAGACAGTGTCCCAATGTTAACAGATCCTTTAAAATATTCCAGGATCAAAATCTCCATCCACATCTTTGCCAAAAACTAATCAGTTCTTTCTTGGGTCATACCCTATATGTGTATCAAGTTTTGCTGAGATCTAACTATTAGCTTTTGGAATATATTGTTTACAGACAATTAGACCAATGGGCGAAAACATTATCTCCATGCACCTACAATGGTGGAGGTAATGACTGCCCATTGTGCTCTTGCCTTGTTGATCCTGGTGAATTCCAGTCAGCTTGGGAAATTTATGCAATTGCTTTAATAACCAGAATGCTGGATTAAATCCACAGTTAATTGTGAATGTTAATGAGGGGTTTTAAATATTAAAATGACTTACGTGACAGCCTACCTGTTGTTTCCCAAACTCGCCTAGTAAACCTGGAAGTGGGTAGGATCATTTCGGGTTCCCAACTCGAGGACAACTTTTAGGACTGTATCCCCCTCACCCTGCCACCCTCAGCTGCGTGGAATCTCCCCCCCACTCTTGGCAGTTAAAAGTCAGCCATTAGTCTGTATTGTAGAATTGGGAAACATAGCAACCAATTTGCATAAAACAAAGTCTTGTACGCAACAATGAGCTAAATTACCAGATAATCTGCATTAGTGGTATTGATTTGAGGAATTAATACTGGCCAAGAAACCAAGAGAACTCTCCTGCTTTTTTTCAAATGGGATATTTTGCATCCACTTAAGATGGCAGACTGTACCTTTGTCTGATATATCATTCAAAAGATTGCAATTCCGTCATTGCAACCCCCTCTCCGTGACACATTCAGATGGCAGCTAGATTAGGCATTCAGATCTCTAGAATGGGGTTTGAATGCACAAGCTTCTAATAAAGGCAAGGATTGTTAAAAAAAAGACACATCAAAGCTTTTTGGCTTGCACACATCAGGACGCTTTGCAAGAGTACCAATATATGGGGAAAACAACAATTTATATGTATGAGGAGTTGGTTGGTTGGCAAGTGGACTCTGGTAGAGGTGTTGCCATGGAGAATTCACCAATTGATTGTGACTGACCATTAACTGCAAAGCATTGTTTGAAATTTAAACCAGGTAGCTTGATTCTGATTGGTCAAGGCATTGCCCTGAGGAATGAGTCAGTCACTTATTGTGTTTAGCTGAAACAGGCGCAATGTGTGTACATGTTCTTTCTGTCTGCAAAGAACAGGGCCCTGTGTATTAATATATATAGCTTCCAGTACACTCAAATGCATTCATTCCTCAGGGCAATTCCTTGACCAATCAGGGTCAAGTTGCCTGGTTTAAATTTCAATCAATACTTGGTAGTTAACTGTCATTCACCATCAATTGGTGCATTCTCCATGGCAGCACCTGTATCAGAGACCACCTGCCAACCAATCAGCACTCTCTTCTCAAACATTGTAAATTGTTGTTTTCCCCTTCTATTGGTATTCTTGCAAAGTGTCCTGATGAGTGCAAGATAAAAAGCTTTGATATGTCTCTCTTTTCAGCAGAACTCAAGTTATGTACTACCAAGGGCAAGGATGCTATAACTGAACTAAAGTAATTTGCCATTTCTCTTCTAGTACGCCGTTATTCACGAAGACCAGTAGATGAGCCAGTTCCACTTTCTACATTGAGAAACAAAGCTGCCAAAAGATATAAGGAGTGTGGTCCCTTAGCACAAAGCATTCCCAAAGAATTAGATCATGAGGAGCAATTAATGTATGAAAAGATTATCTCTCTATGTTAATAGGCTTGTTGTTTGAGTATGAGCTATGGTGGCCATGAATTGTAGGAAGATGCTGCATGCACGTTCTGTCTTTTTAAAGTTTACTTTCCTTCATATTTGATCCTCCCTGGACCCCACACCAACAAGATTGTTTACACCTGCACTACTGTAAACTGCTGAGAAATGTGCAAGGACTCTCCTTGATTTTCAGCTTTGTATGGGAATACCAAGCAACCCTATTCACCACATTGAGGCTGAGATTGACAACATAGTGCAGTGTCAGATAACAGATCATACATTAATGTAATGTATTAAAGTTCTAATGCTCTATGACACCACTCTGCTCAATTAAAACTAACTTTATTGGGAATCAAGCTCCATTGGTAGAAAATTTGAAGCACCAATCTCCAGAATGTTGAATGGTTCATGTGAATGTTCCAAAACTCCATAAACTACAAACATTTCTGCTTCTTGACAACACAAAAAACTTCTCTTTGTTTATGCTGATACAGATGAGGTAAGTATGTAATTATATCACCTGACTTCTACTCAAATGCAAAAGTGTTATTTTCTCTAAACATTATTGTATGAAAAATAATATAAACCAAAGATTTCATCTATCAACTGTTCCACACAAATTTTTGCTGGAACCAAAGTAGAAAAATTCTTGTGAAGTTTTATTTAAACTTTTGGAATTTAGTACAAGTAAATTAAAACTTGCGATAATTCCACAAAGGAAGACAGTGGGTGAATTTTGAATGCTCTTGTCTGGTGTTAACAGGGTGGTAACACCCTCAAAATGTGGTGGGTTACCTTAGTGTCTTGTTAACACTAATAATGCAGTCAGTTCCATTTTTAACGTGGTGTCCAAAGTACTAAAAGCACCTACCTGATTCAGATGCTAGACGCTTTTTAATTTGGAAATCACATGATAGGATCCCATTTTTCATTTAAGGTAGGAATTGGACTGAGCCTGCAAAGTGCAGGCTTGGACCAATTCCACAGGCAATGGAAGGGAGAGGAAGCCCTCTAAATTCATTTATTTTTGTGGGCCTCAGCAGAGCATTCCTGCTCCCTCAGGGTCCACAAAAATAATCAAGGCCACCGTTCCCTGGGATGCCCACCCTGTGTGATTGTGACCCTAGAAGTTGTCACTATGTTCCAGTGTACAATCCAAATGTCAGAATTTACCCCGTATCTCTGTTGCTTATTGTTGGAAAAAGGATCAATCTTCAAATATAAGTGGGAATCTTTAATTGCTTGTACCATTTTCCCTCCACTATTCAGTAAAACAGTAAGGATGCCTATGACAGTCTGATCAAGTTGTCGTTAGGATACATCTCTGTTTTCTATTGAGCAATGTCCCATTTCCACCCTGTAGGAGGACTAGTTTTTATTCCTGATTTTCATTCCCTTCCTCAGTGGGCAGAATTAGATTCTTGACTCTATTATTCAGGATTCACTTTTTATGTGGATTGAATCTAAATGTTTTTGGCAATCTCATCAGTTTATTGTGGCATCTGGTGAAAAGGACCAGCTCTATGAATGTTAACTCCAAGTGTAGCACTCCTTTGGAAAAATTGGCCTATATAAACCTGGCACCAGCATTTACAAAAGCTAGCAAAACGGTTAACAGAATGCCATTTCTTCCGTCAGAAACATGGGCCGGGATCTTCTGGCCCCACCCGCCGCTGGACCAGAAATTCCTGTCTGAATTCAACGGACTTACGACTGGTCTGTCAAATGTTCTAACCTGCCCATGACGATTCCTGTTGTGGGCAGGACTGTAAAATCCTGCCCCCATTATGGTTAATTCCACTATACCTATGAATGTATTTGAAGCAGCATATTCTGTGAGAGTCCAAAAGACTGAAAGGGCAACATTGTATTTGGATATAGTAAGTGTAGGTCACTCTGGCAGCTTCCCTCCACCATCCATCAAGTGGATTTTGTGGCCACCCATAAGGATTTTCTTGCCCTACTTCTAAATTGCTAGTAGTCTCTAGAGGTGGATGAACAAGGGAAAGGAGAGAAAGAAAAAAGTCAGAATATTAGTTAATGAAAATGTAAGAAGGGAAAGCCTCCAGAGACTTTATTGAGGGGACAGAAGTGTGACGCAGGTCTTCTGACCATTGCATTTCCATGCTGATGCCTCCAACCCATGCCCTGGGAATGGAGTTGGAGAAGCATTCAGCATGTGTGCCCTATGCCTGGAAAAATGCGATAAGGGTACAATATTGTCACTAGAGTTTTAGACTGTCACCCTGCCTCTCCAAGAGGGGGCAATTAAGGCCCGAAATGAGTCAAAGACCATGTTAAAAAGATGCAAAAACCTTCTGACAAAAGCATTTCAAAATTGGCAGCTATTTCTTCTCGGATTAATTATAATATGTTGGGTGGAATTGTCTGTGCTCACTGACTTCGGGTGTTTTCAGAGGCATGAGTGAACAATATGGCAAGAAGCCAAAAATTGGCTTCATAACATCATAAAACCATTTTGTGATCGTCTGCTCAGCCTGTCAATGGCAAGCCATGTTTCCTGCCATCAGACGTCAGGAATCTTATCATCATATATTAGCATATCATTATAAGGCTAGCCTGCCGGACTCATTCCTCCCCGCTTCCCAGCCCCGCTGGATCATTCACCCACGTCGCTGGGATTACACACCAATATGTTTCACAACAGCATATATGCCTCTGAAAACACCCGAAGTCAGTGGGCACAGACGATTCCACCCAACATATTATAATTAATCCGAGAAGAAATAGCTGCCAATTTTGAAATGCTTTTGTCAGAAGGTTTTTGCATCTTTTTAACATGGTCTTTGACTCATTTCGGGCCTTAATTGCCCCCTCTTGGAGAGGCAGGGTGACAGTCTAAAACTCTAGTGACAATATTGTACTCTTATCGCATTTTTCCAGGCATAGGGCACCCATGCTGAATGCGTGTACTTGACAGGCTGCACTCAGAGGTTGTGGAGCGCTCGCGAGGGAAACCTGTTAGAGTTCAAGGTTGAGGCATGTTGGGGCGGGGAGGCAGAGGCTGCCCTGAGGTTGAGGCAACTTGGGCCGGGCGGGGCGCAGGGGTCGTGGGCAAAGGCTGCCCTGTGGTTGAAGGTAGCGCACAAGCATGTGCAGAGTGGGGGAGGAATGGGCGAGGGAAGCGGCCATGCATTAAGGACATCTTGTCATAAAGTGACCATTTCCCTGCAGCTGAGACAGTTCAGGCACAGCCACATTGATATGATTTTAGTTGGGCCTCTAGCTCCTCTGCCCACTCAAGCAATACAGAGGCATCAAAATGCCACCAAATGCTCCAGAGCTTTTCACCCCTTGGGTACAGACTGCAAACTAATGAGCATTTTAGTGGACTGCGGAAGAGTTGGACCACTGGGCATGTTGTACAATCTCCTTGCCAAAGCTGGCCATCCAGCAGTCACTGGTGGAGGCCCTCACAGCCCCTTGTTTGAATCAGTCTCCCCCATGATTCAAGTTAACAGCGCAGCCTGGCAGTGTGAGTTAGGAGAAAGCCTGCGCCTAAGCTGAGAGCACAGCATGCAGTCCAATGGGCAAAGCTGCTGCCAAACGCTGGAGTGGGGTGGAGGACGTGGGGTTTTGGGCAGCCATGCAGTGCACTTCCTCTGGCCATCCAAGTGGTGCCCAGCACTTTCTGGGATACTTTAAGGGGCCTTTAGACTTAACCAAGAGAGGTTCTTAGTATACCCATGCTAACCCACTCATCTTTCTTTCATCCTGCAGGAGGAGTACATGAGGATCATGGAGCCTGTTGAGCCAGCTGTGTGCCTTATGGTGTACAGAGAGCGAAGATGACGAAGAAGAAAGGGACTGAAGCATCTGGCTGCACAGATGGAGGAGCAGCACCCTCTAGAAGAAGAGGTGGCTGGGGCTCCTTCACACACTGCCGAAGAACCACAGTGAGCCATCGCTGGTCAGCGCCTAGCTAGACCCAGGGTCTATAGACGCTGCCTTTCGTTCCTGAAGATGACCGAGAATCAGTGTCGCCGAAGACCGTGCATGTCCAGGGAACTGGTTAGTCACACCTGACAGCTACTGCAGATTTGGCTCCTCGGGGACAAAGGCTACCTGCAGAGGACGTGGCTGATGACACCCATGCGGCGGCCTCAGACTGCAGCAGAGTGAAGGTATAAGGAGGCTCATGCTGTAACTCACGACTTGGTGGAGCAAACCATCGGGATGCTGAAAATGAGGTTCCAGTGCTTGAACTGGTCTGGTGGACCCTTGCAATACAGTCCACAGAGGGTGTCACACATCATCGGTGCCTGCTGTGCCCTTTACAACCTGGTGCTGCAATGGGGAGAGGAGCTGGCTGAGGAGGAGATGGAGGAGCTAGAGGTCTCCTCTGATGAGGAGGACGTTGATGGTGATGAGGTTGAGGAGGTCCTCGAAGGCGACGATGATGGCGATGAGGTCTTTGCACTGGCCAGATGAGGCAGGCATGCTCTGAAGGCCCTCTTGGCTGCTAGACCTGTGGAGGATGATGATGACATGCAGTGAAGAGATACCATAAGACCATCACATTGCATCTATGAATGTTTGACTCCAGCCTGACTTATGACAGGGCACATAACCTCTGTGATAATGCTCCTGTCATGGAGATGCAGTGGAGGCCCTAATAGGTCAATTGGAGGAGGATGATGATAACATGCAGTGAGGACACTCCATAAATCTTCACAAAGCCTCTGAGAATGTCTGACTCCTGTCTGGCTGAGGGCAGCTCGCTTGCGCTCTGTGATCACGGTCATATCATAGAGACGCAGCCATGAAACTTCAAAAGCATCTGATCCTTAGTCCACCTTCAGCACCCAATCCCTTCAGGAGCACAGCATCACTAGTCACAGATGCTGAAGAGATGGGGGCCAGCCCCACCGTAAAGGTGGTGAGAGCACACAGAGAGAATGAGAGAACTCTGTGACGCCTGCCCACTACGTTCTGGCAGCAATGACAAGCACCGTCGAGATGCAGGTATCATTAATGTGTCCAGGGAGTGTGAGGCTGGACCATCACTTTGGTCTGAAGGCTCCACAAAGCACAGGGAAGAGGCCCTGGACTGAGACACTTGCCTTTATCTTGTGCAGAAAGTTTTCACATCTGAGTGACATGAACACTGCTCATCAGAACAAGGAGCCATAGGCAGGGGTCTTTCTTGGGAGTTTATTTACAATAGTGAATACTATGTACAAGTGACTAACACCCATGCCCAGGCTGTGCAACTACATCTTCTTAACCTTCCTCACTCTGCTGCTACATTCTGGTGCTCTCTGGAGACCCACAGCGGTGGAGGAAGCAGCTTGCTGACTGCTACACCCTGTCTTTGATGACCTTGGCGGCGTCCAATGGAGGGCTGAGACCTGGAGGGCCCTGGCCTGCTTTTGGGGTCCTGCTGTGTGGCATTGGCACCCTCCTCGGCCTGTGGAGCTGGAGTTGCTGGGGTCACAGGAAGAGGAGATTCAGATAGGCCGGACACTCCCGGAGTCACCTGGGTGGATGGCCC
Organism: Carcharodon carcharias; assembly: GCF_017639515.1. Classification (NCBI taxonomy): domain Eukaryota; kingdom Metazoa; phylum Chordata; class Chondrichthyes; order Lamniformes; family Lamnidae; genus Carcharodon; species Carcharodon carcharias. The sequence goes on from NC_054469.1 coordinate 202,751,427, forward strand.
CAGGGTGTGCACCTGCTGATGATCCTCCTTATGGGTGCCCAAGGGCGCCTGGCTGACTCCTTGAGGAGAAGGCATAGTTGGAATGAGATCGAGCTGCCCCACACACTTCTCGCATGCACTATGGCATCAGCAGTGGAGTTCAGCCGTTGCAGCAGTGCAGGACTGACGCCTGGACCATGGTCTCCATGGCGGCCGCCATCCTACCAGTGTTGACCTCAGTATGTTGGCATGCTGGCGCTATCACCTCAGCCTGAAAGTGGACGAACGCCCCCATTGTGCCTTGCAACCTGAAGAGGGCAGTGGACATCCCTTTCTGATTTTCCCTAGCTTGCCTTTGCAGCTCCAGCAACTGTGACATGACTGAGTCTAGAGGCTTGTCATCTGACTCAGACTCAGCACCGTTCTGGCCCCCAGCAGTCCTCTGACTGCCGGGGACCCGGGAAGTCCCTGCTAACACCTGCTGTGGAACAGAAGGTGTGATGTGCTCACCAGATTGTGACCCCGAGGCTACTCTAAAGCTAGGTCCCACCGAGATGTGTGTCTCTGCGCTGGTGGAGAGTGTGGGTGACGCTGTGACTGGACTTCAAGGAGGGTGCCTTCAGATTCTTCCTCAGAGGTTTCTTTGGGGCTTGATTGAAGGCCCTGGGTTGTGGACTCTGTCGACTGTTTCAGTCGAATCTGTGAAAGTAAGGAGAGATAATTAGTTCATGGCAGTGGCCGGTGAAACAGGAAACATCACTCACAGCATGGTTGTCTGATGGACTTTGCACTGCTGGACCCTCACTTGATAGGGCAGCGCCGACCTCACCATCAGCATAGGACCAGTCCTGATTGTTGCCAGCCAGTTGGATGGCTCTGTTTTCAAAGTTCATGAGGACTTTGATGTCAGGCATTCTTCCACCGGTCTGCAAGCTCTCCCTCTTGTCCTGTATGAATAGAGATGGAGAGAGTGTAAGCAGGACGCTTGCCAGGCCAGGTGATAAGTATGTCTGGCATGTGTGGGTGGTGAGTGGCCCCATAGATGGGATGAGGACAATGAAGGTGTGTGTGAGAGAGTGAATGGTGTGAGAGAGTGAGTGAGGTCCCTGTGGACATGTGATGGATTTGTGAGCATGTGAGTTGAGAGGGTTGAGAAGAGTGACTAATGTTGGCAGAACGAAGGAGATCATTCATCCTATTGAGGCACTGGGTAGCTGTCCTATTTTGCAGGGCATTGTCAGTCAACCCTGCTGCCGGATTGGTGATGCTACTGCCCGTCATGTGGCCAGAGCAGGGATAGAGGACATCGCAGCGAGTCTCCACTGTGTCGAAAAGGCGTTCAAGGGATGCATCATTGAACCTGGGGGCTGTAGTCTTCTTGCCTTTTAAGGGCCATATCTTTGCTGGAAGTACTGAGAGGTGTACGCCCGCGACTGCACTTTCATCCTGCCGGACGCCATATGTAAGCGGTGAGATGATGGTGTGGTGGGCAAATGGGAGCCTGCCTGCCATGGAAATAGTGTGTTACCCAAGAATGCATAATTAGTGTGGCAGGTTTGGGATGATATGAAAACCCACCATTGCGGCCACCGGGTAAAATTTGTTTACCCGTCCGCTACTGCACTTAGTGCAAATCTGGGGCGTTTCTGCCCATCATCTTGATTGTAGGCAAAACCTAAGGCCCACAACAGGTACTTTAGGTTCTACTGCCCCTTTCAGCAGTGAGCTGGGCAGAATTCTCAGTACAACCCAAAGTGCTAAGCCCAACAGGGGTGGGCAGAAAAAGCACCTGCCTCCTTTGGGTCAGAACTTCGATCTTGTCTTCGGTGGGGCAGAACCCAGCTGATCCCCATTCTCTCTGCCGTGCCATTGCTGGGATTTCATCAACGGAGGGGCCGAAATTTTATTTCAGAATTTCTATTCTATGACCTTTTTTGGCACAGGAAAGGACAATTTAGCCCCCCAAAAAAGCATCCCTAATTCAAACATGAAAGCCACCTTCTTGATTTATCAGCACATTGTTTGACTGTGCAGTACCTGTTTTTTGGGTGCTAAATCATAGATTAAGAGAACAGTCAAAGCACAGAAGGAGCCTGCCGTGACCATGCTGGCTCTTTGCAAGAGCAAGGTCATTAATCCCACTCCCGAGCTTCTCCCTGCAGCCCTGCAGTTTTGTTTCTCTTAAAGTTCCTATCCAATTACCTTATTGTCGAAGGGTCATGAGGACTCGAAACGTCAACTCTTTTCTTCTCCGCCGATGCTGCCAGACCTGCTGAGTTTTTCCAGGTAATTCTGTTTTTGTTTTGGATTTCCAGCATCCGCAGTTTTTTTGTTTTTACCTTATTGGAGACCTTATAAGCCTCCAATATTATCAACTGCATATGCACAGCTCACCATATTGGTATGGGGAAAAAAAACGTTTGCCAACCAGAACCCATTCTTGAAACAGACATTAGGATCTTTTAACATATGCAAATAAAGGATCTGGCACCTGTTTGAAACCCTCTCTGCAATGTTGGTTTGCCCTGAGGGAGCATTTCATCTGAGGGCCACGGCTGGCATTGCAGTGGCCTGATGTTCCATTCAATTACACGGGTGAGTTGTCTTTGAATGCTTATTAGATCCCTGCAGCTTGCTGGCCCATTGACAATCAGGGTCGATATCATGTGCACCTCTGCCCTTTCTGTATAGATGTGAAGATTTGTCCCCTCTGTGCTTATTTTTGGGTATACTCGAATTTCTAGGCACTTCTTTCTTTAGGAACTCACCTGCAGCCAGACCTTGATTGGTATACTGAGAGTTTAGCCCACTCTCAAATCCAATAAATGAAAATTGGTAGATGACTGAGAGCCCCTGAATATTGAAAACATAAGACAACAAAAGGGGTTGTCTTTAAAATTGGATGATTAATAACCTTACAGATATAATGGTAGGTTTGGCAAAACCAACAAATGTGTTTTGTCATACCCCAGTGGTGAAACTTTGTAGGTGTGAGCCAAAAAAAAGGAACTTCAATGAGTGAACCTTTCCATTTGATGTCTTACAGACAGATGACATATGCTATGAATGTGAGGGAAAGGTACAGTTAGAAATATTAATTTTCGTAATGCTTTAAGATTACAATACAAATCACCTTGGATTCAAACAAATCTCAAATTCCATGTGTCATACATTGTCCAGATAAACCCACCAAATTTTGCAGGGTCAAATGGAAGGCAACCTCATTTTCCAGGTTAGTTGGGTGCAAGTAATTTGGGTGCATATCCAGTACCTCCACAGGCTGTGTGGCTCAGCCTTCCCCACATCCGGTCACCAATATCGGGGTCATTTTTTCCTCAGGCCCGCTGTGTAAAATTAAAACAAATTACTCACATTTCTTTGTGCACTTAAGCCTTCTCCCTGGCCCAGACCCCATTGATAGGTTCCATATAGATACTTCTGTGACTCAATTTATTTGACTCACTATATATACCGTGTAACTGATATTGTGTTAAATACTTTAATATTTTCTGTGTTTTCATGAAGGAGCATACATGCCAGAAGAAGAGAGTATATCAATGAAAAGCTGCAAACAATTTATAACCTGTTATGTGGGGTTGTCAATATGAAATGCAAGGATCTCAATCGTCTTGTAAGTCTATAAGTTCTGTATTTTTTTTGGCAACCCATTACAGGATAAGTGCAGAAAAGAAAATATAATTGAATATAAGGCTGTTCATTTTGGTTACAAATGTGATCTGTAAAGTAGATAAGTGCTGGCAGCTTTCAGCCTTGTAGGACGATGGTTTGCACCATGGTGGTTAACTCTGTTAAGCATCGCCTGGTGTGGCTCAGAGGCCTCACTGTAGCATGGCAGTCTCTGCTGCGTTTGCTGCAGAGGAAGACAGTGGACCAAGGAGGTGCAGGATTTTCTGACCTCTGTTTTCTCTGGGCCCTTTGCTTGGCCAGCTGTGCTTTTCGTTTCACCTTGCCTCTTCCAATGCCCTCCCAAACAGTCAGTCTCCAGAGGTCACGGCTGTCTGTGACTGTCTCTCATTTGTCAGTGTTGATGTCCGCCATCTTCACATCTTGCTTGGAGGTATTCTTGTAGTGGAGGTATGGACGTCCAGGAGGTCGTGACCCAGTGGCCAGTTGACTGCACAGAAGGACTTTGGGTATAATGCTGTCATCCATCTGAAGACTGTGGCCAAGCCAGCACAGACATTGTTGACTTAGCAATGAATATATGCTGATGGAATTAGCACACTCCAGAACCTCTGAGTTGGTGACCTTGTCCTGCCAAGCGATGCACCTGAGATAGAGGAGGTGGAAACTGTTCAGCCTTTTTCTTGCCTAGCAAATATTGTCTGGATCTCACCCCTGTAGAGGAGTATGCTGAGGACACAGGCCTTGTAGACTTGTGGCTTAGTGTTCTCAGTCAGCTTGCTGTTTTTCCACACACTCTTAAACAGCTTGGATGTAACAGCTGCAGCTTTTGCAATGCGTGTGCTGATGTCAGCATCAGATAGATTGCTGGTGATTGTAGAGCATAGATATGTGAAACAATCAAAAACCTCCCGTGTCACATTGTCAATGCTGAAAGATGGCGGATGGCGACATCCTGGGCCATGACATTTGTCCTCCTGATGCTGATGGTCAAATCAAACTCTTTACATGTTTTATGGGCGGGGAGAGAGATGGTGAGATAATTTTTCCCCTTTCTTCTCACCTCTGGGTTGTCCACAGCAAGATGTGTTTTAGACAGTGTTTTTAAATGTTTTTGTGTTGTGATTTTCAGTAATAAGCATGAAGTAGTGGCTTTTGGATAAGTTTAAATCAAAAGAAAGGATAACGTTTATTTACACGACGCCCTGAAGTGTCAATGCAATGAAACACACTCACTTGTTCATGCATACAGATATACGCATGAGTAAAGATGGATTCAAGAGACAAAGCATGCATTTAGGTTATGAGCAAAATAAAATACAAAAAGTAAGTCATGTGTTCAAATTCAGGTGTTTAAAAGTGCACGCACAGCAGGCCTGGATGGGTCCCTTCTTGTAGTTCTTTGGATGAATGGAATTTGGAAGCCTCTGGGTTACCAGACAAAGCCATGGCTAAGTTTTGTAGAGGCACAGATTAACAGATGAAAGCAAATTAGTCCCTCTCTCACTGCCTGGGTTGACTGGTTGTTAGGCAGGGTTCTGTTCTTCTTGCTGGAGGATAGTCCCTCTTGTGCTGTTGGTTTGCAAACTGATCTGTCTTCCCCGGTTCCTGGAGTAAAAGAATTTGTGACCTGAGGTCATTTTTGGTCACTAAAATAAAAGCAAAATACTGCCGCTGCTGGAAATCTGAAATGAAACAGAAAATGCTGCAAAACTCAGCAGGTCTGGCAGCACCTGTGCAGAGTTAACATTTTGAGCCTGGACTAGCCCACAAAAACAGGGAGATGCCGTAGTCGTTGTTGCAATCGCTGATGTTGTGAAACCAGTTTGCCATCGTATGCTCAGCGCGTTGATGGCGGGCTGCATTTCTCACCATTAGACATCAGGAACCACATTGTAGTGTATCTGCATATCATTATAAGACTCGCCCGCCGGACTTGTCCCCCTACACTGGATCGTTCCCCCCACATCGGCGTGATTGCACACCAACACGTTTCACAACTGCACATAATTGATGTGCACCTTGTGAGTTGCGTTTCTTCGAGATTTGTTTGCCTACTTTGCTTCTGGCAGCACTCACAGTCATCGGCACCAGGCTTCGCAGGCAGCACTGCAGCACTTTTAGTGGGGGGGTGGGGGGGTCGGGGGGTGGGGGGGTGTTTAATGGCAGGTTTCTACTTACCAGACCAGCCATAAGGCGGGGGTGGCTTTGTATGGCCGCAGGGCAAGGGCTTGCTTGGGGAAGGGGTAGAAGTGGCCTCAGGTAAGGGAAGAGGCTGCAGGGTGAGGGCTGTACTGAGGAAGGGGGTATACCATGGTTTGTGTGGGGGCACATTTTGATCTGTGCAAGTGGCCTCAAGGACTGAGGAGGCAGTCTTCAGAGGGGATGAGGCCAGATGGAGATGTGCGGGTATGTGTGAAAGAGTGAGTAGTGATGTCCCTTGGGCTGACAGTGCGTGAGATGCCAGTTAATATGTGATGGACTTGAGTGTGTGAGTTTAGAGTGATGAGATGGTTGCATTATCCTGGTGGCACAGATGAGATCATTCATCCTCTATCTGAATTGGATGGCCAATCTTTTCTGTGCCACACTGGCATTGATCACCACTGCCACCGCGTACCAAGCCTGAGTGGTAATGTTGCTGCCATCCTGCGGCCAGAGTGGTGGTAGAGGACATCATGGTGGGCCTCCACGGCATCCAAAAGGTGCTCGAGACACAAGTCACTAAGCCTTTCACGGCCATGTCTTATTTGCAGCAATCCTGGACTGGAAGAACTGAGAGGTGTGCGCACGGCTGTACTTTAAATGTGGCACCCGCATGATGAAGCGGCAAGGTGATGGCGTGGCAGGTTAATCAGAGCCTGCCCGCCATGGAAATGTCGTTTTACCCACCCGCTACTGCACTTGGTATAAATCTGGGATTATTCTGCTCCAAGTTGCTGTCGCAATGTGCATTTTTACATGTTGTAGTCTGGAGCTATGGATAGTGATGGTAGAGGCTCCAACTGTTTTTCCGTCGCATGGTTGACTAGGAATCTCTCCTCGTTGGTCGTTGGCGTGTGTTGGAAGGATTCGCAGCTTGCTGCTCAGTCTGATTGTCGGTGTTATGAACACACCTTCCTTGGCCATCAACTCCTACGGTGGGATGCAAACCTTTTGGCTCAGAGGCAGGGACGCTTCCCGCTGCACCACAAGACCTCCTCCCTTGCTACTGCACAGGGTCATGGCCTTTGTATCATACATATCCTGAGGCAAGGCCCCCTTGCCTCAGAGACAGTGAAGTTTGTGCAGATGCTGCAGGAATGCTGGTTTTCCATGCTTGAGTTCAGGAGGTATTGCATCATCACCTGGAGCTTTGCCCATGGCAAGTGAGTCAATAGCTCTGCTAAGCTCCTCCAATGTAGGTTCGATATCCAGCTCTGTCATGACAGTGGTGTCCAGAACTTCCTTGGTGACAGTGTTCTCCCTACAGTACAACTCAAGGTAGTGTTTCACGCAACTCTCCAAGTGTTTATTGCAGTCGATGATGACCTCCCCGCCTTTGTTTTGAATGGAGCCATTTTCTTTGCTGATGGACCCTGTTGCCTTCTTGATCCCTCCGTAAATGCCCCTAGCACTCTCTGTCTCAAAGGACATCTGGGTATCTGGCAAAGATGTAATCAGTGGTCATTGGCGCACTGCCTAGCAGTCTGTTGGACTTTATTTTGAGTGATCTTGGTGCATTCAGAGTCTTCATGCTTGGATTTCTTTTGTAATTAATGAGAGTGGACTGTGAGGTTTCCATCACAGTGATATTAACCTCAAACTAATCAGTATTTTCCTACTCTTGTTTTCCATATGTTGGGAGTGTGGTCTTGTAGGTGATGTCTCGAAGTATGTGCCATTTCGTTTCTGCACTCCTGTGTGGGAGTGCCAGAGAGTGCCTATTTAATTGAGCTGAGGAACTGTTGGTTTTTATCTGTGCAGGATATATGGCTGCCATTGATATGAGGGTGGCATTTCAGGTTTGAATCAAAAAGCTTCAAGTGTTGCATTCTAACCCTAATGCACACCAGGGAGTGATCTGGAGCACAGTCAGTGCTGTGGTAGCTGTGTGTGTTGAGAATGCTGTTCAGTGAATCATGTCTGGTGATGATCAGATCCAGCTGGTGCCAGTATCCTGATCTTGGATGTCTCTGAGACAATTTGTGGCATGGTTTATTCTGAAAGAGAAACTGAGGGCTCGTGGTAGCAGCTAAACTTCTCTCTCCAGTTTCGTTTATCATTCCTAGGCCATGATGTCCGAGGCAGGAGGGCCATGCCTCATGGTCCATGCCCAGTCTTGCATTGAAATCCCCCAGTAGGTATAAATGTTCCAACTTGGGGATTCCGTTGATAGCAGTGTCGATCTCCCCGTAGAACTGGTCTTTCACCTCTGCTGTGGAGCACTGCATTGGAGTATAGATACTCATAAGACTAAAGATAAGGCTGAAGGGTTTGCTCAATCTTCAACCAGAAATGCCAAGTGAATGATCCATCTTGGCCTCCTCTGGAGGTCCCCATCATCACAGGTGCCAGCCTCCAGCCAATTCAATTCACTCCACGTAATATCAAGAAACAGCTGAAGGCACTGGATACTGCAAAGGCAATGGGGCCTGACAATATTCCAGCAATAGTGCTGAAGACTTGTGCTCCAGAACCTGCCGCACCCCTAGCCAAGCTGTTTCAGTACAGCTACAACACTGGCATCTACCCGGCTATGTGGAAAATTGCCCAGGTATGTCCTGCACACAAAAAGCAGGACAAATCCAACCTGGCCAATTACTGCCCCATCAGTCTAATCCTGATCATCAGTAAAGTAATGGACAGGGTCATCAACAGTGCTATCAAGCGGCACTTGCTTAGCAATAACCTGTTCACTGATCCAGTTTGGGTTTTGCCAGGGCTACTCGGCTCCTGACCTCATTATGGCCTTGGTTCAAACATGGACAAAGAGGCTGAAGCCCCGAGGTGAGGTGAGAGCGACTGCCCTTGACATCAAGGCTGCATTTGACCGAGTGTGGTATCAAGGAGCCCTAGCAAAACTGGAGTCAATGGGAATCAAGGGGAAAACTCTCCACTGGTTGGAGCCATGCCTAGCACAAAGGAAGATGGTTGTGGTTGTTGGAGGTCAGTCATCTCAGCTCCAGGACATCACTGCAGGAGTCCCTCAGGGTAGTGTCCTCGGCCCAACCATCTATATCTGCTTCATCAATGACCTTCCTTACATCATAAGGAAGAAGTAGGGACATTTGCTGATGATTGCACAATGTTCAGCATCATTTGTGATTCCTCAGATGTTGAAGCAGTCCATGTCCAAATGCAGCAAGACCTGGACAATATCCAGTCTTGGGTTGGCAAATGGCAAGTAACATTTGCACCACACACAAGTGTCAGGCAATGACCTTCTCCAACAAGAGAGGATTTAACCATCATCCCTTGATGTTCACTGGCATTACCATCTTTGAATCCCCATTATCAACATCCTGGGGGTTACCATTGGCCAGAATCTGAACTGGACTGGCCATATAAACACTGTGGCTTAAGAGCAGATCAGAAGCTAGAAATCTTGTGATGAGTAACTCACCTCCTGACTCCCCAAAGCCTGTCCACCATCTATAAGGCATAAGTCAGGAATGTGATGGAATACTCTCCACTTGCCTGGATGAGTGCAGCTCCAACAAAACTCAAGAAGCTGGACACCATCCATGACAAAGCAGCCTGCTTGATTCGCACCACATCCACAAACATTCACGCTCTCCACCACTGATGCACAGTAGCCGGAGTGTGTACCATTTACAAGATGCACTGCAGGAATTCACCAAGGCTCCTTAGACAGCACCTTCCAAACCCACGACTACTACCATATAGAAGGACAAGGGCAGCAGATAGAAGGGAACACCACCACCAGGAAATTATCCTGCAAGTCACCATCCTGACTTGGAAATATATCACCGTTCCTTCACTGTCGCTGGGTCAAAACCCTGGAACTCCCTTCCTAACAGCACTGTGGGTGTACCTATACCACATGGACTGCAGCGGTTCAAGAAGGCAGCTCACCACCACCTTCTCAAGGGCAACTAGGGATGGGCAATAAACGCTGGCCCAGCCAACGAATTCCACATCCCATGAATGAATTAAAAAAAACTGGCCCTGTTTGAGCTGAGCGGATGGAGAGAGCACATTCTTAACTATTTCTGGGGGGGATTCTATCATTGAGAGTAGTGAGTTTCTTACAGTGAAGCCTTCACCTTGCTCACACGTTTCCGCTGAACTCTTGCCCTGCCGGATGTATGTGTTTTTCTTTTAGTGATCTGCACTCAGTGAGCCTGCTCTCCTGTAGCGAAGCTATGTCAATGTTCAGCCTATCAAGTTCCATGGCGATCATAGTTGTCTTACATGCATTGTCAACCATCCAGAAGTTGTCTGTCAGTGCTGTGCACATGGTCCTGATGTTCCAGCTTGCCAATGGAAGAGTTGGCATCTTCTTTTATTTTGTTTGTTTGGAGCAATGAATTCTTTCCACTTGGTGAGCAGAGACTCGAAGCTCCGAGCACCCATTGCAGCAAATGGACCATGGCGAGTCAGCACCTTATTATCAGGGGCTGTCCAACTTGAGATGGGCAATGGGTGATTAGTGGGGCATGTTTGCTCCTCTCACCATGGGGGACTGCCAGTGGCACCCATTCTCTCCCCTAATCGAGTTGGGCTTATCACTTGTAATGTTGTCTCCCATTTTGTGTTAATGATCTGCAGCGAAACTGGAGTGTCCTCTACAGGGCACAAGCCTGGGAAGAATGAATGGAGACCCTGGGCTGCCCAAATGTCAGGGTCCCCGTCTCGACCTCTCCGGTTGAGTTCAAAGGAATGCAAAGTACTACGTTTGGCACCAGCTGGGTTGCAGGAGTTGTCAGAAAGAGGACATGGGCTTCTCCCTGGATTTTTTGTCAGGATTTCCTCCCTGAGCTTTCCACTTTCCTGAGGTATCCACAAGGCAGTGCAGCGTTTCACCCTTAGCTGGGAATTGCATTCTTGAGTGCCAATGTGTGCCCACTTGTCTGGGGGCTTTGAGGGACCCAGTTTCCATGTGTCACCATGAGGAGGCACAGCTGAGGACTTGTCAATGGAGAGGCTGTGAACTCACAGGGTGAGACTTACAAATTTGGCTCTGTTTTTCGCATTGTTTGCTAGCTTGTGGTGTCTGTTGTAAATGAGAAGCAAACTAGCACACAAAAGTGAAAAGCATGTGAACTCACCTTCACACTAGACACATCACATTGATCTATTGGACACACCTGTTGGACACACATGATATATACGTTTATGTTTATTGTTGTGCTCTAAATTTGCACAAAAGATGCATTTATTCAAGCACTAATAACATAAGAACATAAGAACTAGGAGCAGTAGAAGGCAATTCAGCCCCTTGGGCTTGCCCCACCATTCATTACGATCATGGCTGATCTCATTTTGGCCTCAACTCCAACTTCCCGCCCTCTCCCCATAACCTTTCAACCCATTACTAATTAAAAATCTGTCTATCTCCTCCTTAAATTTATTCAGCGTCCCGGCATCCACTGCACTCTGAGGTAGTGAATTCCACAGATTCACGACCATTTGAGAAAATAACTCCTCCTCATCCCTGATTTAAATCTATCACCCCTTAGCCTAAAACTATGGCCTCTCCTTCTAGAATGCCCCACAAGGGGAAACATCCGATCCATGTCTACTTTGTCTACTCCCTTTAGCATCTCAATCAGAACTCCTGTCACCCTTCTAAACTCTAGCGAGTATAGGCCTACACTAATCCTCCTAAGACAAGCCCCGCACCTCTGGAATCAATCTGGTGAATCTGCTCTGAACTGCCTCCAATGCAACTACATCCTTCTTCAAGTAAGGGGACCAAAACTGTGCACAGTACTCCAGGTGCGTTCACACCAATGCCTTGTACAGTTGCAACAACACTTCCCAATTTTTATACTCCACTCCCTTAGCAATAAGAGTTTGAGAAAAGTATTTTCAGCAATAACTTCAAATAGTGCATCTTGGCAATCTAGAGGCTCCATGTAGAGGGAACGTACCTGTTTTTAATTCAAAACATGTTGGCCTGAGAATTGTGAAGGGGGTATGTTGCTGTGACTCCAGTCAACCCCCTAAAGAGACAATTAAATAGTTTGTTCTGCCATTTCCTCCGGGGTTCAGTCATTTTGGTGGGAGACCAGTGGAACTTCCATGCGACATCAGACCATGTCAGAGTGAATGTTGCCTCTTATCAAAATCATGATATCAAAAGGCAAATACATACAGGGCAGAATTTTCTGGTTGACGTGCAGGTGACAGAGCCACACGTCAGCACTTAAAATGTCACACGCTGATGTCGCGCGAGCATCTCGATGTCAGCACGCGGCATCGCGATATTTAGGTGGGCGGGCTATGAAGCACGACGCGTGCCTGTCATTAATTAAAGGCCTTGTTAAGGCCCTTAATTCGGCAATTGAAGCCAAGTTTGAGGCACCTGTGTGATCTTTGTCTCGGCGCATGGGCCCAACAGGCAGGCGGGTAACTGGTTTTTTAACAAACCTCATCCATGGGCAGGATATATGGGCTCAGAGGGGTTATTAATGTTTTTTTCTGAAGTATTTAATGCAGAAGGTGTTTTAAACTTGCCTGTGTGATTGTTAGCAGCTCAGATCGATTTCCAATAGCTTTCTCTGTACTTTGAAGCTTCAGCTCACCAGTCTGCAGACAATAATCGTTATCGGGCCTGCAGCTTTCTGGAGGCCTCCGTTTAGCCTGGGTATGGGTTCTGACATCTCCACTGGAGGCAGCTCCTCTGAGGAGGAAGGGAGGGATAAAATAAGGAGGAGGCCAGGAGTGGATAATCAGCCTCCAGGGGAGCCACCTTTGGGAGGCCAGGCGCAGGCACAAGGGGCGCAAGGCCAAGAGGGTGTCCAAGGTTGAATGGGCTGCAGAAGCTGCCACTATCCTGCTGTCAGGGTATACAGGTGGCGAAGCAGCTACCTCAATATGACTGAGGTGTAGTGCCGAAGCAGGCTCCGTCTGTCAAGGGAGTCAGTCAACTATATCTGTCAGATGATTGGCCCTGAGATCTCTGCTAACTGTGTGGGTGGACACCCCATGTCAGCGGCTCTGAAGGTCACAGTTGCCCTCCAATTCTATGTATCTGGCTCCTTCCAGGACTCGGTGGGTGATCTTTGCGGTGTCTCCCAATCAGCTGTCCACACTTGTGTCAAGCAGGTTACAGACGCTCTGTTCAGATGGGCATTAACCTTCATCCACTTCTGCTACGACCAGGCAAGCCAGACACAGCAAGCTGGAGGCTTCGCGGTCATTGCTGGCTTCCCCCGTGTCCAGGGTGCTATAGACTGTACACATGTAACCATCAAGGCGCCAGCAGGCGAGCCCGGTGCCTTCATCAACAGGAAGGGCTTCCACTCCAAGAACGTGCAGATATTGTGTGATCACAGGCTGCAGATTCTGCAAGTTTGTCCTCAGGCAGCTCCCATAATGCCTACATCCTCAGACACTCCCAGGTGCCGGCGCTCTTTAGCGTTCCAGCTCGGCTGGTTGGTTGGCTGGTGGGTGATAAGGATTACCTCCTCCGAAGGTGGCTCATGATGCCTCTCCGCTGTCCAAGAGCAGAAGCTGAGCAGTGGTACAATAGGAGCCATGCCTCCACAAGGGCAGTGGTGGAGAGAGCCATCGGTCTTCTCAAGTTGCTATTTCACTGCCTGGACTGCTCAGGGGGTGCACTCCTGTACCCCCCAGATTGTGTCTCTGTGATAGTTGGAGCATGCTGTGCTCTGCACAATCTTGCGCTGGAAAGGGGGGATGCAGTTGACGATGAAGACCTTGTCGCGCTGAATGAGGCTGCACATGATGAATCCAGCAGTGCCTCAGAGGATGAGGAAGCACAGGGCGATGATGAGGGGCTGCACGCCGACCTGCTACTACACCAAGGAGGCAGGGACACCGGAACACTTTAATCCAACAAACGTTCAGCTAGCTCCACACACATGGATCAGCAGGACCAGCATTGCCTGGTGCTTCTACACGTGGCACTTAGGTGCTACATCTTCCACCTTATCAGCTGCAACTAAGGCCTTAGTACAGAAACATCAGTGTCCACTCACTCATGAGATGTCTGTGAAACTTACAAATGCAGCACAAAGGAAACACCCTCAGCCATGGTCAGAAAAGTGGACTTTATTCCCACCAAAATAAACCACAAACATCGCTCAGAAGTACATAATTATATATTCCCTAAACTAGGGGCAACACAAAATCACCAGTGACAAACCCGTGGAGTGCCTAACGTGCCTTATGCTTACATTTGCGGGTGCTATGTCTAGGTGCCGCCCTGTTGCTCGGAGTGGCTTGTGAGACAGCCTGTTGACTCTGCTGTCCTGTTGGCCTCGATGACCTTGGCAGATGTCCTCTGGCCCGTGGAGCCTGTGCTGGCCCCGCCTGGGAGGGAGTGGCCAGTTCCCGAACTGGCACCCCCCAGTTGTCGCAGCCTCAATGGATGCAATGGTCACTGGCCGAGAGGTGGAGGTGCTGCTGCCCTCATCTGGAGTGCCCTGAGAGGAGCTTGCAGCGAAGACAGGCAGCTGCTGCGCCGACGTGAGGTCACATTGGACCTCCCTGCTAACCACAGATGCATGGGCACCGAGCGCCAACACTTGGTGCCTGCAGCATCTCCCACATTGCCAATGACCACCTGTGGCCATTAGCGCTGTGAGGTCTTGCAGGTCAAAGCGTAACTCCATCAGAAGATTCTCAATCTGCTGGAAGCCCCTCTCCAAGAGAGTCGCTAATCTCTCAATGGAGGAAGCCTGAAGCTCTGTCCTGAGGTTTGTGCCTTCACTGACACTCTGCCTGGATTCCTCCACCACAGAGACCAAGTGAAGCACACTCTCATGCAACCCTGCCAGATGCTCCTGCGCCCCCGGACGCTTGTCCTGCAGCTGCTGCATGGCGGACATCTCCAGAGACACATCATCACTGTCGGACTCAGCATGTGCCTTGCCCCCTGCAGTGCTCCGGCTGCTGGCACCATCGGCACTCTCTGACCATGCCATCTCCTCCAGCAATTGTGAAGTGCCCTCTCCACTGTGCCTCGGGACACTAGCCAACGTCATGACTCCCACCGAAGTGTTTGTCGCTGCGCTTGTGCCTGGCTCATTGAAAGGATGTGATGCAAGTTGCAAGTCTTGGCCCTCAGGTGTGGAGGGGGGACTCTGGATGTGTTGGTGGCGACCATGCGGTGGTGATGCTGAAATTAACAACTAGGACAGTGCATCAGTTAGTGTTCAGTCAGTAACACCTTTCATCCCTTTCCCCCCCAGCCTCATTAGTTGCTCACCCTTCAAGAACCTAAGGAGACGAACATTGGTGGGGTGGTAAATAGTCAAGAGGAGGCCCAAACATTACACGCGCATACAGACAGGCTGGTCAGATGGCCTAAGGAATGCCACATGGAATGTTATGTGAATAAGTGTTCAGTTAAGCATTTGGGCAAGACAAGCAAGGTACGGGAAATACATGAGTAATGGTAGGACCATGGGAAGTCACGACGATTACAGGGACCTTGCTGGGCAGACCCGTTAAGGTAGCAGAACAGGAACATAAGGCGTTTAACAAGGTCAAAGCCAGACTTGCCTTTATTAGCCGAGGAATAGAATGTAGGAAAAGGAAGGTCATGTTGCAAGTGCAGAAAACGCTGTCGAGGCCACATCTATGCTTCTGCATTCAGTTGTGACCTGCGCTTCATGGGAGGGATGGCATTGGAGTGGGGAGAGGGCAGAGGTTCCTGACCTGGATGCATGCTGGCCTGGAGAGTTGGAATGATGAGGAAACATTGCAAACACTTGTGACATTTGACATGGAGCACAGGAGATTGACAGGTCACATTATTGACCTTCATACCGTTATGAGGGACATAGAATGGGTGGACAGAAGGCAACATTTCCCCTTGGCGCAGGGATAACTAATGAGGTGGCATTTATTTAAGTTGAGTGCCATGAGGTTGACAGGTGAGGTGCTGAAGACCTTTTGGACAGAGTAATATGGGACGCACTGGCTGAAAGGATGGTGAAGGTACAAACCCTCCTAAGGTGCAATAAGTATTTGGATGTGCAGCAGCGATGCCATGGCATGTTAGGCCATGGGGATAGTGGTCACAAATGAGATAAGGCGGCTTTGGAAGGTGCTAGGGACGCGCATCCTCAAGGGGCCGAGGGACCTTCGTGTATGACCCACACGTCTGACTGTATCAGTCTGTGAATGAGCAGTGTTGCTGCATTAACGATTGCAGCAGCCATCAGTGCTTTGGATGGTGGGAAGACAGAGTGGATGGGACTGTGGGCCTCAAATACCTGGCTGCTGGACCCCAGCCTCGGCAACACCTGCCAACCTGGCCACCTGCCTCCTCCCCAGATCCATGGTCTGCTCCTCATACGTGGGGAGACGCTGCAACGCGGTGTGCCCACCACCAGTCCACTGCTGCTCCTGGATATTGCTCTCAGTTTTTGCCTGCAGAACATAGAAGAGCATTTATTGGGGCTGATCGCTCATGTATTCTGCACACGCACACTGCACCCCAACCACAGTGGCCCAACTGAGACCTCCAGCGGCTCCTGTCCACACTACTAGTGATCAGTCCCCAGAAGATAGAATGGCTGGTCCCAACCCCCTCCCCCAATGCCACCTTGGACACATTTGGCGCCCATCACTTTGAATATCATACGGGCCTTAGCACCCATGGCAAGGAGGCACAACTTGGTGCGGGGCTGAGGTCAGCAGTTGGCTCTTGGCCACAACACCTTGAGGCTCCCCTTCCACCATCTCATCACCATCAATAAGACATGTGTTGGAGTTCTGAGTATGTGTCTAGCTGCCTCCCCTGCAGGTTGCCCCCTTACTGCTCAAATGCGACAAACACCAACATATGCTGCAGGGAGAACCCATCTTCTCCTAAACCACTAAGGCTGATGTAAGCATGGTGACTATCTGTTTGCCCACCCAGCATGCACCAAATGCCCAATGCAGTAACGACACTAAGACGTGGGGAGGATGGGGGGGGAAGGCAGTCTCAAAGGCTAAGGCGACCTGTTGGGTCAAATGCCAAGGCTGACATGGTACTCACCTTTCCAGAGCACAGCAAATCATTGAAGCACTTGCGGCACTGTGTTCTGGTGCGCTGCACAGCATCGTGAGAGCTAACAGCCTCCAACACCTCCTGCCACGCCTGCCTGGTGACATAGGGGCCCTCCTCCTCCCATCCTCCGGAAACAAGACCTCCCAATGGTTAGACACCTCTTCGAGGAGGACAGCAAGGCAGGCATCTGAGAACCAAGGGGCACAGTGGCCCCCCTGCTGGCCTATCCTGCAGCCCGCCCCCCTCCTCCTCCTCTGCCCTCACCTCTTGTGCTGCCCTATGAGTGGCCATGGTGAACAGCCTAAAGGAGGCTGCCTGGCCGCTCTTTATACAGACTGCGGGTTCCCCATTGGAACCGGCAGTCTGAACACGCCCGGCGCCGATTTAATTTTCCCGATGAACACGGGAGTCGGAATCCTGCTGAGCGGACCTTAATTGGCCTGCCCATGCAAAATGGCGGCGCGGCCCATTTCGGCATCTGGGTTCAGCTGCCCGCCTGTCAAGTTTAAAACTCAGCCCACAAAGTTTGGCAGCCCCACAGAGAGCGTCAGGTTAAAAGTGCCTCCCTCATGATAAAGATACATCAGTCCAGTCAACATCTAGAAAAGTTACACGCTGGGTTCTATTGAAGACTGCACTTCTGGGACATCAGAATCTGCCAATTCTCTTAACAGAATTAACAGCTGTGAATTTTCTGCAATTTCTGTTTTATTTCAAATTGTTAGCATTTGTGGACAGTCACAGTGTTGCCACAAGCTTCACAGTAGGCTGCAGGTCTTACAAACAACTTGCATCACTGTGTAGGTGTAGATAGTAGACTCTTCCAGTAATTGGCAGACGTTGCAGAATGCTGAGCAAATAATCAAATGACTGTACAAAATGTTGCTGGCTAGATAGCAGGGTTTTATTTGTTTAATAGCTGCAGGGGTGGGGGAGGAGCCTTGAGCTGGGTCTCTTGCCACCAGGTTTCTGTTCCTCCATTGTCAGCTCCACTTGCTTCTTCTCACCTTTGTTCACTTGGTGCTCGATCCTCTGTCACAACGTTCAATGTGCTGCTGCTTGTCACGGTTGTCATGAGTGACAACGAATGCTGTGAAGTGCTAGGTGCATTGCTACCATGGTATCTATTTCACTTTAGGAAGGTTGTCAAGACTTTGGAGAAGGTACAGAAGAGATTTTCTAAATTAGTACCTGGGATAAGTGGCTTCATTTATGCAGGGACAGACTGGAGAAACTGGAGTTGTTCTCCTTAGAGCAGAAACGGGTAGGCAGAGATGATATTGGTATTCAAGATCATGAATAGTTAGAGTAACTAAGGTGAAAATGTGGCATAAGGGCTGGTTTTTTTGCCAAGTGGCAGCAGATTTGGCAACCAGTGGACACCGATTTAAAGTGATTGGCAAAATGAATTACATGAAGAAACATTGACCTCGTCCCAATAGCAGTGAGCGTGGCGACCCCAGAACCCTGAATGTCCGTTTTGGCTAAAAATGGCTCTGTGGGAGCCCCTGCTGATGGTCGCATTGGGACCCGTCAGCCAGTGGACTTGGATTGTTTGCTCTGTACTTACCTACATTTTGCATTGATTTTATTAACACAGTTCCCAGTATGCATAGAGCCCACTAGAAACACAACCCTTTAAATCAGGAAGATTGTCTTCACACTCTTGTCAGCCCCTGTGCTGCTAAACCAACCTTCTCCCGTCCCCAGCTCACCCACCCACCTGGACTCCATGCTTCCCCACATCCCTGGTTCACCAGCCCCACCCACTCCCCAGCCTCCAAAACAACCCTGGCTCACCCATTGCTGCTCACCTCCCCCACCACCCTCCATCGCCCCCGCCTCCCTCACCACCATTACCCAAATCCCCCCAGTCACTCTCCCACTCACACCCCAGGCTCACCCTGTGCTTTCCGTTTCCGCCTCCCACCCCCACCCCTGAGCACCACATCCACCCACCCCTCCCCCTTCCCCCCCACCCCACCCCTATCACCTCTCCCTCCTGGCATCTCCTGCTCCTTAGTTCTGCTGATGCCAGACCAAAGTCGGTGGTGTCTTTCGGGGTGTGTGAGTGATTTATGGGCGTGCAGGAGGAGCAAGAGTGGCAATGGGGATGGGGCATAGTGCTGGAGACAGTGGGTGAGCCAGGGTCGTGAGATGGGGGTGTGGCGAGGGTGGTGGAGTGGCACCGGCAAGGGAAGGAGGTTACAGGAGGGGGGTGTAGGGGGTGGTAGGGGTGTTGGGGAGCAGCAAGGGGAATTGATGAGGTGTAGGGATGGTGATGACAGGAAGGTGTTGAGCAGCACAGGAATGGGGTTGTGGGGGTACCAGGGAACTTGAGGGAGCTGGAATGAAGGATACATTGAAAACACTATCAAACACTGAACTAAGGAAGGACTTAGGGCCTTCAGTTCATGAGGACAAAAAGGCTGTTGCTTCATAGCCTTGCCACTAGAGCTCCCTATTCACCTCAAAGATGAATCCAAGCTACGATTGGATCAGGAAGTCCCCATTGCAGACGACCAAAAAGGTAAACTAGTAATGTAAAAAATGCAGGAAGTGGCATAACCCACAGTTTCACAGTGACCCGTGCCATTATATAAACACACCAAATTGTGGCAATGTACTGCCTAAAAGGGTGGTGGAAGCAGATTCAATAATAGCATTCAAGAGAATTGCTTAAATACTTGAAATGACTTTACTGTGCTATGGGGAAAGATCAAGGGAGTGGTATTAAGCGGGCAGTTATACCAAAGAGCCAGCACAGCCACAATGGGCTGAATGGCTTCCTTCTGTGTTATGTGAGGGAATTTTAACCATCAAAAACAGATGAGGTTGGCTAGGTTGATTAAATCTGAAAGATTTCATACCCCGGCCCAACGCTCCTCAAACCTGCCCATTTTCAGTTTTAATGGCCCAAGAAGCAGATTGATTATTTAAGTATTATAATGAGGCTGCGTGCCTCCGGTTTAATCTCCAATTTAAAATTTAACCCGTAAAGCCAGCTAGCTTTACAGGGCCTCAAGAAACTAGCAGCTAGACAAAGGTGAGGAATGCTAGATGTTACAGGTAAACGTATTTCCACTTTCATGATCAGCCACCCCTCCTGTCCCATATGATCAGACAGAACCGCTCCCCCAACTCCCCCTCCCCCAATGATTCTGATCCCTTCAGTCTGTACCTAGACTGTAGCTTCCAATCTCATCCCCAGATGGCACCTCTGACCTATGCCCCCGAGGTTTCTCACCTTCCTGCCTCTGCTGACCCTTCTGATCTTTCACAACTGACCCTTCCGATCTCCGAAGTGAAGCTTCTGATCCACCTACTGAGGTGTCTCATCTCCTCCAACTGCGAAGGCCTGGAATCTCCCCCTACCTCCCTTGCACTGACCCTGCTGATCTCCACTGAGACTTCCAATGTATCTACTCAGGTCTCCCATTACCCCACCATCCCCATGCCCCTACCAAGGCCTTCTATTTACCTCTTGGTCCCCTGAGCCTGAGGTCTCTAATCTACCCCCCCAACACCCACCGATGGCTCTGATCTCCAGCTGACATGGACTCTGATCTTCCCTGCTTGATGCCCTTGATACTGGCCTCTGATCTCCTCACCCCTCCTGGCCTTTCCAATTTCTCCCTCTTTCTCCTGCACTCCCTGGCTGCAGCCTGCTGCTGAAGGCCTACCCACCTCAACAGCCAGCAGCCTCTCAGTATAGTTGGCTGCTGCTTGGAAATACAGGCAAGAACAATATTAATCAGGTTCTACTGTTAAATTTGGCAGGACCTGGGGGAAACTCATTTTTCTGAGTTTCCTGCATGCAAAACAGCCACCACCGCCCACCCCCACCCCGCCCCAACTCTGTCCCTACAACTGAGCTAATATTGGTGCTTATGATTCCATACCCAGCTTTCCACAAATGCTGGTGGCCAGGGAGATACCCCTGCATTGATCAAGCAGAACTCATCAAACCATTGGATGAGTCCTATTGATGCCGTATGGTGTAGAAATTCTTGAAGGAACACTTCCTTATCCCTCCTATATTGATGGTCACCTTTAGGGCGGGTGCATGCAGTGTCTGCCCCCTGATGTTACATGTATCTGGACCTGCGTCTAAATTCCCGCTCTTCTGGGAGATCCACTAACATTACGGGAAGAGTTTCCTTGGTTTACAGATTTGAAGAGGCTTACAGATTCCTGACAAGATTTTGAAGAAGATTTTGAGCGATTTGTTTTGCCCCTCATGCCCTCCTTAGATCCAATTTCCTTCGTATTTGCTGGCTGCTGAGTCTTGACTACTAGTTTTCACACCACCTTAGTACTAATTAGTTGATAGATTTCGCACATGCTTGTTACAAATTCATTGGTTAACTTTTATGAATTTGATATTTAAATCAGTCAGGTGAAAGCATGATCTATGTTTTTGAATGTTATTCTCTCAAATGTGGCACTTTGAAGTATGATAGAACATGCTGAATGCAAGGCTTTTATGTCTAAATGGGAGAAAAATGAGTTCAAGTAGCGCTGCTTCTATGCAGACACGGAATTGATTGACTATTAAAGGTAAGCTCAATAGAAGATGAATTATCTTGCAAGGTGTACTTTTTTCCCAGCTTTATCCTGCAGGCGATTGCTTCGCGTTCCAAGAGCCTTACCCACAAAACTCCTTATTAGGATATTCTGGATTCTATACATTTGAACTTTGCGCTGAATTGTTCATAAGTGTGTAGCTCTTTTGGTATGGTTATGTTTTGAAAAAAACCTCATGAATTATAATTGATGGATAAACTGTACACATCTCTTTCAATCAGATGCCATTGCCCATCACTTATGTAGAGTTCCTGTTGAAAGGCCCAGAAGGCGGCGAGAATCCATTTCCTTTAGGACTGTCACAGTTGCTAAGGTAGATGCTTTTAAATATAGTAACAAATCATAAATGACAATTGCCACCAAGGTTACCAGGTCACCAAGATTACAGATTATAGGCTTTGTAGAGGGCTCATTTCAGCAGTGGGTAAGTTCTGGGTTCGTTCACTTCCATTGCTTCTCCTGCAGAAACTCATTCCCTTGTGTGAGACAATGCCACAATCAAATTCCCTTGATCTTGCGTTTTGACTGGATAGTTGCACTGCCCAGTCCCTTTAAGACTGATGTGAGGCCATACATATCCACAACTAATAGGAAATATTGCTTGGGTATGGCCTGTTTCTACTCTGTGGGGTACATTTCTGAAGTCTGCACGGCTGCCCACCCATGCAGCTTACAGGGAATATTGGTAACGGCCCTGGAATATGTTATACTTTCTGACCACAAGTGTACTCACTGTTTTTACCTTATATGCGGTGAAAGAATGGCGCCCGGTGGTTTCAGGCCTATAGAAAGGGGCAGGGGCTGTGACCACTGAGTTTCCAACCCAAAATTAATTGATTTGTGAATCCTAGTCGGCAGCCTGGTAATCAATGTCCCTTCTATAAATTTTCTGTGTACTGTGCAGTCTTAAACCTCTCTGAACACTACATTTATATTTGAAAGGACATGACTTGCATTATGTTGGAAATTTCTCCCAATGACCTGATGAAATTGTGAATGACCTGTTCATTTCAATGCATGGTGAATGTAATATTGCTGCAGGGCTGTTTACGTGCTTTTATAAGAGAACATTACCTATGACCTGCCTGCCAAGAGCCCGTAAAGCTTGTTTAAATTGATTTAAGTCAGACCCAGTGGCACTAATAACGGGAAACAAATTAATGACAGAGACTTTGAGCAAGTGTTTTGTATCTGTGTTCACGGTAGAAGACACTAAAAACCTCCCAATAATAGTAGAAAATTAAGGGGCAAAAGGGAGGGAGGAACTTAGAACAATCACTATCACTAGAGAAAAAGTACTGGGACAACTAATGGGATTAAAGGCTGACAAGAGCCCTGGGCCTGATGGCCTGCATCCTGGGATCTGAAAAGAAGCAGCTGGAGGGATACTGGATGCAATGATTGGAATCTTCCAAAATTCCCATGTTCTGGAAAGGTTTCAGCGGATTGGAAAACCACAAATGTAACACCCCTATTAAAGAAAGGAGGGAGACAGGAAGCGGGAAACTACAGGCCAGTTAGTTGAACATCCATCAGTGGGCAAACGTTGGAATCCGTTAAGGAAGTAGGAGCAGGACATTTAGAAAATCATCATTCAGTCAAGCAGAGTCAATGTGGCGATATGAAAAGGAAATTGTGTTTGACAAATTATTATTAGACTTTTTTGAGAATGTAACAAACAGGGTGGATAAAGGGGAACAACAATTTTTTCTCTACGTGAAACATACTTGTCTCATAAAATAGAGAGAATATTGCATTCATTATTGTAAACAAAGTTTTATTGGAAAACAAAGTTTCCCATTATGGGTGTTTATTAATTTTTTTTCGTTCACGGGGTGTGGATGTCAATTGCACATCCCTAATTGCCCTGTAGATGGTGGTGGTGAGCTGCCTTCTTGAAATGCTCCAGTCCATGTGGTGCAGTTACGCCCACAGTGCTCCAAGGGAGTTCCAGGATTTGGACCCCACGACAGTGAAGGAACGGCGATATATTTCCAAGTCAGGATGGTGAGTGGCTTGGAGGGAAACTTGCAGGTGGTGGTGTTCCCATCTATCTGCTGCCCTCCTTTTTCCAGTTGGAAGAATTCACGTGTTCGGAAGATGCTGTTGAAAGAGCCTTAGTGAGTTGCTGCAGTACATCTTGTAGATGGTGCACACTGCTGCAACTGTGTCTGTCTGTGGTGGAGGGTGTGAATGTTTAAGCTGTTGGATGGGGTGCCAATCACCCAGGCTGCTTTGTCTTGGATGGTGTCCAGCTTCTTGAGTGTTATTGGAGCTGCACTCATCCAGGTAAAGTTCAGAATATTCCATCACACTCCTGACTTGTGCCTTGTAGATGGTGGGCATGCTTTGGGGAGTCAGGAGGTGAGTTACTTTCTGTAGAATTCCCAGCCTCTTACCTGCTCTTATAGCCACAGTATTTATATGGCTGGTCCAGTTCAATTTCTGGTCAATGGTCACCTCCAGGATGCTGACAATGGGGTATTCAGCGACGATGGTTATATTCATGGGCCAAGGGATGATGGTTATATTCACTCTTGTTGGAGATGTTCATTGTCTGGCACTTATGTGGCACAAGTATTGCTTACCACTTATCAGCCAATGCCTGAATATTGTCCAGGCCTTGCTGCGTATGGATCTAGGCTGCTTCAGTATCTGAGGAGTCGTGAATGGTGCTGAATATTGTGCAATTATCAGTGAGCATCGCCACTTCTGACTTTACGAAGGTCATTGAAAAAGCAGCTGAAGATGGTTGGGCCAAGGTTGAACTCCTGCAGTGATGTCCTGACTGAGATAATTGGCCTCCAACAACCACAACCATCTTCCTTTGTGCTAGCTATGACTCCAACTAGCGGAGGGTTTTCCTCCTGATTCCCACTGACTTCAGTTTTGCTCATGCTCCTTGATGCCACACTCACCACACCTCTTGACTTTAGCACCTTAGCCCATTTTTGGATCAAGGTTGTAATGAGGTCAAGAGCTGATTGGCCCTGGTGGAACCTAAATTGAACATCAGTGAGCAGGTTATTGCTGAGTAAGTGCCACTTGATCGCACTGTCGATGACACCTTCCATCACTTTGTCGATGGTTGAGAGTAGACTGATGGGGCGGTAATTGGCCGGGTTGGATTTGTCCTGCTTTTTGTGCACAGGACATACCTGGCCAATTTCCACATCTCCGGGTAGATGTCAGTGCTGTAGTCTTACTGGAACAACTCGGCTGTGGGCGTGGCTAGTTCTGGAGCACAAGTCTTCAGTACTATTACCAGGATATTGTCAGGGCCCATAGCCTTTGCAGTATCCAGTGCCTTTAGCTGTTTCTTGATGTCATGTGGATTGAATCGAATTGGTTAAAGAGCGGCATCTGTGATACTGGGGACCTCAGGATGAGGCCAAGATAGATCGTCCACTCAGCACTTCTAGCTGAAAATGGTTGCAAATGCTTCAGCCTTATCTTTTGCACTGATGTGCTGGACTCCCGCATTGTTGAGGATGGGGATATTTGTGGAGCTGCCTCCTCTTGTTAGTTGTTTAATTGTCCATCACCATTCATAACTGGATGTGGCAGCACTGCAGAGAGTAGATCTGATCAGTTGGCTGTGGGTTCGCATAGCTCTGTCTATCACTTGCTGCTTCTGCTGTTTGGCACACAAGTAATCCTGTGTTGTAGCTTCACCAGGTTGACACCTCATTTTTAGGTATGCCTGATGCTGTTCCTGGCATGCCCTCCTGCACTCTTCATTGAACCAGAGTTGATCCCCTGGCTTGATTGTAAAGATAGAGTGGGGGATATGCTGGGCCATGAGGTCACAGATTATGGTTGCAATTATAACTCTGCTGCTGATGATGCCTAGTTTTGAGTGGCTTGGTCTGTTTGAAACCTATCCCATTTAGCAGGGTGGTAGTATCAGACAACATGATGGAGGGGATCCTCAATATGAAGGCGGGACTGTCTCCACAAGGTCTGTGCAGTGGTCACAATATGACAGGTAGATTGGTGAGGATGAAGTCAAGTAAGTTTTTCCCTCTTGTTGGTTACTTCACCACCTGCCGCAGACCCAGTCTAGCAGCTATGTCCTATTGGACTTGGCCAGCTCGGTTAGAAGTGGTGCTGTCGAGCCATTCTTGTTGATGGACATTGATGCACCCACCACCAAAATACATTCTGTACCCTTACCACCCTCAGTGCTTCTTCCAATTGGTGTTTAACATGGACGAATACTGATTCATCAGCTGAGGGGGTGCGCTAGGTGGTAATCAGCAGATTCCCCCTGCCATGAACCCCAGCACTAGTTCCAGTCAATGTCTAATCTGTGAGACAGCTCTCCCCATTTTGGCACAAGCCCCCAGATGTCAGTAAGGTTTGACATTGTTGTTTGAGTGGTGTATCTGGTTGAAACTTAGACTTTATAGTGGTTTGATACAAGTGAGTAGCTTGCTATACCATTTTACAGTGCATTTAAGAGCCAACCACATTGCTGTCACCATTACTGAGAGTTTTTAATTCCAGATTTATTAATTGAATTTAAATTCCATTAGCTGCTGTGGTGGGATTTGAATCTGTGTCCCCAGAGCATTAACTTGGGTGGCTAGATTACTAGTCCAGTGACACTACCACTACACCACCACCTCCCATCAATAACGTAGCATTATGGTATGGGTTTTTGTGTATCTTCTGCCCTGTTGCATCCGGAAGTTTAGACTTATTTTCTGAAGGCAGCATGATTAGTTTAGATAGATCGGGCTGTTTCAATTAGGACATTTGAAAAAGGTGTCAAATATACTTACTTCGACACAGTTATCATGGAATACCGTTGGAGATTTCTTCATTTTTGAAGAATATTGCAATTTCAGGATACTGTTT
Organism: Carcharodon carcharias; assembly: GCF_017639515.1. NCBI lineage: Eukaryota > Metazoa > Chordata > Chondrichthyes > Lamniformes > Lamnidae > Carcharodon > Carcharodon carcharias. The sequence goes on from NC_054469.1 coordinate 202,777,699, forward strand.
CTCGGCTCAATTTAATTCCCTAAACTTTATCTGGGTAGATGTTTGAGATAGCTATTGAACTTATCTGAAGATTTTCTGATGTGTATCTGTTTATGGTTCATTAATATTTTAAGAGGTAATGTTTAGCTCTGGGAAGATTAAAGTTTAACTATAGAAAATAGGATAAATGCAACTAAAGCAGCTTGTAGTCTACTACACTTAAAAGGTTGGGGCTATGTTGACTTAAGGGGTTAGCCCCTGAAAAGGTAAGATCCTAAAACCGCATATGGGTTAATTTAGCATGGAGAGCTGAGATGTGATGTCTTGCTGTTTGCAAAGAAGTGCAGTCCAGAGAGATGTTTTGCTTTGAGATTTAGAGCTAAATTAGTTTAAAAATATTCTGTGAACCCTGAAAGGCTATGTCATCATGGAAATGGGTGGAGATTAACAAGGTTCTCTGATTTCAATTTATCTGCATGTTTTGCTCAGAGAGAGAGGTTTGCAGTTTGGTCCTCATGTAGTTTGTAGCTCACAGGCAATCCCTGGGAGCAGTTCAGTGCAGTTAGGATGCAGGAGAAGTCCTGGGAGCTGAGAAGGTGGTGGAGGGTTACTGGTTCTGATCCAGGCATTAGGGCTTTGAAGAAGCCCTGTGAGCCACCCGTAGCTTGGTAGACTGAAGTTTGCATAAACTCAGGCAATGTCAGCTTAGTGAAGCTAGAAGTCTGCAAAAAAATTGGAATTGTGCCGATAATTAGAGGCAGGAGTGCAGCAATATGAATCCAGCCATGGAATGCAGTCTCAGGAGAAGAGATTGAACTATTGGGAGGTGAGCAGTCATTGAAGCAGTCCAAGTCTGAGTAGCTTTTGAAGGAATTCAGAGGCTAGATTATAGAAAGCGAAGAGTTGAAATCCCTCCCAAGGGAGACAGAGTTTCATCGAGATTTTGCGACTCACAGTGGTCACTGACTTCTGGCTGGGTTGCTGTGAAATCAGTGTAATCTATCTTGGTTGCATCTGCTATTTAATGTGTAGTGTCATGTGTTTGACCACAGTTTACCTATTAATTCATATTTACCTCATGTTAATTATGAATGTTGGAGTATAAGGTAGATATTAGAAATTGTTTTACTTTTCTGACTTTGATTAGTAAAGTTTATTTTGTTTTTGAAACAGTGGAATCTTGTCACCTTATTCTCTTAGTGGGTAACTGGGATTTCAAACTTTGCTTATCTTAAAGAAAAAAGTTACTGGTCCCTAACCAGATCGTAACAATGTAGTTCCCATACTTGTGTGAGGATACTATTATATGGAACCAATTGGGCAGTTCTGTAGATGATTAGATTTTCCCCAAACTGGTTCCCTTCATAACCTAAACAATTCCCCACTGGAATCTTCAAAATAGCTCATTTCTATATAGTGCAGAAGAAGATGTTGACATAATATATTTTTGAACATCAAGCCACAGATGATAAATTTTAAACATGTATATCCTCTGCAGAACAGTAAGACATGCCATTTGGTTATTTTGTACCCAGAAATACTAAATATGAAAGTGCTTTGGGGTAATTATACCTTCTGCATGATGGAGTTAATTCAGCTTCCAGCCCCCAATGTTAGTAATGAAAGAAAATTGTGTCTTTATGTTCAGAATACTTCATGTGTGTTCTGCACATTGTTTTTAAAGTGTAGTTGTAAGTACTTTGACGTTTCAATACACAATGTTCATGTTCCTTAAAAAAAAAACATTTACAGGATTAATCGTCAAAAGATGAGCAAATGTTACCCATTGATGCTATTGACACCAAACAAATTGAGGACTCCTGAGCTCATTTGGAAAACCTTCCTCTGCAATAATGATGAATTACAAAATTCAGGTACTTAGTTGATAAATAAATGTCTTGTAGAATGCGTATTTTTGAAATAAATTATATAATTAGGAAGAGAATTTAAATATTTTGTAATACCATTTGTGTCTTTGATTTAAAAGCTAAACTTTACCTGCATGCTGACTGTATCTGTATTGTTATTTCTCTTGTGCTCAGCCTTGTTCCGATTTCCAGAGGTAGCTTTTGCTTATAAGTAGCTGAAATTAAATGTAACTGTTTATTGTGTTTTTTCTTTGGGTTGGGGGGATGGGGTGTGGCTTTGGAGTACAATATACTACAAAGCAGTTGTCTAATTCCTAAGCCTGAAAGAAAGCAAGAAATGCAATACATATATTGGGCCGTTTACAACCTCAGGGCATTCCCAATGAAGTGCAATACTACTCATGATACCTATAACCAAAGCAAGCTAAATATACGGCTTTCTCAACATAACACAACCGATCTGTATTATAACAGTGTTCCTCCCTGTACTTGCATGACTATTTTCCATGATCATTTCTGTGTCTTATTGCTTGGATATGTGACTATGCACACGCTCAATAAATGAATAACTTACAAGTAGACAGGATGGCTCTCAAGCAGCCAGTGCTTTTTGATGCTGTGATGGAGGAGGAGAGGAACTGGAGAGGATGCTTAGCGCCAAACCCAGCAACGGCCAGAAGAACCACAAGGGCCAGCAGCAGAGGATGAGGCAACGCAGGATGCTGGCAGCCAAGGGCCCTTGCAATGCCAAGCAATGGCATGTGACTGAATATACTGCACTCTGTCAGTTACTGCCTCTCTGACATCTGCAAGTAGTTACTCAATGTGAAAGATGGCTGAGGATATCACAGCAGTCAGTCACTGACCCTATGTAAGCTCCTGCAGGAAGATCTAGGCCTTATGGAATGGGGAGACCATCCTATGCCAGTAGCCTTAAAAGTGGCCATGGCCTTGAATTTCTACATCGCTGAGCCATCCCAGGGCTCCACAAGGGCCACGTGTGGCATCTTGCAGTCAGCCACACACACGTGCATTAGGCAGTTCACCAATGTCCTGTACAAAAGAGCCGGTGATTTTGTGAGATTCACCACAAACCCTGAGAGCAAGGCAGCCAGAACTGTTGGATTCAGCTCCATAGCTGGATTTAGCCAAGTACAAGAGGCAATTAATTGCAAAAGTGAATCCTCACTTATACTTGTGGTTGCGTTCCTGAATTTTGCAACTTTCAGTGAAACAACTTCACGTGAATCAAAGATTCCCATAGGAATCAAAGTTAATGCCAGAGTTGGGCACTTTTAGATTGATGAGGCTCCATCTAGTGCAGAAGTTGGTTGGTGCAGGTAGCAGCTGAAGTCCTGACTACCTGCACCAATGAACATCCGCCACTAGATGGAGCCTAGGACTTCAGTGTAAGCCAGGAGCGAAGCCAGCAGGGGAGCCATGAACCAGGGGCCAGGAGGTGAGGGTGGGAAGGCTGGGGTGGAGGCAAGGCCAGATTGCAATGCCAGTAGGCAAGGCTGGCAGCGGGAGGAAGAGGGACTGATGGCGAGAGTGGGACACTGCAGGATAGCTCATGTGAGCAGCAGGCCACAGTTGAGGAAGTCTGTGGTGAATGACATTAACGTGAAACTGGCAACACTAAATGGATATATTGACAGTACTTTTTCAATGATATTAAAGTGAGACAATGTTAAGCAGGGACTTACTGTACATATGGCACTGAGAGCTCCCTGGGAGTAGCCAGAATCACTCACAACCAAGAGGGCTTTCATTTCATCAACGTACAGCTGGTTTGTGGCCACCAAAAGTGAATCTTTCAGCTGTGTGCTTGTTTCCTAGTCTCAGTCACTTTCAGGTGTTATAGCTGTTTACTCCCCATGCACAGTTGCAGGGATGACTCCTGGGCGATGGGGGTTATCCACAGAAGGCCTGGCTCACGACACCTGCGTGGAACCCACACGGCCCAGCAGAGGAGAAGGACAATACCCCCCCGTGCCTCAACAAGGACAGCAATAGAACAGACCATTGGATTGCTGAAGATGAGGTTCTACTGCCAGACCAGCCTACAGGCCAGCGACCTCTGGCCCCTGGAAGGGAAATGACAGTGGGCCCTTGGCATGAAGAAACCCATATGCATGGATCTGTCAAAGTCTCACACACTTCTGACTTGGAACGAGTTCGCACGTGCTTCACTAACACAAGCTCCAAATCTTGGTAGATCTTGCTAAGAATTCCATGCAGGTCCATACAAATGATGGAACGTCTCAGGTGCACATGCTGTTCAGACAACACCATAGAACCATAGAAAACCTTCTGAGGGGTGATAAGGAGGTGAGCACTATATGCTGGCTTACCACCGAGATTCCAATCCCCAAACCTAGTGGAAAACAGGACCACTGCCACACTGCCTGGAGGAGAACCTGCAGGGAGGCATTGCTAAACTGTGGGGCCACTCATTCTCTGCGCTGAGACATTATCAAAAACAACAGGTGGTTGCAGCAGCAGTTGTAGTTTTCCAGGGGGTCAGATCAGCAATTTGCTGCAGTTGTACTTCATCCACTCACACAGCCAGACTGATGTATTGCAGGAAGTATAGGCCTGTCTAGGTGCCTTTTAAATATAGTGCCCGGACCTCCAATCCCACGATTTAATAAGGGGTTGTTGAATCGCCTATCTGCCCCTGTTGCATGATGACTGGGCCCCTTGACTGTGAAGATCCAATTGGTTGGCTGCTGCGTAATTGTGGACGGTCAGTTATCCTGCCTCTGAGCAGAAGCCCTGGACACTTCCAGTGCCTCTGTCAGGACTCTCAACTCAACTACGAGATCTGCCCGTAGGATTGGGGGTATTATTTTGGCAGCGGACAGAACGCAGAGAGTAGGATTAAACTGGTTATTTTTGGATTGGCAAGCTGTGACTAGAGATATATGGAACAATCAGTGTTTGCATCTCAGGTAGGTACAATCTATACCATTGAATGAGTTGAGAGGGCTGACTGTAGTAGATTCAGATAACAGCAAAATACTGCGGATGCTGGAAATCTGAAACACCACTTATCTTTATTATTTTAAAATTTATTTCCATCCATTGTTTTATCTCCACCTTTTAGCCTATTTCGATCCCTGCCCCCCACCCCATCCCCACTAGGGCTATCTGTACCTTGCTCGTCCTGCTTTCTGCCCTTAATGTCACCATTAGCACATTCCTTAGCTAATATCACCACCGTCAAAACCCCTCTGTCCTTTTGCCTATGACATCTTTGGCAATCCCTTCTTTGTCCCACCTATCACTGGCCCTCTATCCAGCTCTACCTGTCCCATCCCCCTCAACCAGCTTATATTTCACCTCATTTCTATTTTTCCTTAGTTCTGATGAAGAGTCATACGGACTTGAAACGTTAACTGTGTTCCTCTCCGCAGATGCTGTCAGACCTGCTGAGTTTTTCCAGGTATTTTTGTTTTTGTTGTAGTAGATTCAGATTTGCTGACAATGCAAAGCTAGGCTGGAAAGTAAACTGAGGATTAATAAAGATGTTGCAAAAGGATTCACATAGGTTTTGTGAGTGGACAAGAGCATGGCAGATGGAATACAATGTGGAGAAATGTGAAGTTATCCACTTTGGTAGGAAAATAGTAAAGCAGAATGCTTTTTATATACGGAGGAATCTGGGTGTCCTTGTAGATAAATCATAGAAAGTTAACATTCAGGCACTGCAAACAGTTTGGAAAGCAAATGGTACGTTAGCCCCTTTTACAAAGAGATTGGAGTATCAGAGTAAAGAAAATTCTACATAAGAATATAGTTTTTATCTGAACTCAATTTGGAAAAAAACACGGTCCTAATTTTAAGATTGCTTTCTATTTAGATGGATGTCGTAGATCATCGCAAGTGCTCAGGTAAGGAGACTGCTTGGTTGCAATTGAAATTCTATAGCCTATGTTTTTGCTCACGATTTACAAAACTAAAGCTTTTCTTAAAGTGACCCGGTCCAGAATTTTCTCCTTTTAGGGAATCCACTGGAGGTGCACCTTGGACCTTCAATTCAGACTGATTTTTTGGAGATTTTGCATTTACAGGCTGACTCTCTAGTGTTTGCTGGAGATTGCATCTGAAAGGGTCATGGAGATTGGCTGCAGATGGCCTCAGATGTCTTGTGAGGCCAGCAGCCTCTCTGCTAGCTGAAGAGGCCGCATTTTTTAGAGGCTGGAGCCTACGCAGTGAAATGCCCTATGACCGATGTTATTAGTTTCTAGCCTGTTAAATTTTAAATCCCCCCATGACCCACAGCAGCACCGAATGCCAGGAGCAAACATCCCTTATGCCACCATTGCTAAAGTGCAAATTGCAAGAAATCTGTTATACAATGCATTCTCATCATTCGCATATAATAATGCGCCTGCCCATTTTGGACAGATGTTTAATATGGTTGACATCGTATATGATTATTTAACTCCAAGAGTCTCTAGAAATTCCCATCAATATCGAGCATGATCCCAGGAGTGAAAGCCATTAATGGTAGGTGAAAGGCAAGAAGAACTTAGGATGTGATACTCCAGGAAGCTTCATGGCACCTAGTGGGTTGGGCTTTTCTTGGCCAAATGCATAATGCACTACAACTGGTAGAAGGACCAGCTGGTCCTTTCTTGCCTGTTATTTCCTCCTATTTCTCATCTACATGCTTCTTCTCAGTGACATCATTAAAAACATGGCATCAGTTTCTACATGTATGCTGACGACACCCAGCACTATCTCACCACCACCTTTCTTGACTCCTCCACTGTTGCTAAATTATCAGATTGCTTGTCTGACATCCAGTGTTGGATGAGCGCAGAAATTTCCTTCAATTAACTATTGGGAAGACTGAAGCCAGTGCCTTTGGTCCCTGCTACAAATTCAGTTCCCTAACCACCAACTCCAGTCCTCTCTCCCTTTCAACCACCTGAGACTGAATCAGACTGTTCACAACCTTGGTGTCCCACTTGACCTTGAGATGAGCTTACAGTCACATGTTGCACCATTAATTAGTTCCACCTCCATAATATCACCTAACTTTACCCTGTCACAGCACATCTGCTGCTGAAACACTAATTCATGCTTTTGTTACCCCAAGAGTTGACTATTCTCACATTCTCCTGAGCCAGCTTCCCACATTCTACTTTCCATAAATTTGACGTCATCCAAAATTCTGATTGCCCATTTACCCCTGTGCTCGCTGACCTTCATTGGCACCCAGTTAAGCAAAGCCTTAATTTTTAAAATTCTGATCCAGGAACAAGACAGCTCTCTTTTTTATTCAGTGATGCCCACATCCTGTGGAAGAATTAAAAAAAAGAGAATTGTATTACTTTCTTTGATGAAAGTTTTAAAATGGAGGCTTTGCTGGTCTCTGAAAATATCTCTGATCCTAATCAGATAAATATTAAGAGCCAGCGCTCATGAAAAAATTAAAATAATAATGGCCTGGTTTAATGAAATCAAGCTTACAGGGATAAGACTTGCCCACCAGAACATATGTCAGGAAGTCATGGGTGGTTTCTTATGATTTTTCACTTATTAAAATTAACAGATGGAAAAGTAAAAGTCCCATACCTGCAACTTCCTGATATAGTTTGCTGAGCATCAAGGATGTCTAATAGAGCCCTTTCCTGTAAAATCAACTCCTAGAAGCATGGAGTTACTTTTATATATGTGGTACAAAAAAGTATTGATCATGCAAGATAAGTCGTTTGTTTTCAATTTAAGGTTATGGAATGGCAATCTGTTAACATATATGTTTTACCATCTCTTATAGCTCCACAGTGGCATCATTGAAATCAGTATTAACTGAAACTGAGGCCGCAGTGTTTGAACTTCCTCCATGGCTGGCACTCATTGAAGCTAAGAACAGTAAGTGAAATAGTTTCAAAAGTGCGGTTGAGTCCAAACCATATTGACCCTGAAAATTCATGGCTTGCAGGCCCGTTGCACTAGAATCATGTCCATCAATGCTCTTCTGCAAGTTCAGTTGGAGGGCATCTCATCTATATAGGGCCAGTGGGCACCTTTGCCACTACAGATGTATCTCAGGTGCCTGCCTGCCCCATGCTATTACAAACTCTGGCGCCTGGCCATCATTGGAGGGGAGGTCCCTGCCTCACCTCATAGAGCTCAAGCATTAGGCTTTATGTAAGGCAACAGTGCAAAACTCCTTAAAAGAAATTTTCATGTCCCTGTTCTTTCATGGCCTAGTGTGTTTCCCTTCCACCACTCACCCCCATCCCCCTCCCCACTCCCCAGCTATAGTGGAGGTCACATTTGTACTTCTGAACAACAGCTCACTTCATCTTATTCCGAATACCAGTTTCCAGCATTACACTGAGGGCAGAATTTTCTGTGGCTGCTGGCGTTGGCGTGTTTGGTGGAAGGAGTAGACAATATGGCAAGAGGGCCAAAAATTGGACAACATCGTGAAAGCAGTTTGCAATTATCTGCTCAGCCGGTCAATGGCAGGCCACGTTTCCCACGATCGGACGTAGGGAACCTCATTGTAATACACTTGCATATCATTATAAGGCCAGCCTATTGGAATCATCCCTCTTGCTGGATTGTCCACCCACGCCAGTGGGTAAACATGCCAGTGCAGAACACATCTTGACAAGTGTGACATGCAGAAGTTGAAACTTACCGCCAGGGTTTGCTCACATTGCGGACATCAGAGGAGCAGAGGATGCTGGACCCTGACAGCAACGGGACCCTGGAGGCACGTCCATCACATGCTGGGTGGATTCTTATTGACATGGCTCTGCCACAAAGCAGCTCATGGAAGGTGTAAATTCACCTTTGAGGCTCTGCTCGCAATGGATGATGGTCGAAGGGGGTGGAGAGGAAGGTCCAGCTGTGTTTGGGAGAGGAAGATCTAGGATCAACCAGGTGGGGAAGAGGTGTCAGTGTTGTCGGGGGTGGGGGGGAGGTGTTGGTGGTGGTGAGGTTGGGAGAAAGGGGGGAATGAAGGTGTCAGGAGGTGGGAGAGCGAAGGTATCGGCGGGGCGGTTGGGAGGGGGGAGCGAAGGTGTCAGGGAGAGGTTGGGGGGACGGATTACAGGGGGAGGGGGGGGTGTGACTGGGAAGAAGATGGCAGCTTGGGAGGTAGGTGTAAGGGGGGGTTGAAGGTGTAAGGGAAGGAGTCCAGCGGAGGAAGGAGTGCAGAGTGGGGAAAGAGTCCAGCGGAGGAAGGAGTTGGGAATGAGGAAGGAGTAAGGATGGAGGAAGAAGTAAGGATGTCTGAAGTAGTTGGGAAGGGGGAAGGACTAAGATGGGGCTAGGGGAAGAAGGAGGTCCGGGGTTGGGTGGGGGGTGGGGGAGCAGGAAGGAGTTCCAAGGGGTGAAGGAGTTCCAAGTGGTGAAGAAGTTCCAAGGCGGGAAGATGCTCCAAGGGGGGCTAAGGGTTCCAAGGGGGTAGGAGTCTGGAGTGGGGGTGCCCAGGTGCAAGGGAGGGCTCTGATGAGTGCATGACTGCCTCCTGGGGAAAGAACTGAGGGTGGGTGTGGTATGAGGGAATGGTGAGAATGACTGAGGGTAGAGTGAGGCGGTAGGGTTGGAGGGTGAGGGTTCAATGGTATTGGGAGCAGGGATGGCGAGAGATGTTGGTGGGGACTCTGGGGGTGGGTAGGAGGAGGTCGGGGAGGTTAATGTGGATGGTGGATGCAGTTGGAAGACTTGCAAAGCCTGTCAATGAAGCTGAAGGACACCAGTACACATTATTCAGCGAAAGTGAATATATTTCCAGGTTATGTGACCTACCAGCCACAACCCTTTTCTTTCGGTGATGTTTGGTGTTGCAACCAACTGTGATCAGAATTTCTTAAGTTTTAAACACCTTAGTCTTCGAGGTGCTGCCCTGACACCCACAGCAGGGGTGGAGACAGCCTGTGCAATGATTGGCCCTGTTGCCTCTGATGCCTTTGCCGTGGATCCTGGCTTGCTTTGGATGTCCTCAGAGGTGAGGACAGTCTCTAAGGTTCCAGAGTGGATGACCCAGGGGTGTCCAGCTGCTTCTCCTCCTCTGTTTGGGTGTCCGGGGTCCCTGACCTGACTCCATGAGGGTAAGGAGCACCTGGGGGGACGTTGAGATGCCCTGTTTCCCTCTCGTGCTGCCACTACAGGAACTCACCCATGATGGAGTGCAGGTCCGTGCACATCTCCGTGTTCTGCTGGACCAGGGTCACAATGGCGTCCGCCACCCTCCCCATGGAGACCTCCATATGCGCACACATGTGGGCACCACTTCGTCAGAGAGCAGGCGGACACACTCCTCCGACTCGCCTGCCACTCTATTGAGGGCTTCCAATAACTCTGCGAGATGTTCCCCCCTCCTTCCACTGAATCTCCACGATGAGTTGGAAGGACAAATCCAGAGGCTTGTCATTTGACTCGGACTAGCAGTCTTCCGAGTGCCGGGGAACCCGGCTGAACCTGCCTCCTCCTGCTGTGGATACGTGCCTGTGCAGTGACCATCAGATTGTGAACCCGAGTCTGCCCTAGATCTAGATCCCACCGAGGTGTGTGTCTCTGCAGTGGTGGAGAGTGTGGGTAAGCACTGTGACAGGTCTTCCAGGCTGCTTATTTCCAATTCTTCAATGGAGGAGGTGTCCTCTTGGCTGGAGATGAGGACTTGGCTGGAGCTGAGGGATGACTGGCTGAGGGTGTCGGTCCCTTGGTAGAGCTCCTTGTGAACCAAAGTAGAGATAATTAGTGCATGGCAGCAGAGTCAAAAACAGGAGAGACAGAGCACTCACAGTTGCATTGAGAGAGGGATGATGTGGTGCAGGATCCTCACAAGAGTGTTTGCCATCGACCTCACCACCGCTGCAGGCACAGCCCATGTCCTCACCAGTCAGTGGGATGCCACGTTCCTCAAAGTGTGTGAGGGACCTAATGTGGGCCACTCCACCCCCAGTCTGGGACCTCTCCCTGCTGCTGTGAACCAGCTTCTCCTGTATGGAAACAGATGGAGAGAGTGTGAGCAGGACGTGTGGCACTGCGTGGAATGTTTGGTGAGCGGAGACCTGGATGGGATGAGGATGCAAACTCAGGAGGATATGAGCCTGAGGTTGATAGGGTGCATGTGAGAGTTAGTGGTGTTGTCCCTTGAGGTGTGAGATTCCTGTGGATGTGTGATGGGTTTGTGAGTGTGTGAGTTGAGAGCGATGAGAAGAGTGACTCACCCTGGTAGAATGGATGAGACCATTCATTCTGTTGTGGCATTGGGTGGCTCTTTTGCAGGGCATTGGCACTGACCACTGCTGCCACTGCCTCCCATGCTGGATTGGTGATGCTGCTGCCCATCCTGCAGCCAGAGCTGCGGTAGAGGACATCATGGTGGGCCTCCACTGCATCCAAACCACACTCGAGTGATGCATCATTAAACTGGCGTGGGGGCGGGAGTTGGGGGGGGAGGTGGGTGAAGCCTTTTTGTCTTTTGGGGCCATGTCTTCTGTGCAGCAGCCCTGGGCTGGAAGCACTGAGAGGTGTGTGCGCGGCTGCACTTTAAATGTGGCATCCGGTGTGATGAGGTGGCGAGGTGATGGCGTGGTGGGCGAATGAGGGCTCGTCCACGGTCGAAATGACATGTTTGCTGGGAATGTATAATTAATGTGGCGGGAGTTGGACAATATGGCGTGAGAAGCCACTATTGCAGCCAGTGGGTAAAATGTCATTTTTCCCACCCACCACTGCACTTAGTGCAAACCTGGGACGATTCTGCCCTGAGTCTCTTTCGGGTTTGTGGAGTCAGAACCTCTGGTGTGAGAACCCCAAACCCATTGGCATTCTTATCCAATAAACTGTTGACAACATCTCCTGCTGTGTCAACTGCTCAAATGGTCCTTCAAGCTCACCTGAAGCCTCAGGTTTTATAATCTCACTGCCAGTTCATGGACCGTTTTAGTATACTATTATTTTGCGTGTAAAGGTTGAAACAAAGGGTACACTGTTCGATTACTTATTATGGAGTCTATATGCACAAAGACCCAGATTAGCCTACCTCTCATTTGCCTTTCAGACCTAGTCTGGCTTAAACCTGCTCCACCATTTGATGGTTTTGTGCTCTGTCACCAAGGTTGCCTTCTCTAGGTGATAGTCCAGAATAAGGTTTTTACATAGCAGAATAGAATAAAGATCAGCCCACCACGTACGCCTCGATTTCTTAAAGGATATTGTTCTCAGGTGGTTTTCCCCCAAGTGAAAGCATATCTTATTTGTATGTGAATATTATACATCTTTCAAAATCAAGCCTAAAACTATATATATATATATATATATATATATATATATGTAAGTAAGCTGACATTCTTTATCCAGGTTTATGTTTTTAAATTTAATTTTCCATTCTCTTTTTTCCTAATGTAGCTACAGAACTTCGCTTTCGGCAGAAGTGAGTATTCATTTATTGCTTAGTTTATGCATTTGGACGTCTAAAACATATAATCATAAGTTATGAATCTTTGTAATTACAAATAAATGCTATGGGATATTCCTAATGACTCACTTAATCCACCAATTAGTGATACTAGAATCAGTGAAGAAGGAAGCCATGCAGCCCATTGTGTCAGTGCTGACTTCCTACAAGAGCAACTCAGCTCGTCCCATGACCTTGCCCTTTCCCCACGGCCCTTCAATTTTTTTCTCCACAGGTGGCTTATCTCATCCCCTGTTGAATGTCATGATTGATTCTGTGTCCAGCACACTTTTAAGCAGTGCATTCTGGGTTCTAACCACCTGCTGCATTAAAAAAATGTTTTCCTTCATGTCGCCAGTGGTTCTTATGCCATATATAAAGCTGAAATTGGTGTCCTTTTGGTTCTGGACCCTTCCATCCAATGGGAACAGTTTCTCTCTATCTGTTCAGTCCCGATCCCCTCACAATTTTGAACCCTTCTGTCAAATCCCCCCTCAACCTTCTCCAAGGAGAACAACCCTAGCTATCCACATGACTGAAGTCTCTCATCCCTGGAACCATTCTCATAAATCTTTTCCACACCCATAAAAAAGCCTTCACATCCTTCCCAAAGTGCAAATGCCCAAACTGGACACAATGATCAAGCTGAGGCTGAACCAGTCTTTTATAGAGGTTCATCATTTACTGCTTTGCTTTTGTGATTTATGTCTCTATTTAAAATCCCCTGTGCCTTTTTAACCACTTTCTCCACCTGCCCTGCCACCTTTAACTATTTGCACATATACCACCAGGGGCAGAATTTTATGTTCCCTGCCCACAGGTGTGCAGGTGGGGAGGCGGTTTGGTGTGTTGGGCAGGGGGGGGGGGGGGGGCCCACGTGGTGGGGATGACCTTCCTCGGATGACCTTCCCACTGGGCTCCCACCCACCCCAACCTCTCTGCAATCTTACAGTGGGATGGGTGAGGCCTAGGCTGGCCGCACGCCCTTGCCCCATTTGAGGCCCTGAAGTGCTGAAGTGGCCAATTAATGACCACTTGAGGACCATTTTGCACCTAGCCTCAATTTTCAGACTGGGTGGGAGGAGTTCAGGGGCAGGCGGAAGGCCCAGAAAGTAACTCTGTTCAGGCCTCGCATGGGGACGGGGTTGGAGGGGTGGGGGGGTGGGGGGGCGCTCCTCCATCAAGGGCCTCTTTTCAACATTGAGTGCCCTCATCCCCACCCCCACAACAACAAGGCCTGGCCCCGGGGTGTCCTCTCCGCTTCCCGCACCAACATCCCCACCCCACACCCCACTCTGCCCACGCCTCTCAGTAGGCGCTGCTTTCACCTTCCTGGCAGAGGGCATTAGATCATTCTTTTCCTGCATTGCAGGGCAGTCCTCTTTTGTGTGCCCTGGGTGCTGACCTCTTTGGCCACCTGCTCCCAAGCTGGCGTGGTCAAGTGGGAGGACCTCCTGCTCCCATCCCGAGGAAGGAGGATCTCCTACCTCTCCTGGGTGGCCTCGAGGAAAATCAGCTTGTGGTGCTGCTGGGACTGGACAGCAGACAGCTGCTGGCCAAACTCTGAGGCGGGATTTCCCCCCTGAGTGAGGGGTGGATGTCCCTCCTCTAGTCAATTAACAGTTATCGGAGCGTTAAATGGCTGTGAGGCCATCTTCGGATGGCGGGAAGGGAGCCCCAGCTCTCCCTGTTCCTGCAGCCCCTTTAAAGTTCTATCCTTTATTTTTTATTGCCACTTCTTGTTCCTATGAAAATGTATCATTTCACACTTCTCTACATTAAATTTCATCTGCCACATATCTGCCTATTCAACCAGCCTGCCTCTGTCTTCTTGAAGGCAAACGCTGTCCTCAAGTCTTGTGTCATCCGCAAATCAACCCCAAGTCACACCCAAGTCCAAGCCATTAATATACATCAAGAAAAGCAGTGGTCCAAGTGCTAATCCCTGGAGACCCTTGCTGTCTGCCCTACTCCAGTCCACCACTACTTCCTGTTGCCTGTTACTCAACTAACTTCATATCCATGCTGCTACTTCCCCTTTTATTCCATGGGCTTCAACTTTGGTGTCAAGTCTATTATGTGACATTTTAATCAAACTAAATTGTATAGGCTAGGAAAATCCAAGGCCGGAATTTTCTGGCTCCGTTGGTGTCGGAAGCTATGGCCGGCAAGAATTGGGACAATTCGGCGTGAGGGGGAGAAATTGGTTTCCCGCCGGCGTGGAAGCAGAGCGGAATCATCCACCATGGAATCGTCCACCATGGCACAACAAGAATCCTGCAGGAGGCCGGCGTAAACCTGATTTGCATCCCGGTAATGGGATGCAAAGTAAGGCCCAACCGGAATTGTCCCCCCATGCCTGATTTTCCGTTATGCCGGCGGGAAAACACGCTGGCCCAAAACATGACTGGACAAGCATGACACGCAGAAGTCGGGACTTACCCTCAGGGTCTTGCTCAGATTGTGGACATCCGAGGAGCAGAAGATGCCGGAGCCCTGCAGCTACCGAACCCTGGAGGAACACGTGCATCGCATACTCAGTAGATCCTCATGGACATGGCTCTGCTGCGAAGCAGCTCACAGAAGGTGGGAGGTCTCCGTTGATACTTCAGGTCCGCTTCAGACCTTCATTGTCTTGGCCATGGCTACGGATAATCAGCGAGGTGCGGGGGGGGTGGCAGGGTGGGGAGGAATATCTAGGTGTGACTGGGAAAGGGCGGTGTATCAGTGTTGTGGGGGAATGGGGATGAGGTTGAGAGGGGCGGGACGAAGGTGTTAGCGGGCGTGAGGTTGGGAGCGGGAGGAGGGACTACAGGAGGATGTAACGGGGGGAGGAGGTGGAAAGTTGGGAGGTAGGTATTGGGTGGGAAGGTGTAAGGGAGGGGGTTTGGAGGGTGGAGGGAGCTCAGGGATGGGGAAGGTGCCTGGTGGGAGTGGGGGAGAGGAAGGTGTCTGGGTGGAGGAAGGGAGTTCGGAGGGGGGAAGGTTTCCATGAGGAGGAGAGAGTTCGGAGGGTGGAAGATGTCTGAGGGTAGAAGGGAGTGGGAGTGGAGGAGGGAGTAAGGGGGAAGTGATGCCCAGATGAATGTACAAGGGAGGGGTCTGTAGAGTCAATGATTGCCTCCTGGGGAGTGAACTGAGGGTGGGCATGGTAGGAGGGAATGTTGAGTGTGACATGAGGCAAAGAGAGCAGGTAGGGTAGGAGGGTAAGGGTGCAACGGTAGCAGTTGCAGGGATGGTGAGGGCAGTTGGTGGGGACCTGGAGGCAGACACAGGCCCTGGGGGTGGGAAGGAGGAGGTCAGGGAGGTCAATGGGGATGGGGTTCTCAGGAAGGTAGGGAAGGTGCACATTCACCTGGACATCCTGGAAAGACAAGGTTCTAGTTGGTAAGTGACAGTGGGGAGGTGGAATGTGATGCCAGGGGGAGTTGACAGTGATAGGGAAAGGACATGGATGATTTGGGGTGGGTGGGGGGGTGTGGGGGGGCGTGCGGGGGTGGGGGCTGATGTGGGGGAAAGGACGGGGGAGCTGACCGTATACTTGACCATGACCATGGCTGTCAAAATCAAAATTGAGCTGAGCCTCGTATTGGACGGGCACAGGTGCTGCATGGGAGTATGATCAGTGGGTGGGCGGAGATGCAGGTCAGCTCAGATGGACAACTGAAAGAGAACCCCAGCAGGCAGCATTGAAAATGTTCCGGACAGTAAGATGAGTGAGATGGGTGAAGGCCCCGCTTGTGTGGGAGAACGTTTGCACAAGGCTCCGTAAGGCCCTGCCACATACACACTCCTCCCTCCAGAATCACTTGTGGTCCAGCTGCATGCAGCTAAACTGCTAGTGGGGGTAGATGCAGTGGGAGGACTCGTGAAGCCTGTCAATTAAGCTGAAAGACAACATTACACACTGTTCAGTGAAAGTGGATATATTTTCAGATTATAAAGAGACAAAATGTGTTCGCCCGTGCAACCACTTGTGATCAGAATTTCTTAACTTTCAAGTCTACCACTTCTTCTAGGTGCTGCCCTGACATCCACGATAGGGGTGGAGACAGCCTGTGCTATGGTTGGCCCTATTGCCTCTGATGCCTTCAGCATGTGTCCTCTGGAGTGTCAGGGCCTTGTGGGTCCCAGCTTGCTTTGGCTGTCCTCCTGTGGGCCAGTTGGTCCCTCTGTGATGACAGAGGATGAGGTTGAGGGGGGTAGTCACAGGCAAAGGGGACCCAGTGGGGAGTTGTGGAGTGGACAGCCTCTGAGGTTCCTGAGCAGATGTGCAGCTGTTGCTCCTCCTCCCTTCAGGTGCCCAAGGGCCCAGCCTGACTTATTGAGGGGAAGGAGCACCTGGAGGGATGTTGAGGTGCCCTGTTTCACACTCACGTTGTCACTGCAGGGACTCCCCCTGACTACCACTATGGAATGTAGGTCTCTACATATCTCCATGTTCTGCTGGATTAGAGTCCCCGTGGTGTCCACCAACCTTCCCATGGAGACCTCCATACGCGCACATGTGGGCACCACTTCATCAGAGAGCAGGCGGATGCACTCCTCTGATTCCCTTGCCACTGTTTTGAGGGCTTCCATCAGCTCTGCATGATATTCCCTCACCTTCTGCTGAATCTCCACGATGAGCTGAAAGGCTAAATCCATAGGCTCATCATCTGACGTGGACCTCACAGATGCCTGATTCCCAGCAGAACTCCGAGTGCCAGGGAGCTTGGCTGAACCTGCCTCCTCCTCCTGTGGACATGTGTCCATGCGGTGACCACCAGATTGTGGATCCGAGTCTGCTCTAAATCTAGATCCCACCACGTGTGTGTCTCTGTGCTGGTGGAGGGTGTGGGTAAGCACTGTGTTGGGTCTTCCAGGCTGCTTATTTCCAACTCTTCAATGGAGGAGGTGTCCTCTTGGCTGGAGGTGAGGATGTGGATGGAGCTGAGGGGCTGACTGGCTGAGGGTGTCAATCACTGGGCAGAGCTCCCTATGAACCAAAGCAGAGATAACTAGTGCATGGCAGCAGAATAAAAGCAGGAGAGAGAGCACCCACAGTTGCGTTGAGAGAGGGATGATGTGATGCAGGATCCTCACATGGGTGTTCGCCATCAACTTTACCATCACCACAGGCGCGATCCACATCCTCAACAATCAGCGCGATGGCACGCTCCTCAAAGTAGTGAGTGACCTAATGTGGGCCACTCCACCCCTGGTCTGGGACCTATCCTTGCTGTTGTGAGCCTGCTTCTCATACATGAAAACAGATGGAGAGAGTGTGCGCAGAACACATGGCACTGCGTAGAATGTTTGTGTGGTGAGTGGAGACATGGGTGGGGTGAGGACGCGAACTCCAGAAGATATGAGCCTGATGAAAATGTGAGGGTGTGTGTGAGAGTTAGTGGTGTTGTCCCTTGAGGTGTGTGATGGGTTGGGGAATGTGTGAGTTGAGAGTGATGAGGTGGTTGACTTACCCTGGCGGAACGGATGAGAACATTCATCCTCTTCCTGCACTGGATCCTCTGTTCTCCGGTGGCACTGACTGCTGCTGTCATTGCCCCCCAGGCCGGATTGGTGTCTCTGGTGGACCCCCTGAGGCCAAGGTGGGGGTAAAGGACTTCGCGGTGGCCTTCCACTGTGTCCAACAGGTGCCCCACAGAGGTATCGCTAAACTTGGGGGCTGCTGTCTTCTTTGCTTTCAAGGCCATCTGTCGCTTGGAGCAGTCCTGATCTGGAGACGTGAAGTAGGCTGCACTCTGGTGCGATATAAATATGGCGTCTGGAGTGAGGAGGCACTGAGGTCATGGCTAAGCGGGCAAATCTGAGCCTGCCCACCAGCAATCTGGAGTGTTTCCTGTGAATGCATTATTTATAAAGCGGGACTCACTGAGTTTGGGACGATATGGCATGAAACCCGCCAATGCAGCCGGTTGGTAAAACATCCTTTTTCACGCCCACTACTGCACTTAGTGTAAATTTGGGATGATTCCGCCCGTAGATTTGTTGTTTGGAAGAACGGGTCACTTAACAAGAGGTTTTATAAAGCTGTTACCGTGGAAACAACTCCCAAATTAAGTCACTTCCCTTAACTGAGGAAGAGAGTGCAGGAAAGTGGAGTGAGGTGCAAGCAAGTGTTCCTATTTTTGATATACTGAATTTGCTTTTTGTTTAGATTAAGAGAGAGCAAGGATACGATTCAAACTTTGAAAGCAACGTTTGCAAATTTGCAGAAAACCATGGCCAAACTAACTCAGAGAAGATTATTATTGAAGAAGGAGTAAGTACAGTGCAGATAACCTCAAACTGCAGTCCTACATAACTTGTAAACATGATACCCCATGTTGGCCAAATTTAGAATAAAGCTCCCACTACACTGTTCAAGCTGTCAGCCTGAACCCCAAATCCTGGCTGGATTCAAACCCAGGCTTCAAAGGTAAATGAACCTACTCACTACCTCATCACAGTACTTATATGACCAAAAACTGTTGTCTTGAAGAAATATAACAGTATTAGCTTTCCAGCAGGTTTCCAGCTTGTCCAAGACTATGTGTATTCCCTAACTCCCAGAATTTGGTGAGGGTTTTAGTTCTCAAACAGAAAATGAACATAACATCAAGAAACTGTAAAAAAAAATAACATATTAATGTGAAGAATAGAAAATACACTTCATACTATTAACTACAGTGATAGGTGTGGCTCAGTAGCAACACTGTTGCCTCTGAGTCAGAACATTCCTGGTTCATGTCCCACTCCAGAAACCTGAACCCAAAACCTTGTCTAACACTCTAGTGTAGTACCAAGGGAGTGCTGCATTATGCAAGGTGCCCTCCCTCAGGTGAAAACTGAGGCTCTGTTTTCCCTTTTAGGTGGGCATTAAAGGTCCCAAGGCACTGTTTCAAAGAAAAGCGGAGGAGACCTCCACAGTACTCTGGCCAATATTTCTCCCTCAATCCACAAAAACAGATTGTATGGCCATTGTCATGTGGCTGTTTGGGGGAGCTTGCTGTGTGCAAATTAGCTGTGCATTTCCTGCGGTACAAAAATAACCACAATTCAACAACTAGGTAAGGGCTGTAGCGCTCTTTGAGATGCCTTGAAGTGGAAGGTACTATATCAATATAAGTCTTTTTCCTTTTTATTCATGCTCAGCTGATTTCAAAGTGGGCAACTATCATCATTCTACAGTGTAGATTTGCATCAAAATACTGCTGTAAAATTATAATTCTCAACTTTTCTAAATACAGCATTACTTGTATCTAAGAACAGCTGTAACTGCCAGACCAGCCCTCAGATATTGGCATAGAAGTTCTCATCCCATCCTGCGAATTTTCCAGTAAATCTGAGGGTTGGAAATATGCTCCGTCTGCACTCTACTGCGCCCTTGCATTTTCTAAAATGTGCATTTGCTGTCTGAAAAAGCACCTGTGCACACTAATGAGATTAAAATGCGAGAAACACAGTCCCGGCTGTATTTTCTGCCATTTACCCTGATTAAGCACTGGGTGCAAAAGCTGAATGGTCCAATATTCAAAGATCAGTGGAGGGACAAAAAACGTGATGCTGGCACTGATGGCTTGTGTTATGGCTCTCCTGGCATTATCAGGCTCATGTCCCACAAGTCAATAGGAGATTTTTGACATTTTTATAGTCAGCTGTTATGCTGCTAGCACTCCTGCTCTGTGAAAGATGCCTACGGCCTACTACTTCTGATGTCTCTTCCAATTCTGGTCTGACCTGACAGAGGCTGGGAAAACCACCTCTTGAATGCAGATAACCCTGGAGCTGGAAAAATGGCTAAAGTAAGGGACCTCACTGGGGCAGCCAGTGTGCAGCCCTGACAGGTATGACCCATCAATCCAAAAGCTTGCATATTTTTGTAGAAATTAGAAGTTTCAGTACAAATAAAGGAAACTTGAAATGTATAACTACTATTAGAAAGAAAGACTTGTATTTATATGGTGCTTTTAGCAACCACTTCAGCGCTTTACAGCCAATGAAGTACTTTAGAAGTATTGTCACTGTTGTAATGTAGGAAACTCAGCAGCCAGTCTGCACTCAGCAAACTCCCACAAGCAGCAACGTGATAATGACCAGATCATCTGTTTTTGTGATGATGATTGTAAATATTTCCCCCTGACTTTCAGCAGCAAGAAGACCGTGATCATGGGACAAGGTGTTGCATCTCCACCCTTGATCACACTAAATAACACCCCCGCTGGAAGTTAGTGAATTCTGCTACCTCGGGTCCATGGTAACAGACAATCTGCTTCTTGATGCAGAACTTGATGCACACGTATGGAAAGCAGCCCACTCACAAAACGTGCATGGAATAACATCAGACTGACCCTGAGGAGCAAATTGTTTGTCTATAAAGCCTGTGTTCTCAGCACCTTGTTGTACGGCTGTGAAACTTGGGTGACTTATAGCTATCAAGAAAAGAAACTCGACAAATTCCATTTTTGTTGTCTGCGCTGTATTATGGGTATATCCTGGCAGGACAAAATCAGGAATGCGGCAGTCCTCCCAAAGGCAGAGCTCTGAGCTTGTTGGCACTCATTAAACAGAGGCATATTTGTTGTATTAGGCATGTTCGCAGGGTGGAAGACGGTCACATACCCAAGGACTTTCCGTATGGTGAGGTAGCTGGAGCTAGCTGACCAGTGGGATGCCCAAAGCTCCACTCAAGGCTGCTTGCAAGCATAATATGAAGGACCTAAACATTGATTATCACACCTGGGAGTCACTAGCCAATGACAGAGGAAAATTGTGACGCCTCGTTGGGTTGGCATGCACCACCACAATGACCAGTGGCTACGATGGCATGGCAACAGAAACTGACAATAAAAACAACAACCCAAAATGACACCTGGAAGCTTCATGTTTGGCACTTGTGGCAGAACCTGCCTCTCAAGGATTGACCTCTTCAGCCATCAGCAAATGTACGCCATATGAAGACACCCCAATCTGAAAAGGTTTGTTTGCTGCGTGTCCATCTTTAATAGATGGAAGGATGCCGATGACAATTGAGGGATAATCATTGGCCAGAACACCAGGGGTAACTCCTCGGTGCTTCTTTGAAACAGTGCAATGGGATCTTTTACATCCACCCAAACAGGCAGATGGGCTCTTGGTTTAATGTCCCCTCTGAAAGATAGCACCTCTGACAGTGCTGTATTCCCTCAGTACTGAGCTGGAGTGTCAGCCTTGATTTTTGTGCGCAAGCCCTGGAGAGGGACCCTAATTGGCAAATGCATTTGCAGGCAGCCCCCTACCAATTTTGGGAGGAATGCTGTGTGCCTATTTGCATCCATTTGCAAATCACATTAGGAGGGCTTTGGGCATCCAAGGATTAGCTACTGTTTTCAGCAGTCAGACATTTTGTAAACAGGCCAGATGAAAAACCAAGCCCTCGCAGAAAATTAGTCAATTCATATTCATTTCAGCCAGCAGATACAAATAAAAATCCTTTCCATCCCATAGGGAAAAACACTTTGTGATATGGTCTTGCCAGATTTTCACCCTCAATGCTGTTTATTGTTTTAGCATCATCTTCATTGAAGAGCTCATGATTGACCTAAATTTCTTCAATTTTAAACAGAAATCGTACTATCAGAATGGGTGCCATTCTACAGCTCCTTGATGTTAGCCCTGAATTAGACTTTGGAACAATGATTAATTCAATAGATCATGACACAAAGGTTTTAGAACCACCCAAGCATCCACCCCTTTGGTGAGCTCTCTTCTCATATGGATTGTTAATCGTTACTGAGGAACTCTTCTGAAAATAGCTTCTTATGCAGATTGTTAAAAAAATTTTGGAAGTTAGAGCAATGATTTTTTAAATCAATAAATAAGTAGCAACTGAGTAATTGACTTGCATCATGAACCAGGATTTTTTGTTTTGTTTAAAAAAATCTCCTAATTTTGGGCTGTTTTCAGGTGTTCTGCAATTTAAGTGGACAGTGGACTTTCTCTGAAACCCAACTCTGAGAAATGGTCAGCATGATTTCTCATCCACATTCCCCTGTGGTCCCGATCCTTCCATCAAAGTGTGCCTCCTGCAGGGAGATGTAAAGTGCCTGCCAGAAATGCCTTGGTGTTTCTGCCCACTTACCACCCCACAAATCACCACCACTCTGAAGGTGGCGGTGCTTAGTCTGTATTGGCCGTCAGTGGGTGTCACTTTCAGGCTGTAGTTTGGCATACTCAAAAGGTAGTTTACAAAATTTGCTGAAAATTTAAAGGGATAGCTCCATGACAAAATAATAGATTTCCCTCTGAAGGTCCAATAGTTCCTGTGTTTTGAGAAGCAGGATAGCGAGGATGTGCAAAAGGAAAGGATGGAAGCCAGGAGAGTACAGCTGTTTTCAGGCGAACAACCTATGACTCATGGGTTGCAAGACCTTGCAAGATCTACTGACCATTGGAGGATCTATGTGGATTTTTCTTAAGGGTAGGGTCTGAGAAATCCCCCCGACACAGTTAGAAAAATATGTCAGTTGTTAGGACCTGGCTTGCAGCCTCTTCCATAAGGATACTGCCTTGTTTGCAGCTCTGAAGGTAACAAGAGCACTTAACTTCTCTGTTTTTTATGCATTGGGATGCTTCATTAGTTATACCTGTATGGAATCCCCAACTATCAAAGTGCGCTCTTTCGCGCAAGTGCACAAAAGAGCGCACTGCTCCCTGAGACCAAATGCTGTCTCAGGGAGATTACTGACAGGTAAAAAAACTCCAAAAATAGAAAAATATTAAAATTATTAACATGTCCCCCTCATGTGACAATGTCACACAAGATGGGACATTTTAATAAGAAACACATAAACTTTATGAAACTTTTTAAAAACGGACATGGAACCTCATCCTGCCAGTGGATGGAGTTTCATGTATAATCTGGAACCGGCTGGGGCTCCTGGCCTGCCCGCCAGCCTTAAGGTTGGACAGGCAGGTCTTTAACAATCTTAATGAGCCTGTCAATGGCCTCAATTGGCCATTGACAGGTCGGCGGATGGACAGCTGATTTTGCTGTCCGCCTGCCTTCCTGAAAATTTCACGGGACCGGGATGACGTCGGGGGTTCCTCCCGACAGCATCCTGCGTCATTTTCCCGTCGGCGAATGGGCCCCTCCCCCAAATCACCGATGGGAAAATTCTGGCCATAATTACCATGTTATAGGTAGGCCATGGGCTGTATTGATACCAACGCATTCTCACTGACATGATGAAGCAGTAACATACATGTCCACTCCTTGCAGACCACAGGTGCAAGGTCTGGGCTCAGTTGGGCTAATTATAAGCATGAGATAAGATCAAATTGTCCCAATTAATCGCTGAGAACTCTCTGGCTGTTAATCAGATCCTTTTGTAAGATTTTGGCATCAGTGGACCCAAAGGAGATTAATTTTAAGAAGATTATCTTTTGTGAATTAGAAGATATGACTGGGCAATGGCAGGAGGCCTAAAGCCTGTATGTGCAAACAACAAAAATTCACAGTTCTGTAAGTGCTCCATCCTTGTACCAACATGAACATGAAAACTTGATCCCAATCTCTGTTTTCTACAATCTCTCTGGTGTAGTTACCCAGAAGTTATGGAACTTTCTCCTGATATCTACTGTATGGCTGCTGGTGGTCAATTCTCCTCCCATATCTGCTCTTTGTCTCTGGGTGTATGCTCTTTTGCAAAGAACACAAAGGTTTGGACGTGAGGCAGCCCAATTCTCACTGGCTGCAAAATACACTTCTGCTGGTGCTGCTGCTACGAAAGCCCAGAAAGTAAAAAATGATGACCGAACCGCTTCCAACCATTTTCACTTTGCTATGGTACAAGCGTGGGTGTGCCATGCCTGCGCTAGGAGCGTGCTGAGTGGACAGATCATGACATAATTCAGGGTCTAACACTGATTTCATACCCAACCTGCCATCTTGGACTTTGCAGGTCTTTGTAGTATAAGGGGTTACTAGCTATTATGCTAATAGCTAATATACATAACCAGTGATGTCAGATTGCATGTCACTGGAACTCAGGGAGAGAGGCTTCTGGGCTTCTGGAGGGATCCTCATGCTTATCTATCCCTGTATATAGCTGTAAATAGTTAATAAATGTTTGCAAGTTCCTGGATGTTGTGTTTCCAGTAGCAACTGTTACACACACCCTGCGACCATTTATGGCGATACTTCTATCTTATTAATACCCTCTCTTACACACTCTGCTGCATGAGGGATCAACCTCCAGCTTCCCCAGACAAATACTCGAAACGTTAACTGTGTTCCTCTCCGCAGATTCTGCCAGACCTGCCGAATTTTTCCAGGTATTTTTATTTTTGTTTTGGATTTTCAGCATCTGCATTTTTTTGTTTTTATCTATTTAGAGGGACCTGCATGGGACTTTCAGGTCAGATGCTTTAGACTTGCATTTATTGTTGCAGTGTGTGTGGAAGTATTGTGTCCTCTTGTTGAAGGAACACTTAAAAGATTTGGAGTCAGTAGGGAGCGGTGAACTCCAAGGAGTTCAGAGGACTTTGAAGACTGGCAGCAAGCCTGTTATCACGGCTGGGGGTATAGCTGCAATCCCTCTTGTGCTCCAGCATAGCATGACTTGGAAATTGAGCACAGCAGAGGAAGCTGTGCGCAGAGAGAGGAGAAGGAATGCTCTCATTAGGAAGCTGTACCTACCTATAGTATTCAGGGAGTACTTCCCCTAACACCATCTGAGTTAGGAAAAATTATCTGAGGCAGCTGTGATTCAAAAAGGAGGTAGTGAACTGTACTACCCCCTCCATGCAGATCTGCAGTGACAGGGCAGGCTACTGACCATGAAGATTTCCATGGCCCTGAATCTCCATGGCGCATTATGGCAGATGGAGTATACTATGGAAAAGTACAAGGTTACTTACTTTGGTCTTGAGAAAAGAAAAACCAGATATTTTTTATAAGGTGTGATCCTGGTTGCCGTTAATGTTCAGAGCAACTTGAGTGTACTCGTACAAGGAACACAGAAAGTTAGCATGTAGGTACAGCAAGCAATTAGGAAGGGAAATAGCATTTAGACCTCAATTGCAAGGGGATTGGAGTACGAGAATGAAGAAGTCTTGCTACAATTGTACAGGGACCACACCTGTAGTACTGTGCCCAGTCTTGGTCTCCATAATTAAGGAAGGATATATTTGCATTGGAGGCTATACAGCAAAAGTTCACTAGATTGGGATGAGAGGGTTGTCCAACTATAAGAGATTGAGTAAATTAGTCTGTATTCTCTAGAGTTTAGAAGAATGAGAGGTGATCAGATTGAAGCATACAAGATTCTGAAAGAACTTAACAGGGTAGACACTGAGAGGTTGTTTCCCCTGGCTGGGGACTCAAGAACATGGGAGCACAACCTCAGAATAAGGGGTTGATCATTTAGGACAGAGATGAGCAAAAAATTCTTCACTCAAAGGATTGTGAATGCTTGGAATTTTTTACCCCAGAGAGTTGTGGAAGCTCCATTGTTGCATGTATTTAAGGCTGTGATAGACATTTTTTTGGACTCTCAGGGAAGCCAGAAATATGGAGACCAGGTGGGAAAGTGGAGTTGAAGCCAAAGATCGACCATGATCGTATTGAATGGTGAAGCAGGCTTGACAGGTCATATGGTCTACTCTTGCTCCTATTTCTTATGTTCTTATTTCTACCCCAGTGGATTCCTCCAGGAGAGAGAAAATAACATTGCCAACATAGCACCATTCACTGTGCATGACTCATCAGGGAGAAAAATAGATGCCCCACATCCCTTGCTAACCATAGAGAAACAGGAGGAGCGAGCTTGTGGCTTTCAGGCTGGTGGAATACCCAATGGTGCGGGGGGTGTGGCGGGCAGCGTTTGCACATTATATTGCAACTGCAAGGCTACCAGTCCCTTTAACATGGATTTGGTTTGCAACCATGCGCAGAACACTGTGTCAATTAATTCCTACTATCTTGGCACAATGCTTTTATCCCACCCCTGTCAGCTTTACCCCCTTATTTGAGCCAACACAAAATACTAAAGACTAGTTGCTCGGTGACGAGAGCTACTTGCTCAACATGTGGCTCATTACTCTCCTCTGCCACCCAGCCAAGTGTGGCAGTACAGGTAGAAGAGCCATGTTGTCCCTAGGAACGTCATGAAGCATTTCGTGAGCATTCTGGATCAGTGTTCCCATTGTCTGGACCACTCGGGGTGAACTCTCCAATACTCTCCAGAGCATGTTTCCAAATTTGTGATGGTCTGCTGCATCCCCTTCAACCTTGCTGTCATGAGGGTGCAGCCCTTTGATGTAATATGCCTTTAAGGGATAGCAGTATGCCATCACTAGAAGGGATGTGTGTCATGTGATCAAGCCTCAGTTTCACTTTAGCCTGTGAGCAGAACACAACACACAGCCCTGCTGCTGATGTGTTCGAGCTTTCTATTCATGCATATAGATGTTTTCATGTGCCCAGTTTAAATATATGAACCCACAACGTGTTTACACAATCCCTTATGAGCGATTGGAGCCCTTGTTTCAATATAAATGCATGAGACCCTTGACACCAGGTGTTCAGCTGGACGTCAGGAGGAAGAGGAAGGGAAGAGGGAAAAGGAGGAGGAAGGGAGAAGGCATCTAGAATGTCTGCATTCCTTATAGGCTACCTGTGAGTGGTTAATTGGCCTCCAGTTCTCCTAAAATCTCATCCCCACAGCACTACTGCTTCATAATTCCCCTCTTTTCCATCCCTCTGCTGTGGATCATCACAAGGTCCTCTTGACCAAAAATATGAAATAAAAGGCACCACAGAAACACTTTTCCATAAAATATTATCCAACAACAATTTCAATAATACATACAGTACTCTATCTATCACCCTTGTGCACTCCCTTACTGCCTGTTCTGTGGGTTTCTTTGCCTGGCCTAGTGCTCCTTCCTGTACTACTGCTGTGGCTACAGCATAGCTAGTGGGAAGCTGCTGACGTTCAGTTGGGATGGCCGTAGACTGCCCTCAAGCAGCTCTGGACCTTGAGGGCCTGGTTTTGGACTGCATCACCTTGGCATGTGTGGCAGCAGTTCTAAGCTGGCTGGGTGACAAGCAAAGCAGCTTTTGTGGAATGG
This sequence comes from Carcharodon carcharias, assembly GCF_017639515.1. Taxonomy (NCBI): domain Eukaryota; kingdom Metazoa; phylum Chordata; class Chondrichthyes; order Lamniformes; family Lamnidae; genus Carcharodon; species Carcharodon carcharias. Next base: position 202,805,077 of record NC_054469.1, read on the forward strand.
CAGCAGTGGGAGCATGACTACTTTCATCCTGAGAGAGAACAACAAGTTTGTGCACTATGGAGCCACTGCCACTTGCTTAGTGAAATGCTTCAGCACTCCTAGTAATGTGTTGGAGCCACAAATTGCTGGGCTACTGTGAGAACCTTCATGCCACTTTGAGCACTGGTATCTGCAGCCATGATGGCACCAGTCTGAACCTGTTAGTCTTGCATAGCAAAAACCAAAGATCTCACGACCTCATTCTGAACTTCCACTGCAGCAATCTGACTAATCGAATTTTCAGCCTATTGCCTTTTCACTGCATTTAGTTTTATTGCAGACATTCTCTTGGGAATATTCTATCAGGGACAAGCAATACATAATCACTTCCTGCCAAACTTTGCAAGAAGCATGATATGAGACAGTGGAAGGGTAAGGGAGAAGGTATATCATGAGCGAGATGGTGGCTTTCCCTTGTGCCTACTGCTTTTACACAATTATGGTTCTGAATAGCATGGAGGTCAATCATACTTCCAGCAATAATTCAGCATGTGCATGGGCACTCATGCCTTTACTTATCTTACTCTTTAAAATATTTCTAGCACTGAATAAGTGACCATGGGATCAGAGAGTTGGCACTGACAGTCATTGTCACCTCCTTCCCCAACTCTCAGCTGCCTTCATATCCATTTATATGGGGCTTGGGAATTAAAGAGCTTTTCCTTTCTTGCCTTTAAATGTCCGAGCATCATTTCCATTGCAGCTTCTAAGAACCTTGATCTTTACTTTGGCATTGGACAGTCCCAGATTATGCTCCTCCTTCTCCCATTGCATTCAAGCGCAGGTCCATATTTTCTTCTCTGACTTTCTTTCTCCCTCTCTCTTCACCTCTATATCCCCTGGGTCACCTGCTATGCTTCTGACTATTTAACTTGCTGCAGCCTTCATCTTAACAGTGGAGACACAATCAGGAGTAACATTTCACTAAATGAGAACCTCTTCCCCATCAGCGAAATGTGGTGATGAGTTTGTGGGGTTGATGCACATGATGCTAAGGTCTGACAAACTGAGAAGAGATTACAGAGATATGGTGGTTTACAGCAGAGCCATTCCCTATGTAGTCAACCTTGCTACCATGCACTATCTAGAGGTCTGTCCTATGCTGCAGCATCAGTTTTTTTTTCCCCAGCAGATAATAAACTTACCATTACTCCATTTATTATCAAATCAAACTTTTGTTTGGACAATTCTGACTTTAAATTCAGTTTAGTTTTCTTAGTAGCAAGAGTTCAAATACAAGATACATTGATACATAGACAAACGGATCTCCATCTGTGTTTTTGCAGGTTTGCCATACTATTGAATGAATCTTTAGAATTTGGCATCCCAGAAGAAACCAATCCCCTCTTACAGAAACTTGCATTTTTTCACCAATTCACTGCAAGTTGCGTACCTTCTGCTGAGGTAAGTACTAAGCTATAATGTGAATAAATAGTGGCAACAACCTTAAATGAATGCATATAACCTTCTTTTGGGAACCATATAATGTGTTATAGAAAAATGCAACCTTACTGCGCAATGAGGTCCATTTTCAGTTTTAATAATTTTGATGAGAAAGATGTTTTTCTGAAATTTAGCAAATGTTGAAACAGGAAAAAATATGTTGTACGTTCCATACAAGGGTCCTATATAAATAGTCCCTATAGCAAATCCCATATTAAGGTGTCTACACTTGCACTTCATAGGTTATTCCTTGCCTGTCATGTCTCCCTGCCATGCCAGAACCTGGAGTTGTGTTATCTTTCCCCCACAAATCGCTCAAAATTCTTTCTTCACTGCCATTTCTTCTAAGCAAACACCCAATGTCCAAAATAGGGTGATTTTAAATTGCATGATTACATTAAACCATTAAATTATTAACTCCACTGCTGAAGGTGGGCGAAGGCGATGTTTTTGCCCATTAATCTGTTTGTCTGCAAATAATAAATCTCAAAAGCTAATGGAAAGATTTCATTGAAACTTGGTACAATGATAAGGTAAGGCGCAGGGAAGAGCTCACTAGTTTGTGGCAAAGCTGTGGATTCAGATCCTGGAATTTTCTAAAGGGTCCATCTGTTAACATTAGGAGATGGGGCAAATTGACTTTTTCTTTCAGAATGCTGTGGTTTGTTTTATTTAGCATATTATTGATTGTTTAAGAATGTTGTGGATTGTCTCAGCTGCTGTGGTAGTATTTGTCACAGCTGTCAAAGTGTGACCAGAGTTTTCAGAGCAGGTTGTTGAATGTGAATTGGCCTGAAGTCCCCTCATTGAAATGGAAGCTCTTAATAAAAAAGTTTATTTTCTCAGCTTTGTAGTTACAGAGCATCAACCAGAAAGGGAAAAGGAAAAACTGTGTAATTATAATAATGTGGAATTAACACAGCATGGAGGAGATATGCACTTTGGAGTGCCCTCTCCACTTGATTTTTTCTGTTTTTAGTGCCTTCATTGTATTAATTCAAAATCTCAACCTCCCCCAAAAGTCTAGATCGTAATTCATATCTTGGCCTGGATCTAATTTCCTGAGGTGTACCAGTACCAGCCTATGAAGTATTTTATTTTATCAATCTTTGCCAGGGTTTTTTTCGAAGTTATTCAATGAAAAGCTGAAAGATCAAGTTAAAAAGCTCTCCTTAAGTAAATTTTATCGTAAGGTTTTTCTTTGAACAGAGAAGCACTGTGTACTTATGTTTGAATTTCTGTTTGAGGGACAGAAAGAATGATAGTGCTGTTCACATATTTGTCATTTTGTGGTCTGTTTATTTCAGAAAGTGTATTAAGCTTAGAGTATTTTTCAACACAGCAATTTTAATTCCTTTTCAGCAAAGAGTTGAATTTTGAAGCAGATTATGTGTTTCAGCTGTGTTTTGTTGATTGTTTAAAAAATGGGAACATTTTAGCTGCTAACATACAGAGAGATGGACAGCCTTTCCTCATTCTAATTTGATTTTAAAATTGAATTCTGAAAGCAAATATGGGAGAGAATTTTAACACAGATAAGTGGTTGGGATTGGTTGCAGGGAATTAAATGGGCAAAAAATTAAAGTGTGTCGGGAAACTAGCCCAACCCACTGCCTCCTGGGTTTAACTGGACTGGGGTCAGCCAGCTAAGCTGCTCCCAGGAGGGAGATTTGGCATTTTAAATATGTTAATGAGGATGGATGCCTCGAGTTTAAACTGCTCTGCTGGTTTAACTGTGGCGTGTTGGGTTTCCTGGGCCTAGACAAATGCAGCAAGGTGAGAATGGCCTTGGGAAGAAGTTAAATGACTACACAGCACTCCTTATGGGCCAGGAAGAGCAGGAGCTTCTTCCAGGCCTGTAAGCTCCCCCAGGATCAGATGTTGCCCACTTCCCGCTACAAACTGACCCTTCCTCAGGATTGGACACCCTTGAGGTTGATCAGTGGGATGAGGGGTTGAACACCCCCCATCCCCCCCCACCACCCAGGGTGAAATTTAATGCCTTCCCCGGAGGTGGGTTTGACTCAGAGGTACTTAATGGGATGGGAAGGTGGTGGTTGGGGTCTCCGCTACCTTGCCACCTCTGCCCTGATTAAGTCTGGGTAGGGAAGGCTCATGGACAGTCTTTCTGCTTCACTACCAGTTGAAGTCCTTAAATGGGCAATTAATGCTCACTTAAGGGCAGCGTCCCTCACTGCAGGTATTGGCCTAGTGGTGGGCAGGGGATTTGACATGCAGGAAGCCTGAAAAGCAAGCCCTACTGGTGTTGCCTGTGGGTTTCTGGGAGGAGACTCCTTCATTGTCAGGCATTCAGTGCATGATCAAGGGACGTGTCATCAGGAAAGAGGTGTGCCCGCCCCTTTCCATGCTGCTGGCACCGCCACCCCATGTCCCAACCATGCAGCACCGCACCGCCCCCCCCCCCCCCCCCTGCCACCATCACTCACTTGCCATCCTGGGCTTTGGCAGGGTGCATTACAGGTAGCAGCCACTGCCTCCCCGGTGGCACTGTTGAGCAATGCACATCTGATGGCCTCTGGTTGGAGAATTGTGTGGAACATAAATACCAACATAGATTAGGTGGGCCAAATGGCCTGTTGCTGTGCTGTAGATTCCATGTAAAGCTGCCAGCAGGAAATGCAAACACTATTATAAAAACAAAAAAACTGCGGATGCTGGAAACGTTTCGACTCGAAACGTCAACTCTTTTCTTCTTCGCCGATGCTGCCAGACCTGCTGAGTTTTTCCAGGTAATTCAGTTTTTGTAATGCAAACACTATATCACATTTCACATCTTCAGGCCATCACAGCCAAGGAATTAATGTTCAGTAGACATTCAACAGCAGCAGGGTGAGACCCGGGACCCTGGCCTGGCCTTCCCTCCACCACCTCTTAACCTCTCCAGGCTTCAGATCCGCACCATGAGCTGCGGATATTCTGGTTCAGACCATCTGCTCTGAACTTAAACTCCAGGAACTTGTGGCCAACTTGCCTTTGTGCCCCACATAATAACTCAAGTAGAATCACTCGACATGTCCTCGTGCCAGCCGCCTCTGTGTCACACATCACACAATCCCACGTGGCTGCGAGAGGATTTCCCTCCAATTCTGACTGTTGCTATCAATGAGCCAAATCTCCCGCAGGTGCTTCTGGAAACAAGTGGCCTCAATATTGGAGGCAGTGAGGATTAAAATCAACACCAGTCTTACAGATTGAAAATCTTGTCAAGTGGGGCAAAATAAGAGAGTTCAGAAATGGCTGACTCCATAACTGACCAATTACAGCACGCATGGTCCCTGTATTCTGCTGAGCCAAGTGATCGCTATCCTTCTTACATATCTTGTGAAGAGCAGAACGGGGGTTTCTGCCATGCATCTGTCATATAACGCTTGTAGTCAGAATCTTCACTGAACAGAGGCAAAAGCAAAAATTCAAGCTGTTTCACTAAATAGGACTCAAAACAATCACAGGACAGCAGTACACACACACACACACACACACACACACACACACGGCATGTATTTCCTGCACATAAGAAGTGACCTTGCTTCAAAACTGCAACATTCAGAAATTTGCCATTCAATTGTCTGATAATAAGTGCTTGTTTTAAATGGAAAAAAACAGGATTTATTTGGAAAGTAGAATGATTTTTGTAATTTTGTACCATTTTATAAAACATCAGATTAAGTCACTGATATTGAAAAAGCTATATCTACATCTGAAAAATAAAGATTATTGATATGCTTAGAATCTCAGTGCTAGTATTATGCAGTGCACTAATTGAAAGTGTATCTATAATAAATAAAGGTATAGGTCTATGTATGTAGCATGCTACAAAATTTCATGTCTAAATTGTGATAAATGTTCTGCAACACCTTTTTCTAATATACAATACCAAAATGTTTGTTGTGACTTGTGAGTCACACTTGCACGCTTGTGGCAGGGTGACCGAGTTGGTACCTTAGATAGAGTAGTCTGCAGACACTTAGGTGGAACACAATCTGTTTATTTACAAGGTACTCAGCACCTACACATGTGTTTCTACACCAAACTCTATCTACATACTTGTGCACTGCTCACTTGCATACTACTGACTTCCTACTAACTACTAACTAGCTACAGAGTTAGCCCACGCTACTTCACTGTTGGTTACACAAGATCCTGCGGTCTTCCTTTATTATATTATTCTTAAAGGTATACTACACATCAGATAAAACCATAGCTACCACAATGTTAAAATAGTACACAAGTACAAATAACTGTTGCGTGGAAAATACCCTGCACTAAAAGCAAGCAAATATTGCTGCTTGTCAAAAGTAAGAACAAAAGATCAGGACAGTCATTTCTACTTATGGGGAAATGAACCGAGACAATTAATTGTTGACCACTGACCAGTTATTTTGCATATACAACACAATACACTTTGAAGATGGAAGTAAACCACCTTTTAATTTGCACTATACTGAAAGTTGGTAAATCAACGTCCAAATGATATTTCAATTCAAATAAAGAGCAGAAGTTTGGGTTTTGTAATTTGTTGTAAAATACTCCCCATACATCGTTTAAAAAAAGGCAAAACTAGGGTACATTCCCCCTGTTTCTAATGTAATTTGATTTGCTTCATATTTCTTCCATTCCAAAACAATGTTGACAAATGAACATTACTATCAACTCTGCATCACTTGCTCTGGTAGACTGCATCTGACTTCCCCTTTGCTGCAAATGATAAAACATCATATTCAATGGAATGTTTGATGGGTTCAGTCTTTTATCTTTTTGAGGTCCAGCTGCAGACAGACACAATTTTTTCTTCCGTCAAACCTTTAATTATTGCCATTCTGGGGTAATTTAGAAAGTTATGATTAACTTTTGAAAAGTTTAATTTCAGATGCGAATTACATTTCTTAAATAATGTTAGCGAAGTCAGTGGAAAGAAAAGTCAAGTGGGGCATAAAACAGATGGCCAATCAACAAAGGAGAGTTTACCATCCAGCGGTGGATATTAAAGTTTTTAAATAGGAGGTGCCGGAGTGGCACTTCGGTGCACTCCGGTAGCACTACACCCCTGATGCTCTTACCGGCTCTCCAACTGGTGGACGAGACCCTCGTTACCTACATTAAATATCACCTCCAATTTCAGGAATCGGACCCCACCACTGGAGTCAGGTATCAGAGCCCACCTTAGAATTGAACCACCCTCTGGATCAGATCCTCCCTTTGGCTGGAGACTCCCCCACCCCTGGTATTAGGGATCAGACCACTTTTGGTTTTGAAACCATCCCTCAAGCATAGTTGGGGATCAGAGCTACTTGCTCCTGTGGCCTTCTGAGAAGCATTGCCCCATAGACTGGAAGTTCAGGCATACCAGTCAGGCTGGTTCCTGGGTGTGGAACCTCACAATAATGAAAGATACATGCCAAGGAGTTAAAATTCCAAACCATGTAGGAACACCCATGCAGTGTGTTGAAACTTGCCTGTGCAGAGACTACCATATGCACATGTACCAGCAGAGGGCATCTGCTAAGAAGGGATAATAAAAGTTCCATGTTTAACAGCTTCTGCAGTTTTAATTCTAAGGGCTGCATCTCACTTATGTCGGGCAGGCTGGGCAGGAGCCCAGCTCTGTGCCTCAGGGAGATCAAGTTGATAGTGAAACGCTTTAATAAAGGAGGAAGAAAATTATTTAAACATGTCCTATCGTGTGACAGTGTCACATGAGCTGGAACATGTTTGTGAGTTCTGCAAAATGTAATTAATTAATTTATAAAACTTTCAGGAAACCTCATCCATGGTTGGGATGAGGTTTCCTGAAAAACGCGAAGGCCGCTTGGTCTCTTTGCCTGTCCGCCAATGTTAAGGTTGGATGGGCAGCGTGGGTAACAACTTTAATTGGTTTTTTACTGTCCTTAATAGGCTGTTGACAGTTTGGCAGGTGCGCAGCCACCTCCGGCGTGCGCCCACCGAACAAAATATCTAAATGACGCGCGATGATGTCGGGACGCTTGCTTGACGTCATTGCGTGTCATTTTGCGCATCGGCATCTTGGGCCCACCCCTGCACGCTGATGGAAAAATTCCGCCCTAAAATGTCTCTGGCTGAATATATAACTGTTTCTGTCCCAATTGCTTCACAACTCAGGCTTTCAGGTTTCCCACACTGTATCAGGTCTTCCTGTTCTTAGCATCTTAGACAGTTAAAATACCTCCCAGCTCGGTCTGTGACAGAAATGGATGGGAAGGACAGGATAAAAGAAAATGGAAGGAGGAGAGGTTGAAGGGCGCCTTTGGCTTTTCACCACCTCTCCCCTTGGGGAAAATGAGTGTGGAATAGGTAAATGGAGGACTAAGGGTGAGGAAACAGGAAACAAGTAGGATTAAGAGGTAATTCAAATGGGAAGAAATGAGGAAATGATGGAAGAGAGTTGGGATGGTGATAGGAAGGACAGTGGGCCAAGGGAAGGTGAAAGAGTAAGTGACATGATAGAAACAAAGAGGCGGGGAATGCATTAGTGATTGGGAGGTTGCTGGGAAGAGGACTGCTAAGGGCCTATTTCCCCTGCAGTCCCTATTGAAAATGCAGCCAACAGTCTTATTTTTTCAAGTTCTGTCGAAGGGTCATGAGGACTCGAAACGTCAACTCTTTTCTTCTCCGCTGATGCTGCCAGACCTGCTGAGTTTTTCCAGGTAATTCTGTTTTTGTTTTGGATTTCCAGCATCCGCAGTTTTTTTGTTTTTAGTCTTATTTTATGTCTCTCTTCCCCAACACACAAGCCTGTACCGCCCACCACCTCCTACCTGAAAAGAAAGAAAAATGACAGAGAGAGAGAAGCAAGAAAAGACTTGGGTAATGGTAGGAAGAGAAGTGATGAGGTGCAGAAGTAGAGACAGATCAACACAAAAGGCATCAAAGACTGAGAAGAATCCATATTCTCCAACTTTCTTGGACCTGCAAATACTTTCTGTCAACCTTCCCCAATATAAATTCTTACATCTACATTTATGATGGAAACTCTCAGTAAACATCTTTATACACCTCACCCCCATTCAAACAGAATGAAGGTGGGAATTAATGAGGCGAATAAAAATAAGGATAGAATTCATGATTTTAAAATAGGTCTGAATTATTCTGTGTATGTATGTGTGTAGTACACTGAATGTGAAACATTTTCTTTATATTTCTCCTTTCAGGAAAAGTTATGTCTTTTGGCAGTTTCCCTTCCAAGCCACCAGCTCCTTAAGCTCTCAGTTCAGGATGCTCTCCTTTTTATCGTGCAATGTATTTTCAAGTGCTCCTCAAGACATGTGAAGCAGTGGTACCAGTATAGAAAATTGCCTTTTACGCTCATTTGTGGAGAATAGAAAACACTTTGGCCGAAGTGGACCCAGATTACTGAGCTCATCAATCCGTATGGAAAAGTACACCTTTTAACCTTTTTTTTGCAATTTCACACTGGGGGTGGGGTGGGGTGGGTGAGGTTAAGGAGGCTTTAGCACAGCTGTGTTTGTACCATATTCTCGAATTGAAAATAAAACCTGACCTGCCATAGAGAAAGTTTCCATTGTTTGCTGTTTGAAGGGGGGAAACGTTTACAAATGAATACTTGGAAGTTGCCACTTTTCATTAACAATGGATTTACCTCCTCTACCCTTCAGCACTCATGCAGAATAGGGGCAAATTTATGCCATGCGGCCTATCCCACCTAAAGGCTCAATCTAAATTTCCAGCCTCCAGCCCTGCTGGAATCAGCACTGGCACCTCTTTGCCAGATGCAATTGTTGGGTTGGAGTGGGGCCTGCTTTCTCCCTGCCCTCTGATCTGCCCCATTTCTGATGATGCCTGGGATCTCCGATCAGCTATGCCAGGGGCAGCAGAATTTGCCCAATCTTCAGAAAATGGAGCTGGGGGCCTACTAGACATTGATGAGGGGGCTCCTCTGCCTCCAAACATTTACCTGCTGAAAGTCTTAATCTTGGTTGCTCCATTTTAAAGAGCTCTGTAGTGCCTAGTAAAGCTAGGATGATTGTGTCTCCTTGGCTCAATACACGGCTGATGAGCACTGTTATAGCGGATTCTTTTATATTATTCATCCATGGGATGTGGATGTCACTGGCTAGGCCAGCCTTCATTGCCCATCCCTAATTCCTCTTGAGAAGGTAGTGGTGAGTCATCTTCTTGGACCAATGCAGTCCCTGTGGTGTAGGTACACCCATCGTACTGCAAAGGAGAGAGTTCCAAGATCTTAACCCAGTGAGGATAAAGGAATGGCAATAAAGTTCCAAGTCAGGATGGTGTGTGATTTGGAGGGGAACTTGCAGGTGGCGGTATTCCCATGCACTTGCTGCCCTTGTTAGCAGCAGAAGTTGTGGTTTTGGAAGATGCTGTTATAGGAGCCTTAGCGAGTTACACAGCTGCCACAATGCTCTGGTGGTGGAGGGAGTGAATTTTTAACTTGGTGGATTGTGTGCAAATCAAGTATGCTGCTTTGTCCTGAATGGTGTTGACTTCTTGAGTATGTTGGAACTTCTCTCATTCAGGCAAGTGGAGAGTAATCCATTGTACTTCTGACATATGCCTTATAGATGAAAGAAAGATAGTCAGGAGGTGAGTTAGTGCTGCAGAAATCCAGCCTCTGACCTGGTCTTGTAGTCACAGTATTCATGTGGCTGGTCCAATTAAGTTTCTGGTCAATGGACATCACCAGGATGTGGATGATGGAGGATTCAGTAAAGGTGGTTAGATTCCCTTGTTGGAAAAACAAATACAGCCGATGCTGGAAATATGAAAAAAAAAACAAAATATTCTGGAAATACTCGGTAGACCTCACAGCATCTGTGGAGAGAGAGAGAACAATGTTCATATTTCAGGTTGAGAGTCTTTTGATAGAAGTTACCAAGTGACTTCTAACTGTCTCAGTGCCATAACAACATTAGCATTTGTTAACAAATGTCAAGATTAGTTTTAGGCACATGGATTATTTTCTTCTATAAAAAGAGGGAACATATTTAACAAAAATGCACTAATCATAGCCTTTTCTTCTCCTTTGCTTCTTGTGTCTCATTCTTAACCAGTTGTCTTCCTAACCTCCACATTCAAAAGGACAAGGACTGCTGCTGGACACTACTATCCCCACCCCACATCGCTAACACTTACCTCCACCAATCATCACAGCTAGCCTAAAAGGTATGGTGGTAAATAAACAGTGAGAAATATTTAAAGGAACAATTCAAAATGTTCAACGAAAATCCATTCCTTTGAAGAACAAAATCTCAGTGAGAAAGATCCACCTGTGACTTACTAAGGAGGTTAAGAATAGTATTAGGTTAAAAGAAGAGGCTTACAATGTTGCACAGAATAGTAGTAAGTCTGAGGAGTGGGAGTGTTTTAGAAAACAGCAAGGGTCATCAAAAGTTGATAAGAGGGGATAAAATAGAATATGAACGTAAACAAGCCAGGAACTTGAAAATAAATAGTACAAACTTTTGCAAGTATATTAAAAGGAAGAGCGTAGCTAAAGTAAAAGTTGGTCCCTGAGAAGTATGACAGGAAAATCATGATGAAGAATGCAGAATGAAGACAGAGCAGAGACATTGAACAAATATTTTGTGTCTATTTTCACTGTAGAAGACACAAGTTACATATCAGAAATTGATGGTAACTAGGTGTGAATAAGAGTTAGGAAATTAAGGTAATTAATATCAGCAGAGAAAAAGTGCTGGAGAAACTCAAGGGACAAAAGTCCTACAAATCCCCAGGACCTAATGACCTATAAACTAGGGTTCTGAAAGAAATAGTTGCAGAGATATTGGATGTGTTGGCTATGACATTCCAAAATTCCCTGGATTCTGGAATGGTCCCAGCAGATCAGATGTTAGTAAATGTTAAATCACTATTCAAGAAATGAGGGAGAGAGAAAACAGGGAATTACAGGCCAGTTAGTGTGACATCATTTATCAGGAAAGTGCCGGAATGTATTATTAAGGAAGTATTAACAATGCATAGCCCAGGAAGGTGCATTTATAACGTGGCCAAGCAGGTTGAGTATCAATCTGCAAATTCTTCTAACACATGTCAATGGCATGTGGCAAGAGCGAGAGAGCGTCTTGGTCAGCTATGTGAGGGAAAGAAGATTGAGCATCTATTATCACTATCCATATCTTCAAGCCATAATATGCTGTTATGGCACAGCCAATGGTAAATGCTGAATTTTTCAAATCCCAAAGGGAAACTTGAAACAACTGCCACAACTTATTTTGCAATTGGTATAAATTTCGAGATGCGTGCCTTGAATTCAGTAGTAATAAGACCACCAAGTCTTATAGGTTTTTACAAAACTAGATTAAACATTTATTAACAAGTAAAATTATTTTTAAGCACATACATATGTCTACAAATTAGTACTGTAATAATTTCTAAATCCCCTAATTAATTTAACTCCCAGTTACACTTTCGTTAAGGCAACAGTAAGACACACAGATTTTAAAAGATCCAGGCAAAAAAATGATACCCTGAACCAGTCGAATTCAAAGTGAGTTGTATTAACTTCAGTTCTTTGAAAACAGCAGCTTGAGGCATAGATGCTGAAGGCTTTTCACAATTGTTCGATCTTAAAATGCCTACCCTTACACAGAGCCTTCGCTCCTTTATATCTATTTTCCCCTTTGAATGCAAATTCCCATTATTTCACTATGTCTTTGGACTTTAGCTCTCTGATAATAAAAATCTCTCATAGTACTAAGTTTTACCAGTAATCTTTGGGAAAAATAAACATACTGTTTCTAAACGTCACCTGGCTAGATGACACATTTCATGCCCTCTTTTGAAAACAATCTGGTCTGCTTTATTTGAAGTGCAAATTATCCCTTTAACTCTATGTTTACTTACTTGACATTTCAACACTAGCTTCTCTCCTAATGCATCAAAGCCAACAGACCAGCTGCCTTTAATCCAATTAAGTCTCTCTCTCTTTCTCACACACACACACACATACACACAGACATATACAGACACAGATACCACTATTTTACAATAAATTCCCATAACCTTATGAGGATTATTATATCTTCCTGACATCCCTCTCTTTATTACAAAATTAACCATCATAATTTAAAAAGACGGTTTCATTTTTATTAACCCATCTTATACTATCTCCTATACTTATCTATATACTTACACTATCCCATTACCAGATGCATGCATTAACATAATATATATACAAATCCTTTTTATCAACAGAAATCATTTCAGTTCAGTGTCCAGGTTTTAAATGTCCAATTTTCCCTTTAAACTTAAAACCCTTGATAATGCATCTGCAATCATATTTTCTCATCCTGCTACATATATAATCTGTAGCTTAATTGGTTGCAGTAATAAACTCCATCTGAGTAGTCTTGCACTTCTGTCTCCAAATTTGTCCAGAAACTTGAAAGGATTGTGGTCTGTATAAACAAATGTTTCTGATGGATTGTTTGCAACATAAATCTCAAAATGCTGCAATGCTAACACAAAACCCAAATTTCCTTTTTGATCATTGAATATCTTCTCTGTTGTGCATCCAACTTGCATTAAAAATACCCTATCAGTTTTTCAATTCCATTTTCACCTTCTTGTAACAGTACGGCCCCAATGCCCATATCACTTGTGTCAATGGCCAACTTAAATTGCCTGGCATAATTGGATACTGCCAAAACTGGTGTCATCGTTAATACAGTTTTCAAATTGTCAAATGCCTTCTGACATTCCTGTGTCCATTGAAACTTCTTGTTCCTTTTTAATAGTTTAGTCAGTGGAACAACCACACTGCTAAAATTTGGTACAAATTTCTGATAAAATACACTCATGCCCAGGAATGTTAAAACTTCTCATTTTGTTGTAGGCACTGGGAAATCCACGATAATCTTGACTTTCACATCTCTTGGAGCCATCTCACCGTGTCCGATGGTATGGCCTAGATATGTAACTCACGCTTTTGCAAATTCACTTTTAGCAAAGTTCATCACCAAATTAGCTTCTAGTAATTGAGTAGATAATTCTTCCAGATGTTGCAAATGCTCCTCCCACATCTGACTGAAAATATCAAGTCATCAACATAAACAGCACAATTGCTCAAACCTACAATTACTTTGTTTGTCAGTCTTTGAAATGTTGCAGGTGCATTTTTCATTCCAAACAGCATGACTTTAAACTGATATAGTCCATCTGGCCTCCCAAAAGCCGATATCTCCTTTGCTCTCTCTGTTAACGGTACTTGCCAATATCCTTTTAGCAAGTCAATCTTTGTGATAAATTTTGATTGTCCCACTTTCTCAATACAATCTTCCAACCATGGTATAGGAAATGAAGGCACTTATGTCACCGCATTCACCTTTCGCTAGTCCACACACAGGGTGGAATTTCCCCAAATTTGTATTAAGTGCAGTAGTGGACGGGTAAACCCGCCGGCCACGATGGCGGGTTTTTATGCCATATCGTCCCAAACCCGCCTAATTATTTATGCAGTCCTGGCAAACATGCTGTTTCCAAGGGAGCTCTCATTTGCCTGCCAGCCATCACCCCACTGCCACATCATACGGGGTGCCATGTTTAAAGTCCAGCTGCAAGCACAGCGCTCATTGCTCTCAGCTCACCACTGCTGGCTGGGAGACATGGCCAGCAAAGGAAAATAGAGCATAGTCTCCCACTTCAACCACGGGTCCCTCGAGCGACTGCTGGATGCCGTGGAGGCCCAGCGGGATGTCCTGTTCCCCTGCTCTAACCGCAGCATGGGCAGCAATGTGAGAGGGTGGCAGTAGTGGTCAGCGCCAACACTCTTCAAAAGAGGACAGCCACCCAGTGCCGCAAGAGGATGAATGGTCTGCTCCGTTCCGCTCGGGTAAGTCACTCTTCTCATCACTGTCAACTCATACACTCACCCATGCACAGGGCCCTCACTCACTGTTGGTTCAAGGGACATCACCATTCACTCTTTCACGCACAGCTTCATTGCCCTCATCCTGTCCATGGGACCACTCACCACCCACTCAGACCAGGCTTACTAATCACCTGGCCTGGCAGGCATCTTGCTTACTCTTTCTCTATCTCTATCCATGCAGGACAAGCTGGCACACACCAAGAGAGAAAGGTTACAGACCGGTGGTGGAATTCCTGAAATCAAGATCCTCATGGACTTTGAAAACAGAGCCATCTAGATCAGGACTTTGCTGCTATGTGGACAGGTTTACCAAAATCCATCTGGTTTAAATATTGCCATGATCTAGACCAGTCCTGTGCTGATGGTGAGGTCGGTGCTCTATCAAGTGAGGATCAGAAGGGCAACATCCACCAGACAACCATGCTTTGAGTGATGTGTCCTGTTTCACAGGCCACTGCCATACACTAATTATCTCTCCTTGCTTTTGCAGGCACATCTGCCAAACAGTCGACAGAAGCCATGACCCAGGGCCTCCAATCAAATCCTAAAGAAACTTCTGAAGAGGAATCTGGAGGGACACTCACTGAAGACGCGTTACAGCGCTCACCCACACCCTCCACCAGTGCAGAGACACACACCTCAGTTGGACCTTGCTTCAGAGTTGCCCTGAGATCACAACCTGGTGAGCACATCGCACTGCCTGATCCACAGCAGGTGGCAGCAGGGACTTCCCTGGTGTCTGGCACTTAGAAGACAGCTGGAGGCCAAAACAGTGCTGAGTCCAAGCTAGATGACGAGCCTCTGGACTCGGTCATGTCACAGTTTCTGGAGCTGGAAAGGCAAGCTCAGGAGCATCGGGAAGGGATGTCCGCTGCACTCCTCAGATTGCAAGTCATGATTGAGGAGTCCGTCCACCTTCAGGCTGAGGTGATAGTGCCGGCGTGCCAACTAAGGCCAACACTGGTACGGTGGCGGCCGCCATGGAGACCTTGGTCCAGGACCTCGCTCCTGCACTGCTGCATGGTCTCAACCCCATCGCTGATGCCATAGTTGGCCTCCAACAGAGTGTATGTGAGACGGGTGCTGGGCAACTCCATCCCACTTCAGCTACCCCCGCCCAAGGAGTCAGCCACTGGCCCCTGAGCACCCATAGGGAGGAGGATCAGCAGGTGTACCCTTCTGGCCCATCCATCTAGGTGACTCCGAGACTGTCTGGCCAATCCAACTCCCCCCTTCCTTTGACCTCAGCAGCTCCAGCTTCACAGGTCAAGGAGGGTGCCACTGCCACACAGCAGGACCCTGAAAGCAGGCCGGGGCCCTCCAAGTCTCGGTCCTCCAGAGGACGCCCGCAAAAGTAATCACAGACAGGGTTTCACAGTCAGCAGGCTGCCTCCACCTCCACTGTGGATGTCCAGAGAGTACCCAGACATAGCGGCAGAGTTAAGAAAGTTAAGGAGACTTAGTTGCATAGTCTGGGCATGGGTGTTAATCACTTGTACATACTGTTCACTATTGTCAATAAACTCCCAAGAATGTCTCCCTGCCTATGGCTCCTTGTTCTGATGAGCTGTGTTCTTGTCACTCAGATGTGAAACCTTTCTGCACAAGATAAAGGCAGTTGTCTCAGTCCAGGGCCTTTTCCCTATGCTCTGTGTGGCCTTCAGACCAAAGTGATGGTCTGGCCTCACACTCCCTGGAAACATTACTGGCACCTGCACCTCGGCGGTGCTTGGCATTGCTGCCAGAATATAGTGGGCAGGTGTCACAGAGTTCTCTCATTCTTTCTGTATGCTCTCAGCACCTTTAAGGAGGGGCTGTCCCCCATCCCTTCAGCATCTGTGACCACTGATGCTGTGCTCTAGCTCCTGAAGGGCTCAGGTGCTGAAGACGGACAAAGGATCAGATGCTTCTAAAGTTTCATGGCTGCATCTCTAAATGTGACCCTGATCACGGAGCTCAAGCTGCCCTCAGCCAGACAGGAGTCAGACCTTCTCAGGGGCTTTGTGAAAATTTATGGAGTGTCGTCACTGCATGTCATCATCATTCTCCTGCAATCGAGTGCCTGTTAGGACCTCCACTGACAGGAGCATTATCACAGGGGGTACTTGCGCTGCCATAAGCCAGAGTGGAATCAAACATTCAAAAATGTGATTTAAGGATCCATGGGGTCACCTCACTGCATGTTGTCATCATCGCCACAAATCTAGCAGCTAAGGAGGCTTCCCGAGTGCACCTTGCCAGTGCAAGGGTCTCATCTCTGTCATCCAAGGACCTCCTCAGCCTCATCTCCGTCGGTGTCCTCCTCATCAGAGGAGACGTGCATCTCCTCCATCTCCTCTTCAGTCAGCCCATCTCCCTGTTGCGGTGCCAGGTTGTAAAGGGCGCAGCAGATGACAACGATGCTTGACACTCTCTGCAGATTGTATTGCAGGGCTCCACCAGACCGGTCCAGGCACCAGAACCTCCTCTTCAGCACCCCAATGGTCTGCTCCACCAAGTTGTGAGCTGCTGCATGAGCCTCATTATACATCGCTCTGCTGCAGTCTGAGGGCGCCACACGGGTGGCATCAGGTAGCCCTTGTCCATGAGGGGCCTTCACTGCAGCTTCTGTGGACCCTGGAAGACACCAAGGATCTGTGACTGACTGAGGATGTAGGCGTCATGCACACTCCCTGGAAACTGATGGTTTCTGATGGTTGCATACTAGCTGCACACTCAGTGAGTGGAATTCCTTGCGGTTGATGTCTCTCACCGTGTGTAGCGATGGAGACCTGAGCCTGGGTCAATTTCACCCTGTACCTGTGGGAATCCCGAGATTTGGGAGGATCCAATGGTCCTTGCATCCTGGCTGTCCTGGTCCCAGACAAAATGCACAAAGTCGTGTGTCCTCGAGAAGATGGCATCCGTGACTTCATGGATGCATTTGTAGGTGGCAGCTTGTGATATCCCACAGAGGTCACCTGGGAGCCCTGAAAGGAGCCACTGGCATAGAAATTCAGTGCCAATGTCACTTTCACAGCCACTGGCAGTGGATGCCCTCCATGTCCCCTTGGCGTCAAGTCCTGCAGTAAGTGGCAGATGTGAGCAACTAGGTCCCTAGACATGTACAGTTGTCAGTGACACTGGTTCTCAGTCATGTGAAGGAATGACATGTGGCATCTATGGACCCTGGGTGTTGCTAGGCATCGACCAGCCATGGCTTGCTGTCGCTCCAGGGCAGTGTGTAAGGAAGCCCCAGAAGCCCCTTTTTCCTAAGGTTGCTGCTCCTGCCTTTGCGCGGCCAGGAACGTCAGTCACTCTCTCCTCTATCTTCTCCACTCTCTTCTGGCCATCAGGCAGACAGCTAGGTCACCAGGCTCCATGCTCCTGATATGGTCTTCCTGTGGCATGAAAGAGAGAGAGAGCCGTGGTTAGCATGGGTGTACTTAGCATCTTTCCTGACCCTGTGTGATGGCCCCTTAATGCTTCCCAGAGAGTGCTGGCCACCCCTCAGATGGCCACAGATGAGTGCGCTGCATGCCTGCCCTGTCAGCCTGCAACACTGGGGAGATTGCTCCTAACTGGGATGCTGAGATTGCAAGGGGCTGTGAGCACCTCCAGCAGTGACTGCTACATGGCCAGTGTTGACAAGGAGATTGTACAACATGTGCAGTCCAACTGCTCCGCGGTCCAATAAAGTGGTCGCGGACTTGATGTCTGTGCCGGATGGGGGGGTGTGGGGGTGGGGTGGGGGTAGGGGTTAAGGTCTGGAGTGCTTGGTGGCGTTTTGGTGTCTCCATGTTGCTTGTGTGGGTGGGCAGTCCAGGAGCCCAACCCCAATCACATCACTGTGGCTGTGCCTGAACTGTCTTAGTTGCAGAGGAATAGTCAGTTTATACAGGTGTCCCTACTGTATGGCCACACCCCTCGCCTAGCCTGCCCCCCCGCCTGGATTTCTTGTGCATGGGATCCACCGCCAGGGCAGCAGCTATCCACCCCCACCCCCGACAACAGTCGCCTTCTGTCACTGGGGAGCAGTTGGCTCCGGACACCCCCCGCCCCCACAACAACAGTTGCCTCCATGGCAGGGCGGCCCTTCACCCTGGCCCTTCGATGCCCCTGGAGCCTGCAAAGCAACAGGTGACCCTGGCGAGCTCAGCAGAATGATACTTTTCGCTCACCTCCAGTTCCCTCAAAGTGAAGGCAGCCAAGTGCACATCGCCTGTGTGCTATCATGGAATGCATGGACATGCTTTCCCATCGACATGGATGGACGATCCAATGGGAATGCAAGAGCCTGACAGGATGGCCTTTTAATGATATGCTGATGTATTACAATGAGCTCTCCAGTGACTGTTGGTGGGAAAGGTGGCCTGTTGTTAACAAGCTGAGCGGACAATCGAGTCCCGCCTTCCTCCGATCATGAAACCCATTGCACCATGTTGTCTGCACACACCACCTATCACACCTGCTGTCGGCAGGTGCAGAAAATTCTTCCCACAGTCTTTGAGTTCAATCTAGTTTTGGTACCAGCACAATAGGCGAACTCCAGTTACAGCAACAACACTCAATTATATCATTTTGAGGCATGAAATCGATTTCTTTCTGTGCTTGTAATAACTTTGCCAGGTTTAATCCATAAGGATGTTGCCTTAGCGAAGATGAAACTCCTACAGGCACATCACCTATAGCTAAATTCATCCTCCCCAGCTTATTTCCACAAATATCTTTGTGTGACTGCAGTAGCTTTTCCAAATCACTTTGACACTTGTCTGGAAGGTAACTCAACGTTACATTTAAATTTTCAAGTACAGCCTCATTATCCAATTTTCTTAGAGGAAAAACAATGTCACATTCCTGCATTTTTACTTATTTCTCATTATCTACCACCCAAACAGCTCCTTTAGCTCCTCTCCTCTGTCAAAGTACTTTTTAAGCATATTTACATGATACACCTTCTGCTTCTCTCTTTTATCTGGAGTATTTATTAAATAATTTACTTCACGTAGCTTCTTTTCAATCCTGTAAGGACCACTAAACCTTACCTGTAATGAATTATCCAGTACCGGTAATAGAACTAGCACTTTCTCCCCAGCAACAAAACTACAAGCTGTAGCATTCCTGACTGCTTTCATTTTCATCACTTGCTGTGATATCTTTAAATGTTCCCTAGCCAACTCACATGCTGTCTAATCTTTCTTTGAAATTTGATAAATAACCTGAGAGAGTAGTTTCTGAATTTTGACGCACCAATTTCTCATGAATCAATTTCTGTGGTCCCCTCACCTCATGACCATAAACTAGTTCAAAAGGACTAAAACCGTTCGATGCATTAGAAGCGTCCCTAATAGCAAACAACAAGAATGGAATTCCCCTATCCCAATCCTGTGGATAATTCTGACTATGTGGTCTCATCATAGCTTTTAGGGTTTGATGCTATCTTTCTAAAGCCCCTTGTGATTCAGGCTGATAAGCTCATGACTTCAACTGTTTTATTCCAAAACTGTTCATTACTTCCATAATCTGCTCTTTCATGAAATTTGAATCCTGATCTGATTGTATTTCTTTAGGTAAATCATATCTTATAAAAAATTTAGTTAACTCTTCCACAATTTTCTTTGTTGTAATGTTTCTCAAAGGTATTGCTTCAGGAAACCTGGTAGATACATCCATTATAGTCAGCAAGTACCGATTTCCACTTTTTATCTTAGGGAGGAGTCCTATACAAACAATCATGACCCTAATTAAAGGTTCTTCAAATGCTGGAATTGGAATTAAAGGTGCTGGTTTAATCATTGTTAGTGGTTTCCTTATCACCTGACATGTGTGACATGTTCTACAGAATTTGACTACATCCCTATGTAATCCAGGCCAGTAAAAATGGTTTTGTATCTTTGCCTGTGTCTTTCTAATTCCTAAATGTCCCCCATTGGAATTTCATGAGCTATTCTCAAAATCTCATTTCTATATCTAAATGGTAGTACAATCTGATGCACCTCCCTCCAGCTTTCATTTGCTGAAGCATGATAAGGCCTCCATTTTCTCATTAAAACATTACCCTTAAGGTACTAACATTCTGGAATACATTTTGCCTCTGTTTCTGAGTAAGCTGTCAGATATAAATGTTTTATTTGCAAATCTTTTTTCTGTAACTCCACTAATCTCCTTGAGTTAAACACATCAGCTGAATTGTCTTCCAGTCTTTCTTCCTGAACAACCTTATCAAACAGAGTGTCAGCTAATTAGATTTCCACACCTTCTCCCTGCTTTTGACCTTCCTGTTCTTCTTGTTTTGACCTATGAGCCTGTGATCTCATTATCACACAATCTGGAAACAATCTAGGATGCTCTCTCTGCAAGACTCCTGTTGAAAACATTTCTACAAGCTGCCATAGGTATCACCCACATTTTGATCCAGCAATATCATTACCCAGAAAGAACTGAACTCCTGCAATGGGCAATTTTTCCACTACTCGAACAATCACTTCACCTGTTTTCCACTTACTCTTTAAATTTACCTTCTACAATGGAATAGGTTTAACACCTCCATGAACCCCACTTATTATCACCTGTTCCTGCAATACTTCCTCTGACCAACAAATGTCACTATCCCACAACATCAAGGATTGACTAGCCGCGGTGTCTCTTAAAATGTTAACATCTTTACCTACTCCATCCTCTACACATGGAAGGAGTTTGCCTTCACACGCAAAATCTTTAAATATTTCTGCAACCTGTTCCTTTGAATTCTCTTGGGTAATTTGCGAACACATTCCCACTTCTTTACCTATCACCGATTCTCCTTGTTTTACCTGTACACAAATCACTGTTTTTTTCTGTGCCTGAACCTCAGAACCTAAAGTACTTTTACTTCTAGAACTTTTCTGCACCCCTATAATTCCTACAGATTTTCCCTGCAATTCCCAACACACAGATTTCATATGTCCAACTTTATTACAATGAAAACACCTCAATTTTTGAATGTCACTTCTACCCTCAGTACCTTCCTTTTTATTCTGAGAAAAAATTTCCTGCAAATTTCCACCTACTCCTCATTCCTGACTGCCCCCCTTCCTTTCACCTTCCCACTTTCAATCCTTTTCTGATTTAAAGGGGTGACAAAAAAAAAAGCTCTATGAACTAACTCATAACCATCAGCTATCTCTGCTGCCTGTCTTACAGAATCAGCCCTCTGTTCCTCCACATGAGTTCTCACTACCGAAGGGATTGAGTCTTTAAATTCTTACAAAAGAAATACTTCTCTAAGAGCTGCATATGTTGTCTCTATCTTTAATGCCCATATCCACTGGTCAAAATTACTTTGTTTTACTCTTTCAAACTCAATACAAGTTTCCGCAGCTTGATTTCTTATATTCCTAAATTTCTGCCTGTATGCCTCAGGAACCAACTCATATGCACTCGAAATAGTCTTTTTGTTATCACATCATAGTACACTGACATTTCTTCTGACTGTGAATCATAAACCTCATGTGCTGTACGCACCAACCAGGATTGTAACTTCAATTCATCTGTTTAGCTATCTTTTCAAATGAAATTTAAAAATGCTTCCATATCTCTTTCCTCAAACTTTGGAAAAGCTTGTATAAATGTGAACTTCTCCCCACTGGGTTCTGGTCTGGAAATAAGTCTTTCCTCACCTACTGGTGTCTCTTTTTTAACTGCCTGCATTTTAAGCTGGAACTCTCTCTGTCTCTTTCTCTTTCTTCCTTTTCTATCTTGGCCATTTCTAATTCCCTTTCTTGTTTTCTTTCTCTCTCCTGCCTTTCTGCCTGATCCCTTTGAAATGTTCTTCCTTTTTCTGCTGCCTCTAGCTCAAGTTTTTTCATTTCTTTTGCTTGTTCAAGTTCAAACCTCTTCATTTCTAATTGAAGTCTCACTACCTCCAGCTGTGACTCACAAGTGTCAGGTATCACTTCCAACTTCAAATGCTGTGTTATACCTTCAATTATATCTGCTTTCTTCACACCTGCAGGTAACCCCAATTGTAATTTATCCACCAATTCCATTAACTTAACTTTAGTTACCTTTTGTAAACCAGCCAAAGTTATAACTTCAACTCCCAAACAAGTCTGAGCAAATGCCAAAGCCATATTGTAGCCTCACCATTCAAAAAAAAGCTCACACCAACTCCTGACTTCAAATATTCATAACCTTAAGGTTCACCAACTCCAACCCAATCAAGGAATTTCAGATATATCCAGCTATGTTTTGGTACAGCCAATGGTAAATGCGGAGCTGTTCAAATCCCAAAGGAAAACTTGAAACAACTTGTTTTGCAATTTGTATAAATTTCAAGAAGCTTGCCTTGAATTCAGCAGTAATCAGACCACCAAGTTTTATAGGTTTTTACAAAACTAGTTTAAACATTTATTAACAAGTAAAATGGTTATAAATGCTTATGTACATCTACAAATTACTACTATAATTACTTCTAAATCCCCTAATTAATTTAACTCCCAGTTACACTTTTGTTATGGCAATAGTAAGACTCATAGATTTTAAAAGACCCAGGCAAAAAAACATGTCTGAGGGCCCTTAGCTTCTTCCTCGAACAGAGGCCCGAACAATCCCCATCCACCCCTACTCTCCTCCGTCTGGCTGAACTTGTTCTCACACTGAACAATTTCTCCTTCAACTCCTCTCACTTCCTCCAAATAAAAGGTGTGGCTATGGGTACCCGCATGGGCCCCAGCTATGCCTGTCTCTTTATGGGGTATGTGGAACATTCCTTGTTGCAGTCCTACTCCGGCCCCTTTCCACAACTCTTTCTCCGGTACATCGATGATTACTTCGGTGCCGCTTCATGCTCTCGTCAGGACTTGGAAAAATTTATTAATTTTGCTTCCAATCTCCACCCCTCCATCATTTTCACGTGGTCCATCTCTGACACTTCCCTTCCCTTCCTTGACCTCTCTGTCTCAATCTCTGGTGATAGACTGTCCACCAATATCCATTACAAACCCACCGACTCCCACAGCTATCTCGACTACAGCTCCTCACACCCCGCTTCCTGTAAGGACTCCATCCCATTCTCTCAGTTCCTTCGCCTCCGTCGTATCTGTTCCGATGATGCTACATTCAAAAACAGTTCCTCTGACATGTCCTCCTTCTTCCTTAACCGAGGTTTTCCACCCACGGTCGTTGACAGGGCCCTCAACCGTGTCCGGCCCATCTCCCGCGCATCTGCCCTCACGCCTTCTCCTCCCTCCCAGAAACATGATAGGGTCCCCCTTGTCCTCACTTATCACCCCACCAGCCTCCGCATTCAAAGGATCATCCTCCACCATTTCCGCCAACTCCTGCATGACGGCACCACCAAACACATCTTCCCTTCACCCCCCTTATCGGCATTCCGTAGGGATCGCTCCCTCCGGGACACCCTGGTCCACTCCTCCATCACCCCCTACTCCTCAACCCCCTCCTATGGCACCACCCCATGCCCACGCAAAAGATGCAACACCTGCCCCTTCACTTCCTCTCTCCTCACCGTCCAAGGACCCAAACACTCCTTTCAAGTGAAGCAGCATTTCACTTGCATTTCCCCCAACTTAGTCTACTGCATTCGTTGCTCCCAATGTGGTCTCCTCTACATTGGAGAGACCAAACGTAAACTGGGCGACCGCTTTGCAGAACACCTGCGGTCTGTCCGCAAGAATGACCCAAACCTCCCTGTTGCTTGCCATTTCAACACTCCACCCTGCTCTCTTGCCCACATGTCTGTCCTTGGCTTGCTGCATTGTTCCAGTGAAGCCCAACGCAAACTGGAGGAACAACACCTCATCTTCCGACTAGGGACTTTACAGCCTTCCGGACTGAATATTGAATTCAACAACTTTAGGTCGTAAGCTCCCTCCCCTATCCCCACCCCCTTTCTGTTTCCCCCTTTTTTTTTCCAATAAATTATAAAGATTTTCCTTTTCCCACCTATTTCCATTATATAAAAAAAAAAACCCCACTAGAGCTATACCTTGAGTGCCCTACCATCCATTCTTAATTAGCACATTCGTTTAGATAATATCACCAACTTTAATTTTAACACCTATGTGTTCTATTGTACTATTGTCGTTGACATCTTTTGATGATCTGCTTCTATCACTGCTTGTTTGTCCCTACAACCACACCCCCCCCCTCCACCTCTTTGTCTCTCTATCTCTCCGCCCCCCACACACACACCTTAAACCAGCTTATATTTCAACTCTTTCTTGGACTTGAACGCAAGTTCTGTCGAAGGGTCATGAGGACTCGAAACGTCAACTCTTTTCTTCTCCGCCGATGCTGCCAGACCTGCTGAGTTGTTCCAGGTAATTCTGTTTTTGTTTTAAAAAAACATGATACCCTGAACCAATTGAATCTAAAGTGAGTTTCGTTAACTTCAGTTCTTTGAAAACAGCAGCATGAGGTATAGATGCTGAGGCTTTTCACAATGTTTGATCTTAAAATGCCTGTCCTTACACACTGCCTTCACTCTTTTATACCTATTTTCCCCTTTGAATGCAAATTCCCATTGTTTTACTATGTCTTTGGACTTTATCTTTCTGATAATAAAATCTCTCATAGTATTAATTTTTATCAGTAATCTTTGAGAAAAAATAAACACACTGGACAGAATTTAGCTCTTGGCTGGTGGGCGGGCCCCACTGGCTTGGCAGTGGATGGGCAGCCGAACCCCACAGCTGAAACGGGGCCTGCCACCATTTTGAGTGGGCAGGCCAATTAAGGCTCGCCCAGCACACACTGCTCCCTGAGGCAAAGTCCTGTCTTAGGCATTTTAGTGAAAGGTAAGTAAAGTCAAAAAATAGAGACATTTTAAAGTTATTAATATGTCCCCCTCATGTGACAATGTCACACGAGATGGGACATGTTGATAACAAACTCATAAAATTTATTAAATTTTTACAAAACAGTAATGAAACTTCATCCCGCCAGTGGATGAAGTTTCATTAATAATCTACAGGCCACTGGGGCTCCTTGCCTGCCCACCAGCCTTAAGGTTGGCCGCGCAGTGTATTTAACTATCTTAATGAGCCTGTCAATGGCCTTAACTGGCCATTGACAGGTCGGCCGGCAGACAGCTAATTTCGCTGTCCGCCCGCCTTCCTAAAGATTTAAATGGCCTGGGATGATGTCAGGGATTCCTTCCGATGTTATCCCGTGTCATTTTCCCCTCGCCGAGCGGGCCCCGTCCCCAAATCGCCGAGGGGAAAATCCTGGCGCAGTATGAAGACATTTCTTATGTTCTTAGGTTAACTTGTTTCTAAACTTCACCTGACTAGATGACATATTTCACTCCCTCTTTTGAAAACAATCAAGACTGGTTTATTTAAAATGCAAATGTTCACTTTACTTCTATGTTTACCTACTTAACATTTCAATCCTAGCTTCTCTTCCACACTTCAAAGCCAACAGATCAGCTGCCTTTAATTCAATTAAGTCACACACACGCACACAAATAGCACTATTTTATAATAAATTCCGATAACCTTATGAGAATTATTATATCTTGCTGACATATGCATGTAAAAGGTATGTTGTCACAGTAACTCGGACTCCTTGAGTGAACTGCAACATACCACTTGACAATGCAGTTAGGAAAGCAGAATAAGATTAGAACAATTTAGCATGGATTTACAAAAGGGAAATTCTGTATAATTTATTCAAGTTTTTTGAGCATGTAACTAGTAGGGTTAATAGAGGGAAATGAGTTTATGTAGTATACTTGGATTTCCAAAGTGCATTTGATAAGTTGCCATATAAAAGATTGTTACACAAGATAAGGACACATACATTTTTGGGTGATATATTAGCATGGATAGAGGATTGCTTAACCAACAGGAAGGAGAGAGTAGGGATAAATGGGCATTTTCAAGTTGGCAGGCTGTGAATATTGCAGTGCCACAAAGCTAAGTGCCCGTGGCCTCAACTATTTACAATCTGTATTAATGTCTTAAACGGTGAGACAGAAAGTAATGTATCTAAGTTTGCTGATGATACAAAGCTAGATTGGAATGCAAGCTATGAGGAGAACACAGAAAGGCTGCAAAGTGATATAAAAACAAAAAACTGCGGATGCTGGAAATCCAAAACAAAAACAGAATTACCTGGAAAAACTCAGCAGGTCTGGCAGCATCGGCGGAGAAGAAAAGAGTTGACATTTCGAGTCCTCATGACCCTTCGACAGAACTAGGTGAATCCCAGGGAGGGTTGAGATATAAGCTGGTTTAAAGTGGTGGGGTTTGGGTGTGGGGAGAGAAGTGGAGGGGGGTGGTGTGGTTGTAGGCAAAAGCAGTGATAGAAGCAGATCATCAAAAGATGTTACAGACGGCAGAACAAAAGAACACATAGGTGTCGAAGTTGGTGACATTATCTAAACGAATGTGCTAATTAAGAATGGATGGTAGGGCATTCAAGGTATAGCTCTAGTGGGGGTGGGGGGAGCATAAAAGATTTAAAAATATTTAAAAATAATGGAAATAGGAGGGAAAAAGAAAAATCTATATAATTTATTGGAAAAAAACAAAAGGAAGGGGGAAGAAACAGAAGGGGGTGGGGATGGAGGAGGGAGGTCAAGACCTAAAGTTGTTGAATTCAATACTCAGTCCGGAAGGCTGTAAAGTGCCTAGTCGGAAGGTGAGGTGTTGTTCCTCCAGTTTGCGTTGGGCTTCACTGGAACAATGCAGCAAGCCAAGGACAGACATGTGGGCAAGAGAGCAGGGTGGAGTGTTGAAATGGCAAGCGACAGGGAGGTTTGGGTCATTCTTGCGGACAGAACGCAGGTGTTCTGCAAAGCGGTCGCCCAGTTTACGTTTGGTCTCTCCAATGTAGAGGAGACCGCATTGGGAGCAATGAATGCAGTAGACTAAGTTGGGGGAAATGCAAGTGAAATGTTGCTTCACTTGAAAGGAGTGTTTGGGCCCTTGGACGGTGAGGAGAGAGAAAGTGAAGGGGCAGGTGTTACATCTTTTGCGTGGGCATGGGGTGGTGCCATAGGAGGGGGTTGGGGAGTAGGGGGTGATGGAGGAGTGGACCAGGGTGTCCCGGAGGGAGCGATCCCTACGGAATGCCGACAGTGTGGGTGAAGGGAAGATGTGTTTGGTAGTGGCATCATGCTGGAGTTGGCGGAAATGGCGGAGGATGATCCTTTGAATGCGGAGGCTAGTGGGGTGATAAGTGAGTACAAGGGGGACCCTATCATGTTTCTGGGAGGGAGGAGAAGGCGTGAGGGCGGATGCGCGGGAAATGGGCTGGACACGGTTGAGGGCCCTGTCAACGACTGTGGGTGGAAAACCTCGGTTAAGGAAGAAGGAGGACATGTCAGAGGAACTGTTTTTGAAGGTAGCATCATTGGAACAGATGCGACGGAGGCGAAGGAACTGAAAGAATGGGATGGAGTCCTTACAGGAAGTGGGGTGTGTGGAGCTGTAGTCAAGGTAGCTGTGGGAGTCGGTAGGCTTGTAATGGATATTGGTGGACAGTCTATCACCAGAGATTGAGACAGCGAGGCCAAGGAAGGGAAGGGAAGTGTCAGAGATGGACCATGTGAAAATGATGGAGGGGTGGAGATTGGAAGCAAAATTAATAAATTTTTCCAAGTCCCGAAGAGAGCACGAAGCAGCACCGAAGTAATCATCGATGTACCGGAGAAAGAGTTGTGGAAGGGGGCCGGAGTAGGACTGGAACAAGGAATGTTCCATATACCCCATAAAGAGACAGGCATAGCTGGGGCCCATGCGGGTACCCATAGCCACACCTTTTATTCGCGCGACATTAGTCGTCTCAATTTCTCTGCTCCTCTCACCCATTCTAATCTCTCTCTCGCTGAACTTATTGCACTCCATTCTCTCAGGTCCAACCCTGACATCATCATCAAACCCGCTGACAAGAGTGGTGCTGTTGTTGTCTGGCGCACTGACCTCTACCTCGCAGAGGCTGAGCGTCAACCACACAGACTCTTCCTCCTACCTCTCCCTGGACCATGACCCCACCACTGAACATCAAGCCACTGTTTCCAGGACTGTCACTGACCTCATCTCCTCTGGGGATCTTTCTCCCACAGCTTCCAACCTGATAGTCGCCCAATCTCGGATGGCCCGCTTCTTCCTCCTACCCAAAATCCACAAACAGGACTGTCCCGGTAGACCAATCGTGTCAGCCTGTTGCTGCCCCATGGAACTCATTTCTCATTATCTTGACTCCCTTCTCTTTCTCCTTGTTCAGTCCCTTCCCACCTACGTCCGTGATTCCTCTGACACCTTACGTCACATCAACAATTTCCAGTTCCCTGGCCCCAACCGCTTCCTCTTCACCATGGACGTCCAATCCCTCTACACCTCCATCCCCCACCAGGATGGTCTGAGGGCCCTTAGCTTCTTCCCCGAACAGAGGCCCGAACAATCCCCATCCACCACTACTCTCCTCTGTCTGGCTGAACTTGTTCTCACATTAAACAATTTCTCCTTCAACTCCTCTCACTTCCACAAATAAAAGGTGTGGCTATGGGTACCCGAATGGGCCCCAGCTATGCCTGTCTCTTTATGGGGTATGTGGAACATTCCTTGTTCCAGTCCTACTCCGGCTCCCTTCCACAACTCTTTCTCCGGTACATCGATGATTACTTCGGTGCTGCTTCGTGCTCTCGTCGGGACTTGGAAAAATTTATTAATTTTGCTTCCAATCTCCACCCCTCCATCATTTTCACATGGTCCATCTCTGACACTTCCCTTCCCTTCCTTGACCTCGCTGTCTCAATCTCTGGTGATAGACTGTCCACCAATATCCATTACAAGCCTACCAACTCCCACAGCTACCTTGACTACAGCTCCTCACACCCCACTTCCTGTAAGGACTCCATCCCATTCTCTCAGTTCCTTCGCCTCCGTCGCATCTGTTCCGATGATGCTACCTTCAAAAACAGTTCCTCTGACATGTCCTCCTTCTTCCTTAACTGACGTTTTCCACCCACGGTCGTTGACAGGGCCCTCAACCGTGTCCAGCCCATCTCCCGCGCGTCCGCCCTCACGCCTTCTCCTCCCTCCCAGAAACATGATAGGGTCCCCCTTGTCCTCACTTATCACCCCACTAGCCTCCGCATTCAAAGGATCATCCTCCGCCATTTCCGCCAACTCCAGCATGATGCCACTACCAAACACATCTTCCCTTCACCCACACTGTCGGCATTCCGTAGGGATCGTTCCCTCCGGGACACCCTGGTCCACTCCTCCATCACCCCCTACTCCCCAACCCCCACCTATGGCACCACCCCATGCCCACGCAAAAGATGTAGCACCTGCCCCTTCACTTCCTCTCTCCTCACCGTCCAAGGGCCCAAACACTCCTTTCAAGTGAAGCAACATTTCACTTGCATTTCCCCCAACTTAGTCTACTGCATTCGTTGCTCCCAACGCGGTCTCCTCTACATTGGAGAGATCAAACGTAAACTGGGCGACCGCTTTGCAGAACACCTGCGTTCTGTCCGCAAGAATGACCCAAACCTCCCTGTCGCTTGCCATTTCAACACTCCACCCTGCTCTCTTGCCCACATGTCTGTCCTTGGCTTGCTGCATTGTTCCAGTGAAGCCCAACGCAAACTGGAGGAACAACACCTCATCTTCCGACTAGGCACTTTACAGCCTTCCGGACTGAATATTGAATTCAATAACTTTAGGTCTTGACCACCCTCCTCCATCCCCAACCCCCTTCTGTTTCTTCCCCCTTCCTTTTGTTTTTTTCCAATAAATTATATAGATTTTTCTTTTTCCCTCCTATTTCCATTATTTTTAAATATTTTTAAATCTTTTATGCTCCCCCCACCCCCATTAGAGCTATACCTTGAGTGCCCTACCATCCATTCTTAATTAGCACATTCGTTTAGATAATGTCACCAACTTTGACAACTATGTGTTCTTTTGTTCTGCCGTCTGTAACATCTTTTGATGATCTGCCTCTATCACTGCTTTTGCCTACAACCACACCACCCCCCTCCACTTCTCTCCCCCGACCCAACCACCCCCTCTCCCCCACCACACCAACCCCCCCCCCCCCCCCCCCCCCCC
This sequence comes from Carcharodon carcharias, assembly GCF_017639515.1. Classification (NCBI taxonomy): domain Eukaryota; kingdom Metazoa; phylum Chordata; class Chondrichthyes; order Lamniformes; family Lamnidae; genus Carcharodon; species Carcharodon carcharias. The sequence continues at coordinate 202,835,515 of NC_054469.1, forward strand.
CCCCCCCCCCCCACCGCCCCCCCCCACCTCCTCCACCACCACCTTAAACCAGCTTATATTTCAATCCTCCCTGGGATTCACCTAGTTCTGTCGAAGGGTCATGAGGACTTGAAACGTCAACTCTTTTCTTCTCCGCCGATGCTGCCAGACCTGCTAAGTTTTTCCAGGTAATTCTGTTTTTGTTTTGCAAAGTGATATAGACAGGTTAAGTGAGTGGGAAACAAGGTGGCAGATGAAGTGTAATGTGGGGAAGGGTGAGGTTATTCACTTTGGGCACAAGAATAGAAAAGTGGAATATTTTTTAAAAGACATGAAACTTTTAAAAATTGTTATTCAGTGAGACTTGGCTGTATTCACACAAGGAACATAAAAAGTTAGCATGCAGGCACAACAAGCAATGAAGAAAGGCTGAGTAAATTGAACATATATTCTCTGGAGTTTAGAAGAATGAGAGGTGATCGCATTGAAACACAAGATTCTGAAGGGACTTGACAGGGTAGAAAGTGATAGATTATTTCTTCTGGCTGACGGACCTAAAACAAAGGGGCACAGTTTCAGCATAAGGGGCTGATCATTTGAACTGAGGAGAAATTTCTTCACTCAAAAGGTTGAGAATCTTTGGAATACTCCACCCTAAAGGATTGTGGATTCTCCATCATTGAATATATTTAAGGCTGGCATGGGCAGATGTTTGGTCTCTCAGAGAGTCAACTGAAATAAGGAGTGGGCGGGAAAGTGGAGCTGAAGCCCAAGTTCAGCCATGATTGCATTGAATGGCAGAGCAAGCTCGATGGGCCTTAAGGGCTTCTCCTGCTTCAATTTCTTATGTTCTTAGGTTAACTTGTCACTCAGTGATGAGAGTGCTATCAACTGAGCTATGGCTGAATAGTTGTTTACAGGGCTGCTTTGTGTCAATGGGGATGGGAGGGGTTGGAAATGTGATTTACTTTGGTGCAATCTGAGTGCCTTAACTGAATCTTCGAGTTATCAGGACATCACTGGTATTCCAAGCAGCAATATGAGTGGCTGGTATGGCACTGGATATTCCATCAGCTTCACCATCATTCTCCTTCTCTCCATTGGAATCATCACCTGATAAAGAGTGCTGAGGGGTTTGTTCCTCCTCCACCCCTAGCCCTCGCTGCTGCTTTCTGTTGTGCTGAATGGAGCACACCATGGTTATCATAGAGACCCTTGCTAGTGATGCTCATTTCCAACGAATGGTGCTTCCAGATCTATTAAGGCATCAGAAGCCCATCTTGATCATGCCGACTGCTTTCTTGATGACACATCTGCTTGTCCTTTGGCTGGCATTGTAGCATTCTTGTCATTAATTGGTAGAGTTCGTCAGATGTATCATCAGCAAGGTTAGAAGGAACATAACTCTAGCAGCCACCCTTCAAGATTGATTTCAGGTACAAACAGGTCAGGAATGTTAGCTAGCGCAGTATGAAGACATCATGGCAGTTCTGAGGTACTCCAGTACAGATCTACATGGATCTTTTTTTGTGGTTGCACAACAATTGAACATTGATGAAAGGAAACTCCTTGCGATTAATGAATGTTCTTCTGTAGATCATCAGACTGCCACATGTATGGAACCAATGGCACCTTGCATATGTGGGAAGCCAGGCAGAAACAGGAATCTCAGTGCAGGCTCATTCAGGTCTTTGTTATATAGGGCCTATAAAACAATTAATCAGTCACCTGTCCTTTTCATTTATGGGCAACTGACTGCAAGATCTTGATACGTCTCCAATAGAACTCTGGAAGGAATTAGAGGCAAAATAAATGGAGGGCAGTGGTGACTTTGAGAGCTACAGATAATTCATAGCCACCAGGTCCAGCAGTTAGCAGATCTTCATCTAGGAGGCTGCAGATGTCTGTGATCACCTGATGTGAGATCCTCAGGCTTCAGACGCACGGCTTATCCAAGAGATAAAGGTCCCTGCCTGTACACCATATCTTACTTATCTGAAGTCCTATCCTAAGTAACCATGGTGCCAACCATCCAGATGTTCTCGGTGTGAACACCTGCAAACTGCAAAATTAAGTCTACAGCAAATACTGTTGTCAAACTATTTCCCAAATGAATCTGGGAAAGCAACTCCAGACAATGAGTTTATATTCATATTGGAATCCCTGACTTTTCACCATGTCCATGAAATCTCATTCAATAATCATCTCCATTTTAATATGCGTTTTCTGATGCCCTCCCTTGTTGGAGGCCTTTATTCCAAATCACTGTCAAAATCTCTGCAAAGACCCTTGGTTTAATGTTTTTTATTATTCATTCATTGGATGTGTGCTTCACTGGCTGGGCCAGCAATTATTACCTATCTCTAGTTGCCCTTGAGAAGGTGGTAGTTAGCTGCCTCCTTGAACCGTTGCAAATGTTACTTGCCACTTGTCAGCTCAAACCTGTATATTGCCCAGATCTTGCTGCATTTGGACATGGACTGCTTCAATATCTGAGGAGTCGCTAATGGTACTGAACCTTGTGCAATTATCAGCAAACATCCCCACTTCTGACCCTATGATGGAAGGAAGATCATTGGTGGAGCAGCTGAAGATAGTTGGCTGAGGATACTACCTTGAGGAACTCCTGCAGTTATGTCCTGGAGATGAAATGACTGACCTCCAACAATCACAATTATCTTCCTTTGTGCAGGGAGTTTTCACCCTGATTCCCATTGACTCCAGTTTTGCTAGGGCTCCTTGATGGTCAAATGTGGTCTTGATGTCAAGGACAGTCACTCTCACCTCACCTCCGTAGTTCAGCTCTTTTGTCCATATTTGAACCAAGGCTGTAATAAGGTCAGGAGCTGAGTGGCCCTAATGGAACCCAAACTGGGCATCAGTGAACAGGTTATTGCTAAGCAAGTGCCGCTTGATAGCACTGTTGATGACCCCTTCCATTACTTTACTGATGATCGAAAGTAGCCTGAACAGGGCGGTAATTGGCTGGGTTGGATTTGTCCTGCTTTTTGTGTACAGGACATCCTGGGCAATTTTCCACATTTCCAGGTAGATATCAATGCTGCAGTTGTACTGGAACAGCTTGGCTAGGGGCATGGTAAGTTCTGGAGCACAAGTCTTCAGTATTTTTGCTGGAATATTGTCAGGCCCATAGCCTTTGCACTAGCCTTCACCCATTTCTTGATATCATGTGGAGTAAATTGAATTGGCTGAAGACTGGCATCTGTGATGCTGGGGACCTTCAGCAGAGGCTGAAATGGATTATCCACTCGGCATTCTGGCTGAAGATTGTTGCAAATGCTTCAGCTTTATCTTTTGCACTGCTGTTCTGGGCTCCCCCATCATTGAGGATGGGGATATTTGTGGAGTGTCCTCGTCCAGTGAGTTGTTTAATTGTCCACCATCATTCACAACTGAATGTGGCAGGACTGTTGAGCTTAGATCTGGTCTCTTGGTTGTGGGATCACTTAGCTCTGTCTATCACTTACTCCTTATGCTATTTGGCATGCAAGTAGTCCTGTGTTATAGCTTCACCAGGTTAACTCTTCATTTTTAGGTATGCCTGGTTCTGCTCCTGGCTTGCCCTCCTGAAATCTTCGTTGAACCAGGGTTGATCCCCTGGCTTTATGGCAATGACCAAGTGGGGGATATGCTGGACCATGAGGTTACAGATTGTGTTCAAGTACAATTTTGCTGCTGCTGATGGCCCACAGTGCCTCATGGATGCCCAGTCTTGAATTGCTAGATCTGTTCAAAATCTATCCCATTTAGCATGGTGATAGTACCACATGATACAATGGAGGGTATCCTCAAAGTGAATTTGTCTCCACAACAACTGAGTGGTGGTCACTCCTACCGGTACTGTCATGGACAGATGCATCTCTGGCAGGCAGGTTGGCGAGGATGAGGTCAAGTATGGTTTTTCCTCTTGTTGGTTCTCTCACCGCTGCTCAAAGCAGTTGAGCAGCTATGTCCTTTAGGACTCGGCCAGCTCAGTCAGTAATGCTGTTGCCAAGCCAATCTTGGTGATGGACTTTGAAGTCCCTCACCCAGAGTACATTCTGTACCCTCGCCATCCTCAGTGTTTCCTCCAAGTGGTGTTCAACATGGAGGAGCACTGATTCATCAGCTGAGGGAGGGTGACATGGAGGGTAAATCAGCAGGAGGTTTCCTTGCCCATGTTTGACCTGATGTCTTGAGATTTCATGGGGTCCAGTGTCAATGTTGAGGACTCCCAGGGCAACTCCTTCCCGACTGTATACTGTTGTACCGCCACCTCTGCTGGGTCAGTCCTGCTGGTGGGACAGGACATACCCAGGGATGGTGATGGCGGTGTCTGGGACATTATCTGTAAAATATGATTCCGTGAGGATGACTATGTCAGGCTGTTACGTGATTAGTCTTTTAGACAGCTCTCCCAATTTTGACACTAACACCCAGATGTTAGTAAGGAGGACTTTGCAGGGTCATCATGGCTGAGATTGCCATTGTCATTTCTGGTGCCTAGGTCGATGCCGCGTGGCCCATATGGTTTCATTCCTTTTTTTTTAAGACTTTGTAACGATTTGATACAAAAGAGTGGCTTGCTAGGCCATTTCAGAGGACATTTAAGAGTTATTCTTTTTACAAACTATTATAGTACTGATCCATCTCCTAGACCACTTTATACAGACACACCTAAACTTGTCATGTTAAATAGGGTCGTTTGCTGAAGCAATACAACAATACAAACTCATTATGTGAATTATTCACCCTCTGCCTAAAATGTCTAAAGTACCCTCATAGATTTATTTTCACATTTGTGGTGCTAGCATTGCTGGTTAGACTGGCATTTATTGCCCATCCTGAGTTGCTGTGCTTAGATTCAATTGAATGGCTTTCAATGCCACATCAGTCTCAATCAATGCAACTGGACTCACATAGAGACCAGAAGGGGTAAAGACAGCAGGTTTTCTTCCCTAAAGGAGATTAGTGAACTGATTGCATTTTTACAGCATATCTGACAGCATTGTGGTCACGCATACATCACAGATATTTGACAAACAAATCAGTAGAAGGTACATTGATATGTAATCCCTTTTAAAACATCATGGATTGGTGGTTTTTGGAACATCATAGCCTTTTGCTCTTCCTTTTAAAAAAAAGGAAAAATCATAAAGATAATTTTCATGGCCCTTTCAATAATTCTGAAGTGAATGGTTACAGATTATTTGGTTAAGAGGAAATTATTAGATCTTCTCATTAGTACACATTGTCTCATTTCAAATTAAATCTCTCATTCTTCCTGTTTATTTGGTAAATCTATTTTAAAAATCCCATAGGGACCCTTCTCCATTTGCATTATCAGATGATGATTAATAAACCAACCAATGGCTTTTTATTTGGACACATAAGGAACTATTCTTTCTGCTCACAACAAAATTTCAAATCAGTCATAATTATACAGTACAACCAGAACCAGGTAAGCACATTCATTTTTTTGTACAGTATAATCAATGTCTGCTGATCAGTCATTATTATTGTGTCTTTTGTTAGACAATTACATTTAATCTAAATGCAATTTCTCAAAACTCTGGATAGCTCTCCAATAAAATAAAGTCAGAGGCTCTATGAAGTCATCGGGACGATAAAATATATTGTTGATCATAATATGTGTAAAATATAATAGTCAAATTTAACTGTAAGATGTACAAAACACTATGTATTGAATCTCTTACAGCCTAGGTACAAATAATCCTCCAAATAAGTTTCAGTTAAATTATCACTGCTCTGTTTCTCTCCTATACCAAATCCATTAGGGAACAGCTGTGACCCCGGCTTTCAGCATGAATTTTAGCAGAAAACTGGAGGCTGAAAGTGTAATTTTATAGTGTTAATATATTCTATAGGCGTGGGCAGTGTAGCAAATGGTCTTCTAATTCATGAAATATTCAAGCATTTATTTGCAATATTTAACTTTCAGAGCTCCTGTACTTTGCCTGGACTCTTACAAGTGCCTGAATTGAACTCACCCCACCCCAGGCCTCAAACCAAAATCAGTTTGGAGTCACGCCAATAAGTATACACAAGGGCTTTGCTAACGAGCCTTGTAAATTTAAATTGCTGACACTTCGTCTGTCTAAACTGGAAAGGTAAAGGAATTTGTGGTGATTATGGTTGAATATATTTTTGTCTTAAAATATCTTTAAGTCCTTCTCCATGTTTATAACTCTTTCTGGACTATCAGCTTCTCTGTACTCTCCATAGAGACATTCCTTTTGTTACCAAGCGACCTAGAAGGGAAAGAGACTACCCAGGAGTTTCAGTGCCGGAGATAAAATTGACATTCGTTAATAAGGGTCAAAACTAATTTTAGGCATATATCTAATTTCGCACTAGAAAAAGAGAAAGCACACTGAGCTAAAAGCACTAACCCTAGCCCGTTCTTCTTCTTTACTTCCTTGTTGCTCATTCTTAACAGCTCTTCCTGATCCTTAGAGTGGCCATTCATCCAGGTTTACACCGGACAGTCCACTTTTCAGCTGGTCTGTGCCTTTTTCTGGTACTGGAGGCCAAATTACCTCGTGTTTCTAACTTGGAAATGCCCACCTTTTAATCTTTTCATTGGTTAATATTAATTTTATTTGTTTAAAATCACAGTCATGTTGGTCCTGTGAGTGCCCATAAGATCTTAAGGGGTTGAATTTTTCGTCCCGCGGGTGGGTGTGTTCCTGACCCAAATGGGAGTAAAATAGTGCATGATGATGTCGGCTGAGCGCCCAGCGTCATCGCACACTCTTGTGATCTTTCGCTCGGTGGGTGTGCGCAGGTGTCGGAGGGGCTCCCGCCATTAATTAACAGGACACTTAAGGCCCTTAACAATGCAATTGTCTGAGATTTTTCATTGCCCGTGCAATTTTCTGCTCGTCACACAGGCAAAACTGACAGGCGGCCAGCCGACATTTCCTTAAACCTCACCCAAGTGCAGGGTAAAAAGGGTCAGCAGCATTGCCAGTGTGAGTAGTGAGCAGTTTTGGAGATAGTTTGCAGCTGGTTGCTTGGCAGCTTCATCTCTGTCCAGGGCTTCATTCTTAGCATTTCCAGGCCTCATTTCAGGACTTATTGGTGTCTGTCAGGCCCCTGGAGGATTTAAACCTTGTGGCCCCTTCCAGATATCAGACAGCCTTCCGTTACCCTGGTAATGGGGATTGTGGTCACCGCTGGAGGTACCTCCTCTGAGGAGGAAGAGAGGGGCAGTAGAGAGAGGAGGCCGCGTGTTCCTATGCAGCTTTCAGGGGAGGGACCTATGGGAGGACAGGTGCAGGCAAAAGAGGTGGAGGGCCAGCAGGAAGTCCAAGGCGGAAGGGTCTGCAGAAGACACCATTATCCTGCTGCCAGGGTTTACAGGTGGCAATGCAGCTACCTCAATATGTCTGAGGTGCAATGCCGAGGGAGGCTCTGCCTCTCAATGGAGACTGTGACCTCTATTTGCCAAATGATTGGGCCTGAGATTAGCTTCAACTGCATGGGTGGACACCCCATGTCAGTGGCTCTGAAGGCCCTCAACTTCTATGCCTCTGGCTCTTTCCACAGTTCATTGAGGGATCTATGTGAAGTCGCCTAATCAGCTGTCCACAGTTACGTCAGGCTGGTGACAGAAGCTCTGTTCATACGGGAACTGACCTTTATTCTCTACCATAAGGACAAGGCCAGCCGGGCTGAACAAGCCAGAGGCTTTGCAGCGGTTGCTGTGTTCCCCTGCATCCAGGGTTCTATCGATTGCACACATATGGCCATCAAGGCACCAGCGGATCAACCGGGTGCCTTCGTCAACAGGAAGGGATTTCACTCCATGAACGTGCAGATAGCGTGTGACCAATGGATGCAGATTGCAAGTCTGTGCAAAGTACCCTGGCAGCTCCCATGACGTGTACATCCTGAGACACTCCCAGGTGCCGAGGCTCTTCAGTGCTCCAGTCCGACTGAGTGGATGGCTGCTGGGTGACAAGGACTATCTGCTGAAAAGGATGCTCATGATGCCTCTCTGCCACCCAAGAACGAAGGCAGAGAAGCGTTACAATATGAGTCATGGCTTCACAAGGATGTTGGTAGAGAGGACTCAAGATGTGCTTCCAATGCTCCCCCCATTCAGGGGGTGCACTACAATACCCCCCAGAATGGATGTCACTGATCTTGGTTGCATGTTATGCCTTCCACAATCGGGCACTGGCAAGGGGGGATCCTCGAGGAAGAGGATCTTGACACAGCTGCACAGGCCATAGAAGATGAGTCCAGCGGTGAGTCAGAAGATGACCACAGTGAGGAGAACGCTGAGGGCATGGAGCCAGACCTCGGTAACCTCCAGGGAGACAGGGACACTGGGGATGCCTTGATCCAACGCTCCTTCAGCTAGAATACCAATGGTCAGCTTCAAACGCATGCCAGGACTGCCTCCTCCATCCCAGATGTCTGAAAGGACTCTTTCATTTGAACACAAAGAACACTCAGTGCCTGTGCAATAAAGCTCAGAGCCACATATATCCAGTATTACATTCTGGTGTACCCTGCACCAATAAAACAAAAAGGTGAAGCATACTCAGGCCATGATGACAAAGCCAGATGTATATAATTTTGACAAGTGCAGACTATTTACGTCAACCTCTCTGGTCCTAAGTCCCAGACCAGTATACATTACCTAAACATAAATGAACATGAAATCACCTGTGACCTGTCCCTCTTGTGCTCATGGTGCCTTTAACATACCCTTGTGAGTGCTACGTCAAGGTGTTCTCCCTTTGCTGGTACCGGCATTGGAGATAGCCTGCTGACTCTGCTGTCTTGTTGGCCTTGATGACTTTGGTGGTCGCCCTCTGGCCAGTGGAACCTGTGCTGGTCCTGCCTGGGAGGGAGCAGCCAGTGCCAGGCCTGGCATCGCCCAGTTGCCGCAACCTCATTAGATGCCATGGTCACTGGCAGAGGGGTGGAGGAACTGCTACCATCATCCAGAGCACTCTGAGAGGAGCCCACAGAGACAACAGGTAGCTCATGCACCAACGTAAGGTCACTGTGTACCTCCCTGCACACCAGGTCTGAGCATAACCCCAGGAACCCCTGATTGAGTCCCTGGAGCTGCCTCTCCATGACAGTCACCACTCTCTCAATGGAGGAGGCAGTGCGCTCGTCCATGATGGTCAATGCAGTGTTCACGCTCTGCATGGACTCCTCCATCATACAGACCATGGCACGCGTACCTGCATGGATCTCCGCCAGATCCTCCTGCACATCTTACCTGACATCCAGCATCTGCCACCTAATGGACGGCTCCAGAGGCTCATCATCAGCCTATGACTGAGCATTGTCCTGGTCCCCAGCAGTCCTCTGTCTGCTGGCGCCCTGGGCACTCTCTGCCTCTACCTGCCCTTAAGCAGGTGTGAATTGTTCTCATCAATGTGCACCGACATTCTAGCTGCTGGTCTAACACCCACCGAGGTGCTGGTATCTGCACTGGTGCCTGTTTTACAGAGTAGTGACACAGGTGACAGTGACGTCCAGTGGTTCTGTGGCATTAGGGGTGGCCCTTTAGGATCTGCAGATCAGAGGCCTGTTAGTGAACCTAAATAGGAGAACAAGGACATGTCATTAGTTAAAGTCGTCACACTGTTACTGCGCATGCCAGGCACCCTGTGAGACAATGGAGATCTGCATCATGATGCCATCGTCTTTCAATGATCAATTGGGACTTCAGGTTCAAGGTTCCCATCAATGAGGAGACTGTGCTAGAATGGTTGCACAATCTGAGAGTCTCACCTCTGTGCACTGTGCTCTTTATCTAGCACCCCTACCTCTCGATGCCCGGCTGCACGGGGATCATGCCGGATCTCCAGCTCAAGGGTGTCCTGCTCGAACTGGGAGCAGCAGCAGGTTGGGCAGGCCTCCTCCTGTACGTGACCTCTCTGCCTGGTTATGGCTTTTCATCTCGTGAAAGGACGGGGCAGCATTGATTAGTCCACTCTCTACCTGCAGCGCCATTGCAGCCTGGCCAACCTCAGCTGAGGAACACCTTGCAGGGCACACACCTCGAACCACAAGGCACTCAGTCCAAGCAGCCAGGGCTCACCCCCTTGGCCAACTCCGGCGGCATTAACAGTTGGCACTCAGGCTCTGGCACGCCTGAGGTCCACGGGGCGGGGGTGGGCATGGGGGGTCGGGGGGGTTGGGGGGGAGTGGGCGACAGCCAGACCTTAACACTTCTGCACACTGACCTATGGCAACATGGTACTCACCCTTCCTGAGCACAGCAGGTCATTGAAGCACTTCTGGCACTGCATCCATGTATGCTGCACCTCATCACGGCTGCTCACCTGGGCTGCCACCTCCTCCTATGCCCTCTTGCTGAGGTGCAGTGGCCTCCTCCTCCCATTTCTGGGGACAAGGGTGTCCCTCCTGGCAGCCACCTCCTCCAGCAGGATGTCAAGATACTCATCAGAAAAACGGGGGCCCAATGCCCACCTGACCTGCCCTTCTGCCTGGCGTTTGCTGCTGCACTCGAGTGCATCATCTGAACGGCAGCCAGACGTCACTCCCTGGCAGCCTTTCTGGGCCTACCTGGGTCTTCTTTATAGTGACCGCCGGGTCACCATTGGATCTGGCGGCTAACAGGCCCCCGCCCACACTTGACCCTTCCTGGCCAGAGACAAGCCATGTTTCATGCTGGGCAGGTTGGGGCCCCATCACGGGTGGCGGTCAGTTTCCTAGCTGCTCCCGTCAGCCCATCAGATGTATCCATGCATATGTCCTTATGATGACCTATGCTATGCCTATTGTTTGCACAACAGTTTCTGGAATGAACTGAATGTTGCCAACCATTCAACACCTGAAAATAGCTGACGCCAATTCCTAGGTTAGTTATTTTAATAAAGGGGCATTGATGCACAGAAAAGGTTCCAAAATGACAAATGATTCCACAATTTATGACTCTTCAAAAAAAGAGGATGTGATCTGAGTCCTTCAAAATATAGAGAAGTTATAGAGGATGCATTATATGGATAGAAAGTAGACTATTTAACTTGAGTTGCAAGTGTATAACTAGGAGACAGGTTTTAAATGAACAAGCCTGAAGGGAGACTCTAAATTGAAAAACCTTTTCCTTCCCCACAGAATGGATGAAAAGGTACATGAGTTGGATGCCTATCTAGCTGAGAAAGGGATGGGAGATTGAAGTACAGATTGAGGTGATTGAGTATTTGAAGAATGTATGAATTGTAAAGTGTTGGGGGAGGGACTGGAATGGCTGAATGTTGTCTCTGGAGGGTAGTAAACCAGGATTGGTTTGTGGATATTAAACTTGAATACTTTAGTTATAACCTTTGAGCTCGTGATCATTGATTTCAGTAGTGTGGATTCTTGGTCTGATAAATGAGTGGGTTTTAAGGATGAGTAACCCTTTTCATGTCAAACCTTCCCGCGTTTCTTATGTTTCAGTTTCCTGTTTAGTTAGGTTCCTCCATTCAAATATCATGCTGGAAGGTCAATTGCATCCATGGAAGGGGGTTTTAACCCACATTGTCTTATTTTAATGGAGCATTTGAGAAGTAAAAACCATTTGCAACTGCTGCTTCCTGAGACCATATGGTAAAAGGGAGCACATGGGCATGGGGCGTAAGTGGTAGAGGTCAAAATTCTAGAGCTGGAAGAAGCAGCAACATTGGGCTCCTCCCCATCCAAGTTTGGCCTCACACACATTGCAGGTTTTGGTCTCTGCTTTCTTCACCTTCGAAGATCTTCTGTCCTATTATGGTCTCTCATCACCTCTTCTAATGTTGTAACAGCTGATCCTCACTTCTGTCTTCAGATCTTGCACATGAAATTCCACTGACAAGCCATCCTCTGTGCCAATTATCTCCTGTCCAGGGAATGGGAGTCATGTAATAGAGTAGTGGGTGGAAGTCTTGCTGCATCAATATTACAATCCAAAGAGGAGAATCCTACTCATTGATCTGGAAATTAAAATTAACAACTTGCATCAATGAGGGGATGGAATTTTAGAAGGGAAACCTGGAAGTGCAGATTTCCCTGCATGTTTCAGAGTTTTAACTCCATAGCATGTGTCTTTATGCTTTGGAATTCTCTACCTACCAGTGAGCCTAATTTACAGGCTTGGCTTCCAGTTGCACAGGGAGGATTCATGAGCAGCCCATGGTAGCAGATAGGCCCAATGTCAAACCCTTGTGTAGGGGACGGTGTGATCCTACTGGGGAGAGATTAATCCCTAATGCCAAGATTGAGTGGGGGAGTGCTACTCCCTGAATGCAGGGGTCTTTGGATGGGAAGGTGAGGGCGGGTTACTTGGGACTGCTGATTGAGGGTCATGGGAGCAGTGAACAATCCTGCTCCTTCTGGCCCACAGCAATGCTATAAAAGCACTTGTCTTCTCCTCCAAGTTGTCCTTGCATCACTTCAGCTGCTAAATTGCATGTTAAACAAACTATAAGTGTATTAAATCAGAGGCTGAAAGCCTCATTATAATATTTAAATTGCAAAATCACCCCCAGGTGTCTTTTGGCTGCCTGCCTTTTGTCCTGTCTCTGTTAAACCCTGAAGTGAGTGAGCATCAGGTTTGAGATTTTAAAAATTTCAATATCTGACCGGACCTGAACCCACATAATGTTGCTGTTTAAATTCACCCACAGTGGCCACTCCAGGTTTTGTGCAAATTCTGAAATGTCACAATTACTACAATTATTTTATAGAATAGAGTCAGTAACATTCAGCAGATTACTAGTGGGAGTAAAATAACAAAAAAAAACTGTAACAGGTTTTAAAACAGCTGCAAGAATACCTGTTGGGAAAGGAAACACAGGCTAAGTTTCAGAGTCACTAAAAGGAAATTGATGGGAAGTTTTGGACGGCTGGGATAGTGTAGGTAAAGTACTCTGTAAATTGCCAATAAGGTGCTTTAAGGATTCGTAGGAGAACTTCTGTAAACTGCCTGAAATATGCTCAAAATAGAGTATGAGTATGGAATATAAATGCCAGGAATGATGAAAGCAGGCCACTTAAACACAGGCTTTCAAGCTAATTAGGCAATACAGCCTCCAGGTTAATTACACTATGAAAGCTTGGGTATAAAAACAAGACCCTTCTTACTCACATTAGGAAGTCATTTAGAAAAATTTGATCCAGAGAGAATGGCTGTTAGTGAGTCATTAAGTTATTGCACCCCTTCATGTTTGTATGAAGCACCTTGATTAATAGATAAAGTGGGTTATAGCACAGAAACACTCACTTCAAGTTGTTCAAACTTCACTTTTGAGTTTCCTCAGAAAATCTACTGATTGTTAAAAATTATTGTTTGCAAATTGGGCAAAACCTTTACGTATCTGTATCACTTGTATTAAACATTTCAATCAAAGGGGATTCTCTTTGTAATCAAGATATAAAAAGCAGTCTCTCTGTCTCTTATTGAAGAGCTAAATGGTTCTTCCATGAAGTGTTAAGCAAGGAGATTACTGATTAAAACAAGATTACTGAGTTGTCTGGTTCCTGTGTTTACACTGTGCCACAGATCTTGAAGCTTGCAGATTGTCCCTGACCATATCCCTGAACCATATCTCATACAAAGATCAGCACCAAGTGTAATATGAGCATATTAATCTTGCTGCATTGCAAAATTTTCCATTCCCATTATTAAATCATTTCCATTTTCTCTGCTCCAAGGCCACCACACAAGGGACTGTAGCTTGTGGCCCTTTAGAGTAATGCTTACTCAAAGAAGTTGGTTCCTTGTGAGGGTGCACACTCACAGGCCACATGTAAACCAGGCACAGTTCAGTCATGAACACTTGCTATGCTTTGTTAAGACAGTTATGTGGGATCTCACCTGGCAAATAACATTCCAGAGAGTGGCTCTAGGGACAGCTGTAGAGAGACCACAATGGAGGGTTGGCAAACAAGCGGTGAAACAAGTGAAACACGGGAATATTTTGAGTGAAGTTCCCACTTCCATTTCCCCTTCGGCCGCCATCCCTCTCCTGGGGCAGTGGAACCTTGCTCCTACCTCTCTGCAGGAGAAGAGCTGTGAGCAGATCAGTGATGCCTTCCAAAGCCATGGCTAATGTATCTATCATCCTTTTTAATGCAGTAGAAATGTTGGCACCCATAGCTTGCAGGCCCCTGATTACTGCTGTTGCAATCTATCTCTACTTTAATGCTAAGTTTTCTGAAGCTTGGGAAACCCATGCTTGAAGAATTAATTTCGAATCGCTGCAAACATTTCTGGAAAGAACTCTCATTTAAATGTTATAATTACCTAATTGCATCTCTAGATCCTTCCTCTAGTGCAGTGATTAGAACTGTGCATAGTACTCTAGTTACAGACTCAGGTGTTTTATACAGTTCTAGCATAACCTCCCTGCTCTTATATTCTAGGCCTCAGACAATAAGGGAAAGTATCCCGTATACTTTCCTGACCACTCTAACTATCTGTCCTTCTACCTGTGTCCTGTAGACATGCAATCCGAGGTCCCTTTAATCCTTGACAATATGGCCTGAATTTTCAAGCTTGAGGCGGGTAGTGGGAGTCTGGAAAATTTCCGGCTTAGTCTGTCTGCCTGGGGAGAAAGTGCCTGCAAAGGAGGGATCTTTATTATCAGGGGTGCAGGCTGGAGTTGGACCAGCCGGCCTGGGAAAGAGGTTGGAGGCAACCAAAGGGCTACTAGGTACTGGTGGGCTGTTTAAAAGGCCCGCTTTGGTACTGTGAACTTTGTCCAGTTCAAATAAAAACACAAAGGCCCTCCAGCACTCATCCCTCACACCCCCTCACCCCTGTCATCCCCCACCCAACCCCCACAACTCCCCATAACCCCAATGCCAGGCTATGCCCCACCACCTACTCCCCATGGCCACTCATACCCCCAATGCCATGCTATGCCCCACCACCCCTCCCCTCATAACCTCTTAAACTTACCTTTTCTCATGCAGACTAGTGGTCACAATTCTCCTTGGGGCCATGAACCATAACTTTAAAAACACAGCCCAATTCCATGAAAATTGCAGAGGAGTAGGGCTCACCTATCTCTGCAATGGAGCCAGCCAGGTCAGGAGCGCTGAATGTGGGCTTTTGACAGCAAACCCATACCCTATAAAGGCACTCCCAACAATCAGACAGCCCGGGAATGGGGTCAGGAATCCTGGAATCGGGATCTGCCTAGCAATTTTTAAAAGGCTCCTGAGTCATTCTGACTCAGTGAAAATTCAGCCCTATATCACAAATACTTTGACAGACATATCGCTGACGGATCCATTGACACATACTGTGCATCCCTTGCCATACCACTGACCTTTTAAAACTTCGATTTGGTACTTGGTGCTTTTGTAAATGAAACTTTGGCATTTTGCTCTTCCTGGAAATCCTTATGCTCTTTTAATAAGCCCAGAGTGAATGATTGCAGGTTATGTAGTTAAAAGGAAAGATATGGATCCATCTCATCAAAACGCATTGGATGGGATTTTCCATGAAGTCAACAAAGTCCGAAAGCGGGCGGGGAAATTGGCGTTTGAGCTGCCGACGGCAATGGCGTTTTTTCCATCATTTCATGTGCTACTTTGTTGAATAAAATTGAGATGCTTGGGTTTCACGTCGGATTGCTGGCAGGGCGGCCTCTGATTCGCCCGCCCCACCATCACCTCAGGCTGGTCACCATATTTAAAAGTCACCTCTGCACAGAGTTAGAACTCTCTAAGGGATCAAAAGCTGATGGAAAGTCATGGCTGCCCAAGCGACGCCTCTCTTGAGTGCCTACTGGACGCAGTGGTACCCACCGTGAAGTCCTCTACCCCTGCTCTGGGTGAAGAACCTCATCCAAGGTGACAAATCCGGCATGGGAGGTGGTGGCAGCAGTCCTGAGTGCCAATTCCCTACAAAAGACAACAGCCACCTAGTGCAAGAAGAGAATTAATGATCTCCTCTGTTCTGCCAAGTCACTCTTCTCATCACCCTCAACTCACACTCTCAGAAACCCATCACACATCCACAGGGATCTCACTCACTGCCAGCTCAAGGGAACTCGCCATTTACTTTCTCACAAACACCATCATCTTCTTTGTGGATCATGTCCTCATCCCATCAATGGCACCACTCACCACCCACACATGCCAGGAATCCTTCTCATCTGGCCTGGCAGGTGTCCTGCTTACACTTGCTCCATCTGTTTTCATGCAGGACCAGCTGGCTCATAACAAAAGGAAGAGGTCCCAGAACAGGGGTGGAATACCTCAGTTGAAGGTACTGAGACTTTGAGAATAGAGCTATCTGCCTGGCCAGTGAGGATGTGGTCTGCTCCTGTGCTGACAGTGAGGTCAGTGGCTCTCAACCAAGTGAGAATCCAGGAGGGCAATATCCATCAGACAACCATACCATGGGTTTTGTCTCCTGTTCCTCAGTTTTCTTTCACAGGCACATCTGGGAAGATTCTGAGGCCGTCCATGAGCCAGGCCCTCGACTGAAGCCCCAAAGACACCTTGGAAGAGGAATCTGATGACATTCTAATTGAAGACCCGTCACAATGCTCATCCACACCCTCCACCAGCGCAGAGGCACACCTTGGTGGGACCTAGTTATAGAGAAGCCTCGGAGTCACAATCTGGTGAGCACAATGCACTGTCTGATCCACAGCTGGCGGAGGCAGGGATATTCCAGTGAGGACAGCTGAAGTTCAGGAAACTGCTGAGTCTGAGTCAGATGATGCGCCCCTGGACTCTGTTCTATCTCAGTTGCTGGAGCTGCAAAAACAGACTTGGGAAAATCGGGAAGGGATATCTGCTGCAGTCCTCAGATTGCAAGGCACAATGGAGGAATCCATCTACCTTGAGACCGAGGTGATAGTGCCAGCATGCCAAAGCATCGAGGTCAACACCAGTAGGGTGGCAGCTGCCATGGAAACCTTGGTCCAAGTCATCTGCCCAGGGCTATTGCAGGAGCTGCACTCTATCACTGGGGCACTTGCTGGCATCCATCAGTGTCTACGTGAGAGGGGAGGCGGAGCATCTTGAACTCATTCCAGCTGCTGCTTCCTCTCAAGGAGTCAGCCAGGGACCGTCGGACACCCATAGGGAGGTGGATTAACAGGTTCACGCCCTGGGGCCATCCAGGATGACTCCGGGAGTGACCGGCCCATCCGAATCCATTCTTCCTGTGATCCCAGCAGCTCCAGTTATGCAGGCTGAGGAGGGTACCACTGCCACACAGCAGGACACCGAAATCAGGCCAGGGCCTTTCAGATTTTAGCAGAGGATGCCTGCCAAGGTCATCATAGATAAGGGCTAACAGTCAGCAGGCACCCTCCTCCTCCACTGTGGATGTTGGGGATGCACCAAGGCATAGCGACAGAGTTAGGGCGGTCAAGAAGATGTACTTGCACAATGTGGGAATGTGTATTAATCACTTCTATATAATGCTCACCAATGTGAATACACTGAAAATCATGTCTCCTTGTCTATGGCTCCTTGTTATGATGAGGTATGTTTGTGCCATTTGGAAGTGAAACCTTGGTCCCTGCAGAAAATGAAGTCATGAGTTGCAGTCCAGGGCCTCTCCTCTGTGCAGTGCATAACACTCAGACCACAGTGACTGTCCCACCCCAAAGTCACAGCCCACCTCAGTGATGCCTGCACCTTGATGTTGATTGTGTTTACTGCAAGAATATTGTACCCTAGCGTTGTTGGGTCATGTGATGCTATGTGTGCTCTGAGCACCTTTGAGGTGGGGCTGCACCCTCCCCCCCCCACTTCTCATCTACATTCTGGACAGAGGAAGGTGTAATGCCGAAGGGGACAGGTGATTATGTGTGCAAAAGGATCACTTTTGAAGTCCATGTTCCTGATGTGACCCAGCAAGGTCTGCATGAGATGAGACTCTGCACAGAGGATGATGACTGGTGCCAGACACTCCCATTGCTATCTTGAGCTCTCAGGAGAATCCTCACTGCATCTCATCCTTCTCGTGAAATCTTGCACTAATTAGGGCCTCACAAGCATGTTATGGCCATGGACCAACTGGATATTGAGCAAGTGGAAGCCTTTGCGGTTCACATGCTGGACTGCTTGTTGCCATGCAGATCTTAGAGCCATGTGAGTGCAGTCGATGACACCCTGCACCTGTGGGAAACCACAAATCTGAGCAAATCCCAGTGCTCTCGCTTCTTAGCTCGTCTGATCTTGGTTGTAATTGACAAAATTCTGTGCCCTGGCGAAAATGCATAGGATAATACTTGTGCATGAGCTGAAAGCACAGGGTGCAGTCGAGTGGCCAAAGCTGTTGCCACTTGGTCATGTGGTGTGGGATGGAGGTGGGTGGTGTTTTGGTCAGGCATCAAGTGAACTAAGCACTGGCCATCCAAGTGGTGGCCAGCACTCTCCGGCATGCATGAAGGGGCCTTGAGATGCAGCCGGAGCCAGTGACTTAACAAAGAGAGGTACTTGGGGGACATTGCTAATCCATGCGGCTCTCTCTTTGATACTGCACTGAGGAGATTATCAGGTCTCAGATTTTTGCACTCTATGCCCAAGGGGTTAAAAGTTCAGGAGCAGTCAGTGACACTATTAGGAATTTGTGTTGCTTGAGTGGGCATAATTGTTTCAAAAGCCAGACTCCAAGCATGTCGATGGAGCTGATGCTGAACAGTCTCAGCTGTGGAAGAATGCTCAATCTTGAAATGCTTTTCCAAATGCACAGCTGATTCCTTGCCCCCACCATATCATCCCTAAACTCCAGCATGTGCTCGTGTACTTCTTTCAGTTTGTAATGCCTTGCCTCCACTCCCACTGGCCACCATCCCCCAGACTGGACCCCTTGCCTTGAGGCTCCCTTGGTGCTGCCTTGGTCCCCCATTGGCCCCCACTGCACTGGAGCCCTTGTATCAGCACTGCACTGAAAGCCAGCCGGGAAGAAGCCACTTTGAAGATTTGTCTGTGAACCCCCACCGAATCCACGGCGCCATTTCCTTGAATTCCTATAGGGATCCTTACCAGTGTTGCGCGTAATTTGTGTGCACTTACCTCTGAGTTCCCCTCAAAGTTGAGGTCACTGGGTGCACGCTTTTTAAAGGCAGTTGTAAATCACGCTGTTCTGAAGTCACACCAACAGGGGATTTAAATTTGACATGGAGCATTCTGGCGTGTGGCCACAATAATGAGATGCAAATTTATGAAAATTAAGTTCATGACGTTCGATGGCTGAAAAAGTGGCCTGCCTTTAAGGGGGGGTGGTGGGGGGGGGGGGGGGGGGGGGGGGAACAATAGTGCCCTGGATTTATGATGCCAGGAAACACAACCAAGGCCTCCTAGTGAGATCTTACGATCAAGTCGCCGCACGTGCCCCCCCAGTCAGGCACAAAAAACCCCGGACACTGTCTCATTAAAAACAAAATCCCCCAATTTACAGTTTATCTGACAATTTTCTTTTAACGCCATAGCAACCCTTAGTTATTTACATTGCCAGATTATGGCTGATAAACCAACCAGCCGATTTTTACTTGCACATCTGTAAGTATTCTTTCTGCTGACAACAAAATTTCGAATCAGTTATTACTTTACAGTACAACCAGATCCTGGTAAGCATATTAATTTTTGTTCAGCATGATCAATGCCTGCTGATCAAGCATTATGTTTGTATCTTTTGTTAGATCGATTATGTTTGGTCTCTATGCATTTTCTCAAAACTCTGGATTGTTCTCCAACAAAATAAAGCCAGTGGCTCTATAAAGTCATCTGGCCAATAAAATATCTTGTTAATATTAATGCATAAAACATAATAATAATTGAACCTAACCATAAGGTGTACAAAACACTGGGTGGAACCATCCCAGATTTGCACAAAGTGCAGGAGTGGGTGGGATAAAAATAATTTTGCCCGTCAGCCACAATGGCGGGTTTTTGCACCGTATTGTCCCTTTCTCGCCTCTTTAATTATATAGCCGCAGGAAACACACTGTCTTGTTGACAGGCAGCCTCTGATTTGCCCGCCATCCCATTACCTCGCTGCTTCCTCAGGCAGGACACCATATTTAAACTGCAGCTGTGTGGACACTTCTCAATGATTGCCGCCCAGGACTGCTCTGGTGAGGAAGACATGGCCCCAAAAGCCAAGAAGAGTGCAGCCCTCCCCCACCCCTGATTCAGTGGTGCATTCCTGGGACACCTTCTGGATGTTGTGGCTGTTATGAAAGTATAATAATTTTCATAGAATTTTCCTGGTTTGTTGTAAAGTAGATTTGTGGGTGTGAGTGTAGATGATTCTGTCTGTGTGATTTAATTTTTTTGGAGTCAGGCCGAATGCAAGCTTGACATTATCAAAAGAAGCTAGGTGTAGAAATGTATCTGAAATGTTAATGAGTAAACATAGATGCTCTCTTAGCACGTAAGGTGCGAAGGGAATTTTCATTTTTTGATGAGCAAAGGGATTGTTTGGATTTCAAAGGAATCTTAGCCTATTTACAACTAGCCAGATAGTACAAACTGCAAAATCATCGTGATAGCATGGCCGAGTTTCCCTTGTGGATTTGGTCTGCCTGGCACACATCATCTGCCACATCATAACAAAGTTAGGGGTGCTTTGCAGAATATTTGAAATCTCTTGATTGGTTTGGAGTTGGTGAATCTTAAGGCTACGAGTATGAAAAGCACATTGAACTCAGGGGCAGGATTTTGCCCCCGCCGGGGGTGAAGTTGAAAAGCGGGTGTGCACAGACGCGCTTCCAATTGGCGCCCCCAATTGGGGGCATGGTGCCATTTTACATGGGCGGGCCAATTAAAGTCTGCCCAGCGTGACATCCGCACAGAAGTGCTATGCACTCCCTGTGCGGGCGGGAGGGGGGGTGGGGGGGGACCCCAAAATCGAGAGTGCACTCTTTTGTACATGCGCATGAAAGAGTGCACTGATCTCCCTGAGGCAGCACTTAGCCTCAGGGAGATGAACTGTTCTGTGACAAATATTAAAAATTAAAAATTTCTGATGTGTCCCATCATGTAACACTGTCACCTGAGTTGGAACATGTCCATAATTTTTACAAAAACTTTATTAAAATTTTTTAGAACCTACACGAAACCTCATCCCGCCTGGGGATGAGCTTTCAAGCTTTTTCTAATTCCCTCCGGGGCTTCTGGCCTGCCCGCCAACCTTAAGGTCCATTAATTAGTTTAATTACTCTGTCAATGGCCTCAATTGGCCATTGACAGGCCGGCAGGGGCGCAGCTGATTCTGTTGGGCCCCTGCCTATCTGAAAATTTAAATGGGGCGCAGTGACATCGGGAGTTCCCCCTGACATCACTGCGTGTCATTTTACGCATCAGTGAGCAGGCTCCACACCCCGATCGCTGATGGGAAAATCCTGCCCCAGGAGTTGATTTGAGGGATTTTAAAGTGTCAAGACTGCAAAAATGGCTTTATCTGTGACTAAAACCTTTCTGGGAGTGGAAGGTATAGCTCTGTTTGGGTTACAAAAAGTATCCAAGGGTAAGTTAACAGAATTGGTGGGTAAGTTGCAGTTGAGGTTACCTGTAGCAGCAAAGAAAGCAGACATAGTTGACATGATAGCACAGCATTTGAAGCTGGAAGGGTTATCTGACAATAGTGAGTCACAGCTGGAGTTACTGAGGCTTCAGATATGAAGGGTGAAGCTTGAACTTGGACAAGCAATGGAAATAAAAAAACTGGAATTGGAGGCAGAGGAAAAGGAGAGAGAAAGGGCATTTCAAAGGGAGCAAGCAGAAAGGAAGGAGAGAGAAAGAAAACAGGAAAGGGAATTTGAAGTGGAGAAATATGCAAGGGAGGAAAGAGAGAAGGAGAGAGAGTATCATTTAAAAAGTTGGAAGTTAAAAAAGAGATCTCAGAAGCTGAGGAAGGTACTGAAGTGGAAATAACCACTTCCAGTCTAAAGCCCAGTGGGGAAATGTTTAAATTTCACATTCTTCCAAAGTTTGAAGAATGGATGTAGAGGCATTCTTTACTTCATTTGAGAAGATAGCTAAGCAGATGAAATGGCCACAAGAAATCTGGACATTGCTTTTACAGTCTAGGTTAGTGGGTAGAGCTCATGACGTGTATGCTTCACTGTTAGAAGAAGCATTGTTGGATTATGATGCAGTAAAAAAGGCTATTTTGAGTGCATATGATTTGGTTCCTGGGGCATATAGGCAGAAACTTAGGAATATAAGGAAGCAGCCTGGTCAAACTAATATTAAGTTTGAGAGGGTAAAACAAAGTAATTTTGACCAGTGGATAAGAGCATTAAAGGTAGCGACAACATATGCAGTTCTTAGAGAAGTGATTCCTTTGGAAGAATTTAAAGATTCAATCCCTTTGGGAATGAGAATTCATGTGGAGGAACAGAGGGTTAAAATGGCAAGACAAGCAGCAGAGATAGCTGATGTTTATGAGTTAGTTCATAAATTTAAACCTTCTTTCCCTCACCCTTTTAAATCATAGAAGGATAGAAAGTGGGAAGGCAAAAGGAAGTCAGGGAAGAGAAGGAGTAGTTGGAAATTCTCAAGAAGTTTTTTCTCAGACTAAAAATGAAGGTGCTGAGGGTAGAAGTGACACTCAAAAATTGAGGTGTTTTCATTGTAATAAGGTTGGGCACACAATGTCAATGTGTTGGAGGTTACAGGGAAAACCTGGTGCAGTAATTGGAATGCAGAAAAGTTCTAGAAATAAGGGTACTGTGGGTTCTGAAATCCAGGCACAGGAAAAACCAATGGTTTGTGTACAGGTAAAACAGAAAGAATAAGTGATAGGTAAAGAAGTGGGAATGTGTTCACAATTTACCCAAGGGAGTTCTGAAGAGCAGGTTTCAGAAGTAGTTTCAAGGTTTTATATGTGAAGGGGATGCCTTTCCATGTGTACGGGGTAGAGCAGATAAATGTATTATAATTTTAAGAGGCACAGAGGCTAGTCAATCCTTAATGTTATGGAACAGTGATATTTGTTGTTCAGAGGGAGTATTTCAGGAACAAGTGATAGTTAGTGGGGTTCATGGAGATGCTAAACCTATTCCATTGTGGAAGATACATTTAAAGAGTAAGTGGAAAACTGGCAATTTAATAGTTGGAGTAGTGGAAAAATTGCCTATTACAGGGGTTCAGTTTATTTTAGGTAATGATATAGCTGGGTCATAGATGTGGATGATGCCTATGGGTAGTCAAGCAGCCTGTGGAGGTGCATTCAGTAGAGGTGTTGCAGGAAGAGCATCCTGGATTGTTTCCAGATTGCGTAGTAACAAGATCACAAACTCACAGGTTGAAACAGGAAGAGGAGGAAGTTAAAATACAGGGGAATGGTGTTGAAGTTCAATTAGTGATATGATCTTTGATAAGGTTGTTCAGGGAGAGAGAATAGTGGAGAATGAAACTGAAGTGTTTAGTTCAAGGAAGTTGGTGGAGTTACAACAAAAGGATCAATGAAGAGAGCAGTTATATCAAGCAGCTTACTCAGAAACAGAGGCAGAATGTATTGCAGAAGGTTATTGCCTTAAAGGTAATGTGTTAATGAGGAATTGGAGGCCGTGTCAGGTTTCTACAGATGAAAAATGGGTGGAAGTGCATCAGATAGTTATACCATCTGGATGCAGAAATCAGGTACAGAGAGTAGCTCATGAAATTCCAGTAGGGGGACATTTAGAAACTAGGAAGCCTCAGGCGAAAATAGAAAAACATTTCTATTGGCCTGGATTGCATAAAGATGTAGTCAAATTCTGTAGAAAATGTCACACATGTCAGACAACAGGGAAACCACAAGCAGTGATGAAACTGGCACCTTTAATTCCAATTCAAGCATTTGAGGAACCTTTTACTAGGGTCATGGTTGATTGTGTAGGACCCCTCCCTAAGATTAAAAGTGAAAATTAGTAATTGCTGAGAATAATGGATATGTCTACAAGGTTTCGGGAAGCAATACCTTTGCAAAATATTACAGCAAAGAGAATTGTGGAAGAGTTGGCTAAATGTTTTTACAAGATATCATTTGCCAAAAGAAATATAATCAGATCAGGGTTCAAATTTCATGTTACAGCTGTTTAAGGAAGTAAAGAAAAGCTTGGGGATAAAACAATTAAAGTCAACAGTTTACCATCCTGAATCACAAGGTACTTTGGAAAGATGGCATCAAATTCTAAAAACCATGATGAGGGCTTATAGTCAAGACTATCCACAGGATTATGAAAGGGGAATTCCATTCTTGTTATTTGCTATTAGGGATGCTCCTAATGCATCAACGGGATTTAGCCCTTTTGAATTAATCTATAGTCATGATGTAAGGGGACAACTGAAGTTGAGTCAGGAGAAATTGATGGGTCAAAATTCAGAAACTACTCTCCTGGATTATGTGACAAATTTCAGAGAAAGATTGAACAGAGTATGTGAGTTAGCTAAGGAGCATTTAAAAATACCACAGCAGGTGATGAAAGTGAAGGCAAATAGGAGATCCAAAGCTCATAGTTTTGTTGCTGGGGGGAAAAGTGCTAGTTTTGTTACCAGTATTGGTTGAATCATTAAAGGTAAGGTTTAGTGGGCCTTACAAGTTTGAAAAAAAACTGAGTGAAGTAAATTATTTAATTAATACTCCAGATAGAAGCAAGAAGCAGAGGGCATGTCATGTAAAGATGTCCAAAAGGAGGTATTAATGGTGATAGATAAGGAGGAAGAGGTAGAAATGGAGGATTCTGACATTGATTTTCCTCTAATAAAATTGAATAATGAGGGGGTACTTAAAATTTAAATGTAATATTGAGTTATCTTCCAGACAAATATCAAAGTGATTTGGAGTAGCTATTGCAGTCACACAAAGCTATTTTTGGGAATTAGCTGGGGAGGATAAATTTAGTTACACTTGATGTAAGTGTAGAGGATTCAGTTCCAATAAGGCAACATCCTTATAGATTAAGTCCAGCAAAATTATCACAAGTACAGAAATAAATTGAATTGGTGCATCAAAATGACATCATTGAGTCTAGTTGCAGTAATTGGAGTTCGCCCATTGTGATGGTACCAAAACTGAATGGAACACAAAGACTGTGTATGGATTGTCAGAAGGTAAATGCAGTGACAAAAGCGGATTCATATTCTATACCATAGTTAGAAGATTGCATCGCGAATATGGGACAATCAAAGTTTATCACAAAGACTGACTTCCTGAGAGGATATTGGCAAGTACCGTTATTGAAGGGAGAAAAAGAGGTATCGGCTTTTATGACACCAGATGGACTATATCAGTTTAAAGTTATGCCATTTGGTATGAAAAATGCACCAGTGCCATTTCAAAGACTGACAAACAAAGTAATTATGGGACTGAGCAATTGTGTTGTTTATATTGAAGGCTTGATAGTTTTCAGTCAAACATGGGAGGAGCATTGACAGCACCTGGAAGAACTGTCCAATCGACTGCAAGAAACTAATTTGAGTGAGTTTTCAAAAGTGCAAGTCACATATCTAAGCCATAGCATCGTACATGGTAAGGTGGCTCCGAGAGATGTGAAAGTAAAAACCAGTGTGAATTTCCCTGTGTCTACAACAAAATGAAAAGTTTCAAGATTTCTAGGCATGAGTGGGTTTTACCAAATTTTAGTGGTGTGGTTACACCATTGATTGAACTATTAAAAAAGAACAAGTAGTTTCAATGGACACTGGAGTGTCAAAAAGCATTTGATAGTTTAAAAACTGTATTGACTATGACACCAGCTTTGGCAGTACCTATATTGCCAAGCAGTTTAAGTTGGTCATTGATGCAAGAGATGTAGGCATTGCTGCTGTTCTGTTGCAGGAAGATGAAACAAGAATTGAGAAACCAATAGGGTATTTTTCAAGAAAGCTGAATGTACAAGAGAGAAAATATTCGATGATCAAAAAGGAGACTCTGTGTCTATTGTTAGCTTTGCAGCATTTTGAGGTTTACATTGCAAACAATTCATCAGCAACAATTATTTATACAGACCACAATCCTTGAAAATGTCTGGACAAATTTCAAGACTGAAGTACAAGACTGTTCAGATGGAGTTTATTACAACAACCATTTAATTTACAGATTATACATGGGGGCTAGATGAAAAAACTCCAATTGCAGATGCATTGTTGAGAGCTTAAAGCTCATAGGAAATTGGACATTTAAAACCTGGACATTGGATTGAAATGACCTCTGTTAATATCAAGGATTTGTATATATGTTATGTTAATACATGTACCTGGTAATGCAATAGATTGGATATACAGATAAATATAGTAAGTATTGTAAGATGGGTTGAGAAAATGAAGCTGTCTTTTAAAATTACAATGATTCATTTTCCCATAAGGGTAGAGGTATTATGAAAGTATATTAATTTTCCTATAATTATTCTGGTTTGTTGTAAAATGGGTTTATAGATATGAGTGTAGATGGTTCTATCTCTGTAATTTAATTACATCTAGAGTCAGGTAGAATGCAAGCTTGAAATTATCAAAAGGAGCAAGGTGTAGAAATGTACTTGAAATGCTAATAACTGAATATGGGGCTGAATTTTCCCCTGTAGGGGGGTGGGGGGGTTTGTGAGGGGGTGGGTGGGAGCGAGCGCAACCCAATCGGCGCCCCTGTAGCGACCTGATGCGCGCCGCCATTTTACGTGGGCGGGCCATTTAAGGCCCATCCAGTGTGCTGCACACCCAGAAGTGCTGTGCGGGCGGGGGATTCCCTGAGTCGGGGCCTGCACTTTTCACACATGCGCATGGAAGAGTGCAGAAATCTCCCTGGGGCACGGAGGTGCCTCAGGGAGATCAGTTTGAGTTCTGGAATAGTTAATAAAGGTGAAAAAAACTTTTAAGGACATGTCCCCTCATGTGAAACTGTCACATGAGCTGCGACATGTCCATTAATTTTTTCAAAAATTTTTATTTAAATAAATAACCCTCCATGAAACCTCATCCCACCCGTGGATAAGGTTTCATGAAAAATATGAAGGTCGCCTGGGCTCTTCGCCTGCCCACCAACCTTAAGGTTAGATGGGCAGCATTCTTAACAACCTTAATTACTTTGCTAATGGCCTTAATAGGCCTTTGATAGTTCGGCAGGCACGCAGCTGCGTTGGCTGCGGGCCTGCCGAACTGACAATCTAAATAATGCGCGGTGACATTGAGATGCCTGCCTGAGGTCACCACGCGTCAGTTTGCGCGCCGGTGACTGGGCCTCGCCCCCCCGCTTGCTGTTAGGAAAACTCTTCCCATGAATGCTGTTTTAGCATGTATAGTACAGTTTCAAACACCTATGGAACAATGGAATTTACATATTAAAGAGAAAGAAACATATATGAAGGAGAATGAAAGGCTATGTTGAAGGCCATGTAAGATCTAACAGGAGTGTGTGAAACAACCTTGAAGAAGCCTCCAGCATTTGTGCATTAATCTGTTGTGTCCAGTAACTGAAGTTGGAGAAAACCATTTGGAATTCCATTGTCAAGTGGGTACTGTGTTAGCTTGTTGTTTTTCTATTTTGGACGGTTGCCTTAAAGGGGATATGTGACAGGGAGTCATTATGAATTTTAGGATTTGTTATAGTATTAAGTAGTTGTAGTCTTATGTATGTGCTTGAAATCTTTTATTATTGTTAATAAATATTTTAATTTAAATTTTTTAAATCTCTAAAGGTCTGGGTAATTAGTTACTTCTGAATTCAGTGCACACATCTTCTCATAATAAATATAAATCACAAAACCTTTGTGGATAGTGTGGCCAAATTTCCCTTGTGGATTTCATCCGCCTGGCACACATAATCTGCCATGTCATAACAATGGAGGCCTGCTGCAATATCCTCTACCCTCAATGTGGCTGCAGGAGCCTATCAGTCCCACCACTCTGGCTTGGGAGGTGGTGGCAGAGTTTGTCATGCAAATACTGCACACACGAGATTGGCCATCCATTGCAGAAAATGGACGAATGATTTTATCTGCAAGCCAGGGTAAGGCAGCCATCTTATCATTCTAAATTCACACACCCACAAGGCCATCACACATTCACTGGCATCTCATTCATTGCCAACTCAAGGGACATCGCCACTCACTCTCTCACACATACCCTCTCAACTCCATCTGGCCTCATCTCCTTTGGACACTACCTCCGCAGCCTTGACCATCTTGAAGCCATTTGCACAGATCAACATGTGACCCACACACATCCTGGGATAGTCCCCTTCCTCAGTACAACCGCTTCCCTTGCCTGAGGTCACTTCTCCACCTTCCCCAGTCAAGCCCAGCCCTGTAGCCATTGAAAAGCCACCTCCGCCTAACAGCAGGTCTTGTAGGTAGACACTACCTGTGAGTGCCCCTAAAAGTGATGTGGTGCTGCCTGCGAAGCCTGGTGTTAATGTCCGCAAGTGCTGCCCGAAGCAAGATAGGCTAAAAATCCCAAGCAAGTGCAGCTTGCCAGGTGCATGTTGCTTATGTACATGTCGGTGTGCAATCACACCTTCGTGCCAGGATGATCCGGCGGTGGGGGGATGATTCCGGTGAGCAGGGCTTATAATGAGATGCTGAAGTATTGAAATTAGGTTCTCGATGTTTAGCAGTGGGAAACGTGGCCCACCATGGTTGAGTAGACGATCGCAAACTGCTTTCACGATGGCGTAAAACCAATATTTGGTCATCTCGCCACATTGTCCCGCCATGGCTCCCAATGCCAGCTGGGCCAGTAAATTCTGGCCACTGTGTATTGAAGCTTTTGCAGCCTGGGTAAAAATAATCCCCTAAATAAGTTTTAGTTTAACTATCACAGCCCTGTTTTTCTCCTATATCTAGACCATTAGGGAATAGCTACACTCCTGACTTTCAGCATGATCTCTAGCAGAACACTGAAGGCTGAAAAGTGCCATTTTATTGTGTAAATACCTACTATTGCCCTAGGCCGTGTAACAATCAGGCTTCAGCTTGATGGGTTATTACTTACAAACATACGAATTAGGAGCAGGAGTAGGCCACTAGGTCTCTCGAGCCGATCTGAATGTAACCTCAACCTCACTTCCCTGCCCATACCCTATAACCTTTCACCTCCTTGTTAATCAAGAATCTACCCAGCTCTGCCTTAAAATATTCAAAGACTCTGTTTCCACCACCTTTTGAGGAAGAGAGTTCCAAAGATTCACAACCCTTTGAGAGAAAAAATTTCTCCTCATCTCTGTCTTAAATGAACGACCCCTTATTTTTAAACAGTGACCACTAGTTATAGATTCTCCCACAAGAGAAAACATTCTCTCCACATCCACCCTGTACAGACCCCTCGGATCTTAAGGGTTTCAATTAAGTTGCCTTTTACTCTTCTAAATTCCAGTGGATACAAGTCTAACGTGTCCAGCCTTTCCTCTTAAGATAACCCACCCATTCCTGGTATTAGTCTAGTAAACATTCTCTGAACTGCTTCTAATGCATGTACATCTTTCTTTAAATAAGGAGACCAGTACTTCGTATGTGGTCTCACCAGTGCCCTGTACAACTGAAGCATAACTTCCCTACTTTTGTAATCAATTCCCCTTACAATAAATGATAACATCCTATTAACTTTCCTAATTATCTGCTGTACCTGCATACTAACCTTTTGTGATTCATGCACTAGGACCACCCAGAACCCTCTGAATCTCAGAGCTCTGCAATCTCTCACCATTTAGATAATAAGCTTCCATATTCTTCCGTCCAAAATGAACAATTTCACATTTGCCCACATTATACTCCATCTCCTTTATCCACAACACATGTGACTCCTTCAAAGAACTCCAATAAATTGGATAACCATGATTTCCTTTTATGAAACCACGTTGACTCTGCCTGATTGTCTTGACTTTTTCTAAGTGCCCTGCTATAATATCTTTAATAACAACTTCTAACATTTTCCCTATGACAGATGTTAGGTTAACTGGCCTGTAGTTCCCTGCTTTCTGTCTCCCTCCTTTTTTGAATAAAGGAGTTTGCTATTTGCCACTCTAATAAACCCTTCCCCGACTCTACAGAATTTTGGAAAATTAAAACCAGTGCATCAATTATCTCACTATCCACTTATTTCAAAACCTTAGTGTGAAGTCCATCTGGATCTGGGGATATGTCAGCCCGCAGCCCCAACAACTTACTTAATACCACTTCCCTGGTGATTATAATTTTCCCAAGTTCCTCCTTCCCTTCCATTTCCTGATTTACAGCTATTTCCAGGATGTTACTTGTGTTGTCTATAGTGAAGACCGAAGCAAATAACCTCCTTAATTCATTTGCCATCTCCCTACTTTCCATTATCAATTCCCCAGACACACTCTCTATAGGACCAATGCTCACCTTATTAACTCTTTTCTTATCTAAATATCTGTAGAAACTCTTACTATCCATCTTTATATTACAAGGTGGCTTTCTCTCATACTCTAATTTTTCCCTCCTTATTAATCTTTTTGTTATTCTCTGCTACTCTTTATATTCTTTTCAATCTTCTGACCTGCCAGCTGTCTTTGCATAATTATATGCTTTTTCTTTAAGTTTGGGACTGTCTTTAACTGAACGTACAGAGCTCCTGAACATCATCTGGATTCTTACCAGTACCCAAATTCTACTTTACCCACCTCAGGGCTCAAACAAAGACTAATTTGGACTCATGTCCATAAATTTACACATGGGGCATAACTTTTCATATGGCGAGTAGGCAGGGATGGGCGCAGAGCCGATTGTCACCTGTGATCGGCACCGCGCCACCATTTTACGCGGGCGGGCCAATTAAGGCCCGCCCAGTTTAAGATGTGACCGGTAGCACTCAGCGTGACCAGTAGCGCTCAGTGTGACCAGTAGCACTCAGTGCTACCTGTGCGGGTGGGAGGAGGAGGGAGTGTCAGGGCCTGCGCTCTTCTGCGCATGTGCGCGAAAGAACGCTTCAATCTGCCTCAGAGAGATTGAAGGGCTTCCGAAATTACGAAATAAAAGTTTTATAAATTTATTTAAAGATGTCCCATCCCATGTGACTGTGTCACATGAGAAGGGACATGTTTTTATTTATATGAGAAATTTTTATTTATTTAATAAAAGCTTTAGGAAACATCATCCCGCTTGTGGCTGAGGTTTCCTAAAAAAATTTTGGCCTGCCCACCAACCATAAGGTTGGATGGGCAGTGTTAACAAGTACTTCAATTAATTTCTTAATGGCCTTAATAGGCTATTTACTTATCAGCGGGAGTGCAGCTGACTTTGGCACACGCCCGCTAAATAAAATGTCGCCGGACTGCGCGATGACATCAGGATGCGTGCCCAACGTCATCACGCATCATTTTATGCATCAGCATGTCGGGCTCTCCCCCGTACACCAACGGAAAAATCCTGCCCATGGTCTTCACTAATGAGTCCTGTAAATTTAAATTACTGTCACTTCACCCTTGCATAATGGAAAGTTAAAGGAATTTCAGAAGAGCAATGGCTAAATATTATTTTTGTCCTAAAATATCTCTGTGATCTCCTCAAGCTTCATTAGCTTTTCTGAGCTCTACTTCTGCCTGCTCTGGCTTCTTTTACACTGCAACTTTTCGTCCC
This sequence comes from Carcharodon carcharias, assembly GCF_017639515.1. Lineage (NCBI taxonomy): Eukaryota > Metazoa > Chordata > Chondrichthyes > Lamniformes > Lamnidae > Carcharodon > Carcharodon carcharias. The sequence continues at coordinate 202,867,026 of NC_054469.1, forward strand.
ACATGGCTCAATTTCTTCAATCACCTATGTCCTAATCCCTGGAATGCCCTCAGCTTTCTCACCTCCTCCCCTAAATGTCCCCTTAAAACTCACCTCATTGCCGACTGGTTGATCAGCCCTCATAATCCCTCCCTCTCTGACTCGTTATTTGTTTCTCAAATGACTTTGTCGTACTTTTCATATGTTAATCAATATAAATCCAAATTGTTTTTGCATATGTTGTATGTGAGAGTTCAGTAGAATGGCCCCAAAATGGGGGTGTGCAATAAATGCTGGCCTAGCCAGTGACACCCACATACCACGAACGAACGAAAACAAAATTCAATTAAATCAGGGAAGCAGTCCGGACTCCTGAAGGTGAATGAAGGGATGAATTGTATTTTTGGAAAGAGAGGTGAAATCAGGGAAGTAAAAGAGGTAGAGAAGATGGGAAGCTTTCACAATATAAGCCACCAAAAATGTTAGGTAGGGAATATGGATGATCATAAATTTTGTGAGACTGGGGTTGAGGGAGCAGGAAGTATAAAATGAGCTTGGAAAATACCAGGGAATGTGACATGGTGGAAGAGAAATGAGGAATAGAGAAATTAATTCATAACTTGAGTGTGAGGAGAACTAATGGAGGTAAGTTAGCATAATTGAACAAGTTGACTGGGGGTTCCATTGGGGGCACCTGAATAAATTGTGGGTCTAAAATTCCTCAGCAAACCTTTCGGGGACCTAGAAATATCAGCTAGGCCACAGGGCAATGTTTCCAGAAAGGAATGGAAGGTGCAGAACTTTCATCTGTCTTCATCTAAAACACAATCAATGCAAAGTAGTGGGACTGGGCAGGCATGGACAACCTAAGCTGGGAGTTCCTCTGTGCCAAGGTCACTGGGACGCAGCCTAAGATTGAATGCCAGTTTGTTGGTGGTTTGGTTTCTGACAATGCATACTGTGATCACGTGGTGCTAGACGGCAGAAATAAACTCTTTAAACTTATTGTTAAAGGTGAGGGTGATCCATCCTTCTCAAATTGTCTTTATTGCACATGAACAGGGGAGAGACCTCATCCTGAGTGAGACACAGCCAGAGTGAGTGTGTATATTGGCAATTTGGTGCACAGTGGGAATTTGGTGCAAAGGGGAAGAGGTGCTCTTTGCATTTTTTTCTTTGCTTTCCAACTTCTTAAATCTTCAGAGGGTGGTCTTGCCCTGCTGCAGCAGTAGAGACTACAAGGGAAAGGGGTGGCTGGTAAGTAGTGGGTAAGGTTGGGTAAGTATTTACTACTTCTATCGCTCATAGTTTAAGGTCTTTTTGTGGTTTATAGTTTATATATTCTGTAGTAATGAGGATCAGGAAAGAAGGGCTCAAGAATAATTGATTTAAAATGTTTAATTTAAAGGGATAAGTCATGGCAGAAGAGCTCAAAGCCATGGTGTGCTCCTCATGCTCCAGGTGGGAAGCTGAGAACATTTCCAGTGCCCAGGACCAGCATATGTGCAGAAGTGTGTCCAGCTGCAGCTCCTGGAAGCTCAGGTTTCAGAGCTGGAATGGTGGCTGGGGAGACTGTGAAGCATCAGCGAGTCTGAAAGTATCGTGGACAGCACATTTAAAGAGGTGGTCACACCGCAGCTGATGGGACTTGAGGAAGGAAGGGAATGGGTGACTACCAGGCAGTCCAAGAGAAACGGCCAGGTAGTTCAGGAGTCCCTTGGGGTCCCGCTCGCAAATCGGTATTCCATTTTGGAGGTTGATGAGGGTATTGGTTCCTCCAGGGAGTGCAGACAGAGCCAAGCTTCTGGTACCACAAGCAGCCTGTCTGTACAAGAGGGGAAGAAGAGAGGAAGAGCAATAGTAATAGGAGATTTTATAGTCGGGGAACAGATAGGCGTTACTGTGGCCATCAATGTGATTCCAGGATGGTGCGTTGCCTCCCTGGTGCCAGGGTCCAGGATGTCACTGCATGGTCGCAGGGCATCCTGAAGGGGAAGGATGATAACGCAGAGGTCATGGTACATGTTGGTACCAGTGACATAGGTAGAAAGGGGGATGAGGTCTTGCATTAAGAATTTGGGGAGTTAGGCAGTAGACTAAAAAACAAGACCTCGCACATTGTAACCTCTGGATTACTCCCAGTGCCATGTGCTAGCAAGCTCAGAAATAGGAGAATAGCACAGATGAATACGTTAGTGCTGGAGGGAGGGTTTTAGATTCCTGGATCACTGGAACTGTTTCTGGGGAAGGTGGGACCTGTACAAGTGGGACGGTTTACATCTGAACCAAAGCAGGACTAACATCCTTGTGGACGGGTTTGGTAGTGCTGTTTGGAGGAGTTTAAACTAATTCGGTGGGGGAGAGGACACAGAATGTTAGCAGAATAGGAACACATCATAATACAGTAAAACAATCAAGTCAGAGGGAGTACACTGCATTAAATTTCAAAGGAGTAAGTCAAGGCTGGATGGCCTCTACTTTAATGCCAGGAGTATTACAGGTAAAACAGATGAGTTAAGGGTGAGGATTGACACGTAGAATTGTGATATAGTAGCCATCACTGAGACGTGGTTGAGGGAAGGGCAGGATTGGCAGCTTAACATTCCGGGATATGGAATCTTCAGGAAAGACATGGGAGGGGGTAAAAGAGGAGGAGGCATTGCATTATTAGTTAAGGAGTTAGTTACTGCAGTAAGGAAAGATGATATTGTGGAGGGGGCATTGAATGAAGCTTTGTGGGTAGAGCTTAGGAATAAAAAAGGGGCAGCCACGTTGTTAGGTGTTTATTATAGACCCCCAGATATTCAGCGGGAAATTGAGTAGCAAATATGTGCATAATTTGCGGAGGTGTGAAAAAACAATAACAAACATTAGGTGATTTCAATTTTCCCAAATTAATTGGGATAGACATAGTGTTAAGGGCTTGGATGGAGTGGATTTCTTGAAATGCATACAGCAGAACCTTTTAGGTCAATATGTAGAGGGCCAACAAGGGACGATGCATTGCTGGACCTAATTCTGGTGAATGAAGCCAGACCTGGTGGCTGAGGTGGTGGTGAGGGAGCATTTTGTGATAGTGACCACAGCATGGTACAATTTAAGCTTGTTTTGGACAAAGAAATAGACAAGCTTCAAAAAAATGTTTTGGATTGGGGGAGAGCGGATTTTATTAAAATAAGGCAGGATCTGGCCAAGGTAGACTGGGAACAGCTACTTGTGGGGAAATCTACAGAGGAACAGTGGGGGGCATTCAAGAAGGAAATGGGGAGGGTACAGGCTCAACATGTTCCCTCTAGGATGATAGGAAGGAGTAACAAGCCCAGAGAACCATGGACGACCAGATATATTCGGGATACGATGAGAAGGAAAAGAGAAGCTTTTAGCAGGTACAAGGGGAGCAAATCAGCAGAGGCATTAGTGGAGTAGAGAAAGTGTAGGATGGAGCTTAAGAAAGTAATTAGGAGAGCAAGGAAGGAATATGAGAAAGTTCTGGCCGGTAAAAGTAGGGAAAATCCCAAGATATTCTATAAGTATATCAATGGGAAGAGGATAACCAGGGAAAGAATAGGGCCCATTAGGGACCAAAGGGGCAATCTATGAGTGGAGCCAGAGGACATCCGTAGAATGTTGAATGAATACTTCACATCCATCTTCACCCAAGAGAATGAGGGTGAAGGTATTGAACTTGGGGAGAGAGACTGCGAGGTTCTTGAGCAAATTAATATAGGGAGTGACAAGGTATTGGAGGTGTTGGCAGGCTTAAAATTGGATAAATCTCCAGGTCTGGATGATTTGTGTCCCAGACTGCTGAGGGAGGAGATCGCAAGGGCTCTGACCAAATTTTTAATTTCTCTCTGGCCATGGGGAAGGTGCCAGAGGACTGGAGAACAGCTAATGTGGTTCTGCTATTTAAGAAGGGTTAAAGAGATAAGCCAGGAAACTACACGCCAGTGAGTCTCATGTCAGTGGTAGGGAAACTATGGGAGAAAATGCTGAAAGAGAGTATCTATCTCCACTTGGAGAGGCAAGGGTTGATCTGGGATAGTCAGCATGGCTTTGTCAGAGGGAGGTCATGCCTAACAAATTTGATTGAATTTTTTGAGGAGGTGACCATGTGTGTAGATGAGGGTGGTGCAGTTGATGTAGTTTATATGGATTTCAGCAAAGTCTTTGACAAGGTCCCACATGGGAAACTTATAAAGTAGGCAAATGCACATGGGATACAGGGTAATTTGATAAGGTGGATTCAAAATTGGCTTAGTTGTAGGAGGCAGAGGGTGATGACAGAAGGATGCTTTAGTGGCTGGAAGCCAGTGTCCAATGACGTACCAGAGGGACCTGTGCTGGGTCCCCTATTATTCGTCATTTATATAAGCGACATAGATGACTATGTGGGGGGTAGGATTAGTAAGTTTGCGGATGACACAAAGATTGACCAGGCAGTTAACAGTGAGGTCGAGTGTCTTGGGCTACAGGAAGATATAGACGAGATGGTCAAATGGGCAAATAAGTGGCACATGCAATTTAACCCTGAAAAGTGTGAGGTGATACACTTTGGAAGGAGTAGTTTGGCAAGGAATTATTCAATGAATGGCATGACACCAGGAAGTTCTGAGGAACAAAGGGACCTTGGCGTGTGTGTCCATAGATCTCTAAAGGCGGAGTGGCATGTTAGTGGGGTGGTGAAAAAGACATATGCCTTTATCAATCGAGGCATAGATTACAAAAGTAGGGAGGCCATGTTGGAGTTGTATAGAACCTGGGTGAGGCCACAGCTGGAGTACTGTGTGCAGTTCTGGTCACCCCATTATAGGAAGGATGTGATTGCACTGGAGGGGGTGCAGAGGAGATTCACCAGGATGTTGCCTGGGATGAAACATTTAAGTTATGAAGAGAGATTGGATAGACTTGGGTTGTTTTCGTTGGAGCAGAGAACTGAGGGGCGACCTGATTGGGGTGTACAAGATTATGAGGGGCATGGACAGGGTGGATAGGGAGCTGTTGTTCCCCTTAGTTGAAGGGTCAGTCACGAGGGGACATAAGTTCAAGGCGAGGGGTAGGAGGTTTAGGGGGGATGTGAGGAAAAACTTTTTTTACCCAGAGGGTGGTGACGGTCTGAAGTGCTCTGCCTGGGAGGGTGATGGAGGCAGGTTGCCTCACATCCTTTAAAATGTACCTGGATGAGCACTTGACACATCATAACATTCAAGGCTATGAACCAAGTGCTGGTAAAGGGATTAGGTAGGCAGGTCAGTTGTTTTTCACGTGTCAGTGCAGACTCGATGGGCCAAAGGGCCTCTTCTGCACTTTGTGATTCTGTGATTCCGTGATTTGCCGAGGCATAGAATATAAGAGCAGGGGGGTTATGCTGGAACTGTATAAAATGCTGGTTAGGCCACAGCTAGAGTATTGCGTGCTGTTCTGGAATCCGCATTATAGGAAGGATGTGATTGCATTAGAGAGAGTGCAGAGGAGATTTACCAGGATGTTGCCTGGGCTGGAGAGTTTTAGTTATGAGAAGAGATTGGATAGACTGGGGTTATTTTCCCTGGAGCAGAGGAGATTGAGGGGCGACATGATTGAGATGTATAAAATTATGAGGGGCATAGATAGGGTAGACAGGAAGGAACTTTTCCCCTTGATGGAGGGATCAATAACCAGGAGCCATAGATTTAAGGTAAGGGGCAGGAGGTTTAGAGGGGATATGAGGAAGAATTTTTTCACCCAGAGGATGGTGGGAATCTCAAACTCACTGCCTGAAAGGTTGGTAGAGGCAGAAACCTTCATAATATTTAAGAAGTATTTGGATGTGCACTTGCGATGCCATGGCATACAAGGCTATGGGCCTAGTGCTGGAAAATGGGATTAGGATAGCTAGGTACTTGTTTGACCTGCGCAAACTTGACGGGTCGAAGGGCCTTTTTCTGTACTGTAGACCTCTATGACTCTAAATTGACTTTCCACAATCCCTGGGAGAGATGTACTTGTGGCATGCTTGAGATAGGCCATTGGGTTGCTGGTTATCTGAAGCACAATAGACTGGTTCTTGGGATTCACATTTATATTCTATATACATATGTAGCAGATTTAAAAAAAAATTGTTTTAATTTTAACAGATAGAAAACTGTATGCGGCATTAATTAAGTATCTTTCAATCATCAGCAAGTGGAATCAAGCGTCACTTACACAGCAATAACCTGCTCACTGAAACTCAGTTTGAGTTCTGCGAGGGCCACTCAGCTGCTGACCTCATTACAGCCTTGGTCCAAACATGGACATGAGAGCTGAAAAGAGACAAGGTGAGAGTGACTGCCCTTGACATCAAAACAGCATTTGATTGAGTGTGGACATCAAGGAGCCCTAGCAAAACTGTAGTCAATGGGAATCAGCGGGAAAACTCTCCGCTGGTTGGAGTCATAACTAGCACAAAGCAAGTTTATGACCAGATGAGAAGGAATGAAATTACTCACCTCTACTCAGCCTCCTCGGTTGGACACAACAAAGGTTTAAGTGTCTTTTTTAGGAGGATATGCCTTTTCCAAATCAGCACGTGTTTAACTATTTAAGCAGTAAGCAATAACGAGCTAATCAATCAAGGTTTTCTTGAGTTAAGGAAAGAGCAAATTTAGTAGCCACTAAACCATTGTTTCAATATCCACCACTTTGCATTTCAATATCTCTTCCTTAGACAGTGACGAGTTTTGATGGATGTCTGGGTATTAGGAAACCTCTCCTTTTGCATTTGCCTGAGCGTGATTTGTTTGTTTTCCAGCTTCATCTTGGAAGGTGACTTTGCACTTTTAAGTAGTATTAATTCTGCCTCATTTCAAATTGCAAAATTTCCAGTCAGTTGAAAGTTTGAAAATCATTTTTTCAAAAATAAAGGGGCATAGACTTGACAGAGAATGGTTGTGGTCGTTTAAGGCCAATCATCTCAGTACCAGGACATTGCTGCAGGAGCTCGTCAGGGTATTGTCCTAGGCTCAACCATCTGTGGCTGATTCATCAATGACCTTTTCTCCATCATAAGGTCAGAAGAGAGGATATTTGTTGATGATATAACAATGTTCAGCAACATTCGCAACTCCTCTGATACTAAAGAAGTCCATGTCCATATGCAACAAGACCTGGATAACATTCGTGCCATAAAAGTGCCAGCCAATGACCACCTCTAACAAAAGAGAATCTAACCATCTCCCCTTGATGTTCAATAGCATTACCTCACTGAATTCCCCACTAATAACAACTTGGGAGTTACTATTGACCAGAAACTTAATTGGTTCAGCCATATAAGTAATGTAACTATAAGAGCAGTTCAGAGGCTAGGATTTTTGTGGCAAATAACTCACCTTCTGACCCTGCAAAGCCTGTTCACCATCTACAATGCACAAGTCAGGAGTGTGATGGAATGCGCTCTACTTCCCTGGATGAGTGCAGCTCCAACAACACTCAAGAAGCTTGGCACCATCCAAGACAAAGCAGCCCCAACCACACCCTGAACATTCCCTCCCTCCAACACCAACATACAGTGGCAGCAGTACCATCTACAAGATGCACTGCAGCAACTCACCAAGGCTTCTTTGACAGCACCTGCGACCTCCACCAATTGGAAGGAGGGTATAGGGTCATTGAATATTTTTGAGGCTGATAGATTCTTGACTACCAAGGGAGTCAAAGGTTACCAGGCACATGTGGGAATGTGGAGTTGAGGCCATAATCAGATGAGTCATGATCTAATTGAATGGAGGAGCAGGCTCGAGGGGCCAAATGGCCTACTCCTGCTCCTAGTTCATATGTTTGTATGCTCCTATGGGCAAGGGTAGCAGATGCATGGGAACACCACCACTTGCAAATTCCCCTCTAAGCCAAGTAACATCCTGATCTGGAACTATATCATCACTGTCGCTGGGTCAAAATCCTGGAACTTCCTTCCAACAGCACTGTGGATGTTTCTACACCACATGGATTGCAGCAGTTCAAGAAGGCAGCTCACCACCAGCTTCTCAAGGACAATTAGTGACAGGCAATAAATGCTGACCTAGACAGTGATGCTCATGTCCTGTGAAAGTATAATTCAACAAAAAAAAACCTTATTTCTGCAGCTGGCCTTCCAAAAGTCATGTGAAGGCCCAGCACTAGAAGTGCAAAATCTTAAAATGTACCCAACTGCAGATATCTTTCATTGTGTCTGCTCCACCTGAAGGCAGCTGTGGTGAGCTGGAAGTTTCCATTCAAAATGGACTGATATTTTCTGTTGATACGAAATCTGTAGTGCAACATGCTATGTGGTGTATTAGTTGTCCTTTAAAGTCTGCTATCTATTGTGAACAATCGTTTATGTTTCTGTAGGGTTGGTAACCCCACTGAAAATGGACATGAATCTACTGGCTTCTATTGCGGCAAAAGAAGGTAACTCAAGCACAAACTGCACGATTCTGACGAAATACTTAGTCCCACTCACTGCTGTAAATGGCTGCCCCCTGATTGACAGAAAGTTGTCTCAGGTCCTCTCAATCCTCTCTTACATCTTCAGCCCAGCAGGAATCTTAATTAGCCTGTTCCAAATCATTCAAATGCTAAGGAGCGCAAGACCTTGGACAACTATACGAATGTACACGCTAAATCTGACATTGGTAAGCATAATTTCACTACTAGCTTACCTACCATGGACAATGTACGTCAATACTGAGTACAACTGGCAACTAGGAAAAGCGATGTGCATCTGTACTAACTTTGCCTATTACTTGGCAGAGACTGCAGACCTTCTGTTCACCTGTGCCCTAAGCATTTTTACATACAAGGCTGCTCTCCATCCGATGACCCCGGTATATTTTCAAACAGAAAGGTCTACAGTGTTTTTCACAATACTGATGTGGATCCTGGCCATTGCAGTGGCTGTTATTGGTGTTTCAAACACAAAGTACATTTATAGGAATGACAAGTTTTACTGTGGTGTGAATGTCATCTCCAACACAACATCCCTCTCTGGCTTGGGCTCATTGGTTCATTTGTTCATTTTGCAGCTCCTGATACCATTATTAATTGTTATTCCATGCTATGTTAAAATAATTGTGATCCTGTTTCTGTCCAACAAGAGAAATTCACCAAAAAAGAGAAGCAACTGGCTTAAACCACAAGCAGCGGTAATTACTTCCTTCCTCCTTTTCTGGGTGTTTGGTCAATTATTACTCATACTTTGCTTCATCATCTACCTGACAACAGTCAACTGCCGAAATGTATGCTTTTGGGCAAAGCTGATTAATAATTTCAATGAAGTGGCCCTGTTCCTGTCTGCCTTGAATGTTTGTCTCTGTGGACTGACCTATAAATTATATATTAGGGCATTTCACTGCTGCTTTCCCTGAGGTTGCAGAAATGATAGAAACTGCTCATGTGCTTGCTTTTGATGTATTCTACGGAGCAACTTCCCCCCATTGAAATAATACTGTTCAAGACATTTTTACCAGTTTACGAGCCCTGTACTGTTTAAGACACCAATTAAAAATTAAGAGATCTGACCAGCCCGTTGAGAGTTGGAGGACATCAGGTAATGCCAAAATTTGTAACCCAGGTTTATCCTATCCGGGCTGCAGTGAGGGAGTTGAACAGAAGCCAGGTTTCCTGCTGGCAGGACAATCAAAAGAAGAACCTGTTTGCATTGCAGACAGTGCACCATCCAGAGGCTGGTTACAGAAGGTGCTTGCATAGGTTTGCGAACTATGAGACCTGTCCTTCGGGAGCATTGCTGTGACTATTTCACAATTTGCTTTGGCATAATGGTGACATCAGTTGACAAATATCCTACTGAACAATATAATCAAAATGGCTGGCACCTTGAAAATGGATAAATCCAGGCCAGAGTACCACAGAGTCGTAATGTGCCATCTCTTAAGAAAAATATATTGAAAAAAGCTCCTATGTCACTTCTTTGGGCACAGCAGATCTAGAAGTTGGGTTAAGAAAGTGTGAATGTCGCAGTTTGATGGAAAACAACTTGGGTAACTGGTTCCCCTTATCCCTTTGGACATCAGGTTGCAAACTCTCCAGGATTGTTTTGGAATCTTAAACAATTGACTACTAATCAGCCAAACATTGCTGCAAGCAATATGGGAGAAAAAAATCATAGGGCAAAATTTTGCCCCCATTGGGGAGGGAAGTTTAGGAGCGGGTACATGGAGGTGCGCCTCCGATCGGCGCTCCGATTGAGGGCACGCCGCCATTTTGTCCGCATGGAAGCGCTATGTGCTCCCTGTGCGTGTGGGGGGTGTGAGGAGTTCACTGAGCCGAGAGTGCGCTCTTTCGCGCGTACGCAAATGTGCATCGGCTCCACAATAAAAGATCTTAAAAATAGAGAAAAAAATATCCCTGACTTGTTCTCTCATGTGACACTGTCACATGAGTTGGGATATGTCCATCACTTTCAAACACTTTTATTACATTTTTTAAAACCTACATGAAACCTCATCCCACCTGTGGATGAGGTTTTGTGCTTTTTCTAATGCCCGCCGGGGCTCCCGGCCTGCCCGCCAACCTTAAGGTTTAATGGGCAGGTCCATTAATTACTTTAATGACTCTGTCAATGGCCTCAATTGGCCATTGACAGGTTGGCGGGCGCACAGTTGATTCTGCTGAGCCCCTGCCTACCTGAAAATTTAAATGGGGTGGGGTGATGTCGGGAGTTCCACCCAACATCCCACTTTTCCATTCCCTTTGAATAGTTTAATTCATTAGTTATAAAAATATTGGACATGGGAGGTTATGTTCTGAAATCCGTAGGAATACATTCAAGGGAACCTGTAACAATTCTTGGGGATAGCATTGCTGTTATAAGCACTGCAGAAACCCATTTCCTTCATGGCCATTTGGATTGTGACATAGAAGAAACATTCATATATTAAACTAAAACATAAATTACCAAAAGGTATGACACCACGGAGAGTTAAACTGGGCAGTGAAGCACTTATTTTTTGGGTGTTACATGGCCAGATAATCAAGAGTCAGGTCCAAGTTGTGTGCACAGACTTCCGAAGGGAAGTGCACAGGACTCCATCAGAATACTTTTGAAATTATCAATTCCAAACCAATATAAAACATTAATTTTGTTCCACATTGATAGCAGGTGGATTTAACATTTTCATTTTACTAGCCATTAGCTATTATGGATTAAACTAATGCATGTAATTGAATGGCTCCTAATCCATGGAGCACATTAGCATCTTCCTGTGGTACTGACTGGATGTTTAGCACCAAATGAGCTGATTCAACTGCTGTGCAGATGTAATACAAGGAATTTTAACTTTTTGGTGGTTCCATTTAATAACCGGGCCATCATTTATATCCTGCATGAAAAGGCACTCAGAGGTAGCTTTTGAATCCATGAAGATTGAATGGGTTGGAGACTACCAGACAGAACAAGTAAATTGGGGGATTAAGGAGGGTTATGGCTGAGAAGGAGAGACAGCCAAGGGTTGTCAATTCTACAGGATTATCCCAGTGTTTCCAGGAATCAAAAATTAATCTCCAGGACACTGCTGCAAGCACCCCAAGGGAAAGATCATAGGAGTATTGAAAAATATTGCGCGGTATTTTTCCATTTCATTTGAACACCCCTGTTTAATAGTTATAAAATAAATGGAGATGGGAAAACAAGGCAGCTTGTCTAACTATATGTCACACAGAATTGGCTTCTGGATCTGAAAGCAGATATAAGATGGGCTAAGTGGGTGGGCAAAAAAAATTGGGTAATGGAGTGTGATGTGGAAAAATGTGAGGTTTTCCACTTTGGTGGGTAGATTAGAAAAGCAGAATATTATTTAACTGGAAAGAGACTGCAGAATGCTGCAGTACAGAGGAGTCTGGGTGTCATATACGAATCACAAAAAGTTAGCATGCAGGTACAGCAAGTAATTAGGAAGGAAAATGGAAAGTTGGCATTTACTGCAACGGGGATGGAGTATAAAAGTAGGGATGTTTTGTCACAGTTGTACACGACTTAGAAGGCAGTTCAGAGAAGGTTCATTAGGTTGATTCCTGGGAAGATGAAGTTCACTTATGAGGAAACATTGCACAGTTTGGGCCTATACTCATTGGAGTTTGGAAGAATGAGAGGTGATCATATTGAAACATAAGTTTCTGAGGGGCCTTAACAGAGTAGATGCTTGAGACGATGTTTTCCTTCATGAGGGGATCTAGAACTAGGTTGGGGGCACAGTTTCAAAATTCAGGTTATCCCATTTAAACCAGTGATGAGGAGGAATTTCTTCTCTTAGAGAGTCGTTAATCTTTAAAATTCATTACCGCAGAAAACAGTGGAGGCTGGGTCATTGAATATATTCAAGGCTGAGGTTAGACAGATTTTGGATCTACAGGGGGGACAAGATGTGGGGGGCAGGCAGGAAAGTGAAGCTGAGGCCACAATCACATCAACCATGGAGCAGGCTCGAGGGGTCAAATGGTCAACTCCCCTGCTCTTATTTTTTATGTTCAGAAGGATTATACTGATGGTTCCTTCCTATCCCAAATATTAAAGTAAGTACTAATTCCACATATGGATGTTTGAATGCCCTCTTCCTCAGGCTATTAACGTTTAATCAATTCAACTGGTGGTTCAAACAAAATAAATCAATCACAAGGGTCTCTACTTTTGAATGTAAAACTTCCAAATCCATCTTCTGATTTATTCATTGCATATTATTAAATAAAATGTGGGAGACTGAAAGAACATTGTTATAATTCAAGATTAATTTCTTCTACCTCGCACATCCTGAACCCCACCCCACTGGACTAATTACTAAATTAAGTTTTGTCACCTCTTGTTTCTTCTTGTTGCTCAGTTGCTCTGGCAACACAGTAATGAGGACTTTCTGAGTGCCTGCTTGTGGCTTGCCTGTGACATCTGACTGAGATCAAAATCTCAATGCATTGAGAGCAATCAGGCCAATGTTATCACACCAGCACTGTAAGATTAATCAAAACATAAGAACAACAGGTAAGTTTGAGACCATAGAGTTAATGATTCCCATCTTCCAGTCTAGTTCATAGCACATAGAAGACTTCCATTACTTGACTGTGAAATTGGAACGAGGAAGAGATCTAGCAACCTTTAAGCAAATAATTGAAACCTTTACCATGCACAATAAAAGGATAGTTTTAGACTTTACTATGATGTAAAATCATAAAATCGTAAGAAGCAAATTGACGTATGTTTTAGCTTGATATTCAGCCAACATGCAATAGGAAGCTGGAATCAAAGCTGATAGAAGAAATGTTTGTTTATCAGTTTTTTATTAATTAAATGTGCTGAGTTGCGGTGAGACAGTGAAATGAAACAAATGCTATCAAGAAGGATAAAGAGATACAGTAGGTAAAGGGAGACATTGGTATTTGGATTATGAGGAATAGAGCTTGGGGACTGTACAACTTTGAAAAAAATGGGGCCTACGTTTCTGACAAATTCTACAAATATCTTTAACTGGAAGATTAACTACAAGGGGATTCAAGCGATGGAAAATTAATAAAAGAAATCTGAAAAAAGTTGGGCAGTTTCTGAAATAAAAACACAAAGTGCTGGAAAAACTCAGCAATTCTGGCAGCATCTGTGGAGAGAGAGAGAATATGACTCTTATTCAGAACTGCTCTTCAGATTTCCAGCATCCGTATTATTTTGCTTTTATATTATAGACAGTTTCTGGGTGGGTTCAAACCTTATGGTTTAAACAAAGAGCTCAGAATATAATTGGGCATTGTGTTTTTAAGAGAAGATTCATAGGACGGTATAGCACTGTCAAAATTGTAACCTCAGTTCATCCCCTGAAAAAGGGTATAAAAGACAACACATCAGAGACCTTTATGCAGTCAAGAGGCTGGATCCCAACTGAGCATCGGAAGGAGTATCTACAATGAACACAGGAGCTGGTCACTTTGAGCGATTGTATGACCAAACCTACTGGAAACAAATTCTGATGCTCGAAATTGATGAAGTATATATTTGCTGGGGGTGCAGCAAAAACAGCAGTTTTGTTTGTTTATGATTATTTTGTTTCCTCTTCTTCTTTCTCAACCTGTTAAATCTGTAATCATTTTCTGTAATCATTTTAAATCTCTAATCATGTGTATAAATAAACAAATCCCATTAAGTGAGTAATTTATTTGTTCTCTTCTAAATCGAGGATCAAAACGAATGATTAATCTGAGTGGGTGTTATAAAACAAAAAGACATATAGGCCAGAATTTTACAGTCGGTGTACGGGGGTAGGCCTGACACGCTGGCACAGAAAATGACACGCGATGACGTCGGGCGTGCATCCCGATGTCACAGTGCACCATCGCGATATTTTGGAAGGCGGGCATGCTATGAGGATGGAGGCGCACCCGCCATTAATTAACGGGCCAGTTAAGGCCCTTGAGGCACCAATTGCATTTGATTTTGCGCAGCCCGTGCGATTTTCAGAGCGTCACACGGGTGCTACAGGCGGGGCGGGTAGGCCACATTTTCAAAAACCTCATCCACGGGCGGGATAAGAGGGATGAGTGGGCTCACTAATGAGAGTTGTTAGAACTTTAGATTACAATTTACTGCTATTTGCTTGTGTGAACAGGCCAACTTCATTTCACTTCAGAGCTGCTTTGACAGAAATAACAGGCCTCAGTTCAGGACTCTGGAGGAATTATAACACTTGGGGCCTTCCAGGTATCGTACAGCCTTCCCTAACCCTGGGATTGGGGATTATGGTCTCCTCTGAGGAGGAAGAGAGGGCCAGAAGGGGGAGGAAGCCAGCTGTCACTATTCAGCCTCCAGGGGAGCCACCTGTGAGAGGACAGGCACAGCACAAGGGGCGCAGGGCAAACAGGAAGTGCAAGGCGGAAGGGGCCGCAAAAGACGCAACTATCCTGCTACCAGGGTTTACAGGCGGCGATGCAGCTATCTCAATATGTCTGAGGTGCAGTGCTGAAGGAGGCTCCGTCTCTCAAAGGAAACAGTGACCTCCATCTGTCAGATGATTGGCCCTGAGATCAGCTCCACCCAATGTGAGTGGACACTCCATGCCAGTGGCTCTGAAGGTCACAGTGGCCCTCAACTTCTACGCCTCCAGCACTTTCCAGAAGTCAGTGGGTGATCTTCATGGAGTATCCTTATCAGCTGTCCACAGTTGTGTTAAGCTGGTGACAGAGGGTCTGTTCAGACGTGCATTGACTTTCATTCCCTACCGCATGGACAAGGCCAGCCAGGCAGAGTGAGCCAGAGGCTTTGCAGCCATTGCTGGGTTCCCCCACGTCCAGGGTGCAATCAACTGCACACATGTGGCCATCAAGGCGCCAGCAGGTCAGCCGGGTGCCTTCGTCAACGGGAAGGGATTCCACTCCATGAATGTGCAGATAGTGTGTGACTATAGGATGCAGATTCTGCAAGTCTGTGCAAGGCACCCTAGCAGCTCCCATGATGCTTAAGCCCTGAGACACTCCAAGGTGCTGAGGTTCGTCAGTGCTCCAGCCCGGCTTGACAGATGGTTGCTGGGTGACAAGGGCTATCTCCTTAAAAGGTGGCTCATGACACCTCTCCATCATCCAAGAACAGAGGCTGAGCAGCAGTACAATAGGAGCCATGCCTCCTCAAGGGTGAAGGTAAAGAGAACCATCGGTCCTCTCAAGATGTGCTTCTGATGCCTGGATCGTTCAGCGGGCGCACTGCAATACCCCCCAGATCATGGGTCACTGATAATGGTTGCATGCTATGCTCTCCACCATCTGGCGCTGGAAAGGAGGAACACAGTGGAGGAAGAAGATGTTGATGCAGCTGCTCTGGCAGCAGACGATGAGTCCAGTAGTGAATCCAAGGTCGAGAACGCTCAGGAGAACGCTGAGGGGGTAGACGCTGGCCTGGGCAACCTCCAGGGAGGCAGGGACAGTCGGGAGGCTTTCACCCAATGCTCCTTCAGCTAGTTTGCCAAAGATAAACCACCATCACATGCCAGGGCTGCAGGCTCTACTCTCAATACCTGACAGGAATATTTGCTTGGTGAACAACATGCACTATGTGCCATTTCAATAAAGCTCAATGACAAACAAGTCATTCATAACATCACTTATTAGCAAAACTAATGAAGCACCCAGAGGCTTGGTGAAAACAAACACATTTACTGCTGTGGAGCCTGGCATACATAAATCAAATTAAATGTAAAAGGTGTTCTCTATCAGACCAAATTATAAAGAACTTAAAAGTGGGGCAAAAAAAAACACCAGTGAGAAGCCCGTTTTGTGCCTAAGGTGATTTACATTTGTGTTTGCAGGTGCTACATTTAGGTGCTCCCCCCTCGCATGCACTGGCATTGTAGACAGCCTGCTCACTCTGCTGTCCTGTTGGCCTTGATGACCTTGGTGGGTGTCCTCTGGCCCATGGAGCCTGTGCTGGCCCTGCCTGGGAGGGAACAGCCAATGGCACAGCTGGTATCACCCCAGTCACTGCAGCCTCATTGGATGCCGCAGTCACTGGGGTAGAGAGGCGGAGGATCTGCTGTCCTCATCTGGAGCGCCCTGAGGAGGAGCCCGCAGAGACGACAAGCAGCTCGTGAGCCAACGTCAGGTCACTTTGGAACTCCCTGCTCACCATTGACGGATGGGCACCAAGCTGGAATACTGGGTGCCCAATCCATCTCCCACACTGACACTGGCCAGCTGAGGTCATTGCTGGTGTGAGGGCTTGCAGGTCCGAGCGCATTTCCAGGAATCCCTGATTGATTCCTGGATTTGCCTTTCCGTGAGAGTCACCACTCTCTCCATGGAGAAGGCAGTGCGCTCGACCATGAGGGTCATTGCATTGCTCATACTCCGCATGGACTCCTCCACAATGGACACCATGGCACGCATTCCCTCATGTATCTCCGCCAGATCCTCCTGCACCCCCTGCTGGACTTCCAGCAACTGCTGTCTCAGGGACAACTCCAGAGGCACATCATCAGCCATCGACTGAGCATGTTCCTGGTGGCCAGCTGCCGGCGCCCTGGGCAATCTCTGCCTCCGCCTGCACCTCAAGTGATTGTGAAGTGCCCTCACCTCTGTGCACTGAGATACTAGCTGACAACCGAATTCCCACCGAGGTGCTGGTATCTGCGCTGGTGTCTGCCTGGCTTAGAGGGTGTGATGCTGCTGCGTTTACATCCTCTGTGAATGGCCAGTGAGCAGTGGTCCTTCAGGCTCCTGACCCCGACGGGCTTCTGGTGAACCTGAAAGGAAGAACAAGGATATGTGATTAGTTGAAGTCGTTACACTGTTACTGTGCATGCCTGGCACCCGGATCAGGATGTGCTCCTCCTTCCATTATCAATGGGGATTCCATGTTTGGAGGCTCAAATCAATATAGAGACAAGAGTAGAATGGTTGCAATTACAGACATTCTGACCTCAGTGCACTGCACTCTTACCTCCCTGTGGCACCCCAACCTCTCCACAGCTGGATGATCTGGGCGCATGGCACCTCTCCAGCTCCAGTGCCTCCTGCTTGTATCTGGTCAAGATTAG
Organism: Carcharodon carcharias; assembly: GCF_017639515.1. Lineage (NCBI taxonomy): Eukaryota > Metazoa > Chordata > Chondrichthyes > Lamniformes > Lamnidae > Carcharodon > Carcharodon carcharias. The sequence goes on from NC_054469.1 coordinate 202,884,518, forward strand.
AAGGTGGGGTACTCCTCCGCCAGTCCGCAGCCTCTCAGCGTTATTGTGGGCTGAGTTCTCCTGAAAGCAGAGAGGACCATTGATTAGTCCACCCTGCACCTGCATTGCTATTGCAGCCTGGCCAACCCCACCTGAGGAAAAACTTGCAGGGCTCAGCTAATTCGTGACCCTGGAGCCGCAAGACACATTCCAAGCAGCCAGGACTCACCCCCTTGCCCAGATGCTGCCTCATTGACATTTGCCACTCACACCCTAAGAACTCTGAGGTCGGGTGGGGTGTGGGGGGCACACCTAAATGCTGTGCTACGTGACACAATCCAACACGATACTCACCCTTCCCAATCGCAGATCATTGAAGCGCATATGGCACTGCACCCTTGTGAGCCTCACCACATCATGGGAGCTGACATTGGATGCCACCTCCTCCCAGGCACTTTTGGTGAGGTTGGGGAGGGGCCACATCCTCCTGTCCCTTGCGACAAGGATATCCCGGCATGCTGCCACTCCTCCAGGAGGGCAATGAGACACTCATCAGAAAACCTCGGGGCCGACTGCCCCGCTGACCTACCCTCCCGCCTGCCCTATTTTGCAACGATGTTCTGTATCTGTATGGCATTGCAAAGTCAATGGCAGCCTTCGCACAGCTGCCTGTGCTGTTTTCGAATAGGCCGCTTGGTCTCCATTGGGTCCGGTGGACATTGAGCTCCTGCCCCTTCATGTGTGATGTTGGAGACGCGCATTACGCCGGGCGGGCCGTAAAATGGCGACACGGGAAAATTTCAGGCCATAGAAATGGCATCACTGTGTGGGCCTGCGTAAAGAATACTAAAATGGCACATTCAAATTTAGAGAGGAAAACATGGATGAAATATTAACTAAGGGCGCAATCATCCCTAATTCGCTCTGAGTACGGTAGTGGGCGTGAAGAAAGACATTTTACCCACCAATGACAGGTTGTCATGCCGTAATCGTCCACTTCCTCCCTTATTAATTATGCAGCCACAGGAAACACACCATCTCGCTGGCAAGCAGGTTCTGAATTGCTTGCTATGCCATTACTACACTGTTTACTCACTCCGGGTGCCATATATAAACAGCAGCCGTGCACACAGTTCTCAATGCTTGTAGCCCAGGACTGCTCCAGTGAAGACATGGCCCTGAAAGCCAAGGAAAGTTCAGTGACCCGTCAATGGAATGCCTTTTGGAGGCCCGTCATGATGTCCTCCAGCCCTGCTCTGGCCACAGGAGGTCCAGCAATCGCAGCGCTCTGCCTTGGGAGGTGGTTCCAGTGGCGGTCAGTGCCAAAGCTGCACAGAAGAGGTTGGCTATCCAGTGCAGAAAGAGGATGAACGATCTCATCCATGCCACCAGGGTAAAGCAACCATCTCATCAATCTAAACTCACAAAGCCATCACACATTCACTGGCATCGCATTCACTGTCAGCTCAAGGGACGTCACCACCCTCTCGCACACACTATCACATCTCCATCTGGCCTCATCTCCTCTAGAATCTGCCTCCTCAGCCCTGACCACCTTGAGGCCACTTACACAGATCAACAGGTGCCGCCACACACCCTGAGATACCCCACTTCCCCAGTTCAGCCTTCACTCTGCAGCCTCTTCCCTTGCCCGAGGCCACTTCCCCAAGAAAGCCCTAGCCCTACAGCTATTGAAAAGCTACCCCCGCCTTACTGCTGACCTGGTAGGTAGAGGCCTGACCCTGAATCCTCCTTAAAGTGATGTGGTGTTGTCTGCAAAGCCTGGCACTGATGACCATGATGCTGCTCAAAGCAAGGTAGGGAAACAAACTTCGAAGTCTCAGGTGAAATGTAGCTCACCAGGTGCACGTCGCTTATGTACAGTTGTGAAACTTGCCCAGATGATCCAGCGCGGGGTGGGGGGGGAATGACTCTGGCAAGCAGGGCCTATACTGAGATGCTAGAGTATTGACATTATGTTCTCGATGTGTGGCGGTGGGAAACGTGGCCCGCCATTGACGGGCGGAGTGGATGATTGCAAACTGGTTTCACAACAGCGTAAAACTGATGTTTGGTCTTATCGCCAAAATGTCCGCTCATGTCCACCATGATGCCAGCCACCAATGGGAGCAGAAAATTCTCACCTATCTATATAGCAGGGGAGTTATCTTTAAATGAAGGTTGGGTTTGAGTGATCTTAAGTGGAGAAAGACTGGTGTGTGAAGCAGAACAATGGATGCAAGGTGCAACCTGCCATTGTGGTATGCCAACAGTTGTTTGGCTTATGGCAAATCCAAACCAGTTTAAAGATGATGTTTGTGAAAAGACTGGGTTATGAAAAGAACTTGAGGAAAAGAACAAAAGGTAGTGATCAGGAGGCTGGGGTTAATGGGTTGTTGAAGGATTTACAAGTAAAAGAAGACAAAATAAGAGTGAAGACAGAACAGGACGTAAGAGGAAGAAAGGAGATTGTGCAGGAGGCTGTGGTGTTACAGCATTCAAATGTTGTAAATGAGTGGCAAAAAGAAAACACCAGGTTAAGGTTAAGAAAAGAAATTAGTTAAAAAAGGACGGAAGCAAAAGCTAGAAGCAGTGAGAAAAAGAATAGGCATCACATTCTGTTTTCAAGGGAAACGCAATTGGATTTTATTTCCTGTATTTGTGTGTCTGGTGGGAAGTTTCCTGCAAATGGAAGTCTACTCATGTCAGTGTGTGCATTTGCTTTTCTCTGCAGAGCTAAAACATCGCTAACCCTTTGTAGTCTTGCCTTGAATGTTGGGAGCATAATTTTGTTACATAGCTTCTCTATGTATGTAGACCCTTGAGTATTTTTCTGAGAAACTTGAGTTATGTTTTCGTTTTGAACCAGCTGAAGCTCTAAACTTTCCTTGGGCTGAAGAAGTGGGAATACCACAAAACATTTGGCATTTTGAGTTCATAACCCATTACAGGAATCCATATTTCTAAGTTGCAAAAAGTATGAAAGTGTGAATGTGATTGTTGAGACTGTTCACATCAGTTTAAGATTGTGCACCCACAATTGGAAAAGTATAAAAACTTTATTACATTTTAAGTTAAAGATGCTGGTGTGGGTTTATTTTGACTAAAGATTTAGTTTTTCAACTGTGAAAGACAACTGAAAAGTTTGTTTTACAACAGATAAGCTTCAGTCTTGAAGACTTAAAGTTATGTTTGTTCTGATGTCTGACAGAAATCTAGTCTGAACTTTTCAAAACATTTAATTTAAGTTTCAAACATCAGAAACCGAAAATTGGTTTAAGGGAGAAAAGGAAAGATTGTTGTGTTAAAATGGTTGTGTGAATGCTCAGAGCTCACAGGCTGTGGTGAGCTCCTCCTCAAATCTTTTTGGTGTAAGAATGTTGAAGGTATTATTTAACTGTGAAAACAAACTTTTTCTTTAGGGCAGAATTTTCCATGCCCACCAGCGTCAGACATGTTTGGCGGCAAGAGTGAACCTTACGATGTTGTGAAACCAGTTTGCGTTCATCCACTCTTTTCACGGATGGTGGGCTGTGTATCCCACCATCGGACATCGTGAACCTCATTGTAATACATCTGAATATCATTATAAGCCCAGCTCGCCTGAATGATCCCCCAACCCTGGATCATCTGAGCACTTTGGTGGGAAAACACGCCGATGCAGAACACATCTTGAAAGTGTGACGTACAGAAGTCGGGATTTATCATCAGGAACTTGCTCACATTGCGAACTTCTGAGGAGTAGAAGATGCTGGATCCCGACAGCAACGGGACCCTGGAGGAACATCCATCACATGCTGGGTGGATTCTGACAGATGTGGCTCTGTTGCGAAGCAGCTCACGGAAGGTGGAAAAGTCACCATTGAGGGTCTGCTCAGCGTCTTGGCCATAGTCTGTTACAGATGATCATTGAGTGGACAGGAAGATCCGGCTGTGTTTGGGAGAGAAAGGTTTACCAGGGACTGAGAGAGGAAGGTCTAGGTTCGACTAGAAGAGGAAGGTGTGTCAGTGGGTGTTTGGGGGGGGGTGGGCATGAGGTTGGGAGGGGGGCAGCGAAGGTGTTGGGGAGGTTGAGGTTGGGAGTGGGGAAACAAAGGTGTTAAGGGGTGTGAGGTTGGGAGGAGGGAGCATGGGGAAGGAGGGGGTAACGGGGAACAGGGGAGAATACGGCAACTGGGGGGGTAGATGTAAGGGGAGGTGGGGGATTTGCAGGAGAAAGGAGTAAGGGAAGGAGTCCGGAGAGGGGAAGCAGTAAGAGTGGAGGAAGAAGTAAGGGTGGAGGAAAGAGTAGGGGTGGGGGAAGGAGTAAGGAGGGCAAGGAGTCCAGGTGAGGCAGGGGGAAGGAGTTTCAAGAGGGGAAGGAGTTCCAAAGTGGGGGTGGGGAATGAGTTCCAAGAGGGGGAGGAGTTCCAAGGATGGGGGGGTGTTACAAAGCGGGGGAGGAGTTCCAAAGTGTGGGGGAGGAGTTCCAAAGGGGGAAGTTTGGAAGGGGAAATATCCTGGTGAACATGCAAGGGATCTGTGGAGTTGATGACTGCTTCCCAGGGGAGTTGGTGTGGGTTGGTGTGGTAGAAATGAATGATGAGAATGACTGAGGACAGATTGAGGCAGTAGGGTGGAAGGGTGAACGTGCAACGGTACCTGAGGAGAGACGCCAAGGGTAGTTGGTGGAGATTTAGATGCAGACATGGAACCTGAGGGTGAGAAGGAAGAGGTTGGGGAGGTTAATGTGGATGGGGCTGGGATTTTTGGGGAAAATAGGGAACATGAATGTTCACCTGGACATTCCAAAAATAAGAGGGTTGTGGTGGTATGTGACGGTGGGGAGGTGGAAGGTGATGCCATAGGGGTCGGCAGTGATGGGAGAAAGGGAATGGGTGACTGAGGGAAGAGAAAGGACGAGGGGACCGCAAGACGAACTACTGCTACCATGCTTAATAAATCGAAAGTGAAACGAGGCTCATGGTGGGCAAAAATAGTGCTGCATGGCAGTGTGATTAGTAGCTGGAACACACCATTACACATTATTCAGTGAAAGTGAACATATTTTTAGATTGTAAAGTGACAAAATGTGTTCACCCGTGCAACCAACTGTGGTCAGAATTTCTTAACTTTCCTATGCCTTAGACTTCCAGGTGCTGCCTTGACATCTGCAGCAGGGGTGGAGACAGCCAGTGCAATGGTTAGCCCTGTTGCCTCTGATGACTTTGGCATGGGACTCTGGAGAGCCGAAGCCTGGGGGGCCCTAGTTTGCTTTGGTTATCCTGTGGGTCAACTGCTACAAATGAGGCAACAGAGGATGAAGTTGAGGGGGTCACAGGCAAGGAACCTCAAAGGGAGATGACAGCCTTTAAGATTCCTGAGTGAATGACCCAGGGGTGTCCAGCTGCCGCTTCTCCTCCCTTCGGGTGCCCGAGGGCCCTGACCTGGCTCTTTGAGGGGAAAGAGCACCTGGAGGGTCATCAAGGTGCCCTGTTCCCCTCTCACATTGCCATTGCAGGAACTCAGCCATGTTTACAACGATGGAGTGCAGGTCTGCGCGCATCTCTGTGTTCTGTTGGTCCAGGGTCTCCATGGCATCCACCATCCTTCCCATGGAGACCTCCATACACACATGTGGGCACCACTTCATCAGAGAGCAGGAGGACACACTCAACTTGCCTGCCATTCTTTTGAGGGCTTCCAACTACTCTGCGTCATGCTCCCAAGCCTTCTGCTGACTCTCCATGATGAGTTGGAAAGCAAAATCTAGAGGTTTGTCACCTGACTCGGACCTCAAAGATGCCTTTTCCCCAGCCGTCCTCCAAGTGCCAGGGAGCTCACTGAGCCTGCCTTCTCCTCCTGCTGCAGACGCTTGTCCGTGCGATGATCAGATTGTGAATCTGAGCCTGCTCTAGATCTAGGTCCCACCGAGGTGTGTCTCTCTGTGCTGGTGTAGGGTGTGGGTAAGCGCTGTGACAGGTCTTCCAGGCTGCTTATTTCTAACTTCAATGAAGGAGGTGTCCTCTTGGCTGAAGATGAGGGCCTGGATGGAGCTGAGGAACTGGCTGAAGGTGTTGGTCGCTTTGCAGAACTCCTTGTGAACCAAAGTAGAGATGATTAGTGTATGGCAGCAGAGTCAAAAGCAGGAGAGAGAGAGAGAGCACTCACATTTGCATTGAGAGATGGATGATGTGGTGCAGGAACCTCATGTGGGTGTTTGCCGCCAACCTCACCACAGGCACGGTCGACTTCCTCACCAGTCAGCATGACACGCTCCTCAAAGTGAATGGGAGCCTAATGTGAGCTCCTCTGCCCCATGTCTGGGACCTCTCCCTGCTGCTTTGAGCCAGCTTCTCCTGCGTGGAAACAGATGGAGAGTGTGTGAGCGGGACGCATGGCACTGCATGGAATGAGGATGGTGAGCTTGAGGAGATATGAGCCTGATGGAGGTGTGAGGGTGCATGTGAGAGTTAGTGGTGTTGTCCCTTGTGAGATCCCTCTGGATGTATGAGTGTGTGAGTTGACAGTGATAGGAAGAGTAACTTACCCTGACGGAACAGATGAGACCGATCAGTCTCTTGCGGCATTGGATGATTGTTCTCTTTTGCAGGGCATTGGCACTGACCACTCGCTACACTGCCTCCCATGCTGGATTGGTTATCTGGCTTGCTGGTCTTAGCCTAGAATGGGGATCATGGCAGATCTCCACAGCGTCCAAAAGGCGCTCAAGAGACTTGTCATAAACTAGGGGGCTGCAACCTTCTTGTCTTTTGGGGTCATGTCTTCTTTGCAGCAGTCCTGGACTGAAAGTACTGAGCGGTGTGCACATGGCTGCATTTTAAGCCCCCTGGGATAGCATTTTGCAGGTTGGAACCTGTTCATGGGCTGCTGCTGGGGTCACCATCCAATTGAGAATCGTGGCTCACTTTCCAGAGCAGCCAACCCAACCAGAGGGCATTGAGGCACCTCCAAAGACAAGTGAAACTTTTTGAGGAAGCCAGGGCCAGGCAGGAGGCCCTGGTAATTTGGATGGGGAAGGGGCAGGGGGAATATTCTAGCGGTGAAGCCCTCATTGCAGGGATGGCTAATGCTGCTGGAGGCCCCTCCATGGGCGATGAACTACCTAAGTAGGAGGGCACATCCCTGTGAACCTGCTGGGAGGTTGCCAGGATTTACCCGATAGTCTCCCCACGCAGCAGTGGCCCCTCCCAGGCCAGTAAAATGTTGGTAAGGGCAGGAGGTAGCCCTTAATTGGGTAATCAATTGCCTCAATTGGCTGCCTGCATGCAGTCATTGCTGCTGAAATCGCCACCACCTGCAATATGTCATGAAGGCAGAAAGATGTCAGGCTCCCCTCTTGACACCTTTCCCCACTATATTGCCCATATTTCCAAACCCATCTCCAAAGGGTTGAGACCCCCGCCCCCACCCCCACTGTATTTTCTTAAAAACAAGGTGACAATGTCTTCCAGGACCACATGAGAACTGATAGTGCACGAAAGAATTTAAGAACTTATTTGTAGACATCAAGAGCTGGAATTTCCTCTTGGAGATAGAAATCGTGAGTCGGATCATTTCCCGACATCCTAATACCGCCTCCTTCCCAGAAGTTCCCACCTGCACTATCTTCATGATGGGGAGGCAGGGAAGGGTTGAAGCTGGTCCCTCCTAAAGCAGGTCCAAGGCAGGAATAGTAGCGGGCAGATGTCAGAGAGAGGAGGTTAAAAGGTCTCTTCTATTCACTGAGATGTCAACCCAGTTCAGCAAATGAGTGTGAGGCTCCCTAACCCTCAACCCCATCCCTCACTCACTCTTGCATCTGTCATCCCAAACCCTTCACTCTTTGACCCCCTCACCCCATGCCCCTTCACAGCCCCATGCCCTCCATATCTGCCCTCACCCCCATGACCATTCCCACCCCATAACCCCTCAGCCCCATATCCCTTCATTATCCTCCCATTCCCCCCACATATCCCCTCACACCTTGCCCACTCACCCACCATTTCCCTTTACTGCCATAACCCCTCCATACCCTCATTCTTTCCCAACACCCCAAATCCCCCGAACTCCCATATCCCTATTCCCATACCCCTGTAAGTCCCCATAGCCTTTCTGATTCCCCCATGCCCACTCACCCACTTCCACACTCTCTCACACCCACACCACCCCATACCCTACCACCACTGTCCCCCTTCACCCCCCCTCCCCATCCTGGCACCTCACCCCATATCAGCTATGTACAGAACAGTTGAGTCCTATAATAAGATTGGGAAGTCCAAGTTGCTCATAAAGATGTCAAGATAGACAAACAGCCTTTGAAAATCCACTAAAAATATTATCCAGTTAAGTGGTTAAAAAAACTGTCAACTAAACAAATGTTCAAAAGCCACTTAACAAAAACTATTATCGTATTACATGGTAATAAAACTGTCAAGATAAACAAACTCACACTCCCCTTGACCACTATCAATAATACATGCTGAGCTGAATCCGTTAATGGTTTAGAGCCCAGCCAAACATTCATAATGAGATTCCATTGCACCTCCAGTGCTGAATACATTAAAGCCCCAAAGTATTCAAAGAGTTCACCCATCTGTTCAAGCTTTGAAGCAAAGAAACAGATGTCTAACCTGCCATTCAAAGAAAGGATTAAATCACAGTGGACAATTGATACACTTAATTCTGACCATCAATATTGTTCAATGCAGCAGAGTATTTTATCCAATAGATAATGTATTCTAATGCATCTGAAGACTTTTTCACTTTCACAATGCTGGTCAATTAATTTGCCAATTACCTTTTAAGAACATATGAACATACAAACACAAACATATGAAATAAGAACAGAAGTAGGCCATTCAGTCTCTCAAGCCTGCTCCACCATTCAATAAGATCATGGGTGATCTGTTTGTGTTTTGAGTTCCACATTCCAATCTACCCCCAATAACCTTTGATTCACTTGCCTAACAAGAATCTCTCTACCTCTGCCTTAAAAATATTCAGTGACCCCTTCTCCACCACCTTCTGATGCAGAGTTCCAAAGTCGCACCATCCTCAGTGAAAAAAATTCTCCTCATCTCTGTCCTATAAGGGCGACCCCTAATTATAAAACAATGCCCCCTAGTTCTGGGCTCACCCACATGAAGAAACATCCTTTTCACGCTCACCTTGTCAAGACCATTCAGGATCTTATACACTTCAACCAAGTCACCCCTCTGTCTTCTAAACTCCAGTGGAAACAAGCCCAGCCAGCCCAACCTATCCTCATAACACAACCTGCTCAATATATCAATCTAGTAAACCTCCTCTGAACTTCCTCCAACACATTTACATCCTTCCGTAAATAAGGAGACCAAAACTGCATACAGTATTCAAGAAGTGGTTTCACCAATTCTCTGTATAACTGAAGCATAACATCCTTACTTTTATGTTCAATTCCTCTCATAATAAAGGATAGCATTCTATTAGCCTTCTTGAATACATACTGTACCTACATACCAACTTTTTGTGACTCATGCATAAGAACACCTTGATCCCTCCGCACCTCGGAATTTTGCAGTTATTCTCCATTTAAGTAATACTCTGCTTTTTTATTCTTCCTGCCAGAGTGAACAACTTCACATTTTCTCACATTATACTCCATCTGCCAGATTTCTGCCCACTCACTAAACTTATCCATATCCCTCTACAAACTCCTTATGTCTTCTTCACAACATGCTTTCCTACCTATCTTTAAGTCATCTACAAAGTTAGCTACCATGCCTTTGCTCCCCTCATTCAAGTCATTGATGTAAATTGTAAAAAGTTGAGGCCTCAGCACAGACCCCTGCGGGACTCCATTCGTCACATCCTGCCAATCAAGAAAACACCCATTTATACATTCTCTCTGTTTTCTGCCAGCCAGCCAATCTTTTATCCAGACTAAAATGTTACCCTGTACATCATGGGCTTTTATTTTCTTCAATAACCTTTGATGTGGCACCTTATCAAATGCTTTCTGGAAATCCAAGTACAGTATGTCTACAGGTTCCCCACTATCCACCGCACATGTTACTCCTTCAAAGAACTGTAATAAATTGGTTAAACATGAGTTCCCTTTCATAAAACCATGCTGGCTTTTCTCAATTACCTTGAACTTTTTTAAATGCCCAGCTATAACTTATTTAATGATCGACTCTAAAACCTTCCCCACAACAGACGTCAAGCTAACTGGCCTATAGTTTCTTGTTTTCTGCCTCCCTCCCTTCTTGAATAGAGGGGTTATATTTGCTAGTTTCCAGTCTGATGGAACCTTTCCAGAATTTCAGGAATTTTTGAAAATTAACACTAACGCATTAACACTACCTCATTAGCCACCTCTTTTAAGATCCCTCCACCTCTCAATTCTCAGCTATCACTGGAATGTTTTTTGTATCCTCTATAGTGAATACTGAAGCAAAATATTTGTTCATTTTATCCACCATTTCCTTATTATCTACTATTAACTGCCTATTCTCACTCTCTGAAGGATCAACACTCACTTTACCTACTCTTATTCTGTTTAAATACCTGTAGAAATTCTTGATATCCGTTTTTACATTGCTACCTAGCTTCCTCTCATATTGTAATTTTTTTTCTCCTGATTAACCTTTTAGTCATTCTCTGCTGTTCTTTATGTTCTGACCAATCATGTGACCTGCCACTCACCTTTGCGCAGTTGTATGCTTCTTCCTTCAGTTTGACGCTTTCCCTAACTTCTTTAGTTAACCACGAACTGTGGGTTCTTCCTTTAGAAATTTTCTTTATAGTAGAAATATACTTATTCTATGTATTCTGAAATATCCCCTTAAATGTCTGCCACTGCTTCTCTATTGATCTATCCCCTAGCCTAGTATGCGAGTTCATTTCAGCTAGCTCAGCTTTCATACCTACATAGTTATTCTTATTTAAGTTTAAAATATTAGTCTTATACCCTTTCTTCTCCCTTTCAAACTGGATGGCCTAAATTGTTTGGTCGTCGGGCGCACGCAATCGGCGGGCCCAGGAGTGACGGGAAATGGGCCACTGGCGGCATTTGGCCCCCGACTGTGATTTCATGCTGGCTGGCTGTTAATTGGCACGTGTGAAACGCGTGCTGAAATGCTCAGCACTTCTGGGGTGGAGGAGGGTGTGGGGAGAGGAGTGGGAAGAGGATGGGCATGAACTTAACCAAGGCTGCGGGTGAGCACTTCAGGAGAGCTCCCTGAAGGCAGACAGCTGCCCCAGGGAGCTGCAGACCTTCACAGAGTAAAGGAAATGACTAAAATCAAACACCTGAAAGTATGTCTCATTAAAAAAAACAGTTCCCAGATATCTCTTTTTATTTTATTTCCCCACGGAGATTTCTTCACATCCTGGATCGAGGTTTGAGCAAAAATGGCCCATCCTCCAACCGCAAATGTGGATGGGCCACGTAAAATTGCTGTTAATTGTATCATTAATTGGTCATTGGGCACATGCAATCGGTGGGCCTGGGAAATGGGCCTCTGGCAGCAATCGGCCCCCAACTGTGATTTCATGCTGGCTGGCCATTAAGCGCTTCTGGGGTGTGCGAGTGTGCGATGGCGTCAGGACGCTCGCCAAATGTCATCTTGCGCTATTTCACATCTATTTGGGTCGGGCGCGCGCCCACCCATGGAACGCAAAATTTTTGACGATATAAAATTCAATCATATTGTGGTTGCTGCTACCTAGGGGTGCTTTTACTCTGTGGTCATTAATTCATCCTGTCACATTACACAGTACCAAGTCTAATGTAACCTGCTCTCTGGTTGGTTCCAGGATGTGCTTCTCTAACAAACTATCTCAAAATCATTCTATGAACTCCTCGTCCAGACTAATACTGCCAATTGGATTTTTCCAGTTTACATGTAGATTAAAGTCACCCATAGTTATTGCTGTCCCTTTATTACAGGTACCCAATATTTCTTCTTGTATACTTTGTCCTACATTATGGTTACTATTAGGGGCCTGTAGACCACTCCCAATAGTGACTTCATTCCCTTATTGTTCCTTCTCTCCACCCAAAACGATTCGACATTTTGATCCCATGAACCAAGGTAATCTCTAACTACTGCACAACTGCCATCCTTGATTAACAGTGCTACCCTTCCACTTTTGCCTAGCTTCCTATTCTTCTTGAAGGTCATACACTCCTCAATATTCAGGACCCAATCCTTGTCATCTTGCAGCCAGGTCTTCATAATGGTTATCAGATCATTTTTTTAATTTCAAAGTGTGCTATTAATTTGTTTACCTTGTTATAAATGCTATGTGCATTCAGATACAGAGCCTTTAGTTTCGTCTTTTTGTTATCTTTGTGGCATCTAGTCTTGATTCTTTGTGCATTCTTAAGTTTTTTCTCTCTGTCTCTTCCTGCCATTCTCTGACCCTCATTTCCCATAATACTCTTTTCATCTTTTACTTTGTCTCCACTCTTTGATATTCCACATTTGATCCCTCTCCCCATTATTTAGTTTAAAACTTATTTCTCTAGTTATGCAGTTCACAGGAAAACTGGTCCCAGTCTGGTTCAGGTATAGACCGTCCCAATGGTACAGCCCCAACTTTCCCCAGTCCTGGTGCCAGTGCCCCACAAACTGGAAGCCACTTCTCCCACACCAGTCATTAAGCCATGTATTCATCTCTCTAATTTTATGTACCCTATGCCAATTTGCATGCAGCTCAGGTAATAAACCAGAGATAATAACCTTTGAGGTTCTGTTTTTCAATTTAGTGCCTAGCTCCTCATACTCTCTACACAGAACTTCTTTCCTAGTTCTACCAATGTCATTGATATCTACATGGACCACAACAACCAGATCCTCCTCCTTCCACTGCAAGTTCCTCTCCAGCCCTGAGCAGATGTCCTGAAACCTGGCACCAGGCAGACAACACAGCCGTCTGGACTCTCGCTCTTTGCTACAGAGAACAGTGTCAATCCCCCTCACTATACGGTCCCCTACTAACACCACGTTCCTTTCCCCTACCACGCCCCCCCCCCCCCCCAATTGAATGGGCTCTTGTACCATGGTGCCATGGTTAGCCAGCTCATCCATCCTGCAGCACCCACTCTCATCCAAACAAGCTGAGAGAACCTCAAACATGCTGGACAATTGCAGAGGCTGACACTCCTGTTCTCCTGCCCTCTGGGTCCACTTACCTGCCTCACTTGCAGTCACATCCTCCTGTCCCTGACCAAATTAGAAGACCCTATCCTAAGTGTTCTGACTTCCCCCAGTTCAAAGCATCCAGGTAATTTTCCCCCTCCCTGATGTGTTGCAGATTCTGCAGCTCAGCTTCCACTCAATAACTCTGAGCCGAAGTTCCTCAAGCTGCAAATACTTACTGCAGGTGTGTTTGTCCTGAATCACAATGTTATCCAGGAGCTCCCATATGCTTCAGCCTTGTGACATCACCTGTCTTGCCATCCTTAATGTGTCTTAAATAATCATTTAATTATATTAATTGCTTATTTATGTTGCTTTTTTAAATAGATTTTATTAACGTTACCACCAATTTGTGTACTATTTTAAACCTTAGGGATAGAATAGCACTTACCCACTTAGCAGATAGTCACCAAAAAGCTAGCTCCTTTCCTGGTAGCAGAACAAGAACCAATTCCTACAAGATGAGAAAGATAGAAAAAGGAAACAAATGCATCCTCTCCTGTCCTCTTCACAGAACACCCCCTCTTACTAAACTTCAAGCCTTCACTCAGTTTCCTCAGCTGCACTTCATTTGCCTCGGCTACACTAAAGAGCCCCGAATTTACAATAAACTGAAGTGAGGCTAGCATAACCAGATTCAACCAGTTAGCTAATTAACTACTCAGATCCTACAGATGAAAGTGAGTTTACCCTGTCTAAATTGCAAGAAAGAACTTAGCCTGCTTACACAGTATTTTTCAGTTTCTGCTAATACAGACTAGTTTAGATTTTAAGAATAAAATGAACACTTAAAACTCCCCCTCTCACCAAACTCCAAGTCTTGACTCAGTTTTCTCAGCTGCACGCCATAAGCTGATGTGCACCACATCACCTTCAGAAGCTGGTGCAGTTCCATCAAAATTGTAGGGGCTCTGAAATTCCCACCCTTACAATGGAGTTAGCAAAGTCAGGAGTTCTGCATGCAGGGTTGCTGCCCACACCCTTATCCCACGTCACTAATGATCGTCGGCGACGGGAATGGGAATGGAAATCTTGGAATCAGGTCCTGCTGGCATATTTTTGCTAGCCTGCCTCCTTTCTGACATGGATGCAGGCATGAATATCTGGCCCCAAATCTCACAGCACTGTGACAAATTGGACAAAAGACTTTACATTTCAGGGACTGGGCTTTAATCCGTTCAGGCCATTTGTTAGCTTACGAGACAAAGTAGTTGAGATAGGAAGATATGGTAGTTACCTCTAATCTAGTTATAAATACTTCTGTCTGTAATGTACAACACCACCAAGCCTGGAAATCATTGTTTCTGAGATTTGATGAAGTAAGTTGCTATCTCAAGCACTCAAAGAGAATATTTCAAGAAACAATCAAGTTTTTATTAAAATTAAAACGTGGATAAGTAATCTAGGTTATTTCTGAATATCAAAAAATGCAAGTTATTTTGGGGGAAATAAATTAACATTGACAAAACCTGTCAGCCCATTAACACTGCTATTTGAATTTTGGCATAATTGTGAAATGATAAAATGTCAAGCATAATATAATGGGGTTTTTTGAGAAATTAAATGGTCAAATAAACTAATGAACAAACAGATAAAATATTTTAATAACTGGGATCACATGAGAATATATGATTTTTGTATTAAAGGTATTATGAAAATATTGTATTGGACTGGAAAGCTCCTCTGGGGCTCATGAATAAGATAGAATGGGAATTAATAGGATGCCCCACTTCAGAAAGAAGATAGCAATATGAAAATCATGCCAACAAATCGGAATTGGAAAAATCCATTGAAAGATTTGGAGTGCAAAAATATGAGAGGTTGGGTGTGTTTGAATCCTGTACAAGGGACCACATGGTGCTATGGATTAGGCCAGCCCCATGATGTACATGGTTCAGCTAACTGAAAATTAAATGGATTAGTGTTGGTTCAAACTCAGATGATAATATACCCTGCTGTGCATCACGAGGTGGTGCCAGCAAAATTAAATCCGGCTGTTCCAAGAGTTAAAAAATGAATATTGGGATAAGGTCAGCACAACATTGGAAAAATCAGAATTCAATCCATTATTTTAACATAGTACAAAATTTACAAGTCTAGAGGAAAAAAAAATGAAAGCTTTCTCTTGGACATGATTACATCCTTACTATGAACATTTTAAGATAACTGCCTTTTATAGTGTGGCCACTATCTGAGACATCGGAGCATTCACAGGAAGATAAGTAAAGATCTTCAGACAGTCACTCTCTTCATCAACTGAAAGTCCAAGAATGGCTTTTTCTGAATGGCACAGGTGGTATTGAGATACTGGTGTGAGTTTGCAGATGTGATGCGGTGTGTGAGAAACAACTAACATGTGGAAACGCAAGATGAACTTGCACTGAAGAATGGGTCTCAGTTATACTCAGTTACTTGACATTAGCAAAGCATGAAATTGTTAACGTGGCTAGTAGAATGGGACAACATTTTAAATCATCAAGGCATTGACACATGCTTCATAGAGAATGATAGCAAAGCAATCAGAACAGAATTAAACACACCAGTATGGTCAGAAGAAGAAACTTTAAGGTAAAATGGATGCAGAATTTGGATCGAGACAACTGAAATCTAGGAATAAAAAGTATTTAGTAAGAATGGGACCCTTAAATGTCTTTGACTCTTCATTGTTCCTAGCTTCTCGCTAATTTAAAATAAATTATATGTATCCAAAATGAATAACCTCACACTTACCAATCCTAAAATCTATATGTTTCATGACCCCAGGACATACCAAAGTGCTTTAAAATCAATGAAATACAATTCAAACACAGTCACTCTGGTAATATTGGAAACTGGGCAGCTGATATGCACAACTTGAGGTCCCACAAACTGCAATGAGAAATACCTGCGACAGGCTGAAAGACTCAGAGAGCCAATGATTGGAATGAGCTGATATTAGTTGATCTGCCAGGACACCTGGAGAAATCCATCCTCCAAAATAATTGCATGGAATCTTTTACATTTACTTGGAAGGGCCTCAATTTAACATCTCATCTGAAGGACAGCTCCTTAAATAGTGCAGTGCTCCCTCAGTATTGCACTGGAATATCAGCCTAGATTTTCTGCACAAGTCTCTGGACTGAAACCTGAATCTACAAACTTTCAACCCAGAGATGCTGAGCCACAGCTGACATATCACATTTATAGTTTAGCCTTTATTCTATTTTGTGCACTTAATCCTGATTTAGCTGACTACAAATCTGCAAATGTTTTGTAAAATGAAAGTATGATCATAATTATTCATATCAGACTTGTAGGGATTAGTCAATCAGGTTTGCCTACCTTGAGGTCCTTTACTGTGTACAATGGAAACGAAGAAAGTTTCTCGCATTCAAGGGATTAGGGTAATAATTAGTAATAAAATTTCACAGTAGTAACAGAAAAAAAAACTATTGTAGTGATGAGAGACTTCAATTATCCTATTAATATCCTAATAATTAATCATATTATCCTATTAATGGAATAATAGCGTAAAGGACAAAGTACAGAGGAATCCTGAAATGTGTTCAACTGCACTGTCAGAATATTTGAGGAGAAGGTACCATAGATCACAGCATATAAATCAATCTGGCATATAAAATGACTCAATTTCTTTTGCCCCAAAATCATGTTTTTGCACATACTAGTTGTTTAAGTCGACTCCCCCTTTTCAACCAAGACATGCTCTACTTACATTACTACCAGCCTCAATTTTCCACATAAATGCATGTTTTACTTACTGGTACCTTAAAACTGGGTGCAAGTTATCAAACAGGCAATTGGGGTTGTGTAGCGAAGTTGCATGGGCGTTTAAGACACACCCACACAGAGCAGAACTTGCATGGAGAATGACAAAGATGGCATCCACTCAGACCCTCACTGGCAGTTCAGTCTTATACTCAGCATATAGCCTGTTTTTGGAGGGATTTTTCGAGGTTTCAAATGTTGACTTGTATGTCGACATCTATGGTACATAAAAATACTTAACTGGAGAAGGGCACTGGCCCAGGTGGATTGAAATCAAAAATTGGTAATCAAAACAGTAATTAAATAATGGCAGGCCTTCATGGAGGAGATGGTTTGGATACAGAGTGCACACAAACTTATGAAGGGGAAGGGTTAGAGCTTACTGAATGACTAAAGATATATAGGTTAAAATGAAACAAAAGGAAGAGGCTTATAACAATTGTACAGTTCATAGCATCGTAGAGAATCAAGCTGAAAGTACAGAGGAGATATAAAAGAAAGAAAATAAGAAGGGCAAATAGACAGTATGAAATAAATTGGCAGCTAACGTAAAGGGATAAATAAAGTACTTTATAAACACATAAATAATGAAAGCATAGTCAAAGGGAGGATGGACTGATTAGGAAACAAAAAGGGTTTCTTCTAGTGGAGACAGAGGGCATGGCTGAGGTACTGAATGAGTACTTGCATTTGTATTGACCAGAGAAGAGAATTCTGCTAATGGAGCAGTAAAGAACGAGCACTGGTGATATTTTATAGGATAAAAAGACGGAGAGGAGATATTTAAAAGGTTGGCAGTCCTCAAAGTAGAGAACTCACCCAGTCCTGCTGCAATGCATCCTAGGTCACTGAGGAAAGTAAGAGTGGCAAATGCACAAATTCTGGCCACAATCTTCCTTAGATATGGGGATGGTACCAGAGAACAGCAGGATTACAAATGAAATGCAACTGTACTACATGTCCTAAGTGGCTTGCTGTAGTCCGATGACTTCTGCCATGAGGCACTCAGCTCTGTAGGCTGCCATCTTCAAGATCAGTTCACTAAAGACCTACAAGGATAAAACACTGAGAAGCACTGCTGTCTTTAAACACGAAACATGTTGTCAGAGGGTGGAGAAAAGACATGGCTTCGAAATTTCAAATCTGCTAAAAGCTGCTAAAAAGCAAAAGCAAATACATACCAAAGGCTGCAAGTAAATATTGGGTGAGTGAACATGGCACTAAACTTTCCAATCCTAGCTCCAGTCGAAATGAAAGGCAATACGTGAAAGAACTGGCAGCTTTTCTACTTGCATTGGCAAAACTATGAGCTTGCAACAGGTTTAATTAATAAGCTGGAACCGATAAAAGTAGCCACACTTCCAACACAGTTGGGAGGGACTGCTACAAAGTGTATCCTGCTTTAAGTCTGACTGAGAAACAAAGGAAACAGATGGCAGAGATTTTGAAGGACTTGAACAAACACTTTAAATCCCAAATGAATATTACTTATGAACACTGCATATTCAAAACTAGAGCTCAAAGTGAAAAGGAAACTGTAGATCAGTAAGTGACTGCTGTAACACAGCCTGCAGAATCATGTGAATTCAGACAGTTAAAAGATGATCTGATTAAAGATAGAATACTCTTAGGCATACATGACCCCTCAGTGTGAGAAGGTCTGCCAAAAGAGGAGAAATTTGCACCCAAGAAAGCGATAAATTTGTGTAGAAATGCAGAGATGGTGAAACATCAATTAGGTCAAATGTCTGGCAGAGCAGACCAGGAGATACATTATGCCGAGAGGTATTACAGGCTGAAAGAGCAGAGTAATTGCAGACAAAGGGCAGGATGCAAATGCTATGGAGGGCATCATGAAAAGCAAAAGAAGGATTTTCCAGTGTGGGGAAAGCAGTATTTTAACTGCATGAAGCCGAATCATTTCACACACGAGTGTTTGGCAAGAAAGAAGCAAAGCAAGCTTATACAAGCCTAGCATATCAGTAGAAGAGTCTGATGAAGAACTGTACATGATGCCACAGGTTGGTTCCATCAAGCTATAGGTAAGAAATAGCTTGTGACTGTTACAATGATGACCACAGAAGGAGAGTATCAAGTGAACAAGAAGTGTCAGATAGATATTGGTGCATCATACAACATAATGACCTTCACAGACCTGTGTGAATTACCTCAACATGGTGACCCAAAACTGAAGCACTCGAAAGTAAGGTTGAGGCTATATGATGGCACAATGCAAATGAGGACAAATTAGTCTGAGAGCCCAATGCAATGACAAGAAGGAAGATTTAGAGTTCCAGATCATAGATGTGACGCAACAGCCACGCACCACAGCTGGAGAAAGCCTGAAGCTTGGGCTGGTAACCCTAACAGAGAATCAACTTGAAGCAGCAGCTTGACATGATCTAAAAGTCATCATCCCAGCAGAGACATTGAATCTGACAGGCAAGCGCTTTGCTTAAATCAAGCAAACTACCCAACATGATGCAACACTCCAAGTACTACAAGAAGTAGTGATGAAAGGATGGCCTGAGAGCATCAAGGACACACCTGTGGTCACAACAGCATATGGGGTATACCAGGATAAATTGACCACCCAAGATGACATCTTATGCAAAGGAAATAGAGTCAGCAATCCCCAAGGAGATGGGAGGGGAGATGCTGATGCGCATCCATGCAAGGGATTGAATCGTCTGAGAAAGGCAAGGGAACTGCTCTACTGGCCAAACATGAGCAATGAAATTAAAGACCACATAGGCCAGTATAGTGCTTGTAACGAGTACCAAGCTAAACAAGCTAGAGAGCCGTTGATGACATATGACATTCCAGACAGGCCATGGATGAAGCTGGAAGACTCTTCACTCTATCAGGAACTGATCTTATCACTGTCAACTACTATTCTGACTACTGGGAGGTAGGCCAACTGACTTCAGTGACAGCAAGAGAAAAGTAGAATGTCTGAAAGCACACTTTGGTCATTACAGCATTCCAGAAATTGTGATGAGTGACAATTGCCCTCAGCTGATGAGTGAAGAGTTCAGCCGATTCACAAAGGATTGGGAAATTCAACACTACACTGCATCTCTGCACAATCCCCAGTTAAATGGAAAGGCAGAGGTGGCAATGAAAAATCGCCAAAAGAATCATCAAGTAATCAAGCAAATCGAGCACAGATGTATACAAGGCAATCCTCAAGTAGAGAAACATACCGACTGAAGGCATGGAAAATAGTTCAGTCCAAAGACTAATGTCATGTCGCACGCAAACTACTCTTCAAATGGCTAAAAAGCTACCGAAACCTGAAGTAGTAGCAGGCGTGATTGAAGAAATCAAGTTGAAATGGCAGGAAGCCAAATTATATTTTGACAAATCTGCCAAATCTTTGCCAGAGCTGAGCCAGGGTGCAAATCTTCAACACTCTCAACAGCAGTCAGTCCACATGGAAACTTGGCATATGCGTAGAGAAATTGTCACCTCAATCATATGCGGTAGAAGTAAACAACCAAATGTACAAGTGCAGCTGCAGGCATATACAAACAACTAGTGAAACTGTTCCTTCACTGCAGTCGGCCAGTCAGTAGGATGGGACCTCACCAGCTATAGGGAGTACAGAATGACAATCAATCCCAAAGGTCCAATTGTTCCAACAACAGACAGGAACAACAACATGTGCCATGACAACAAGTGCCACAGGAACGACAATCTCTGGACAAGGAACATCACACAGACGAACAGCCAAGGACAACGCTACATGTATTATTAAGAGACCTGCATGATTTAAAGACTGTGTGCACAATGCATGTGCAGCAACAGATGAGAATAATGAACAGTTTGTTAAGCATGTGAACAGTGAGTGTATAGTGGATAACTTGGGTAACTCAGAGTTACATATGATTGTGCATGCAAATTTGTCATTTGTTCATTAAGAAAAGGGGGATGTTTGGGTTTTGAAATGCAATAGTACCACAGCACTCAACTCTGTAGCTGCCATCTTAGAGATCAGTTCAATAAAGGCCTACGATAAGAAAGCACTGAGAAGCACTGCTGTCTTTAAATACGAAACATTGGTGGTGAGGAAACTTTCAGACAATAACCTAGAACAAAATTAATTGGCATTAAGGAAAGTAATAATGAAAGTCAGCATGGATTTGTTAAAGGCATTTCATGTTTGACTAGATCAGAGAAAGTTGAGAGGAAATTTAATGTGGTGTTCAATGCCATGAGAGATTTAGTCAGAGTAGACAGAAACTGTTTACATTCCTGGCAGGGCTGAGAATTAACCAGAGGGTACCAATTTAAAGAGATTAACAAAAGAACGAAAGGCATCATGAGCAAAACAGTTTAAAGCAGCGAGTAGTTACGATCAGAAATACACTGCCTGAATGGATGGTAGAGGAGATTCAGTCATGGCTTTTGGAAGGGAACTGAATAAGCAACTGAAGGGAAAAATTTACAGGGCTACAGGAAAAGAGCCAGGTTTGGGACGAGGTAAACTATTCTTGCAGAGCAATTTGGGCTTGGTGGGCTGAATGGTCTCTTTCTGTGCTGTAACTATTCTATGATTTTCTTGTTGACATATATTAATGGTTTGTATAGGGCATAATCTCAAAGTTTGCAGATTGTTGTGAAACTTTGAAATATAGTAAACATGAATAAGGTAGTAACAAACTTTAGGAGGTCATATAGGAAGATGAAATTTAAGACAAAGAAGTGTGAAGTGTTTAATTCTGGTCTTAAGGATGAGAAGAGGCATTAAGAATGAAATGGTACAATTTTAAAGGGACAGGAACATAGACACCTGGATTTGCATGTACACACATGTATGGCATGACAAGTTGAGGAGTTTGCTGAAAACTTGAGATCCTTGGCTTTATCAATAGAGGAACCTTAATCAAATGCTGATAGACCTCTGCTGGAGTATTGTGTTCAAATCTAGGCACCGCACTTTAGCAAGGATGCCAAGACTTTGGAGTGGGCGTAGAAGTGACTTACAAGAATGGTATCTTGGATGAGGCGTGGAAAACATGCTTTCTGTCTAATTTCAGCTTGTGAAGCCAATCCTTACTCAGTAATGGTTAGTTGACACATCTCGCTACAACAATGGGCAACTTGAGCGGCATGCATCATATTACCAGAAGTCATTATACTGCTTGTCTCTGGCAAGAGGGAATGAGATTAGGTTGTCTCTGTATACAGAAGATGTCAGTGACATTCCTTTGCAACAACGTATTGCTAACTGTGAGATGTTACTTAAACTCCAGCAGCCGTCTGGATGGATCCAGACGCAGGAATGTTAGAGGCCACATTTACAAGCAACCACAGGCGATGCTGTCTTTGTCATGTTTTGAGCTTGCAAAAGTGGCTGCAGCAGTCAGCAGATTTAAGTCACAACCTCTTTTGTGAAGTGAGGACACCTCGTTGAATTTGAAGTAAGAAAATTGCTCCTTAAAGATCCACTGCAGTTAATACTTCCTGATGAGAAGCTTTCTCCCCTCCTCCTCCTTGTAGCTTGGCATGTTTGATGGTCTTTCTTCATTCTCTCAATCATGTTAACTTTCCAGAAAAGAAAACAGCATCAGTCAGGCCACTCACTGTGGATTCTTCAAACTTTAGACAAGTACAGAAAAGTTCCAAAAACATGCACCAGCAGCCAAAAGAAATAATCCAGAAGCTAACTTCTGTGATCCTTTTAAATTGCACTAGTGGGGTTGGAATCCTATATTCTGTTTAACTCAGGTTAAGACATGGGATTGTATGGAGTTCAAAATGACAGCATGGCTTCAATCAGCATTATGCACTGATTGACATCTGTCTGTTTTGCATGCTGCCAGCTGTTAGTATGGTGTGTGTACACACAACTTCACCAAGATAGCATCTGGCACTCCATCTGGAGTGTGCAAGTGCTTCTCAGTCCCCATTTTTAATTGTTGGGCTGCTGCTAAGTGCTTAAAATGGCTGCTACAGAACCCAATTTAGCTGTCATTCTGTTCCCTCAAATCAGAGTCACCATGGTGTAATCATGGTTAAATCTGTAATGGTAGTATCAAAATTTAACAGAAGATTCTTAAACCATAAATATTACATAAAGACCAGACAATGCTGTCATAGTGCATAAATTTGTGAACTTTCTTTTGTGGCATAGTTTATTTGACAGTTTGTCAATGCTGCTGTATTTAAATCCTGCCTACACTAACATTGTCAATATTCTGAATTAGTTGTGCAAGTTTTTTTTAAACTAGATTGATCTAATGCTTCTTGTCATTAATTATTTTGAGTGAATTATTGTTAGCTTAATGCACTGGAAGAGGAAGAGAGTTGCAGCTGGGTAATAAAATTCTGTTTGCTATTGGCTGACAGCTTTTGAGTGAGTGTGAACTGACATATGAAATGTCTTCACTTCACAAAACAGGTCATGACTTAAAACTGCCAACTACTGCAGCCACAATTGCAACCTCAAAGCACAGCAAGGACAGCACTGCCTGTGGTTGCTAATGTTAAGTGTGGCCTCTAACATGTGTGTCTGGATCCTTTCACACCGCTGCTGGAGATGTAAGCAACACCTCACAGTTTGCAGTACATTGGTGCAATAGAAATATACACAGAAAAACAATTTAATCTCATTACACATGTCTCTGCAAGATGGAATGATTTGTGGTAGTATGATGCATACTGCTCAAGTTGCCCATTGTTATAGCGAGATTTGTCAACAAGCCAGCATCAGTGGGCAAGGATTGGCTTCACAAGCTGAAGCTAGACAGGAAGCATTTTTTCCAAGTTGAGGCATTTAAGAAGTTTGATCAGCTATTGAATAGTTGCAGCAACATTTTCAATGACAGCGACAAAGACACAATTGGTGTGAAAACGCATATCTGAATCAGGCCTGATGCAAAACCAGTATATCGCAAAGCGAGGCCGATTCCTTATGCTCTCAAAACCAAGGTTGAAGAGGAACTAAAGAAGCTAGAGAGAAATGGTACGCTAGTGAAAACTGATTACAGCAATTTGGTAACTCCAATACCAGCAGTGCCCAAGTCATACGAAACCTAAAGACTACTCAAGCACCACAAAGTCACAGTGTATGATAAGCAGTATCTATTACCGGTCTTCCAAGATTTGTATGGAGAGGTAGTTGGATCCAAACTATTCACAAAATTGGATTTGTCCCATGCCTATGCACAACTCTATGTGGATAGAGAGCATCAGCAGTACCTTGTGGTAAACACAGACAAAGGTTGGGATTTTCTGTGCCCGCTGGCATTGAGAGCGTCCAGTGGCATGAGTGGACAATATGGTGAGAAGGCCAAAAATCAGTTTCATGACATTGTGAAACCAATTTGCGATTGTTTGCTCTGCCCACAGATGCCTGGCTGTGTTGCCCACCATTGGACATCAGGAACCTCACTGTAATACATCTGCATGTCATTATAAGGCCAGCCCACTGGAATCGTTCCCCTCCCTGGCCCCCCCCACCCCCCCACCACCATTGATTTGTCCACCCGCATTGGCATGATTGTATGCTAACATGTTTCGCATATAAAAGGCGTGCACTTTGAGGGGAACTCAGAGGTGAGCGCATCGGGGGTTGAGGCAAGGGCTGCCCTGTGGTTGAGGCAACTTGGGAAGGGGGCAAGAGCTGCCCTGTGGTTGAGGCAACTCGGGAGTTGGGGGAGGGGCAAGCACTGCCACGCGGTTGAGGCAACATGGGTGGGGTGAGAGGGGGCAAGGGCTGCCTTGTGGGTGACTTGTGGGGGGCAAAGGTTGCCCTGCGGTTGAAGAGACTGTGGGAGATGGTTGGGGGGGTACAAGAGCTGCCCTGCAGTTGAGGCGAATTGTGGGGGGAGAGGAAGGGCTGTTCTGCGGTTGAAGGTAGCTCACAAGCACATGCGTGGGTGGGGAAGGGCTGAATGAGGGAAGCGGCCACGCATTAGGAAAACCTTGAACAAAGTGACCATTCCTCTGCAGCTGAGACAGTTCAGGCGCAGCCACATTGATATGATTGGAGTCAGGCCTCTAGCTTCTTTGCCCACTCAAGCAACACAAAGGCATCAAAACGTCACCAAGTGCTCCAGAGCTTTTCATCTCTCGGGCACAGACTGCAAACTAATGAGTGATTTAGTGGACTGTAGAACAGTTGGATGATTGGGTATGTTGTACAATCTCCTTTCTAAACTGACCTTGGAGCAGTCAATGGTGGAGGTGCTCACAGTCCCTTGCAATGTCATCATTCCAGTTTGGACCAGTCTCCCCCATGGTTCAGCTAACAATGCAGCCTTGCAGTGCGGGTTAGGAGAATGCCTGCACCTGAGCTGAGAGCAAAGAATGCAGTTCAATGCACAAAGCTGCCACTAATTGGTCAGGTGGAATGTGGCGGATGTGATTGGGGTTTCGGGCAGCCATGCAGTGGACTAATCTCTGGCCATCCAAGTGGTGGCCAGCACTCTCTGGGATGCATTAAGGTGTCTTCAGACTTAACCAAGAGAGGTTCTTAGTACACCATGCTAACCCACACATCCCTCCCTTTCATCCTGCAGGCGTAGTACTTCAGGATTGTCGATCCTGGTGACCTAGCTGTATGCCTTGTGGCTTACAAAGAGTGAAGACGATGGAGAAGAGAGCAACTGAGGTGACTGGCTCTGCAGAGGGAGGAACAGCACCCTCTGAAAGAAGGACATGACTGGGGCTCCCTCACACGCTGCCAAAGAGCCATAGCGAGCCGTCGCTGGTTGGTGCCTAGCTAGAACCAGCGTCTATCAATGCCACCTTTCATTCCTGCAGATGACTGAGAACCAGCGTCACCAAAGACTGCGCATGTCCAGGGAACTGGTTGGCCACATCTCCCAGCTACTGCAGGATTGGGGAGACGGGGACATGGAGGGCATCCACTGCCAGTGCCTGTAAAAGTGACAGCGACGCTCAATTTCCACACCAGTGGCTCCTTCCAGGGTTCCACAGGTGACCTCCATGGGATATCACAAGCCCTGACTCACAAATGTATCCACGAAGTTACAGACACCATCTTTGTGAGAGAACACAACTTTGTGTATTTTGCCTGGGACCAGGTCGGCCAGGATGAAAAAGCGATTGGATTTGCCCATATTTTGGGCTTCCCCAAAGGTGCAGGGTTCGATCGACTGCACTCAGGTCTCAGTCGCAACATGCTATCAGCTCTATCAACCACAAGGGGTTCCATTCGCTGGTGTGCAGCTGGTGCACGACCACCAGAAACACATCCTGCAGGTGTGTGCACGATTTCCAGGGAGTGTGTGTGACCCCTACATTCTCAGTCAGTCACAGATTCTGGAAGTGTTCCAGGGTCCACAGAGGCTGCAGGGCTGGCTCCTTGGGGACAAGGGCTACCCGCAGAGGACGTGGCTGATGACACCCACGTGGCAGCCTCAGACTGCAGCAGAGCAAAGGTATAACGCGGCTCATGCTGCAACTCGCAATTTGGTGGAGCAAACCATCGGGATGCTGATAATGAGGCTCCGGTGCCTGGACTGGTTTGGTGGAGCCCTGCAATATAGTCCACAGAGGGGGTCATGTATTGTTGTCGTCTGCGGCGTCCTTTACAGCCTGGCACTGCAACAGGGAGAGGAGCTGACCGAGGAGGTGATGGAGGAGCTGGAAGTCTCCTCTGATGGGGAGGATGTTGACGGAGATGAAGGTGAGGAGGTCTTCGAGGACGATGATGACGGGGATGAGGCTCTCGCACTGCCCCGGCAAGGCAGGCATGCTTGGGAGGCCCTCATAGTTGCTAGATTTGTGGAGGATGTTGATGACATGTAGTAAGGACACACCATAAGCCCTCACATTGCAACTATGAATGTTTGACTCCAGTCTGGCTTATGGCAACACACATACCTTCTGTGATAATACTCCTGTCACAGAGACACAGTGGAGGCCCTAATAGTCGCTAGATTTGTGGAGGATGATGACGACATGCAGTGAGGACACTCCATAGATCTTCACATAGCCTCTGAGAATGTCTGGCTCCTGTCTGGCTGAGGGCAACTCGCTTGCACTCCGTGATCAGGGTCATGTCATAGAGACGCAGCCATGAAACTTTAAAAGCATCTGATCCTTTGTCTGCCTTCAGCACCTGAGCCCTTCAGTAGCACAGCGTCACTGGTCACAGATGCTGAAGAGATGGGGGGCAGCCCCACCTTAAAGGTACTGAGAGTGCAGAGAGAAAGATAGTATTCTTGACACCTGCCCAAAATATTCTGGTAGCAATGACAAGCACCGTCGAGATGCAGGCATCAGTAATATATCCAGGGAGTGAGGCTGGACCATCACTTTGGTCTGAAGGCTGCACAAAGCACAGGGAAGAGGCCCTGGATTGAGACACCTGCCTTTATCTTGTGCAGAAAGATTTCACATCACCCATGCTCAGGCTGTGCAACTACATCTCTTTAACTTTCCTAACCCAGCCGCTATGTCTTGGTTTTCCCCAGGCATCCACAGTGGAGGTGGCAGCAGCCTGCTGACTGCTACGTCCTGTCTGTGATAACCTTGGCTGGCGCCCTCTGGAGGGCCAAGACCTGGAGTGCTCCAGCCTGCTATTGGGATCCTGCTGTGTGGCAGTGGCAACACTGCCTTGGCCTGTGGAGCTGGAGCTGCTAAGGTCACACAAAGAGGGGAGTCGGATGGGAAGGACACTCGCGGAGTCACCAGGATGGATGGCCCCAGGGGGTATACCTGCTGATCCTCCTCCCTATGTGTGCTCAAGGTCCCCTGGCCAACTATTTGAAGAGAATGGGTAACTGGAATGAGATTGAGATGTCCTGCACCCCTCTTGCGTACTTACTGTTGGAGGCTAACCATGGTGTCAGCGATGGAGTTGAGCCGACACAGCAATGCAGAAGTGACATCCTGCACCAAGGTCTCCATGGCAGCTGCCATCCTATCAGTGTTGACCTCAGTGCGTTGGCATGCTGGTGCTATCGGCTCAGCCTGAAGGCAGACAGACTTCTCCATCGTGCCTTGCAATCTAAGGAGTGCAGTGGACATCCCTTCCTGATGTTCCTGAGCTTGTCTTTGTAGCTGCAGCAACTGTGACACGACTGAGTCCAGAGGCTCGTCGTCTGACTCGTACTCAATAAAATTCTGACCTCCAGCAGTCCTCAGAGTATCGGATACCTGGGAAGTCCCTGTCGCTGCCTGCTGTGGATCAGACAGTGCTCACCAGATTGTGGTCCCGATGCTACTATAAAGCTAGATCCCACTGAGGTGGGTGTCTTTGCGCTGGTGAGCGCTGTGATGGGACTTCAAGGAGGGTGCCTTCAGATTCCTCTTCAGAGGTTTCTTCAGGGCTTGATTGGAGGACATGCGCGTGCCCACCCTTGGCTGCTTCCTGGATGTTCCGGCAAAAGCAAGGGGAGATAATCAGTGTATGGCAGTGGCCTGTGAAACAGGACACATCACTCACAGCATGGTTGTCTGATGGTTGTTGCACTGCTGGATCCTCACTTGATGAAGCGCCGCCAGCCTTACCGTCAGCACAGGAACGGTCCAGATCCTCATCGGCCAGCTGGATGTCTCTGTTTTCAAAGTCCGTGAGGACCTTGATTTCAGGCATTCCTCCACTAGTCTGTGACCTCTTGTTGTGTGCCAGCTTGTCCTGCATGAATAGAGATGGAGGGGTGTAAGCAGGGCACCTTCCAGGCAAATGATAAGTATGCCTGTGGATGTGTGATGGGCATGAGTGTGTGAATTGAGGGTGATGAGAAGTGTGACTTACCCTGGCGAAACAGAGGAAATCATTCATTGTCTTTCAGCTCTGGGTGGCTGTCCTCTTTTGAAGGGTGTTGATGCTGACCACCACTGTCACCGTCTCCCAAGCCTGGTTGGTCACGCTACTGCCCATCCTGCAGCCAGAGCAGGGATAGAGGACATCATGGCGAGCTTCCACTGAATCCAAAATGTGTTCAAGGGATGCATCATTGAACCTGGGGGGTGCAGTCTTTCAGGGTCATGTCTTCTTTGCAGCGGTCATGGGCTGGAAGCACTGAGAGGTGGGCATGCGGCTGGATGTTAAATACGGTGCCCGGGTGTGATGGAAGTGGCGTGGTGATGGCATGGCGGGTAAATGAGAGCCCGCCGCCATGGAAATGACGTGTTCCCCAGGAATGCATAATTAATGCTGTGGGTTTGGGATGATACTGCGTGAAAAGCCACCATTGCGGCCGACAGGTAAAACACCGTTTTACCTGCCCTGTCATGAAGATATTATTGTATATAACGTTATTGGAAATTATTTTAAATTGGACTTATGTCTGTGGGAGTGGGCGTGTGTGTATGATAATTGGATTAAAGCCAGTTAGTCTGGGTGCTTTGATGTATGGTAGTTTTGAGATGTTAAACAGTAAGGTGGGGGGGGGACATTTGCATTTTTTGAATAAACCATTCAAAGACTGGGGGTGAAGTTCAAAGGGCCTGGTGATACAATGAGAATTTGCATTCAAAGGGAAGGCCAGGTATATACAGAAAAGAATTTTGGGTGTATAAGTCAAAGGCATGTAAGATCTAAACCTGTACGCCTACAACTGTGCGAAGGAACCAAATTGAAATGAAGCCCATTTTGAATTTGTAAGATAAAAATGTGCTTTGCCTGGTGTCTGTTTAAGTCTATGGGTTATTGTTGCCTTGGGGAAGATTACCTCGGAGTGATTAATTTGGGGATTTGTTTAAAAGTTATGGTAGTAATTTGTAAACATGTGTATGTGTTTACATTTGTTGTTAAATTAATAAATGTTTAATTTATATAAAAAACCTCTCAAGGCCTGGTGATTTTAGTCCTGAATTCAGAGTTGCATCTCAAACATACTAATTGAAAATATAGGTAATGCAAGTTTCCCTCTGGGATTTTAAATAACTCAGCCTTCACCAAATTCTGTGTCGTAACAGCCCGCTGCCACACCTAGTGAAAATTTTGGACAATTCCATCCATAGAGTCACACTCCTACATAAAGCTGCCTCATTGTATGAAGTCTTCTCCAAAAGTATTCCAAGCTACAATGGATAATGTTTTGTAAGGAGTGTTGCATTATTTGTGCGATCAGGGCTTGTGCAAGTCAGAAAGACTCTGCATTAAAGAGGCTACAAATTTTCATTGGATGGACAGAATTCGACCAGTGTTCATATGATGAACTGAAATCATTCCACAATCATTGCAATGAGCTGTCATGTGAACAGGGCTGCATCAGTTGGGATCACAGAGTGGTGGCACATAGTTCTTTGAGAGATAGGGTTATGGCAGAACTCTATACTGAACACACAGGAACAGTCAGTATGAGACACACAGCAAGAGGTTTTGTGTATTGGCCTGGCCACAAAGTTATCTATAATCATTGGCAAGCAAATCTTGCTACTATCTGCCAAAACTGTAGAAACAAGCCACCAAAAACCCCTTTGCAGTCATGGTTGTCTTGACCATTTCAAAGAATTCTTGTGGACTTTTGTGAAAAAGGAAATGACAATTTGATAGCTGCTTGAAGTGGATCAAAATAAAGCATATGAATCAACACACCAATATTGAAAAAATAATAAACGAGTCATGGTTCATTATTGCTTGTCATAGAATCACAGAATTGTTACAACACAGGAGGCCATTCGGGCCATTGTTTCTGCATCAGTGCTCCAAATGAGCAATTCATCTCGTGCCATTCTCCTGCCTCTTCCCCATAACCCTGCATATTCTTCCTTTTAAGATAATAACCCGATTCCCTCTTGAATGCCTCGATTGAGCCTGACTCCACCATACTCTTGGAGAGCGCATTCCAGATTTTAACCACTCACTTCCTGAAAAAATTCTCCTCAACTTTCATGTCATGGATTATTTCAGGAGCTTGTCTCAGATAACGGCTCCATTCCAAAATTTAATGAAGCAAAATGGTATCAAACCTATCCTCCTCTCTCTTGCACACACACATACTCTCGCACTGCTCTTTACTATCCAAGCTTCAAATGTAGGAAGCTGAAAGGCTTCTGCCCCTTTACCTCCTCCTTCCTCACTGTCCAAGGGCCCAAACACTCCTTTCAGGTGAAGCAGTGCTTCACTTGCACCTCCTTCAATTTGGTCTACTGCATTCACTGCTCCCAATGGAGTCTCCTCTATGTTGGAGAGACCAAACGCAGACTGACCACTTTGCAGAACACCTTTGGTCTGTCTGCAAGCAGGACTCAGACCTTCCTGTCGCTTGCTCTTTCGACACACCATCCTGATCTCATGCCCACATGTCCATCCTTGGCCTGCTGCAAAGTTCCTGTGAAGCCCAATGCAAACTAGAGGATCAGCACATCATCTTCCGATTAGGCACTTTACAGCCTTCCAGACTTAACATTGAGTTCAACAACTTCAGCCCACGAACTCTCTCCTCCATCCTCACCCCTTTTCTCAATAACCATTTTTATGTTTTAATGTTTATTTTTATCCACTTATTTTTATTTATTTTCATTTTTATTCATTGTTTTATCCCCATCTTTTATCCTATTTTTGATCCTTTTTCCCACCACCGTTCCCTCCCCCCACCCCACCCCCACAAGGGCCATCGGTCACTTATTCATGTTGTTCTTTCCAGAGTGCTTACCCTTATCCTGCTATAATCACATCCTGCTTCCATACCTTAATGCCACCAACAGTGCCTCCTTTAGCCAGTACGACTACCAACACCCCTTTGCCCTTTCATTCTTAACATCTTTGTCAATCTCTCCCTTACCTTCGTGTATTGCTGGCCTTCTATCCAGCTTCACCTGCTCCAACCCCCCTTAAATAATAAAAATGTTATCACATTTTTACTTCTCTTTAGCTCTGAAGAAGAGTCATACGGACTCGAAAAGTTAACTCTGTTTTTCTCTCCGCAGATGCTGTTAGGTCTGCTGAGTTTTTCCAGCATTTTCATTTTTTGTTGAAGTTGAAAGATTTGTTCAGGTAGTTAAAGAAACACTCAAGAAACATGTGTGCATGAGTATTCAAAACTATGAAACAGCATTGGCTAATTTCCAGCTGAAGTTTAGAACTACCCCACACTCCACTAAAGGGTATATATCCGTTGGGATTTTGATGAGGAGATGGTTAAGGACATGGTTCAATGGAAGGAGAAGAAATGTTCATGTCGAACACATGATCCCAGCAAGGGATGAACCCTAACGTGAGCATGATCCACTTCAGTGGCTGGAGTACCAATTTCTGAGATCTTCTCTGAGTACAGAATAAAAATCAGTCTAAAACCTGACTCTGCGCCAATACCTGAACGAGTATTAGGAAGGCTTCATAAATTAGTTATTAAACTTGATTTGTAGGTGTAGATTAAAAATAGCCAGATATCATTATGCCATGTGCGCTATTGAAAGTAAACAAAAGTAATTTTCTTTTAGGAGAAGCAGTGTAAATGCATTCATAGATTATGTTAATGAGATAAGGTGCCAAAGCATGTGCAGTACACAATGACTCAATAAAGTCAGATGTGAATTGGCCATTCTCCATGTCAGTTTTTATTTTTGCTGTCTAATATACAAGAACGAGCAACCAGAGCAAACAGAAGGATTTGCACGAATTGCAGGCTTCCCCATGGACATTGCTTTGTAAGCACCTCATGCGTATGGGACCATTTTCATGAGCTGAAAGGGATTTCATTCCCTTGATGTGCCGCTGGTGTGGGACCACAGGCAATGCATTATGCAGGTCAATGCCCAATGTCCTGACAGCAGTTACAATTCTCTCATTTTGTGACAGTCTTCTATGGCCATCTGTATTTTAACCAAGCTTCCTTCGACAGCACCTTCCAAACCCATGGCCACTACCATCTAGAAGGACAAGGGCAGCAAACAGATGGTTTCACCAGCACCTGGAAGTTCTCCTCCAAGTGACTCACCATCCTGGCTTGGAAATATATTGCTGTTCCTTCACTGTGGCTGGGTCAAAATCCTGGAACTGCCTCCTTAAAAGCACTGTGAGTGTACTTGCACCACATGGACTGCAGCGGTTCAAGAAGGCAGCTCACTACCACCTTCTCATGGGCAATTAGGGATGGGCCATAAATACTGGCCTAGCCAGCAAAGCTCACATCCCATGAATGAATAAGCAAAAGACCACCACAGAAAGGTTGACTGCTTTTGGGCTGCTGCGGATACAGGATAGCCCTTTTATTTTCCATCTCTGGTACTAAGACCTCGAGTGTTACAACCCAGATTTACTTTTTGAAAAACTCCAATCATTTGCTGCAGTCACAATGCACCTCCTTTAAGAGCTGCAAGCTACCTTTAATTAGTGAGAGCTGCTTGCAATATCATGTCACTGATGATGCAAGAAGCCAATGGATAGTGTTGACAGGATGCAATCATTTAAAACAGCAGAAAGTGTCAATTTAAAAGGTGCTGCCTGCAATGAAGTACAGGCTAATCACAGACTATGACCCCCCCCTACCACATCTGTTTTTCAGGAGTTAGCAAATTTAACTCCAATGTTTTGCATCTAGACTGATATTTACTAGAGTGTTTGAAAGATATTGACAGTCTTTGAAACAGTGATTTGAATCCAGCCTAGAATTTCAATAGTGTCTGAGGGTTGGGGGGGCGGGGGGGGGCAGGGGGAGAAACAATTGTGAAATGCATTAATCATTCGGGAAGGAGTGAAGAGCAACCGCACAGAAATTATTTTAAGTTTAGGGCGGGAGAAAAATTGAACAGTTGCCCAATGTGTTCATCACACAAGTAACAGATAAAAGATTTTTTAGACAGAATTTGAAGTTTGCCAAAGGCTTTTGACTGCTCTTGCTGTAAATTTATCAAGGCTATTAAAATAAAGTAATTGCCATGCAGTTTATATTCAAAGCTGAGAGTTATTGGGTGTATTTATTTCAAGGATAATGAGAACACCGAGTGCATTAGAGTTGAAGCCATGTACAAAACAAAATGTTTCCAAGCTTGCTCAACCATAAAATAGGATTTTATCATCTTTGAGTTGTCCTTGACCCTAAATTTGCTAAAAACAAATCTAATCTGATGTAGTTTAACGAGTGTCCAACTAGTAGGAGCTAAGTAATATGCAAGTGGATTACACTCCTACAACAAATGGCACATTCCATAGTTATCTGTACTAAAAGCACCAACACTATAGTCCTCATATCAGAAGATTATTACAGATGAGGAAAGACATGTGGCCCATCATAACCTATCCATCCAGAAAGATCCTAATTTCACCATTTCAGCATCCAATCGTTTGAAAGATTCCAGGGATTTTTCCTCTACTACTGCTTTAGGAAGTCGATTCAATAAGTTGATTTCCATGTGAATAATGATCCTGATATTAGTTTTAACTTATATTACTTTTACACTGCGTTCCTTGTCCTACTCTTGCATTTTAATTTAAAATAGTATTTCAGGTCCTTAACCAAGTGTCCTGCATCACTCAGAGGCTACTGTCTGAAACTGAACCAGAGTCACATTTTTGGTTTCTCATTTGATCTTGAGCTAAACTTCCCACCCCATATCCTCTCCAACACCAAGAACTGCTACTTCCATCTCCGTAACCGTGCCTGTCTCTGCCTCTGCTTATCTGCTGCTGAAACCTTTATCCATGCTTTTGCTACTTCTAGACTCGACTACTTCAATGTTTCCTTGGCTCACTTCCCATCTTCCATCCTTTGTAAGTTTGAGCTCATCCAAAACTCCATTGCCCATGTTAAGGACAGTAGGGGGTTTAATTTAAACAGCACTAATATCTTCTCTCACCACCCATCCGTAAACAGAAAGGCATTTTGATTTGTTTGCCTCCAATGTTGCAGAATTCACTTTGGGTGGTGTGGACTTCACAAGATGAGATAGTCATGCAGAGATGAATCAGTCTTGTAGGAGATGATACAGAACTTCGAGCAGAAGCATGATAGGTGGGGCCAGGTGTCCAACCTATGCCAGAGCTCTTTCAGTATGGCCTGCTGGTCAGATGCTAAACAGCAGACAGAGCAATGTTACTCAGCAAGGCATTACTAACTTGTTAAACAAGCCAAAGGCTTAAGTCACGTGACATTACCTCATCACAGGGGCTTCAACAAAGGATAGCTTATCCAAGGTCTAGAATTCAGCCTGGTCTTCAGGACTGCCATTATGGGTTAAAAGGAATGGTTAAGAGGCCATTGTCTTAGAAGGCATTCAGTCTCCACCAACAATCCAGGGTTATCAAATACAAAAGGCCTTCGATGTAGCTCCCTTTGAAGTTGGGCTGTGCAGTCACCAGGTGATCCTTAGTACAAGTTCTATATAAATGCATGCTGTTGTTGCCAAGTAGTAACATAGATATGCTATCAAACTTAATTCATCTTTATTCACCCAAAATAAGCACAGCATCTTACACAAAATAATTGTTGGCTTACAGGCTGAATCCAATATTTCAAGCTGAACAACAAAGTGAATTCTTAATTTGCTCTTCTGCATTGCCACCTTGCTTATACTTCACAAAACCATAAAATCATTTTAAGTAACCCTGATTTGAGGCATTCCTGGTGATTTGATCACATGACATTTGATTTCATGACAGCAGTCTTGTGGCACTTGCTTTTAGTTTGCAAACGTTATTGTACTTATCTCATAAATGATGGATCCACTGAAATTGAGTATCTTTGCTTGTGAATTTGTGCCAGCAGCTGTCATTCAAGAAACTTTGATAACCAGGAGACCACCCGCGAGCAGGTGAAGAGAGTGCACAACCACAAACTGCAAATGCAAAATGCAAACTCTACTTTTCATGTCACAAACTCCCCAGACAACGTGCCTCCTATGAATGTCTGCCCAGCTTAATTAAATCATACACACACGCACACACTCAGACACACACAGCCTTTTCCACAGAATAACAGTATTACACAAAAGTATTAAAAAACATCCTTTTCTCACACCTCCCTCCTTGACAAAAAATGAACCATCATAATTCCAAAAAGATGGTTTAATTTTTCAACCCATTTCTTATTCCTTATTACTTTTAACTGTTGACAAGTGTTTGTGCATTAACCATGAAAACCTATACAAGTCTTTGTAAAATAGAATTCATTCTAGTCCATTCTCCATTTGCCAATATCCAAGTCTTTTGAATTTTAAATTCTTGACAACACATCTGCAATCAAATTTTATCATCCAGCCACATGTATAATTTGTAAATTGAACAGAAGCAATAATAAACTCCACTGAAATAGGCTTGTATTTCTGTTCGGAAACTTTTCCAGAAACTTCAAAGGATTGTGGCCACTATATATAATTGTCTCTGAATAATTGTTTGCAACATATACTTCAAAATGCCGCAAAGCCACTTTCAAGCTTAAATTCTCTTCCGCTATAGTTGAATATATATTCTGGAGTACATTCAATTTTAAAGAGAAATATCCTACCGGCTTCTCAATTCCTGGTTCTTCATCTTGTTGTAACACAGCACCAACCCCTACAACACTGGCATCAATAGCCAACTTAAACTGCTGTGTATGGTCAGGTGTTGATAGAACAGGTGCTGAAATCTGATGGATCACAAAGACTATGGAAGAATTTTCTCCCTGTTGGACGGGCCAGTCAGGAGCAGGCGCAGGCGGGCATGGAGCTGCCTCAGGGAGATAAAGTTCAAACTGAAAGTTGGAAAAATAGAAAAAATTAAATTATTCAGACATGTACCCTCATGTGACAGTGTCACATGAGCTGGGACATGTTTATGAATTTTCATAATTTTAAAAGTTTCATTAATTAAATCTTCATGAACCCTCATCCCGCCCAAGATGAGATTTCATGCAAAACGTGAAGGCCGCTTGGGCTCTTTGCCTGCCTACCAACCTTAAGGTTGGATGGGCAGCCCTGTCAATTTGTTTAATTGGTTTATTAATGGCCTAAACAGGCCTTTGACAATTCATCGGGCGTGCAGCCGACTCTGGTGCGCGCCCGCCGAACGAAAGATTGGAAACATTGGGACGCACACCCGATGCTACCGCGCATCATTTTATGTGTCGATGTGCAGGGCCCAACCCCACAATTGAACAGAAAATTCTGGCCCATGTATTGATTACCAACTAAGACACACTAGTTTCAGGTATCCCTTCCTCCAACTTTAAATGCTGAGTAAGTACTTTAACCATATCAGCCTTACAAAATTCTGATTTTATCTCTACCTGCACTTTATCTATTAAATCTTTTGACTGAGCTTTAGTCAGAGATTTCAAATACTTCACAGTTACATTTTCCACTCTCAGAAAATTAGTATCAACTTTCAAAGCCATTTTTCAGCCCAGCCACTTTAGAAGCCCTCAACACAAAACTCCTGAATTCAGTGTTCTTCTCGTACTCATATCCCTTATCCCTTGGATTCATAAACTCGAACCCAATCAAGAAATTTTAATAATCCCGCAAAGATCCCCCAAATTTGTTATGACTACAGCTATTGTTAATTGCTGTGCAAACCAAATCCTAGAGGGAAACATGGCTTACAGGCCAGACCTTTATTTTTTTATTCTGAAAACAAGATGTACTCATCTCAGCAGTAAGAAGTCTAGTGATGCTGTTGGGGTTTGGGGTTTTAAAAATTAAAAGTTAAAGTTTTATTAACACGAATAAAAGAAAACTTAAGCACACAAGATTACAATTGCATAATTAAGGTTAGTCTTATAAACATTCCCCCCAAAAAGACTCTCCACTTCATCAAACCCACAAGTAAACACCTTGCAGGCAACACTCCCTTATAGGTACTTAACTATAAAATCCAGTAATATTATCCAAGGCAAACTGCTGTAGCTTTAATAAAGGCATACTAGATGACCTATAACTCTCTTCCACTCTGCTGTGGAATCCAAACTTCAGAATAAAACTGCTTGCTGCAGCCCAAGACTTTTCTGGCTTGACTGGATGGTTGATTCAAACATTTCCTCTCAGGTCCAGCAGCTCCAGCTCAAACACTCCAGCTGCTACCTTAACAGCTCAAACTGATATTCTAAAATACTTTTTCCCTCCTTTCATCTTAAGTGCCATTGTTCTCACAATTTGTTGAAACTCAAACCCTTTTGAATATAAGATCTTTCATGTTTTCATCTTGTCTTTGCTTCTGGGTTAGTAAAATATAATACACCCTTCTATTTACCTATTCAATAAAGACATAATTTGTGTGTGACCATACAAATAAATTTTTATCAGTGAATATCTTCTATCCTAGAAGCATCCACGACACTTTCATCTTTTGACAGCTTATAGGTGGTGGTATAGTGGTATTGCCGACTGGACTAGTGTTCTAGAAACTGAGCGCAATGGTCTGGGGACCCGGGTTTGAATCCCACCAGGGCAGGTGGTGAAATTTGAATTTAATAACAGTCTGGAATTAGAAGTCTAATGATGGCCATAAAACCATTGCCAATTGTCACAAAAATCCACTTGGTTCATCAATATCTCTTTAGGGCAGGAAATCTGCTGCCCTTACCTGGTCTGGCCTACATGGGCCTCCAGGCCCACAGCAATGTGGTTGACTCTTAAATGCCCTCTGAACAATAAATGCTGGCTGAGCCGGTGATGTCCACATCCCATGAATAGAACAATAAAAAAACTTCCATTGTCTTTTGGCCTCCGACATATTCAACAGGTTGACAAGCAAGTTATAGAGGAATATAAGGCAGCAAGTTGCTGCCATCCAGGATTGCTTCAGCAGCATTGGATGCCACATATTTATGGATCTTTTCCACCAGGGCAATGTGGGGACGTATACAACCTGACTTTCTCTCCTGCAGTCTGCATTGACATCCTTTTCCTGCAAGACAGGGCAAAATGCCATTGACTGAGTGTCAGTGTTTGGGTGATGCCTTCCATAGCTGACTAATTGGAATTAGGAGGGGGCAGAGAGAAATGTGCACAGCTGGTATGCTTCAAAAGGTGTGTGTGGGTGAGGTGTAGGGTCAGGATGTTAGAAGCGAGCCCAGAGTGTCAGTGTGCTGGGTGTGATATGTGATGCACTTATAAACTTTTTTCAGCGTTACTGCCTAGTCTGTGTTTCTACATTCTGGGCATTGACTATCCTTAGGACATGCTCCTACTCCTTATTTAGGTTCAGCTTGAAGGATTTCTTGCTCCACACTGGAAATATGGCCTCCCTCCTACTTTCACCCAGTCGGCAGCGCGATTCAGGGTG
Source organism: Carcharodon carcharias (assembly GCF_017639515.1). Classification (NCBI taxonomy): domain Eukaryota; kingdom Metazoa; phylum Chordata; class Chondrichthyes; order Lamniformes; family Lamnidae; genus Carcharodon; species Carcharodon carcharias. The sequence continues at coordinate 202,923,563 of NC_054469.1, forward strand.
ACTTTACTGAATCGCAGAAACCTCTTTACTTTGCAGCGACATGGATTCTCTTCAAATGTTCAAAACCAATTACCCAGCAACCCAGCAAACTGCAGTGCACTGCTGCAACTTTTCTTCCGTGCAGCTTTCGAGAGAACACAGCCTAGCCCCCCTGGAAAATGCAGAGGACATTTTCACCAAAATGGATACTAGGGATGTGCTGGGGCCACGCATATTGATGGTACAGTTATGGAAATGAGGTAAGTGCAGTAATTGTAAGTTAAACCTTTTCTTACTGTTATGGGGATCATATGACCTTCCAGACGAATCAGCCCGAAACACGGGGAATCTTAGGGGGCGGAATTTTCTAGCCTTGGTTCAGAACAAGCATGTAGCTTCATCAAGAGCTCTGTAAATAAAGTTTACTGTTTCTTACAAGAAACCAGCCCTTCATCTGGTGGCAAGAATAAATAATGCCAACACAGCACCTTGCCTTGCGACTGGGTATTTCAACTTTTTAGAGGAAGAAAGAAGTATACTCACCAGCAATGCCACTCTTTGGCAGAATTGACCCATATGACTCATCTGTCAAGAACTGGAGTCAGTACTTAGAGCTGTTCGATTTCTACTTTGTGGCTAATGAAATAATGGCGGAGAAGAAATAGAAGGCAATTCTCCTAAGTGCCTGCGGGAGTAAAACATATAACTTAAACTGTAGTTCGATGGTTCCCAATGCGCCAAATTCCAGATCCTTCACCAAGCTAGTACATCTCGTGAAGGGAAATCTTCAGTCTAAATCCTCCGTAATTATGCAAAGATTCAAGTTCAACTCTAGAGTAAAGGCCTCCCAGTGAGTCGATTGCAACATACATTTTGAAGTTAAAACAGTTAATGGAGCACTGTGACTTCGGTGATGTTTAAACAACATGCGAGATGGTTTGGTTTGCGGCATAAATGACAACATCATTCAGCGGTGTTTGCTTCCAGAAGTTGAGATAGACCCGAAGTGTGCCATGGAAATAGTGCTAGCAATGGAGATTGCTGAGAGGGACTCACAGGCTTTGTAGAGTGTGCGACATGACACCTTTCTACAGTTGTTGGGGGGGGGGGGGGGGGGGGGGGGGGGGGGGGGGGGGGTCCTGCCGCCAGGTATGGCATGAAGATCAGGGAGGCTGCTGCGAAGCAGGACACGTTCCACACTACTACAAAAACGAAAGAAAAGCTGGAAGCAGCTCACTAGTAATATAGAAATTCAAGTGTTACTGATGTAGGGGTCAAAATGTACCCGAAACCTGCAGATTCAAAGAGGCAGAATGCCACTACTATCACAAAAAAGGACACGTTGTAAAATATTGCAGGGCTAGATCAAGATAGCCATTCAGATAGCAGGTCAAGTTAAATGAAGTGGAACCAGAGGAACCAGAAGCTGCTGTTACTGACATCTATTCTCTACACACACTGAAGGCCAGGAAAAACTGAACCAATCACGGTTACCCTTCAAGTAAATGGGAAGCATCTAGTCATGGAGGTTAATACAGAAGCATCGACCATAGCGGTGGGAGAACACATTTTTAAATACCTCAGAGAAGGTACCCAGCCATTGAGTTTGGAGCAAACCAGCTAAAAACGCATACTAGAGAGGCAATACAGGTAAAAGGCATCACACACCTCTGTACCTGTATCCTACATGCAACAGAAAGCCCAACTACCAATAATGGTTGTAACAGGAAAAGGACCTGGTCTTCTGGGCAACGATTGGTTGAAAGAAATTAAACTAAGCTGGTCAGAAATCTTTCAAGTCTGAACAGGAGGAGTTCCTGAGTTGTTAAAAAAGTATGACAGAGTACTCCAAGATGATTTGGGGAAAATATATGTGGATTCTAAAGCAACACCCTGGTTTTTTAAGTTAATATCTGTCCCTATGCTTTAAAGGAATTATCTTGTTTGGAGAAGTTAGAGATAATAGTTAGTCCAGTTTTCAGAATGGGCAGCATCCATAGTCCCTGTGATGAAACCAGATCAAACCACTCACATCTGTTGTGATATTAATTCATTATTGTGAAAAATGCTGCAAAATTAGACAAATACCCAATACCAAGGATTGAAGATCTGTTTGTTAAACTTGCAGGAGTATGATCCTACACCAAACTGGACAGGGGCCATGCGTACCAACAACTGGAGCTGGACAATGCATCAAGAGGTTATGTCACCATAAACACATACAAGGGCCTGTACGAATATGCACACCAAACCTTCGGTGTGTCATCTGCCTGCGCGATTTTCCAAAGAACCATGGAAAGCCTGCTATAAGGACTTCCCCCGAGTTATACTGTACCTGGACAAGGTCCTGATCACAGGATTCACCAAAGCAGAACATGTGAAGAGGTTCTGGAGAGATTTTTGGAGGCTGGCATTCGTTTGAAAAGAGAAGTGCACTTTCCAAGCAAAGGAAGTCACATATTTGGGTCACCGAGTGGATGCCAAGGGTTGCATCCATTAGGAGGAAGTCAGGGCAATCAAGGAAGCCCCCTCACTTACCAACATCACAGAGCTCACGTATTTTTTGGGCATGGTAAATTATAACGGCCGATTCTAGCCTAACCTATCTAGTGTTATCTCCTTTACACTTATTATTGAAGAATCACCACAAATGGTCCTGCAAGGCACATGAAGAGGAAGCCTTCATAAGAGACACAAAGCTTTTTCACTCATCATGTCTGCTAATGCACTATGACCCGTCTAAGAAATTAACACTCACTTCTGATGCATCTCCCTACAAAGTCGGAGCAATATCAAGATGGATGGATTTGAAAGACCAATAGGATATGTATCCAGAACACTTTCTGCAACCGAGAAAGGTTACAAAAGATTAAAAAAGGCTTATCGATCGTATTTGGAGAGAAGTTCCATCAATATTTACACGGTCAACACTTCACCATAATGTCAGATCACAAGCCACTATTGGGTTTGTTTGGTGAATATGTGGCAATCTCACTGATAGCCTTTGCTAGAATGCGAAGATGGGTGTGCATTAATTTTGTCAGCATATGGAGTACACTTTTATGCACCGTCCAGGCGTGCATATAGCAAATGCAGATGCCCTCAGTCACCTCCCTTTGCCAAATGGCATTACAAATGGCCCAGTATCCCAAGAGATAGTACTCATGTTGAATTTCCTGGATTCACCAGTCTGCGCGAGACAGATAAAGACTTGAACAAACCAGGATCCAATTTTAGCAAGAGTCCGTGAACAGATATTGCAAAGGTGGTCAAATGCGCAAGCCTTTGAAGAATTCACAGAATCTCACAGTGCAGAAGAGGCCCTTCGGCTCATCGAGTCTGCACCAACACGAGAAACACCTGACCTACCTAACTAATCCCATTTACCAGGACTTGGCCCATAGCCTTAAATGTTATGACGTGCCAAGTGCTCATCCAGGTACTTTTTAAAGGATGTGAAGCAACCCGCCGCCACCACTCTCCCAGGAAGTGCATTCCAGACTGTCACCACCCTCTGCGTAAAAAGGTTTTTCCTCACATCCCTGCTAAATCTCCTGCCCCTCACCTTGAATTTAGGTCCCCTCATGACTGACCCTTCAACTAAGGGGAAAGCTGCTCCCTATCCACCCTGTTCATGTCCCTCATCATCTTGTACACCTTAATCAGGTCGCCCCTCCATCTTCTGTGCTCCAATGAAAACTACCCAAGTCTATTCAACCTCTCTTCATAACTTAAATGTTTCATCCTAGGCAATATTCTGGTGAATCTCCTGTGCACCCCCACCAGTGCAATCACATCCTTCCGATAATGTGGCAACCAGAACTGCACACAGTACTCCAGCTGTGGCCTCACCAAGGTCCTATACAACTCCAAAATGACCTCCCTACTTTTGTAATCTATGCTTTGATTGATAAAGACAAGTGTACAATATGCCTTTTCACCACCCACTAACATGCCCCTCTGCTTTCAGAGATCTATGGACACACACGCCAAGGTTTCTTCATTCCTCAGGACTTCCTAGTATCATGCTGTTTATTGAATACTTGTCAAACTACTCCTTCCAAAACGTATCACCTCACACTTTTCAGGGTTAAATTCCATCTGCCACTTTCTGCCCATTTGACCATCCCGTCTATATCTTTCTGTAGCCAAAGACACTCAACTTCACTGTTAACCACCCGGCCAATCTTTGTGTCATCCGCAAACTTACTAATCCTAACCCCCACATGGTCATCTATGTCGCTTATATAAATGACGAATAATAGGGGACCCAGCACAGATCCCCGTGGTACACCATTGGATATTGTCTTCCAGTCACTAGAGTATCCTTCTGTCATCATGCTGTCTCCTACAACTAAGCCAATTTTGAATACATCTAATCAAATGACCCTGTATGCCATGTGGATTTGCCTTCTTTATAAGTAACCCATATGGGACCTTGTCAAAGACTTTGCTGAAATCCATATAAACTACATCAACTGCACTACCCTCATTTACACACCTGGTTACCTCCTCAAAAAATTCAATCAAATTTGTTAGGCATGACCTCCCTCTGACAAAGCTATGCTGACAATTCCTGATCAAACCTTGCCTCTCCAACTGGAGATAGATTATCTCCTTCAGAACTTTCTCCAATAGTTTCCCTACCACTGACATGAGACTCACTGGCCTGTCATTCCCTGGCTTATCTCTACAACCCTTCTTAACTAGCGGAACCACATTAGCTGTTCTCCAGTCCGCTGGCACCTCTCCTGTGGCCAGGCAGGAAGTAAAAATTTGGGTCAGAGCCCTTGCGATCTCCTCCCTTGCCTCCCTGAGCAGTCTGGGACACAAATCATCCAGACCTAGAGATTTGTCCAGTTTTAAGCCTGCCAACATCTCCAATACCTTATCTCTCCCTATATCAATTTGCTCAAGAATCTCGCAGTCTCTCTCCCCGAGTTCGATACCTTCATCCTCATTCTCTTGGGTGAAGATGGATGTGAAGTATTCATTCAACACTCTACCGATGTCCTCTGTCTCCACCCATAGATTTCCCCCTTGGTTCCTAATGGGCGCCAATCTGTCCCTGGTTATCCTCTTCCCATTGATATACTTATAGAATATCTTGGGATTTTCCCTACTTTCACCATCCAGAACTTTCTCATATCCCCTCTTTGCTCTCCTAATTGCTTTCTTAAGCTCCATCCTGCACTTTCTGTACTCCACTGATGCCTCCGCTGACTTGCTTCCCTTATACCTGCAAAAATCCTCTTTTCCTTCTCTTCGTATCCTGAATATCTCTGGTCATCCATGGTTCTCTGCGCTTGTTACTCCTTCCTATCACCCTAGAGGGAACATGTTGAGCCAGTACCCTCCCCATTTCCTTTTTGAACGCCCCCCACCGCCCCCAACTGCTCCTCTGTAGATTTCCCCATAAGTAGCTGTTCCCAGTCTACCTTGGCCAGGTCCTGCCTTATTTTAATAAAATCCGCTCTCCAATCTAAAACATTTTTTTGCAACTTGTCTATTTCTTTGTCCATAACAAGCTTAAATTGTACCATGCTGTGGTCGCTATCACTAAAATGCTCCCCCACCACCACCTCAGCCACCAGATCTGGCTTCATTCCCTAGAATTAGGTCCAGCAATGCATCATCCCTTGTTGGACCCTCTACATAATGACCTAAAAAGTTCTCCTGTACGCATTTCAAGAAATCCACTTCATCCAAGCCCTTAACACAATGTCTATCCCAATTAATGTTGGGAAAATTGAAATCACCTAATGTTTGTTATTGTTTTTTCACACCTCCGCAAATTATGCACATATTTGCTACTCAATTTCCCGCTGAATATCTGGGGGTCTATAATAAACACCTAACAACGTGACTGCCCCTTTTTTATTCCTAAGCTCTACCCACAAAGCTGCATTCGATGCCCCCACCAAGATATCATCTCTCCTTACTGCAGTAACTGACTCCTTAACTAATAATGCAATGCCTCCTCCTCTGTTGCCCCCTCCCCTCTCTCGCCTGAAGATTCTATATCCCAGAATGTTGAGCTGCCAATCCTGCCCCTCCCTCAACCATGTCTCAGTGATGGCTACTATATCACAATTCCACATGTCAATCTTCATCTGTAACTTATCCATTTTACCTGTAATACTCCTGGCATTAAAGTGGAGGTCATCCAGCCTTGCCTTACTCTCTTGAAACTTAATGCAGCTGTACTCCCTCTGACTTGATTGTTTTACTGTATTATGATGTGTCCCTATTCTGCTAACATTGTGCCCCCTCCCCCTGCCAAATTAGTTTAAACTCCTCTCAACAGGAGTAGCAAACCCGCCCGCAAGGATGTTAGTCCCGCTCTGGTTCAGATGTAGACCGTCCAACTTGCACAGGTCCCACCTTCCCCAGAAACGGTCCCAGTGATCCAGGAATCTAAAACCCTCCCTCCTGCACCAACTCTTAAGCCACGTATTGATCTGCACTATTCTCCTATTTCTCAGCTCGCTAGCACATGGCATTGAGAGTAATCCAGAGATTACAACCCGAGAGGTCTTGCTTTTTAGTCTACTGCCTAACTCCCTGAATTCTTAATGCAAGACCTCATCCCTCTTTCCACCTATGTCATTGGTACCAACATGTACCATGACCTCTGCCTTATCACCCTCCCCCTTCAGGATGCCCTGCAGCCGTGTAGTAACATCCTGGACCCTGGCACCAGGAAGGCAACAAACCATCCTGGAGTCACATTGATGGCCACAGTAGCGCCTATCTGTTCCACTGACTATAGAATCTCCTATTACTATCGCTCTTCCTCTCTTCCTCCCCTCCTGTACAGACAAGCTGCTTGTGGTGCCAGAAGCTTGGCTCTGTCTGCACTCCCTGGAGGAACCAGCACTCTCACCAACCTCCAAGCAGGACCCCAGCGGACTCCTGAACTACCTGCCTGCTTCTCTTGGACTGCCTGGTGGTCACCCATTCCGTTCCTTCTTCAACTCCCTTCAGCTGTGGTGTGAACACCTCTCTAAACATGCTATCCACTATGCTCTCAGGCTCGTGGATGTTCCACAGTGTCCCCAGCCGCCATTCCAACTCTGAAAACTGAGCTTCCAGGAGCTGCAGCTGGACACACTCCCTGCACACGTGCTGGCCCCGGGCACTGGAAATGTTCACAGCTTCCCACATGGAGCACACCAAGGCTTTGAGCTCTCATGCCATGACTTATCCCTTTAAATTAAATCTTTTAAATCAATTACTCTAGGGCCCTTCTTTCCTGATCCCCATTACTACAGAATATACAAACCGTAAACCACACCTTAAACTATAAGCGATAAAAGTAGTAAATACTTACACGACCTTACCCACTACTTACCAGTCATTTCTTTCCCTTGGAGCATCTACTGCTGCAGCAGGGCAAGACCACTCTCTGAAGATTTAAGAAGTTGGAAAGCAAAGAAAAAATGCAAAGAGCACCTCTTCCCCTCTGCACCAAATTTCCACTGTGCATCAAATTGACAATACCCATACTCACTTTGGTTGTTTCACTCAGGATGAGGTCTCTCCCCTGTTCGTGTTCAAACGTTCTATTTCCGTAAATCTGAATTGAGTTGTCAAGAGGGCATGTTTTTATGGGGAGCAAGAGTTGTCATCCCTTTGCAAGGAAGAGAACCACTACTGATATAACTTCATAATGCACATCCTGGTATTTCAAAAATGAAGATGCTCACACCAAGTTATATCTGGTGGCCAGGTATAGACAGTGATATAAAAAAAAATAGTTGAACACTGTCTCCATTGCGGGCAACTGGAGCAGTTGCCCATTTCAGCTCCACTGCATCCGTGGGAATGGTCTGGTCGATCCTGGGTTAGACTACATATAGACTGTGTAGGTCTATTTCTAGGTACCATATTTCTTGTAATCATTGAAACAAGAAAGTGGATGGGTATGAATCTTGTGCAACCATTGAAAAACTGTGCCAATGCTTCAGTGTACGTGGTCTATCAGAAGTTATTGTGGCAGATAATGGTACTGCTTTCACTAGTACTGAATTCCAAGGATTTGTGAACCGAAATGGGATTAAACACCTCAGAACAGCACCGTATCATTCGTCTAATGGGTTAGTAGAAAGAGCTGTACAAACCTCAAACAGGCATGCATAAATTATCCGAGAGAATGTTAGAATCATGAATTTCAAGATTTCTGTTCAATACTCACACAACTCCTGATGCAACCACTGGTTCAATATAGAATTGCAAATGACGCACTGACTTTGTACAAGATTGAGTCTGGCATTCCCAAATTTTGAGGTTGAGAGAAGGTGCATGGTATACACTGCTGCCACTGTGTGCCAGTGGTGAGGGAGTGAATATTTGTTGATGGGGTGCCAATGAGTGGACTGCTTTGGCCTTTGTGGCATCAAGCTTTGAATGTTATTGGAGCTGCACTCATCCAGGCAAGTGAAGAGTATTCCATCACACTCCTGACTCGAGCCTTGTAGATCGGGATAAGCTTTGGGGCATCAGGTGAGTTACTTGTCACAGGATTCCTTGCCTCTGACCTGCTTTTGTAGCCACCGTATCTGGCTAGTCCAGTTCAGTTTCTGGTCAATGGCAGCCCCCAGGATGTTGATAGTGGGGAATTCAATGATGGTAATGACACTGAATGTCAAGCAGCAAGGGCTAGATTCTCTCTTATTGGAGATGGTCAATGCCTGGCACTTGTGTTATATGAATGTCACTTGTCAACCCAAGCCTGGGTATTGTCTAGGTCTTGCTGTATTTTGACATGGTCTGCTTCAGTATCTGAGCAGTTGTGAATGGTGCTGAACATTGTGCAATCACCAGCAAACATCCCCACTTCTGACCTTATGATTGAGGGAAGGTCATTGATGAAGCAAATGAAGATGGTTGGGCCTCAGACACTACCTGGAGGAATCACATGCAGTGATTTCCTGGAACTGAGGTGACTGACCTCCAACAACCACAATCATCTTCCTTTGTGCTAGGTATGGCTCCAAACAGCAGAGTTTTCCCTCTGATTCCCATTGACTCCAGTTTTGCTAGGGCTCCTTGATGCCACACTCGGTCAAATGCTGCCTTGATGTCAGGAGTACTCATTCTCATCTCACCTCTGGAGTTCAGCTGCTTTGCCCATATTTGAACCAAGGCTGTAATGAGGTCAGAACTTGAGTGGCACTGGTGGAACACAAACTGAGCGTTAGTGAGGTTACTGCTGAACAAATTCCACTTGATAGCACTATTTGTTGATGATCCCCTGCATCACTTTACTGATGATCAAGAATAGACTGATAGGCTTTAATTGGCTGGGTTGGATTTGTCCTTTTTGTGTACAGGACATACCTGGGCAATTATCCACATTGCTGGGTAGATACCTGTGTTGTAGCTGTACTGGAACAGCTTGACTAGGGGTGCAGCAAGTTCTGGAGCACAAGTCTTCAGTACTATTGCCAGAACGTTGTCAGAGCCATAGCCTTTTCAGTATTCCTGAAAACTTCTTGTTTCTTGATATCATGTGGAATGAATCAAATTTGCTGAAAACTGGCATCTGTGATGCTGGGAACCTCTGGATCATCCACTCAGCACTTCTGGCTGAAGACTGCTGTAATTCTTCAGTCTTGTCTTTCGCACTGATATGCTGCCTTCCCCCCCAGCCACCCTATCATTGAGGATGGATATATTTGTGGGTCCTCCTCCTCCAGAGAGTTGTTTGATTGTCCACCACCATTCACTACTGGACGTGGCTGGACTGCAGAGCTTAGACCTGATCAGCTAGTTGTGCAATCGCTTAGCTTGGTCTATCACTTACTGCTAATGCTGTTTGGCACATAAGTAGCCCTGTGTTGTAGCTTCACCAGGTTGGCACTTCATTTTTAGGTATGCCTGGTGCTATTCATGGCATGCCCTCCTGCACTCTTCATTGAACCAGAGTTGATCCCCTGGCTTGGTGATGATGGTAGAGTGGGGGATATGCTCTACCATTATACAATACCAAAGCAAAACTACCAATTGTAGACACTTCATGCAAAAATAAACACAGGTCTAATATACTGTCAAAATCTATTTTAATTTCAACCAACTGGAAAAATAAAATTAAGGAAAGCGCCACCCTCCCCAGAACAGAAAGCCCCTACAGCAAAGTAATTTAGGTAAGAGGTTAAATTTCAGAGCTTTCAAAAATATCATCCACAAGAAACATGATCGACAAAGCTATCTATCCATTTAATTAAATAACCTCTAAAAAAGAAAAACCCATTTAGAAACTTTCGATATGTCTTGGAGGTTGGTTCAAAGTGTGGGGAGAAAAACATTGATAACAAGTAAAAGCTTGAAGAACTGAAGAAGATTCAGATTAACACTTCACTTGAACAAAAACCACAGGATATATATCCATGCTAATAATCTAGATTCAATCCAGGCAATTCCAAGGCTCTGGGGTTTGAGTGGACACGCTTTTAAAGCCTTACCAAAATACAGACTGGTAATAAAATAAGTGGGAAAATGTTAAAGTGTTTCAGGATGCTAATAGCATGTGGGCTGACCAGAATTAGGCTTAGCAATAAATTCCACTCTCATAATTCAGAGAACTAAACAGGTCAATCATTCCTCAATTCAAACAAATAGCCAAATAGCAAACATTTCTTTTGTTTTGAAAGTCCATAACAAAGGAATTTAGTTTCTTTCTACACAATCATTGAGACAATTGGATCTTTTTATGTTCATACTGAAGGTGAAAGTTTTGTTTTCTGAGGAATGGAGCTTGGAGGGAAGTCAAATCACACAAAATGCTTAAAAAAATTACAATACTATAAAAATACTCTTTTTGCAGGAAACTAGCAATTAATTTTGGGACAGAAAGGTCTTCTTCAAAGTCTACACTTTTGTGCGCTCATCTAAAATTCATGTTGTCAAGAGGCAGGTTATTTCCTTTCCAGGCAAATGATGCAGTCTTGCCAAAACTTCACAAAGTATAGAATACAAGGAATGACCTTGAAGAAACTCTGATAACACTAGAACACAAGATGATCCTAGCGCCCACCAGATAATTGTTGCCTTCTCTTTATTTGTAACCACGAGCTCATGAGGCGCCTCTTAGATTTTGGAATTTCTAGTCTCAGTCTCCCTGGGTTGGCAGTGTCTGGTCACATGGCTGAGTACTTCTCTGCCCCCCCAGCCCCAGCAACCCCAACCCTCCCAGCACAGGGGCATGCACATTATAGTCACTGACAAGTGTACAATCTTTTGAAATGTGGTATCATCCTTTGCCTTAGGCCCTTCCTTGGAAAGTGCGATTAATGTTTACAAAGGGAGAAGGTAGTGCTGATAGCAGCAAACAGAGAACAATACGTTCTATATAGTGCACCACTGTAAATGTCTTTTAACTGTACAAAAAAATCAAATCTTTACAAAACAAAAAAGAAAAATTCAGGTGCTTTGGATTTTTTTTCCGAAGAAAAAGAATGGTAACTTTCCACAGAAGTCGCAGGTGGTAGATCTTTTTCAGACTTGACATGGTGAGCCTGTTGTAGTGGTACTGCCCGTCTCCTGGGCATTAGGTGGTGTCACATTATCCGGCTGTTCAGTCTCGACCGATGGGCTAGGGGTGTACGGAGGAGGGGCATCACTCAAGCTGCAAGCATCATACCCCTCCGGTATAGAGAGGGCACGAGCTTCTTCAATACTTCCGGCTGCATATTCTGTATATGGTGGAGGTTTTAAGTCATCTGTGCGGGTAAGTAAAAAGAAAATTCTCTGTGTTAAAATACTCTTCATAATCAACATTACAGCATAAGACCCTGAAATTGGTTTCTCAGTATTTTTAAAGGATGGTAGTATAATTAAGGTGATAAGGATGGAAGTTTCAGGGGTTTTTTGATTAAATTTCCAGTACATATATATAATTTATACATATGTACACACGAGTGGGAGAAAGAGACACGCATAGCAAATTTCATGACTACAAGTGTACCTGACCGCATGGATTTAAAGTTATTAACACCCACTCTGACATATTTAAGAAATGTGGGCAGAGCTTCCAGAGTAGTGAAATGGTACTTTCAGCAAATGCACTCTAGGAAAGGACCTTTGTTGCAGATTATCAGCTAAGTATTGCTGCAATATTCTCAGTTCACTGGGCAGAAACTGAATTTCTTCTCCAATTGCATGTCAGTATGACCCCTTTTATTTCCTTTGAACTGAGCTAAATATATTGGATTTTGATGCAAAGTACTGTTTCATACATTTATCATCAGAACTAAACTGCTCATTTATCTGCAGGTTCCTGCATTGGCATAGAGCTAATCTGTCCAACCATCAATTTTAGACCAAGCAACTAAAGGCCAACAATACACTGCATTCATGGCCTTAGTGATCTCAGCACAAACAAATAATCACAACAACTGACATTTATAACCATGGAAATAAAAATATCGCACTAGCAATGTGTGCTACAACAATGTAAATATTTAAATTAATTTCTTGTCAGTACTTAGAGGATGCAATATAATCAGATAAAATACCCAGATCCTTGAGGTTATTTAATATGAATCAAGCCTGAGGGGACATCTGACTATCATGGCTAACTGAAAAAGTCCTGACTTATGATGCTTTTCCTAAGTTTAGGAGCCAGATTTTCGTAAATTGTCACAAATTATCACTGTAAAGAAACTTTGACTGATTCTCTCTCCAAATCTTGCTAGTGCAAAATTTATTTAGAAGATGCAGTTTCCCAACTATTGTGTGGTTTCTGGTGTTGGGTTTCTCTGCCGAGACCTTGGGACAGTTTTAACTCATGCCTGCAATCACTCTGGGTTGCTCCCCATAATAGACATCACTGGAGAGGCCTGGCATGGAGATACATGCTATTCGTGGGTTTCCAAGTTGGCGAAAATGGACAAGCATTTAAAATGAACTTTACAGTCAATTTATTTTTACTTTTAAAAGAGAGAGAGCTACAAGTACCACTCCCAAACTTAGTTTCACCCATAACAGTGTTAACCGGAATGTTTTCAGGCAAGTAAACCGAGTGATACCTTAAGAACAGCATGTTACCGGCTAATGCCAGCTACAAGAATACTATTGCCTCTGTATGGATTATAGATTAAATAACAAAAGAAACAGACGCTACCATGGGAGAACTTAGGAAGAAAAGTGTGTGGCCTGCGTAAAGGCGAGTGTGACTTTAAAAACGCGTTGGCTCTTTTGGGAACTAAGCATGCCACAAAGCTTCACAATTAGACAGCAGCTTTACTCCTTAAAGGAGATAGGCATCATTTGTTGAAAGAAAGCAAAATGCCTAATGAAGGAAATGCGACATTTGTAAAAACTGAAAAAAAAACTAAAGTTCTAGAATTAGGAATTGACATTGCACCTGTTTGACCTCTTGACACCGCTTCATATGGAGGTGGTACCTCTAGTTGGCTGTAAGAAGGAGCAGGAGGTAGTGACCCAGAAGGTTCTCCAATCGAGCTGTCATCTTGGCCACCATACCAACTATACCACAGAGGACTCTGCAATAAAAGTAGTAGTAAGCAATATTGTTACCTTTCACTACATCTCAATTTGCATCAAGAAGTTTTCATAACATTTTAAATATATTTAATTTATTCAACAAAAAAATGTAAAAATGCAATACAGTGAAAAATACAAAACCCATACTTTTTAATACATTAAAACCCTCAGTGCTTCAACCTGGAATAGTGGAAACTACAGTGCTCATGAGGCTACTTACCCTCCGGTCAAGTGTTCAGCTTCAGCTTTATTAACCTTTCAATGCTCTGGGCCCAATACAAAAACATCACTGCAAGGTGTTCAAATCACATCTTGGAATGCTATCAAAGCAGATCAATTGTTTCCCAGTTTATGTTGTTCCAGTCTTATTACGTTACCAATACTGTAGACCAAAGTTCCCTCTAATTCATTTTCAGAATGTCTGGGCAATTTGTTTCAGAATCCAGTCTCAGACCTTAGAGGACACATTACTGTAGATACTTCTTTGTAATATGTACATTATACTCACACACACACGTAAATATTACTGTTACCATAATTTTGTTAGGAGGTTACTATGTCTTCCATAATCGTATCACAGAATGGTAACAGCACAGAAGGAAACCACTGATCCCACCATGTCTATGCTGGTTCTCAGAAAGAGCAATTCAATTATTGCCACTCCTTCGTCTTCTCCCTGTCACCCAGCACATTCTTCCTTTTCAGATAATAATTGAGTTCCCTCTTGAATGCCTCGATTGAACTGGTCGCCACTCAGGCAGTGCATTCCAAATCCTAACCACTCGCTGCGTGAAAAAGTTTTTCCTCATGTTGACATTGCTTAATTTGCCATATACTTCATCTGTGCCCTCTTATTCTTGATGCTTCCAACAATGGGAACAACTGTCCCCCATATATTCGGTGCAGATGCTTCATGATTTTGAATACCTCTATCAAATCTCCTCTCAACCTTGTCTTCAGAAGGAAGAATCCCAACTTACAAATCTATCTACGTAAATGATGTCCCCTCAGCCCTGGAACCATTCTCATGAATCTTTTCTGCAGACTCAAATGAAGAACTGGACGCAATACTTCAGTTGAGGCTGAACCTGAGTTCTCTACTAGTTTAATTTAACTTCCTTGCTTCTGTACTCTATACCCCAATAATGCCACTCCTGGAAAATGTGGATCATTTTCCATTTCTTGGGAGGGTCCTCTTGATGAAGGTAAATGTAGCGACAAAATTCATCATTGCCTCCGATGTGCCAGCTCAACCTTTGACTGACTAAGAAAATGAGTGTTTGTGATTCAGGATCTCAAACCTGAAACCAAGGTCATGGTTTACCAGGCAGCAGAGCTCCCCACCATGATTTGTGCTTTAGAGACTTGGACAACCTATAGCATGCACCTCAAAGCACTGGAGAAATACCCCCCAGTGGTGCCATCACAAGATCCTTCAATTCCAAAAGGAGGGTCTCTAGCATCGAGGTGCTAATCACTCAAAACCAGCTCCATTGGGTGGGACATGTAGCTTGTATACCTGACACCAACTGCTCAGCTTGGAACTTGGAGGTTCCCCGGAGGACTGCAGATATGCTTTAGGGCTGTCCTCAAAGCATCCCCGAAGAGGTCAGATATCCCTCCTGACTCATGAGAGTCCCTAGCTTGCGACTGACCAAAATGGAGAAGGGACAAACAGGAAGGCACAGAAAAACTTCGACAGGAACATGAGGAGGTAAAGTCGAGGCATTGGAAGGAGCACACAAGCCTCCAACCAACCTTTCTATCAGCACTACCTGCCCTGTATGTGGTAGAGTTCGCAACTTGGATCGCAGCCAACTCAGAACCTATTGAACTGGAGTGGAAGCAAGTCATCCTCAATCCCGAGGGACTGCCCAAGACCCTATTAATAAAGCTTATGATGCTGTATACTTTATTAATCTCTAAAGCTGCTCTGCCACTTTCAATGATTTATGAAAATATACACCCAGGTCCCTCTGCTCTTGCACTCCCTTTAGAACTGTGTAACAGTGTCCTGTTGTCTTATCAGAATTTAACTAAACACAGAATGGTTGCTTGGATTTTGAACTTGAATTTGAACATTGTTGAAAAGAGGCATATTGAGGAAGCTATTCATCTTGCACTCATCAGGACAAAGGCAAGAATACCAAATTTCAAATGATCACAACAGTTTATACCACAGGAGAAAGGGGTACTGATTGGTTGGCAAGCTGACTCTGATTGGCCGAGGTGTTGCCATGCAGAAAACAATGGGGAGCTATAGGCTTCTTAAGCCTCCAGGCAATTTTGTTTGCAGAGAACAAGTTCCTGCATATGAAAGTACTTCACTTCTAGCAAGCGTAAATGAGCAACTTTACAAACTTGACTGATTATCTTAAATTGGTTGTTAGTGCAGTTATTAATGCGTTCAGGATTGTTCAGCAAGTGCTGCCGAATTGCGGAATCACATCAAACTGTGGATGTTTTGCTTTGGGTTTTGCAAGCCCAGGCTGGCTGAGTATGATCTGTACATTGTTTGTTACAAACAACTGAAGGAACAGGTTACTTGATTTGATCAGCCAATCATTGAGACATTAGGCCTACAGATCTGGCATCACACCAGCACTGCGATTCAGTCTACTGTTAGATGTGAATCCGCGATTAGAAAGCACTTGAACAATCCCAAGTGTACTAATGGATATACTACAACCAATTTAAGATAATCAATCGAGCTTGTAATGTGGCTCATTTATGCCTGCTAGAAGCAACATACATTTGTATGCAAGGCGCAGGGACTCATTCTCTGCAAACAAAGGAATATGTTCAAGCTTTCATCTTCTCTGAATTACCCGGGAGCTTGGGGAGCCTGTAGATCCCTGTTCTTTTTTCCATGGCAATGTCTTAACCAGAGTTGAATTGCCAACCAATGTTGGTATGTTGTGATGAGGACATAAGGAATCTGCAAGGGGATATAGATAGGCTGAGTGAATGGGCAAAAACTTGGCAGATGGAGTTTAATGTGGGAAAGTGTGAGGTCATGCACTTTGGTAGGAATAATCAGAAGGCAGACTATTTAAATGGAGGGAGACTCCCAAAAAATGCAGCAGAGTGATCTGGATATTCTTGTGCATGAAACACAAAAAGTTAGCATGTAGGTGCAGCAAGTAATTAAGAAGGCAAATGGAATTTTGGCCTGTATTGTTAGGGGGGTTGGAGTTTAAAAATAGGGAAGTCTTGTTACAATTATACAGGGTGTTGGTCCGGGTGCACCTCAAATATTGTGTACAGTTTTTGTCCCTGTATTTAAGAAAGGATATACTGGCATTAGGCAGTTCAAAAGAGATTCACTCGGCTTTGATTCCTGGGATGAAGGGGTTGACTTATCAAGAATGGCTAAACAGGTTAGGCCTTAATTCATTAGAGTTTACAAGAATGAGGGGTGATCTTATTGAAACATACAAAATTCTGAGGGGGCTTGACAGGGTATTTGAGAAGATGCTTCCACTAGTGGGGGAATCTCAAACTAGGGGACATAGATATAGAATAAGGGGACACTCATTTAAAATTGAGATGTGAAGTAATTTCTTCTCTCAAGAGGGTAGTGAACATCTAGAATACTGTACCCCTGAGAGTTGTGGAGACTAGATCACTGAAAGTATTTAAAGAGCAGGCAGATGGATTTTTGAAATATCTGGGAGTTGAGGGCTATGAGGAGCTGGAACGAAAGAGGAGTTGAGGCCTGGGGCAGATTAACCATGATCTTATTGAACGGCGGGGCAGGCTTGAAGGGCTGAATGGCCTATTCCTGCTCTTATTTTTTATGTTATGTTCAATCAGCACCCTTTTCTCCTGTAGTATAAATTGTTGCAACCGTTTGAAATTTGGCATTCTTGCATTTGTCCTGATATGTGCAAGGTGAAAAGCTTTGGCAACATGTCTCTCTTTTCAGCATTTGCAACATTTAAACGGTGATGGGAGAAAGGAAAAAAGAAAAAGATAAGCAACATGCAATGCCTCACAGTGGAGACTACTACACAGATAGTGGCTTTTATTGACACAATGTTGGTTAGTCTGGGTGAGAAAAGGTTCACACAAGTTTTATGAAGAAACAGAGTCCTTTGGAAATCCAGTGCTCAAATTGTTTATATCTGTATTGCCATACCATTTGCTGCTACTCATGTTTCAGGATTGCCGATATCAAATTACAATCTTTGAGCTCGTTTCATGAACACTAAAGAGATGTTGGCTTTGGAATTCTGCTTTGCCTACTGAAACATTTCCTGTAATTATTCAGTTATATTTTCCACTTCCAGCCTCTCCTCATCTCACGCCCAGTTTGCTGAACTAACCGTAGTAGAATTAGCAAATTACAATCCATTTCAAAGCAGGCTGTGGCTTTTAACCATGTTTCATCTTTTTAATAATGTTACTCCCACCTGCTTTTTCAATACATTGTGGAACTCCTGTAGAGGTTGTATCAATTTTTTTTTTAATGCAAATTTCCTTGCTGGTTTTCTAGCACTAGACAGTGGCAGATCCCGTGCCCTGCTCATTTTATCAACCTTTGAAAATAATTTCTGATTTTTAAAGCAAAAGAAGGTAGGCTGAAACCCAGTTTGTTCAACCTACCAAATTCCCAATTTTTGACCAATATTCAGTAAAAGCATTGGATTCCTCCCTCCCAAACACTTTCAAAATTCAGGTTAAAATAGATAAATCACAGCCATAGACAAGATTCTATCTAGTCATAGTGACTCAAAGACAACTTTTTGAGAGGGACCTCTCATTTCACTTAAGAAAACTCTAGATTGAAAGCCAATTTTAATATAGCAATTTATAAAATATCCAGTGGAGATGGTAGGTGAGTGGTATGATCACTAGACTAAATAATCCAGAGGCCTAGCTTATGTTTTGGGGACATGAGTTCAAATTTCACGATGGCAGCTGGTGGAATTTAAATTTAACTGATTAATATATTTAATTCATTTAAAAAATATCTGGATTTGAAAGCTAATTTCAGTAATGGTGGTCATGAAACTACCATTGATTGTTGTAAAAACCCTTCTGATCTTTTAGGGAACGAAATCTGCCATCCTTGCCTGGTCTGGTCTACATATAACTTCAGACTCACAGCAATGTGGTTGACTCTCAACTGCTCTCTGAAATGGCCCAGCAAGTCACATACTCCAAGGGCAATTAGGGATGGGCAACAAATGCTGGCCTTGCCAGCGATGCCACATCCCATGAAAGTATAAATAAATACCCTCCATTGTGTTGTGTGGCACTATCACTGTGCTAAATAGAATAGATTCAGAACAGATCCAGCAACTCAAAACTGAGTATCCATGAGGCACTGTTGGTCATCAGCAGCAGAACTGTATTCAACCACAATCTGTAACCACATGGCCTGGCATGTCCCTCACTCTAGTAGTACCATTAAACCAAGGAATCAACCCTGGTTCAATGAATAAGACAGTTTTAAGATAAATTGTCAAAAGGGCTAGAGGGGAGATGAAATTTGTTTAATTATTTTTAACACAGTGAATTAGTATGATGTGAAAGGATAGTGCAAGCAGAATTAGCAGTAGCTTTCAAAAGGGAATTGGATAAACACATGAAAAGGAAAATCATTGCAGGGGCATGGGGAAAGAGTGAGGAATTGGGGCTTAATTGCAAAGTTCTTTGAAAGAGCTGACACAGGCATGATGGACCAAATGGTCTCCTGTGCCAACTGATTCTGTGAGATGAGGTGGAGTGCTTTGAGCCAACTGAGTATTTTGTCATCCTTAACTAAAAGGTTTCCAGTAACTTGTGAGATGCATGCTCCATCTCTCATTCATGAAGAGGTACAATTTCTAGGATACAATTTCTGAGCTTATTAAGGCAAGGAATGGTAAAGAATGGAGGCATTACTTAAGATGTATCAGCGATGCAGAGTTTACACCTTTAAAGTTGGAAAGGATAGAAACTATGGTCAGGAAACTGACTACAGAAACAATTTACTGGGTTAAGATTCATCTAGCTAACATTATGAAGTAGAACAAAGAAAATAAGCCATGGTATTTCATTAGGAATGCATATTGATAGGGCAGCTACTAAAGCAAACCTGAACAAACCACAGCTAATTATTTCAATATTCACGTGACAGCATGCATTACAACTCAAAAAGCAAATGCTTCTTTAATGTATTTATGAAATACTCTGAAGATTAATAGAAATTAATGCACCAATTTTCACAAAAGGCCTACATAAAATTGAATGATAAAATGTACCAGTTTAAAAGCTGAGGGAAGACACATACATTTATTGACTTAAGTCTGGTAGGATGTATTTTGATTTCATCAGTATTACTAAAAATCAACTCTTTGCAATATCAGCACAGAATGAAGCTGTCGATCCCAAGGAAGCATTTGGAGGGCGATAAACAAGGGAAGCAACAAGATTATACCTGCCTTCTTCAACCCCCTTCAGTCTGCTCTCTCCCATCTTCATCATCCATTCTGGCTATTGTGGCAAAATTAATTTAAATATTTTTGCAGTTACGTCCTTGCCTCAAAGTCAGACTGCAAGAATTTGCATTTCATTCAAATTACATGCAATTCTTAGCTTCACACAGGAAGCAGAGAACTATGGTCACTTACATTTTGCCGCTCACAGAGTTGATGAAGGTAGGCCCTGCCTCCGACAATCACTATCTGGGCATTCCGTGGATTGCTCAGATAAGCGTCTAGTTGTCGCTGCCTTGAACGATACCAGCAGATGTAGAAGAAGATTTTGACGATAATAAATATAATCACTATTCTGTTGGGAGTGAAAGAACATTCATTAGGAAATGACATTTATTTAAATAGTAAACACCCAACCTCTGGTAAAACAATTTGGTTAATACTTTAAATTGTACAAGACTTCTTAAAGCAAAACGTGCCTTCATTACACACACCATAAGATCTAGGAATATACTGTTTATGGCCAGCCTCACAGTGTTCAATATTTCACTGGTTTGCAATTTAATGTGCTAGCTGTTACTTAGTGGTAGCACTCTCGCCTCAGAGTCAGTATTGTGGATTCAAGTCCCACTCCAGAGCTTTGAGCACGATATCTGAGCTGGCGTTTCAGTTCAGTACTGAAAGAGTGCTGCACTGTCAGAGGTGTCATCTTGCAGATGAGGTATGAAACTAAGGCCCTCTCAGGTGGAAGTGAAATATTCCATGGCACTATTTTGCAAAAGTGTAGGGCAGATATCCTTGGTTTCCTGGCCAATATTTACCCCACAGCAAACCTCATGAAAACACGTTATCTGGTTACTATTACATTGCTATTTGTGGGATCTTGTGTACAATTTGACTACCATAGTTCTAAATTACTTAGGGTGTCTGAGGTAGTGAAAAGCACTAAATAATTTCTTTAATGGTTACTTATTAAAACAGGCTCCGTGTCCCTGCTGCAGAGTTGCAACATTGACATTTGGGAAACAATTCTAAGGTGCTACTAACATGGCTTCCCAAGGTGATCATAGAACTTGCACATTTGAATTCAGCTACTTAAACTCATTTTACTAGTTACATGTACAGAATGCCCTAAGGTGACCAAATGAAGCACAGTCATTTCTTGTTACCAAAATTAAATCCACATATTCTTTTGACACAGAAAAAAAGACTCAGATACCAAATTTCCTTGCATGAACAGCATATAGATGTCCATAAATGGAAATAAAGTAAAGGGATTGCAATTAGATTTCAAGCTCTCAAAAGATTGAAAGTGGCAAGATCAAAGTTTCAGAGGTGTGTAGCATTACCACTGGAATCTTGACCAAAAGCCAATGGCAACTGGTGATTAGGCAGGATTCTCCATGATGGATAATTTGATAGTTAACAGCAGCTTTGGAAGTCGGGAAATACTTATGAAAAGGAAATAAGGAGATCATTTTTATTTTGTTATACCAGGGCTAATGTGGAGGCAGTGAAATAAACCCCACATGTTCAAAAATCATGATCACAATTGTATTTGCTGCAGCAGTGTTTTCATACAATTTAGCTAATTTATTTCAGAGCCAACATGCAAAATTTAAATAGAATAGTTTTTTTAAAAAAACATTTGAAGTATGCATCTCTCCAAGACTTTTATTCAAAACTTAAACAGGAGTTTAGATTAAGCCTAAACATGGATCCACTGCAGAGAAAGATTGTGAAATGGATGAGATAGCTCATTGTAATTAATGTTGGCATTGCCATACTTTCACATACTACTTACATGTACCAATAGAGTTCCATTGTATATCATAAGAGCTGACTTCTCATTACCATAAACCAAGTCCAGATGCTGGAAAGTCAAAACAGAGAGTGGTTCAGATAATCCTTAAACATTCACTAGAAAAATCAGTAGTGCCAATAGTTGCTATTTACAGTTTACAAGATGCCTTTTTGTAGAATTTGTGTATGGTTTCTGTGATACTTAATAATTTAACATTAACACTTACTCTTTAAATGTAACATCACAAGATCTTGCAGGTAACTTGGCTGCCTTAACAATCAATGGTGACCATTTGGTTTCAAGGGACTCAGGCTTACTCAGCATTCCCAGACTAGGGTGTGTGTGTGTTGCGGCGGGAGGGGGTGGTGGTAGACAGAAGGGGGGGTGGGGGGCAGAAGGGAGGTTGACTACATTCTCAGGTCATGACTGCAATTCATTGACTATGGATAAAAAGTGCAACTGTGTGCATTTTAAGACAAGGGCCAAGGTCAGATAGAATGCTCTCATTCCCTGTAACCAAAGAGTCCACCAACAATCACTATTGGGGTTACACATGAATATTGACTATTTGGGCAATATAGCAAAGGTCATACCACTGTCCATGTTTGGACCAAGGCTGTAATGAGGTCTGGAGCCAAGTGCTCCTTGTGGAGCCCAAACTGAGTATCATGTGAGCATCTTACACAGCAAGAGCTACAAAAAGGGAGTATGCAAAGAAATTTACAAAAGATATCAAGTGGGTGGTCGTGAGCAATATGGGGCCTTTGGAAAACAAATACTGGTGATATTATCAATGAAAATAAGGAAATGGCAGGCACTATGTCGGTATTTACAGCAGCGGAAGAGGTCAGCATGCCAGACCTACCAGGAAACAAATACTGAATCAGAGACAGGGAGACATAAAATTAACATAAGCAAAGTAACAGTAATGAACAAAAGGCAACCCCCCCCTCCCCCCAGCTTCCATCTAGCGTTTAAAGGAAATAGGCAGGAACATTGAAGATAACCTAACTATTGTTATGATGTGGCAGATGATGTATGCTGGGTGGACCAAATCCACAAGGGAAACTTGGTCACACTATCACAATGGTTTTGCAATTTGTATTTATTACGAGAAGATGTATGCATTGAATTCAGAAATAATAAGTTTACCAAAAACTTTAGCAATTTTATAAATTAAAATATTTATTAACAAAATATAAGATTTCAAGCACATACATAAGACTACAATTACTTACTATTATAATAACTCCTAAAATTCTTAATTAACCTGACGACCTCCAGTTACACTCCCTTTAAGGCAATGGTCCAAAATAGATTTTAGATTTAAAACAGAACCAGCAAATTAACACAATACCCACTTGACAGTGGAATTACAAATGCCCTTTCCCCAACTTCAGTTTCGTTACATAGCAGACTCGTGCACACATGGCTGGAGCCTTCATTAAAGCTATTTCACACACTCCTGTTAGATCTCACATGGCCTTCTTCCACATAGCTTTTCATTCTCCTTTATATATGTTTCTCTCTTTTTAATATGTAAATTCTATTGTTCCATATATCTTTGAAACTGCATCTTCCTCATAATAAAAAACTTTATGCTGCCAATATTGTCAGTAACCTTTGGGAAAAATAAACACACTCCTTAACCTTACTTATCTGGCTAGTTGTAAACAGACTAAGGTCCCTTTGAAATCCAACAATCCCTTCACACCTTACATACCAGCATCCACGTCAAGCACATTTCTATACCTAGCTTCTTTTGATGATTCCAAGCTTGCAGTCTACTTGATTCCAAATGTAATTAAATCACAAAGACAAGCCCAACCATTCTTACCCCAATAAACCTATTTCACAATAAACCAGAAAAATATTAAGAAAATTATTATACTTTCATCTCACTATAATCTTCCAAAACACACTCAATTCGGGAACCATTCCTTTAGATTGGCAAGTTGTGCATGTCATTCTGTGATTTAAGGAAAATGAGAAAGGAAAACCAGGGAATTACAGACCAGTTAGCCTACTGCCTATTGTCTGGAAATTGCTTGTGTCTATAATTAAGTGCTGAGTGTGAGAACACCTTGAAAATTTTCAGCTGATCAGTCACGGAATTGTAAATGGGAGCTCAAGCTTGATGAGCCTGACTGAAATTTTAAAAGAGATGACTAAAACAGTGGATCGGTGGATTTCTATGGATGTTATTTATATGGGCTACGAGAAGGCATTTAATAAAGTCCTTCATAAGATACTGTTGGTTAAAGTTGAAGGTAATGGAATTGAGGGCAAGCTATTGACCTTTTAGAAAATTGGCTGAGTAGCAGGAGACAGACTAGGAATATCGGGCAGGTGCTTTAATTGGTATTGTGTACTAAACCCTCATTGAACAGTGTTGGGGCTTCAAATATTCAGTCTTTTACATGATAGAATATGAAGCTACATATCCAAATTTGCTGATGACACAAAGATAGGCAGCATTGGAAGCAGTGTAGGTGGAGGCATAAAGTAAAAAGCAATATTGATAGATTAAGTGAATGGGCAAATGGATTTCAATTTAGGCATATGCGAGGCCTAAAAATAAGGATAGAAAAGCATACTTTCTAAACAGTGAAAGTCAACAAAGAGTGGAGGTCTGATGAAACTTTGGGTCCTAGGTACAGAAAATGATCAAAAGGTCTAATGGAATGCTGGCCTTCACATCTGGAGGACTAGAGTACAAAGGGGTAGAGGTCATGCTTCAGCTATTCAAATTCCTGGTTAGACCACACCTTGAGTACTGTAAGAAATTTTGGGCTCCAAACACAAGGAAGGATACACTGGTATTCAATAGAGTGCAGTGCAGATTTACCAGAGTGATATTAATGGACACAAAGGATTAAATTATAAAGGGAGATTACATAAACTAGGGTTGTTTTTCAGAAGTTGGAAGATTGTGAGGTGTTTTGATGGAAGTTCTCAAAATATTAAGGCGAACAATAGGTAGATAGAGATAAACTATTTCCACTGGTTGGGGAATCTAGGACTTGGGGCATAGTCTAAAAATTAAGAGCTATACTTTTCAGGAATGAAATTAGGAAACACTGCTGCATGCAAAGGGCATTAGAAGTTTGGAATTCACTTCTGCAAATGCAATTGATGCTAGTTCAATTGTTAATTTTAAATCAGAAATTGATAGATTTTTGTTAAGCAAAAGTATTAGGGATATTGAGCAAAGGGTACTTATCTGAAGTTAGGCCGCAGCTTATGATCTTATTGAATGGCAGAGTAGGCTCAAGAGGCTAAATGATCTATTTCTGTTTCTATGTTCATGAAATAGGAAGCCCAAGTGTCAGTACCCCCATCTTATGGGAGGGGAACAAAATGCTCAAAGTTCCTGCTCATCTCTGTTCTATGGACTCTACAATGGGAACAGATTTGGGTTTGGCTGCATAGCTCCCTCATGATCAAAGAGTCCCTCATGAAACACATTCTACACTCAAATCGTGAGTGAGGTATCAAGAGAACAACTTGTGTTTTGGAATCATACCTCAGCAAGGATTCAATTCCTTCAGAAGGGGAGTTGGGCTTGAGAGGCAAGGGAGAAAGTTGGCAGGAAAAAATGATAGAGAAAAGCCTCCAAAATATGTTAATTTCAGAAAAGTATGCCTCATGGATTCTGGATTTGAAATGGCAGGCTATATTCAGGAATGTAAATAAAAGACCTTGAGTGCCTTGTTACAGTTTTCAATGTTACTGATGCTGAACAATTCAAAAATGGAAGAAAACAAAAGGAAGCAGTCACGTCACAGTGAGAGTGCTCTTGAAAAAAAAATGACCAAGTTTTCACAAAAACAAGTCTAAATCTCAAGTTGGCTGAAAGCAATCATGTTGTTGTAAATTTGTCACTGGGGCATGCTCCAGCAGTGAGGGATAATGATTCACCAGCCAATTTATTAGGAGCATTTAATGACATAAATCAAGTCCTTTCCATGATTCTGCCCAATTTGTTTATTTGCCAAAATACTGTAAACCTATTTAATGTCATCTTATTTGCACTGACATATGCAAGAATCGGGAGGCAATTTAACAGTAGCTGGGCAGAAACAAAAGCATCCTGATTATTAAAGTCCTTTCTTAATACGTGAAGTGTGCGATATGGCAAAATGCAGCTTGGAGCAGTAATACTGATGACCCAACCAAATAAATTCTCAATGTGTTTTGTACTTGCCTTAATGCAAGATTTTATAAAAATTGTGAAAAATCCATCTACCTACTAAGTTTGGACCTACTCCCATATGTTGTCCACAATGTGTAAATGGTTAACTTTTTTTTAGACCAAAGCCCATGTCATCATCTGATTCTTCAGACTCTTTCTTCTCCTCTTTATCTTCAACAGCAGCAGCTGCAGATGGAGCAGCACCACCTCTAGCAGGGACACTTGAAAGTTTGGCATTGCCTGCAGTGATGATATCATCCACATTTTTGCCTTTCAGCTCACTGATGACCTTATTCAGTTGCTCACCATCAGCTTCAACACCGACGGCGTCAAGAATCTTCTTGATGTCCTTTGAATTTGGGGCTTCATTGTCGTCCAAACGGCAAGGGGCTAAGCTATGACGTAATGCATTTTGGGAAGCGAGGCAAGCTCTCCTCTGCTGTTTAGTGAACAGCTGTAAGGTTTACTTTGATGCCTATGTTTACCTGCTTAAGACTATGATTTTCAATAGAATAATATAAATCAGAAGTTGATTATACAACAGAAACTAATCTAACAACAGTAGAATCAAGGTGATTGGTTGATGTCTTTGTAAAAAATCAAGTGAGCAAATCTGAGCTAGAGATTGCCATACTGAAATCTAAATTTGTGCTGCAAACCGTTGGGCAATTTAAAACATATCAAAACTTTCCACTGATTTATTTGCAACGGTGGAAAATCAAATCTTGTGGGGCAACTGCAACAGTGTTTTCAGGGGCTCGACCAAAGGATTTCACCAAAGAACATCCTAAAACTGAGTTGCTGACAGCCTCACTGCAGGAATATAATACAGCATTTATTACAATTTTAATCCCTTCTCAAACATCCATGAGCCATTTGTTATTCAAGTCAGAGCAACCAGAGGCATAAATATCAGAACGCAAACAACCTTTCCCCTAAAATGCTTAGTTCCCTTGCAACATGCCAGAAATTATGATTCTGCATTGCTTTTGATCAATGGCCTACTACACTATTCTAAATTGCAATTCAGTTGTAGGAATCTACTATGGACAGTATTTTGTGTGTGCCAGATGGAATATATGCATAATAGTATCGACCTATATGACTTGAATCCACACACAAATGCTACTTTGGATTTTGAACATTTCTTTGTATTTTAAACCATCCTTTAATGTTATTGGTCAGGGCTTTTGACCTGGAATCTGAGAATTCAAAACTTTCCGATCTGTAAAATTCTCTCATTAAATAAAAATTGTTAAGTGATCAGCTTTACGGTCATTATGTAGTATCACATCATCTGATTTAACATGATCATTGCTATCATGTTAAATTGTTTTAAAACATTCATGCTAGAGATGTGGGAGAGTCTCCAATAAGGTCAGAATTTATTGCCCAACCTTCGAAGATGCTGGTGGGCCTTTTTCTTATCTGCAGCAGTGTGTAGTGAATATACTTTCACAACGCCATTAGGCAGTGAGCTCCAGGATTTTGACTTAGTGATGATGAAGGAACAGTGATTTACGTCCAAGTGGCCTGCGACTTGGAATAGAAATTGTATGATCTGTAAATTAAACACCCAACATCTAACGTTCTGCTGTATCCTACTAATTTGGTCACTTCCCAAAGGACTCAATTTGCATTACTGAGGGAAGACCTCAGTTTCTCAAGCAGTGTCACGTTCTCTAAGAACCCTTCAGCATCTTTGCTGTAACAGACATGTAACTGACAGAGTAGGTTTGCCTGTGGCCACTACCTTATATGCGCCAATCAGATGGACTGAACATCCAGAGCTGTTTTCACAGGGTGCCAAGCTGTTTTTCATATTGGAAAGTCCTCTCAGAAAATTTTCATACATATTTTGCATATATGACTTGGTATTTACTAAGAAATGTGCAGCATAAGCAAAGTTTAATAGGATTGATTTATCAAAGTGCAGGTCACACTGATCCAAACTGTATTATGCATTGCAGTGCTTGCTGTTGTAAAACTTCAAAGTGACATTACACAAATGTAACAAAGAGGTAAGCTACCAAACACATAGGGAATTCAAATAGCAAGAATCCAAATGTGACAATGATAAAACATTTCACTCAGCTATCACTTAATGAGAATATTCATGCATTTGCCATTTAAAAAAATTATATAAATGTGAAAGTTGGAATGTGCATCAGGTCCTAAGAGTTAATCAATCTTGTGGTCACAGAGTTTTGAAACACTCCTTCCTCCAGTTTGCTGTACTAATTTAAATGTCTTGGGCTAGTCAAAATGAAATGTCCCTTTTGTTCAACACAATGGAGGCTAGTGCTCAAGATAGATAAAACTACAACAACTGAAGCTTTCACTATTCTCTGCCAAAAGACAGCCTTATTTTTTTCCTTGTTGTTCTTCCACCAACTGTATCAGTATATGTGGGAAAAACTGTGGCAGTGTCTGGAAGTGTGAAGCCATCCACTTTGGACCCAGGAAAGATACATCAAAGTATGTCCTAAATAGCAAGAAGCTAGGAACTACAGAGCAGCAGAGAGACTTAGGGGCAGGAATCGCTATGAGCTCCTGGACAGGTCAAAAATAAATGGTTAATGGAATGTTGGCCTTTATCTCAAGCAAGCCAGAATACAAAGATGTGGACCTTATGTTAGTTGCTTAACAGTCTTGTTATATACCATTTAGGGTATAGTGTTCAGTTCCGTACAATTTGTCTCAGGAAAGATGCACTGGCCTCGGAGGGGATACAGCTCAGTTTCACCAATATTGATACTGTGGCTAAAGGGTTAAATTATAGGGAAATTTGCACAGTCTAGGCTTGCATTCCCTTGAGCGTATAAGATTAACCGATGATTTAATTGAGTTAAGTATATAGTTCCTGTGTACCTACCCTATTTCCTCTGGCAGAGAAGTCCAGAACAAGTGGGCATAAACTTAAAATTTCAGCTAGGCCGTTCAGGATTGATATTAGTAAGCATTTCTTCAAACAAAATGGCAGTGAAGATCTGGAACTCTTCGATCCCCAAAAAAGCAACTGAGGCTAGGTCAAATTAAATATTAAAAACCAAAATTGACAGAATCTCTTTAGGCAATATGGTAGATGGAGCTAAGATACAGATCAGCCATGACCTAACAATGACATAACAGGCTAAATGGCCTATTCCTGTTCCTAAACTCCTAGTAGAAGCAGGCACATGTGAAAAATAGAATGGAAAATGCATATCAACTTGTGGTTCCAAAAAGCAATATCTTTTATATGGCAAAAACACAACGTTAAAGCCAGTCATTAACATGAAGCTGGATCAAGATACAGAATCTGCAGTGCAAAAATCTAATCTTTGTTCTTGGATCTTCTCACTTTGAATCCTACTTAATCTGATACCAAGCCATTCCTTGATTGTACATTATGAACATTAAGTCACACTTTGAGGTAACCAGAAACTGAAGAAAACAAACCCACCTTTCTTGCAAACCTCAAATGCCCAAGAAGCTTGATTATCCAAGCCTTCCCCCTATCCTGACCAGCTATAAATTATTCTAGACTAATCATTCTGCACTAACAATAATTTCAACTGGTAATTTTTGTTAAACATTCTGATGAACTTGTTTCTGTTTTTAAGAATATAAGCCTCTCATTACAGACAAGGAGGGGTTAATAACTGCTTGAAGAATGAAAATGACCAAACGAAATTGTTTCTACTTAACTCGAATATATAAACTAGGATTTCTAAACACAATGATATCCTGCATTGATATTAAAGTGTAGTGCATTTTTTTTGAAAGAATGTGACAGAAATTCACAGGTATGACATCTGAAATGTGTTTAAAAATGTACATGCATACACACACACATAATTGTCTTGTATCTGGGGTTGCTTTCATGTAATTTTACTGTACTGCACATTCCTGATTATTTGATTTTTTGGTTGTATTGTATGCACTAGGATTCACAAGGACACATCTTTATATAAAAAATTTGAGACTAACCAACAAGGATGAGAAACTCTTTGTATTGAATAATTGCACCATAAGCAGTTTGCACTAACTTTGAAATATTACTAAACAACTTGATTCTGCTAGTATCAATTTAAGACTCATATTTCTTCTGTCAAAAGTGCAAAATAAAAGTCCAGTTTCAGAAACAATGAAATGTACTTACTCATCGAGAATTTAATGAATCTCACAGCCTCCAGAGTTCAAATATTCACATCCAACATGGGAACTAAGAAGCAGTTTAGCATTTGAAAACTGTGAAATGTTTTTTCTTTAATATTTTTCTTCAAATGCATTTATCCAAAATGATACAGCTACTTCTGCAGTGAGAACCATTTTATTAAAGGGAGGGATTGGCCAGAAAGCAGCTGCAGTCTTTCTGTGAAGTGGGCTGGCAGAATCTGTTGTAAATGAAAAATTAGTGGGCGGACACACAACCTTCCAAAACCACCAGGCATTTGGCACCAAGTCAACATTCTTGCTCTAAAGTCATAGTTTTCACTGGAGATTTCATAAAACTGAAGTAACTTTTATTTTTAAGTTTCTATTTGTAAGTACTGATCATTACAAGATCCCAGAAACGCTTGTCCTGAAATTCATCACAACAGCCCAGGAAATAAAACAGATTAGCAACAGTTTAAACAGGGTATTAGTTCATGCTAATGCTGCACAAATTTTAATTGCAGAATGCAGCTCCAGGCAGGTGTTTATTAAAGTCTGCAGGAAAACAGCATTCAAGCATCAGAACAAGAAAGCTGAGATGATTCCAGATATTTAGGGGTACGCAGTGAGCATCTGCCCACTAACAACTTTCAGTTATAGAAGATTTCCTTGGCAAGCTTTGAAAAAAGGAGGCTAAAATTTTTCTTGTACATGATACTAGAACATCAACAAATATTCAACATTAAAATGACAAAAAAGTTATACTGATGCAGGAATTGACACGGAGATTAAAAACTCAAGGTTCAGACTGTGCAGAGGGAGCTCTTTACTGTAACACATTTTCATCGTGTTTTACCTGAAGTGGACAGATAGCACAGAATGGAAACATGCAAGATTTTCAGCGGTCTTTAACATCAACTTTATACAAATTTCGACCAATCTTTCCAGAGAAAGGTGGATTAGTTAAAACAATTTCTGGCTGCCGTTCTCCCTCAAAATTAAGAGCTCTCAAAGGATCTCAAAAGTGGGCAAGTAACATCATCACATAGCATAAACAGAAATACCTGGAAAAACTCAGCGGGTCTGGCAGCATCGGCGAAGAAGAGCAAAGTTGACGTTCGAGTCCTCATGACCCTTCAACAGAACTAAGTAGAAATAGGAAAGGGGTGAAATATAAGCTGGTTTAATGGGGGGAGGGGGTTGTTGGGACAAGCAAGCAGTGATAGGAGGAGATAACCAAAAGATGTCACAGACAAAAACACAAAGAGATGTTGAAGGTGGTGGTATTATCTAAAAGAATGTGCTAATTAAGATTGGAGAGCAGGACAAGCAACGTAGCTCTAGTGAGAGTGGGGTGAAATAAACCATGGGTGGAATACATTTAAAAATAAAGAAATTAGGTGGGAAAAGAAAAATCTATATAAATTATTAGAAAAAACAATGTTTTTATCATCACATAGCTTGATTTGCTCACTTCTTAAAACCCAATGGGCAGCGCCAAATTCAGGAAAATAAATAATTCGAGGTTGAGTTAGGTGACACTACTGTTCATGGGCTGTTTAAAAATGAGAGGAATAAATTGACATAAATGACCCTTCTAATCCCAAGCGACCAGAAAATAGTGAAATTACAGATGTGTCACAGTAAGTTATCCAAATAAATACACTGTTTGGCTGCAAACCACTGACTCATGATATTAAAACTATATAACTGCGATGGACTTGCTCCTCTTTGAATATGGACTAAGAGCTTTGCTTTTTTAAGAGTGTTGCACTCTAAGGTGCAGAATTATAGGCCACCTCTTATATTGGTGAAATTCGAGGTATGTCATGGCTTTGTGAAATCCCACTTTATGTGGTCCAAATGTTTAGATTTGCCCCTTTTCCTATAGATGACAGGGTAAGACATGGTGTGTGTGGTAGGACAACATAGTATAAAATAACTGATAATGCAAGATTGTAGATAACGATAGGCAGGATTGTATATTGTATAAAATACACAACAGCATAAAGAGAGCACATGAGGAGGCAAGATTGGACCCCACAAAATAGGAAGCCTCACAGGATCCTATGATCGCAGCTGAATCTTTGGCTCATGAAATCAGACTTCACATGTTTCACACCAAAGCCTGAATGTATGAATGATTCATCCCTTCAAAACTACATGTTTGCTTTCTACTTAATCCCTGCTGAAGTAATAAAATGAGTTTAATGAGGTTCAAAATAACATTTTTTTTGTTGTTTATCCCAGACACTTATCCTTTGAAGGTTCAAATTAATTTCTCCTGTTTTCTGATGCTAAAAACTAAGAGAAAAATGGCTTCATTAATCGGCAATAAAAACTGATTTTTAAAGGTCCTTGAGTATCCCATTCCCAGTATTATTATAAATTTTGCTAACACCTATTTAACCAATTCTCTTACCCCACACAACGTTGTTTGGATATATTTTTTAAAGCAAGATGGAGGGGGAAATGGATGGAGTAAAGAGGGGATGTAATCAGTTCCACAACATTTGGTGATTCTCAGCTCCAACACTTGGACTATCTAACTGGGATTTTGGAAGGCATCACTACTCTGTAAAAGTGAGACATAGTATAAAATTAATACCAGTAATTAGCTGCTACCAATGGATTCAAAATAGAACGAAAGAACTTAACACTGCACTATAGTAGTGCAAAAAAAATGGCAAATTAGTACAACAGATTAGTAACTAGCTCACATGGAAATGGAATCTCACTGATGCACGGGCACTTCGATTTACAGAAACTCAATTTAAATTCTTTTCATCAGGCGGTCCTGTAGGGTGGTCCAAAATGCAAGTTACTGACCCATCAAGGCCATAAGAAAAGACATGGGCAAAACCCTCATTGCTTGAGTGATGTCACACAACCAGACCAACTCCATGTGCACAGCACGAGTTGTTATAAACATGAGCAACAACAAAGTAGTTTTATAATTAAGGTTTATGGTACTATTACATCTTACAACTGTGAGATCAGATTCAACACTTGTAGGGTTAAAAACAAAGATGAGGAAATGTGGAGCCTGACATGAGGCTGAAGTTCTCCAACTTGGAACCAGACATCACGTCACTGGGGTCTTGCACATGTTATGATCCCAGCTGATGTTACTACTGGACAAGTCAGATCCCAGGGTGGAACCCGGCTTGATAGATCCCAATTTTTATTTTTTGTTTAGAAATGTGGAGAGTGGCTATTGAACGGTCACACGAGTCAGCTGATGAACTTTAACAGAAGAATAAAACATTTATTAAACAAGAAAAAATAAATGATATTACAATACTCCTTCACCCACAACTATGCCTTTACAGATATATGCAGATTCATAAGGATAACATAAGTTACAAAAGCTATCTTAAACTCTAATGTCCACAGTAAGTACATAGTCGATGTAAACCAATAGGTGACCTGTGATCAGACACACCACACTGAAACCAACTGACAGATAGCACCACAAACAGATGCTATCAACTCCCCCCAGATGCTTGTCACACCGTGAGCCAAATGGTCTCACTGAACCCCATCTTTCACATGAGGGTTTCCAATCTCCACTCTCGAGGAACTCACTTTGGAACCTTCTCCCAAATGACAGTTTCTCTCGGACGCCTTCCATAAGGGTCTCGATTTCTCCTTGTGATGTTCTGCTCCCTGGATCACCACATGCGTTCATGCTTTACCTTCCAAGCACACTCTCTCAGATACTCAGCCGTGCCAACAGGACACCACTGCTTCATATGCCCACCAATCTTTGGCTGTCTCCTCAGATCATCTGGCTTCTCGCAAGCACATTTAGCCTTGGGTCAGTTACCTGCAGCTTTCTCTCTTTAATTTGGAGCCTGCTCCTCTGCTCCTTGCTTTCACTTCCACTGAACAGGATCTGCTCCTGATTCCTGTTCTTGTGCTTTGACTTAACAGTGTTCCTGGGACTTCCTTTTGTCCCCACTCACTGGCTTTCGGGGCTTTCTGCTTCTCTCTTGGGAACTGCTCCCTGCAGCTCACTTCCTGTCTGCTCTGGCAGTTTCTGCGGAATGATCCTGCCAACTGAACTGCTTGGAAAAACTCAGCAGGTCTGGCAGCATCGGCGGAGAAGAAAAGAGTTGACGTTTCGAGTCCTCATGACCCTTCAACAGAACTGGGTGAATCCAAGGAGAGGGGTGAAATATAAGCTGGTTTAAGGTTAGGGGTGGGGGGGGGGGGGGATGAGAAGTGGAGGGGGTGGTGTGGTTGTAGGGACAAGCAAGCAGTGATAGGAGCAGAGAATCAAAAGATGTCACAGACAAAAGAACACAGAAGTGTTGAAGTTGGTGATATTATCTAAACGAATGTGCTAATTAAGAATGGATGGTAGGGCACTCAAGGTACAGCTCTAGTGGGGGTGGGGGCCATAAAAGATTTAAAAATAATGGAAATAGGTGGGAAAAGAAAAATCTATATAAATTATTGGAAAAAACAAAAGGAAGGGGGAAGAAACTGAAAGGGGGTGGGGATGGAGGAGGGAGTTCAAGATCTAAAGTTGTTGAACTCAATATTCAGTCCGGAAGGCTGTAAAGTGCCTAGTTGGAAGATGAGGTGCTGTTCCTCCAGTTTGCGTTGGGCTTCACTGGAACAATGCAGAAGCCAAGGACAGACATGTGGGCAAGAGAGCAGGGTGGAGTGTTAAAATGGCAAGCGACAGGGAGGTTTGGGTCATTCTTGCAGACAGACCGCAGGTGTTCTGCAAAGCAGTCACCCAGTTTACGTTTGGTCTCTCCAATGTAGAGGAGACCTCATTGGGAGCAACGAATGCAGTAGACTAAGTTGGGGGAAATGCAAGTGAAATGCTGCTTCACTTGAAAGGAATGTTTGGGCCCTTGGATGGTGAGGAGAGAGGAAGTGAAGGGGCAGGTGTTGCATCTTTTGCGTGGGGATGGGGAGGTGCCATAGGTAGGTGGTGAGGAGTAGGGGACGATGGAGGAGTGGACCAGGGTGTCCCGGAGGGAATGATCCCTACGGAATGCTGCCGGTGGGTGGGTAAAGGGAAGATGTGTTTGGTGGTGGCATCATGCTGGAGTTGGTGGAAATGGTGGAGGATGATCCTTTGAATGCGGAGGCTGGTGGAGTGATAAGTGAGAACAAGGGGGACCCTATCATGTTTCTGGGAGGGAGGAGAAG
The DNA here is from genome assembly GCF_017639515.1 of Carcharodon carcharias. Lineage (NCBI taxonomy): Eukaryota > Metazoa > Chordata > Chondrichthyes > Lamniformes > Lamnidae > Carcharodon > Carcharodon carcharias. Next base: position 202,958,787 of record NC_054469.1, read on the forward strand.
GCGTGAGGGCGGATGCGCAGGAGATGGGCCCCGTCAACGACCGTGGGTGGAAAACCTCGGTTAAGGAAGAAGGAGGACATGTCAGAGGAACTGTTTTTGTAGGTAGCATCATCAGACCAGATGGGACGGAGGCGAAGGAACTGAGAGAATGGGATGGAGTCCTTACAGGAAACGGGGTGTGAGGAGCTGTAGCCGAGGTAGCTGTGAGAGTCGGTAGGCTTGTAATGGATATTGGTGGACAGTCTATCACCAGAGATTGAGACAGAGAGGTCAAGGAAGGGAGGGAAGTGTCAGAGGTGGACCACGTGAAAATGATGGAGGGCTGGAGATTGGAAGCAAAATTAATACATTTTTCCAAGTCCCGACGAGAGCATGAAGCAGCACTGAAGTAATCATCGATGTACTGGAGAAAGAGTTGTGGAAGGGGGCCGGAGTGGGACTGGAACAAGAAATGTTCCACATAACCCATAAGGAGACAGGCATAGCTGGGGCCCATACGGGTACCCATAGCCACACATTTTGTTTGGAGGAAGTGAGAGGAGTTGAAGGAGAAATTGTTCAGTGTGTCTGGCTGAACTTGTTCTCACACTGAACCTAATTAAAATGTATGTATACAAACGAACCCATAGACCTGAAGGCAACATTCTCCCAGAGAAAACTCTAAAGGAAACTAGACCTAGGTTTCAGCCTTTTAATCCACAAAAACATATAAATTAAACCTAAAACTTAAAGCTAAAACCTATTCCAAACACGCACAACTATACATATAACTTGCTTAAACTTTCTCTAGTTCCTAACACACAAAAAGCAATGCCATTCTTCCCATTAATTCTAATGAGATTTTTTTGCAGCGGCAAATGAGAGCAGCTGGGGTATTACGGGTATGTGGTTCGTGAGGTCTTTGCCCTTTCTAAGTGGTCTGCAGATGAAAGTTTGAGAACTATTACTCTAAGCTGAGCCAAAGACAATGAGAGCTGAAAGTGAAGAAACACAATGTGAGGATGACTTGATAGCTGGCAATAAGCCAATGCAGTAATTTGGTTTATAAGGTTCCTCTGTTTGACATCATAACTAGCCTGGCATGTTCTTTTGCCTGGTGATTTTCTTGCCAATTTTCCAAAATTCCTGAAGTCTTCAGTCTCCTTTAAGGAGCACAGTATTATAGGCATGAGTCACTTCTTCCCAAGCAGCCGAATTCATAGGTAAACCTGCACGGTGACTGTCCATCAGCTTTTCAATTCCAAGAGGCATCAGTCAAGGCCAAGTCCATCTTTCACAGACTGCCATATGCATGGATCTCTTAGCAAGGGCTTCCAAGTAGTGATCGGGAATGGGTACCCAAACTGGCTATCCCATAGGGATCAAACCGAAGACTCCAGGCTTCTATGGCTCCACAAAAGGAAATCTAAGAGCGATCAAAAGGTCAGTTTTTTCTGTTTATTGGAGCTGATACCCCACCCAAAAATCAGTAAGATTCAATGATTAAGATGTAATTTTTAAAAATGAATATGCAAGATGTGAACATTGAAGGCAAGCCTGCCAGTTATTGTCCATCCTTGCTGCCTTTAAGGTGGTGATGAGCTGCCTTCTTTGATAAAACCGAGCAGCATGCTAAGCCACCTCAGAGGGTTGTTTGGAGACTACCATGTTGGTGTGGGACTGGGATCACCTATAGGCCAGCTTGGGTAAAGGTGGCAGGTTTCCTACCCTGAAGGATATTGGTGAACCAGTTGGGTTTTTATGACGCAGCTTTAAGGACATTACTTCTGGTTCCAGCTTTTCATTTTCAGATTTATTTTTAAAGAACTGAAGAAGTTGAACTCAAACTAACCTGTTGAGATTAGAACTCCTATTTTCTTAAATTAGCCCAGGCATCTAAAGTTCAGTAAAATAATGACATTACAATACAACTAAAAGTTGTAATTTACTGCACACTTATTATTCCTGAATCTTAACCATAGTGCAATGTTCCTGACAGCGGAACAGGAAGTGTATGCCAGCCACTTCTGCTCTCTTGCTTTCAGCTGGTTCCCACACAATTACAATTAAAATTTAAAGCGCCAATGGTGGGTGCAGTCATGTGGTGGGGAAGCTTTGCAGTGGTGAAACCCACCATCAGCTGACAATGTTGCAGGTAAGAGCCTCTTGGAGGCTTCTTCATCAGCTTTCCTGCCCAACTCCACTGCCATTAAAGTAAGGCTTATTGAGAACACAAAAATGTTTTTCAAATGTAAATTTCACCTGTAAGTGCTTCACATTACATTGGTTTCAGTTTTTTCATCTGTGTATCATAGTTATTTGGTGAGGCTAGCTTGGTCTGCACGCATGGGTGATTACATGGGAATTCAGGATATTTCTATATTGTGGAAGAAACAATGTTGTATTTTTGCGTCCACTCCTTATTAAATGTTCATGTTAGTGTCCATTGTTTTACTCGCCACTCTGTGGGACATGGCTGAACCTGCAAACACAGCTGGCCCTCCCTTCACTCTCAGCAGGGATAATTATAGTCATACGTGGAATCAAAACCCGGCAAAGACTCTGCCAGCCGACACCATGAGATGGACCCACATGTGAACAGTACTAACACTGTCCTTTAGGCCCCTCATTTTCTTACCTTGAATGACTGCTCCCACCATCCCCCGCCACATTCAGGATGCCAGGCCACTTCACTCCTCCATGCCCTGAACCCACCCTTTGTCATTCCCTGGATCCCTCTTCCACTTATCCATGCCCAACTCCACTCCACACCCCCACCTCGTTATCGAGTCGTCCTTGCCAGTGCTGAGCCTCTGTGCAAGCTACCATTCTCCTGATCCCCTCTCTTGTGCACAGTATTCAACATGGAAAACCGCTGACCTCAGTTACAACTGCACAAAGCTAATTGTTGCACACCACCTTTGAACATATGTAAACTGGTGCCATGAGGTCCTTGTGTGCTGCTGACATTATCATGAATGTAGAACTTGACTACAAAAAATTTTAATGAGTATCCATGGTATGCAAATATATTACAAGTAGAACCCACCACAGGGCAGCACCAGGCCCAGCCTGGCACAAACACACCGCTGAGTTAATCTCTAAATTTGAACCTGCTGTCAGGAAAGCAAAATTTATGGTCTTACCAAATCGAGTCACTCTGCCTGCCATGTTTCCCACTCTTGCAGATTCCATAAAATCCACCCTCCCAAACAGATGTTCATTATGTTTGGCACAAAATCTCACGGGAGCAGTTTTTCTCCTATCTCTCCTCATGTCCAGAGTTTCTTCTGTTCTTGAGACCCACTTTCTGCTCCTTCAATGCTATTTCCACCCAACTTCCATTCCTTTCTCCCATGTTAGCTGTTCTCTCTCCTTGGGTACAGTCCCACTCTTCTTCAATTTCCTGTCATCTCACCTTTCCTTATAAAAATATCCTTGGCTCTTCTTTCTTTGCAAACACCACTCCATCACCAATCCCCCCTTCCCCTCCACAGTCTGTGAACATGCTGTTGCCTCCCAAATCCATGCCCATCTTTCCTGAAGTTGATGCCTGAATCCCTCCAATCAGGTTTCTGCCTCTGCCACCCTACCTTGAACTGTGCTGTGACTAGTGCCCTGTTGAATTGAATAACTAAGCTGAATATAGAGCTTTACACTAAATAAATAGTTAGCAGGGGAGGGTGGGAGTGGTGCGGGATGGTGGTGGTCGGTGGTGCTGGGAAGGGTTCAGATGAGGCGAAATTTAGAAAGTTAAAGAGAAAGGACATGGCAATAATGTAGGATAGTGATATGGGTTAAAAACAAAAAAACTGCAGATGCTGGAAATCCAAAACAAAAACAAAAACAGAATTACCTGGAAAAACTCAGCAGGTCTGGCAGCATCGGCGGAGAAGAAAAGTGTTGACGTTTTGAGTCCTTATGACCCTTCGACAGAAGTTCTGTCGAAGGGTCATGAGGACTTGAAACGTCAACTCTTTTCTTCTCCGCCGATGCTGCCAGACCTGCTGAGTTTTTCCAGGTAATTCTGTTTTTGTTTTTGTAGTGATATGGGTTAATGATAACCAGAGTGTGACAGCAAGGGGAAGAGGCTACAAACGTAGAAGTGTGCAACAGCAAATGGGCCAGAGTAGGAAAATGGCAAAATGACAAAATTAAAGGCTTTTTATCTGAATACACATATCATCCATAACAAGACAGATAAATTGATGGCACAAATATAAATAAAGAGGTATGATCTGACATTACAGAGACATGGTTCTATGGTAACTAAGGCTGGGAACTGACAGAGGTATTTGGCATTTCTGAAAGATAGGCAGAAAGGAAAAGGAGGTGGGGTAGTTCTGTTAATAAAGGATAAAATTAGTGCAGTGGTGAGAAATGGTATTGGCTCAGAAGATCAAGGTGCAGCATCGGATTGGGTGGAGATAAAGAAAAATAGCAAGAGAAATAAGTCATTGGTGGGAGTAGTCTACAGGCTCCCTAACAGTAACTGCACTATTAAGATAGAGTATAAATCAAGAACTAATGGGGGCTTGCAAGAAAGGTGCTCGAATTTATAGATTGGACAAATCAAATTGCCAGAAGTTGCCTTAAGACGAGTTCCTACAGTGTATTTGGGACAGCTTCTTGGAATCATACATTTTGGAACCAACAAGGGTCAGATAGGATTAATGAATGATCCCAGAATGAAGGATCCTCTAGGGAAAATGATCATAACACGGTAACTTTCAAATTCAGTTTGAAGGTGAGAAACATGGGTGTGCAACTAGTGTCTTAAACTTAAATAAAGGCAATTACAAAATTAAGATGACAGAGTTGGCTACAGTAGGCTGGGAAAATAGATTAAAAGGTTAAGACAGTAACCAGTGGCAGACATTTAAGAATTCTCAACACACATATTCTATTGAGAATGAAAGATTCTACAAGAAGAATGAAACATTCGCGGCTAACTAAGTTAAGAATGGTAAATTGAAAGAAAAGACGTACAATCTGGAATAGATTAGACAAACTACAAGGTTAAGAAAATTTTAGAACTATAAAAGATAACTAAAAATTAATAAAGAGGGAGAAATTAGAATATATAAGCAAACTAGCAACAAATACAAAGGACTATAAGAGCTGCTACAAGTAGATAAAGGAAGAGAGTAACCAAAGTAAATTCAGGTACTTGGAGGATGAGATTGGAGAATTAACAAGAGTAAACAAAGACAGAGATGTTGAACAAATATTGTGATAGAAGACAGTTAAGGCATCCCAATAATAGAAAATCGGGGGCAAAAGGGAAGTAGGAACATATCATTCTCAACAGAGAAAAAGTACTAGAAAAATAACGGAATTTAAGGCTGACAAGTTCCATGGACCTGATGGCCTGCATCCTAGGGTCTTAAAAGAAGTGGCTGCAATGATAGCGGATACATTGATTGTAATCTTCCAAAATTCCAGAGATTCTGGAAAGGTCCCAAATGGATTAGAAAACCATAAATAAAGCACCCCTGTTCAAGAGATGAGGGAGAGAAAGCAAGAACTATAGGCCAGTTAACCTAATATCTGTCATCAGAGAAATGTTAGAATCCATTATTAAGATAGTAATAGCAGGGGAAAAAAATCAAAAAATCATAACACAATGTGGTTTTATCTTGTTTGACAAATGTCAATGTTACATCTTTGAGGATGTAACCAGCAGGATAGATTAAAAGGGAACAGTAGATGTAATGTTTTGGATTTTCAAAAGGTATTTGAAAAGATGCCACAAAAAAGGTTACTATACAGGATAAGAGCTCGTGTTTTTGGAGGTAAGATATTAGCCTGGATAGTGGTCAACTAACTAACAGAAAACAGAGTCAGGATAAAAAAAAGTAATTTTCAGGTGGTCAAATTGTTACTAGTGGCTTCCATAGGGATCAGTGCTTGGGCCTCAACTATTTACAATCTATATTGATATGGATGAAGGGACTGAGTATATTATATCACCAGCAAATTTGGCTACACAGAAAAGTGGGAAAGCAAATTCTGAGGAGGATGCAAAGAGTCTGCAAAGGGATATAGATAGGTTAAGTGAGTGGGCAAGATTTGACACACGGAGTATAATTTTGGAAAATGTGAGGTTATCTACTTTGGTAAGAATAGAAAAACAAAACCTTATTTAAATAGAGAGGGACTAAAGAATGCTACTGTATGGAGGGATCTGGGTGTCCTTGTACAGGAATTGCTAGAAGTTAGCGTGCAGATATAGCGAATAATTATGAAGGCAAATAGAATGTTGGCCTTTATTGCAAAGAGGGTGGTGTATAGAAGTAGAAAAGTCTTGCTACAACTGTATAGGGGTTAGTGAGACCATACTTATGAGAACTACATACAGTTTTGGTCTCTTTATTTCAGGAGGGATATACTTGCATTGGAGAAGTTACCTCAGAAAGAATATTATTGCCATAGAGGCAATGCAATGAAGATTCACCAGACTTGTTCCAGGGATGGCAGGAATATCTTACGAAGAGATATTGAGGAAACTGGCCCTGTATTCTCCAGAGTTTCGAAGAATGAGAGGTGATCTCATGGAAACCTACAAAATACTTAAAAGGAATAGACAGGGTAGATGTAGGTGATCTTTTCCCTGGTTGGGAAGTCCAGAACCAGGGGCACACAATTTCAAAATAAGGAGGAAGCCACTTAGGCCCGAGATGAGAAGAAATTTCTTTACTCAGAGGGTTGCGAATCTTTGGAATTCTCTACCCCAGAGAGCCATGGAAGCTCAGTCATTGAGTATGTTTAAGGTAACAATTGCTAGATTTCTCAATAACAATAATGTAAAGTGTTATGGGGGTAGCGTGGGTAAAAAGCATTGAAGTGTTCGGTCAGCCATGATCATATTGAAGGCAGAGCAGGCTCAATGGGCTGAATGGCCTTTGCCTGTTCCTAGTTCAGGGAAGGTGCACTAGGTTGATTCCTGGGAGGAGAAAAGGTTGAGCAGGCTGGGCCAATACTCACTGGAGTTTAGAAAACTGAGAGCTGACTTTATTGAAACGTAGTGAGATTCTGAAGATGCTTGACAGGATAGATACCGAGACAGTATTTCCTCTCATGGGGAAGTCTAGAACTGGAGGTATAGTTTCAGAATAAGTGGCTGTCCACTTAAGATAGAGATGAGGAAGAATTTCTTCTCTCAGAAGCTGTGATATTCAAGAATGAGGTAGACAGATTTTTGAACTATATGAGAGTCAAAGGTGATGGGGAACAGGCAGGAAAGTAGATTTGAGGCCAAGATCAAGAAACCATAATTTTGTTGAATGGCACAGCAGGCTTGAAGGGCCATTTGGCCTTCTCCTGCTCCGATTTCTTAGCACCGAAACAGCACTCAGTCACAAATAACATCTTATGTGACTATGACGACACTCTCTCTCTTTTCATCCTTCTCTACCTGTCTGCAGCCTTTAACATAATAGCTGATCACAGCATCCTCCTGCAATCTTTCTGCACTCTCATTTGGCTGGTTGGAATTGCACTCGACTAGTTTCAATCTGGTCTGTTCAGTAGCAGGCAGAAAATCATGAGTAATAACTTCTCTTGCTACTCCCACACTGTAATCTCTGATACTCCCTCAAGGATCCAACTCCAGCCCCCTCCAATTACTCATTCACATGCTGCCACTTAATAATGTCACCTGGAAACACAGCGTCAGTTTCTATATGTATACTGATGACGCCCCGTGGTACCTCACCACCACCTTTCTCGACCCTTCCACTGTATCAACACTGAATGCTGGATGTTGGACAAGCAACGTGACAACGAGCAGAAATTCCTTCCAACTAAATACTTACCATCGGTACTGTCCACAAATTCCATTCCCTAGCCATCCACTTGAGCCTTTTCCCCGGCAACTGTCTGAGGCCAAACAAGACTGTTCACAACTTAGTTGTCACACTGGACTCTAAGATGAGCTTCTGATCACATATCTGCACCATCACAAAAATGGTCTATTTCCACCTCTGTAACATCACACGAATCCACGCATTTTAAAAATTATTTCAGAATGCGGGCATCGCTGGTTAGGCCAGCATCTATTGCCCATCTCCAAATGCCCTTGAGAAGGTGATGGTTAGCTGCCTTGAGCTGCTGCAGTCCATGTGGTGTAGGTACACCCCCAGTGCTGTTAGGAAAAGAGTTTCCGCATTTTGACACAGTGACCGTGAAGGAACGGTGATATAGTTCCAAGTCAGGAATGGTGTGTGGTTTGGAGGGTTGCTTGCGGGTGATGGTGCTCCCACACATCTGCTGCCCTTGTCCTGGGTGGTAAAGTTGCAGGTTTGTAACATGCTGAGTAAGGAGCCTTGGTGAGTTCCTGCTGTGCATTTTGTAGATGGTATACACTGCTGCTACTGTTCGTTGGTGCTGGAGGGAGTGAATGTTGAAGGAGGTGCCAATCAAGCGGGCTGCTTTGTTCTGGATGGTGTCAAGCTTCTTGATTGTTGTTAGAACTGCACTCATCCAGGCAAGTACAGGGTATTCCATTACACTCCTGACGTGAGCCTTATAGATGGTGGACAGACTTTGGGCAGTCGCCGGGGTGGGGTTTAGGTTTCTGGCCAATGGTAACCCCCAGAACATTTATAGTGGGGGATTCAGCAACAGCAAAGCCATTGAATGTCAAGGAGAGATGGCTGGATTCTCTCTTGTTGGAGATGGTCATTGCCTGGCACTTGTGTGGCATGCATGTTACTTGCTAATTATCAGCTCAAGCCTTAATGTTGTTCTGGACATGCTGCACATAGATACGAGCTGCTTCAGTATCTGAGGAGTCGTGAATGGTGCTAAAATTTGTGCAATTATTAGTGAACATCCCACTTCTGACCTTATGATGGAGGAATGGTCAATGATGAAGCAGCAAGATGGTTGAACCTAGGACACCACCGATTAACACCTGCAGTGATATCCTGGGAATGAGATGATTGACTTACAACAACCACAACCATCTTCCTTTGTGCTGGGTATGACTCCAACCTATGGAGATCCCCCCCCGCCTCCCTCCCCCGACCCCGCTTCCCATTGACTCCAATTTTGCTAGGGCTCCTTGAGGCCACACTCGGTCAAATGCTGCCTTGATGTAAAGGGCAGGGACTCTGACCGGAGTTTAACTCTTCTGTCCATGATTGGACTAAGGCTGTAATGATATCAGGAGCTGGTGGCCCTGGCGGAACCCAAACTGAATGGCAGTGAACAAGTTATTGCTGAGTAAGTGCCGCTTGATAGCACTGTCAATGACAGCTTCCATCACTTTGCTGATAATCGAGAAGTAAACTGATGGGGCGATAATTGGTCGGGTTGGATTTGTTCTGCTTTTTGTGGATAGGACATACAATTTTCTATATTGTTGGGTTTGTAGCTGTACTGGAACAGTTTGCTTGGGCTGCAACTAGTTCTGGAGCATAAGTCTTCAGTACTACCGCCAGAATGCTGTCAGGGCCAATTGCCTTTGCAATATCCAGTGCCTTCAGCGATTTCTTTATATCACATGGAGTGAATCAAATTGGCTGAACACTGGCTTCTGTGATGCTGGGGACCTCAGGAGGAAGCTGGGATGGATCATCTACTCAGCACTTCTAGCTGAAGATGGCTGCAAATGCTTCAGCTTTATCTTTTGCACTGATGTGCTAGGCTCCCCCATCATTGAGGATGGGGATAATTGTGGAGCCTCCTCCAGTTATTTGTTAATTGCCCACCATCATTCGTGACAGGATGTGGCAGGACTGCAGAGCTCAGATCTGGGCTTCACTGGACTTCCAGACTGAATATTGAATTCAACAACTTTAGGTCTTGACCTCCCTACCCCAGTCCATGTCCAAATGCAGCAAGACCTGGACAATATCCAGGCTTGGGCTGATAAATGGCAAGTAACATTCGCGCCACACAAGTGCCAGGCAATGACCATCTCCAACAAGAGAGAATCTAAGCATCGTCCTTTGACATTCAATGGCATTACCATCAGTATCAACATCCTGGGGTCACCGTTGGCCAGAAACTGAACTGGACTAGCCATATAAATACCGTAGCTACAAAAGCAGGTCAGAGGCTAGGAATCCTGCAACGAGTAACTCATCACCTGACTCCCCAAAGCCTGTCCACCATCTACAAGGCACAAGTCAGGAGTGTGATGGAATACCCTCCCTTTGCCTGGATAAGCGCAGCTCCAACAACATTCAAGAAGCTTGACACCGTCCAGGACAACACAGCCCACTTGATTGGCACCACATCCACAAACATTCACTCCCTCCACCACCGACCCACAGTGGCTGCAATGTGTATCATCTACAAGATGCACTGCAGAAACACAACGAGGCTCCTTAGACAGCACCTTCCAAACCCACGACCACTACTATCTAGAAGGACAAGGGCAGCGGGTACATGGGAACACCACCACTTGGAAGATCCCCTCCAAGTCACCCACCATCCTGACTTGGAAATGTATTGCTGTTCCTTCACTGTCACTGGGTCAAAATCCTGCAACTCCCTCCCTAACAGCACTGTGGCTGTATCTACACCACATGGACTGCAGCGGTGCAAGGCGGCAGCTCAACACCACCTTCTCAAGGCAATTAGGGATGGGCAATAAATACTGCTAATGTAGAAACAACAGCCGATTTTTACATAGCGAGGTCCCAGAAACAGCATTGAAAATAAAATAACCAGGTCATCTGTTCTGACTGTTAATTAAGGGATAAATGCTGGCCAGTGAAAGCTTTTAAACAAAAGGTTAAGCATTTTAAATTGTAAGTGTTGGGGTTGCACTGGTAGTCAACATAGGTCAAGAATGATGGGCGAATGAGACTCGGTGCAAAATAGGATTCGGATAGCCGAGTTTTGGAAGAGCTGAAGTTTAAAGAGCTGAGAGAATAGGAGGCTGGCTAGGACAGGATTAGCATAGTTAAGCCTGCATGAAAGTTTCAGTAGCAAATGGGGCTGAGGTAGGGAGTGTACAGAAGTACAAGAAGGCAGACTTTTTGAGGTGGGGAGTATATGAGATTGAAGTTCACCTTGAATAGAATATAAAGGATGTCAATAGTCTGGTTCAACTGGAGACATTTCTTGGGAAAGTCCAGAATCAGAAATATAAATGTGGTATTTGTAACATGGCCGAAGAAAATGTCACTGATGAGAAGGACTGAAATAAAAACAGAAAATGATGGAAATACTCAGCAGGTCTGGCAGCATCTGTGGAGAAAGAAGCAGTTAAATTTTTGAGTCCGTATGACTTTTCTTTAGACTCTAAGCGTTAACTCTGTTTCTCTCTCCACAGATGCTGACAGACCTGCTGAGTTTTTCCAGCATTTTCAATTTTTATTTCACATTTCCAGCATTCACAGTATTTTGCTCTCATCAAGGACTGGATGTCAGAGAACAGGCAGACAACAGAGAAGCAATAAGCAGTCAATACTGGTGGTGGAGATAGAGCTGGGTGTTTTCAGCATACAGGTGGAAGCTGCGCAATGTCTTTGAATGCAGTCAAGTGACAGGAAGTACATGAGAAAGAGGAGGAAGCATAGGATAGAATTTTTGGGACTCCAGATGTTAAGGTGGTTGTCCAGAGTGGAACCAAGTGATGACAATCCCACTGAGTTGGACAGCAGGGGAGCAGTGTTAGACGAGCATGGGTGGTCAAGTGTGGCAAATTTTACTGTGTGCTGGATGAGAAGGCATAGCTGAGAATTGTGTCTCAAATGGAAATGTTTGGGGCATCACCTGTGGTTGTCTATTTTCTATTTTAATTTTAGACCTCCAACATTTGCAGTGTTAATGTTATATCAATTATGTTTAATTTAATGCAGATGGAGGGCATTAATTGGGGGGTTCCATTTGACCAGATATAAAGAGACATACACTGAAATTGGGGTATAGTTACGAAGTGTATACATGTAATATTGCATATGTTAAAAGTTGCATTGAGTAAGAATTTGTTCAAGTGCTATCCTTTACCAACAGGCTTTCTGGAGTACAGATGTAAGACAGTTTTCTTCTCTGTTTAGCCTTCAAAATCTGTGTTGCTCACATTCAGTGAAGAAAATCCTGTGGCTCATTCTGTTCAACTGTTATTGCCTTGTAAAGAAATCAATTATGTATTATGTATTTTGTTCCATTGTGGTTTTATTGACCTTCAAACATACAAAGGTTGAAAGACAAGATTCTTATCCCTCAGAAATAGATGACAAAACATAACTCTTGTCTTGCACTTTGGTAATAGTCACTTTAAAAAATTGTTTGCAGTTTTAAACTTCATCAATGAAGTTCTTTGTCTTGAAGTAGGTGTGGCATCTGTGAAATATGTAGATATGTTACCCCTTTCCTCCCCAGAATAAGTTTGCCCTAGCTCTCCAATTCTTACTGGGTGTTACAAATTCAAGTCTGGCATGAATACTTCTTGGGAGGTAACTGATCGCACTGAGCCTAAAAACTATCTAAACATCTTGCCCTTTATGGGAATTGGTTATCTACTGGTACAACAGCATAACCCTTAATTCATTATCTGTGGAATATTTTCAGAATTTAGTCTATCATCTCCAGTATTCAACCCAAGCAAATGTACTGCACAATCAATCTCCAACCTTTTTCCAAACCTATCCAGCCCTACAGAAACTGTGTCTAGTAGAGTACTTAATCTTAGTCTTTTCCCCTCTCTCTCGAACCACGCTCCCAAACAAATATTTATCTGGTTCCTTTTCAGGAGGAAATCAATGGCATGTCAAAATTCAGGGAGTGTTAATGTTGGAATATATTATGAAAGGGAGAAATTCAAAAGAAGTTAGGGAAAGTAAAGACAATAGATTACATACAACACAAGTTACTGAAAATATATGATAATGGCTAATACATTTACTGGAAGTTAAAAATGTAACTGAGATTGTTAATAACGTTCAGTCTAAAGACAAATTTGGAAAACTTGAAGGAGCAAGGCTCAAGTTACAAATTGGATGTTATCAGAACAACCAGAAGCAGTTCCAATGCAAATAGTGCCAAGTTACCATCAGATCCTCCAGAGTCGGTCCTGAGATCACAGCTGTTTACGCAAGTTAGCAAACTTGATAAGGTCATGGTATGTAGGATGAATTCATTTTCTGATAATAAATTTGTATAAAATAAATTGTGCTACTGAAAGGTATATTATTCAAAGTAAAATAATATTTAGCAACTAAGTAATTGGGGTTTTGGTTTCGAGTAGTACAAGGTTAACAGAAAATACAATATAACTTTTGAGTCGAATTTCAATGGGTTATTATCCATTAACAAAATATTCAGTTATCAAAATAAAATTATGTTATAGTATCAACATTAATTTCGTTATTTACAGGAGGGAAACCAGAGGCAAGTCACGCTTTGCTTTCATAACAGTTACTGCTGCCAAGAAGTAATGAATTATATGTGAAGCGCTTTGGGACATTTGAACTGTGATAAAACACAATATAAATTCAGGTCTCACTCTCAAATTCCAGTGCTCTCTGATCAACATTTCCTGATCAATTTTACAAACAGAAGTGAGAAATGTAAAGAGTGATAATGTGGATTGTGGGTAGAATACTAAACCCGATTGTCAAATATTGACTATCAGGCAGGAAAATTTGCAGGACAAACCTTTTGAATTTACGCATACCATGTCATTCAATCTTCAAATGCACAAAATTTTTTGAGGAGCTGAGGGTGTGCAATGCTGTTCAAATAATCATTTCTCATCTGTAAAAAAGGTGTTTGATGGAACCATAATCCTAATGCATCCACCATTGCATCATGCTGCCTGAAAAATACAGTCCAGTACAAGAAAGCAGGAATACAGCTGTAATCTGCTGAATTCATCCAACTGTGGGAAACAGTAGTGGAATAACAATACCAACTGTATAGTACTACTGACTGCAAAAAACAGGGCCCTGTGTATTACTATATTTGGCTACCAGTGCATGTAAATGCGCCACACAGAGCCTGACTGACAATCTTAAATTGGTTGTCAGCGTCATTTTTAGCACACTGAGGATTATTTAGCAAATGTTGCCCAATTGTGGAATCACATCTAATGCTGGACACTGTGTTTTGCATTTTGCAAGCACGGGCTGGTTGGGTATGGTCTGTACCTTGCCTAATGTGAGCAGAGAAAGGGACTGGCGCATTTGCGTGTACTGGAAGCTACAAACAGTAATACACAGGGCCCTGTTCTTTGCAGACAGAAAGAACATGTTCACACATTGCGCCTGTTTCAGCTGAACAAAATAAGTGATAGCCATTCACTGGTTCATTCCTCAGGGCAATGCCTTGGCCAATCAGAATCAAGCTGCCTGGTTTAAAATTTCAAACAATGCTTGGCAGTTAACTGTTAGTCACCATTAACCGTTACATTTTCCATGGCAATGCCTCTATCAATCAGGGTTCACTTGCCTGCCAATCAGTGCTCTCTTCTCATACAGTATAAAGTTGTTGCCTCCCCTGACATTGGTATTGTGACTGTCCTGATGAGTGCAAGACGAAAAGCTTCAACAAAATGTCTTTATTCAGCAATACTCAAGTTCTGTACTACCAAACGACTATTTTATACACCTTAAACCAGCTTATATTTCAACTCTTTCTTGGACTCGAACTCAAGTTCTGTCGAAGGGTCATGAGGACTCGAAATGTCAACTCTTTTCTTCTCCGCCGATGCTGCCAGACCTGCTGAGTTTTTCCAGGTAATTCTGTTTTTTTTTGTTTTGGATTTCCAGCATCCGCAGTTTTTTTGTTTTTATCTCTGTGTTTAATTGACTGCCACTGCTCTTCAAGAAATGCCTACCTCCTTGAAGAAGTTCTGTTCCTCTCTGCGACAAGATTTCCGTATCTCTCTTTTGCCCTGCTCACCTTCCTTGCTTTCCATTTCCCTCCTGGTGTTTGACAAGGTGTTTACTAAAACCTGCTTTCACAGCCACATGTCCTTTCTCAGTGACTGTCTCCATCTCCGACTTACCCCACGTGGATTTCAACTGAAATTCCACCCCTCATGTTTCGAACCCACCCAGGATTACAGGTATCTCCGGGACATAAAACGTTTCTCGGACTGCTGTTCCCATCACATTCTGAAATCCACACTCAGTGCCATGCGCCGCCATATGAACACACTCGACCTCTCCCTCCAGCAGCACCGCCGTACCCTTTATCAAAGCTGCGCGTGCCCCCAGTTTCATTTTATCCTTCGGCTCATCCGACGCCTCAACAAGAAACTTTTTCTCTTTTTCTCAAGTGCTAAGGAACGCAAGCTCCAACAACTCATCGACACCAACACACTTCTAGGACCCTCCACCCCGGCCTGTCCCTCCGTCCCCACCCCATCTTCCAATCCCAATCCCAGCCGTGTATTCACTATACCCCCTGACCTTCCCTCTCCGATGCTGAACGTTCAGTGCTCAGCAAAGGACTTAGTTTCATACCCTTACGCCCTCACCTCAATGAATTTCGGGCTCGGCATGATGCTGAACTCTTTTTCCGCTGTCTTCGTCTCCGGGCTCACTCCTTTGGGCAGGAGTCCTCTCCCAGTTCAACGGATCCTTTTACCCATCTCCAATATTCTCCCTCCACCTGGACCCCTCTGGATTCTTACCTTCTCTTGATCTTTTCATTGAGAACGGTCGGCGCGACATTATTCGTCTCAATTTTTCTGCTCCTCTCACCCATTCTAACCTGTCTCTCTCTGAACTTACTGCACTCCATTCTCTCAGGTCCAACTCTGACATTGTCATCAAACCCGCTGACAAGGGTGGTGCTGTTGTTGTCTGGCGCACTGACCTCTAGACTGACCTGGAGGCTGAGTGTCAACTCGCAGACACTTCCTCCTACCTCTCCCTGGACCATGACCCCACCACTGAACATCAAGCCATTGTTTCCAGGACTGTCACTGACCTCATCTCCTCTGGGGATCTCCCTCCCACAGCTTCCAACCTGATAGTCGCCCAACCTCGGACGGCCCGCTTCTATCTCCTACCCAAAATCCACAAACAGAACTGCCCCGGTAGACCGATCGTCTCAGCTTGCTCCTGCCCCACAGAACTCATTTCTCGTTATCTTGACTCCCTTCTCTCTCCCCTTGTCCAGTCCCTTCCCACCTACATCCGTGATTCCTCTGACTCCTTACGTCACATCAACAATTTCCAGTTCCCTGGCCCCAACCGCTTCCTCTTCACCATGGACGTCCAATCCCTCTACACCTCCATCCCCCACCAGGATGGTCTGAAGGCCCTTAGCTTCTTCCTCGAACAGAGGCCCGAACAATCCCCATCCACCACTACTCTCCTCCGTCTGGCTGAACTTGTTCTCACGCTGAACAATTTCTCCTTCAACTCCTCTCACTTCCTCCAAATAAAAGGTGTGGCTATGGGTACCCGCATGGGCCCCAGCTATGCCTGTCTCTTTATGGGGTATGTGGAACATTCCTTGTTCCAGTCCTACTCCGGCCCCCTTCCACAACTCTTTCTCCGGTACATCGATGATTACTTCGGTGCCGCTTCATGCTCTCGTCGGGACTTGGAAAAATTTATTAATTTTGCTTCCAATCTCCACCCCTCCATCATTTTCACGTGGTCCATCTCTGACACTTCCCTTCCCTTCCTTGACCTCGCTGTCTCAATCTCTGGTGATAGACTGTCCACCAATATCCATTACAAACCCACCGACTCCCACAGCTATCTCGACTACAGCTCCTCACACACCGTTTCCTGTAAGGACTCCATCCCATTCTCTCAGTTCCTTTGCCTCCGTCGCATCTGTTCTGATGATGCTACATTCAAAAACAGTTCCTCTGACATGTCCACCTTCTTCCTTAACCGAGGTTTTCCACCCACGGTCGTTGACAGGGCCCTCAACCGTGTCCAGCCCATCTCCCGCGCATCCGCCCTCACGCTTTCTCCTCCCTCCCAGAAACATGATAGGGTCCCCCTTGTCCTCACTTATCACCCCACCAGCCTCCGCATTCAAAGGATCATCCTCCGCCATTTCCGCCAACTCCAGCATGATGCCACCACCAAACACATCTTCCCTTCACCCCCCCTATCGGCATTCTGTAGGGATCGCTCCCTCCGGGACACCCTGGTCTACTCCTCCATCACCCCCTACTCCTCAACCCCCTCCTATGGCACCACCCCATGCCCAAGCAAAAGATGCAATACCTGCCCCTTCACTTCCTCTCTCCTCACCGTCCAAGGACCCAAACACTCCTTTCAAGTGAAGCAGCATTTCACTTGCATTTCCCCCAACTTAGTCTACTGCATTCGTTGCTCCCAATGAGGTCTCCTCTACATTGGAGAGACCAAACGTAAACTGGACGACCGCTTTGCAGAACACCTGCGGTCTGTCCGCAAGAATGACCCAAACCTCCCTGTCGCTTGCCATTTTAACATTCCACCCTGCTCTCTTGCCCACATATCTGTCCTTGGCTTGCTGCATTGTTCCAGTGAAGCCCAACGCAAACTGGAGGAATAACACCTCATCTTCCGACTAGGCACTTTACAGCCATCCGGACTGAATATTGAATTCAACAACTTTAGGTCGTGAGCTCCCTCCTCCATCCCCACCCCCTTTCTGTTTCCCCCTTCCTTTTCTCTTTTTTTTCCAATAAATTATATAGATTTTCCTTTTCCCACCTATTTCCATTATAAAAAGAGAAAAAAAAAATATTTATTTATTTTTACATCTTTTATGCTCTCCCCACCCCCACTAGAGCTATACCTTGAGTGCCCTACCATCCATTCTTAATTAGCACATTCGTTTAGATAATATCACCAACTTTAACTTTAACACCTATGTGTTCTTTTGTATTATTGTTGTTGACATCTTTTGATGATCTGCTTCTATCACTGCTTGTTTGTCCCTACAACCACACCCTCACTCCACCTCCCACTCTTTCTCTCTCTCCGCCCCCCACACACACACCTTAAACCAGCTTATATTTCAACTCTTTCTTGGACTCGAACTCAAGTTCTGTCGAAGGGTCATGAGGACTCGAAACGTCAACTCTTTTCTTCTCCGCCGATGCTGCCAGACCTGCTGAGTTTTTCCAGGTAATTCTGTTTTTGTTTGTGTTTTGGATTTCCAGCATCCGCAGTTTTTTTGTTTTTATTTTATACAGTACTGCTACAGGCCATCCAAACTGAAGAACAGCCAAATGTATTTGAGGTCACAATAGCTAATTAATATTCAGAAAGTTTTCTCAAAAGGGCATTATAAATAACCATGTTAGAACTGCATTCTCCTCACATTTCTGTGTGATTTTTTTCCCCCTTCAAGAATTATTTAATTGGTTCTGCCAGCCCTCCTGTACCTAACCCAAACTGGCCATTCTTGAAGTTTGACCTTGGCATTATCTTCCTCTTTTTAACCATCAAGAGTTTCAAAACCAAGCCTAGTTCTGATCACACATAAGCACGTTCCAATACTAAACCTAACACCTCTTTTGCTGGATGTGGGTGATTTTTATCTCATTCTGAATTTGCCTAGCGAGTCACTCAGTTGTATTCAAGTGCTACAAAAACGTTTAAAATAAAACTAGACGGATCACCCAACACTGACCAAGGCTTTGGGCCATGCAAGACTTTGGTGTGCCCAATCAACTCTGCAAAGGCCTCCTCATTAACATCTGGGGACTTGTGCCAAAATTGGGAAAACTGTCTCACAAACAAGTTAAGCAACAGCCTGATCTAGTCAAACTCTGAATCAAACCCTTCAGCCAAAGTGCTCCATCATCATCCCAAGGTATGTCTTATTGCACAGGGAGGACAGACCCATCAGAGGTGGCAGCACTGTGGTACACAGTTGGCAGGGAACAGTTTTGAGTCCTCAGCAACTCTCATGACATCAGATCAAACACAGGCCAGGAAACTACCTGCTGATTACCACCTACCTACCTTCACTCAGGTAATGAAGCAGTAGTCCTCCATGTAGAGCACCCACTTAGAAGACACTGAGGGTGGAAAAGGCTCAGAATTTACTCTGGGTGGGGAACATCAATATCCATCACCGAAAGTGGCTCAGCAGCACCACTACTGATTGTGCAGACGAGTCCTGAAGGAAATATCTGTCAGACTCGACCTACAGCAGAGGAAAGAATCAACATCAGGGAAAAACCTACAGGACCTCTTCCTCATTGATCTATCTGTCACAGATGCATTTGTTCATGACAGTACTGATACACATGAGCACTGCATATTCTTTGTGGAGATAAAGTCCGGCCTTCACACTTCGGATACCCTCATCGTATTGCATAGCGTTATCACTGTGATGGATTCAGAGCATATTTGTCAGCTTAAAACTGGTCATCCATGAGGTGCTGTGGGCTACAAGCAGAATTGTAATCCACCACAATCTGTACCCTCCATGCCCAGTATATCCTCACCCCACTATAATTATCAAACCAGGGGATCAATCCTGGTTCAATGAGGAGTGGAGGAAAGTATGCCAGTAGCAGCACACCTGGAAATGAGATGTCAACCTGGTGATGCTACAACATAGGGCTACGCGCTTACTAAAACAGCAGAAGCAGCATTTGATAGACAGAGCTAAGCAATTCCACAACCAATGGGTCAGATTTAAGCTTTAAAATCCTGCTACATCCAGTTATGATTGGTGGTAGACAATTAAACAACTGACAGGAGGAGGAGACTCCATGAATGTTCCCATCCTCAGCGATGGGGACACGAGCACGAGTACAAAAGGAAAGGCCAAGCCACTTGATACTTCTAGTTGCAAGTGGATGAGCCATCTCGGCATCTTCCTGAGTTCCAATAATCCCAGAAGCCAGCCAATTTGATTCACTCAACGTGATATCAAGAAACCGCTGACCGCATTGAATATAGAAAAGGTTATGGGCTCTGACAAGATCCAGATTGTAGTGAAGACTTGTGCTCCAAAACAAGTCACATCTCTAGCTAAGTTGTCCCAGAACAGCTAGTCCACACCCACATGCAGCAAGATGTGGACAACATTCAAACTTAGGCTGTTTAGTGGCAAAAAACATCTGTCTATCAGGTGCCAGAGAATGACCATCTCCAACAGAAGAACGTTACCCCCCACTCACGGAATTTCAACATCATCACGCTCACTGAATCCTCCACCAATTGAACAAAAAGTTAACTGAACTAGCCATATAAATATTGAGCTACAAGAGCAGGAACTGATTTCCCGGCTCCCCAAAGCCTGTCCACCATCTACAAGGCACAAGTCAAGAATGTGATAGAATACTCTCTACTTGCCTGGTGGGTGCAGCTTCAACAACTCAACTCAAATAGCTCGACACCATTCAGGACAAAGCGGTCTTTTTGATTGGCATCCCATCCACCACCTTAAACATCAACTCCCACTACCACCAGGGCACTGTGGCTGCAGTATATGCCATCAACAAGTTCAATGCAGCAACTCATCAATGTAAAGAAGGGCAGAAAGCATCTGCGGGATAAATAGGTTAAGTAAGTGGGCTTAAGTTTGTCAGATGGAGTCTAATGTGGGGTAACGTAAGGTAGTCCACTTTAGTAGAAGAACTGAAAAACAGAATATTATTTAAATGGAGAAAGACTGCAGAATGCTGCAGCACAGAGGGATCTGGGTATCCCTGTACATGAGGGATGTACACAAAAAGTTAGCATGCAGGTACAGCAAGTAACTAGGGAGGCAAGTGGAATGTTAGCCTTTACTATAATGGGGATGGAGAATTAAAGTAGGGAGGTCTTGCTACAACTGTACAGGGTATTGCTGACACCAGGCCTAGAGTACTGCAAACAGTTTTGGTCTCCTTATTTAAGCAACGATAAACTTGCTTTGGCGGCTGTTCAGAGAAGGTTCACTAGACTGATTCCTGGGATGAAGCAGTTGTTTTGTGAGGAAAGATTAACAGGTTGGGCCTGTACTCATTGAAGTTTCTTGAGAGTAATCTCATTGAAACATAAAAAGATTCTTGACTGGGTAGATACTGAAAGTATGTTTCCCTTCCTGGGGGAATCTAGAACTAAGGGGCAGTTTCAAAATAAGGGGTTGTCCTTTAAGACAGAGATGAAGAGGAATTTCTTCTCTCAGAAGGTCATTAATCTTTGGAATTCTCTACCACAGAGAGCAGTGGAGGCTGCGTCATTGAACATATTCCAGGCTAAGTTAGACAGATTTTTGATCTACAAGGAAATCAGGGTTATGGGCGGCAGGTGAGAAAGCCGAGTTCAGGCCATAATCAGATCAGCCGTGATCTTACTGATGGCAGAGCAGGTTTGAGTGGCCATATGGCCCATTCCTGCTCCTATTTCATATGGCATTATGCTTCCAAATCCATGACTTTTCTGTTGTCTAGAAAAACAAAGGCAGTAGGCACATGGAAATACCACCATCTGAAAGTTCCCCAAGTCACACACCATCCTGACTTGGGAAATATTCCTTCATCGCCTCAGTCAAAATCTTGAAGCTTCTTACCTAACAGCATCTTTGAAGTACCTATACTACATGGTTCAAGGCAGCAACTCACCAACAAGTGCAATAAATGCTGGCCTTACCAGCGACACTTCTATCATATGAATAAATATTGTTAAAAATTGCTGTCTCGCCTCAGATTAGCTAACAGAACAAACATCAGAATGAGAGAGTTAGGCATAGGTGGGGTAAACAGAAGGGGAAGCTGCGCTAAAAGACTGGAATCAGGAGAGGGCTTTGGGAAAGTTCATAGAAGCCAGCAGGAAAGCATTGCAGTAACAAAAAGATGAGGGGATATGAATGAGGGCTTCATTGGCAGATGGGCTGAGATAAGGGAATGTTATGCAGAGGGAGATGGGTCCTCTTTTGTCATTGAGTGTGTATAAGACCAGAAACTCAGTTTGGCCTTGGACAGTAAGTTGAGGTTCTCAACTGGGTTGTTTAGTTTGAGGTAGTAGCCAGAAGCGACAGACTGTCAGTGTCAAGAGTGCTAAGTTTGTGCTTGAGGCTTTGACCTTTCCAATGTTTAGCCGGAGTACATTATAGCTCATTTAAGTATGGATGTGAGGCAACCAGTCTGATACAAGAAGCAATTGAAAGATTAAGAGAGGTGGCATTAAAGTATAACTGGGTGTTATTAACACACATGTAGAAATTGACCCCACGTTTGCAGATAATGCTAAGGAGTAGCAGTTGAAAAGGTGGGTGCAGGACCACTATGGTCTCCTCAGGTGACACCACTAGGATGACAAAATAAGCCATTGCAAGAGATGCACTGGCTTCAATCAAGTTAGCAAAGTGGAAACAAAATATAGTTAACAAAAACAGAATTACCTGGAAAAACTCAGCAGATCTGGCAGCATCGGCGGAGAAGAAAAGAGTTGACGCTTTGAGTCCTCATGACCCTCTACAAGAAATAGTTATCTCACCAATGAGAACAATGGAGGAGAGGTGTTAGAGTAGGGTGGTGTGATCACTCATGTAGAAGAGTCAATGAAAAAGAAATATAATTTGCAACTTTGCTTAGGGCCATTTCAGTGCTATGGGAGGGGCAGAAGCCTGTTCAATGGATTCAAACAGGAAGTTGCAGGCAATAGATGTGGATCCGAGAGGTAACATGTTCAAGGACCTTGGAGAGGTGAGGAAGCTGGAAATGGGGTCGTAGATAGAGCGATCGAGGTGGACTTTTTAAGCAGAAATAAATGCCTGGGGGTTCAAAAATGAGGTGGACAGTACTTGAGGAGAAGTAAGCATTTATAATGTTAGCTAGCACGGGGGCCAGGAAGGGAAGTTGGGTGGTCATGGGTTAATTAAGAATCATATAAAAGATCTGAGCAAAATGGCCTATTTTAACAGTAAAAGAAATTGAGCAAGAAAAGACAAAATCAAGATAAATTTGACATTCAGAAACAGAAACAGTTGGGATTACCAAAAATATTGTGGAGACTAGATATTTTGAAATTTGATAAGTAAATTTAGAATTTAATTGAATAAATCCTATTTATTGTTGGCTAGAACAAAATAATAGCAATGACATAGATGACTATGTGGGGGGTAGGATAAGTAAGTTTGCAGATGGCCGGGTGGATAATAGTGAGGTTGAGTGTCTTGGGCTACAGGAAGATGTAGACGGGATGGTCAAATGGACAGATAAGTGGCAGATGGAATTTAAGCCTGAAAAGGGTGAGGTGATACACTTTGGAAGGAGTAATTTGACAAGAAAGTATTCAATGAACAGCATAACACTAGGAAGTTCTGAGGAACAAAGGGACCTTGGCGTGTGTGTCCCTAGTTCTCTGAAGGCGGAGAGGCATGTTAGTAGGGTGGTGAAAAAGGCATTTGGGACACTTGCCTTTATCAATCAAGGCACAGATTACAAAAGTAGGGAAGTCAGGTTGGAGTTGTATAGAACCTTGGTGAGGCCACAGATGGAGTACTGTGTGCAGTTCTGGTTGCCACATTATAGGAAGGATGCGATTGCACTGGAGGGGGTGCAGAGGAGATTCACCAGGATGTTGCCTGGGGTGAAACATTTAAGTTATGAAGAACTTGGGTTGTTTTCTTTGGAGCAGAGAAGACTAAGGGGGCGACCTGATCAAGGTGCACAAGATTATAAGGGGCATGGACAGGGTGGATAAGGAGCAGTTGTTCCCCTTAGTTGAAGGGTCAATCACGAGGGGATTCAAGTTCAAGTTGAGGGGCAGGAGGTTTAGGGGGGATGTGAGGAAAAACTTTTTTACGCAGAGGGTAGTGACGGTTTGGAATGGATGGTGGAGGCGGGTTGCCTCACATCCTTTAAAAAGTACCTGGATGAGCACTTGGCACATCATAACATTCAAGGCTATGGGCCAAGTGCTGGTAAATGGAATTAGGTAGGTAGGTCAGGTGTTTCTCACGTGTCGGTGCAGACTTGATGGGCCGAAGGGCCTCTTCAGCACTATGAGATTCTGTGACAAATGCTGGGCTGTCATAAATGTCAAACTGGTTGACTGTCCTTAGGGAGGTGCTTGCCACCCCCTACCCACTCCAGCTTACACCCAGTGGTTGATTTCTCGGTCAGAGGTAGCACTCACATCTCTGAATCAGAACGTTCTCTCTCTTCCAAAGTTCTCTTGATTCCAGAAATGTTCCTTTAGATTAGAAAATTGCATGTCACTCCACTTTTTAAAAAAGATAATAGAAGGAAAACCAGAGAATTTTAGACCATTTAGCCTAATATCTGTTGGCAGGAAATTGCTGGAGTTTATAATTAAGGATAGGGTGACAGAACATCTTGAAAATTTTCAGCTGATCAAACAGCCAGAATGGATTTGTAAAGGGGAGGTCAAGCTTGACAAACCTGATTGAACTTTTTTGAACAGATGTCTAAAGTAGTAGACAGGAGAATCTTATATGGACTTCCAGAAGGCATTTGATAAAGTCCCCCATAAGAGAATACTAGGTGAAGATGAAGCTCATGGAATTGAAAGCAAATTATTGACCTGATGAGAACATTGGCTGACTAGCAGGAGACAGAGAGTAAACATATTGGGCAGGTACTCAGATTGGCAGGATGTGACTTGTGGTGCCCCGCAAGGATATGTATTGGGACCTTAATTATTCACTGCATTTATTAATGATTTAGAAGGTGGAACAGAAAGCCACAATCAAATCTACTGATGACAAAGATAGGCTGCATTGTAAGCAGTGTAGATGAAAGCATAAAATACAAAGAGATATTGACAGCTTAAGGGAATGGACAAAACTGTGGCAAGTGGATTTCAATGCAGGCAAATGTGAAGTCATCCACATTGAAACTACAAAAGAACAGAACAGGGTACTTTCTAAAAACCAAGCCTCGAGCCCTCCACCCATACAAACTACCACCCCATCTCCAATCTCCCTTTCCTCTCCAAAGGTCCTGGACATGTTCTTACTTCCTAAATCCGTGCCCAACTTTCATCAAACTCCATGTTTGAATCCCTCCACCCCGCCACAAAATCGAAACAGCTCTTAGCAATGTCACAATTGACATCCTACGTGACTGTGATAAAGGGAAAATATCCCTCCTTGCCTTTGTCGACCTGTCTGACAGAGGAGATCAAACCGTCCTCCTCCAAGACCTCTCCACTATCGTCCAAGTGGGTTGGACTGCACTTGCTGGACTCCATTCTTACCCATCTAATTCTAGCCAGAGAATCACCTGCAATGGCTTCCTTTCCTGATCCCACATCATTACTAAAGATCTGCCCTTGGGCCACCACCAACCCCCTCTGCCACTTCTCACTCTACATGCTGGGTCTCGACGACATCATCTGAAAACACG
Source organism: Carcharodon carcharias (assembly GCF_017639515.1). NCBI lineage: Eukaryota > Metazoa > Chordata > Chondrichthyes > Lamniformes > Lamnidae > Carcharodon > Carcharodon carcharias. The sequence goes on from NC_054469.1 coordinate 202,984,006, forward strand.
TCAGTTTCCACATGTACGTTGGCAACACCCAACTCTACCTGACCACCAGTCCTTTGGGCCCTTCCACTGTCTATGACTTGTCGCAGTGCTTGCCTGTTGTCCAATACCAGATGAGCAGAAATTTCTTCCAACTACATATTGGGAAGACTGAAGCCATTGTCTTTCGATCCCCTCCAAATTCTGCTGCTGAGTCATTGGCGCCAACTGTCTCCCTGGCAACTGGCCGAGGCTGAAACAGATTGTTGAGCTTTCAATTACATATCCATGCCATCCTTAAGACTGCCAATTTCAATTTTTGGAACATCCTCCCAACAGCACTATGCTCACCTGCCATTGAAACCCTCATTCATGCTTTTATTACCTCTAGACTGGATTATTCCAATGCACTCCTGGCCAGCCTCCCAGTTTTACCTTCTGTATATTTGTGGTCACCCAGAACTCAGCAGCCTATGTTTTATCTCTCACAAAGTCCTGCTCACCTATCATTGCTGTTCTTGCTGACCTACAATGGCTCCCAGTTAAGCAACACCTTGATTTTCATTATTCCCATTCTTGTTTTCAAATCCCTCCAGGGCCTTGCCCCTCCCTATCTTTGTTAGTGTTCTAACCCCACAACTGTTCAAGTTACCTGTGCTCCTCTAATTTTCGCCTCTAAGCATGCCTGATTTTCATCATGCCACCATTGGCAGCCATGCTTACAGTTGCTTGGGCGCTAGGGTCTGGAATTCTCTCCTGAAACCTCTTCATCTCTCAACTTTTTATCCCTTCTTTAAGACAGTTCTTGAAATCTACCTCTCTGAACATGCTTTTGGTCACCTGCCTTAGTATCTCCTTACATGGCTTGATGTGATATTTTGTTATCTAATGCCCACGAGGTGCCTTGGGATGTTTTATTATGTTAAAGGTGCTATACAAATTGTAGTTATTGAAAAGTTAGAAACATTGGAGGCCTAGAGACTTGGGAGTCCAGTTACACAGATCATTAAAATGTCACAAACAGATACTGAAAATAATCAAGAAGGCTAATGGAATACTGGCCTTTATATCTAGGGGACTAGAATATTTCAGGGTAGAAATCATGTTTCAGCTATACGAAGTCCTGGTTATACTGCAACTTGAGCACTGAGAGCACCTTAGGAAGATATACTGGCCTTGGAGGGGGTGCAACACAGATCTACCAGAATGTTACCTGGACACCAAGGGCTAAATTATAAAGAGAAATTTCTGCAGGTTGGGGAATCTCGGGCTAGGGAGTACTGTATCAAAGAGTCGTCATGAAAATATAATAATTTTTAATATATTATTGTGATTTACAGTAAAGGTAGATTAATGGTGGGGTTTGGATTAGTTTCTCTGTATGAGGCTGTGTGTGGGGCGTTTTAATTGAATTGCAGGCAGCAAATCTGGAGCTTTTGAGTTATCAAAAGAGAAGCTAGGTTTGAAATGCTAAATATGTAAACATGGCTGAAATTTTAGAATTTGAGGTGTGAGGAACATTTGCATTTTTAGATAAACCAGAGTAGTGAATTTCAAAGAGATGGTAAGGACTTACGCCTAGCCATAAGAGGCTGTGTTTATTTTTCCCAAAGGTTACTGATAATATGAGTACTACGGAAGATTTATATTATGGAAAAAGTAAAGTTGCAAAGACATATTAAGACAATGGAATTTACATTAAAAAGGGAGAAACCTGTATAAAGGAGATGAGGTTATTTGCAAGGAGAAGGCATTCTAAGATCTAATAAGTGTGAAAAGCCTCCAGCCTATATGTATCAAGTTGCTGTCTACAGGAATTGAAGCCAAGAAAACTCACTGTGAATATCACTGTCCATTGCCTGGGTCTGTTGAAATCTATTTTGTTTTACTCTTGCCTTAACGGAGGTGTAGCTGACAGTCAGCTTAATAAGGGGAGCTAGGTGTTATTGTAGTGGTAATTTATAGACTTTGTGCTTAAAATAATTTCTTTTATTAATGGATGTTTAATTTAGTTTTGTAAAATACCTCTAAGACTCGGTAGACTTATTACTTTTGAATTCAAGGCAAGCATCTCGAAATAAAAATACAAATTGCACAAACAGTTGTGGCAGCTGTTTCAAGTTTCCCTCTGGGACTTGAGCAGCTCAGTATTCACCATGCGCTGTGCCATAACAGAGTCAGAAGGGCTCAAGGAACTAACTCTTGTTTCTATATTCCTAGGTTCAAGTCCCACTCCAGATGTTTGTGAACAAAGTCTAGGCTGACACTCCAGTGCCCTACTCAGGAAGCGCTAGACTGCTGAAGATGTCGTCTTTCAGGTGCGACAAGACATTAAATCAAGGCCCTGTATGTTCTCTAACGTGCACTCTCTCTTAGAAGAGCAGAGGTGTTCTCTCCTGGTTGTAGCTGTTTGCGGGAGCTTGCTGCATGTCACACTGCAACAGTAATTGCACTTCAAAAATAATTTGTTAGCTGTGAAACACTTTAGGACATCCTGAAGACATAAACGATGCTGCACAAATGCAAGTTCTTTCTTTTAGTGCTCTAAGGGCAACAAGGAATTAGCAGGAAATATTATCTTACCACTCCCATAATAATAAAGAAAAGTAATGAAAATTACCTTTGAAATATCAAAGGGAAAAAATTAGGAGCGAAGCTAATGGCAACAATGGACTGGGAATGTTTAGCTATAAACAGCAGCATGTGTTCATTAGAATCACTGATCAAAATTTCCAGTGTTTTCGGAAACTGCCCAATCATACATTGCAGTCCCAATAGCGAGTGTTAGGCCAGCTCCCCAGGACACAGAAAATCTGAATCAGCTGTTCTTATATGAGATTTACTGGAAGTAGCAACTATTCTTACAAAAGCAACACTGTGTGCATGCTGGAAATCTGAAATAAAATAGAAAACGCCAGAAATACTCAGAAGGTCTAAAGCATCTGAGAAGGGAGAAACAGAGTCAATGTTTCAAGTCAATGACCTTTCATTAGAACTCAAAAAATTGAGAGATGCAAAAGGTTTTAAGCACAAAGACAGGGAACGACAGAGGGCGAGAAAGAACAAAAGACAAGGTCACCGGCCCAAAACATTAACTCTCTTGCTCTCTCCACTGATGCTGCCAGATCTGCTGAATGTTTCCAGCACATTTTATTTTGTTCCATTTTATTTTTCTCAGCTCATCAGGCTGCAAAATAGAGACATTTCTATCCTCCAGCTCCAATTCTCAAACTGTGGGAGCTTATAGTTCAGCAGCCAAAGTTATTATATAGGACCAAAGTTTTACATGTAATGTGTACAGAATGTGCTTAGAAAATGGGGACGAAATGCATTTGCTATACTAGTTCATTTATTCCCTATCCTCTAACCCTGTTCCCTCTGAAGGGAACAGATGTGCAATCCCATAGGAGAACACACACATAAACACTTCACACAGCTCCTAATGATATATTTCATGTGGGATCCAATTATCTCCTTGCACTCCTAGCTATCTGGATTAAATGATTTTGGATTGCTGCATCAATATTCCTGGAAAATCTCTTTGCTCCTATTAGATCAAGGTGCAGCCTGCAGCTCCTTCCCTCATCCTGGTAATGTTCTCTGTTATTAACGAAAATAAATACCACCAAAATGCCAGTAATTTGCTTATATGCTTAAATATTCTTGTATGCTTCTCCTTTCCCCAAAGTACAGCAGGCATACCAGTAAATATTACTTTTTATTCCTTATCTTAAATACATATTATGGTTAGCATCTTGGATACACAAATCAAGCACAGAGTGGAGAAAACAGCCTTCCAAGATCACGAGGGACAAATTCCACTTACAGAACTACCATTAGGCCTTTTGAGACAGAAGACAAGGAAGGAAGCATTGGATAGCAAGATGTGTAAACCATTAACTATTATGTTGTGCATTACAGTTCTTGAGATTCTTTTAATTCGTTATTTTATAATTCTCCCACAACTAACAAGACCTGTATTCACCAGTACTTTAGTCTGGCATATTATACATGCCAGTCTTGGCAAGCCTGCATTCTCAGTGCACTCATCTACAGTGGTAAAACCTGGACTACATGTGCTAGGCAGGAGAAAAGGTTGAATAGTTTCTTCTGCTGTCTTAGACAAATCCTCGGCATCTCTTGGCAGGACAATGTTGCCAATTCAGAAGTCTTGGAGGATGCTAATTCCATCATCATTACTAAGCCAAGGTCTGGACTGGCTCGGCTATGTTCATTGGATGGATGACAGCTGTATACTTAAAGACCTTCTGTATGGTGAACTGGCCACTGCGTCTTGACCTCCTGGGCGTCCATACCTCCGCTATAAGGACACCTGCAAGTGAGATATGAAGATGGCAGACATTGACACTGACAACTGGGAGATGGTTGCTGATGGCTGTGACCTCTGGAGGCTGTTTCGTAGGGCCTTGAAAGAGGCAAGCAGAAACAAAATGCTCAGGTGGCCAAGAAGAGGGCTCTTCTGCACCTTCTCAGCACACTGCAGCAAATGCAGCAGAGACTGCCAGGTTGGGGTGGGACTGAGCCACATCAGACAATGCTTAACATGGAGTTGATAATCACGGTGCAAACGAGATGGAAGGCTGCCTTAGTAAAAAATATATAGCCTTGGCTCAGTTAGTAACACTACCAGCCAAGGAAGAAGGCTATGGGTTCAAGCCCCAATCTACAGTCAAGAGCACACCATCTCTGCTGGCATTCCAGTTCAGTACAGAGAGTGTGCTGCTTGTTGGAAATGCCTTCTTTCAGATAAGATATGAAATCAAGGCTCCATTGACCCTTTCAGGTAAACAAAATATCCCAGCTGCGGCACTATGTGAAGAAAAACAGGGAAACTTTTCCCTTGGTGACCATGGCAATATTTATCTGTTGACCAATATCATTACAAAAAATTGCCTTGTCATTATCTCATTGCTGTTTGTAGGATCTAGCCAATTTTCACACAGCTTTCTACATTGCAACATTGACTACACTTCAAAATTAATTACAAAAACAAAAACAGAATTACCTGGAAAAACTCAGCAGGTCTGGCAGCATCGGCGGAGAAGAAAAGAGTTGACGTTTCGAGTCCTCATGACCCTTCGACAGAACTTGAGTTCGAGTCCAAGAAAGAGTTGAAATATAAGCTGGTTTAAGGTGTGTGTGTGTTACTTCAAAAGTAATTGTTTGGCTTTAATGCACTTTGAGATATCCTTTGTTGTGAAAGATCCTACATAATTAGCACTTATAATGCTTTCTTCAGAAAATCCCATTTTGAATTGAAAAAATATGATTCAACCATGTTATACTTATGTTTTTCATGGCTGAAATGGATGTGGTACAAAGATTTCATGTGCTCATTGCCAAGCTTTGCTAAAAATGCAACAGAAAGAAAAAGTTACAATGCACCCACATGAATAGTTCACTGATCAACCATAATGCTTCACTGAAATCTTAACAATCACAGTTACAAGTGTACTGCATTTCCACAGCTGCAAATTCTATTGTATTTCAATCCTTTACTTCTGTATTCACAATATTGATTCATTTTGAAGGATTCCATTAACAATCTGTTCAATCAAAGGGGGTGGGGTGAAGACAGATGGACAGAGCACATAGCATCAAGCAGATGCTCGGTTTTTCACCAGAGGAAATAGAATAGTACTGCAAAGCCAGCCACAGGTTCGACCAAAGGGTCAACCACCTGAAATGTTAACATTATCTTTCTCAGATGCTGCCTGGCTTGCTGAATGATTCCAGTATTTTCTGTTTTCATTCCACAAGCCTGATCCTTCTTCCAGCACCACTCCTGCCTGCTGATTTTGGAGCAGCATTTTCACTGGTGATCCAGTTACCCTCTTAAAGTGGGGAAACAATTGGAAAGGGCAGAGACAAGCTTTTTTTTGAAAAAAAAAATCTGCATTACGTTTCAATGAAGTAATAAATACAGGTTTAAAAAATATTGCTACTGTTGGGTAGAGGAGATTTAAATATACAATTATAGCATGTTTTAAATAAAATGATTTAACTGTAGCCTAGTGTGCTGCATCAGAATGCAGAATTGGAAACTAGATGGGCACAGATGTGATCCTCAGCTCTACTGACCACGGCCATCTTGCATGGGAGGCTCATAGATAGGCCAGGATTCTGACTGCAAGGCTGGAGCAGAAATGATATATATTCCTTTAAATGCATTCTCAGAATTAAGTTCATTACCATTTAGCAAGAACAAACATTTACAGTGCTCAGAAAGCTCTTTATATCTATATTTATGCTTACATTTCTTATCAAGCATGTTTTAGGTTTTTTAAAATAAAGTTCCTATTGTCTAGGTTGACCCAAATAAGCACACCTACTCCCTCCTACCACCCAAGACTAACATTGTGATGTGCTGCAAAGATTATACAATGGCAAAATGTTTATCGTGCTTTTAGAAGTGATAAGCTTGTGTGTGGGCATTACTGAGTGGTGATGAAGTCACACAAGTAGAAACACATGCACACATGCCTATCTCATAGCTGATGTCAATTATTAGAGAAATAACCTGAATTTTAAAATAAATTAGTTGGCTTTGTTCTTTAGACTTTCACACTCCTCTCTCGAAGAGATCTAATTTTAATCTTCCAATGTTATGAAATTTAAGATTAGCTCAGGGTGAACAACCCATTGATTTATCCTCCGATGTGGAAGGATTACTAAATCTTCACATGGTCTCATGCCCTGGAAGATTAGGTGAAATCATGTACTTGTTGCAGATAGATATCTAGCAGGTTACTTTATCACTACGATAAATTGGTAATTTTCATTGCAAATGGAAGAATTTTTAAAACCTACAGTTATATAGTGGAGGAGGGAAAGAGAATCTAAATCTAAAAGTAAATATACTAAATATTTCATTTTCAAAGATATGAAGGGCTATGGGGAAACAGATGGGATATGGGACTCACAATAGCTTTTCTAAGGAGCTGGTACAGGCACAATCGGTCGAACGACCCTTTCTTTCTATTCTGTATGATTCTAAAAGTCCCAACATACATTTTTCAGTTTAATTTTGACCTCCCATACTAAACTATTAAGCTGCCCACACATTTCATTTTCAGAATTACCCGAAGTACTGTTTCACGCACTTCAAACAGGAAGTAGCAGCCGGAGGGAAAACCCAGTTTGGGAAAACCCATTTTGAGTGCAAGGTGCCAAATTACAAAAAGAGAGAAAAAAAATCACACGCTATCAGGCACTTTTAGTTGCAATTACTTAAATTAACACAGGCTCGCCACTTTGTGATGCTTTATAAAAATACACTCACGCCTTACTTTACAATGCTATTTCAAATCTAAATGTGGAAAAAAAAAGCACGCTGCTTTTGTTTTTCAAAAGGCAACTTGAAGTCAGAAATAACGTAGTGTGATAAACTAATAGTTATCGTCATCTTCGGATTAAACCACAAAAATGCTTAGTATTTCTTTGGAATGGATACATGTCAGAAGGTCGGAAAAATTTTGAATACCGCAACTATCGCTAAATACATATATAGAAAGCTTTTGACTTAGAAGGGGCCATTGTGATTTCCTTTTTAGCGATTTCAATTCAGAGAACATGTAATTATTTTACACACCTTTAAGAAAAAAGATAAATTGCTCATCTACCCTTCCTCAAAATTCCATTTCTGATTTCCATTCATTTTGGAGAGAAAAAGGCGAAGACCGTTTACCAGCATTATTTTACTTGTGCAAAATTATGGATTCCCCCTTAAACTGGATGCTGGTAGTACCTACCCGTAGGGTCATAGTGGCCTCTAGGTTCAGCAATGGAACACACACCCTTCGGAAGACAATGAGCTTCCTTCCACCCTCTGTCTCCCATAGATGTAACAAAGGAAAGAATGATTTGTTGCAAATTAATACCGCGGATCCCATTTTTCTCCTCTTTCACTTACATTAAAGTCAGATCCAACCTCTGAATCCTTCTCTCCTGTGTAATCACCTTCGAAAAGTTGGCGAACCCGTCTTTTTTGTCAGTTTTCTTTTTGTTGCCTCCTCTTAATGTAAAGTCAAGAAGCCAATTTGGTATTGTTCAGACGCAATCTGACGACATTTTTCTAACCCGCCCCCCGTGCTGATGATGGTATTACGTCTGAAGTTTGTGCTTTCACATGGCAGGGGAGGAGCGACAAGGACGTGCCTGGAAACTAAGAGAGAACTGTGTCTGTCTGAGCCTCCTCTCTGTACTGCCGCATCTGGACCGGCGAAACCAAACTTACAACTGTACCGATTGTATCTCTTACACTGTAGAAAACCTGGGACCATTTTGATTCTATAGCGCGCTCATCGGTTAAATATGTAAATCTTATAATCATGAATTATATGTACGTCAGAAATTTCTTACTAGATTTAAAATAGAGAAATACATCCACAATCCACCCAATATCATAGCTTCCATTTAAAGATGACCTCTGTCAACCCAACTAAATAAAAACTAAAAATAGAAAGATTTTTTTTTCAATCTACCACGACTTGTAACATTTACTTCTCCGATACTAACAGCTTACATCACCAAAGTATGTAAGAACATAAGAAATAAGGGCAGGCATAGACCATACTGCCCCTTGAGCCTGCTCCACCATTCAACATCATGGTCGATCTTTAATCTTAACTCCACTTTCCTGCCCTATCCTCATATCTGTTCATTCCTTGAGTGCCCAAAAATTTATCAACCTGAGCCTAGAATATATTTAATGACTGAGTATCCACAGCCCACTATGGATAGAGAATTCCAAAGGTTCACAACCCCGTGAGTGAAGAAATTTCTCATCTCAGTCCTAAATGTTTATTCTGAGACTGACGCTGAATTATTAACACCCAAGTGAGCGGAAACATCCTCCCAGCAGCTACCCTATCAAGCCAATTAAGAATTTTAGATGTTTCAGTGAGATCATCTCTTATTCTTCTAAACTCTAGATATAAGCCTATTCTACTCAAACACTTCTCACAGGAAAACCTTTTGATCCCAGGAACCAATGCAGTCAACCTTAATTAAACCTCCTCCAAAGCATGGTTGGGGACTAAAACTCTACACTGTACCACATCTGTGGTTTCACCAAAGTCCTGCACAATTGGAGCAAGACTTCCTCACTCTTGTATTCCAGCTTCCTTGAAATAATGACCAAATATCACTTGATGTCCAATTCCTTTCTTCGAGTATGAGGATACTCAAATCCCTTAACACCAGCTTTAATAGTTTCTCAATTTAAAAAATGTTTTTTCTATTTTTCCCACAAAGTGAATAGCCTCATATTCCCCCATATTATATCCCATCTGCCACCTCTTGCCCATTTAGTTAACTTATTTTCTTCTTCAGATTCTTTGGGCAGTATTTAATGGAGGTGACAGGGGGCTCAGGAGCTGGCAAGAACCCACCGTCACCTCTTTTCGGGAAGGCCTACTGAACTAAGTACCATTCAGGCACTTAACTGGACAGCAGCAGGCCTTCTCCAGGATCAACGACCCAAGGGACAGAAGTCCCACCAACCAAGCTGCCGGCCAATCAGAGACTGGCAACTCTATTGGAAGCAGCACCGACATGGAGGTGGTGGCTGCTGCCGATATGACACCCACCTGAGCATTGCTGGATCTCAGGCCACAGGTGAGTGATGACTGGGTCGTAGGATGGGCATGGCAGGGGAGGAGAACTTGCATTGACAGAAGGGCAGAAGGTCAGCTCTCAGCCGACAACCATTTCCCGATGCTGGGTCCCTCAATCAGGCACTGTGTGCCTTTGAAAGTAGGACCCAGCCCCTGGGAGCCTGCAAGCAACGCCGCATGGGTTGAAGCACTTTCTCTTTTACTTAACTTCCACTGCAGCCTCCTGTTCCTTTCAAGCTACAAGGCCTCTGATTGGCTCTGCAGGATCAAGAGCCCTCCCACTGTCCTTAAGTGGACAGGGAACCTGTCTCCAGACCAATGAGAGGAGCGCCCCCTTGGAAATACCAATGAGTAACTGTTTACTCCCTAGGGATTGGTTCGGCACCTGAAACATCCCGACCTCTATTTCCTGTTCCTGGACTGAAAATCCACTCCAAAATGTGTAACAAATTATCCTGTTGGAAAATATTTTAATTAAGATAATTTTTAAAATTCGTCTTTTTAAACAAAAATGACATAAATTTCCAATAGGCATTGCGAATATAAAGAATGCTGCTCTAACTTGTGTATAATAATTTTTACTTTTTGAACTTCAAAATACATTTGCTCAGTTTCCACAGGAAAAACCTCACTTCCCACAGGCCTAAACATGACTTCAAATATGAGATTAGATGCCATTTTGTACAATAAATCTTAACAATGTTAGCGTATGTAGCAAAAATAGTTTGGCTTACCACTGTATCCTCCAATTCGCACTGAAGTGTTGGCAAAAACCATGCTGACAAAGCATAAAGTTCAGGCTAAAAACTAAAAACAGACTTAATGTAAGTAAAATTATAATGAAGCAAAAATAAAATTGGTAGTTAACAATACAGTTCCTACCTAAACCATCTATTTCAAAAAATATAAATTCAAGTAGGTGTGACCATCTCTCATTCATTTGATCATGAGTCCATGATTTAAAAGGAAACTGTCAGAAACATCAAGGCCTCAAATAGAAAACTGAAGAATATGGGATACCAGCCTGAATTTATACTTTTCTTTAATGTTCAAGCTTGTGCAATGGAAATAAAGATATCCTGTGCAATTAATCAAAAACGGTACCACTTTTAATGTTTTTCACAGTGACAAATGAAGGACTAAAAAGAATGGAGATGTGAAGAAGTTGGACTAACACTTCCTAGTTAAACAAGATTTGACATAATTACATTCAAATTCCAGGCAGATGCTTTCAATTTCTTTCCTTTTTCCCCCCAGAAATGAACAAATTAGTTAACAAAGTCAATATAAATTTGTCATTAATGTACAACTTTTCAGACCAAAGTGTAAATTTCACTTAGGCTAATAGAAATAAAGCTAAGACAAAAAAAAACATTAACAAAACAGCAGCCATGGCTACCAATGGAAAAGTTCCAGTGTCCACAACAAACTGAATTCATGGAAGATAAAATGTAGACATTTTTTGAATTGAAACTGGATAGGTCTCACAATACCCCACAATAACAAACAAAATTTAAGTGAAAATGATCTGTAACTTTACATTTGAAATTTGCAGATACACAAATGGTTAAAAATCCATTAGTTCTGATAAAAGTTCTACACCTGAAATATGAACTGGTTTGTTTTTTCCACAGGTGATGAGTGACTTAACTGTGTCTAATATTCTGTTTTTATTTATAAATCTGCTTGACTTGATTGCAGCTGATATCAGGTGTTCCCTACAATTTTTTAATATTCACATTGAAAAAGGAACATGGGTCAGCTATTCTATCAGTTCTTAAATCGGTAGATGGAACAGTATTAAATCGATTAGCACAAGCAGAAACCATAATATTTTATTTCACAGATTACTGAAGACAGTGTGGGAATCATCATAACTATTTGGTTCTAATATTATTTTTTGCATGTGTCTGGGGAATTGCATTTGGAGAAAAAATCTAATGGTAACAGGAGTACTGCATATCGAGTAAATAACAGACCAGCCATAACTTCTACATTTGGCAAGAATCTCATGCCTGAGATTGTAGTCCCACAGTTGTATGGAATATGTAATTCATGGCACTTTATTTGCTTTCACTTGCTGGAGAGCAAGGAAACATTATGCAGTTAAGGCTATTCCAGCATTGATAATAGATAGTGAAAGTCCTTTAATAAAACCTTATTGAGTAAATATTTCAACTTCATGCTATTAATTTCCTTTCTGTTGCTCTCCATCATAAAAAAGAACAAGGGGAAAGTACTCACTGTGATAAGCAGGATAGACATACCATCAAAATTTGAGAAAAAAGAGATTACTACATTTACAGTGCACTGAACAATATAGTATAAATTCGTTTTTACAAATACAAACAAGTGGGAGGCAAAGTTGTGCTTAAGGAATCCTGATAAAAAAATTTTCCAAATGACAAGTGCAAATTTTATTGGCAACATCTTAAAGATGGTGATCAATCAATGTCCACCTTTCTCAATGCAAGACCATCTTGTCCCGATTGGCTGAAAGTATTTTTTTCCTGGAGTTACTGGGAGATGTAACTTAGTCATTTTAATAATTCAAGGAAATCTGTGATTTGGAGCAACTGCATCAGTGGTATCATGCCAATGAATGCATATTAATGAATCCAATATGACAAATTTGGTATGCTACTTTTAACCAAGTTTTCTTTTTGGCATAATAACATCTAGAGTGTCAAACAGCCAAGTTGCTCACCAAGCCTGCTTTTTCCTGAGTTCATGACCCTTCAAATTTAAAGAATATTAAGGAGCAGAAGACCATTCAGCCCCTCAAGCCTTTTTCACCATTTGATGAGATCATGGCTGATCTGTATCCCAACTCCATCTGCGTACCTTGGTTTCATATCCCTTAATACACAAAGCTAACAAAAATCTATTGATCTCAGCTTTGCTAATTTTCTACTGCTTTATGAAGGACAGTTACTCATCTCTACCACCCTTTGTAAGAATAATTGTTTCGTAACTTCCATCCAAAATGGCTGGGCTCTGATTTTAATGTTATGTTCCCTTATCCTAGACTCCACTAGTTGAAGAAGTTTTTCTCAATTTACCCTATCAATTTCTTTCAAAATCCTAAAACCCTCAATCGCCCCTTAACCTACTATTTTCCAGGGAATTCAAGCTGAGTTTATGTAATCTCTTCTCAACCTCTAACCCTTGAAGTCCTGGTAACATTCTGATGAATCTGTGTTACATTCCTTCCAAGTCAATATACCCTTTGTACAGTACCCAGAATTGTATCAATACTCAATGTGGTTTAACCAGGCTTTGAATAGCTCTGGAAAAACTTCTTTCCCCTATGCCATAGCCCTCTAGTTGTAAAGTCTAATTAGATTCTTCATTTTGTTTGTAACTGTCTACTACATTTTAGCATTCCGAGCTCATGGATCCTTAAGTTTCTTTGGACCTCCATTGTTCCTAGCTTTTCACCATTTAAAAAAAACTTGGATCTATCCTTTCTTGGCCTAAAATGGATCATCTCACCTGTGTTGAAATCTGTGCCATAGTTTTGCCCATTCATTTAATCTATCAATGCCCTTTTGTAATTTTATGATCCCATGTACACTAACTATTCCATCAATCTTGTGCCATTGGCAAACTTGGACATATGGCATAGTGCCAGTACATGTAGGCTGTACGTCCCAAAGACTGACGGATCATGTCAAACAGCATGTCCCTTCTGCTGTTTGCAATGGGCAAGGTACAGATTGTACCCAACCAGCCCGTGCTTGCAACACTCAAAACACAGTGTCCAACATTAGATGTGCTTCTGCGATTGGACAACATTTGCTAAATAAACCTCTGTGCTAAGAATTACGCTGACAACCAATTTAAGATTGTCAGTCAGGCTCAGTGTGGCACATTTGCGTGTACTGGAAGCTACATATATTAATACACAGGGCCCTATTCTTTGCAGACAGAAAGAACATGTACACACATTACGTCGATTTCAGCTAAACAAAATAAGTGACAGCATTCACTGGCTCATTCCTTAGGGCAACACCTTCACCAATCAGATTCAAGCTTCCTGGTTTAAATTTCAAAAAATGCTTGCCAATTGCCTATCAGTCACCATCAACTGGTGCATTCTCCATGGCACTGTCTCTACCAATCAGAGCCCACTTGCCAATCAATCAGCACTCTCTTCTAATACAGTTGTTTTCCCCTTATATTGATATTCTTGCAAAATGTTCTGATGAATGCAAGACAAAAAGTTTTGACAAAAAATGTCTCTTTCTTCAGCAAAATGATATGTAGGAAACCAGGAAGTGCAATGTGATGAGCAGCAGAGGAAATTCTGGTTACAATAGTGATCATTATATCCTGATCTGCACTTACGTCATAGCTCATCATTAACTCCAGACCATTATGTGCCTTTTAATTTATTTTTTCCCAGCAAATTAGCTAGTAGTTGCTAAGTAGTATGAGATTCCATGAAAACACAGAAATATGTGGAACTACCCCTCCCCCCACAGGGTTTATCTGTGTTCCACATTTTATTCTATAGCAGGTAATGGTATTGCTTGCATACTGTATTATTCTCCATAAATCAGGTTTTGTTTTATGTGCCAGCTTCATGTCAATAACTTGTAATGATCAAAATGTATGCGATAAGGTAACTCAAAGCAGATGTTAGCCTTGGCTAATGGCAAAACTTTCACCTGGGTCAGAAGATTATGGATTCAAATCCAGCTCCAAAGACTTGAGCACATAATGGAGGTTGACACTTCAGTACAGTGCTGTGGGAGTGTTGTCGCAGATGTTGTCTTATAGGTAAGATTACACTGAGGTCTGTCTGCTCTCAATTTGAAGGGATATGATTAGTGGTGGCGGCCACAGCTTTTCACTATATTTATCATTGACTTGCATGAAGGAATAGAGGGCTATAAATCTCAGTTTGTTCAGGACATTAAGTTAGGTGACACAGTAAATAGTGTAGATGAGAGCAGGAGGTTGCCAAGGGACATTGACAGTTAAGTGAGTGGACAAAATTGCCAGAAAATGTGAGGCATTCCATTGTAAGCCCAAGAAAGATAGATCAGAACATTTTTAAATGGCGTGAAGCTAGGAACTGCAGATGAGCTGAGGGATTTAGGGATCCAATTACAGAAATCACTAAAAGCTAGTTGACAAGTACAACAAAACTAAGAAGGCACATAGAGTGTTGGCCTATTTCGCAAGAAGGCTGGGACAAAAAGTGGTGGAAGTTAAGAAAATAATTCAAGACTCACAAGATACATCCCACTGAGGAAGAAGGATTCTAGGAAGGGGATAAACCAACAATGGTTCACCAAGGAAGTTAAGGATAATATCAAATTGAAAGAAAAAAAAACATATAATGTGGCAAAGATTAAGCGGTAAGCCAGAGGTTTGGGAAAGTTTTAAAAACCAACAAAAGGTGACCAAAAATAATAAAGAGGGAGAAAATAAACGTTGAGGGTAAACTAGCAAGTAACATAAAAACGGACAGTAAGAGCTTCTTTAAATATATATAAAAAAAGAGGGGCCAAAGTGAATATAGGCTTTGAGAATGAGGCTGGGGAAATAATAATGGGGAACCAGGAAATGGCAGAGGAGTTGAATAAATACTTTGCATCAGTCTTCACAGTAGAATACACTAATAGCATATCAAAAATACTAAATAATCAAGGGGCAAAAGGGAGGGTAGGAAATAAATACAACTATCACTAGCAAAAAGTACGAGGGAAACTTAAGGCCGAGAAGTCCCCTGAACCTGATGGGTTGTATCGTAGGATATTAAAGGAAGTAGCTGCACAAATAGCGGATGCACTGATAGTAATCTTTCAAGAATCCTCAGATTCTGGAAAAGTCCTAGAAGATTGGAAAACTGCCAATGCAATGCCCTTATTCAAAAAGGAAGACAAAAAAAAGGTAACTATAGGCCAGTTGGCTTAACATCCATCATTGGGAAAATGTTACAGTCTATTATAAAGGATGTAATAGCAGAGCATTTAGAAGTGCATAATATAATCAAACAGAGTCAGCATGGCTTCATGAAGGTGAATCCCGCCTGACAAAATTATTGGAATTCTTTGAGAAGGTAACAAGCAGGATAGGTAAAGCGGAACCAGAGGATGTAATATATTTGTACTTCCAAAAGATGTTCGATAAGGTACCGCACATAAGGCTGCTTAATAAGATAAGAGCCCATGGTGTTGGGGGTAGTATATTAGCATGGACAGAGGATTGGCTAACTGACAGAAGACAGAGAGTTGGGATAAATGAGGCATTTTCAGGATGGCAACCTGTAACTAGTGGAGTGCCACAGGGACCAATGCTGGGGCCACAATTATTTACAACATATATAAATGACTTAGATGAGGCAAGTGAATGTATTATCAACAAGTTTGCAGATGACACAAAAATAGGCAGGAAGGCAAGTGGTGAGGATGACAGAAAGAGTCTACAGAGAGATATAGACAGGTTAAGAGAGTGGGCAAAAACTTGGCAGATGGAATATGTGGGAAAATGTGAGGTTATGCACTTTGGGAGGAAGAATAGAGGAGTTGAATATTATTTAAATGGAGAAAGACTGCAGCACAGAAGGATTTGGGAGTCCTCTTGCATGAATCCCAAAAAGCTAACATACAAGTTCAGCTGGTAATAGGGAAGGCTAATGGAATGTTGGCCTTTATTTCAAAGGGAATGGAGTATAAAAATAGGGAAGTCTTGCTAAAACTATACAAGGCGCCAGTCAGATCACACCAAGGATACTGTGAACAGTTTTGGTCCCCTTATCTAAGGAAAGATATACTGGCATAGGAGACAGTCCAGAGAAGGTTCACTAGGTTGATCCCAGGTATGGAGGGATTTTGTTATGAGGAGAAGTTGAGTAGGTTGGGCCTGTACTCATTGGAATTTAGAAGAATGAGAGGCGACCTTATTGAAAAATTCAAGATTCTTAGGGGGTTTGACAGGGTAGATGCTGAGAGATTGTTTCCCCTTGTGGGTGAGTTTAGGACCAGAGGGCATAATCTGAGTAAGGGGTCACCCATTTAAAACAGAGATGAGGAGGAATTTCTTCTTTCAGAGGGTAGTGAATCTGTGGAATTATTTACTGCAGAGGGCTGTAGTGCCACTAAGTATATTCAAGGCTGAGATAGACAGATTTTTAATCAGTAAGAGAATCAAGGGTTATGGGGAAAAGGCAGGAAAGTGGAGTTGAGGATCATCAGATCAGCCAGGATCTCATTGAATGGCAGAGCACACTCGATGGTCTGAATGTTCTGCTCCTACATCTTATGATCTTATTACAGTGTGCAGAATGTTACCTAGGCTCCATCTGGCATATTGCATTCAACTCTGAGCACCACACCTCAGAATGGATATACTGGCCTTGGGTGAGGGATGCATAGATCCACTGGAGTGATATTAAGGCTAAAAGATTAATTTATATGGACTGATTGCATTGACTAGACCTATGTTCCCTTGGATCTAGAAGATTGTATACAAAAAGCAGGACAAATCCAAGCAGCCAATTACCACCTCATCAGTCTACTCTCGATAATCAGTAAAGTAATGGAAGGGGTTATCAACAGTGCTATAAAGCAGCACTTGCTTAGCAATAACCTGCTCACTGACGCTCAGTTTGGGTTCCACCAGGCCACTCAGCTCGTGACCTCATTACAGCCTTGGTTCAAACATAGACAAAAGAGCTGAAATCCCGAGGTGAGGTGAGAGTGACTGCCCTTGACATCAAGGCAGCATTTGACTGAGTGTGGCATCAAGGAGTCCTAACAAAACTGGAGTCAATGGGAATCAGGGGGAGAACTCTTCACTGGTTGGAATCATACCTAGCACAAAGGAAAATGGTTGTTGGAGGTCAGTAATCTCAGCTCCAGGACATCACTGCAGGAGTTCCTCAGAGTGGTGTCCTCGGCCCAACCATCTTCAGCTGCTTCATTAATGACCTTCCTTCCATCATAAGGTCAGAAGTGGGGATATTTGTTAATGATTGTGCAAGGTTCAGCACCATTAGGGACTCCTCATGTCCAAATGCAGCAAGACTTGAACAATAAACAATATTCAGGCTTGGGCTGACAAGTGGCAAGTAACATGAACACCACACAAGTGCCAGGCAATGACCATCTCCAACAAGAGAGAATCTAACCATCGCCCCTTGCCATTCAATGGCATTACCATCATTGAATCCTGCCACTATCAACTTCCTTTGGGGGGGTGGGGCCCAGAAACTGAACTGGACTAACCATATAAATACTGTGGCTACAAGAGCAGGTCAGAGGCTAAGAATCATGTACTAGTACCTCACCTCCTGACTCCCCAAAACCTGTCTACCACTTTACAAGGCACAGATCAGGAGTGTGATGGAATACTCCACACTTGCCTGGATGAGTGCTGCTTCCACAATAGGCAAGAAGCTTGACACTTTTGTCCAGGACAAAGCAGCCTGCTTGATTGGCACCCCATCCACAAACATTCACTCCCTCCACCACTGATGCACAGTAGCAGCAGTGTGTACCATCTACAAGATGCACTGCAGGAATTCACTAAGGCTTCTTAGACAGCACCATCCAAACCCATGACCATTAACATCTAGAAGGACAAGGGCAGCAGACAGATAGGAACACCAGCACCTAGAAGTTCCCTTCCAAGCCACTCACCATCACAGCACTGTGGGTGTACCTACACCACACAGACTGCAGCAGTTCAAGAAGGCAGCTCACCAACACCTTCTCAAGGGCAACTAGGGATGGGCAATAAATGCTGACCCAGCCAGTGAAGCTCACATTCTGTAAATGAATTTTAAAAATTAAGATGATCTAATTGAAGTATTTTGAGAAGATTAAACCACTTAGGGCAGATAGTGAGAAAGTATTTCCTCTGGTGGATGGAGTCCAGAACAAGAGAACTTAACCTTAACATTTGAACTAGGCTGTTCACACAAAGGGCATGGAAATCTGGAACAACAAAAAGCTGTTGAGGCTAAGTCAGTTGAAAATTTCAGAACTGAGATTGATCGATTTTTGTTAGGCACAGTTATTAGGGTTTGCAGAACCGACACAGGTAGATGGGAGTTAATATACAGATCAGCCATGATTTTATTCAATGGTGGAGCAGGCTAGAGGCGCTAAATGGCCTCCTGCTGTTCCTATGTTCTCTCACATGGTTAAGAAAGATGCTATGACATGATTAGAAGAACAGCAGTGTTTTCTGGTTTCCTAGTAAATATTTAGCCCTCAATTGACAAGATGATCATTTTTTAGCATTGATAATTATCTCAGTGTTGTTTGTGGAATCTTGTTGCACACAAATTCTTTTGCATGATGATTACATTAACAATACATAATTAGCTGTAAACTGTATTGTGAGGTCCTGAGGTGGTGAAAATGTTTCATCATTGCAAGTTCTTTCTTTTTATCCTGTAACAGATCCTTTTCACCAAGACTACCAGAGTTTGCCATCATTATTCCACTGAAACTAAGCAACTTTGGGAGTTTGGATATGCTCAGAATGATGGAGAAATCCAGAGGTTGCTGTAACTGATCTCATGCCCCTCCATAGGGATCCCTCAGACTGCAATCTCAATTACAATCAGGATTTGATGAAAACTTCCACACGTCTGCTGTTAGTTTCACTATTAAAACCCTTGAAAAAGTTACCTTGTTGAATAAGGTTTACTGGATTTTTACCAATGTACTAATTTACAAATTACTACTGGACAAGGCTAATTTTATATGGGTGGGGTTGTCATATTTCTCCGTAGTGATAAAAATACCACATTTTAATTTTCTTTTTTAAAAAAAAGTTTATTTTTTAGTTTTCACGCAAATCCAATCATAATCATTTATTTCACCGGCTGGAGATTTAAATTTAAAGTGAAGGGTATCAAGTGCTTCTAATTTTCTGCATTGTGTGTGTGTGAATCGTCCAATATGATTCAGCTACGACCTGGTTGCCGACTTCACTGATGCTGCATGTCAAGACACCCCTTTTAATTGGTGCCAGATTTAAACTACCATCGGGAGAGAGGAAATGCACTTCCTAGAGATAGCTAGGTTTTTGCGTACAGCTTTTCTTCGAGGTCAACAGTAAGCACCTTTGCAAAACCAGAAATTCCTGGAAAAACTCAGCAGGTCTGGCAGCATCGGCGGAGAAGAGCAAAGTTGACGTTTCATGACCCTTCCACAGAACAGTCAGCTCCTTTGCCTTGCCGCTGACCGCGAAATCCGGGCCACAGTGAGCATCTTTCCATGACACTCAGCGACGAGATTTTATTTAATGTTGAAGAAGTTTATTAATGCATAAGCAGCACTTTAAACAGAAGACGGCGTCTTACTACTAATGAGAGTTAACAACACATAGGTCCAAACAAATCGCATCAACGCAGAGCGACTGAGATTATCAAAGACTTTATGGGGACGCATAAAGCATGAAAAGCTTCCATGGCTCCCCTACCCTTTGATGTTTGTCGCCCAGCCATCTCTGCATTCATTTCATTTCTGGTTGTTGCTGTTGAATAAGTCTTAAAGCATCCATTCCCACTACAAATGGTACCAGGTATTTTTTTTTATCAAGCAAAACTGTGTTCACTGTGCAGTGCCATTTCCATGAGGGGTAGGGGAATACTTCAGTTTGAGATCCCATCCAGTTTGCACGCGCCAGCGACAACTCGGCTTCCTTCCATCCATCTATCCACCCCACCCCCGTGTCGGTGCGCCTCGGTTCCTGCTCGGGGGGTTAAAAACACACAAAAACAAAAACAATCCTTACGTTGCCGCTGCTACCGCCGCCATCTTCCTCCGGAGTTCGACGCAGGAAGGAAGCCGCCAGAAATAGGACACCCCCCCAGTCGCCGATTAACTGACACACACACACACATATGATAATCGGCTTGTGTGATTCCGGGCCATCGGCGTTAAACCGGTCCAAACGCGTACAGCTTGGGGGGTTGCTTTATTTCTGAAAACTCGGGTTTAGCCGGAGGTGATATATAAATTCGCAGCTGGACCATTTGCGCTGCTGGGAATGACTTTTGGGGAGGGATAAGAAACGCAAGAGGCCGCAGGGAATGCGGAGAAAGTCGGCGGCCGTGTTGATGTTGATTGACTGTGTTTGGCTGGATGAGTGACCGTTGAAGCCGTTAAACCGCCGTTCTCGCGCTGCTCCCGCCCGCCCCGGTTGCCATGGGTAACCAGCTGGCCGGTATCGCCCCCTCACAGATCCTCTCGGTCGACAGTTACTTCTCCGACATCCATGAGTTCGAGTATGACAAGAGCCTGGGCAGCACCCGCTTCTTCAAGGTGGCCCGGGCCAAGCACCGCGAGGGCCTGGTGGTGGTCAAGGTGTTCGCCGTGCAGGACCCCTCGCTGCCGCTCACCGCCTACAAGCAGGAGTTGGAGGAGCTGCGGCAGCGGCTGCTGGGCGCCCCCAACTGCGTGCCCTTCCAGCGGGCCAGCTTCAGCGAGCGGGCCGCCCTGCTCTTCCGCCAGTACGCCCGCGACAACCTCTACGACCGCATCAGCACCCGGCCCTTCCTCGGCAACACCGAGAAGCGCTGGGTGGCCTTCCAGCTCCTCAACGCCCTCGAGCAGGCCCACCGGGCCGGCGTCCGCCACGGCGACATCAAGACCGAGAACGTCATGGTGACCAGCTGGAACTGGGTGCTACTCACCGACTTCGCCAGCTTCAAGCCCACCTACCTGCCCGAGGACAACCCGGCCGACTTCAATTACTTCTTCGACACCTCCAGGAGGAGGACCTGTTACATTGCCCCCGAGCGCTTTGTGGACGGGACGATGTTCAGCACCGAGCTGGAGGCGGCCAGAGACCCAACCACCCCGCTGGTGGATCTGACTCACAACAACCAGAGGACGAGGGGAGAGCTGAAACCAGCCATGGACATCTTCTCTGCAGGTAACGCTTTCAACTGAACAGAAGCCGATTTTCTTCGAAGCGAATGGTTCTTTACTGAATCCCTCAGTTGTAATTGCCCATGTACTGAGAGAAGCAATGTGGGAATATTGTAATTATAGACTCCTGTGATCACTAAGGTGAGCGATGAGCCATCTCTACACTGGCCTACTCCTCCGTACGACCAGTGGGAAATAAGCACAACCTGGCCAGGCACAGG
This sequence comes from Carcharodon carcharias, assembly GCF_017639515.1. Taxonomy (NCBI): domain Eukaryota; kingdom Metazoa; phylum Chordata; class Chondrichthyes; order Lamniformes; family Lamnidae; genus Carcharodon; species Carcharodon carcharias. The sequence goes on from NC_054469.1 coordinate 203,005,744, forward strand.
GGTAAAGCTCTCAACAAATAAGTCACAGCAGTTTGTCCTGTGCACTGTGAACTAAGTTGAGTTAAATAAAACAGCTGAGTTTTTTTTTTGAAAATCTGAAATGGATTTAGAGAAGTGTGAGCATACTATCGACATCTAAAAAGAGAACGGGCCCTTAAGTTTAGACCCTTAGTCAGAATTGGAAGATAGGAAACGACGAAGAATCAGATCGTGCTAATTGTGATCATAAAGAAGGAATTTAGTTCAGTCGCCTGCTGTTAGAACTTTTTTTCCAAGAAAGCTGGAAAGTTCATGATCATGCTTGTGGACAGAATGGAAATGTTTGGCAAAATCGTTACCCACGTAGTGTTTGGGTTCCCCAAGACCTTGCTATGAGTGAGTATTGTAAACTAGATAGAAGTACATGCAACTTGCTATCTCATAAATAGTGTTTGGGAGATTTGAAAATAGTGTGGAAGCGAAAGGACAGACATTGTTTGCAAAGGTGCCAAGAAATAGGCAGTGAATTTAAACTCATCTATCAAATCCTTATGAGGAGCAGAGAATGGTAGATTTTATATTTTCAGCTTCTGTCGAATTTAACCCAGGCCTGGAAGCGTAAGGATAGTGTGCTGTTGTCAAGGAACTAGATTAAATATTTCGACTGCATTGCAGATAGAAACTAGTGAAATTTGTTGACATGTCCACTAGTAGATCTATTATCAGTTAATGTAGTTTTGGTGACCTTGCTTTAGGAGACGTTATTTGTACACTTATAAACAAACGTGAGTAAGTGATCCACTTATTTGCAGTACTAAGAGAATGCATGGCCAGATATTGTTACTGGCGATGAATAAAGTAGTGTCATCAACATCCTCTGTTTTTAGCAGTCGTTAGGACAATGGATAGGGATTTGGGTTCATTTCTAGTGTTTCTTTTCTGATCTGGCCCAGGAGTTATTGCACATAAATGGATTCAATTAAATAACTGAAGCCACGGCAAATCCCCAAGAAGTAACTGTAGCTCTGCAGAGACTCATTTAAACCCGGAGTTCAGTCCTCATTATCTTTTAGAATGAATAGGGTACAATTGGATGTATTATTCACGGCTACATTATTTAATTGTATTTGCAAAGTCTAAAACAATATGATCAAAAAAAGAGCCATGAGGTCTTAGACTTGCAGCAATGCAACATTAATGTAATGTAAACTCTTAAAGTTTAATGTAATCTATAATAGTTTTCAAGGTCACAATAATTGACTGTCAAAGTTAATCCTTCACAATTTATGCAGCATAAATAACAATTTGTGTTCTTCCAAGTCAAGTCTGTATCTAAAAGCACAACCCCTTTTATTATTTAATTGTTATGTCTAATGTTTTCCACTGTGCTTCTTGCCTGGCAGTCTCTGGTTCTTCAGACTTCTAATGTTTAGTTTGTCTTATACCTGTTTAAACTTTCATACAACTTTTCACTCTCCAATGCAGTTTAGAAATTTAGAATAATGTTGTGCCACATACTTCTGTGAACTGTCACAACAGTTGTTGGTGTGTTCAAATATTCACAGATTAGTCTAATAATAAACATGCTGAAAATTTACTATGTACATGTTTGGGATTATATTTACAAAATTCTTTCTTGTCTTCAAATTTCTCCTGTAAGCAACCCAACTTGAATGCATTATCACTATCAATTGGACCCACCAATCAATCCTCAAAGTTGGAATTTCCACTAAAGCTACATGTACACATTTGATTAAAATAACTTGATTTCTGCAAAGTCATTCACTTCTCTGTCAGATTGAAGGTTGATAAAGCAGTTTCCAACTCCAGTAAAAGTTCGTAAATGTGAAACTGGAAAACTCAGTTAGTATGCAGGTACAGCAAGCAATTAGGATGACAATGGAATGTTGGCCTTTATTGCAAGAGGGATGGAGTATAAAATTTGGGAAGTTTTGCGACAGTTGTACAGGGCATTGGTGAGACCTTACCTGGAGTACTGTGTACAGTTGTCATCTCCTTACCTAAGGAGGCACGTACTTGCATTGAAAGCAGTTTGGAGAAGGCTCATTAGGCTGATTCCATGGGTTGTATTTTGAGAAAAGGTTGCGTAGGTTGGGCTTGTACTCTTTGGAGTTTAGAAGAATGAGAGGTGTTCTTATTGAAATATAAGTTTCTGAGCGGGCTTGATAATCTTTTAAATGAAAACCAAATCAACAAAATTGGGATAAATCAGGCACAGCCCCTAATTCAGGTCAGCTGTAAAACCAAGGACAAAGTTTAAAGGAACCTTACAAACTTTAAATCAAAATGTGATTAAAGGGGTCAACAAAACACCCCAGTCCCCGCAATGCCCACCGAGCACGGAAGGCCTCGAGAGTGTCAGCAGACACCGCGTGCTCCCTCTCCAGGGACATCCGGCAGCGAACGTAGCCGCGGAAGAGGGACAAACAATCGGGTGGGACTCCCCTGTCGATCGCCCGCTGCCTGGACCTGTTAATGGCCAACTTTGCCAGGCCCAGGAGCAGGTTCACGAGGAGGTCCTCCTCCTTCCCGACCCCCTTCCGCACCGGGTGCCCATAGATCAGGAGCGTGGGGCTGAAGTGCAAACAAAACATCAATAAAAGGTTTTTCAAGTAACTAAAAAGGGAGTGCAGCCTACAACACCCTATGTATACATGGTCCACGGACTCCACAAGACCGCAAAAAGGGCACGTGTCCTGAGAGTCCGTGAACCTATGCATCCTCTTATTATAGGGGACTGCTGCATGCAACACCCTCCGATAGAAAGGGGGAGGACACCTCCGTAGAGGGCCTCCCATCGGGGGCCTCCGCCGCCGGACGGCAACAAGGCACGCCAGGGCGTGTCCGGGCGACGGACAAGGGCGAGAAAATGGAAGGTGTGCAGCAGCAGTCCGTACAAAAAGCCCCTCTTTGCCGTGCCAAAAGGCACGGAGGGCATGTCCCCGAGGCGGCTCATATTGTGGGGCACCAGCACCCGAGGGAGGGTTCGGGGCTTGGGGCCAATGTGGAATTCTGTCCGAACAGGGGAATGTTCAGACGGAAGACCACCGCGCATCTGGGCCACCTCGACCCAAAATAACGTCGGGTCCGAGCACGACCGTTCTCAGGTCTTGGATGGCATCGGCTGCGACCTGGACACTCACAGACGCGCGTCGCGCCAACTCCTGCGGGAGCATCCAGCCCGGTCCTCCGCCACCCAGCACGTCCCCGATCCTGGTCACCCCTGCAGCCACAGCCCTCCTCTCCGCCAACCACTGAAAAGGACGGAGGGGCGGATTCCTGAGCAGCGGCTCTCTGACGATAGCTGCTACTCCTGACGGGGGAGAGCTGCGTCGCGAGGCGACCACTTTCCAGACTTTGATCAGGTCCTGGTAAAAGATGGGCAACGCCTGCAAGGAACCACTGAGGCCCAGCTGTTCTATAAACAGGAGCTGCACGTCATAATTCAGGCCGTGCCTGAGGGGGCTTGATGGTGCAGATGCTGGGAGGATGTTTCACCTTATGGAAGGGACTAGAACTAGGGTCCACAGTTTTAAAAATGGAGATGAGGAATTTTTTTTCTCAAGAGGGTCGTTAGTTTTTGGAATTCTTTTCCACAGAGAGCAGCGGTGGCTAGGTCATTGAATATATTCAAGGCTGAGTTAGGCAGTTTTAATTGACAAGGGAGTTGAGACTTATCGGGAACAGGCAGGAAAGTGGAGTTAAGGCTACAATCAGATCAGCTATTATCTTAATGAATGGTGGAGCAGGCTTAATGGGCTGGATGACCAACTCCTACTCCTATTTCTTATGATCTTATAAAAGTATATTGAAATAGTCAGTAGGTACCTTTTTAAGACCTATTAGTTTTCATGTATTATCCCTTGTAGTATCAGGCATACCATAACATCGCATCTGTTCTGATGATGCTACCTTCAAAAACAGTTTCTCTGACATGTCCTTCTTCTTCCTTATCCGAGGTTTTCCACCCACGGTCATTGACAGGGCCCTCAACCGTGTCTGGCCCATCTCCCGCGCATCCGCCCTCACGCCTTCTCCTCCCTCCCAGAAACATGATAGGGTCCCCCTTGTCCTCACTTATCACCCTACCAGCCTCCACATTCAAAGGATCATCCTCCGCCATTTCCGCCAACTCCAGCATGATGCCACCACCAAACACATCTTCCCTTCACCCCCCCCCGGCGGCATTCCGTAGGGATCATTCCCTTCGGGATACCCTGAGCCACTCCTCCATCACCCCCTATTCATCAATGCCTACCTATGGCACCTCCCCATGCCCAAGCAAAAGATGCAACACCTGCCCCTTCACTTCTTCTCTCCTCACCGTCCAAGGGCCCAAACACTCCTTTCAAGTGAAGCAGCATTTCACTTGCATTTCCCCCAACTTAGTCTACTGCATTCGTTGCTCCCAATGCGGTCTCCTCCACATTGGAGAGACCAAACGTAAATTGGGTGACTGCTTTGCAGAACAACTGTGGTCTGTCCGCAAGAAAGACCCAAACCTCCCTGTCACTTGCCATTTTAACACTCCACCCTGCTCTCTTGCCCACATGTCTGTCCTTGGCTTGCTGCATTGTTCCAGTGAAGCCCAACGCAAAATGGAGGAACAGCACCTCATCTTCCGACTAGGCACTTGACAGCCTTCCGGACTGAATATTGAATTCAACAACTTTAGATTTTGAACTCCCTCCTCCATCCCCACCTCCTTTCCATTTCTTCCCCCTTCCTTTTGTTTTTTCCAATAATTTATATAGATTTTTCTTTTCCCACCTATTTCCATTATTTTTAAATCTTGTATGCCTTGCTAGTCTTTCCACCCCACCCCCACTAGAGCTGTACTTTGAGTGCCCTACCATCCATTCTTAATTAGCACATTCCTTTAGATAATATCACCATCTTCAACACCTCTTTGTTCCTTTGTCTGTGACATCTTTTGATTATCTGCTCCTATCACTTCTTGCTTGTCCCTACAACCACACCCACCCCCCCGCCCCCCACCTTAAACCAGCTTATATTTCACCCCTCTCCTAATATTCACTCAGTTCTGTCGAAGGTTCATAAGGACTTGAAACATCAACTCTTTTCTTCTCCGCAGATGCTTCCATACCTGCTGAGTTTTTCCAGGTAATTCTGTGTTTGTATACTATAACATTAAATAGTTACAAATAATTGTAAAATTAAGAATTTGCTTCTACCATTACATACCTTTTGTGGAATTTTTTTAAGACGCTAAATGATTTATGGGGAAATTGGATTGGGATGTCACTTAGCCCAATATTGTTTAAAAGCTGATTTAAGGCGTTGTATCCCAGTTAATCAGGAACCCATAGCTAATGACTATACCTCTGATTGTTAATTTCTCTTTTGCAGGCTAATGGATTAATTGACCTGGAGTTTCTGGTGGAAATTGGCCACATCACAAAAAAAGTGGAATTTTAAGTGCAAATTACATCCTGCACAAATTGAGTTTGATTTGTTTTATCATGCTTGTTTAATAATATTCCACTAGAAACTGGCATAGCCCACAAAATTGACCACACACCCCAGATTGAGTTATCACCATTGTGGGCTTTCAAGGAGGCTGTTAAAATTAAGCTGGTTCTTTTGGATAGTAGTACACTAATTAGCAAGTTTTAAAACCATAGGCAATGTTTTTTTTAAATCACAAAGAAACTGATTACTGTACATCACTATAACTAATAAATTATTATGTGTAGTTTTTTAGAAGTTATTTTCGGTTGCTTAAAATCTGGTTATTCACAGGCAATGATTAAACCTATTTTCAGCTGCATTAATCAACTGCATCATGTTACCAATCTAAAATAAAATCCTTAATATATTTAAGGCCACAAAATTAAAAATCAAATGCTGCTTGATTGTGCTATATCAAGGTGGATTTTACTTTTGCTGTTATGCAAATTAGTTTGTGCAAAAACTTGAGGGCAAGAAACCACTTTCCAAAACTGATGCAGTTTTTTCCCAGTAGCCGATTGTGCCTAAAGCACAACCTCTGCCCCATTAACTTGAAACTACTTTCCTAGATGTTACACGTGTTAATTACTTAAGCAAAAACACAAATAGGATACAAAACAGAAGTGTATAGACTGGCCACAGACTATTAATCCTAGTTTTTATAGTTAAAAAATGGACCATCATTCATTAGTGCAGCAACTTACTCTTTTTATATTTGTTAATGCAGATTTTAGTTGACAAATAGTATTTGAAAACATTTTGACATGTGGCATGTATGACAAAGTTCCAAATTGCATTAATTTATTACAACTTGTCTAACTGCGAAGGAGGTTTCTTTGGGAGGGAAATTGCTGCCATTAAATATTCCATTAGACCACACATTTTAAGATTAACTGCCGTGTATTTTTCAGCTGATGGAATAAGTTTGATTGCATAAAATGAATTTCTTTGTAACTGACATGCACAAAGAATCAAAGTTTTAGGAAGCAGCTTTGTTATGCTGTTTAGTAGTTAGAAAATAATTTTCTACAGTTGATGCACAGTATATGTCTGTAATACAAGTATTTGTGTGTATTTTATATATTTTTGTGATATATACAATATATAACGTAACTAGAACTTGTTTTTAATCACCCTGTGTAGGGTGTGTTATTGCAGAGCTGTTCACAGAGGGAGTGCCTATGTTTGATCTATCCCAATTACTGGCTTACAGAAATGGACATTTCTCCCATGAGCAGGTGCTGAACAAGATTGAGGACTTAAACATAAGAGGCCTGGTAAGCATAGACAAGCAACATAAAATGCTTATTATAATACTTTCGGCAATGATATGCTGGAGTAAATGTAAAATATACAGCTTTTGAAACCATTTTGAAATATACTCAAGTATATTGAGTTATGAGGAAGGGGTCATAACATCTCAGAAATATGTGCATAGAGCTTGTAACGTTATTGCTAGACCTCACCACAAAATATCATACTGCACTCAGCCGTTATACACATTATGTGCTATAGTTTATGAAACAGGGAACCTGTTAATTGAGGGTAGTGGAATGTTTGGCCATAAAGTTGTAATATGCTAACTAAATTAGCATATGTTAGTGTACTGAAGTATGTTGTTCCATCGGTGGCATTGTATTTGGGGTAAAAATTGTACCATCTTGCAATAATCATGTTCTATAATATAAGAAAATAAGCAATGCCAATTGTAAGATACATGCAGTGGTGCATTCCATTGCAAGTGCTCTTGGTGAGTATTTTTTATTGCTCAGAAACATCCACATCCTGAAATTTATAGCCTATCTAGTTGCCCTAAGAACTAAGTGGTTTTCTTTTTTGCTTCAAATGGCATGAAGAGTCAGTCTGAGTAAGAGTGAGTGACAGGTTTCTTTCCCTGCATGAACCAGTTGGCTTTATATGCTCTTTGGTTGTTTTTCTGGAGCTAACCCTTAAATAATCAAATTTATTGAATCTACTTTTACAGTATGTCACGGTGTGATTTGAGCTTTCAAATTATAGGCTGAGTGTAGTACAATAATCATTATATTACTGTAACCACTGTTAGGTTTCCATTGATAATGTAACCATATGAACCCTCGATTATTTTACACTATTTGAACTTCCTTTTTCTACTTTGAACCACTTCGGCCTCGAAGGTGGTAACTTGTTGATTTACAATTCCATAGGCCACGCATCCCTCCTTGCACAGTGGCCATTCTTTACATGCGAGCGTGGTTAGCACATGTTAACAGTCTATTTGAGCGTGGAGTGCATTATAAATGAGCTCCATCCTTTTCTCATACTTGCATTCATGCTGTTTCCAGGACAACTACTAGACAGTGATCATAGAGCGAAGGCCGTGGCCTATTTATTTACTTATTTTCCCCCTCCCATTTCTTAGTACAAGGGGTTGAGGCTGATTCCAGTGCCTGAAATCAAGTACTGACTGTGAAATGAATTTAGAATCTTCAGGTATGTGTGGCTTAGTGCAATAGTTGGCAGTGCCTTTACCCAGAGAACCATTGCAGGAATTCATTTGTACTTCCTGGATTATTGATCTGACAATCCTTTGACCGTTGCATCTAAGCACCATCTTTGCTTGAAAAGCCAAGCAGTTACATACCAAGTAAGTATTCAAAATGTAATAACTAATTTAAATATCTATGGAGCACAATGAAGCTGATCATCACAGTTTTTCTAAGTTATTGATGATCATTTTTAGTGCTACCCTGTCCCATGGGTATCATAAAAGCACTTCCTATAATTAGAGTTAGTTTAGCTGGGTCTGTTATGCTTAAGCAGTAGCTAGTCATTCGTAGATCTTTTATCTTTTTTTCAAAGATAGGATCATTGATCTTCTTGCATTGCAGGTCAGTCAGATGATTCAGCGTGACCCAGATGCACGTTTAGCAGCAGAAGAATATCTTAAACAACAGAGGGGAAGAGCTTTCCCAGAACTGTTTTATACTTTTCTGCAGCCATACATGGCACAGTTTGCAAAAGAGACTTTCCAGTCTGCTGATGAACGCATCCTGGTTATACGGAAAGATCTAGAAAATATTCTGCAAAATGTTTGTGGAGAGGACCAGACTGAGAAAAATGATGGAGAAACCAAAGAGCATGGTTTGGTTATTTTAGTGTCGGTTATCACTTCTTGCTTGCAGACACTCAAGTACTGTGATTCTAAACTAGCAGCTTTGGAACTGATTCTCCATTTGGCACCCAGACTAAGTGGCGAGATTCTGCTTGATCGTATAACACCTTATCTCTTGCATTTTGCCAATGACCTCATACCTAGGGTACGAGCTGAAGCAGTCAGGACACTGACAAAAGTCTTGGCTCTTGTCAAAGAGGTACCGCGCAATGATGTCAATATTTACCCTGAATACATTTTACCAGGTATTGCCCACTTAGCTCAGGATGAAGCAACTCTTGTCAGATTGGCATATGCAGGTAAGGATTGTTGTCTGAAAATTTCAACTGTGTTCTATAGTGGGTTCTAAGTATGCACTAGTTGCAGATGATATGTGTCCAGTGGACTAGCTTCATCTAATACAAATTTTAAAATCCCTTAAATTAGGGAAAAGTACATTTGAGAAACTAAACAGAAGTGACATGTTTTATGTCGTCATTCATGAGTTATGAATCTGGTCAGCCTCAGTTATGAAAATGATTCATTTCACATTGCTGTCTACAACATCTTGTCTACTATAACAAAACTTAAGAAACATTAAATATGCCAATATATTGGTGTTCCTAAAATAATAAGTTTGACATAGAAAATGGTTCAATTAACTTTTTTTTATATATTGCTGATAGGAGAGACATGTTGCCTAAGTTTTTCATCTTGCACTCAGTAAGACAAATGCAACCATGCCAAATTTCAAACGATCACTGCAAGTTTAAAGTACAGGAAAAAAGAGCACTGGTTAGCGAGTCAACTCTGATTGGCTGAGGTGTTACCATAGAGAAAGCAGTGAGGAGCTATATGCTCCCCAAGCTCCCAGGTAATTCAAAAAAGGCACGACTTTAATGTATTCCTTTTGTCTGCAGAAAGTATGTCACTTTGAGCAAGTTTAAAGTGAGTCATGTTGTGAGCGCTTAACTGTGCTCCTCTCCACAGATGCTGCCAGACCTGCTGAGTTTTTCCAGGTATTTTTGTTTTGGATTTCCAGCATCTGCAATTTTTTGCTTTTATCACGTTGTGAGCTCAACTGATAATTTTAAATTGGTTGTTAGTGTGGCTATTAGCATACTCAGGATTGTATAGACCATACTCCACTAGCATATGCATGCAAAACCCAAAATAAAATACTGTTAGATGTGATTCGGTGAAGAGGAAGCACTTGCTGATCATTTCTAAGTGCGCAGATCTTGTCTTGTAGCGATTGTAAAATCTTCCTGGTGCTTTTTTAATGAGTAAATTACATTGCTGTTCACATCTTTAGTCTGTTGCATAGTGCAGGGCTGTGCAAGCGTGAAGGCCTTAATTTTTGTGTTCCTTGTACCCAAGTGTCTCTTTGAACATCAATACTTAGAAGTTTCACCCTTTTTAAAAAAAAAATTCTACTTTTCTATTCCTATGACCAAAGTGAATAACCTCATCCTTCCCAAATTATACTCCATCTGCCACCATGTTGTCCACTCATTTAAGCCATCTATATCTCTGCAGTCTCTTTCTGTCCTCACAGCTTGCATTCCCACCTAGCTTTGTCTTGTTAGCAAACTCATTTCGTAACTCTGTCTCTTTGCCTAAGTCATTGACATAGATTGTAAATGGCTGAGGCCCCACACTGATCTTTGTGGCACTCCAATACTCACAGCTTGCCAACTTGAAAATGCCCCATTTATTCTGACTCTCTGTTTCCTGCCTGTTAACCAATCCTTCATCCATGCTAACGTATTCCCCCCCCCCCATTACATAAGCCCTTTCTTGTGTAGTAGCCTTTTATGTGGCACCTTTTTGAATGCCTTTTAGAAATCCAAGTATACTGCATCTACTGGTTCCCCTTTACGAGTTACATCCTCAAAAACCTCTAATCAATTAGTCAAACAGGATTTCACTTCCATAAAACCATTTTGACTTATTCTAATTGTACTAAGCTTCGCTAAGTGCATTGTTAAGAATTCCTTAATGATAGATTCCAGAACTTCCCTAATGACTGAGGTCAGGCTAACTGGCCTGTAGTTCCCTGCTTTCTGTGCCGCCGGCCCCCCCCCACCCCCACCCCCCACTTTCTTGAATAGGGATGTTACATTTTCTAACTTTCAATCTGCTGGAACCATTCTAGAATCTAGGAAATTTTGGAAGATCATAGTTAGTGCATCCATTATCTCTGCAGTTGTCTCTTTTAGAACGCTAGGATGTAGACCATCAGGCCCTTGGGGGTTTGTTGGATTTTAGTTTCTTGAACTTGTCCAGTATTTTTTCTCTGATATTAATTACCCCAATTTACTCTTATTTGCCCCTAAATTTCCCTTTATTTCTGGTATGTAACTTGTTTCTTCTACTGCGAAGACTGAACAAATATTTTGTATCTATGCCTGCCACTTCAACATTCCCCATGATAATTTCTCCTGTCTCTTTTAAGGGACCAATGTTTACTTTAGCTACTCTCTTTTTATTTATCTGTAAAAGTTCTTACAATCTATTTTAACTTTTTGGCAACCCTTTGCTGGTTTCTAAAACACTTCCAATTACACTATTCTTTGGAACATTATAAACCTCTTCTTTTAGTCCAATACTATCCTTAACCTCCTTAGTAAACCAAGTCTGGATCTTTCTCACTGAGATTTTGTTTTTCAAAGTAAAGTATTTTTGGTGAACGTTTTAAATTTATTTCTTTGAACGTTGCCCATTTTTTATTTATTGCCATACCTTTTCCTCTATTTACCCAATCAATCTTATCCAGATCTTCCTTCATTTATATGCAGTTGGCTTTGTTTAAGTTGAAGATTCTTGTTTGCGATTGGCGTATGTTGTTTTCAAACACAATGTGGAATTCAATTGTATTATGATCACTCCTTCCCAGAAGATCTTTTATTGTGACATTAGTAACTAACCCTGCCTTGATGCACAATACTAGATCTAAAATAGCTTTATCCCCAGTTGGTTCCATAACATATTGCTCCAGCAAACTGTCACAAAAACATTCTACAATTATTTCATATTACCTATGCCAATTTGATTGGTTCACTCTACATGGAAGTACCCCACAACATTGCCTTTGTTAGAAGCTCCAATAATTTATTGTTTAGTGCTCTGACCCACATATAACTACTGTTTGAGGGCCTATTAACTACCCACACCAGCACTTTTTGATCCGTGCTATTCCTAATCTCCACCCATACTGATTCTACTTCCAATTTTCTGAGCCAAGATCCTTTTTCACTAACGTCCTTAAGCTATACTTCATTATCAAAGCTACCCCTACCCCCTTTTCCGTTCTGCCTGTCTTTTCGATTTATTGTTTATCCTAGAATATTTATTTCCCAACCTTGGTCACTGTCTTTTTGTAATGGCAATTAGATTAAAACTATTTTAACTCTTTGTGCCAGTAGTTCATCTGATATTATTGTGAATGCTTTGTGCCTTCAGATAAAGTGACTTTAATTTTATTTTTTAATTACTATCCGGTGCACTACTACCATGAAGCACTCTGTCCCATTTATCATGTCATTACCCACATTTGTATGCTTTTCAATTGCTTCAACTTTAATCATTGGATTTCTAAATCTCCCTTCATCTGAATCCTCTGTTACTTTAGAGCTATTTTTCCCTACTCTGACCATATTTACTGTTCACTCTTATATTTATATGCTCTGTCCCTTCCTGTCACACTTTGGCTATTATTACTATTATATTATTATTACTATTATATTGTTACCCCGCACTATTGCCTCCAAACCCCAATCCTCAATCTCCTAGAAGCCCTATTTCCACTGAATAATGGGGCCTTAACCATGCTCTCCTGCTACATTCCTACTCTTGACCTCTGGCCATCAGGCAGAAGTCAGTGCAGAGTTAAATGAGGTCCTGCCATTAAAATTGGGCATGTCTCCACTTCCCTGACCATACCAGGTTCACCACCTCCCACCAGGCTCCCTGCGCTTTTTCCACCTCCCTGTTGATATCGAGGCCTAAATCTTGACACTGAAATGAGGCATCGTTAAACGTTGGAATATTGAACTGTGGTATATGAGTGAAACTGTTGGAACGTCTTAAAGATACATCACTGCTCCCAATATAAATGAAGGTTATTCAGTTTTTGACTTAATCAGGAAAACAGTTCGCTCAATTCAGGTACAACACACTCCATTATTTTCAGTTCTCCCTTGGTACGGTATCACGTCACAGTAGACTGGTATTTGAATTTTATAATCTTTAGTATTTGTTCCAAATGGGCAAAACACTAACTGTAATAGTACAGGAAACATAACATTTGTTTAAGTGAAAGTTAATTGCTGAATTGTCTTTCGCTAATTCATGTTATTGTGTTTGAACAGAAAACATAGCACTTTTGGCTGAGACTGCCCTCCGTTTTTTAGAAATAGTCCAATTAAATAATTTGAATGTGGAAAGTGAGTTAAATGGTGAAGAAATAGAGGAAATGCTACACCCCAATGAAAACTATGACTCGGGTAATTCTTTTGCATTAAAAGTTATAATTTTTTTTGTTCTCTGCAACTTAAGATGCAATTGTTGAAATATTTTGCTTATCTTCTAGAAGCCTACAGTTGAATGCTAGTACTGAACTGAATCCTATGTTTGTAGAATTGCAAGCTCTCCATGAGATGGTTCAGCAAAAAGTGGTGACGCTGTTGAGTGACCCAGAAAATATAGTGAAACAGACTTTAATGGAGAATGGTATAACTCGGCTTTGTGTGTTCTTTGGACGTCAAAAAGCTAATGATGTTCTCCTGTCGCACATGATCACCTTTTTGAATGATAAAAATGATTGGCACCTTCGAGGTGCTTTCTTTGATAGTATTGTTGGTAAGTACAGTACCTCTTTATGGCAGTATGAGACTACTATTGTACTGCAGGTACACCCAATCAAAATAATGCTCTAAAATTAAAATAATGGATATCTGTTGAAAATTTATTTTGAAACTTTCTTACTGTATATATTTGCCTATATAAAAGAATCATACTAACCTTCCATATTATTTTTAATAAAAGGAAATCAATTTATTACTGGCCCTTTAATAAAAACGTAACTATTTTGTATAATGTTTCAATTAAATAATAGGAGTTAATTTTGTGATATTGATATTGAATTTATGTATAGAGTAATTGTCTGTCTTCTGAAAAACATATTTGAAATTCATGAGATACTTATGCTGAAATGCAGCATATTTCTGTTTGTAGATGCCTAAAGTGTTGACAATTCCCTGGTCCAATTGCATTTTACTGTTCTGATTCTTATGTTTAAGCCAGATAAGTAACAAACACAAGCTAACACGACTTTCTTACCTTCCTTTTCCCATTCCATCGGGTGTCATTCTCCAGATTTGTTCAGTTATGGTTGCCTTTACCCTTCTTGTGAAATTCTACCCATTATGTCTGGTGCTTTGATCAGTCTGAGGTGTTCCAAGCCTACTTTATCTCTTTTAATGTCTATTAAAACTTGCAAGAACAAAAAAAAAATCATCAGAATGCTGCCATTGGTCCTTTTGCTAAGAGTGACTTGCAGCTTCTGTGGATTCTACTTTCCATGCCTCCTCTGTTGTATTGCTACAGCTGTGCATCCTTTTCTCGTCAAACTGTAACCTTGATCATGGATGGACAGCTGAGACCTGTTGCTTGCAATTCCTCTGCCTGGATTCCACCCCCTGGATCTAGTGCTGGGATTGAGGTGAGCCAAATGGACCATGTGTCTGTGGGAGAACACTTGGGTGAGAATGATCATTGTACCATAAAGTTTAGATTTGTAATGGAGCAGAGCAAGGAACAATCTAAAGTGGAACTCCTAAATTGGAAAAGTGCTACTTCAGTGGGATGAGAGGGAATCTAGCCACATTAAAATGTAACCAAAGATTGACAGGAAAACCTGTAACCGATCGTGGGTGATCTGTAAGAAGGAGATGTTTCAAATACAGGCTAGGTACATTTCAAAAAGAGGAAAAGACAGGAAAACCAAAGCAAGGCATCCTGTATGATGTAGATAATGCATGTGATGAAACACAAAAAGAAGGTGCATGATGAATATCAGGTGAATTCCTCAAATGAGAAGTCGGCCAAATAAATAAGCTGAGAGTGGAAGTGATGAGAGAAATAAGACTAATAAAGAGCGAGAGAGTATGAGAATGAAATGGCACTGAACATAAAATGGAATTCAAAGATCTTCTATTGGCTTGTGAATGGTAGGTGGATAGTAAGAGGCAGGGTGGATCCTATTAGGGGCAAAGAGGGTGATATATGCTTAGAGGCACAGGGTGAAACTAGGATACTTAAACAAATCCTTTCTATCTGTGTTCACTAAGGAAAGTTATACTGCCAAAATACAGGTAGAGGTGAAGATGGTAGAGGTAATGGATGGATTGAAAATTGATAGGATGTACTGGAAAGGCTGGGTATGTTTAGAGTGGATAAGGTGCTTGGACTGGATGGCTTGCATCCCCCAGAATGCTAAAGGAAGTGGAGATGGTGCAAGGGCTTGCCATAATCTTCCAATCCTCTGGATATGAAGGAAATGCCAGTTTGGAAAATGGCAAATGTGTGACCCTTATTCAAGAGAGCGTGTTAGGATATTTGTGGTAACTGTAAGCTAACAGTTTAATATCAGTGGTGGGTAAAGTTTTTGAAACAATAATCAGGGAAAAATAATTAGTAGGCAGTAAGGTAGATTTGATTTAATCAAAGATTTGGAAAAAGCAGATTATACTTGGTTAATCTAATTGAGTTTTTTGATGATGTAACAGAGAAGGTGGATGAAGGGAATGCACTTAACGTTTTCTACGTGGATTGTAAGAAAACGTTATCTGCATGGACCTTCAAGAGAGTACTTTGCAAAGCGCTTTGGATCTTGGTCTTCATAAATAGAGGTGTTGAGTACAAAAAGAGGGGAAGTTAGGCTGAACTTTTATAAAGCTCCGGTTAGACCACAAGAATATTTCGACAGTGCTGGTCACCACACTTAAGGAAGGACACGAGGGTCCTTGGAGACGGTGCAGATGAGATTTACCAGAATGGCTTAAGTGATGAGGGATTTTTGCTACAAGGTTAGGTTCGAGAACCTGGGCTTGTTCCCTTTGGACTAAAGGAGATTATGGGAATATTTTATGGGGGTGCACAAGATCATGACAGGTTTGGATAAGGTTGACAGAGAAAAGCTTTTCCATTTAGCCAGTGGTGCAAAGACTAGGAGAATCAGGGGGAGATGGTGACATAATGGTAATGTCACTGGACTAGCAATCCAGAGGCCCAGGCTAATGCTATAGGGACCGGGTTCAAGCCCCACCATGGAAGTTGATGAAATTTAAACTCCAATTAATAAATCTGGAATGTAAAGCTAATATCATTGAAAGTGACCACAAAGCTATCATCAATTGTTGTAAAATCCTATCTGGTTCACCAATGTCCTTTTAGGGAAGGAAATCTATCTTCTTTACTTGTTCTGGCTTGCATGTGACTTCAGGCCCACAGTAATGTGGTTGACTCTTAACTGCCCTCTGAAATGACCTAGCAAGCCACTCAGCTCAAGGGCAGTTTGGATTGGGCAACAATTTCGGTCTTGCCAGTGACATCACATCCCATGGAAAAAATAAACAAGAATTGGGCAAGCGGTACAAGGCTGGTGAGGAAGAATTATTTTTGCGTAGCATTTTGGTAATGACCTAGAACTAGCTGCCTAAGAGTGTGGTGGAAGCAGGGGCTTTCAGTGATTTTAAAGTGACGTTGGATGTGCACTTGAGGGAAATAAATGTACAGAGCTAGGGAGCTAGTGGTGGATGGGGGATGATTGGGGCTGACTGGATTGCACTCTTGAGGGCTTGATGGGTTGATTGGCCTCCTTCAGTGGCATAATGACTCTGACTTGATAAACATGAGAACTTAAGAACTCAGAGCAGGAATAGGCCTTTCAGCTATTTGACCCTGCTCCACCATTCAATGAGATCATAACTGATATCTATTCCAAAACCATTTTCCTGCACTATCCCCTTATCCCTTGATGTTTTTAATATATAGAAAACTATCAATCTCCTTACATATGCTCAACGACTAGGTCTCAACAGCGCTCTGGGACAGAGAATTCCAAATAGTCGCCACCCTATTAGTGAAGAAATTCCTCCTCTCAATCTTAAATGGCTTGCCCCATAATCTGAGACTCTGCCATGGTTCTAGAACCCCCAGCCAAGGGAAAAGCCCTTCCTGCATCCACAATGTCGAGCCCTGTAAGAATTTTGTATGTTTGAATGACATCACGTCTCATTCTTCTAAACTTCAGAGAATAAAGGCCCAATCTATTTAATCTTTTCTCATAGGACAATCCCTTCATCCAGGAATTAATCTAGTGAACCTTTCTTGCCATAGAGGTAGTGCAACAATATCTCTCCTTGGGTAAGGAGGCCAAAACTGCATACAAGACTCCAGGTATGGTCTCACCAAGGCTCCATATAATTGCAGTATGGCATCCTTACTCCTGTGTATGTGAAGAGAAAAAGATTGGTGAGGTCATATGTAGGTCTCTTACAGTCAGAAACAGGGGAATTTATAATGGGGAACAAAGAAATGGCTGACATACTTTGGTTCTGTCTTTACAAAGGAGGACACAAATAACATACCAGAAATGTTGGGGTACACAGGGTTTAGTGAGAGGGAGGAACTGAAAGAAATCAGTATTAGGAGAGAAATGGTGTTGGGGAAATTGATGGGATTGAAGGCTGATAAATCCCCAGGGCCTGATAATCTACATCCCAGAGTACGTAAGGAAGTGGCCCTAGAAATAATGGATGCATTGGTGGTAATTTTCTGAGATTCTGTAGACTCTGGAACAGTTCCTGCTGATTGGAGGGTAACCAACGTAACCCCACTTTTTAAAA
Source organism: Carcharodon carcharias (assembly GCF_017639515.1). Taxonomy (NCBI): domain Eukaryota; kingdom Metazoa; phylum Chordata; class Chondrichthyes; order Lamniformes; family Lamnidae; genus Carcharodon; species Carcharodon carcharias. The sequence continues at coordinate 203,023,261 of NC_054469.1, forward strand.
AGTGAGGTAGCGAGCAAACAGGGAATTATAGACCAGTCAGCCTGATGCCTGTAGTGGGGAAAATTCTAGAGTCCATTATAAAAGATTTAATAGCTGAGCACATGGAAAACAGTGGCAGAATTGGACAGAGTCAGCATGGATTTATGAAAGGGAAATCATGCTTGACAAATCTACTGGAATTTTTCAAGGATTTAACTAGTAGAGTTGATGAGGGGGAGCCAGTTGACGTGGGTATTTGGACTTTCAGAAGGCTTTCGACAAAGTCCCACATAAGAGATTGGCGTGTAAAATTAAAGCGCATGGGATTGGGGGTAGTGTATTGAGATTGATAGAAAACTGGTTGGCAGACAGGAAACAAAGAATAGGAATAAATGGGTCTTTTTCTGAATAGCAGGCAGTGACTAGTGAGGTACTGCAGGGATCGGTGCTGGGACCCCAGTTATTCACAATATATATTAATGATTTAGATGAGGGAACTGAATGTAACGTCTCCAAATTTGCAGATGGCACAAAGCTGGGTGAGAGGGTGAGCTGTGAGGAGGATGCAGAGATGCTTCAGTGTGATTTGGACAAGCTGAGTGAGTTGGCAAATGCATGGCAGATGCAGCATAATGTGGATAAATGTGAGGTTATCCAACTTTGGAGACAAAAACAGGAAGGCAGATTATTATCTGAATGTGGGGGGTGGGGGGGGGGGGGGTGGGGGTGGGGGGGGGTGGGGGTGGGTGGGTGGGGCTGGGGGGGTAGGGGGTGGGGGGGGTGGGGGTGGGGTGGGGGTGGGTGGGTGGGGCTGGGGGGGTAGGGGGTGGGGGGGTGGGGGTGGGGGTGGGTGGGGGGTGGGGTGGGGGTGGGTGGGGTGGGGGTGGGGTGGGGGTGGGTGGGTGGGGCTGGGGGGGTAGGGGGTGGGGGGGGGGTGGGGGTGGGGTGGGGGGGGGGTGGGGGTGGGTGGGTGGGGCTGGGGGGGTGGGGGGTGGGGGTGGGTGGGTGGGGCTGGGGGGGTAGGGGGTGGGGGGGGGGGGGTGGGGGTGGGTGGGTGGGGCTGGGGGGGTAGGGGGTGGGGGGGTGGGTGGGGCTGGGGGGGTAGGGGGTGGGGGGGTGGTGGGGGGGGTGCAGAACCCTGGGTCACAGTCTGAAGATACAGGGTAGACCATTTAGGACTGAGCTGAGGAGAAATTTCTTTACCCAGTGAGTGGTGAGCCTGTGGAATTCATTACCACAGCAAGTAGTTGAGGCCAAAGCATTGTATGTTTTCAAGAAGGAGTTAGATATAGCTCTTGGGGTAAAAGGGATCAAAGGATATTGGGGAAAAAGTGGGAGCAGGCTATTGAGTTGGATGATCAGCCATGATCATAATGAATGGCACAGTAGGCTCGAAGGGCTGAATGGCCTACTTGTAGTTTCTATACTCAAATCCTCTTGTAATAAAGGCTAACATACAATTTGCCTTATTAATTGCTTGCTGTTCTTGCATGTTAGCTTTCAGTGATCAAGGACACCCAAGTTCCTTTGAAGTTCAAAACTTCCCAGCCTCTCACCATTTAAGGAAAATTCTGTATTTCCTACCAAATTGGATAGCCTCACATTTCTCCACATTGCATTCCAGCTGCTAAATTTTTGCCCACACCCTTAGCCTCTCCAAATCCCCTTGAAGCGTCTTTGCACCCTTCTCACAACTCATTCTTCCACATAGTTTTATGTCATCCGCTAACTTGGAAATATTGCATTTAACCCCCACATTCAAATCATTGATATAGATTGTGAATAGTTGGGGCCCTAGCACTGATCCTTGTGGTACCCCAGTAATCATAACCTGCCAACCTGAAAATAACCCATTTATTCCTACTCTTTGTTTCTGTTCGTTAACCAGTTCTCAATTCATGCCAATATATAATCCCATGAGCTCTAATTTTAGTTATTAACCTCTTGTCAAAAGCTTATCAAAAGCTTTCTGAAAATAAATATACCACATCTACCAGTTCCCCCTTGTCTATTCTGCCAGTTACGCCCTCAAAAAAAAACTCCCAACAGGTTTATTCAACATGATTTTTCTTTCTTGGCTCCATGTTGACTGCCCAGTCCTACCATTATTTTCTTAGTATCCTGTTATCACATTTTTTGTTACAGTTTCTAGCATTTTCCCTACTATTGACGTCAGGCTAACGGATCTGTATTTCCACATTTTTTTCTCTCTCTGTCTCTCAAATAGTGGGGTTACATTTGCCACCTTCCAATCTGCAGGAACCATTCCAGAGTCTATAGAATTTTGAAAGATGACCGCCAATGCATCTGTTATCTGTAGATAAGAACCACCTTCCATTGCTGTATTTGGTTTATCATATCTAGTATGAGGTTTTTCCAACCTATTCAATCACATCCTTCTGGAATCTGAAAACCATTGTTTCTGTTGACACGTTGACACCTGTACGATGTGCACCTCTGAACTTAGCTTCTCTTTCTTTAAGCTTACTACCATTGTACATTTTCCTGTTTGGTATTTTGCACATGTTCACCCTATATCTAAATTGATTCCATTTGCTGCATATATTTCAAAATCCTTAACGATGCATGTTGATGTTTCAAGTTTAGTTTAATCAATTTTTAGGGGGGAAAAAAGTAACACAAACAGCTAAGGATTTGATTACACTGTATAACAACTTATTGGTGCCCAAAGCCTGTAACCTCACGAAAATGTACCTTTTTTTTGTGTCATTAGTCTGTTTTGAGTCATTATTGAATAGAATTTTCCACAGTTTTCAAACTGCAAGCTCATCTGATTGATGCAGTTTCTGTATTTGATGCCTTGCAATGACATTTCTATTAATAGCATTATTTTCTTTTGGGTAGCTGGCATTGTCTTTCAGAAACGAAGGGGTTCTATTTACAAATGGTTCTTAAAGAAAATTTTGAATGCTACTATTGTTATAATATTAAAACTGGCAGTGAATATGTTTAGATTTGTAATTAATTACTTTGTATGTGCAACATATAATTTGTTTCAGGAACATAATATTAATTTTAGGAGTATTTGCTGCATTTTGGATGTTAATTCTAAAGCAACTAAGCTACTTTGATGGAACTGGCCACAAGGTGGTGCAATAAGACGTATTTCAATAACTTGGAGTCTGGAAATCCCAATTTTCAGAACTGGAACTAATAATACATGAACTACCAACTGATCCATTCTCCTTTTTAAAAGGGAGATTATTTTCATATATTTTTAAAAGTGCAAACAGAAGTTGAAATGCAGTCCATTCAAACTTAAATTTACATTGATAGTAAATAATAAAATTGTAATTTCAAAAGTACCTAATCATTTAATATTTATGACAGGTTATAGTAGAAATTATTTACTTAAATACAATTACTATAGGGAAGAAAATGAAACTTTGTTTTGATATCTGTAGACCTAAACAGTGTAAGAAGCTGATCAAAATATACCTCAAATTTTGAAGCTCAGAGATCGTTGATTTTATTTTGCTAGTATTGTGCCATCAAGTGACTGAGTGCTATTATTTTCACTGTAAAAGCATTTCAATAGCCATCACATGATGCCAAAACCTGTGTATATACAGTATTTTGCTTCTCATCAAGACAGTAGTATACAATGAGTATACAACAGATGACATAAACTGAATACATGATTCTTTCAAATTTCTTTGGTAAAATTAATCTGTTTAACAAAATCTGGAATTAAACATTTAATTATTTCTCTAAGCAAACTGTTAAAGGTCTAATTTCTTCTCCCATTTCAAGGTGTCCTCCTTGCACTAAATATTGTTTGTGTATTTTTGTAATGTGATAGGTATCTACAGCGATTATCTAACACACTCTCAAGCACATAGTATATGTTATTTCAATACTTTGAGTGGTGCTGTAGGATATTAGCCTTCCAGTAAGTAGGACACTGAGGCAAATCAAGCTTGAATTGGAATTTAAATTCATACATTCTTATTAGGCAAGTTGGGACCATGTGTGGCAGAGAATTTTCTGTTTATAAAATTACACTGCCTGCTGTTCTATAGCAATTAGCTTTAATAATGCAAATTGTAGAATTGTCTGATTTTTTTATTTTTCTGTGCTTTTAATTTGAAGGAGAAAACTTGATGTGATGAATCAACAATAAACAGATCCAAGAGACCCTTTTGAGACCTCTTTATTAGGGAAATTACATCCCATTGAGGACGATCTTTTTGAGATTTTGTTCAGAAGATTAAAGATGCTCTTAATTTCAAGTTGTGCTATATTTTCAGGTGTGGCAGCTTATGTTGGATGGCAGAGCTCATCAATCCTTAAACCTCTTCTTCAACAAGGACTCAGTGATGCCGAGGAGTTTGTGATTTATAAAGCCCTCAATGCCCTGACCTGCATGTGTCAGTTGGGACTTCTGCAAAAACCTCACATCTATGAGTTTGCCAGTGACATTGGTGAGATTGAGTTTTGCATAAAAGGTGTTTTCCTTTTTTAAAAAACTAGCGTTTTTGTGCTGAAACACACCATTAAAATGAGTAGTGGTCACCAACGGCAATCTCCACCAAGTGGCTACTCATTGAGTCCAGACATAGTGTCAAACAGGCTGTTCAACCATGCTGCAGAGCTGAGACCATTCCTAACTTAACCAAGTATGCTTTCTGATTTGGTGGATGGGGAGGGGGCTGCAGTGGGTGGTGTGGTTGTGTGGAGAAAAAGGTGCTGTGTGTTGTCCAGATAGTGATTGGAAGCAAGAAGTTTAGCTGATTTTCCTCTCCCTGGACTGGGGCCCCAAGGCAAATTCTGGCACTCCTGATGTTGTGGATGAAATCAGGTAACATATGGGAAATTGAATTTAAGATCTGTATGCACGTTGTCTTTACAAATTAAGTGATGGAGGAGTAGAAAACAATAATTAAACATCTCTCGCTACATTTAATTTTTTTTAAAAGGTTTTGCTTTATGCCATTCTTGAATGACTGGCTACCTTATTCACTGTTCAATTAAGCATTTCAAAAACTTCTAAAGAGAATGTTTTGTGGTTAGTAGATTTTCTCTTGTGTGTGTAGATAAAAGCTGAACAGTTAGGAACAGTTCTTGTAAGGACATCAGTATGATTCATAATTAACAATCCTAAGTAATTTATAAGGATCAGAAAAGCATTTAATGAGACATGGGAATTAGCCTGTTAAAGAGAAATCACTCGAAAAATCCAAGAAATTGGGTGATCAGTAACCCTGTAAAGAGCTAGTTGAAATTTTGCTATTTTTGTCCTGTTTTTGTTACAGTTTAATTTATTTGTTTTTTGGGTGCAAATCCATTTTTGGAATTTAACTGCTTATAACAAAATGCAATCTTGGGAGTACTTTCTATCTGAAGAACAGCTGTAGATCTTTTTAAAAAAAGCAATCTATTTAATGAGGGCACAAAGAAAAAAGAAAACACCATCAGACTTATCAATGAAATTATGCTGCCAGCCCCTATTCCTAATTATTATTGGAGGGGGAAAATTGTAAATAATTTCAGAGGGAACTTTGGGAATTACCTTCCTGAATGTCTTCGGCAGTCATGCAAGGTCTGAGACACACTGGGTACAGTAGTAACCTAATGTTACGGTTATGGTACTGAACTAGGGCTAGCAATCCAGAGGTCATGAGTTCAAATACCAGTGATGAAGGGAGTGCATGTGGAAGATGGTGGATGAAGCCAATTAAGAGGGCTCTGTGTGCTGAATAGTGTCACGCTTCCTGCATTTTTTTGGAGCTGCACTCACCCAAGCAAGTATAGAGTATTCCATCACACTCTTGATTTTTGCCATGCAGATGGTGGAAAGGCCTTGGGGGGGTCAGGAGGTGAGTCATTAGCCATAGAATACCCATCAGCTGATCAGCTTGGCTGGAGCCACAACTAGTTGTGGAGCACAGGCCTTCAGTATTATAGCTGGGATGTTAAAGTGCCCATAGCAATTGCTGTATCCAGTGTGCTCAGCCGTTTCTTGATATCATGTAGTGTGACTCGAATTGGCTAGAGACTAGATTCTATGATGATAGGAGCCTTAGCACATCTGGCTGAAGATGGTTGCAGACGCTTCTGCCTTATCTTTTGTACTCAACATGTTGGGCTTTGTCACCATTGAGGATGGGATGTTCATTGAACCTGCTCCTCCCATCTGATTTCTGTGCACAGTGAGTTTTTGACTGCTGCCATAAAGAATATTGGGGATATAGCTTCCAGGGTAAGATTATGATTTTCTTTGAAGGATTGGTAGGATTGACAGACATCTGAAAGTGGATTTCTGCAGCAATTGAGTAAATGCAATGCTGTACACTTCTCGCATTTATCTGTCTGTGTTTAAATTGTTAATTTTGTTTAAATTGCTTGAATTAACTTGTCCAAAGTGCAGAAGACACTATCCAGCTACATCTCTCTGTAGCTTTGTGTGTTGTGCCAAGGTTTGGTTTTTTTAACATGCCTCTTTACCTTTTTATATTAGCACCTTTTTTGTGCCACCCAAATCTCTGGATACGTTATGGAGCTGTAGGGTTCATAACAGTGGTAGCACAGCACCTGAATATTGCTGATGTCTACTGTAAATTGATGCCATATCTCAGCCCATTCATCTCCCAACCAATAATACAGGTACAGTAAAAGTAATTTGGTTTGTTCTATAGTTTACTGGTTTGCATTTGATTGTTTTGTAACAAGCTCTAGCAGTTTTTTATTCTTCTCTGTACTTAATTTCATATAATATGATTTGGCAATTTAAATTATTTAATTATGTTAGTCAAATGAGATTATTGTCAGGGTATCTTTAAATTGTGCTCACAATGATGCTGGGGCTTATTGCAGTATATCAAGTACTAGGTTTTCTTCAGCTGGAAATTGCGTTGGCTACCTTGATTCCTACCAACCAGCCACAGACTGATAGTTGTAAATGCCTGAGAGTAAGTTGTCTGTCTATTTTCGTGATCATGATTGAACTAAAGCACTAATCCAAATATGTCTTCAGCGATATTAGGTTGGGACACTTTGAAATCACATTAGTTCATTCACAAATGCAGAATTTCTTCGTTGAGTAGATTAAGTATCATATTGTGGTTTTCATGTTTGTAGAGTGAGTCCTTCTGTAGTTCCAACTGCAGTAAACCACACTTCAGTAATAGTTCCATACATGAAGAGCCTAAAACAATTTTGGTATATCACTTTGCTATATGTTATCTCCATGTATCCATACATTTATATTGTTTCACCTGAATGATTGTGGAAATGTCAAGTGGAAAGCCAGTTGAATTACTTTGTTACCTTTGCCATTGAAGGTGGGTGGTGTAATATTTTTACCTGTTTGTCAGTCTGTCAATCTGTTTGTGAACAATATATCTCAAACTACTGGACAGATTTCAGTGGAACTTGCTAGACAGGATCTGGTCCAAAGAAGAACCAATGAGTTTTTGGTGAAGATCTGGATCCTGGAATTTTTTAAAGGATCTGTTAATATTAGCAAATAGGGCAAATGACCCTTTCTTTTTTTGAGAGTGTGGTGAGTTTTATTTAGAATGTTGTTGATTATCTCTGTTGTGGTGGAATTTGTCACAGCTGACAAAATGAAGCAGAATTTTCAGAGCAGCTTGTGGATGTGGATTGACCTGAAGCCTTCTCAGTGAGCTGGAAGCTCTTAATAAAAATAATTCTTTTTTCAGCTTTATAGTTAGAGAGCATAAGCCAGGCAGGCAAAAGCCTCAAGGAAGAGCTGCGTAATGTAATAATGTTGAGCTAGAACAGCATGTGTATGCACTCTAGTGAGTGCCCTGTTCACTTGTTAATGAATGTCTTTCAGACTTTAAACTTTTTTTGTAGCATAGCCATAATACAAAGTTCATTAAAAAGAATACAGATAGGAACATTGGAATTCATGAATGAATCAGTAAGATTTTCAGCCAGCCGGTTTCGAACTTAATCAGCCTGGCACAAAAGGAATTGATTGTCAACGTGAATTGCTTTTGTTCTTGAATGCTTCTTATGGCCTGTTTGAAAAGAAGCATTGGCTGAGGCCTGAGAACAGAACATCAAAAACACAGCCTTGTAGGCCATGTAGTGACATAAATAAAGGGAGGAAAAACTGATTCAAATTCATATTTTAGCGCAGCACCATCTTCAGTTGTTCTGACTCCGTAGGTACTTTGCTGAAGATCAAGCTTATATCTTTTAGAGATGATGCTAGGTGAGGTCTGATTTACAATACAGATATTAACCTGCGTTTTTAGTTCAGTTGTATTCGTATTTCAAACAGCTTGTTTTGGAATGTTTACAGATAGACAAGGAAATTGTGTTGTTGAGTGTTCTCAAGGAGCCTGTCAACCGTTCCATATTTGATTACGTGTTACGATCAAAGGACATATTGAACTTGTACAAGCACTTGAACTCACGCCAGAAAATACGCAATGGACTCCTGCTGGAATGTCCACTTCCAGAGGATCCAACTATTGCACAGCTGTTAAAGAAACTACTTTCTCAGGTAATACTCAACATATGCCTGAATATAGAGAATCTTCAATTGCATTGACCATTTGGATGAGGCACCGAGGACAAAAGCTGGGACTGTTTGTCTTAAGACAACTAGGTTGAATTGTTAAATAACATAACCTCAAGCCAGTCTGAGTTTAATTGTTTGATGATGGAATTTGGCAGACTGGATGGAAGTAATGATGAATTTTGGTCTCCATGCCAATATCGGATTTTCTTTGTGTGTTTTAAGATTTTTTTTTCTGCAACATGTTATGATGTCTGATACATGGCAGACCTGTGCTAATGGACTTATGTATACATGTAAAAACAAATGAAATCAGGTTAGTTTGTTGCTCATATAACAGCTATCCATTATAGCAGTCTTGAGAGTAATTAAAATCTACATATCTTTCACCTACTAAAAATAGTGCCCTTTATAACTTTTACTCCATCTAAATTAAATGTAATTTTCTTTACAACATCAATGTGATGATGTTAATCCACCTCTTTCAGTCAAAAGTTAGAATAAGCTTTTAAACATTAAGGGAAAAAAATTGAAATCTAGACACATGTAATGCATTCTTCAGTCATTTTTTAAAAATATATTCATTATGAAAATATTGATTTGATTGACTTATCTGTGCTGTTCTGGAGCTATTCTTTGGCGAGCACTTATCTATATAGTATATTTAGCGAATACCCAAACAAACTATAAAAGCTGTCAGCTGCCTGACCCAGGAATACACATATTAAAACAGAAAATGCTGGAAATACTCTGCAGGTCTGACAGCATCTTTGGAGAGAGAAACAGACAAACCAAGCATTTTAAATCAATGAACTTTTCATTAGAACTGGGAAAAGTTGGAGATGAAATGGGTTTTAAACAAATGAAAGGGAGAGGGTGAGAAAAATAATATAAGGGAAGGTCTGTGATAGCATGGGCAGGAGAGATTAAATGACAAAAGGGCTTATGGTACAAAATCAGAATGAGTGATAATGGGTCAGGTAACGAAATGCCTAGAGGAGGTGTACATGACATTTTAGTATACTATATTCACATCTCATGATACAGTCTGCCCTACACTGGGAAAACCAAACAGATTGGGGACAGATTTGCCAAACACCTCCATACAGTCCGCAAGCATGTCTCTGAGCTTCCAGTCATCTGTAATTTTAACTCTAGAGGAGATGTACATGACATCTTGAACAGCTGCTCTCCGAAAATAAAAAAAAAAGTTAAACAAGAGAGAGAAAAATCCAATCCGGCAATGAAATAGGAAATAAAATGGGGACCAGAAGTTTGAATTCAAAAATTGTTGAACTCAATGTTGAGTCCAGAATGCTGTAAAATACCCAGTTGAAAGATGAGATGCAGCTACTTGAGCTTGTGTTGAGCTTCACACTGCAGGAGGCTAAGGTCAGAAAGGTTAGCGAGGGAACAAGGTGAAGAGTTAAAATTACAGACGACTGGAAGCTCAGAGACATGCTTGCGGACTGAATGGAGGTGTTTGGCAAATCTGTCCCCAATATGTTTGGTGTTCCCAATGTAGGGCAGACTATATCATGAGATGTGAATCTAGTATACTAAACTGAAAGAAATAGACGCTTGATAGTACAAAGCTTGAGTATTCCTGAATAAAGCTGACATGCTGTCAAAGCTTTGTCTTGCACTCATCAGAACAGATGCAAGAATACCAAATTACAAAGGGAACAACAATTTGTATTGCATGAGAAAAGGCTGCTGATTGATTGGCAAGTCAACTCTAGTTGAGGCATTGTGAAGGAGAATGCACCAGGGAAGAGTTATCCACCAAGCTTTTGTTTAAATGCAAAAACTTTAAATTGAAAAAAGCCAATTAATCAGCATACTTTTCTCGTGCTGCATAAATTGTTGTTCCCTTTGAAATTTGGTATTCTTCTGTCTGTCCTGATGAATGCAAAATGAAAAGCTTCAACAGCATGTTTCTTTTTTCAGCAATACTCAAACTGAAAGAAGTACAAGAAAATTGTTTCATTTTGAAGGAATGTTTTGGGCCATGGATGATGAGGAGAAGAGAGGTAAAAGGGGAGGTATTGCATCTCCTGGGCTTGCATGGAAATGTGCTGTGGAAGTGGGAAAGGATGTTAGGATAATTGAGGACTGGACCAGGGTATTGTGGAGGAAATGGTCCCTTTGAAATGCTGAAAGGAAAGAGGAGGGAAAGATGTGTTTGGTGGTGGCATCTCGCTAGAGACGGTGGGAATAGTGGTGGATGATCTGTTGAATGTGGAGGCTGGTGAGCTGGAAGGTGAGGACATGGGGAAACCAATCCTGACTTTGGGAGGAAAGGAGTGAGAGTAGAATGCACTAAATGGAACGGATGCACACAAGAGCCCTGTTAACCATGGTGGGTGCTGGTGTAATCCTTAGTTGAGAATTTAGGAAGATATATCGGAAGCGCAAGAATAGAAGGCTTCATTGGAACAGATGCGATGGAGAAACTGGAAGAATAGAATAGAACATTTGTGGGGGTAGGGTGTGAGGAAATATAAGCAAGGTAGCTGTGGGAGTTGGTGAGCTTAAAGTGAATATTGATAGGCTATGACTGGAAATGCAAAGAACCCAAGGAAGGGAGGAATTGGAGGTGGACCATGTGATGCTAGGAGAAAGTTGGAAATTGGAAGCAAATTTTCCAGTTCAGGTGAGAGCAAGAAATAGCACCAATGTAGCCATCAATGTGTCAAAACAGGAGAGCGAGGGAGCCTGAGTAGGACTAGAACAAAGAAAGTTCAACATATCCCACAAAAAGCAGGCAAAGCTAGGACTATGCGAGTACTCATGGCAACACATTTTATTTGGAGGACAGGAGTGGAGTTAAAGGAGATGTTATGAGAACAAGTTCATCCAGGTGGAGGAGGATGGTGGCAGATGGGGACTAGTTGGGCCTGCATTAAAGGAAAGTTAGTTTTCAGACCAACCTCATAGGGGTTGGAGGTGTAGAGGGATTTGGATGTCCATGGTAAAGAGTGGTGGTTAGGGCCAAGATACCAGTAACTATTAGAAGTGCTGGAGGTCATTGGAACAGTCACAGATGTAGGTTGGAAAAGACTGGACAAGGGGAGAAAAAAAGAGAATTGAAATAGGAGGAAGAGTTCAGCGGACAGGGACAGGCTGTTTCACAATTTTGTGAAGGAGATAGAAATGACAGTTTGTGAACTTTGAGATTGGAGGTCAAAGAGGGAAGATCTGCAGAGGAATTGAGGCCAGTGACAGTCCTGGAAAGGGTGGCTTGATATCCGGTGGTGGGGTCATGGTCCGGGGAAGGCAGGAGGAAATGTTGGAGAATTAGCATTTGGCCTCCACTAGGCAGAGGTCGGGTTCTCAGGCAACAACAGTACCTACCCTTGTCAGCAGATTTGATGACAATGTTAGGGTTGAACCTAAACAGAGAATGGAGTGCTGCAAATTCCAAGGGAGACAGGTTAGAGAGAGAGGAAGAGAAGCAGAGAAATTGAGAGGGCTGATGTCACTCTGGCAGCCCTCACTGAAAAGATCTAGAGATGGTACAAGGCCAGGGGCTGGAGGTCCAGATAAAGGGAGACTGCTGAAGACAAGTAAAAGGAGTCTTCTGTGTGGGATAACACTTCTGACCAAAGTAGTGGGCACAGAAGTGATGGCAAAGGAGTCAGCATTGTGTCGAGCTCAAAAGCCATTTGAGATGCAGGCATAAGGGAATGAAGCTGAGGCCTTTGCTAAGGACGCACTGTTCAGGGTTGGGGAGGGGAAGGTTGTGAATACACTGCCCAGGATGAGATTGGAAGAAGAGATAGGGTCAGAGGGAGGTGATGGGGAAAAAGAGGATCCGGAGTGGGGGGTGCGTTGGTACTCGTGAATAATTGAAGCTTGACATGCTGCTCACCGAAAGGAAGGATAAAAGTTTTTATTAACGAACCAGATGAAGCAATGGATGAAATGACACTGCAGACCTGAACAGTTTTGAGATAGTGAGTTGGTGTTGCTGCTGAGAGAGGTATGTGACGTCGTATGACATTGAGTGTGGATATCAGGATTCAGTGAGAACAGCAGTTCGACGAATGCCAACTGTCTAGGAGACATTTTTAATAGTTGATGGATCCCAAACATGGAGGGTGAAATTTCAGTAGGGATCCACGTGGAATAAGTTGGAGCAGGAAACAAGGAAGATTGTGGCTGTGAAAGCAAATTTTGCTAAATATCTGATCAGTCATGAGAAGAGAAACAGAATGTAATGAAGGCAAAAAATGTAGAAGAGACAAATGGAAATGCTGTCTTCAAAGTGGGCATTCCTGGAGGAGAGTACAGGAATAGAGAAATTTGACAATTTACTGTAGTTTATCGATCTAAAATTCTGAACAGCTCATTAGACAGTTGACCAGACAATTAACTGTATGTAGAACTAAAAACTATGAACTAGATAAATTCACATAAGAGCAAGGAGGTACAGGGTTATTAGTTCCAGAATTAGTGAGGAAGTTAATGGCATGTTTTAGAATGGTAGGATAGATAGGGCAATGCTTTTTTTCATTCCCAAAGCATTGCTATGTTACCACTATATGAAACTTTTTCTTAGCTACATGAATTTATTTAATACTGTTACTGGCCTATAGAAACCTCTAGCATCACCAGTATAAAAATAGGTTAGCACATTTTTAACATTGTCCTGTAGTTCAGTTTAATTTTTACAGCAGTCCAAAGCATTAAGAACTTTATCAGTTATTTTTGTAATAGAAATTGTTCAACTGCATGTATTTTTCTGTCAACTTTTCCCATTACAAGTCCTTGTGTCCACATTATTAATGGAAACCATTTGCGCAATTGTCACATCGTCATTTTGTCCTTCAACCAGTGGTAGCACTGACCTTCTTGGCTGCGTTCCAGAGAAACCTCAATCAACTCTGTTTCCCAGATTGTTGTAAGTTTTCATTAATTAACAAGTAACATAAAATCAAGGCATTACTTAAAATAAGGATAGAATGTATGATATTAAAGTGGAGATTGAATTGTATCTGTTTTTCATGGCCTAATTATTCCCCAACCCTGCTTTACCTGAACGCTATCTCTCAATTTCCAGCTGTTTCTGATAAAATGATTTATCATGTGACTCATTGTCTCAATGTAGGGGATGACTGAAGCAGATGAAGACAAGCTATTAGCTCTGAAGGATTTCATGCTAAAGTCAAACAAGGCCAAAGCCAATGTGGTGGACCAAAGCCACATGAATGACAGCAGTCAGAGTGGTGTGTTTGACCTGGCTGCTCTAGGAATTCCTGGAAGACACATTGACCTTGTCAAGACAAAACAAGAAAATGATGATAAACGAGGTAGAGCTCTTTTTTTCTCTTGTTTGTTTATAATTGGGAGCAACAGGATTATGTAATTATGGAATGAATATGATGCAACTTTTTGATTCAGAATTCAAAAAAGAAGCATGGCCTGTAGATGCATTCTAAGCCTTTGTAGAACTGGCAATCGTACTGATGTTAGAAGGCTGGATTTTGCAATAAGTATAACAGCGAGGTTATCAGTGCTCACCATTATTAGATAAAAAGACATCAGCATCCAACATCACATGCATAGTTAATTAAGAACAAAAATCAGGAAGTTGCTGTCTGAGTTGCCCAGCTGCTCCACAAGCTTTTCTATGCCAGTAGCTTACTGAGAGATTTATATTCTATAACTGGTTTAATTTTTGACACTAGATTATGACTTACAATATTTTTGCAATTATTGTGTGTGACAAAGACCAAATATCATGCAATACCTTTAAGCAGTAGATTTCCAGAGAAATAAGCAATGCAGCCATGTTTTCTTTCTCTGGGTAGAGCATTGTCGTTGTTGTTCCTTTCCAATCAATCCTCCTCTTCTCTACAACTTGATCAAAAAAACTTGAGTTCTCTATAGTCTGATTCTCACATATCTTGTAATTGGTTATGACATGACGTGTTATTATGAACAAGTTCCCTAGAAAATATATATTTCTGACAAAACAACATATGCCAGCATGTTTTTATCCTGTCATAATTGTTCTACTCCTCTTAAAACAGCCTTGGCTAACTGTTTCCTAACATGGCCATGAAAACAAGTAAGAGACAAAAATCCTAATCCTATAATTTCAGCAAACAGTTAAAGCGGATTGTCAGCTAACCTGACAAGTCAAGTCCCAAAGCAACCTGGGAATGAATCATTTTAACCAATTCAGTATTTTCAGAGACAGTACAGCTCTGCAAGATATCTATAAGTAAACCGGACTCAAAAACTTTAATCATGAGGTTAAAGCAAATCCTAGCCCTAAGTGTATATGTGTATGTAACTAGGATATTTTACAATTAAACACTTGAAGAGCTTGAAGTTGAGTTATTTACCCACTAGAAACTAACCAAAAAAAATTAAGGGTTATCCATCAAGTGCAGGTGAATTTTTAATACTGTGGTAAGTTTTAATTACTGTCAAACAACCTCTCTAATTATTGGTAGAATTTTTAAAAACTTTTTATTTTTCTCTTTTTTTTCCCCTCTATCAACCCCTTCTTCTTTTCCCCCTCTTTATTTCATTTTCTGTACATCATTTAATATTGATTTAAGAGTTAGTTGCACTTCCTGGCTTAGACTCTATGTTTCAATGAGGGTTCTCCAGTCTGGTTGAAGATGTACCTGTTGCTTGGCCCGCTTACTCAGTTCCCAGATCCCCTTTAGAGAATGAAACTCTGAATCACTAAATCTGAATCATTAAATTGCTGTGCAAATTGCTCACATAAAACCTGTGGGAAGCTGTAAGTGATAAGTGCCATTTGTTTGCTGCTGATCACAAAACTGAGGTCGGGAGCTTAGAAATACACCTTTTCATTAGATAGAACATGAAGTGTATGTTGATTGGCAGTAAAGTTTGTGCTGTGCCACAATTTTTTGTGTATAGTAGTGGCCTTTTAAAATGTGATGATATAAAATGTCGCTTCCAACCCTTTCCAGACACTTTCACGCTCAGTAGCTTTTAAAACACGAGTTTGTTAATACCCAGTGATCACCATTGATCAATGGGTGGGGGTTCTGCAATAAGTACATATGACTGCCATATTTACATACTCTTGCAGGGGGAAGTTTGCTTCAAAACTCTGTGCATTGCTTGAGTCATTGCACTACAACACTGGAAAAATCACTGGTGCAATTTATTCCTTGCTTAAAGCAATGATGCTTTGAAATTGAACCATAAATATAACTTTATTTTTACCTACATTGTACATTAAAATGAAAAGAAAAACTGCTAAGCAATGTGGTCTTGTAACATTGATATAGATATTCTTCTAAGTATGTGTGGAATAATTGTGGCTTAGCCAACAACTAAATTCATTTTTTGGAATTTGGCTTTAACAGAACATTCAGGGTTTTTGGACTGTTTATCTCAAAACAATTAGGATCAACACATACCTAGGTATAGGAATGAGCTCCCAACGTTAATTATGTCAATGAATTTCCGGAAAGAACAATTAAATCGAACAAATATATTGATATTTTCAAATAAGTCCCCTGCCTTTCTGAAGGAGTCATACTGATGACCTTCAGTGAATCATTTTTTGAAAATATGTATTCTTTTTGGATTTTGGTTTTTGCAGTGGTTGGTCCCGAGAAATGAGACTGCGTTAGGTTTTTTTCATGTGCAAACATGGTAATTTGTGCCAGAATTTCTGTTTAACAGAAGCAGATTGGCCTCATTATAAAATGATCTAGTTCAAATTTTTTCCAAGTTATATTTGTAGACTTTTTTCAATCATAGTTTCTTTCTAATTTGGAATACATCAAATTGTTATTAAACTAAGTAGAAAAAGCAAATTGAAAATTCTGGTTAAAGTCCTGATGAGTTATCAGTTTGAAGACCAGAATTATAATTTCTAAATAGTTGATAAGATTGCATAAGATAATTACCTAGCTGAACTCAATTTTGTCTTTCGGTATCCAATATCAGCAAGAAGACATGTGAAACAGGACTCAAATTTGAACGAAGAATGGAAGAGCATGTTTGGCTCTCTTGAACCTTCAAACATTGTTCAAACTAAAGTCCTTGCAGCCCCTGGGGACCAGGAAAATGCCACTGGGAAGAGTCTCCGATCAGAGTCTTCACCAGGGATGATGATCACCACTAATCCAGCTTTGCAACAGGTTAATAGAAACTTCACCATGTTTAAATTAATTTTTCTCATTTATTTCTGTTGTTGACTTTCATGGTATTGCCTGACTGTTTCACAGTTATCATTTAATAATGGCATTGATATGCTAGGTCAGGCATTGTGTGGTTTTCTCCATAACACCCTTAACCCCATCCTCAGAAAATGGTCCTGAATACGCTAGCATGATATTCTGTTTCTGAAGCTGCCTACCTTAGAAAAGAGGATTTAGCCCATCTGATGCATCCAGTCACCTCAGTGATCTAAATCTCTAAGACTTGAGCATATTGTTTTCATTACTCCTGCAACCTTTGTTAAGAGTTTCAGGTACTGATATTGCAGGAAAATTGGGCTAGCAGGCTTTCATCATGTTTTCTACCCAGTTTTTTTCTGTTGATCACTTTCTGCCCTGTTGCATCTTGTACAGTAGATTGTTTATGTACTTTTCATGTCATATAACATCCAAAAAGTCATGCAGAAACATTTCAAATTAATGTCTTGTGCAGTTTCCTAACGTTTGAACATGTCTTCAAAAATGATCACAAGTCGAATTCCAGGAATGATAGAGCTCTGATATGGGGACAGACTTTTAAGGATTTGTTCTGATGTTAAAGTATCTTTTAATGTTTTGGTTTTTCTTTTTTAGTAACTTTGCAACATTTTTGAATTTTTTATTAATGGTTTTTTTTAGGAGGAACAATTCTTATTTGCTCATCATCGTAAGATGTGTTTTTAAACATCCTAGAAAATAATTAATTATTGCTGCTAAGTTACCAGAAGACTTACTAAGTGAAGTATTTATAGGGCTTGAGCAGCACACCACTTCCATTTCCTTTTCCACTGAATAAAAATACCCAATCTCTGCCCCATTCTGGGTGTCATGCAGCCAGGTTGTGTTAAAATGACTCAGTAATGCCATTGAAAGATGTGAATGTAGCAAGACTTTAAACTGTAAATAACAATTCTGCTAAAGATGTGCCTGAGATGCAATGAAAGAGCTAAAGTTGTGTGTTGATTGACATGCACAAGCATGAACCATAGAACAGGTTGATAGGCAACATTTTGTAGCCTACAGCCTTGATCCATCTACCTTGTTGGCTAGTCTTACCATATTCCTTTGAGTATGCCATCTTCTCATACAGGCTCTGTAGTTAATTTATTGTTGAATCTTAACTGTTTTATACGTTGCCATCTTATGGGAAATATCTTCACAAACCAGGTTGAGCCGCCTTGCCACAGCAGCACATGTGTCGTTAGCCATCAAACGGGATTGATTGCAATGTTACTGTGCGGATGTGAATTTATATTCCTTTCTAGCTACCACCTCTTTTTATTTTGCCCGTGGAGTCACAACCCTTTAAATTTTCTCAGCCATTTAAGGATGACAGACTAGAAGCAGTTTCTTTGTAATTTCTTTGCTGCAAGGTCTAGCCCACCCGAAACTCAGAAGAAAGCATAGGGCAGAAAAGGCAGCTTTTTAACTCGGACACTTATTTGACCTCAGGGCTTCCCACTTAGTCAACGGTAGCGGATATATGGATTTGCATGACACAATCTCAACTCCAGTATTTAATGGGAGTGCTCCAAGCATGCACGTTGAAGAAGTTTGGAGTGAGGGAAAAAAAGTAACAATGAACATGGGCAAAAGCCTGTTCAACATCTGTGATGCCCCTCTGGGTGTGCTTCAATTTTAACCCCACCCGCAATCAAACCCATGTGCTCTTCAAGAATAAAATTTATCACTGTTTCAATACAGCAAGGTCCCACAAGTAACAGTGAGACAAATGGCCATTTGATCTGCTTCAGCATTGTTGACTGACACATAAATGTTGATCAGGTCAGTGGAACTCTAGAACTGAAAACATACCATTCCTCATGACTAACAAAGTAATGTTTTCAACTCTTTTATTTGATAGTGAAAACTTTCTGCTTGTGAGAGGAAGGACTGATGTGAGAATTTTAGAGAGGGTACAGAAGAGATTTACTAGAATTAATTCCTTATCCTTAGAATCAGTTAGGAAGATAGACTGGAGTTGGTCTCTTAGCATAGAAAGATAAAAGGCGATTTGATAGAGATATTAAAAAATCATAAAGGGTTTAGTTAGAGTAAATAAAGAGAAACTGTTTCAATGGCCAAGTTGTCCATAATGCACAGATTTGCAATGATTGGCAAAACAACTGGAGGCAACATGAGAAAAAAATTACTTGTGCAGCAAGTGGTTAGGATTCGAAATGCTGTGCCTGATAGGTTGGTAACATAGTAATCTTCAAAAGGGAATTGGGTAAATATTTGAAGGAGAAAAAAATTGCTGGCATATGGGGAAAGAGCATAGAAGTGGGAATAATGTGATTGCTCTTTAAAATAGAGGGCATACACTTGATAGGCTGAATGGACTTCTGTGCGATATTGTTCTGTGACTCTAATGATCATGCTATTCTTTGAATAGGGCATGAGCTCCTTTGTATCCATTTAAAAATACAGACTGGGCCTCTCATCTGAAAGATAGTCATGCAGTAATGCTGAAGTGCTGCAATGGAGTGTTGACCTAGATTTTGTACTTCTGAGTGTCTGGAGTGGGCTTGAATCGATGACCTGGCTCTGGTGAGAGTACTACCACATGGCTAGTTGGTAGTGTTGGACAGAACCAGTTCAGAACCAATTATCAGCCTTGCAAAATAGATGAAATACCTTCAGAAAGATGTACCAACAACACCTTTGTAAAATAAAGATTTCAGTTTGTCATTTTTGGAATTTATTGTTTGGCTTGGGTTATGCTGCAATGCAGAAAATAGTCAATTCCCTAACCACTGGAAAAGGCTTCTTCCACTCACCAATTGTTTTCTGTGAAGTGTCCTAACACTTTAAATATATGGGATCCATGCTGTTAACTAATTATGATAGGAAATAAATTGGAATTCTTAATGAATCTCATCCTGTCAATAGGCATAAATCCTAATGCTGGCAGCTTCTGTGGGAGACAGCAGTCAAACCTGCTTTTCTTGTTTTTAACATAGCAAAGTTTTTATTGAAAAATTATTAGGCTAGAATTTGCTAGAATTCAAAATAACAGCAAGGCTAAATGTTCTCGCCATTACTTATGAGTAAACGGTACAGCAAATTCAAATGAAAATGTGGGGTTAAATGTGAATATCTAAAGGTTACCTGAGTTGTGACACTCTATTGTTATTGATGAGGGGGGATCTGATTGAAACTTACAGAATACTGAAAGGCCTGGATAGAGTGAACGTGGGGAAGATGTTTCCATTAGTAGGAGAGACTAGGACCCGAGGGCACAGCCTCAAGAGTAAAGGGAAGACCTTTTAGAACAGTGATGAGGAGAAACATCTTTAGCCAGAGAGTGGTGAATCTATGGAATTCATTGCCACAGAAGGCTGTGGAGGCCGGGTCATTGAGTGTATTTAAGACCGAGACACAGAGGTTCTTGATTGGTAAGGGGATCAAAGGTTACGAGGAGAAGGCGGGAGAATGGGGTTGAGAAACTTATCAGCCATGATTGAATGGCGGAGCAGATTCGATGGGCCGAATGGCCTAATTTCTGCTCCTATGTCTTATGGTCAACTTCGCAGAAATAGCATATCGCACTTGGCATCCTCGTTTTTCTTTAGGAATTTGCTGTATTTGCCTCCAAACATGCCACAGAAGTTACTGCCATTACAAGCACAAGTACCCTATTAACAATGTGATAAATGTTGATGACTGCCAATCAACCTGGAAATTAACTGTTGTAAGTCTTGAGCCTTATTCATTCAGGTAGTGAATTGGTGTTGGAGATTTTTAAACTGTTAAACCTGTAAAAGGCAAGCTCAAAACCAGTGCTATATTCCTTTCTATCAAGAACATTCAGCACCTAGGAATGGTTTTGCAGGTATGGTAGCAGAGGCAAAAAATCTAGAATTGTTTGACATGGCTGAATGATGTGATGTCGACTGTTGGCTTCAATAGAACGATGAACTAAATGGACCAAATGCCAACATGCTATGTTTCTTTGTGATCTGTGTGGCTGTTCAATATATGCTGACAATGCATTAGCTTTAGTATTACTGTTGCTCAATGATTTAATGCTTGAAAAATCCAGCCTCCTTTCATTAATTCTTTTGAAGGTGTCTGAAGGGTCAGGAGTCCTAACGAAGAAGACAACTTCTTCCTTATCAGTTCTGCAAAGTGGAAATGTTCCAATATTGCCTTCTGCATACCAGCGACGCATTACTACATGTGCCACTGAGCTCCAGCACCTTATTCAACAGAAGCGAGAGCAGTGCAATGCTGAACGAATGGCAAAACAGTTGATGGAAAGTGCTGAATGGGAAAGCAAACCTCCACCACCAGGTACACAAAACAAAAGGCTAACTAGATTTAAACCAACTTCAATTTAGTTTCTTTAGGATTTATTTACTAGCAAGTCCTACGCATATGATTATTAAACATTGTGCAATAAAAACTGTTATAGGCACTAGATAACCAATTTTTTGGATTAGTGTTTGAGTACATTGATTCAGCTCATCCAAATCGCAACCATGCTAATTAGGAAAACCTAATTTCAGGGTTAACTTTATAATGTGGATTGAAAACTGAAGCAGCAGTGAGGTGTTTTAATCCCCCAGATTGAGCTAGTTTGGGTCACAATGGAATGGTAAAAGTTTGAACCCTGCCTTCAACCCAACCATTAGTTTTAACAGAGGTGGGATGGGCACAAGCAACCAACCAACTCGCAGGACATACTTGGCTATTTAAGTATTGGTTCAGGTTTTGCAATCAGCAGCAAAGACTTGATGTTGGTTTCACACTTTTTTCCTGACAATTTGAATCTGGCACTAACCCAAGGGAATTGTCAAGCATCTATCCAACTGATGTCATCAAGCAGAGTAAGCAGCTGATCATATTGAAGAGCATTATAGAAGGCATACCAGGAGGTTAAAAGCAAGTTTTAGAATCATTTTACAGAGAGCAAAAAAAAAGGCTGGGATATATACTTGGGGTTAAAGTAGATGCTGAAATAGCATTAACAAACTTTTTTTAAAAATTCAAAATATGTGGATTTTTTTTTTATTATTTGGGGTAAACTGACAAGCCACAAATGTAAAATTAGATTTTCATGGCCAGGAAGGTTGTTCAGTAGTAATTATGATGTTTATGCTTAGTTTAAAAACCCAATTTAACAAGGCTGACATTTTTCAAGGGTTTTTACAATGAAGCTACAGTAATGATGTAAAAGTGGAGGTTCTTGCCAGTTTAGTTATCTGCCATCTGCAGGGACTTCACATGTGCTTCCAATGGAAACGTGTCAAATTAATGATAGCTTCCACCTTTAAGCTGGGCATGTGCGAAATGCAGAAGCTGCTGTCAGTTTCAGAGGAGTTATGATGGCGAATGCTAACAGTTTTACTATTATTACTACTTAAAATATAGGTCAATATGTGTGACTCATTTAATCAGCATTTTAAATTTAACCTTGGCTGAGTTTTCTGGACCTTGGGAAATCAGTAGCTAAAGGAAAGTGAGGAGTGCTAGATTTAGAAAATAAGAGACTTGCCTGCTGCATCCAGTAAACCTGTTTCATTCAGGCTGTGTGATTGGATATACCCCTCTGATCTCTTTTTTTCTTCCCTTCCCAAACCCTTTCAACCTCCTCCACAGGGCTGATTATCTCTGTACCATCGCTCCCCCTGCCCCTTCGGCCCTGGACTGGCCTCTGACCTTCTTTGTGTCCTCCAATCACCCCTTGCTGTGGCCTCCAGTAGTGTCTGGCTGAAGTCTCTGATCTGTCTCCCCCTGCTCTAGACTTTGGCAGAGCCTGAGAGAAACCTCTGGTTTCCCAACTTCAAACCAGCATTCACCATCTGCACCCCCCCCCCCCCCCAACCCCAATAATGTACATGGGGAGAAGAAAATGGAAGCTTGTCCTTCCAATCCATTATTAAGTAGTAAATACAAATAACACTCTGTCCCAATCCATGTTGTGATATGAAGGCCACAAAAGGCCCATGTGAAAGAATGTTATCCACCTTTAGCTACTGACTTTTAATGTAAAAGTAGAAAAAGGCTCCTTTAAAAATATTTATCTGCCAAACAATAAATCATCAAGTTGTTTAATAAAAACAACTGGAGCTTAGCTTTTTATATTCTTTTGCCTATTATGTGCTGTGTTGTTGGATACTCATTAGAATATGTACCTTATTTGTACCTTTATTACTGATGCACAAAATTCTTTCCTTCCAAGGATTATGCACCATTGAGGGGCAAACGGAATTAAGTAACTTAAATCACCTCAGGATTAGGTGTGAATTCCCTACTTTCTCAAACTAAAACAGCTTCTGTTTTTTAAAAATAAAACTTGTTCTTATACATTGAACCATAGAAGTTTACAACACCAGTGGCATTTATTAGTATCTTTGCTGGTTCTTTGCAGCGTAATTCAAAATTAATTCCACTCTTCAATCTATTATCTTCATTTGCTTCAGTATTCATACAATTTTCCCTTAAAAGACGCAATGGTCTTTGCCTCAGACATTGTCTAGTTAATCATGAATTTATTAAATGTCAGCTTGGATGCTTGTCATTTTTAAACATGAGTACGGAATTATGCTGTCCAATTTAAAATTGCTTTTCACTTGATATGTATGATTTTAATGACCAAGGATCACAGTTTAGGTGATTAATTTGTATTTAGCATTCACATTGATATATTTATAAATCAGCACATGTATGTGCTGAGAGATATAAACAGTTTGAGGATTGTGATTTACTTTAATTCTACGCTGTGTTACTGAGCTTCACTGTCTATTTAGGCTGGCATCCCAAAGGGCTTCTAGTTGCACATCTTCACGAACATAAGTCAGCAGTGAACCGGATTCGTGTCTCTGATGAACATTCAATTTTTGCTACCTGCTCAAATGATGGAACTGTGAAGATTTGGGATAGCCAGAAGATGGAGGGAAAGACCACAACCACCAGGTACGATTGTCATTCTCTAAATGCTTTTGGTTTACATAACGAGCTTCAGAACATGGAATGTGAATGAGAAAAATTGTGGAAATCAATTAAGGTCAGTTTGGTTTCAGGCCCAGAAGAAGCACTACCGATGCCGTTTTTGTTTTGAGAAAAGTGATGGGGAAGGCCAGTGTAACATGAAGGTTCATTAATCGATCTAGAGAAGACCTATGCCAGGGAGAAAGTCTGAAGATGTGCTAGAATTCATGAATTCCCTGAAAACAACGTATGATGATACAATTACAAGAAGTACAAGCAGTACCAGACAAGAGTAAGAAGCAGTGTGGGGAGAGTGAGTGCTTCGAAGCCTAAGTTAGATTGCACCTGACCCTCCCCTCTCCAACGCTGAACGTTCAGTGCTCAGCAAAGGACTTAGTTTCATACCCTTACGTCTTCATCTCAATGAATTTGGGGCTCAGCACGATGCTGAACTCTTCTTCTGCTGCCTTCGTCTCCGTGCTCACTTCTTTGGGCAGGAGTCCTCTCTCTGTTCAACGGATTCTTTTACCCACCTCCAATATTCTCCCTCCACCTGGACCCCTCCCTCTGGATTCTTACCTTCTCTTGATCTTTTCATTGAGAACTGCTGGCTTGACAATTTCTCTGCTCCTCTCAGCCATTCTAACCTGTCACTCTCTGAACTTGCTGCACTCCGTTCTCTCAGGCCCAACCCTGACATTGTCATCAAACCTGCTGACAAGGGTGGTGCTGTTGTTGTCTGACACACTAACCTCTACCTCGCGGAGGCTGAGCGTCAACTCGCAGACACTTCCTCCTACCTCTCCCTTGACCATGACCCCACCACTGAACATCAAGCCATTGTTTCCAGGACTGTCACTGACCTCATCTCCGCTGGAGATCTTCCTTCCACAGCTTCCAACTTGATAGTCTCCCAATCTCGGACGGTCCGCTTCTACCTCCTACCCAAAATCCACAAACAGGACTGTTCCGGTAGACCGATCATGTCAGCCTGTTCCTGCCCCACAGAACTCATTTCTTGCTATCTTGACTCCATTCTCTCTCCCCTTGTCCAGTCCCTTCCCACCTACATCCCTGATTCCTCTGACACCCTACATCATATCAACAATTTCCAGTTCCCTGGCCCCAACCGCCTCCTCTTCACCATGGACATCCAATCCCTCTACACCTCCATCCCCCACCGGGATGGTCTGATGGCTCTCTGCTTCTTCCTCGAACAGAGGCCCGAACAATCCCATCCACCACCACTCTCCTCCGTCTGGCTGAAGTTGTTCTCACCCTGAACAATTTCTCCTTCAACTCCTCTCACTTCCTCCAAATAAAAGGTGTGGCTATGGGTATCCGCATACCCCAGCTGTGCCTGTCTCTTTATGGGGTATGTGGAACACTCCTTGTTCCAGTCCTACTCCGGCCCCTTCCCACAACTCTTTCTCCGGTACATCGATGATTACTTCAGTGCTGCTTCATGCTCTCGTCTGGACCTGGAAAAATGTATTAATTTTGCTTCCAATTTCCACCCCTCCATCATTTTCACATGGTCCATCTCTGACACTTCCATTCCCTTCCTTGACCTCTCTGTCTCAATTCCTGGTGATAGACTGTCCACCAATATCTATTACAGGCCTACTGACTCCTACAGCTCCTCACACCCCATTCTCTCAGTTCCTTCGCCTCCGTCGCATCTGTTCTGATGATGCCACTTTCAAAAACAGTTCCTCTGGCATGGCTTCCTTCTTCCTTAATCGAGGTTTTCCACCCATGATGGTTGACAGGGCCCTCAACTGTGTCCGGCCCATCTCCCGCGCATCTGCTCTCACACCTTCTTCTCCCTCCCAGAAACATGAAGGGGTCCCCCTTGTCCTTACTTATCACCCCACCAGCCTCCACGTTCAAAGGATCATCCTCTGCCATTTGCGCCAACTCCAGCATGATGCCTCCACCAAACACATCTTCCCTTCACCCCCCCCCCCCCCTCCCCGTCTGGCGGCATTCCATAGGGATCGTTCCCACCGTGACATCCTGATCCACTCCTCCATCACCACCTACACCTCAACCATCTCCCACTGCACCTTCCCATGCAACCGCAGAAGATGCAACACCTTTCCCTTTACTTCCCCTCTCCTAACTGTCCAAGGGCCCAAACACTCATTTCAAGTGAAGCAGCATTTCACTTGCACTTCGCTCAACTTAGTCTACTCCATTCGTTGCTCCCAATGCGGTTTCCTCTACATTGGAGAGACCAAACGCAGACTGGGTGACTGCTTTTCAGAAGACCTTCGGTCTGTCCGCAAGCGTTACCCAGACCTCCCTGTCGCTTGCCATTTCAACACTCCACCCTGCTCTCATTCCCACATGTCCGTCCTTGGCTTGCTGCATTGTTCCAGTGAAGCTCAACGCATGCTGGAGGAACAGCACCTCGTCTTCCGACTAGGCACTTTACAGCCTTCCGGACTGAATATTGAGTTCAACAATTTTAGATCATGAACTCTCTCCTCCATCCCCACGCCCTTTCTGATTTTCCCCCTCCTTTTTGTTTTTTCCAATAATTTATATATATTTTTCTTTTCCCACCTATTTCCATTATTTATAAATGTATTTCCATGCATTGTTTTATCTCTACCTTTTAGCCTTTTTCGATTCCTTCACCCCACCCCCACCAGGGCTATCTGTAGTTTGCTTGTCCTGCTTTCTACCCTTAATTAGCACATTCCTTTAGATAATATTACCACCTTCAACACCTGTTTGTCCTTTTGTCTGAGACATCTTTTGGTTATCTCTACCTATCACTGGCCCTCTATCCAGCTCTTCTTGTCCCACCGCCCCCCCTCGCCCCCAAAACCAGCTTATATTTCACCCCTTTTCTAATTTCCTTAGGTCTGGTGAAGAGTCATGCAGACTCAAAACGTTAACTGTGTTCCTCTCCACAGATGCTGCCAGACCTGCTGAGTTTTTCCAGGTATTTTTATTTTTGTTTTGGATTTCCAGCATCCACAGTTTTTTGCTTTTATCTTAGATTGCACCAAGGATGAGCATTGAGCCCCTTCTTCCTGCTTATCTGAATAGAAATAGTCAATGATGTTTACAGATTACATTGAGATATGTTATGGTGATAGTGAAAGCATGACTGAGTATCTGAAGAAAAGTATTGGAAGACAGCGGCATGAAGATCAGTATACCGAAAGATCTAATACATGGACTGTCAGTTTGAGCCTAGGGAAGAGGCTCAGAGCGAAAGTATAAAGATTATGGGTGAAGACTTGAGAGAAAGTGACTAGTTGTTGGCAGAAGATGGAAGTATGGAAATTAAGTAACAGATTAACTCTGGATGGAGTAATTGGAACAAGTGGAGTGTTATGGATAGAAAAGTATCTGAAACTGAAAGGGAGAACTTACAAGATAGTTGTAGGACAGGTTTTGTTATACAGTGCAGAAACATGGGCAAAAGCAAGAAGAAAGGAACAGTGACTGGATACGAATGAGATGCAGATGCTGAAATAGATGTTTGGAGTGATGATGAAGGGCAAGATCAGGAACCAGGACATCATAGGGTCAGTGAAGGCTGTGGGAGCATCTATTGTGGAGAGAGAGGGAGAGGAAATGTAGTGAGGTGAATAATGGACATGGGACTGCCAAGAACATACAAATTAGGAGCAGGAGTAGGCCATTTGGCCCATTAAGCCTACTCAGCCATTTGATAAGATCATGACTGGTGTGATTGTGGCCTCAACTTTATTTTCTTTCTACTCCCTATAACCTTTGACTCTCTTATCATTCAAGAATCGATCTAACTCAACCTTTAAAATATTCAGTCACCCTGCCTCCATATCTCTCTGGGGAAGAGAATTTCACAGACTAATGACCCTCTGAGAAAAAAATTCTCCTTATCTCCATCTTAAATGGGAGACCCCTAGTTCTAATCCCTCTTGCAAGGGAAAACATCCTTTCAGCATCCACTCTGTCAAGCTCCGAGAGGACCTTATGTTTTGATAAGGTCATCTTACATTCTTCTAAATGCCAATGGATAATGCCCAACCTGTCCAACCTTCTTTCATAAGATAACCCCTTCATCCCAGGAATCAGTTGACTGAACTCTGAGCTGCTTTCATTGCAGTTATATCCTTTTAAGTAAGGAGACCAAACCTGTACATAGTACTCCAGATGTGGTCTCACCAATGCCCTGTACAACTGTAGCAATGTATCCCTACCTTTATATTTATCCCCATGCAATATTCCATTTGCCTTCCTAATCACATGCTCTGCCTGCATACTAACTTTTTGTGATTCATGTACCAGGACACCCAGATCTCTCTGTAGCACAAGAATTCTGCTATCTCTCTCCATTTAAATAATATAGTGCTTTTGTAGTCTTCCTACCAAACTGGATAAGTTTCCCACATCATGCTCCATTTGCCAAATTTTAGCCTACTCACTTAACCTATCTATATCTCTTTGCAGATTTAATCTTCTTTACAACTTACTCTCTTAACTATCATAATGTCATCAGCAACTTTAGCAACCCACATTTGGTCCCTTCATCCAAATCATTGACATAAATTGTAAATAGCTGACGCCCCAGCACTGATCCCTGTGCCACTCCACCGGTTACAGCTTGCCAACCTGAAAAAGATCCATTTATACCTACTCTCTGCTTTCTGTTGGCTAACTAATCCTCTATCCATTCTAATATGTTACCTCCTACAACATAAGCTCTTATTTTGTTTCGTAACCCTTGATATGGCGTTTTATCAAATGCCTTTTGGAAATCTAAGTATACCACATTCACAGGTTCCCATTTATCCATCTTGCTTGTTACTTCCTCAAAGAACTCCTAATAAATTAGCTAAGCACAACTTCGCTTTCACAACGCCATGTTGACTCTTCCTGA
Organism: Carcharodon carcharias; assembly: GCF_017639515.1. Classification (NCBI taxonomy): domain Eukaryota; kingdom Metazoa; phylum Chordata; class Chondrichthyes; order Lamniformes; family Lamnidae; genus Carcharodon; species Carcharodon carcharias. Next base: position 203,051,777 of record NC_054469.1, read on the forward strand.
TTACATTAAGATTTTCTAAGTGCAATGCTATAACCTCCTTAATAATAGATTCTTGCATTTTCCCTGTGGCAGATATTAGGATAACTGGCCTGAAGTTTCCCACTTTCAGTCTCCATCCTTTCTTGAATAGAGGAGTTACATTTGCTATTTTTCAATCTGTTGGGAGCTTTTCAATATCTACAGAATTTTGGAAAATTACAACCAACGCATCTATTATCTTAGGGTCTTAAAATAAGTGGCTGATAAGATGCAGGCCCATCAGGTCCTGGGGACTTGTCATCCTTCATTTTTAATAGATTTCTCAGTACCTTTTCCCTGATGATTGTGATTGTTTCACCTCTTACATTTCCTTTCACCTCTTAATTGACAAGTATTTTGAGGAATGTTACTTGTGCCTTTTAGGGTGAAGACAGACCTATTTCCTTATTTCACATTATTTATTCCCCAGCCTCATTCCCTAAGGGACTGACACTCACTTTAGTTACTCTTTTCCTTTGTAAGTACTTGTAGAAACACTTAGTATCTGTTTTTACATTTCTAGCTAGCTTTCTCTATTTCTCCCTCATTTTTGCAGCTATTCTTTGCTAGTTTTTAAATTCTGTCCAACCTTCTGACTGACCACTAATCTTTACGGAATTGTACTCTTTCTTTCAATTTGACACCATCCTAATTTCCTTAGTCACAGACGATATGTCCTTCTTAGAGTCTTTCTTTCTCACTAGAGTATATCTTTGAGAGTTATGAAATATCTCCATAAACGTTTGCCACTGCATCTCTACTATCCTGCCTTTTAATCTAATTTCCCAGTTAGTTAGCCAGATCTGTCTTCATACCCTTGTAATTATCTTTGTTTAATTTAAAGCTTTAGTCCTATGCCTGAGAGCAAAATTCAATCATGTTATAATCATGAAGGACAAGTGGAAGGTCCAAGACCAGAAAAATAGCAAATGTAACTCCTCTATTCAAGAAAGGATGGAGACTGAAAGTGGGAAACTTCAGGCCAGTTATCCTAATATCTGCCATAGGGAAAATGCAAGAATCTATTATTAAGGAGGTTATAGAATTGCACTTAGAAAATCTTAATGTAATCAGGAAGAGTCAACATGGCGTTGTGAAAGTCGAAGGGTCATGAGGACTCGAAACGTCAACTTTTCTTCTCCGCCGATGCTGCCAGACCTGCTGAGTTTTTCCAGGTAATTCTGTTTTTGTTTTGGATTTCCAGCATCTGCAGGTTTTTTGTTTTTACCAAGACCAGATGGGTTTGGAAGAGGAATGGAGACTGACAGGGGATGAAGAAGGGTAATGAAGCAGATTGTGCTGACCTAAGTAAAATGGGAGAAACTGAAAGAAGAGAGAACAAGGAGTGTGATCACCAAATTATAAATATGATATAAAGATAACCATATTATGCATTCTAGGCCAATTCTTTCATGGAGTGGCAATCACCGTTGGATTGCCACTCCTTTATACTAACCCTAGGCTGGCGCTGCACATTTCTTGCCCGGACTTCTGACCTGGGCCACCTGAGAAATGTGCAGCACAGCTGCTCCTGGAGACTTCTTTTCTGTGTAGGACAACAGTGTCAGGAGAAGTGAAGCCTTATCCTCTTTTGACCTGACTAGCTGCCATAAACTCCTAAGTTTAAAGGTCCCAGCCAGTTTGACAGGAGAGAATGTAACTGTCTATGTGGGTAGGGTTTACGTAGTCAGAAGATTGGAGGATAGTCCGAGGAGGGCGGGGTTAGATGAGGGGAAAGGGGGATAATCATTGGAGAGGGGGTATTAGGTAGCCATAGGCACAGAGGATTTATAAGTGGTTTTAATCCTTCTAACTTTTCTTGGGTACCTATTCTGCTAAGAGAGTCGAACGATCCAAAGCCTCCAACTTCAATTGGAGTTGTGGATTATTGCAGACACAGAGTAATTGGCCAATGGAAGTTTAAACTTCTGGGGCAATTTCTGTGTAGTCTTTCCAGGGGGTTTGAGGGGTCCCCACAGATCTTCTAGGATACCTCCGGGATGCAACCCTCCCCACGGAATGGAAGATCTAGCCCTATGTATTTCAAAGACATGATTAAAAAGTCACAATTTGAAACAAATTTTACAGTACACTTCTATGTTAAGCTATTTCCACATGACTTTAAAGATATGCTGATCTACATGGAAGAGACAATCATTATTCAAAGCAAAAGTTAATTAAAGCAGAATATATTGCATAAAGTGGTGGTAGAAATAGAATGGAAATCATAAATTTCACTAACTTTAATAAGAATACATAATATGGTTATCTTTATATCATATTTATAATTTGGTGATCACACTCCTTGTTCGCTCTTCTTTCAGTTTCTCCCATTTTACTTAGGTCAGTACAATGCTGCATCATTACCCTTCTTCATCTCCTGTCAGTCTCCATTCATCTTCCAAACCCATCTGGTCTTGGACCTTCCACTTGTCCTTCATGATTATAACATGATTGAATTTTGCTCTCAGGCATAGGACTAATGCTTTAAATTAAACAAAGATAATTACAAGGGTATGAAGACAGATCTGGCTAACTAACTGGGAAATTAGATTAAAAGGCAGGATAGTAGAGATGCAGTGGCAAACGTTTATGGAGATATTTCATAACTCTCAAAGATATACTCTAGTGAGAAAGAAAGACTCTAAGAAGGACACATCATCTGTGACTAAGGAAATTAGGATAGTGTCAAATTGAAAGAAAGAGTACAATTCCGTAAAGATTAGTGGTCAGTCAGAAGGTTGGACAGAATTTAAAAACTAGCAAAGAATAGCTGCAAAAATGAGGGAGAAATAGAGAAAGCTAGCTAGAAATGTAAAAACAGATACTAAGAGTTTCTACAAGTATTTACAAAGGAAAAGAGTAACCAAAGTGAGTGTCAGTCCCTTAGGGAATGAGGCTGGGGAATAAATAATGTGAAATAAGGAAATAGGTCTGTCTTCACCCTAAAAGGCACAAGTAACATTCCTCAAAATACTTGTCAATTAAGAGGTGAAAGGAAATGTAAGAGGTGAAACAATCACAATCATCAGGGAAAAGGTACTGAGAAATCTATTAAAAATGAAGGATGACAAGTCCCCAGGACCTGATGGGCCTGCATCTTATCAGCCACTTATTTTAAGACCCTAAGATAATAGATGTGTTGGTTGTAATTTTCCAAAATTCTGTAGATATTGAAAAGCTCCCTTCAGATTGAAAAATAGCAAATGTAACTCCTCTATTCAAGAAAGGATGGAGACTGAAAGTGGGAAACTTCAGGCCAGTTATCCTAATATCTGCCACAGGGAAAATGCAAGAATCTATTATTAAGGAGGTTATAGCATTGCACTTAGAAAATCTTAATGTAATCAGGAAGAATCAACATGGCTTTGTGAAAGCGAAGTTGTGCTTAGCTAATTTATTAGGAATTCTTTGAGGAAGTAACAAGCAAGATGGATAAATGGGAACCTGTGAATGTGGTGTACTTAGATTTCCAAAAGGCATTTGATAAAATGCCACATCAAGGGTTACGAAACAAAATAAGAGCTTATGTTGTAGGAGGTAACATATTAGAATGGATAGAGGATTGGTTAGCTAACAGAAAGCAGAGAGTAGGTATAAATGGATCTTTTTCAGGTTGGCAAGCTGTAACCAGTGGAGTGGCACAGGGATCAGTGCTGGGGCCTTGTCATTGACATAAATTGTAAATAGCTTTGGATGAAGGGACCAAATGTAGGTTGCTGAAGTTGCTGATGACGTTATGATAGGTAAGAGAGTAAGTTGTAAAGAAGATTAAATCTGCAAAGAGATATAGATAGTTTAAGCGAGTAGGCTAAAATTTGTCAAATGGAGCATAATGTGGGAAACTTATCCAGTTTGGTAGGAAGACTACAAAAGCACTATATTATTTAAATGGAGAGAGATAGCAGAATTCTTGTGCTACAGAGAGATCTGGGTGTCCTGGTACATGAATCACAAAAAGTTAGTATGCAGGCAGAGCATGTGATTAGGAAGGCAAATGGAATATCGCATGGGGATAAATATAAAGGTAGGGATACATTGCTACAGTTGTACTGGGCATTGGTGAGACCACATCTGGAGTACTATGTACAGGTTTGGTCTCCTTACTTAAAAGGATATAACTGCAATGAAAGCAGCTCAGAGAGTTCAGTCAACTGATTCCTGGGATGAAGGGGTTATCTTATGAAAGAAGGTTGGGCATTATCCATTGGCGATTAGAAGAATGTAAGATGACCTTATCAAAACATAAGGTCCTCTCGGAGCTTGACAGAGTGGATGCTGAAAGGACGTTTCCCCTTGCAAGAGGGATTAGAACTAGGGGTCTCCCATTTAAGATGGAGATAAGGAGAATTTTTTTCTCAGAGGGTCATTAGTCTGTGAAATTCTCTTCCCCAGAGAGATATGGAGGCAGGGTGACTGAATATTTTAAAGGTTGAGTTAGATCGATTCTTGAATGACAAGGGAGTCAAAGGTTATAGGGAGTAGAAAGAAAATAAAGTTGAGGCCACAATCACACCAGTCATGATCTTATCAAATGGCTGAGTAGGCTTAATGGGCCAAATGGCCTACTCCTGCTCCTAATTTGTATGTTCTTGGCAGTCCCATGTCCATTATTCACCTCACTACATTTCCTCTCCCCCTCTCTCCACAATAGATGCTCCCACAGCCTTCACTGACCCTATGATGTCCTGGTTCCTGATCTTGCCCTTCATCATCACTCCAAACATCTATTTCAGCATCTGCATCTCATTCGTATCCAGTCACTGTTCCTTTCTTCTTGCTTTTGCCCATGTTTCTGCACTGTATAACAAAACCTTTCTTACAACTATCTTGTAAGTTCTCCCTTTCAGTTTCAGATACTTTTCTATCCATAACACTCCACTTGTTCCAATTACTCCATCCAGAGTTAATCTGTTACTTAATTTCCATACTTCCATCTTCTGCCAACAACTAGTCACTTTCTCTCAAGTCTTCACCCATAATCTTTATACTTTCGCTCTGAGCCTCTTCCCTAGGCTCAAACTGACAGTCCATGTATTAGATCTTTCGGTATACTGATCTTCATGCCGCTGTCTTCCAGTACTTTTCTTCAGATACTCAGTCACGCTTTCACTATCACCATGACGTATCTCAATGTAATCTGTAAACATCATTGACTATTTCTATTCAGATAAGCAAGATAGGGTCAGTGAAGGCTGTGGGAGCATCTATTGTGGAGAGAGGGGGAGAGGAAATGTAGTGAGGTGAATAATGGACATGGGACTGCCAAGAACATACAAATTAGGAGCAGGAGTAGGCCATTTGGCCCATTAAGCCTACTCAGCCATTTGAAGAAGGGGCTCAATGCTCATCCTTGGTGCAATCTAAGATAAAAGCAAAAAACTGTGGATGCTGGAAATCCAAAACAAAAATAAAAATACCTGGAAAAACTCAGCAGGTCTGGCAGCATCTGTGGAGAGGAGCACAGTTAACATTTCGAGTCTGCATGACTCTTCACCAGAATTAAGGAAAAATAGAAAAAGGGTGAAATATAAGTTGGTTTTGGGGGTGGGGGGGCGGTGGGACAAGAAGAGCTGGATAGAGGGCCAGTGATAGGTAGAGATAACCAAAAGATGTCACAGACAAAAAGACAAACAGGTGTTGAAGGTGGTGATATTATCTAAAAAAATGTGCTAATTAAGGGTAGAAAGCAGGACAAGCAAAGTACCGATAGCCCTGGTGGGAGCGGGGTGAAGGAATCGAAAAAGACTAAAAGTTAGAGATAAAACAATGCATGGAAATACATTTAAAAATAATGGAAATAGGTGGGAAAAGAAAAATATATATTAATTATTAGAAAAAACAAAAAGGAGGGGGAAAATTGGAAAGGGCGTGGGGATAGAGGAGAGAGTTCATGATCTAAAATTGTTGAACTCAATATTCAGTCCGGAAGGCTGTAAAGTGCCTAGTCGGAAGATGAGGTGCTGTTCCTCCAGTTTGCATTGAGCTTCACTGGAACAATGCAGCAAATATTAGATAATATCACCAGCTTCAACACCTCTCTGTCCTTTTGTCTATGACATCTTTTGGTTATCTCCACCTATCACTGGCCCTCTATCCAGCTGCGCCAGTCCCACCCCGCCTTAAACCACTTTATATTTCACCTCTTTTCTATTTTTCCTTAGTTCTGTTGAAGAGTCTTATGGACTCGAAACGTTAACTGTGTTCCTTTCCGCAGATGCTCTCAGACCTGCTGAGTATTTCCAGGTAATTTTTGTTTTTGTTTTGGATTTCCAGCATCTGCAGTTTTTTGCTTTTATCTTAGCACTTGCAAGATGTTTCTTCTGTTTCCCAACAATGTACTGGTGGCTTTATGTAACTTGTTTTGCCAGATTGTATTTTGTTATTTGATGAATATTACTCCTGTGGGACAACTCATTATAGATGAGTATATAATATAAATGTTTTGAGAGACTGATGACTGGATTATTGTTTTCTAACGCTTTTAGATAGGAATAGTAGGCCATTAGCCCCTCTAACCTGTTCTCCATTCAGTTAGATCATGGCTGATCTGTGTCTTAACTCCATCTTTGGTTCCATAACCCTTGCCTAATAAAAATCCATCAATCTCAACCTGACAGTTTCCAATTCACCAAGCCTCAACAGCTTTTTGGAGGGAGAGTTCCAGATTTCCAATACCCTTTGTGTGAAGAAGTGTTTTCTTTAGAAGTGCAGCTGTTATAGTCAAGGTTTACATCTCATTGTTCTGGGCTGAAGCAAATTGCAGTTCTCTGTGGAGCTTGTTGTATTTATTTAGTTTTGAGACATTCAATGCTGTGAATAATTTTTCATTGCTGAATTTGTCTTTATCTGTAGGTCAATCTTGACTTATTCTCGGATTGGAGGAAAAATCAAATCTTTGGCCTTCTGCCAGGGCTCCCATTATCTTGCTGTAGCTTCAGACAATGGTACTATCCAGCTGCTAGGAATTGAGGCCAGCAAACCCCCGAAATCACCTAAAATACATTCTCTTCAGAGCAGGTATACGTTCTGTCGAAATTAACTTTTTTTTATCATTTTCTTTTTAAGTCTTCTCAAAGATCTAGCGGTGAATAAAAAGCTTGCATTTACTATTCACTAAAATGAAGAGTATTAGGGGAAATATTTTTTTCCATTTTTTTTATTTTGTCTGGACTTCTGTTTTAAGAGCAGAAAAATTCTTCCCCTCCATTTATTATTCTTTTCAACAAATTCTCTTATTGGGTTCTTGTATAAAAACAAATTCAGTCTAATTTTAGGTGTTATATCCATGGTTTATAAAAACATCCATGGTTTATAACTACTTTATGTGTATCTCTTTGTAATGTTTTTTACGTTATTGTTATTCCCATTTAAACATTAATAAATTATATTGCACCAATCCAGCAGCAGTTGTGGACCCTGTGTTATTCCCTCTTGTACAATGTGCTTGAACACTATTCTACTTGTTAAGCACTAATAGTAATGGTGGTGTAAATATGACCATCATACACTTCAGGTTCCTTTTCCTAAAGATGTAAAGAAAATCTGTAAATGACAGCAACATTTTGTTTTTATGTAGCATCTTTAAATGCTCTAAAGCGTTTCACAGGGTGGCATAAAAGGAAATAACTAAAAGTTGAATGAGACACTGAATCACATAAGCTTTAGGGCAAATTAACAAAAGTGTGACCAAAGAGGTGGGTTTTAAGGGACACATTAAAGGGTGAAAGCAAGGTAGCAGGTGGAAAGATTTAGGGAAGAAAATTCAGAGTTTAAGACCTAGGCAGCTGAAGGGCATGGCCACCAGTGGTGGAGCGATTAATATTGGAATATTTGAGAGGCCAGACTTAGAGGAGCACAGGTATCTCAAATAGTTCTAAATCAGGAAATGGAAAGGAGGGAGGAACTCAAGAAAATTGCAATCACCAGGGAAGTGGCACTGAGCAAGTTATTGGATTTGCGGCCTGACAAGTCCCTGGGTCCTGATAGACTTCATCCTAGGGTCTTAAAACAAGTGTTTAGTGAGGTAGTTGATGAATTGATTTTAATTTTCTGTGTACAGTATTGGCCTCCTTATTTGAGGAAGGATTTAAATGCATTGGAAGTAGTTCAGAGAACGTTTATTGGACTAATACCTAGAATGGGCGGGTTGTCTTATAAGGAAAGGTTGGGCAGACTAGACTTGTATCCATCGGAGTTTAGAAAAGTAAGGGGTGACTTGATTGAATCTTATGAGATCCTGAGCGGCCTTGACAGGGTGGATGTGGAAGGGATGTTCCCTCTTGTGGGAGAATCTAGAACTAGGGGCACTGTTTAAAAATAAGGGGTCACCTATTTAGGACAGAGATGAAAATTTTTTACTAAGGGTCGTGAGTCTTTGGAACTCTCTCAAAAGTCAGGGAAAGTGGAGTCTCTGGATATTTTTAAGCAGAGGTGGATAGATTCTTGATAAGCGGTGAAAGGTTATTGGGGGTAGGTGGGAATGTGGAGTTGAGGTTACAGTTGGATCAGCCATTATCTTATTGAATGGTGGATCAAGCTCAAGGGGCCAAGTGGCCTAATCCTCCTCCTAATTTGTATGTTTGTATGTTCAAGAGGGTTGTGGGATGGGAGATTAGAGATCGAGAGGAGCAAATCCATGGAGAGATTTGAGAACAAGGGTGGGAATTTTAAAATTGAGGCATTGTTTCACCTGGAGTCAATATGAGTTACCTAACGTATGGGTGATTTGTGAATAGGACATGGCGTAAGGTCAAGGACAGCAGAGATATAAATGACCAAGTTTAAGGAAGATAGAACATAGGAGGCTGACCAGGATTGCTTTGGAATAGTCATGGCTAAAGTTAACAAAAGCAGGGCAATAAGCTGAGGTACGGGGAAAGTGGGCAATTTGTGGAGGTGAAAATAGTTGGCAATTATGATGGCATAGATATGTAGTTGGAAGCCCATCTTTGGATGAGATATGATCTCAGGGTTGTGAACAGCCTGTTTCCACAGAAACAATGTAAAAATAAATATCTGAAAAGGAAGAAGAAAGTTAACATGTTTTGTTAAGATGTTTTTCTATGTGAAAGATGGTACATAAATGCAAGTTGTTGTCAAAACTCCTCATCCTGCAATAATTCTTTCTCCGTTTTATCACACGCTTTTCCCTTGCTCATTTCCTTTATCTGCCTCTTTGGGCTCCATATTTCCCTTTTTATTTTCATAATTCTGGGAAATTTTCATTAGTGTCCACAGTGAATCCAATGCTGCCTTTTCATCAAAAAATAATTGATTTTACCCTGTGATCCCCAATTCTTTCAAAAATAGGGTCTCCAAAATGACTGAGCCCCTTGTCTATTATTTGTCCTTGCTGCCTGCCATGCCCCTACTTTTAACATACCTAAATTGGGGCTTAATATTGCCATTTGTATAACCTTTCGTTGGGTGGTTTCTAAATGTGTGTTGAAACTCATAATGTGTGTGTTGCCATACTTCATTCCACTCCTTTCTTGATACTGTTCAAACAATCTAATCATTCTTGTCAATTTGCTATTAACGCTATAGTTAGCACCCAGCTGTCGTAGTAGAAACCTACTTAGTTATTTTGCTTCAACCTGTGAGGGTAAGAGCATTTACCACACAACACTGTGACTCATCAAAGTAGTGTGAAAGTACTGAAGATGAAAGTATTAGCTTATGATCTGTCAGCTACACTTGGGTGTACCAGACTAGGGAAGCCAAGGCATTCATGGTACAAGCTCTGGCAGAATATGTTTCTATGGTGATTTATCATCTTTTTTTCCACAGAAAGGAAGACCATTGCACCTGTAACATGTATGCCAGATTTTTGAAATCATTGATTGCTAGGTTTTATACACTGATTCAATGCTGATTGTTTTGAGTTCTGGCTTTTGCACGGTTAACTTCTTAGAGTGATGGCATAAGCACAATAATTGCATGTGCATTTTTATCAAGATGTGCAAAGGACTAATTTCCTTCAGTAGTGCATTGCTTAAATGACTGCATTGAAATAGAACACAAAGGTACATTGCTCAACACATTAACAGCTGTGTAAAAAAAAAGGAAATGGACCCTCATGATATGCCTCTGTGAAGACTTTGACCCAGTTTTTAAACACAAAAAGTTTCAAATATAGTTATATTGAGCCTACAACCCATTAGCTGTGTACATTACACAATGTTTGATGTAGTCCTGCGGTTTCTAAGGAAAACTGCCAGTTCTTATGCCCCTTCTTTTATAAGTAGATACACTTTATGGATTAAGCAGACACTAATTCCTGTTATTAAAGTGAACTAACAACTTTTTAAAAAAAAAATGTTTTTAGATGCAGGCACATTTTGATGAAAAACAACATTCATTAATGTTCACTGATCCCATCCCACTCTATTTCTTTTGTTTTTGTCAACATCACAACTAACTTTAATGGAAGTCTTCCTTGTTCATAAGGTGCATTTCTCCTTCGTTCTATTTTCCTATTTATAACTCTCTATAAAGAGACTGTCTAACTTGCATGTAGTATTCATAATAATTCTATGTGCATTTTAACAATTTAATATTGAAGCAACTTCCTTTATGTTCTGAGTTACAAGTTGACACTATGCTTGGACCCTTGCTGCACCTTTGTGCGCTTGATTAGTAATTCCTAATACCAGAAATTGGTTGGTAAATTGGATTTCATCATCAACATCTTCTAATCTCAAATCAGATTGTTCTTTTGTTTTAAAGCTACAGTCGTATTAATATAAATTTAACTTTTTATCATTGTATTACTGAGAACAGCAATTGCACTCCTGTGTGATTTCTGTCAACTGAAAGTATACATGTGCTTAAATTCATCTCATTGCTGGAAAGGTGAATTATATTAATATGATTCAATATAACTATCTGACAACTGCTGTAAATCTAAGCCAGATAAAATTGTTATCCAGAGTTTGAATTTAAGCTGCTGTTGATTCTTCTGTGGTAAGGTATCTCAATTTTAAAAGTGGGACCTAGAATTGAAAGATAAAGGTTTGTATTATTTATAAATGCATGGTATGATCTCAATATTGGAGAAGAGATTTCTGGTTCAAAAACCAATGTAATTATAAAATCAATCTTCTTGCTAAGTATTACTGGTGTTTAACATAGGGTTGACTATAAGCAACTAGCCACTGCATTCATGTTCGCAAACATACTTGCAATCTTGTTTTCCAAGAGCTTTGGACCAGAAAGAAGATGGCTGTGTGGTGGACATTCATCATTTTAATGCAGGTGCACAGTCTGTTTTAGCATACGCGACTGTAAACGGTTCTTTAGTTGGTTGGGACCTGAGATCATCAACAAATGCCTGGACATTAAAGCATGATTTGAGACTTGGACTGGCAACTTCCTTTGCTGTAGATATACATCAATGCTGGTTATGTATAGGTAAGTATTATTTTCCATATTTGCCAAGTTTTGTTCTGTAATGTAGCATGTTTCAGTAATTTTTGGGTAAGGGAAATAGTAAAATGTATCTGTGATTCAACCTACTAAAACTCTGCAGATAAATTTTACTTGGCTTATTTTGCAGCCAAATACACTGCAAAAATAATATTTCTGATAATTATCATTTTGAGTGTTTAAAATGAAGAAGCTTGTACAGCTTGCTGTAGTTATTTTTGTAACCAGTTTTTTTATATATAAAGGTACAAGTAATGGTACTATGGCTTGTTGGGATATGAGATTTCAGCTGCCCATTTCAAGTCATTGTCACCCAGCCAGAGCTCGCATTCGACGTCTGCTTATGCACCCCCTCTGCCAGTCATGGGTCATTGCAGGTAAATTCAATGCATTATTAATGTTAGTTGCGGTTCATTACCATTTTCCACTATATCATTGAGGCTCCTGGGCCTCATTGTTTGGGTTCCAGATGGTTGTTGTCGGCCACAATTAAATGGTTATCCTTTGTCTCTGAGTAACCAGCTAGCCTGCTTCAAGGTGCTAGAAAATCAGAGATGTCAGACTGCTGCAGGATGAAGGGATCATGGCAACTGTCCTGGTATCTTGCGCACACCTGGATAAACATCTTTTTGTGGTTGCACACTAGATGCACATTGATGGAGTAGAAGCCCTTGCAGTTGGTGAATGCTCCTGGGTGATCTATGTGCACCTTGCTTGTCACATCCATGTAAATGATAATGCACTGCACCTGTGTGAAGCCAGCCAGAGCTGCAAACGCAAGCATCTACTCGCCCTTACAGGCCTCATCACAGAATCACAGTGCAGAAGAGGCCCTTTCGCCCATCGAGTCTGCACTGATCGATGACAAATGTCTTGTGCATTTCTGAGCCACTGACCCCCGAGATCATGCTATTGTCTCTGGCAGAACCCTGCAAGGATCCAAAGACAAGGAAATTGAGGGCGATGGTGACTTTGATAGCCACTGGTCAGCCCTGGCCACCAGGTCAACTTGACAGCAGATATTGTTTCACAGGCTGCAAATGTTTACCATTACCTGACACAAAACCCTGAGCCTCATGAGGCATGACATGGCAAGGAAACTAATCCCCTGTGTCATTATGCCCTCATGTGAGCTGTGCCTCTCTTTTGACCCAGTCTGCTGTGGAGTTGTCAGTCTGTTCGTGCTCCTATTGGTCATCTTGGTCCTCAACTGAGGTTCAAAGTAGAATCACATAAGTAACATCATGCTGAACTGATTGATCAGAGGTCCAAAGTGGAGACCAGATATACAAACCTGCAAAGTTGTCAAGGTAACCTCTCGGCGCAGTTACTGTGACTAGGGTATTTCACACCAGCAGGTAAGTAAAGCTGTAAGGCTTCTGTACTTATTAGGATATTTCCTTGCCATGTCTTCAGTGCCCTCAATTGCCCCTGTGTTCTTGCCTTGCTTTCACTGGCAAGTTCCAGGAAATCCATGGGCCCACAGTTAAATTGCAGAATCCATGTTAACATTGCTGTAATTGAGCAATTTAACATACTGAAATTGACAACCCACCTCTCTTGAAGGAGTTGCTTGCACGTGGCCTAGCCCGCTTCAATTAAGCATAGAAGCTGGAAGGTTGGAGGCAGCTTCCTGATGGGTTGTCACTTTGTTTTAACCCACCTTTCATCCGCTTCCAAACCGAGGGGCTACTGCATTGACATTCTGCCCTGCTCCCTGCTGTCCCTAATGCCTGTTCTGAAAACTTTGAAGCTTCGCTGCCACTTCTCTGGCAATGAGATATACTAGTGAGGATCTTCCCATTCAATGTGAAACGGAGTAATTTCTTGCAGTGAAGAAGTGAGGATTGCTCTCCCCATTCCCATTTCTGCTAAAAGTAAGTAACCTATAGGCCAGAGTTTTCCCGTCAGCGATTTGGGCGGGGCCTGCTCACCGACGGGAAAATGATGCGGAATGACATCGAGAGGAACTCCCGATGTCATCCCAGTCCCTTTAAATTTTTAGGAAGGCAAGCGGACAGCAAAATCAGCTGTCCGCCCGCCGAGCTGTCAATAGCCAATTAAGATCATTAAAGACCTGCCTGTCCAACTTTACGGCTGGCGGGCAGGCCAGGAGCCCACTAGGGCTCCTGATAATACATGAAACCTCATCCATTGGCGGGATGAGGTTTCATGTCCGTTTTTAAAACATGTAATAAAGTTTTTATTAACATGTCCCATCTCTTGTGACATTGTCACATGAGGGGGACATGTTGTTAATATTTTTATTTTTCTATTTTTTAACTTTTGTGCACTGTCATTAATCTCCCTGAGACAGCACTTAGTCTCAGAGCGCACTTTGACAGCTAGGGATTTCTCTCTCTCTCTCTCTCTCTCTCTCTCTCTCTCCCCTCCTCCTCTCCCCCCCCCCCCCCCCCCCCAAACACATGAAGCACTATGTACTTCTTATCGGGAAGGCCACTGAGCGGGCTTTAATTGACCTGCCCACTAAAAATGGCGGCGGGTCCCGTTTTGGCGGTGGGGGTTGGCTGTCCACCCACTGCTGAGCGCACGCCCACCAAAGGCAAAATTCTGCCATAGTGTTTTCAAGGTAGCAACATCTGAAACATGTGGAACCAGGAAAAGGGAAATTTCTCTTCCTCCCCAGCTCTATTTAGCCATTTCCAAATGAATGGCAATGATGTTTTTGAGTCAGCTGTTAAAATATGCCAAATAGAAGCTCAGTGATAATCCCCTTTTAACTCCTCCCTCTTTGGGTAAAGTCCACTAGCACCTCTCCACTGGAGCAAGACAGATATTAGCACATTAGCGGAGTAGAAAGCAAAAGGGGATGGTGGTATAATCTTTCATTTGAGCCCTCTGTAGCATCTGATGACAACAACAAAACTACCATTGTTTCCGCTCTCCAATTAAATTCTGTGTTTCAAATAATATTCAGTAACTGTGATTGAGTCCTAATCTTTAATTTTTTTTCCAATTGATTAAATAAATGATTGGAATTCACTTTGAGGTTATTTTTGTTTTTGTTTTTGTGTTTCTGTTTTTCTAATTTATGTTTCTATTATTTTACTGCTTGTTTTGAGGCCATTTGAAAACAATAGAAAATAAGTTTTGCAAATATGTTTTTCTATTAAGTATTTAGTTTATACCGTGTCATTGTAAATATGGGAACCCGGCACGCTGAAAAGTGGTTATTTTACTTCTCACTTATTTTGACATACCTGTACAGCTGTCCAAGGAAACAATGAAGTTTCAATGTGGGACATGGAAACTGGAGACAGGCGATTCACCCTTTGGGCCAGCAGTGCTCCACCTCTCTCTGAAATGCAGGTTTGTGGCTAAACCTTCGGACTTTTGATCTTAACTGTTAAGATTAATTCCTATTTCTGCCTCCTGATTAGTAGATTAATTACACAATCATTTTGTTAATGTTGAGGTTAAGGGCAAAAGTACTGGTGCCTTTCTTTGCAATTGAGAAAAAGTGCTCTTTTCTATACCGTGTTCCACACAACTTTTCCCTGTTCATTATTGAAGATTCTCTCTCAAAGGAGGTGTTTGAAATTTATTTTTTTCTTCCCTCTGGAACTGCAATATAACTCCACATGGAAAAGCTTGAACTGCAATATCACTCCACATAGAAAAGCTTGAACTGCGATATCACTCCACATAGAAAAGCTTTATGAGAACATCACTTTGGACTAAACTCCAGATGGCTCTTCAAATATACCCAAAACCTTGCTGATGGAATATGTCTGTCCTTTTGTATCCACATTGAAAAACTTGACAGAAAAAGTTGCAATTGAGCATTGCTGAAAAAATTGGAGTTTGTTTACTACTATTTGAATGTTGTTACTTCTTCAATGGCAGATCTCAATGATTCAATTAAAGGCAATGACAGCAACTTGTTGCATCATATAGTGCTTTAAGTGTAAATTTAAAAAATATCCCTAAGTGCTTCAAAGAGGTATAATCAAAAGTATGGGCACAGAGCGAGAGAATAAGATATTAGAAGGGTGACCATATGTTCGCGAAAGAGATTGGTTTGAAGGAGAATCTTAAAGCAGTCTGGGCACTAGAAAAGCAGAGGGGTTTAGGGAAACAATTTCAGAACTGGGCACCTCAATGAATGGAGGCAAAACCACCAATGAAGGGATCAGATGAGGTGTGGGGGGGAGTGGGGTGTACAAGAGGCCAGAATCAAAGTAACAGAAAATTTGTGGTTTGGGGACTAGAGCAGATTATGGGATTAGGAATAGATGAGTCTATGAAAAGATTTAAGTGTGGAAATAGAAACTTTAAATTTGAGACATTCTAGTTTAATGAGGACAGAGTTGACGTGTGAGTGGGATAAGATATGGGTAGCATTATTTTGGATGAGCTCAGATTTATAGAGGATAGGAGGCCAGTCAGGAGAATATTGGAATAGTTAAGTCTGAAAATGACAAAAGTATACAGGAGGATTCAGCATCAGATCTACTGAGGTAGAAGTGAAGGCAGGGTGATATTACAGAGCCGGAAGTAGGTGGATTTTGTGTCTGCGAAAATATGGGACTGGAAGCTCAGATCAGGGTAAAAAAAGATGCCAAGTTTGCAACGTTCTCATTCAACCTGAGACAGTTGCCAGAAAGAGAGCTGGAGTCATTAGCAAGGGTGCAGAATTTGTGGTGGGGAGGCCTAAGATGATGACTTTGGTCCTACCTTTGTTTAATTGGAGGAAATTTGATTTATCCAAGTTAAATGCCAGGCAGGTAGTTTAACAGCACAAGAGGTAGTGCAGTACTCAAGTAAATTGTGGAAAGTAATCTCATATCTCCAAATGGTAACAACGAGAAGTATCAAGTGGATCAGGAAAAAGAAGGGGGGCCTTTGCTGACTTGAGAAGTAAGGCTGTGGAACAGATGCTATCGTTGGTGATTCTGAGTAGAATAGGTAAGAATAAAACCAAGTTAAGAGAGTCCCACTGAGTTGGACCATGGAGGAGAGATGTCGTAGAAGGATGCTGCAGTTGACTGTGTCAAAGGCTGCAGAGAGGATGAGAAGGTATACTACACCATGCTCACTGAGAATGCTGCTTTTGCCTTCGGTTAGAGATGTATTTCTGCTGTAGAAAGGACATGAGGGCATGTATTTGCGAGGTGACACCCATGTTTCAGGATTTTGGAGCGGAAAAGGGAGTTGGGAGTGAGGTGGTAG
Organism: Carcharodon carcharias; assembly: GCF_017639515.1. Taxonomy (NCBI): domain Eukaryota; kingdom Metazoa; phylum Chordata; class Chondrichthyes; order Lamniformes; family Lamnidae; genus Carcharodon; species Carcharodon carcharias. Next base: position 203,068,418 of record NC_054469.1, read on the forward strand.
TCTGAAAGGAGAGAAGTTGAGACTGCATTTCATGAGGAAGGGTTGATACGACCACTTTGAAAGGCAGAGGAGTAGCGCCTAAGGAACGAGACTTATTTAAAATGTCAGCTAATCTGTTGGGCCAGGAAGAGTTGAGCAGCTGTTTTGTGAGAATGGGCTGAAGAGAGCAGGAGGCTAGTTCATGGACGCAGTAAGCTCAAGAGGCCATGGGAAAAGCAACTATAGTCAGGGTTGTAGAGTAGGTTCAGTTGGTTCAATAATCTGTTCACCCACAGGCTTTGCCCTTGGTCTGAATTCGTGATGTGCAATGCCATGGGAGATCAGCTTCAATTTATTTCAATATGGATAGCACCATCACATTTGTATTATGAAGAGGCTGGATTATAATGTTGATAAGCAGACAGATTTAAGGTCTGTCAATTCCAGGTCAAATTCAGTTCTGAAGAAGTCCTATTGGGCTTGCAACTTTAACCCTATTTCTCTCTCCACAGATGCTGCCAGACTTGCTGAGTTTTTCCAGTGCTTTGTTTTATTTCAGATTTCCAGCATCCACAATATTTTGCTTTTATTTTCTTTTAAATTCAAGGTCTAATTGATTGTATTTTATTAACTTTTTTTGTTTTAATGTTTAGCCATCAACACATAGTGTCCATGGAATCTACTGCAGCCCAGCAGATGGAAATCCTCTGCTACTAACTGCTGGGTCAGATATGAGGATAAGGTGATGTACTTTGGATAGTTATTGGTTAGAAGTGGGGAGGGTGGAATTTATTTGATTTTGCTTAAAAGATCAGTTTTATTTTGTATTTTAAGGGCCTAGCAGTACATATCCACATAATGGGCTGGATTTTGGAAGCCTTCCAGAGGCAGATTGCCTGGAATTTCTGCTGACATCTTCCTGCCTCCTGGATGGGGCTCTGGCAGTGCAATAGCTACCCATATGCCGGTTAACATAATTAAATTAAATCATTTAAAAGTTTACTCAGGCCAACTGATGCCTGGAGGTGGCCTCCTGGTGACAGAATGGGGCCAGTGCATTGCGTTCAGTTTGAGGCCACCTCATATCTGCTACACTTAAATGTAAAGTGCTGCCCCCTCCACACTGGTGGTCTGGCAAGTGTAGCCAATTTTTTTTGCGCGCTTCCATTCTTGAGGGGCTTTCCCTTTCCCTTAACTGCATCATCAGACTTCGATGCTCAAGGGCTTCCTATTGCAACCACAGCTTCCAGAGCCCGCCTGCTGTCCTTAATTGGACAGTGAGCATGCCCTTTAGCCATTGCTTTGAAAATTGTGTTGGATGACTTTCTCAATCCAAATGTGATCCTGACATTGGGATCCCTAAACCTAAGCAAAATTCCATCCCACTGTATCTAGCATTATCCATACTGCAGGAAATGGAGGTGCTAATTATGTTTGCTGCTGTAATTTTAAGCTACTGTAAACTGGCTAATAATTTGCTTTCAATTCCATGGGTTTCATCATTGGCTAACAGACTCTTGTGACTCAGATGCCTTCTGGCACCCCACATAAATAAAATACCCTTAGACATTTCCCTGTCCATTATTTTTGACACCTTTTTAAAAAGAATTATCACAAGGGCATGACATAGCCTTTACAAATTCATGTTGGCTGTCTGCTCAGCTGAAAATTCTGTCACTTTATTCTTTAGTAATTTTCTGACAACACATGTTAGGCCAACTAGTCAAGTTCCCTGGTTTTCCTCTTTCACATTTCTTAAATAGCAAAATGATATGCACAATTTTCCTTTTTTATTTATTCATTCATGGGATGAGCCCAGCATTTTTTTTTATTGCACATCCCCAATTATCCTCGAGAAGGTGGTGGTGAGACGCCTTCTTGAACCACTGCAGTCCATGTGATGTAGGTGCACCCACAGTGCTGTTGGGAAGGGAGTTCCAGGATTTTGACCCAGCAACAGTGAAGGAATGACAATATAGTTTCAAGTCAGGGTGGTGTGTGGCTTGAAGGGGAACTTGCAGGTGGTAAAGTTCCCTGCATTTACTGCCCTTGTCATTCTAGATAGTAGAGTTCATGGGTTTGTAAAAGTGTTGTCAAAGGATCCTTGGTGAGTTGCTGCAGTGCATCTTGCAGATTGTGCACACTGCTGCCACTGTGCATTGGTGGTGGTGAAGGTGGAGGGAGTGGATGTCGAATGTGGTGCCAATCAAGTGGGCTGCTTTGTCCTGAATGTTGTCGAGCTGCTTGAGTGTTGTTGGAGCTGCACTCATCCAGGCATGTGGACAGTATTTCATTACACTCCTGACTCATGCTTAGTAGATGGTTTACAGGCTTTGGGGAGTCAGGAGGTGACTTACTCTCCGCAGAAATCCCAGCCTCTGACTTGTAGCCACAGTATTTATATGGCTAGTCTAGTTCAGTTTCTGGTTGTTAATAACCCCAGGATGTTGATAATGGGGGTTCAGCGATGGTAATGCCATTGAATGTCAAGGGGAAATGGTTATTGCCTGGCACTTGTGGCGTGGATGTTGCTAGCGGAATGATATGCACAATGTTCCAATCTAAAGGAATGGTTCCTGAATCAGGACATCTTTGGAACATCATAGTTAAGCATCTGCAATGTTCTCACCTAATTTCCTTTTTGAGCACTGGGATGGAAACTATTGGGACCTGGGGATTTGTCATTCTTTTAGTGCTGTTATTTTCATCAATACTGTTACTTTGCTTTTGTTAATTTTGGTGAGTTTTTGTCCCTGACTCAGTGTTTGTTTCTTTGGGATGTCTGGCATGCTGACTTCTTCCTTTATTGTTAATACAGTAAGTCCTCACTTAAAGTTGCATTCCTGAAAATCCCAACGTTAAGTGAAACAGCTTCTAAGTGAATCATGGGAATCGATGTTAAAGCCGGAGTTAGGTACCTTCAGACATTTCTTGCCAGGAAAAACCAACGTACAAGTTGAAATACCATACTGTGCATGTGCAGCAATGTGCATTCCAAGCTGGAATAGCATGCAGAATAAAATAAATCACTGAACATAACAGAAACACTATAAGAATTCAAATTGGATATCACTAAATCACCCAAACAAGCCCCGAGTTGTTTAGCTTCTGTGTGTCACCCACAACGCTCCCGAAACTTGACACAACTTTTTGCTTGCTTTCCTTTCCCCCTCTGTCTCTGTCCCTCTCCCTCCTTACCTTGTCTGGGCGGAATTTTCCATGCCCACTGGCAACAGGCGTGATCGGTGGCGTGAGCGGACAACATGGTACAATCAGTTTCATGATGGCGCGATCGGTTTCACGACAGTGTGAAACCAGTTCGCAATCATCTGCTCAGCCCGCTTGAGATGGGCTGTGTTTCCTGCCATCGGACATCAGGAACCTCATTGTCATACATCAGCATATCACTATCAGGGTAGCCCGCTGGAATCGTCCCCCTTGCAGGATTGTCTGTCGACGGGAAAGCACACCAACATGTTTCACAACAGCACATAGATGATGTGCACTTGGTGGTGGGGGGGGGTAGTGTCAGGGTTAAGGTTGAGGCGACTTGTGGTGTGGGGGGTGCCAAGGGCCTGCCATTGTATATAGCACACAAGCATTCGGGGTGTGGATAGGGTGGGAGAAGGAAATGGCCATGCATTAGGGAAACCTGTATAAAGTGACCATTCCTTTGCAACTCAGACAGTTCAGGCGCAGCCACATTGATATGATTGGAGTCGGGGCTTCTAGTTTATTTGCTAACTTGAGCAACACTGAGACATCAAAGTGCCACCAGGTGCTCCAAAGCTTTTCACCTCCCGCTCCCCTGCAAAATCATGAGCATTTTAGTGGATGGCAGAACAGTTGGACGACTGCACACATCGCGCATTCTTCTTGCTAAAGCTAGACACGTAGCAGTCAATGCTGGAGGGGCTCACAACCTCTTGCAATGTCAGCATCCTGGTTTGGACCAGTCTTCCCCCATGGTTCAAGCTAACAGTGTAGCCTTGCAGCACGGGTTAGAAGAATGCCTCCGCCTGAGCTGAGAGCACAGTATGCAGTACAATGGGCAAATCTGCTGCCAATCGGTCAGGTGGACTGGGGTGGAAGTGGTGGTGTTTCAGGCAACCATGCAGCGCACTGATCTCTGGCCATCCAAGTGGTGGCCAGCACTCTCCGGGAATTGTTAAGGGGCCTGCACGTTGAACCAGGACAGGTTCTTAGTGCAGTCATGCTAACCACGTGTCTCTCTCGTCCTGCAGGAGGACTACAATAGGATCATGGAGCTTGGTGAACTAGCTGTATGCCTGAAGGCCTACGGGGAATGAAGATGATGGAGGAGAGAGCGACTGAGGCTCCTGGTTGCGCAGAGGGAGGAGCGGCAACCTCAGGAAGAAGGGGCGGTTGGGGCTCCTGCACACACCGAGCCATCACAGGCCAGGGCCTATAGACGCCGTTGGTCATTCCTGCAGATAACCAAGAACCAGTGTCACCAAAGACTACGCATGTCTAAGGAACTGGTCAGCCACATCTACCAGATCCTGCAGGATTTGGCACCATGGGAACATGGAGAGCTTCCACTGCCAGTGGCTGTGAAAGTGACCACCGTGCTCAATTTCTATGCCAATGGCTCTTTTCAGGGCTCCACAGGTGACCTCTGTGGGCTCTCACAAGCCTCCACCCACAAATGCATCCATGAGATCACGGATGCCATATTTGCGAGTGCGCACAACTTTGTGCATTTCGTCCGGGACCGGGACAGCCAGGATGCAAGAGTGATTGGATTCACCCAGCTCTCGGGTTTCCCAAAGGTGCAGGGTTTCATTGACCACTTGTGGTGCTCAGATCTCCATCGCAGCACACAGTGAACTACATCAACCGCAAGGGGTTCCATTCGCTGAATGTGCAGCTGGAATATGACCACCAGAAACGCTTCCTGCAGGTGTGCGCACAGTTTCTAGGGAGTGTGCATGACGCCTACATCCTCAGTTGGTCACAGATCCCTGGAGTCTTCCAGTTGGTCACAAAAGCTGCAGGGATGGCTCCTGGGAGACAAGGGCTAGAGGCAGTGGTTGATGATATCTCTGCGGTGGCCTCAGACTGCAGCAGAGCGACAGTATAATGAGGCTCATGCTGCAGCTTGCAACTTGGTGGAGCAGACCATCGGGATGCTGAAGAGGTTCTGGTGCCTGGACCGGTCTGCTGGAGCCCTGCAATATAGTCCACAGAGGGTGACACGCATCATCGTTGTCTGCTGCGCCTTTTACAACCTGGCGCTCCAACGGGCAGACGAGCTGGCTGAGGAGGAGGTGGAGGAGATGTTCTGATGAGGAAGACGCTGACGGGGATGAGGGTAAAGAGGTCCTCGGAGGTGACAATGACGGGGATGAGGCCCTCGCACTGGCTAGACGAGGCAGGTGCACTTGGGAGGCCCTCATAGTTGCTAGATTTATGGAGGATGGTGACAAGCAGTGTGATGACGCCATAGATTCTCACATTGCACCTGTGAACATTTGGCTTATGGCTGCACAAATACCCTCTATGAGAAAGCTCCTGTCAATGGAGGCCCTGATAGTAACTCGATTGCAGGAGGATGATGACGACCTGCAGTGAGGACACTCCATAAATTTTCACATAGCCTTTGAGAATGTCTGGCTGAGGGCAGCTCGCTTGTGCTCTGTGATCAGGGTCATATAATAGAGACGCAGCCATGAAATTTGAAAAGCATGTGGTCCTTTGTTTGCCTTCAGGTAGTCACAGATGCTAAATAGATGAGGGCCACCCCACCTTAAAGGTGCTGAGAGAGTGAGAGAACTTTGTGGCGCCTGCCTGCTGGCAGTAATGACAAGCACCGCCAAGGTGCAGGCATCAGTAATGTGTCCAGGGAGTGTGAGGCTGGACCATCACTTTGGTCTGAAGGCTCCACAGAGCACAGGGAAGAGGCCCTGGACTGAGACACTTGCCTTTATCTTGTGCAGAAAGGCTTCACATCTGAGTGACAAGAACACAGCTCATCAGAACAAGGAGCCATAGGCAGGGAGACATTCTTGGGAATTTATTGACAATAGTGAACAGTATGTACAAGTGATTTACACCTGTGCTCAGGATGTGCAACTAATGTTCCTTAACTTTCCTAACCCTGCCGCTACATCATGGTGCTCCCTAGACATCTACAGTGGAGGTGGAGGCAGCCTGCTGACTGCAACACCCTGTCTGTGATGACCTTGGCTAGCGTCCTCTTGAGGGCCGAGACTTGGAGGGCCCCGGCCTGCTTTCGGGGTCCTGCAGTATGGCAATGGCACCCTCCTCAGCCTGTGGAACTGGAGCTGCTGAGGTCACAGGAAGAGGGGAATCAATGGGCCAGACACTCTCGGAGTCACCTGGATGGATGGGCCTGGAGTGTGCACTTGCTCTTTCTTCTCCCTGTGTGTGCCCAGGCTGACTCCTTGAGGAGCAAGGGTAGTTTGAGTGAGATCGAGCTGCCTGGCACCCCTCTCACGTACACACTGTTGGAGGCCAACTATGGCATCAGCCATGGAGTTGAGCCTGCGCAGCAGTGCAGGAGCGAAGTCATGGACCAAGGTCTACATGGTGGCCGCCATCCTACCAATGTTGATCTTGGTTCGTTGGCATTCTGGTGCTATCACCTCAGAGTGAAGGCAGACAGACTCCTCCATCGTGCCTTGCAATCTGAGAAGTGCAGCGGACGTCCCTTCCTGACGTTCCCAAGCTTGCCTCTGCAGCTCCAGCAACTGTGATGTGACCAACCCAGAAGCTCATCATCTAACTTGGACTCAGCAAATTCCCGGCCTCCAGCAGTTCTCTGAGTGCTGGATGCCAGTGAGGTCTTTGCCGCCGCCTGCTTTGAATCAGACAGTGCAATGTTCTCACCAGATTGTGATCCCGAGGCTATTTTAAAGTTTGGTCCCACCGAGGTGTGTTTCTCTGTGCTGGCGAAGGGTTTGGGTGAGTGCTTGATGGGACTTCAAGGAGGGTACCTCCAGATTCCTCTTGGTTTCTTCGGGACTTGATTGGAAGCTCTGGGTCATGGACTCTTATTGGCTGTTTAACAGATGTGCCTGTGAAAGCAAGGGGAGATAATTAATGCATGGCAATGGCCTTTGAAACAGGTCACATTACTCACAGCATGGTTGTCTGATTTACGTTGCACTGCTGGACTTGGTAGAGCACTGCCGACCTCATTGTCAGCACAGGAACTGTCCAGATCCTCACTGGCCAGCTGGATGGTTTTGTTTTCAAAGCCCATGAGGACCTTGATTTCGGGCATTCTGCAAGCGGTCAGTGACCTCTTCCTGTTGTGTGTCAGCTTGTCCTGCATGAGTAGAGTTGGAGAAAGTGTAAGCAAGATGCCTGCCAGGCTAGGCCAGGCGATGAGTATGCCTGGCCTGTGTGGGTGATGAGTGGTTCCATAGATGGGATGAGGACAGTGACGGTGAGTGTAAGACAGTGAATGGTGATGTCCCTTGAACTGGCAGTGAGTGAGGTCTCTGTGGATGTGTGATCAGTTTGTGAGGGAGTTGAAAGTGATGAGAAGAGTGACTTACCCTGGCAGAGCGGAGAAGATCATTCATCCTCTTGCGGCACTGGGTGGTTGTCCTCATTTGAAGGGCATTGCTGCTGACCACCACTGACACCACCTTCCAAGCTGGATTAGTGTTGTTGCTGCCCACCTTGCGGCCAGAGCGGAGGTAGAGGACATCCCAACGGGCCACCACTGCATCCAAAAGATGCTCGCGGGATGTGTCGCTGAACCTGGGGGCTGCAGTCTTCTTCAGTTTCAGGGCCATATCTTCCATGCAATAGTGGTGGGCTGTCAGCACTTAAGATGTATGTTTGCAGCTGGACTTTAAATATAGCGCCCATGGTGCAGTGTTGGGTGATGGTGGGCGGGCGAAAGATTGGAAATGGCGTGTTTCCCCGGAGGGCATAAATAATGTAGTGGGTTTTGGACAGTGTGGTGTGAAAACCCACCATCGCGGCTGGTGCGTAAAATGTTGTTTTACCCGCCCGCTACCGCACTTAGTGCAAATCTGGGAAAATTCTGCCCTTTATCTCTCTTTGTGCAACAGTCTGCTTGTCCCAATCTTCAAGAAATTTAAAATCCCTCATTAAAACCACTTTGCTCCATGCTTGTCTCTTCTACCACTTCACAGCTATTACCAGAGTGCCTATACAGTAAATCCTCACTTAAAGTTGTGATTGCGTTCCTGAAAATTGTGACTTTAAGTGAAACATTGATTCATATGGGGAACCTATATTAAAACTGGGGTTAGGTTCTATAGGACCTTACTTATCAGAAAAAAAATTAAAACATCAGATCCTGTTGAATGTTGAAATATTTTACATTGCTAAATTCCTACATTGGTAAATGAAATAACTTTTAAAATAAAATACATTTTTCTTAATTATTTCAAAATGTAATTTTCTCTTGCTCTCTAACTCACCCTCTCACTGCTTCCTTAATCTGCATTACGTTCAAAATCCAAACCCGATCTGAAGCCAGAGCTCCAGGGTTGTGAAAGTGTGGGTTGCAATAATGCAGAAGTGCCAAGCTGGGACTGTTATAATCCATGTGTTTTTTTTAATGCTCCTGCTGGCTGCTTCCCTCCCCTAAACACTCACTTTTAATGAGCAGTGAGGCAGGAGGAGCAGCTTTGACAGCCATTAAAAAAATCTTGGGTTATAACGCCCCAACTTGGCAAGTCTGCACCACCAGGACTTGCACTGTCACATCTCCGGAGCTCCAGCATTGGATCGGATCTGGGTCTTGAACGGTGACGCAGGTTCAGGAGAGGGAAGTGGTGAGGGGGTGAACTGAGGAGCAAAAGATTTGGCAAGAGAATGGGTCGGGCATGGGAAGAGCCAGCAAGTCGGAGGTTGGGCACAAGGCGAGGCTGTATGTTGGATGGTCGGGTATAGAGAGAGGCTGCTCCAAAATGGAGCCAGTTGGGTCCCATGGGAAATAATATTAAAACGGACATTGCGACACTGAGAGATTACGGGCCTCATTAACTTATCGATATTAAAGTGAAACAACGTTAAATGGGGCAACATTATATGGGAACTTGCTGTACGTAACTCTCTCAACGGTCTTGAATTCTTTTCTATTTCCTATATCCACCCATAAAGCCTCCATAGCTTGCTTACCTCTCTCAGTATATCCTTTCTTATAATCGAAATGATTTCATCCTTTCTCACTGCAGCTGCTCCTCCCCACTATTGTTTTCCATATCTTTCTTATAGACCTTATATTTAATTCCCAGACCTGATTGCCTCGCAACCATGTTTAAGTAATGGCTACCGTTTCATACCCTCCACGTTTAATTTGTATCTGCAGTTCGTTCAAATTGTTCCTCAAGTTTTGTTGTCTAAAGAATGCTTATTTAGGCTAACACCCTAAACTATCCTTCACCTCTGTTGTTTTACTTGCATTTTTCTTATTTCTCTCTCCTGACTTAATCACTTTATCTCTTTAACTATATTGGTGAAAGCACAATTTCTGACTGTTACTCCATTCTCTTCGCTTTTGCTTGTTTTTTGAATTATTAATAATACTATCTTTTCCACCTGAGCTCTCCCTCGCTCCCTTTCTGCTAGGACCCTGATCTTGGCCCAGATGATGTGCAGGCCATCCCAATGGTGTGTCACCCAAATCTGATGCCAGTATCTCACGAAATTGAACCCCTTTTTTCCACACCACTCACTTCAGCCACATGGTCACCTCTCTAATCTGTTTATTCCTATGCTAATTTGCAAGGCTCGGGTAAAATCCAAGAGATTATAACTCTTGATGTCCTGTATTTTAGTTTAGGTGCTCATTCCTGGTATTCTCAAGCAGGACCTCTTGCCTACTTGGAATACAGTGATTGTACCCTCCCTTTTTCCTCTCTAATATCCTTTCAAGCCATTTCAAGATCTCCCTTACCCCTAGCACCAGGCAGGCAGCATACTTTGATGTACTCAGTCTTGCTTACAAAATATGCTATCTGTTCCTCTAATTATTGAATCACCTACAACTTTATGCTCCTATCTGTTCCACCTTTACAGGTACAAGTGCATTATTTCTGTTATCATGATCCCTGTAGAGACCAATAATTTAAAAGAAAGGAATCCCCATGAAGTCAAAGGAAAGAAAACTGATGGACATGATTTCAATTTTAAAACCTTTATTGTAACAAACCAACTAAAATCAGTTTAACTCAAACATTAATTAACAAGTGAAGGATAGTTCAAATAAAAAGGTAAATTTCACTTCAAATAGTCAAAACAGCAGAAAAATGCCTCATGTGGTTAAAGCACTCACATTACTTTCTGTACAATATGAGATCATTTTAAATCTGTCTTTCCAGCTCGACCTTCATTTTGTAGGATTTCTCACTTCCCATCCAATAGTTTTGGTCCTTGAGTTTCATTCGCCAGCAGCTGTATTCCATCCAAAGTTCCCAGACACAGTTACCACCTACAAGGTGCATGAGGTTGAGCCCTCTCTCACTTGGGTCCTGACAGTCCGGATGAAATAGAATCCCAAGAGACTCCCTTCTTGGACCCCCTTAAATGATCTGATGGGCCCTGGCAACACTGGGATAGCAGAAATGGATTTTGTCCAATTTGCAATCCCTTGCCCTTCCTGCCCTCAGTGTTCTGTCCTTTCCATCCTTATAACACACACACTAACACAGTCTCTGTTCTATTCTCAGAGCTGTGCTTCAACACCAGGATCTTTCTAAAACTGCCAAATAGAAAACTCTTTCATTCAGAGACAAACTTGCTTGTTTCCTTTTTACAAGAATTTTGTGTGTTCTGAATTGCCAAACAGAAAACACAGGCTGACCCAACCTCGGGGCAGTTAGCTTTCTGTCTTCCCATTGCTTCTTAGCGGTTCATCCCATGGCAACCCTAGGTCACATGGACATTTCTTGGAACCTAAAGAGTTCATAATCAGGCTCTGTGAAAAGTTGCTGTACCATTTGTGCATAAATAACAGCAGATCCCTTTAGCCCCACTTAATTTGAAAACGAATTCTGATCCATTGTTACCATCACTCTCCACTTCCTATGCACTGTCTTGCTCATCTGTCTTTAACTTATCTGTTCTGCAAGAGTCACTGGCATACTTCTTGCATTCTTGTATGTTTTATCTTTTCTGCTATCCGATTTCAGAATAATCCTAAACCACTTTAGTCTTAAAGGGGCATCACACAAAAAGAAAATACATGCATCCAAAGCACATGTGTCATCACACAGTTGAATAGGATCAACATCTCCAGATCCTCATTCTCTAACTTCTCCTTACACTATATACTATCAATCACATCAGTCCTGTTCTATATGTACACTTTAATATGGAACAAACTGTCCAGATGCTGGTGCCTCTGCCTTATGTATCAGAGACCCTCCAATTCCCATTGACTGAGACAGAAACATTTTGTGCAGATGTGTTTATTCTGGGAAGTTTCACTGTCCATAAATTCCTGCATACTGCAATCCAGTGACACAACCTGTTCTGGCATGTTGTAGCCTGGGCTATCCATATTCATTTTTTTGGTTTGTAAGTTTTTTTTTATTTTTTTAACTTGCACTAAGCCTAATAACTGGACAATATAAATACTCACTGCCTCAAGTTACGCAAGGCTCTGCAAGTACTGGAGACAAAACTGTCACTGTCAGGCTGACACTCCAGTATAGCAATAATGGAGTACTGCATTGTCGAATAAGGCACTAAACCAAGGCCCTACCTGCCCTTGGCTGGATGTAAAGATTATATATAGCATTGTTTTGAAGAAGAGCAGGGGAGTTCTCCCCAGTATTTTGGTCAATATTTATCCCTTGACCAGCATCACCAAAACAGAATATCTAGCCCTTATCAAATTGCAAAGTACCTCTCCACCTACAAATTGCATGGTGAGATTCCTATATTACAACAGTGACTGCACTTCAAAAGGACCTTATAAAAACATTAGAAATTAAGAGCATGAGTAGGCCATTTGGCCCTTTGAGCCCGTTCCACCATTCAGTATGATCATGGCTGATCCTCTATCTCGACGCCATAGTCCAGCTTTCTCTCCATAGACCTTGATGTGCCTTATGTCCAAAAATTTATCAGTTTCTTTCCTGAATATGCTCAGTGACCGGGCCTCCACGGCCTTCTGTGGTAGAGAATTTCTCTAGCATCATTTTTTTTACTAATACTGATTTTCTTCAATTCCTCCCTCTCACTAGACCCTCTGTTCCCTGACATTTCTGGGAAATTATTTGTGTCTTTTGTGGAGGTAGAACCAAAATATGTGTTCAATTCTTCTGCCATTTCGTTGTTCCCCATTATAATTTCCCCTGTTTCTGACTGCAAGGGATCTACGTTCGCCTTTGCTAATCTTTTTCTCTTTGCATATTTATAGAAGCTTTTACAGTCAGTTTTTATGTTTCTTGCAAGTTTACACTCATACTCCATTTTCCCCTTCTTCATCAATCTTTTTGTCCACTTTAGCTGAATTCTAAACTGCTCCCAATCCTCAGGATTGAAATTAAAATTAAAAGTTATTGGCTATAAAGCACCTTGGGTGCCCTAAATTTATGAAAAGTGCTACATGAATGTGTATTTTTATTCATCCCTCAGCCACCAACTGAATCATCAAGAGACCCTTCTCTTTGAGTTAACATGGCAGATGAGCTGGTCTTTTAAGGCGCCTTCTATAAAAGCAATTTTGTAACAGTTCCCTGCAGCCATTTAATCAATTGCAGCTATATTTTTTACAAACCATAATTATGTTATTTTAAAATTAAAATATTTTTCAATTCTATTTCTGCAGGTTCTGGGATCTAGCATACCCGGAACGATCATATATTGTAGCAGGAGGTGCAAATGATGCTTTGCATTGTCCATCTGTCTCATATTACAGAAAGATAATTGAAGGAACTGAGGTTGTACAGGTAAGTTTCACTGAACATAACCATCTCTCTCAAAGATTTTAATTGATTCATACATTTCAACAGCAATATACAACAATAGTTTTGGTACAGAGCATTGACTGTATTTCATAACATAAAGCCCAACTACCCAACTAACTAAACCTCATATGTTTCTAAAGAACTTTAGCGGAATCTCTGGTCTGTGCATATGTATTATTCAACAAGATTTAGAGTTTAAAAATAGAAAATGCTGGAAATGCTCGTTAGGACAGGCATCTGTGGAGAAACAGAAGTCAGTCAGCTGACATCTCAGGCCTAAGACTCTTCCTCAGGACAGGAAACTGTTACATGTGAACAGCATTTTAAAAAGAAACAGAACAAGGGTCGTAAAAAGAAAAACAAAGGCGAAAATAAATAGAATGACCTGTAAAGTTATTCATTGGAGAGCAGTAGATGGATAAAAGGCAAAAGTGATATTAGCAGCAGGCATAATGAAAAAGTCAGACAAAATGTCTTACTTTCTAGAAATTTGAACTGCATGATGGTTTTCAACACCATTTCAGAGGGCAATTAATAGTCAACGGCAATGGGAGATTGAAGTCATATATAGACCAGATTGGTGAGCCAGTTAAATTTTTAAGAAAATGCAACAGTTTCATAGTCATTTTTACTGATATCAGCTTTTTATTTCAGATTTATTTAGTGAATTCAAATTCACAAATGGCCATGGTAGGATTTGAACATGTGTTCTCAGGAATACTAGTCCAGTAACATTCTGGAAAGAAAGAATGGATATATAGCTCAAAGGGGTTAGGAAGAAAGGCATGAAGAACTGACATGTTTGAAAAACAACACTGGATTGGAATTTTGGTGTAAGCAAGTAAAGTTCAATAAGGATGTAAACATGCTTACCAGTAGTGATCTGATGGATGGAGTGAGCAAGGGCACATGTCAAATGCTAAATCTACTCCCATCCTCCAAAATGGTGGCACACCCGTGAGAAAAATAAAACCGCTTCCAGGGAATCAGATTTACACAAATGACTGAGTTTTTTTTTATCTAACTGTACAGTGGTTTGCAGAAAAACTTGTGGTGTGTTTATTTTGTGTTGATAGATCAGTTGCAGATGGGGCAACATTTATCCAAGAAAAGATCAAATTCAAATTTTATTTTTTTTACTTTCTTTTCAAACCCAGAGAGAATTGAACCAGCTAATGGATTGATTCTATTTAATTTGGTTTCAAATAAAAATTGTGGAGCAGAGAATAGAAATGCACACAAGATATGCTGGAGAATGATGAAATGTGCTTTTGTCCACGTTTCTGGAAAGACCCTTTGAATGGAGGCTAGAACTTTTGCCACTAGAAGAGGGAGAAAGCAAGCAATTAAATTGACATTGATGAAATAGTTGTAAATGAATGTTCTGAAGATGGTCTCTGTACCTGAAAATTTATACACTATTTTCTGTTTGGATGCTGTCAGATCTGCCATTTCCAGCACTTGTTGTTTCTGTTTTCTGTATGCTCTTTACTTTTGAGGTAGCACAATTTCCTCTGAGTGATCAAGTTGTGCTGTCAAGACCCACTCCAGAAACCTGAGCATGCAATCTAGGCTGACTTCAGTGCAGTACCCAAGTGCTGCATCATCAAATGTTTAAATCCAAGGCTGAATCTGCTCATTCAGATGGTCAAAAAAATCTCGACCTATTTTGAAGATCAGCAGAGAGCTTTCCTGGTGTCCTACCCAACAATTACCCCTCAACCACAACAATAAAACAGATTAACTGATCAATCACCTTATTTCTGTTTGTGGGGCCTTGCTGTGGCAAATTAGTCACCATGTTTAGTGACTTAAGTGTTTAATTGAATGTGAATGGCTTGGATTTCCTAAGGTCTGAATCGCCCTAAGTTTTGTTTTTTTCAATGATGTGTCATATTCTAAATTGTAACTGCTCAGGTTATTTGAGATTCTTGTGCACTTTGACAGGTTTATGCCCAATTCCCTTTTCAAGAGGTGTGTAAATGTTTAAAAAACATAATGCTGGATATCGCAAGAATACCTGTGTGATAAAACATTTAAATATACTGCAACTAATTTGGCACTTATGTTTTTAATTTGTCTGTTTAGTCTGCCATATTGCTTCATGACCCTTTGTAGCTATGTATTGGGCAATAGCTAAGTAAAAAAATTTGAAAAACATTGAAGAAAAGTTGGCTAAGGCTGCCCTTTTATAGAATTCATGTTTCTGAATGACTATGTTAAAATTTAATCTTCACATTTTTCAGTTTAATGAAAACTATTTATGTTTTGAAAGGAAATTCACAACAAGCAAAAAGCTGGATCATCAGAGGATGTACCCCGAAGAGGTCCAGAATCTCTCCCAGTTGGGCACCATGACATTATCACAGATCTTGCTGCTTTCCAAACCACCCAGGGATTTATTGTAACTGCTTCACGAGATGGGATTGTCAAAGTATGGAAGTAGTAGTTAGATTATGAAAACTAATTGAAGTACATTGTTTTATCCTCTACTACAGTAATGTACTTGATTACAGGTCGGAGAGGATTATATACTGATTTTTTTTTTAAAGTCCCTGCAAAAAAAAAAACCTTAAAGAATGGGCTTTTATTTTTCATGGTAAACAATGTCTTCACATTTTCGGATGCTTAAACTTTAGTACCCTATTAACATTGCAACTGAAGAAAATGAGCTTGCACAAATGTTAACCTGAGAGTGTCTTTGTGGATTCAGTATCTAATGAGAGGTATGACTGATTGCAGATTATAAACCAGCGATGTGTTTTCTTCACTCTGCATTCATTCTGGGTCTGTGAACTTAATTAATACAAAAACGTTATAGGAATAATGCAGTTAAAGTAATTCACAATCTCAGTAGCCTAAATAATTCCCTTGTGAATTATTCCAAAGTGGTTTAGAATTTAAAGGATAATATAAATTGGAGTAAATTATATCAATAAATAGTTTTTTTTAGGGCCTGACTATGGGATTTCACTTAATGTTTTAACCTTTAAAAATTTCTGCAATGAATTCTTGCATTTGCCCATGTGATGATATAGGAATATGTCCATGCAGCAAGAATGGTTGGAATCATTAAATGTAAATTGGTGCTTCCAAAATCTTTTTTAGTCTCCACAGAACATTAACAAATACTTGGGAGTTGGGGAAGCTAGTGGAATGAAACTGAGTCAGCTTTTACGAATGGACTTTAACCACAATGACACTGAGTAAATGCACTGCAAGGGGAATTCCTTACCCCATGTCACTCCAGATTGTAGAGCATCAAATGAGAAAATACAAGCCTTCTCTGTGGAGATATGCAGTATTTAAATCAGTTAAACTTAAGACCTGTGGTGGTAATCTTTAGCTGAGTACTTAGTTAGAGTTGATTGTTTAATAATGCACATTGGTTAGTTCAGAGGATTAAATATAAGTTTAATTGAATCTGAAGAAAAAAAGCCTTTGAAAAAAGACCTTGCCCTAAGATGCAGTTTACTAGTGTATTTTTAAAGTCATTGATCTTCTTGTAAATGCTTTTAGTTTATCCCATAAGAAAATAACTGGTTTTGTTATGGTCTTCTGAATCACCTGATGCCAAATAATCACAATTATGTTGTTTTTTTTAGTCTTGAGAAAGACTGAAGATACTGACACTTCTTTCAAATGCGAAAAGTTGTAAGTCTGCATGGAATCATCAGTGAGAAATTTCTGTTAATATTTAACCTGTGCTGGAAGCTGCAGAGATGTAGCAGCCTCTTTCAGAGGACAGTTTAGTGAGCCAGTTAGATTATTGGACTTGAACTTCAACTTACATTTACATTTGTTAGCATATTCCTTTTTAGTAAATATATGGGAATGTTTTTTGTACTGGAAATGCCTTTTTTTTTGCATGATTATTATTTCAGCTATTCATTCTTGGAACTGAAGAAAATGCAAATGTGATGCATTTAGGTCAGCTTGCTGGCATGACGTACAAAGTTATTCTTTGCCTTGCAAAGGAAATACAGAAATGTGAATAAATAATTAAAATTTAAGGTTAACATTGTTTCTTGGCTGGTCTGATTTATTACAAGGATATTTCATTTTATATCTCTATGATTAAATAGATTAATTAAATAGATATTCCACTGAAGGCTGACAGTAACCTAAAGTTGAATGATTTTCAACTCTTAATATCAGTAATCTTTTCTGCACTTAAAATTGTGTAATTGAACCCCTAAGTCTTGCTTAAGTAAAAGCAAAATGCTTAGCAAGTCTGGCAACATCTTTGGAGAGAAAAAGAGTTAATGGGTGGAATCGTCCCAGATCCGCACCAAGTGTGGTCGCAGGCAGGAAACAGAATGTTTTTCCTGCTGGCTTTAATGGCAGGTTTTTGCACTGTATCATCCCAATCCCATCTCATTAATCATGCATTCCTGGGAAATGTGCCATTTTGATGGCAGATGGGTTCTCATTTGCCTGCCATTTCATCACACTGGGTGCCATATTTAAAGCGCAGTCACACGAACACCTCACAGTGCTTCCAGCCCAGGACTCCAGCGCAGAAGACATGGCCCCGGAAGGCAAGAAGTTTGCAGCCTGCCCCCCACCCAGTTTAATGATGCGTCCCTGGAGGACTTTTTGGATGCAGTGGAGGCCCGCAATGATGTCCTGTACCCACGCTTTGGTTGCAAGAGGGGCAGCAACATCACCAATCCAACATTGGAGGCAGTGACAACGGTGGTCAATGCCAATGCGCTGCAAAAGAGGACAGCCACTTAGTGCCATAACAGGATGAATGGTCTCATCCACTCTGCCAGGGTAAGTTAGTCTTCTCATCACTCTCAACTCTCACTCTCAAACCTATCACACACCCACAGGGATCTCACACCTCAAGGGACATCACCACTACATCTCAATCTTATATCTCCTTCAGGGTCATGTCATCTGGAGCTCACGCCCTCATCCTGACTATGCCTCCGCTCACCACACAAACATTCCATGCAGTGCCATGGGTCCTGCTCTCACTGTTTTCATGCAGGAGAAGTTGACTCTCGCCAGCAGAGAGAGATCCCAGACCAGGCCCACATTAAGCCCCTCACTCATTCTGAGGAACGTACCATCCCACTGACTGGTGAGGACGTGAACCGTGCCTGTGGCAACGGTGAGGTCGGTGACAAACACCTTCGTGAGGATCCTGCACCACTTCAATGCAAATGTGAGTGTGTTCTTTCCTGCTTTTGACTGTGCTGCCATACACTAATTATCTCTACTTTGGTTCACAGGGAACTCTGCCAAGCGACCAACACCCTCAGCCAGCCAGTCCCTCAACTCCGTCTACGTTCTCACCTCCAGCCACCTACTCCATTGACAAACTGGAAATAAGCAAGCTGGAAGATCCATCACAGTGCTTACCCACACCATCTACCAGTGCAGAATTACACACCTCGGTGGGATTTAGATCTAGAGCAGGCTCGGGTTCACACTCTGGTGGTCAATGCATGGACGTGTGTCTGCAGCAGAAGGGGCAGGTTCAGCTGAGCTCCCCAGCACTGATGACTGTTGGGGAACAGACATCTGGAGTTTGAGGCAGATGACGAGACTTGGGATTTGGCCTTCCAACTTATCCTGGAAAGTCAGCAGAAGGTGGGGGAACATACACAGAGCTTTTGGAAGACCTCAGCAGAGTGCGTCTACCTTCTCTGATGAAGTGGTGCTAGTGTGCATATGAAGGTCACAATGGGGAGGATGGTGGAAGCCATGGAGACCCTGGTCCAGCAAAATGCAGAGATGTGCACAGACCTGTACTCCATCGTGGTAGCCATGGGTGATTTCCTGCAGTGGCGACGTGAGAGGGAAATAGGGCACCTCGACATTCTCCCCCCCCACCCCCCCCTCCCCACCCTTCCAAGTGCTCTTTTCCCTTAAGAGTCAGGCATGGACCCTTGGGCACCCAAAGGGAAGAGGAGCGGCAGCTGGGCATCCCTGGGTCATCCACTCAGGAATCTGAGGCTGCCCACTCCCTCTGAGTCCCCTTTGCCTGTGACCTCTCTCAACCTCATCCTCTGTCGCAGCAGAGGGAGCAGCTGGCCCACAGGAAGACAGCCAAAGCAAGCCGGGGCCCCCAAGGCCTCAGCTCTCCAGAATACCAACGCTGAAGGCAATGAAGGTAACAGGGCAAACCGTTGAACAGGCTGTCTCCACCCCTGCTGTGGATGTCAGGACAGCAACTAGAAGTATAAGACGTTCAAAAGTTAAGAAATTATGATCACAGTTGGTTGCAAGGGTGAACACAT
The DNA here is from genome assembly GCF_017639515.1 of Carcharodon carcharias. Classification (NCBI taxonomy): domain Eukaryota; kingdom Metazoa; phylum Chordata; class Chondrichthyes; order Lamniformes; family Lamnidae; genus Carcharodon; species Carcharodon carcharias. Next base: position 203,087,598 of record NC_054469.1, read on the forward strand.
TTTGTCACTACAATCTGGAAGTATATTAACTTTCCCTGAATAACGTGTAATGGTGTCTTTCAGCTTCATGGAGAGGCTTTGTGAATCATCCCCCTGCATTGCCTCCCCTTCCCACTTCACTAGCAGTTCAGCTGCACACAGCCAGCCCATGTGTGATTGATTCTGGAGGGAGAAGTGTATGTGTCAGGGCCTTTTCAAGCCTCGTGCAAACACTCTGCCACGCATGTGGATCCTTCCAGCTTCGCACTCATCTCAATGTCCTGAGCATTTTTAACATAGCCTATGGGTTTGCTTTCAGTTGACCATCTCAGCTGAACTGCATCTTTGCCCACCCACTGATCTCACTCCCACGTAGCACCTCGTCTCACCCACCACAACTCTCATTTCACCTTCAATTTGGTAAGCATGGTACATCTAACATTTGTCTTCAGGTCACCCATTTCCTTTTCCCATCACTGTCGACCCCCCTGGCATTACCTTTCACTTCCCCTCCATATCCCTGAAAGAAAAGGCTGGTAGGTTGTCCAGGTGAACGTGCATGTTCCCTTTCTTCCCCAAAATCCCACCCCCATCCACATTAACCTCCCCTCCCTCCGTGTCTGCCTCGGAGTCCCCACCAACCACCCTTGCCGTCCCTTCTACTGACACTGTCGCACCCTTACCCTACCGCCTTACTATGTCCTTGATCATTCTCACCATTCCCTCGTAACATGCCCACTCTCTGTTCACTCCCCAGGAGGCAGTCATGGACTCATCAGAGCCCTCCTTGCACATTGACCTGGACATTTCCCCTCACTCCGGACTCCTTCCCCACTTTGGGACTCCTTTGCTCCCCCCCCTCCCCCTTTTTATGGGACTCCTTCCACTTCTCCACCTCCCCACCCCTCTTTTGGGACTCTTTCCCCTTCTCTCTCCCCCCCCCCCCACAGTGTTGGGATGACTCCTCTCTCCCACCCCCCCCGCCCCAGGGCTTTTTCCCTGCCCAGACTGTCCCCCCTCCTCCTCTAGTCCTTCCCCTGACTCCTGCAGATGCTCTTACTACTTCCACCACCCTTACTCCTTCCTCTCTTTGGACTCTTTCAGTGGTTCAGTGGCGTAGTGGTATTGTCACTGATATTGGCAAACCAGAGACCTAGGATAATGCCCTGGGGAGCAGGGTTCAAATCTCACCATGGCAAGTGGTGGAATTTGAATTCAATAAAAACCTGGAATTAAAAGTCTAATGGTAACCATAAAAAAAACCATTGCTGATTATTGTAAAAAGCCATCTGGTTCACTAATGTCCTTTAAGGAAAGAAATCTGCGGCCTTACCTGCTGTGGCCTAAATGTGACTCCAGACCCACAGAAATGTGGTTGCCTCTTAAATGCCCTCTGAAATGGCCTAGCGAGCACTCAGTTCAAGGGCTATTAGGTATGGGCAATAAATGCTGCCTAGCCTGCGAAGCCCACATCCCATGAACAAATAAAGAAAAATCCTTACTTCTTCCTCCAGTATTACTCCTTCCCCCTTCCTGACTCCTTCAGACACCCTTACTTCCTCCAGCTTTACTTCATCTTCTCCTACCTGCACTCCTTTGCCCCTCCCATCCCCGCACTCTTTCTCCTCCCCGTTCCCACGCTCCTTTCCTGCCCCCCTCCCCTCCCTCCCCAAACACCGGCACTCCTTTCTCTCACCCCCCTGCCATGCCCTCCCACACCTGCACTCCCTCTGCCCCCTCCAACCCCCACACTCCTTCCCTTACACCTACTTCTCCAGTTGCCGTCTTCTGCCCTATTACCCTCTCCTCTCCACCCTATTGACCATCATCCGTTGTGAGCAGATGCTCAACAGTGACTTTACATATTCTCTGAGCTGCTTTGCAGCAAAGCCATGTCCATGAGAATCCACCCAGTATGCCATGGACATTTCTACATGGTCCCGATGCTGTCGGGCTACAGCATCTTCTGCACCTCAGATGTGAACAAGGCTCTGGCGGTAAGTCCAAACATCTGCATGTCACACTTGTCAAGACGTGTTCTGCACCAGTGTGTTTTCCTGCCGACGTGGGAGGATAAGTCCGTCGGGCTGGCCTTATGCAGACATATTACAATGAGGTTCCCGATGGCAGGAAATGCAGCCAGCCATGGGCAGAGCAGATGATTACAAACTGGTTTCACGACGTCGTGAAAATGATTTTTGGCCTTCTTGCCATATTGTCTGCTCATGCTGCCAAACATGCCCATCACCAGCTGGCACAGGAAATTGCGCCAAATGTTTCAGATCGATGATCTATTGTCAGAAGTGGAAAAAGCTATAGGTTTTAAGCAAGTACAAAGATTGAAAAAGTGGTGGGAGAAGTAAGATAAGCACAAAAGGGAAAGTTGATGATGGGGTAGAAGGCAAGATTGATTAAATGACCAAAAGGATGGTAGTGCACAATAAAAATGGGTGGTAATAGAACAAGAAAAGAAACAAAAGATGAGTTTAGAGGAACTGTAAATTACAACCACAGCATCAGCAGCTGCTGCCTGGGAGTGGAGGTTATGATTTGAAATTCTTGAACTCTGTTGTACCTGGGATGCTATAAAGTGTCTAATTGAAAATTAGGTGTGGTTCCTCGAGCTTCCATTGATCTTCATTCGAAGAGTGTAGAAGCGGAACTGATTCAGCCATCAACGTACTGTAACTAAATGTGAAGGAGGGGACTATCATCAAACTAGAACAAAGAATCTTCCAAGTAACCTACAAAAAGCAAGTGTGGTGAGGACCTATGTGGATTCCTAGAAACGTGTTTATTTGAAGGAAGCAAGCGGAGTCCATAGAAAAGTTGGGGCGCAGAAAGAGGCCATTCAGCCCATCATTTTCTGCACCGACCAAAAAAAAACTAGTGACTCATTTTTAGTCCCACTTTCCAGCAACTGGCCCATTGTCTTGCAAGTTACAGGACTCCAGGTGCAGATCCTTTTTAAATGGGTTGAGCATTTCAGGCTCAACCCCCAATTTAGACAGTGAATTCAAGATGCCCACTACCCTCTGGGTGAAAAAGTTTTTCCTCATGCCCCCTCTAATCCATCTACCAATTACCTTAAATCTATGCCCCTGGTAATTGACCCCTCAGCTAGTGGAACCAGGTCTTTCCTGTCTACGAGTTGTTGAACGTAACAGCAAGTTCAGCAAGGCAAAGGAGGGTGCTGGTGGATGGGAACCGGTTGGCCTTCTGTTCAAGGGATAGTAATACTAAACATCTATGGTGAAAAGGAGATGCTTAGGGCCTGGAACGGTTGAAATGGCAGAGGCAGCCCAAGAGTCACAGATGAGGGGGGGAAAAATAGTTAAGGTAGGAAGAAGTCAGTTAAGGGGTTCGAGAACAGGCTGAAACAATGGTCTACCAGGGCATGGCTGTTTATTGGTCTTGGGTAGAAGGTAGAAATGGGTTTGGGGTACTGAGCTTTGGAGGCTGTGGAGGGAAGATTTTCAGCGCTTATGTTTTCAGGGACAATCTGAGAAATGATGGCTAGAGGTTCGATGTCTCTGGTGGCCTGTGAGTAGGCAGGAGAGATTTCTTCAGATAATTGGGGTTCAGCCTTTGTAAAGTAGATATCAGTTTGCCAGACAACAGCATCACACTTGTTAGCAGGTTTAATTACAAAGTTAGGGTTGAACCTGAGAGAACAGAGTGCTGCATGGCACACTTTCAGTTCCCACTGAAAAGATCTAGAGAGAGTGAAAAGCCAGATGGAGGGGTTCCAGGTGGAATGAGAATTCTGAAATTGATAAGCTGTATTCTGGGGGTGGAGGGGTTGCGGGGTGGGGGTGGGGGGGGTTGGGGTTGGGGTGGGGGGAGAGGGGAGACAGTTGTGGCTGAAAAAGTGAGTGCACAGATAAGCTTATGAAATACAAGTTCAGTATGTTCATTGATAATTGAATGAATGGGGTGTGATGCATTCAAAACTGTAAAAAAAAAAGTGCTAGAAAACCTTCCTGCCATGTTTTGAACTGTTTTAAATGTTCAGAAATCTTTTAAGTTGGAAAAAAAATTGCCCTGCTGTCGCAAGTTTAAAAAATCGAACTATCTGCTCCACTCAATTGATTGACAAGCAATCTCCTTTGAAATGGAAAATATACCACCTGTAGCTTTGGAAAAGAAGTCACCTGTTTTTCAAAATCCATTTTTTACATTTGCAAGGATTTGTTTTGATAGCATATCATGAATGCTTGGCGGAGTTCCAAAGTTACAGAACCACCTACCTCAGCAAGGGGCTGTGTTCACAGGCTTTTAAAGGATTTTCTGTCTTTGTGGTAAGAGAATTAATGTTTTTGTTTTTACAACAGATTGACCACTTGAGGGGATTTACATTTTTGAATGGCTTTGAAGGGTTTTTTTTCAGTATGAAGTGTTTGAATAGCAACTCTACAAGATTATTAAAAGTTTATTTTTTTAACATCCATTTAAAGCACATGGCTCCTGAGGTCTCCCCATAGTCGATTGTGCATGAGTGTCTATGGAAGATACACTGGGTGCTTGGAGAGGGGCATGTAGAGAGATGTGCCTGTCAAGCGAGTTTTGTTAGATACATGAATAGGCATGGTGTTATGAGAGAGCATGGCTGTGTGAGGATGTGGTTTAGGGGGCATAAGAATAATGTTGCGAGCTGGGTTGCTGTCCCCATGAAGTGAGGTGAGCCTTCTAACTAGCCTGCCTCCACACCCTGACCCTTCCATGCCCACATCTTTCAGTGGCAGTAATATGGCAGGAATGGAGTTTGGTGGCGGCTCAGGTTTTGAAAGTCAAGAATAGGCCCAACTCGTATTCCCAAAGCCCGAGATGAAAATCTGGGCCAGTGAGTCAGTGCTGAAGAGTGCAGTTAAGAATACGTATCCTGGAAAATTGTGAGAGCTGTGGTTCTGGGAATGCTGAATATCTTTCCAATGTCTGTAATCATGGGTGGATCCAAAACATGAAATGTGGAATTTCAGCTTGAATCCACTTGGGATAAAAGCTGAAGAAACAGATGTGCCTGTCAAGCGAGTTTTGGTAGATACACAATCAAACAATAGGTGAAAAGAAAGAAATAAAGGTGAACAAAGTAAAAGAGGTGACGAGAAATTCTGTTAGAGAGAAGATCAGAACTGCTTCCAGATAGGTGTACTGAGAAGAGAAGTAGCAATGAATTAAACACCACTACAACAGCAATTTGTGCAGATACTGGAAATCCTGAAAAAAAACAGGTACTGGAAATTTTTTAAGTTTCACAAATTCTCTAATCCTTTTTCTAAATTTTTAAAAATTTATGACATATGTTCTCTGTCGAAATGTAAGGTCTCATATTTCATTTTGACACCAATGAAGTCAATCCACTAACCTGTCCATGTTCCCCTGGCATCACTTAACAATCCTCTTCACCATTAACCGTGCTCCCTATTCATGTTCTGTCTGCAGATTTTGACATTGTGCTCTCCATGCTCAAATCCAGATCACTAACATACGTTGAGAAAAATATAAAGTTCCGACACTGCCTTCTGGGAGACGCCACTATCTGTTTTTGCTCCTTCAAACAATTACCTTCGATGCTGCCATATTTTAATTAAAAAACGTGCGGTTAATTTTTATCAGCAAACCTTCAATAATCCAGAATTAACTTGTGTCTTTTTAGGTATCAATTTTATTCAGTATTATTGCTTCTTGAAGCTTACATGAGTGATCTCTGTTAGATGGTTTATCACTTTCTCCCTCTTTGAACAAAGGTTTTACATTTGTAACCATCTGACCCACAGGCAGAATTTCAAATGCAAAAATGTTTGGAAGACTAATCAGGACATCTGCTATTTAATTTTTCTCCGGCTATCTTCAGTAATTTAGGCTGCGTGCCAGAAATCAAACAGTTTTATCAATTGTTACAGACAGGGGAGAGGGGTGAAACTGAACTCCTTTATCCTCTCGCCATCTGCCCATAAGCAGAGGTGTTTTTAAAAATAGGCTGTGGCGTGTTTCCCCAAACCCTTAGTTTGTGAAGTCCAATTTTTTTAAAGAGGCTCGCAACAAAGTCTCTTTATGATTAAACCATAAGGTTAGTTTATTCACAGTTCAAACACAGATGGATGATTGCAACCTCACACACAAACACAAATATACAGTAATCGGGATAGAAAATAGTAATTTTACAATTATGAATAACTTAACAGTAAAGGAACCACAGAAACAGATATCCGGATTTCCAGAGTCCGGAGAGTTAAAGTCCAGAGGAGAAGTCCCAGTTCAATGGGTTCCTGGTGGAAGACAGCAGTGCAAAATCCCATTAACGTGGATGGCAATGCAACAAGATGAGATTGTTGTACATAGACTTGGTCTGCTTAGCAGGTGATGGTCAGAGGCTCCCAGATAAATGGGCTTCAAGGGGCTGAGACTTGTTGCAGATTGTTTGATTAACCCGGAGTCCTGCTGTTGGTCTTGCTGGTTGGAGGTAATCAGCAGAATGTGTATTTATGAGTTCTCAACTGAATATAGAGATTTCAAAATGGTCACTTGAGTCATTTGACTTCCTTCCTCCACAATGATTTCATAAAGGGATGTTTATCTGGTGTCTGGACCTGGCTTTTGTTTTATAGCTTACTATGTCCCAATCATTAGCCATATTAATGACCCTGTTTGGATAAGCTATTGTCTTGGTATACTCTCGGACTCCACTAAAGGCTAAGCTTATAAAAATGCAAATGACATCCATTTCCATTCCATAGTTTCTTTTTGAAATGGACCTTGACAGTGCCAGGTGTGAGATGGTGGCTGTTAGTGCCTCTGCAGGTATAATGAGTTTTGATGTCCCTCTCTTTGTTATAGTTCTCTGGTTACATGGATTGTAATTGATTCTTACAATGAGCTGAGAGATTCCACAAAGATGAGAGTGGAACTCTTATGCCTTTGTAACTGCTGTTGGAAACTTCCAGAAACTGGCCAATCTTGAGTCATGCAACCTGTAGCAGCTATCTTTTGGTTTAGCAAAGTCCATTTTTAAATAAGGGAAAAAAATGTTTGATATCTTTGATGTCTTAGGGACATGTCACAATGTTACTTCCTTATCTAGTTATTATCTATCATTTCTTTCTCTTGTACACTTTCATTTCCATTGCTATAATCTTCTGTAAAAACCATTTCATAGCACTCTAATTGCATCTCTCATCAACTGCACCATTTCCTGATCTGTTACTTATCATATGGTTACAAAATCCCCATTTCTCTTTAATGTTACCTGCCAGTTTTTATGCCCTCTTGTTTCTCCCTACTTATTCTATCAAAACTCCTCAATGTTGAATACCTTTATTAGGTTTCTCCTTAACCCCATTAAAACAAAACATACCTCCAATATCTCCATACAACTGGAGACCCTCGTCCTTGTAAGCCTCATCTGTACTGCCTCCAAGACCTTGGCATCTTAAATTTTCTTTCATGTTTAGCCACAGATTTGTCCTAATTCTTCTTTTGAAGTCCCATTTTAATTTTTTATGCAATGACCTTTAATTTTGTTAGGACTACATCTAGTCGGTACCCTTATCAATCCCTGTTCAAGCTCCAACAACACTCAAAAAGTTTGATGCCATCCAGGACAAAGCAGCCCGCTGATTGGCATCCCTTCCACAAACATTCATTCCGTCCACCAATGATGAACAGTGGCAGTGGTATGTACCATCTACAAGATGCACTGCAGAAACTCACCACGGTGCCTTAGGCAGCACCTTCCAAGCCCATGACTGCTACCATCTAGAAAGAAGAGGGCATCAGATACATGGGAACACTACCACCTGAAAGTTTCCCTCCAAGCCACTCTTCATCCTGACTTGGAAATATATCGCCATTCCTTCACTGTCGCTGGGTCAAAATCCTGGAACTCCCTTCCTAACAGCACTATGCGTATACCTGCACCACAGGGACTGCAGTGTTTCAAGAAGGCAGCTCACCACCACCTTCTCAAGGGCAATTAGGGATGGGCAATAAATGCTGGCCTAGATAGTGACACCTACATAGTGTAGGTAAATTTTTAAAATTGCTTTTACCTTTCACTATATCCAATCCTTTCAGCTTTTACACTGAGACTAAATATATAGTGGCTGTTTCTTGCACGTTCCTCTAACATTACATTATCTACTTGCCTTACTTATTTCTTGGAACTAGATTCAGCATTGCCTGTTTTCTTGTTGCACTTGTGTTAGACTGTTCAGTTGTGTATTAACGTCAAACTGGGAAACTTGTATGAAATCAAGTGTCCAATGGCACAGTGGAGCCTGATTTTAATATTAAAATATCCCGGCTCTCCACACGAGGGCACTCACATGCCATGAAATCCAACACCTTGAAAGGCAGCAGGTTAGGAACATGTTTCAAAATTTTTAACTACTCTAACTCTATCCCATGTGTCTTGGGATTGGGGAAGGGTGGGTTAATATCAAGGTATTCAACTTTTACAATTAGTTTGATCTTATGCATCATCCCTATGTTGTAATGCTGTAATGTACGTGCGTGTGTGTCGGCATATAAATGTTCCTGTTTGTATGGCGGATGGGAGCAGCTTTACAGAAATCAGAAATGGTAGGGAGAATAGTCAGTATATGAAATATCTAATTAAAATCTGGAATACTAAAATTATGAGTAACCATTTGCTAGATACAGATTTAAAATGGTAATAAATGTACAACTGTTTAGTAAGAGTTTATTTAAATTACCCCAAAAAAACAGGCAGAACGAATGTTTGACTTTTTAATTCTCATTCCGTAGACTTCAACAGATATTATTTTGGCAAAGAAAATTAATTCTTGTCTAATAATCAAGTTTCCTGAATTTCTACGTAATTTTAATGACCTTACCAAAGACACTGGCAAAATAATTGATGGCCTTAAAACTTGTTGGGAACTTCCCACCAAAAAATTAAGGATACTACTTTCTTCAAATTCTTTAACTTGACAATTTGCGTTTCTTTTCTTGTATATCTACTGAATTACCACGCTATTCTATGTACAGATGGACATTCAAATAATTCCCAACCTCATTGTTAAATGTATGTACCACCTAAATTATAGAATCAGTATTGTAATTTCAAACTCTAAAGTGCTAAAAATCTAAATATTCTAGAATGCAAATATTATGAAATCTTTTTGATTTTAATGAATATTCGTAAACTGCTGACCTTTTTATTGCCTATAACTTTGAAATGATATGGCGGTCCTTTTAGAAAAGGTTTATCTTCCTTATCTTGTAACCTCGTTCAGCCCTACAATCCTCTAAGAGCCCTGTTTTCTTCCAGTTATGGATTCTTGTGGATTCCCTACCATTGACAGCAGTGATAACAATGGTTCAGGCCCTCAGCTCTTAAATTCTCCCAATTCTATCTGTCTTTGCACCTGTCTCTCTTCCTTTAAGGCCCTCCTTGAAACTTAGCTCTTCAATTAAGGTTTTAATTACTGTCATAATATTTCTTTCTATAGCTCAATGTCAGCTTTTCTCTTTTGCTCCTGTGAAATGCTTTGGGACATTTTCTTATGTTAACAATGCTATAAAATTGCAAGCTGTTGTTTTGTCTCTGAGGAAAGAAAATGACGGTTTGTGTTTGTCATTGTTTGACTAATATTTTTAAGCTTTTATGGTGAAGATCCATTGAAGACTAAACTTTAATATAATCATGAAAATTGCTAATTAGAAGGACAGATAAAGGAATGGGGGTTTTCCTTGGTCTGTTGATGGCTTTGCCTAAATAATTAAGCAGTGCATTCCAAAACCTATTCATTGAGATCTAGCAATGATATATTAAGTAATGTAAGGAACACGTCTATTTTTTTCTGTTGGACTGTGGATTGGGATTGCAGTGGCTACAGTTTGAAGGGCATGTCCACTGGAACAAGACAAGAGGTACATACAATGTTGCAGTCCTGGAATAGAGTGTGCCATGAAAGACAGGATGGTGCTGGACGAAGGAGCCATCCTGACAACAGCATTTTAATTGGCTCCTGACCAGGTGACCAGGTTTTGCGTGAAAAGTATTGCAGCTGAATAGCTCCCAGCCTGAAAGGAACAAGACCTAAAACCTCTCTCTCCAGTGTGTGGAAGATTCCAGTAATTCTACAATAATAGTTGTTTTCTTTTCTCCTCATATCTCTATAACCTGCTGTCTCTATAACCTGCTCGCACTCTCTGAAAACTCCTGCCAAGAGGCAAAAGAGAAAACCACTGTTACAGAAATTAAAAGGCAAGTGCCCAACCTGTGAACTAAATACCGAAAGTGCTGGAAAACCACTTTGTGTCATCAACAAAATCTGAGAGGAATTTGGAAGACATCAATCAAAATCAACCCATCAAATCCTGTATTCTGGAATTGGTGGTATTAAACTGTTTTATCCCACCCTTAAAATCCATGTTTTTGTGTGTCTCATGTGTCTTGCATGAATGTGTGTTTAGGGATTTGAGAATTGGATAGAGTTTAAGTTATAATGTTAGAAATTAGCAGTTCACATTTCTTTTGCCACTGGTTAATGACAGTTTATTCAATAAACAGTTATTTACTTATTAAGTTTACAAACCTGATGCTCATATTCTGTTAACCTAGATTAAACAGGTAGAATTGGGGAAATCCGGTGGTTTGATCAAGCTTATTCACAATTGTTACGACTCGGGGAACAGTGGGGCTTGATATACAACGCACTATCCCCAGTGAGTCGTGACAAAGTTTGGGGGCTTGGGTCCGGGATATTTTGGAACAAAAGGCAACGACGATTTGGGTGTAGACTTAGTACATAATAAAAGCTAAAAGGAAACACTAGGTTTGTACTGTCAAAAATAAGATGGCACTGGAAACTGCTAAAAAGCTTTCCTGCAAGTGGGAGCAATTTCCCTGATGATTTTACAAGGGATCCCAAAAGCCCAGGTAAATCAAATTGGCAAGTAAATTAAGAGTAAGATTGCCTAACAAAGCTAGGAAGGCATAGATAATCAAAGAGATGGCCCAGCATTTGAAATTGGAAGGAATACCTGAGAGACAGAGTTCTTCAAGGGGTGGTTCATTGGAATGGGCTCAAATTCAGTTGGAAATTTTTTAAAAATTGGAACTAGACACAGCAGAAAAAGAAAGGGCTGATAAAGAAAAGGAAAGAGAGAACATTTGAAAGGGAATTGGCAGAAAGGGCATTCCAAAGGGAACAGGCAGAAAGGGCAGAGAAAGAAAAGGAAAGAGAGAGAGAGAGAGCATTTCCAGAGGGAATTAGAAACAGTGAAGTTAGAAAAGGAGGAAAGATAAAAAGAGAGAGAATTCCAGCTTAAAATACTGATGATTAAAAAAGAGACAATGGTAGGTGATGCAGGACATATTTCCAGATCAGAACCCAGTGGGCAGATGTTTAAAATTGTTCCATCTCTTTCAAAATTTGAGGAAAGGGATGTTGAAGCATTTTTTTTATTTCATCTGAGAAGATAGCTAAGCAGATGAATTGGCCAAAGGAAAACTGGACATTGTTCGTGCAGAGTAAATTGACAGGTAGAGCACAGGAAACTTATGCTTCACTGCCAGAGGAGGTTTGTAGGGATTATGAAAAGGCTATTTTGAGTGCATATGAGTTGGTCCTTGAAGCAGACAGACAAAAGTTTTGAAATTTAAGGTAACAGCCTGGGCAAACTTTCATTGAATTTGAAATGATTAAGCAAAGTAGTTTTGACAGTGGATACGAGCATTAGGAATTGAAACTACCTGTGAAGTTCTCGGAGAGACTGTTCTTTTGGAAGAATTTAAAAACTCCCTACCTTCTGCAATAAGAACCCATGTTGAAAACCAAAGGGTTGCAATTGCTAGACAGGCAGCAATAATGGCTGACGATTATGAGCTGATCCATCAAACTAGACCTTCTTTCCATCACCCTCATAAATTTGAAAAGGATAGAAAGTGAGAGAGTGAAAGGAAGGCAAGTAGCCAGGGTAAAGAATGGCTAGCTGGAAATATCTCGAGATCTTTTCCCCAAATAGGAAGGAAGATGGAGGTGAAACTCAAGGGCCTAAGTCTTTCCATTGTAATAAAGTGGAACAGATTCGTTCAGAATGCTGGAAGTTGCGAGGGAAGCCCAAGGGACTTAATGCAGTTCATAAAAGTGAGTCCGAAAAGGGAACTCAGAAAGAAAATTCCACGGATCAAATTGTAGTTTTAATTACAAATAAGGGTCTCGAGGTAAACCCAGCTGTGAATGCAGGTGAAGTGAATAAGGTAGATGAGAGATATAAAGGGTTTTTGTAAAAAGGGAAGATAGCCTCTCATCAAATGATGCAGCTAAACCCATAACTATATTACGGGACACAGGAGCTACTCAAACTCTTTTGCTGGAGAAGGACCTAGTTTTCCCTCCAGAGATTTCAATGAAAGCTAGAGCATTGGTAAATGGGATAAGTGGAGAGTATATCTCGGTTCCATTGTACAAAGTGCAATTGAAGCGTGATTTGTTGTCTGGATCGATGGTTGTAGGAGTGGTTAAGAAATTACCCATGGATGAAGTTGATTTACTCCTGGGAAGTGATTTGGCAGGAGTGAAGGTTATAGCTTGGCCCAAAATTACGGAAAGTCTGAGAGAGGCTAAAGAGATGGAGAAGTTACAAGAACAGGTTCCTGGTATTTTTCCATCATGTGTGGTGATCAGAGCAACGGCTAAACAAAATCAAAGTAATACCACGAGCAGATATTAGAGTAGAAAACTTCCTTTGAGTTATCCTCATCCATAAAGAAAGTGTTTGGCATGTCTTCATTAATTGAGGCTCAGAAAGCAGATCCAGAGTTAAACAAGTTAGTACAATGAGCTCTCACTGAAGTTAAGGCTGAAGGAGTTCCAGAGTGCTATTACCTTAAAAGCGGAGTTCTGATGAGGAAGTGGAGATACCCTCACAGACCTGCAGATGAGGAATGGACAGTTGTTCATCAGATAGTGGTACTGCCCAAATATCATAAGGAGATATTGCGAGTAGCACATGAAATCCCTGTGGCAGGACATGTAGGAATACGGAAAACCCAAGCATTGATAAACAGGCATTTTACCTGGCCAAGACTTCATAAGGACGTACAGCAATCTTGTAAAGCATGTCATACACGTCAAGTAGTAGGTAAACCTCAACATGTAATTAAACCAGCACCTTTAATACCCATACCAGTTTTTGAAGAACCATTCATTTGGGTATTATTAGATTGTGTAGGACCATTACCCAAAATGAAAGCAGGACATCAGTATATCCTTACAATCATGGATATGACAACCTGATTTCCAGAAACTATTCTATTAAGTACAATCACAGCTAAGGTGATAGTGGAAAAGTTAACTTGGTTTTTCACTCGTTATGGCCTACCAGTTGAAATACAATCTGACCAAGGTTCTAACTTTGTCTAAAATTTTCCAGGACATCATCAACAATTTGGGTATCAAACAACTAAAGTCTACCACCCATCACCCACAGGCACAGGGAGCTTTAGAGAGATACCATCAGACTCTCAAAGCCATGATTAAGACCTATCGCTATGTATACCCAAAGGATTAGGACAAAGGATTAGATTTCTTACGATTTGCATCAGAGATTCTTCGAATAAATCTACTGGATTTAGTCCATTCGAATTGATCTATGGTCTTGAAATATGAGGTCCATTAAAAGTGATTAAGGAAAGGTTCCTAAAGCAGAAAGATGATTCCTCCATGTTGGATTACATGTCCATGTTTCTACAAAAAGTCACAAGAGCATGTAATGTAGCACGAAAGCACTTAAAAATTTCCCGAGCCAAAATGAAAGAATGGGTAGAGAAACATGCTACAACTAGAATGTTCCAAGTAGGAGATGAAGTATTGGTATTATTATTAAAGCGATATTCAGCGGGCCCTACAAGATAGTTAGTTAAGTGACTTACCTGATGGATAATCCTGAGCGTAGGAAGAAGAAACAGTTATGTCACATAAACATGTTGAAGCAATATCATCGCCGAGAAGATAAGACAGAGCAAGTGTGCCAGGAGGTAGGAGTAGTGGAGGATGATAGAGACAGTAAGGGAAAGGTAGAAGAAGAAGTAGACAGTGCCCAAATTGAACCTCCTACAATGCGACTAGACATGACAATACTGGGACAGTTAGACACTGTGTTCTCATATTTAGAGGAAGGACCAAGGAAAGATTAATAATTTTATTTTTATTTTTGTTAAAGATTAATAAGGTTACTTAGGAAGTATAAGGGAACTTGTAGGAATACACCTGGATGTACTACGTTAGCTAAACATTATGTGGGCGTAGGAGACTCGGTGCAGATAAAACAACATCATCACTGGTTGAGCCCAGAAAAACAAGCTCAATTAGAAACAGAGATCCAATATATGCTACACAATCAATTGATTGAGCTTAGCCAAAGTGGCTGGAGTTCACCGGTAGTATTGGTTCCTAAGCTGGATGGATCCACTAGATTTTGTATAGACTACAGGAAAGTGAATGTAGTAACGAGGACAGATTCATACCAAATTCCTCGGTTGGAAGATTGCATTGATACGTTTGGCAGTGCCTCGTTTCTTTCTAAAATTGATCTATTTAAGGGGCACTGGCAAGTGCCATTAACATCAAGGGCTAAAGAAATATCCGCCTTTGTTACACCAAGTGGGTTGTACCAATGTATAGTCTTGCCATTTGGGTTTTAAAGTGCTCCAGCTACATTTCAAGAGACATATGAATCAGGTCGTAGCTGAGGTACCTAATTGTGTGGTTTATTTAGACAATGTCATAATATATAGTAACATATGGGAAGAACATGTAAAGCAATTAGAGGACCTGTTTAAACAATTGCAGTTGGCTGGCTTAGTCATAAATCTGGCCAAAAGCGAATTTGCAAAAGCAAGGGCAACTTACCTAGGTCAGATCATAGGACAAGGGCAAGTGTTGCCAAGAAAAGCAAACCTGAACGCTCTAACAGAAGTTTCCATTCCTAAAACTAAATGAGAACTTCTGAGATTTTTGGGAATGTGTAGGTTTTATAGGAAGTTTGTGCCTAACTTCAGCACAATAGCTGTACTTCTCACCAATTTGTTAAGAAAATAGGCAAAAGTGGTATGGTCAGCAGAATGCCAAGTAGCCTTTGAAAAGTTGAAGACAATCTTAATAAATGAACCAGTGTTGGCCGCCCCTGACTCTACCGAACCTTTTAAAATGGCAATTGATGTTAGTGACTTGGAGATAAGCGCAGTCCTATTACAAGATGATAAATTAGGGGTAGAGAAGCAGGTGGGATACTTTTCCAAGGCCAGAATTTTCCCGTCAACGATTTGGGGGCGGGGCCTCTTTGCCGACGGGAAAATGACACGGGATGATGTCAGGAGGAACCCCCGATGTCATCTTGGTCCATTTAAATTTTTAGGAAAGCGGGCAGACAACAAAATCAACTGTTCGCCTGCCGACCTGTCAATGGCCAATTAAGCCATTGACAGAGTAATTAAGATAATTAAAGACTCTGCCCGTCCAACCTTAAGGCTGGCGGGCAGGCCAGGAGCCCCAGCGGGCTTCTGAAAATACATGAAACCTCATCTACTAGTGGGATGAGGTTTCATGTCCATTTTTAAAAACTTTAATAAATTTTATGTGATATTTATTAACATGTCCCATCTAGTGTGACATTGTCACATGAGGGGGACATGTTAATAATTTTTTTAATTTTTCTATTTTTAAAGTTTTTTAGACTGTCACTAATCTCCCTGAGACAGCACTTACTCTCAGGGAGCAGTGCACTCTTTCACGCGCATGCGCGAAAGAGCGCACTTTGACAGATGGAGAATCCCTCCACTCCCCGCACAGAAAGCGCATCTTGCATCCTGTCGGGCAGGTCACTGGCCGGGCCTTAATTGGCCCGCCCACTTAAAATGGTGGCAGGCCCCGTTTCGGTGGCGGAATTCGGCTGCCCGCCCGCCGCCCGAGGGCAAAATTCTGCCCCAAGAAACTAAACCAATATCAGAGCAAGTACTCTACAGTAGAAAAAGAAACTCTAGCATTCTTGTTGTCTCTTCAAAACTTTGAAGTCTATGTCCAACACGATAACAAAGAAACACTAATCTACACTACCATAATCCACTGGCGTTCATTGAAAAATTTAAAACTCAAAATGTGGAACTATTTAGATGGAGTCTATTGTTTCAACCATTCAATATAAAGATTGTTCATATTGCCGGTAAAGATAACGTGATCGCAGATGCGTTATCCCATGTGTAAAATACTAAAATAAGTTAAAAGCGTAAGAAATGCTGAAGATTGTATAAGGGGGAGGAAGGATGAATGAAAGTAAGTCTCATGTTTTGTTGTCCATGGGTCACGTACCTTGTGATGAAACGCATTTTTGAAATGCCGTTTCATCTCTTTTAAGGGTGGAGACATGTAAGGAACATATCTTTTTATTTATGTTGAACTGTTGTAAATAACATATCTTTTTGTTTTCTGTTGGCCTGTGGATTGGGATTGCAGTAGCTACAGTTTGAAGGACATGTCCACTGGAACAAGATGAGAGGTATATAGAGTGTTGCAGTCCTGGAACAGAGTTTGCCATGAAAGGCAGGATGGTGCGGGAAAGAAGTCCTGGACCAAGGGAGCTGCCTGACAACAGCATTTTAATTGGCTCCTGACCAGGAGAAGCAGTGCAGCTGAATAGCTCCTAGCCTGCAAGGGAGAAGACCTAAAACCTCTTTCCTCTGTGTGGAAGATTCCAGTAATTCCGCAATAATAGCTAGTTGGTTTCTTTTTCTCTCCTCATTTCTCTATAGCCTTCTCTCTCTCCCTCTCTGAAAACCCCTGTCAAGAGGCAAAGGGACCACCCCACTCCTTCAGGCAGGAACGTACTTGTAATGTTAATTGGGGTTCTATAACATGCCATACATAAAACCCTGAGGTACCAGTGGGTGGAATGCACTCTTTGTTGCGTCTGCCTATTGGTACCATGCATTGAATAGTCTGACCAGTGGACTAAAAGGAACTGCTGAATGGGGCTTTGGGAAGAGATACTTTTTGGGTTTTTTAAAAAAAGATTTTAAGAATGAGTGCTTCTCCTAGCCCCCAAAAAGTCTTTGCTTGCTCAAGCTAGCTACCAATAATAAAATGAGACCCAAATTGTCAAGAAGTCAGCCGAAATTTAAAACCCATAACTTTTTGGTTAATTTATTGAATGCTTGGGGAGAAAAGATCAGATAAAAATCATGTATTTTGACCTGTTATTTAAACATACAGTACTGTTAACTAAATAATAGTTGATGCCAAGTCTGGATTATGAACCTTCCTGGTCTGATATTTAGTTGAAATAGAACTTGAAAATTGTAGGAACTGTTCTGATTAACAAACCCTGCTGTCTGACTCAAGTGCACCTGCATTCGCTCCTCCTCACTGCTATGTATTTCAACAAGTGATTACCCCTGCAATGGATATATTTGTTGCTGCATTTGCTACTAAAGGAGGGGGCAGCTTCCCGGTATCCACTCTGTTAAGCCCCCTCAGGTTCTTCTATGTTTTAATAAGATCACCTCTCATTCTTTTAAACTCTAATGGGTAAAGGCCCAAACTGTTCAACTTTTCTTTGTAAGGTAAGTCTGTCATCCCAGGAATGAGGTGAATCAACCTTCTTCAAACTACTTCTAAGGCAATTATAGCTTTTTTCAAAGAAGGACACTGGAACTGTATACAGTACCCCAGATGCAGTTTCACAAAAGCCCTGAGCGGCTACAGTAAAACTGCCCTATTTTATATTCCATTCCTCTTGCAATAAACACCAATGTTCCATTTACTTTCCTAATCACTTGCTGCACTTGAATATGAACTTTTTGTGATTCATGCGCCAGGACAACCAGATCCTTCTGTACCACTTAGTTTTGCAATCTCTCTCCATTTAAATAGTATACTGCTCTTCTATTCTTCCTGCCAAAGTGGACAGGTTCACATTTTCCCACATTATACTCCATCTGCCAAATGTTTTCCCACTCACTTTATTTATATCCCTTGGTATTCTCTTTCTTTGCCTCCTCTTGACAACTTACTTTCCTACCTATCGATGTCAACAGCAAATTTAGCTACCATACATTTGATCCCTTCATCCAAATCATTGACAGAGATTGTAAATAGTTGAGGCCCAGCACTGATCCATGTGGCATTCCACTTGTTACAGCTTGCCAACTTGAAAAAGATCCATTTATCCTCCCCTCTGTTTCCTCTCTCCCTATTTCCAGTTAGCTAACCAGTCCTTTATCCATGCTAATATGTGACTCCCTACACCATGAGGTTTTTACTTTGTATTGTATCCTTTGATTTGGCACATTATCAAAAGCCTTTTGGAAATCCAAGTACAGCTCATCTACAGATTCCCCTTTATCCATCTTGCTTTTTACTTCCTTAAAGGCCTCTAATAAATTAGTTAAACATGATTTCACTTTCACAAAACCATGTTGACTCTGCCTGATCCCATTAAGATTTTTTAAGTATCCTTCTATAATCTCCTTAATAATGGATTCTAGCAATTTACTATGACAGATCTTAGGCTAACTGGATTATATTTTTCAGCTTTCTGTCTGTCTCTTGAAGAAAGTTATTACATTATCTATTTTCCAATCTACTAGGACCCTTCCAGAATCTAAGGGATTTTGGGAAATTATAACTAATGCCTGTACTATCTCTGCAGCCACTTATTTTAAGACCCTAGGTGCTTGTGACTTGTCAGTACCTTTTCCCTGGTGATCGTAATTGTTTTAGTACCACCTTCCCTTTCGCCTCTATTTTCAAGTATCTTTAGAAAGTTTTCACAGTAATCTACAGGTGAAGGCAGACACACAATCTGTTCAATGCCTCTGCCATTTCCTTGTTTTCCATTATTAATTCCCAAGACTCACTTTCTAGAGGTGAACAGTCACTTTAGTTACACTTTTCCATTCTTAAACACCAGTAGAAGCTCTTACTAAGTATTTTTATATTTCTAGCTGGCTTTTTCTCATACTCTAATTTCTCCCTCTTCTTTTAAGTCATTCTTTGCTGGTTCTTGAAATCTGTTCAATCTTCTGACCTGCCACTAGTCTTTGCAGAACTGTACAGTGTTTCTTTCAAGTTGATACTATCCTTAACTTTCTTATTTAGCCATGCATGATGCATCCTTCTCAAAGAGTATTTCTTTCTACCTGGGATAAATGTTTTCTGAGAGTTATTAAATAACTCCTTAAAAGTCTGCCACAGTATCTCTACTGTCTTATCCTTTAAACTAGTTTCCCAATTTACTTTAGCTAAATGAGCCATCATGCCCTTATAATTACCTTCATTTAGGTGTAAAACATAAGTCTTAGACCCACACATCTCATCTTCAAACTGAAGGTGACATTTTATCATTGCTGTCACTTAGATAGTATGAGGTTATTGATTAATCCTGTCTCATTTCAAATGACCAGATCTAGAACAACCTGCTCCCTGGTTGACAATAGGACATACTGCTTTAAGAAATTGCCTCGACTACACTCTTATGAACTTATTTCCAGGCCACCTTTGCTGATCTGATTCACCCAATCTACATACAGATTAAAGTCACCCATGATTATTGCAGTACTTTTTTTATACAGCCCATTTATTTCTTCTTATGTATTCTGTCCTACAATGTAACTACTGTTAGGGGGCCTATAAGCTAATCCTGCGTTTAACCTCTTCTCTTTCCTATTTCCTATCTGTACCAAACTGATTCTACATCTTGCTCTTTCAAGCTAAGCTCATCTTTAACTATTGTACTAATGTCATAGTTAATTAACAGAGCTATCCCTCCACTTTTTCCTAGCTTCCCATCATTCCAAAATGTCAAATACTCTTGAATATTCAGGTCCTAGCTTTGGTCACCTTGCAAATATGCTTCCTTAATGGGTCATACATATTTATTTCTGTCTGTGCTAACAATTCACCCATTTTGTTTTGAATGCTGCCCATGTTCAGATACAGAGGGTTAAACTTTTTTTTTAGCATTATTGCAATTTCTGACCTTACCTGGTGCACTAGTAAGTTTGTACACCCTGTCCCTTCCTGCCACACTCTGGCGAATCGCTACCCTGCTCAATCATCTTGTTGTTTCCCTTTAATTTACAACTTCTCCCTCACATGACCCCTTCCCCCCACTATTTAGTTTAAAGCTCTCTGATACCCTAGTTATACGACTTGCCAGAACACTGGTTCCAGCATGATTCAGGTGAAGACTGTCCCAATGGTACAGCTCCCACTTTCCCCAGTACTGATGCCAGTGCCCCTTGAATTGAAACCCATTTTCTCCCATATCAGACTTTGAACCATATATTCATCTCTCTAATCTTATTTACCCTGTGCCAATCTGCTTGTGGTTTAGTTTAATAATTCAGAGATTATCACCTTTGAGGTTCTGTTTTTTAATTTAGCCCCTAGCTGTTCATAATTCCAAAGCAGAACCCCTTTCCTAGTCTTATCTATATTGTTATGGTAGCCACATGTACCACGACAGCTGGATCTTCCTTCTCCCACTGCAAGCTCCTCTCCAGCCCAGAGTAGATATCCTGAACCCTAGCACCGGGCGGACAACAGAGACTTCTGGGCCCTTGCTGTTGGCTAAGGAGACTGTGTTTAGCCCCGTTACTATACTGTCCCCTACTGACACAACATTCCTATTTACTCACCCCGCTTGAATGGCTTTCTATACCATGCTGCCATGGTCAGTTCACTTATCCACCTTGCAGCCCCTGCCCTCATCCATACAAGCTGCAAGAACCTCGAACCTATTGTACAATTTCAATGACTGAGGCTCCTCCTCTTCTACCTTCTTAATGCTTTTAACTGCTTCACTTGCAGCCACACCCTCCTGTCCCTGACCACTAACCAAATCAGAAGAGCCTATTGTAAAGGGTGTGACTTCCTTCTGGACAAAGTGTCCAGATAGCTTTCCCCTCTCCCTGATGCATCACAGTGTCTGTGGCTCAGTCTCCAGCTCAATGACTTTGAGCTGAAGCTCCTCGAGCCATGGACGCTTAATGCAGATCGATCACAACAATATGTCAGCTGCCCTGCCTTCTTTATTATGTGTAAATTAATTTATTTATCTTACTTATCATTGATATACCCAACTACTACTAATAACTGCTAATATACCTTACTAATAAATTACCAGAGTTTTGGAGGGGTCGTTAGTCTTATTTTTTCAATTAATATTATACTTAGCCCAATTAAAATTTCCCAGTTTGGATAAGATAAAATGCTCACCAATCAATCACTTAGCTTCTTTGCTGTTATATTGCACTTCAGTTTTCTTTGGGTTGTTCTGAACCCCACAGATGCACCACTGTCTCAAGGTTACCCTTTAATTCTGGGAAGGAACTTGTGTCTTCTTTGGCTACTGGAGGCTGAAAAAAGGAGCAACTCTTCCCCCCACCGCACCAGTTACTCATCTGAACCAAATTTCCAACAACACACTCAGGCATAATCTCCTTTCCATTCGTTCTCTTATTCCATGCAGTTTGAAAAATCTTATTACTTATAGAGAGCTTCTGATGAGTCGCTAGCTTAGCTTCCTGCTATAGTATTAACACCCATTGAACCAACTACTTTAGTCTGATTGACAGATAACTGCCACTGCCAAACAGCTCCCTGTTTAACAGGACCATTTAACTAACTTGAAGTTTGAAAACTTTATGTCAGAGCCTGACTCTTAATCTAAATTTAAACATAAGAAAACTTAGCAGAACTTTTCATGTGCACTAAATTCCCAATTACACACTGTCTTATGCCTCACTTGGACATAGTTTCCTCTCCATGTGTCCCCTTACTTCATTTCAGGCCTGAGATTAGGTCACAAGCCTGAAGCACTAACTCAGTTTCTCTCCACAGATACTGAGTTTATTTATTTATTTATTTCAGATTCCAGCATCGGCAGTATTATGCTTTTGAATTTATTCTTTGCAATTGTTTTGACAGTAACCAGGTAATAGGAATCAATTGGAATATTTTGGAAGCCCCTTGAAAACCAAATGCCAGGATAGAACATTGGATCTTCTAAATGGTCAACATTTCATCTTTAAAATGAACCGATTTAGTTGCTCCTTTTTCTGGCAATAACCTTCTGCCAATACATGGAGATGACAATTGGATTTAGAGTAAATCCCTGGGATTTCCCACTTTTTCTGTGAGTTATTTTTTGTCTCATTTCTGATGTGATCTGTTTGAATGTTAACCTCTTTGGGAGAGAAAACAGACTATATTCATGTATTATTGAGCTACTGTATTAAATAATTACGTTTTCATTAATTTTGCAGTAAGGCTAAAGAACATTGAAGAATATTGACATTTGCTTGGTAGTACAGAATTTGAGTATTGCTGAGAAAAAAGACATGCTGTCAAAACTTTTCATCTTGCACTCAAGGACAGAATAGCAAGGAAAGCAAATCTCAAGTGGAACAACAATTTATATTTCATGAGAGGAGGGTGCCAATTGGTTGGCAAGTGGAATCTGGTAGAGATGTTCCAATGGAGAATGAACCAGCGAGTGGCTATCCCCCAAGCTTTTGTTTCGTTAAAAAAAGTGCCATGTGTGGAAATGTTCTTTCTGTTTATAAAGGACCCTGTGTCTGAATATTTGTATCTTCTAGTGAGCCAGCTGCGAGCCCAACAATTGGTTGTTAGTATAATTCATACACAATCGGGATTGTTTAGTAAGTGTTGTCCAATTGCAAAATCACATGTAATGTTGGACACTATGTCCTGAGTTTTGCAAACACAGACTGATTGAATACAGTTAGTACTTTGCCTGTTGCGAACAGCTGAAGGGATTTGCTGATTGATACAATTGACCAGTCCTTGGGGCGTATGGCCAACATAACTGGCATCACAATAGCACTGAAATTCATATGCCACATTACTCACTTGTGTGTGGTAAGAAGAATGCCTTTTTTGGCTTGACAGGAGAGTCCTGTTATTAGAGAATACCACTTGTATTGCTACTGCATAGAAGCAGCATGAAATGGCAAGCTTCAACTATTGCTCAGATTTTATCCTTATGGGTAGTGTGAGGTAGACCGGGCACTTTTCAGGACCGAAAGTGGCCTATTCATGAGTTTGTACAATATACAGTGAGCAATGATCTGACAGGGATTGTTATGACCTAGCAGTTGGTAAAGCTGTGTTATTTAAAAATCCCAGAGGGAAACTTTAAACAACTGTCATAATCTATCATTTTAAGTGTTATGTTTGAGATGCGACTCTAAACTCAGGAATCAGACCACCAGTACTTGAAGTTTTACATTAAACTAAATGAATCATTTTATTAATTTACATGGGTTAAAATATATATACACATGGCTACAAATTACAATGATCATAACTTTTAACAAATTCCCAAACTAATCTCCATTAAGGTAACAGCAACCCATAGACTTAAGCAAACACCAGGCAAAGCATTTTCACCTTAAGAATTCAAAATGAGGTTGATTTCACTTTGGTTCTTGTGGAGACAATTGGAGGCTTACAGCTGCTGTTGATCTCATATTGCCTCTGTTCTACACACACAACACTGCTGAAGTTGTACCTAGCAAAGCCCATTGAATGTAAATTCTCATTGTATCACCAATCTCTGAACTAAGCCTCTCTAACAATAAACCCTTTTCATGATACCAATTTTATTAGTAATATAGATATATTGCTTGATATTTGCTAGACAGGTGGTAGTTTTCACCCCACTTCTTGAATGCTCTATTCAAAAAATGCAAGTGCATGCTATCTCTTACGTATCAAAACTAGTACACATCAAAGAACCCAGACTAGCTGGCCTTAATCCAATTAAGACACACCCACAAACCAAACCTCTATTTTAAAAGAAAAATATTTTCCAATAATATTATATACATTAATAGCTTCATGCCAGGGATAGCTATTATCCTGCAAATTAATTTTGATGGGCCCTATTTCGGCATCAAACTGGCACTGTGAGCAAATGGCTAGGGCCCTATTTATTTATTTTGCCAATAAGACCAATCTTATAGCACGTGGAACTATTGGAATCCAAACACGTAAACTAACCAGTGAAGGTGGACTAAGTAGACAGTAGTAGAGAACCCATTGGCAGATTTCTCAACTAGCACACCGAGGAACAGGAGCTCGTTTGACTGCTCTATTTGAAAGGTGAATTTGAGCACAGGATGATGGTCAATAAGGTGTGTAAGGAAATTCTTACATGCTGCTGCAGATTCAAATATAGCAAACGTATCATCCACATATCAGAAATAGTTGGGGGTCATTCCATCGATGACTTGTTTCTCGCAGAAACTGAAAGATATTAGTGAGAGTTCGGCTTAAAAAGGATCCCATGGCAACACTATATATGTGGGCATACATGGCATTGTTAAAGCTGAACTCAACTGCATGAGTTGTTGAGTTCATAAGTTCAATCAATGCAGATTGAAACAATGGTGACGTGTCTGGATCCCTGTGTAATAGTGATGTGTCTATGGAAATGTTTATGGCTTCCTTGAGCGGTACATTAGTGAATAGGCTAACAGTGCTGAATGAGCCCATAGACACTGCATTGCTATCAATATGCAAATCTTGTTTGGTCCTTGCAAAGGTCACCGTGTATGTGAAAAACTTACTCAACTGGATGTAGCAACTCACTCAACCATTTGGCCAATTCATGTTGTGCAGAACAACCAGTCATAGATAAGATAGAGTGTAAATGGACATCACTTTTGTGTGTCTTGGCAGCCCATACAAAAGTGAAAGCAGTGAACCATGAGGAGTCCTAACATATACACCAGCAGGCAGCTTGTTACTCTTACACAAGTCCAACAAGCATTTTTTGTAACTTGCTTTTGAGCAGCGCTGCACAGTCATGCTTAGTGGTAGGTGCAATTAATACAAATTTGGACCAATCATTAAGAATAGTGTGCATTTTGTTAATATAGTCATGCTTCTTGAGGATGACTGTTTGGTCCTTTTGTCAAGCTTACAGGCATGTGTGCCTGGGTTGGCCTTGAGGCCTGGCATTACTACCAGACAATCACATTGTGTGTGAAAATCAGCCAAGTCTTTGGGTAGCCTGCAATACACGTGCACTAGATCAGCTAGCCACATTTTCACGGAATCATCATCTTCATTGGACACTGGTTTGTGACAGGTGGTTAGAGGAGTTTAAACTCAGCAAATACCTCTTCCTGTTTGATGTGGGTGAAGGCACATCAAAATTGAAACCATGCTCAAGAACAAACTCCTCAAACTTCAGCGAGTACGTGGTCAGAGAGACTTATTATGCATTTGGCAGCATCATGTATTGCGCTGACAAACCACTTCCGCTAAAGTGAGTTTACAGTGCAAGTGTGTTTCAAGTGGGTATTCTTTATGTTGCTATTGAGGCAACATCTACGATGCAATATAGGGGCACAAGTGGATCAAATCAACAAAGGAAAGAAATTTGCACAATCAGACCAAGTGCAGTGTAGGGCACAGCGTAAATTAGTAACCCCATTGCTAATCTGTTCAATCTCGCCCTGCATAAATGCTTGATCAATTTTGGGGCTGTCTCTCAATTTAGCATTATAGATATGCTTGGAAATAAACATTGGCATAACCTTGGGTTTAATACACCCTCAGAAAAATTCAATAGAGAGCTTTACCTGTTCCTAATCTCCTTGTGAGTCAAACTATGTTGTTGATATCCCTGGGACAGAGGTACAACAAAGAGTCACAATAAACAGAAGTTTTAAGCATTGCTGAAAAAAGAGAGTTGAAGATTTATGTCTTGCACTCATCAGGATAGAATCACAACAATCCCAAATCTCAGGGAACAACAATTTAGACTGCATGAGCAGAGGATGCTGATTGGTTGGCAAATGGACTCTGATTGGTAGAAATGTTGCAATGGAAAATGCACTAGGGAACAGTCCACCATTACTGGCCAATTTTGAAGTCTGAATATCTCCTTGGTTAATGAAATATGAAATGCATAGGAAATATTGAAAATAGATCCTCCTTGGTGTATACAGCATGTCAGGAATGGATTACTCAAGACTTGTTGTTTGAGAATAATGCATCTTTCCCCTTACCAGCCTCATCAGTCCCTGGAAAAAAGAAAAAATCCTTGTAATCTCTCAATAATTCACCTTCAAACTTCAACAACTTTTATTTATATAATGCCCTTTAAAGTAGGAAAAGATCCCAAGGTGCTTAACCACTCCCTCTGGCTCTCCACCAGGCACAACATCTCTCCTAACTGCTCCCTTACATCTGCCTTTGCTGCCCTTGTTACCATATAATCACTTCCACCCTCAGTATCCCCTAAAGTAGTCCCCATTTTTCATATGAACGTACTAACATATAAATTAGGAGCAGGAGTAGGCCACTCAGCCCCTCGAGCCTGCTCGGCCATTCAATAAGATCATGGCTGGTCTGATTGTAACCTCAATTCCACATTCCCGCCTACCACTTTTCATTTCCACCATCCCCTGCCCCCTTGCTTATCAAGAACCTATCTACCACTGCCTTAAAATAATTTAAAGAATGCTTCCACTGCCTTTTGAGGAATAGAGTTCCAAAGACACATAACCCTCAGAGAAAAAGATTCTCGTCTCTGTCCTAAATGGGTGACTCCTTATTTTGAAACAGTGGCCCCTAGTACTAGTTTCTCCCAGCCTGTAGACCTCTAAGAGGAAGCATCCTCTTCACACAGACCTCAGGCTCTTTTATGATTCAGTCAAGTTGCCTCTTACTCTTCTAAACTCCGGCGGATACAAGCCCAGCCTTTCCAACCTTTCTTCATAAGACAACACACCCAGTCCAAGTATTAGTCTAGTAAACCTTCTCTGAACTGCTTCCAATGCATTTATATCCTTCCTTAAAAAAGGAGGCCAATACTCTACACAGTACTCCAGATGTGGTCTCACCAATGCCCTGTATAACTGAAGCACAACCACCTTACTTTGTTATCATGGTTGCAAGCTTGATTGCTTTGTTCACAAGAGGCAAAAATTAAAAAAAACATTGATACCCTATTATAATATTCAATTGTGTCTCAGATTTTATGCATTCACTATTCTCCCTGAAAGTCTATCCCATATCAGTCATTTTGTTTGGAGAGTATCTTCCTGACAATTGTCTAATTTTCTCTTTTATTAGTTTGAATCTGCCTCAAGGAGGTTGATGACTTAACTTTAGATAAAACCACTACCTTGACAGTCCAAATCGGATCTGCCATGTTAGATTCAAAAAGGTTAAACAGCAGTGTACCCTTAGATTCAGGATCACAGACACAGCCTGTCCAATTAGCTCGAGTGCAAGGCTTATGGACAAGGAAATCTCAGCTGTTTCAGCAACACATACTTCATGATGGTCAGATACCATCAGAACTGTGTCCAAATTCTGGAAACACTCATCATGTCACAACAACATGCCCAGCTTGAGGGAAGAAATGCAACCCATGCTTGAAAAGGAGCTGTTTTGCAAAGTTGTGGAAGTTGTCGAAGAAGAAGAAGGCATTAACGGTTCAACATACAGAAGCGTCTTTTCCTGAGAGTGAGGTACAGCATGTATGTACCATCACAAAAGGAAACTCTTGGATGAGACTGATGTGCTCTGTTTGCAATAAGAGATGTTCTTCGGCTACAACCCTACAGGAGCATCGAAAGATTCACGAGGTCTTCAATTGCCAGGAGTTTGACAAAAAACTCAAAAGTGTAAACTAGGTGAAGTGCTATATCATTACCCAGTCAGAGAAATGCCCTTATGCCTGTGAGCTCTGCAGTAAGTCATTAAAACAGCTAGATCAAGTGACTGCACAAAAAATTATTCTCAGTGAGGACAAACCTGACAAATACAAAACTTGCAGAAAGAGATTTGCTCAGTAAAACGTATACAAGAACTACAAAAAGACACAACTGGATGAGAAGCCATTCCAGTGTGAGGAATGTCAGGCTTTGGTTCAGACTCCCTTCTCCCTGCAGAGACATCTACTGATATAGAAAACTGAATTAACTTTCAAATGTGATCTATGTGACAATGCCTTTCTGACTCCCTCTGTGCTTAGAAGTCATAAAAGGATGCATGCTTGGAAGAAGGACAAGATTTGTCCATATTGTGCCCAGAAATTTGCCAGCAATAGAACATTGCATGTGCATGTCTGAAGCCACACAGGTGACCGCCTCTACCAGTGTCCTATTGTGGCAAAGCCTTTAGCAAGAATAATGGATTAAAGATGCATGTTAGAACATACACACAGGAACACCTACCAGTACTCAGGACGTAACAATGCTTTCATCAGAAGAGGGCTTTGGATGAATATATGAGGACAGTGACTATAAGGATACATTACCTTTTCTATGAGTGAAGTTCTTCATCCACCGCAACACAGAAACACAACCTCAAATTCGTAGATCTAATTACATTTATGTACTTAGAGAGAGCAGACAAGTTGAACTCTAAGAAATGACTTGATGTATATAAATTTGTTGTTTAGAATGATTAAATTTAAAATAATGTCTTTAGTTAAAAAGGGAAATGATGCAGAGTTCAAGATCTGTGTGTGATTATGTTAGTCTGTTCACTGATCTATGTTCACTGTACTTAATTTCTTACACCTACAGGTGGAACTAGATAGCTAAGTACCTGACACCACACAGAGTTCTGGGAGGTTTTGAAAAGATCTGGTTTCTGGGTTGAGACCACTCTATAAAAATCCTGTAGGTGCTGAGATATTTTAAAGAATTGTAAATAAAGCTGTTGTGGATTTAAAACTAGTGTCATTTCTGCAGTCCTCTGAGAAAAAACAGATAAACTATGTAGCAAACTAGTGTACTGCAGATGCTGGAAATCTGAAACAAAAGCAGAAAATGCGGGAAAAACTCAACAGGCCTAACAGCATCTGTGGAGAGAAAGACAGAGTTAACATTTCAAGTCCGTATGACTTCTTCAGAGCTAAAAAGTGAAAATGTGATTAAGCTTATACTGTTTAAGGAGCAGGTGAAGCTGGATAGAAGGCCAGCGATAGGTGGAGGCAAAGGAGAGATTAACAAAGATGTCATGAACAATAGGACAAAGGGGTATTAATGGTAGTGGTGCTGGTTAAAGGAGGTGCTGATGGTGGCATTAAGGTCAGAAAGCAGCATGTGGTAATAGCAAGACAAGGGTAAGCACTCTGGAAAGAACAACATGACCAAGTGACAGATGGCCCTTGGGGGTGAGGTGGGGGGGAGGGGTGGTGGTGGGAATAAAAATTGAAAATAGGATAAAAGGGGGGGATAAAACAATGAATAAAATAAAAATAAGTGGATAAAATAAAAATGATTATTGAAAAAAGGGGATAAAAAAGGTGTGAGGATGGAGGAGAGAGTTCATGGTCTGAAGTTGTTGAACTCAATGTTAAGTGCAGAAGGCTGTAGAGTACTTAATTGGAAGATGAGATACTGTTCCTCCAGTTTGCGTTGGGCTTCACTGGAACATTGCAGCAGGCCAAGGACAGACATGCTGGCATTAGAGCAGGATGGTGTGTTGAAATGGCAAGCGACAGGAAGGTCTGGATCATGCTTGTGGACAGACCGAAGGTTTTCCACAAAGCAGTCACCCAGTCTGCATTTGGACTCTCCAATGTAGAGGAGACTGCCTTGGGAGCAGCGAATGCAGTAGACTAAATTGGAGGAGGTGCAAGTGAAGTGCTGCTTCACCTGAAAGGAATATTTGGGCCCTTGGATGTTGAGGAGGGAGGAGGTAAAGGGGCAGCTTCTGTGATTGCATGGGAAGGTGCTGTGGGAGGGGGATGAGATGTTGGGGGTGATGGGGGAGTGGACCAGGGTGTCCCGGAGGGAATGCTCCCTACGGAATGTTGACAGGGTAGGTGCAGGAAAGATGTGTTTGGTGGTGGCATCATGCTGGAGTTGGCAGAAATAGTGGAGGATGATCCTTTGAATGTGGAGGCTGGTGGGGTGAAAAGTGAGGACAGGGGGGACCCTATCATGGCTCTAGGAGGGAGAAGAAGGTGTGAGGGCAGAGGCGTGGGAAATGGGTCAGACACGGTTGAGGGCCCTGTCAACTACAGTGGTGGGAAACTTCGGTTAAGGAAGAAGGAAGACACATCAGAAGCCTCGTTTTGGAAAGTGATATCATTGGAACAGATGCGACGGAGGTAAAGGAACTGAGAGAATGGGATGGGGTCTTTACAGGAAGCCGGGTGTAAGGAGCTGTAGTCGAGGTAGCTGTGGGAGTTGGTGGGCTTTTAATGAATACTGGTGGACAATCTATCACCAGAAATTGAGAGAGAGAAGTCAAAGAAGGGAAGAGAAGTATCAGAGATGGACCATGTGTAGGTAATGGAGAGATGGAAATTGGAAGCAAAATTGATAAATCTTTCCAGGTCCAGATGAGAACATGAAGTGGCACTGAAGCAGTCATCGATGTACTGGAGAAAGAATTGTGGGAGGGGGCCTAAGTAGGACTGGAACAAGGAATGTTCCACATACCCCATAAAGAGACAGGCATAACTGGGGCCCATGCGGGTACTCATAGCCACACCTTTTATTTGGAGGAAGTGAGAAAGTTTAAGGAGAAATTGTTCAGTGAGAGAACAAGTTCAGCCAGGCGAAGGAGAGTGGTGGTGAATGGGGATTGTTTGGGCCTCTGTTCAAGGAAGAAGCGGAGAGCCCTCCAACCATTTTGGTGGGGGGGGGGGGGGGGTGGTGGTGCCGGGGAGTGTAGAGGGATTGGACGTCCATGGTGAAGATGAGGTGGTTGGGGCCAGGGAACTGCAAATTGTTGATATGACGTAGGGCATCAGAGGAATCATGGATGTAGGTGGGAAGAGACTGGACAAGGGAAGAGAGAACGGAGGTCAAGATAGGAAGAAATTAGTTCCGTGGGGCAGGAACAGGCTAACATGATCCGTCTACAGGCAATCCTGTTTGTGCATTTTGGGGAGGAGGTAGAAGCGGGCTGTCTGGGGTTGGGAGACTATGAGGTTGGAAGCTGTGGTGGGAAGATCTCCAGAGAAGATGAGGTCAGTGACAGGCCTGGAAACAATGGCTTGATGTTCAATGGTGGGGTCATGGTCCAGGGGGAGGTAGGAGGAAGTGTCTAAGAGTTGGCACTCAACCTCTGCGAGGTAGAGGTCAGTATGCCAGACAACAACAGCACCACCCTTGTCAGCAGGTTTGATAACAAAGCCAGGGTTGGACCTGAGAGAACAGAGTGCAGCGAGTTCAGAAAGAGACGGGTTAGAGCGGGTGAGAGGAGCAGAGAAACTGAGTCGGCTGATGTCACGCCGACAGTTCTCAATGAAAAGAGCCAAGAGGGCGGGGTCCAAGTGGAGGGAGAATATTGGAGGCAGGAGAAAGGATCTGTTAGACGGGAAGAGGTCTCCTGCCCAAAGAAGTGAGCACGGAAACAAAGGCGGCAGAAGAAGAGTGCTGAACCTGGTATACATTGAGGCGAGGGTGAAAGGGTATGAAACTGAGTCCTTTGCTGATTACTGAATGTTCAGCATCAGAGAGGGGAAGGTCAGAGGGTATGGTGAATACAAGGCAATGGCTGGGATTAGAAGACAGGGTGGGGTCAGAGGGATGGGAAGGGGTGGAGGGTCCTGGATGGGTGTTGGTATCAATGAGCGGTTGGAGCTTGCGTTCCTTAGCACCTGAAAGAGACAACATTTCTTGTTAAGGCTTTGGATGAGACGAAGAATAAAATGAAACTAGGGACAAGGACAGCTTTGAGATAGGGTTAGTCAGTGCTGCTGGAGGGAGAGGTTGAGTGTGTTCATATGGCGGCACACGGCTCTGACAGTGGATCTCAGGATGCGACGAGAACAGCAGTCCGAGGAGCATTGTATATCCCGGAGATACTTGTAATCCTGGGTGGATTCGAAGCATGAGGGATGGAACTTCAGTTGGAATCCAAGTGTAGTAAGTTGGAGATGGAGACAGTCACTGAGGAAGGAAATATGGCTGTGAAAGCAAGTTTTGGTATAGTCCTTGTCAAACACCAGGAGGGAATTGGAAAGCAATGAAGGTGAACAGGGCAAAAGAGAAAAATGGAAATCCTGTCAGAGAGCAGAGCAATACTTCTTCAAGGTAGGCATTCCTGGAAGAGAAGTGGCAGTGAATTAAGAGCATAATACTGCAGATGCTGGAAATCTGACACAAAAACAGAAAATGCTGGAAAAACTCAGCAGGTCTAACAGCACCTGTGGAGAGAAAGACAGAGTTAACATTTCAAGTCCATATGACTCTGATTCAGAGCTAAAGAGAAGTAAAAATGTGATGACATTTATACTGCTTAAGGGAGGTGGAGCAGAATACATAACAGAATTTGTTGCTTGTAAAGCACTTTGGTGTATCCTGAGGTTTGCTAAAACAGGCTTCATGTTTTGTCAATGACTTGTTAGGAACATAGGAACAGGAGTAGTCAATTTAGCTCCTCAAGCTTATTCCTATTACTCAAATATAGACATTTTTATTGATGCTCGAATCTTTTATGTAAAATTGTGCTATTCAGACTTCAAATTGCAAGGTACACTAAAAATGCAGAAATTTGCAGACTTTGTTGTTGGATGCCACACTGTGACAAAATATTTGCCCAATCTACTGCAGTGTAAACATGTTATAATAAATAACACATTATTTGAGCAGAGTTCTGCAGAAATTATTTCTTCTGTAATCTGCCTTAGCAGCAAGGCCCTTTCCAATCCAGAACAATTTTGGCCTTTAAAATCTCCTCAGAACAAGGTGTTGATCTTTTTAAAGAATTTTTATAAAACTACCTCCTCAGTAGTGAGACAGGACATTAAAGTTTTCCTGCCTTTGAAAAACAATAAAGCAAGTTAACTTGAGCCACATCAGACAACTCATCACACAAGGGATTAAAAATAGCTCCATTTGTAGTATATCAGTAGTTAAATGGCTAAATGCATTGTATAATATGAGACTAATCCAGGAAGTAGGAAAGATCCAGTTGCCAACCCTAGCCTCTGCTGAGTTAGCAGATCTGAGCCAGAAGGGTGTGTAGGTGCTGCAACTCACTTTCTTGTACCTGTGCTTGAAGGAGGAGTGCTGTCTCAAATTTTCCCCGGTATACAAATGAACAGTTTAGGATTTGTTGTAAAATAATAGAAAAGTGGAAATTGAAGCAAATAAAAAAAACTGCACTGGCATTAAAAATAAAATGTAAGCCTTTCCTTAACAAAATCTGCCAGGTCTTGCATCAGCCAATAAAATAACGTTTTATCTTGGCCCCTCGCTCCCCTCATCAAATCATGTGCCTTCATCCTCCCTTAACCCCATTGCCTCTTCACCTCCCTCTCCCACTTTTAAGACTCTCCTTAAAATCATTCCCTTTAATCAAGAAATTGGCTTGTGCTAATCTCTTTGCCTTTGGCTCAGCACAATTTCTTTCTCACATCTCTGTGAAGCACTTTGGAACATTTTTCTATGTTAGGAGTACTAAAATATGCAAGTTCTTGTTATACTTGTCAAAACTCATCAGAGCACCCGGAGTTATGAAAGCATCACACCCCAGGTGAGGATGACTTTTGTTTGTCTGCAAAATTGGGAGAAGGCAACATTATGGAAGATGTTTTGAAATAATAACCAAAAAAGTGCAGGAAAAAAATACTTTTTAAAATAACTGTTTAGAGTTTAAGATCATAGAAGCTCTGCGTACTTTGGCTATAAATATTGTATAATCATTAACCCATTATCCATACCACTTACCACTGGTGTCCATGAACTTCCATGTTATTTTTTAGAATTCTATTTACATAATCTGAATACTATTGATCACTCATGTTTCAATCAGAGTGTGAGTAAGTTAATAATGAACCATGACCTTTGATTTGCATTCAGGTTTTCTTATTGCTGCACATTTCTTATAATTTTTAATATATCTTATTCTGTTTTGGAATCTACTTTTGAGCAAACAATTCATTCCAATCCTACTTCAGCCTTAGTTTCTTCACATTTAGTTAGCTTTGGTTTAGTTAATTTTGTTTTGCCCCGCATTTGTGATTGGCTTATAATACCATCACCAAGCTTTCTTCAATTAAGCTTCACTCTTTGCACAACTCATTCTGTCTTTGTCATACTGACATAATTCTGTCTGATCTATCACATTAAAATTTTTTGCAGCCACAAACTATTGTTTTTTATTATTAAGAAGGCAGTAGTAGTGATGGTGTTACTAGATAAGTAATCCAGAAACCTGGATTAAAGCTCTGGAGAAATGAATTCAAATACCACCATGGCAGCTGAGGGAATTTAATTAATTAATCTGGAATACAACTCTACTTTTGGTAATAATGATCATAAAATTACCAGATTGTAAGAATAAAACTAGATAAAACACCCAGCTCAACATAGGTTCCAGAAAAGACAAAAACACACACTGCTCAGATGACCCTGCAAAGTCCTCCTGACTAAAATTTTGGGTAAAGTTTTTCACTCGTTGGGCTGGAACACACATGACCCGACCGAGTGTAAAATGATGCGTGATGACGTTGGGCGAGCATTCCGATGTCATCGTGCACTCGCACGATATTTTGGTTGGCGGGGGCATGCTGGAGTTGGCAGTGTGCCCGCCAACAATTAAAAGGCCTATTAAGGCTGTTAAAAAGTTAATTAAATTCATTTTTTCGCTGCCCGTCCAACCTTATGGTTGGCAGGCATGTGAGAGAGCCAAATGGCCTTTGCACTTTTTTTGGAAACCTTATCTACGGATGGGAAGAGGTTTCCATTTAATTTTTCATTAATAACAGTCACATGAGGGGACATGTTTCATCACAGTTTTATTTTTTAAATGATTTTTTTCCATATATCTTCATCTCCCTGAGGCAGCTGGGCGGGCCTTATTTGGCTTGCCAGTGTGAAATTGCCTTCTGGGCCTGATCGCGGACAGTGGTCAGCTTCCAGACCGCCCCTGACTGCCCCTGCCCGCCCCCGTCCAGCCCGCATGCCAAGGGCAAAATTCTGCCCCTGGGAGTTTCTGCCAAAATTTGAAGAGCTGTCCCACAGACTAGTCCAGCAAAGTCTTGACATAATCATACTTACCAAATCATACCTGAAAACCATTGTCCCAGATTCCTCAATTACCAACCCCTGGGGTGGCAGCCAAGTAGTATATAATCAGGAGGAAGCCGCCCCTGGGAGTCCTCAAAATTAACTTGGATCCCATTAAGTCTCACAACACCAAGTCATGCAGGGGCAGGGGAACTACTCTGCTGATTGCTACTTACCACCCTCAGCTGATGAATCAGTTCTTCTACATGTTGAATACCACTTGAAAAAAGCACTGAATAGCAAAGGAACATAATGGACTCCAGGTGGGGGACCTCAATGTCCGTTACCAAGAGTGGCTTGGTAACACCATTATAAACCAAGCTGGCCAAGTTCTGCAGGATATATGTGCCAAGCTGGGCCTGCAGCAAGAGGAAAATACCTATTTGATCTCATCCTCACAAATCTATCTGTTGTAGATGCTTCTGTCAGTGACCCCATATTGGTAGGAGTGACCACTGCACAGTCCTTCTGGAGCCAAAGACCTGTCTTTACACTGAGGTAGCCCTCACTGTGTGGTGTGGCAGTGCTACTGTGCTAAATGGGATAGACATAGGATAGATCTAGCAGCTCAAAACTGGGCATCCATGAGGTGAAGTGGGCCATCAGTAGCGGCAGAAGTGTATACAACCACAATCTGTAACTTCTTGGCCTTGCATATCCCTCTCTCTACCATTAACTTCAAGCCAGGTTTCCAATCTTGGTTCAACGAAGAGTGCAGGAGACCATACAAGGCACAGTACCAGGCATATCAAAAATGACATGCCAGCTTGGTGAAGTCAGAACATAGGACTCCATGTATGCTAAACCGTGGAAGCAGCATGTGATAGACAGAGCTAAGTGAGCACACAAACCAATGAATCAGATCAAAGCTCTGCAGTCCTGCCACATTCAGTCATGAAGGCAGGGGGACAATTAAATAACTAACCTGAGGAGGAGGCTCCAAAGACATCCCTGTTCTCAATGATAGGGGCCAAGAATGTCAGTGTAAAAGACAAGGCTGAAGGATTGGCAACAGTCATCAGCCAGAAATGTTGAGTGGATGATCCATCTCTGCCTCCTCCTGAGGTTTCCAGCATCACTGACACCAATCTCAGACAATCCGATTCACTCCATGTGATATCAAGAAATAGGTGAAGGCACTGGATACGGAAAAGGCTATGGGCCCTGACAACATCCTGGCAGTTGTACTCTGGACCTGTGCTCCAGAACAAGCCCTGCCTGTACCCAAGCTGTTCCAGTACAGCACCAACACAAGCAGCTCAGTACAGCAATAACAGAGGAAAATTTCCCAGGTACATCCAATTTACAAGACAAAGGACAACTCTAATTTAGCCAATTACCGCCCCATCATCCTACTCTTAATATTCAGTAAAGTGGTGGAAGGTGTCATCAACAGCGCTATCACTTACACGACAATAACCTGCTCACTGATGCTAATTTTGGGACCTGCAAGGGCTACTCAGCTCTACCTCATCACAGCTTTGGTGTAAACATTGACATAGGAGCTGAATTTCAGAGGTGAAGGGAAGAGTGACTGCCCTTTACATCAAGGCAGCATTTGACTGTGTGTGGCATCAAGGGGCCCTAAGAAAATTGAAGTTAATGAGAATCAGGGGGAAAACTCACCAGTGGTTGTATCTAGCACAAAAGATTATGGTTTTGGTTGTTGGAAGACAATGATCTAAGCCCGGGACATCACTGCAGGAGTTCCTTGGCGAGTAACGATCGTGTCACACAAGTGCCAGGTAATGTCCATCTTCAACAGAAGGTCTTCCCACAATATTCATTGGCATTATCATCACTGAATTCCCCACCAGCAACATCCTGGGGGTTACTGATGGCCAGAAACTTAACTAAACCAACGATGTAAATACCATGGCTACAACATGGTGGGAGCATCTTCATGGCCTGCAATGGTTTACAAAGAAAGTTGACTACCACCTTTTCAATTTTAACTAGGAATGGGAAAGAAATGCTGGCTTTGTCAGCAACACTCATATTCTAAGAATGAATAAAAAGACCCTCAATCTGATGTGTCCTGAGCTCTGGAATCTATGATTGAATATTCACTTTAAACATATGTTATGGCACAGTGGATGGTAAATGCCGAGCTGTTCAAATCCCAGAGGGAAACTTGAAACAGCTGCCACAACAGTCTTGCAATTCGTATTTTATTTTGAGATGCATTGAATTCAGTAGTAATGAATCCACCAAGACTTGGAGGTTTTTTTTATAAAACTAAATTAAACATTTATTAATAAAATGAAAGATTTTAAACACATACACAGGTCTACAAATTACTGCTATGATAACTCGTGGCTCCCCTAATTAAGCTGACTGTCAGCTACACCTCCGTTAAGGCAACAGTAAAACAAAATAGATTTCAACATACCCAGGCAAAGCACACAATATCCTGGACAATGATATTCAAAATGAATTTTTTCAGCTTTGGTTCCTGTAGCCAGCAACTTGCAGCCTAGAGGTTGGAGGCTTTTCACCCTTGTGTTAGATCTTAGAATGCCATCTTCCTTACACATAACTCCATCTCCTTTATACATGTTTTTCACTTTTTAATATAAAGTCCATTGTTCCTATATATCTTTGCAACTTTACTTTTCAAATAATATAAATCTTTCTTCGTTTTCATTTTTATCAGTAACCTTTGGGAAAAGTAAACACACTATTTGGCTTAACTTCTTAAGGCTAGGTATAACATCTCATCACCCCTTTGAAATTCAAACTATTCTGGTTTATCTAAAAATACAAATGTTCCCCATACCTCACATTCTAAAACTTCAACCATGTTTATGTATTTAACATTTCAAACCAAGCTTCCCTTTTGATAATTCAAAAGCTCTTGACCATCTGTCTTCAATTCAATTAAATCCCCTACACACACACACCCACACTCAGAGAAACTAATCCAAACCCCATTATCAATCTACCTCTACAATAAATCACAATAATACTATGAAAATTATTACATTTTCATGACACATATCAAAGAGAACTTTTTGGATGAGTTACCTACTTAAAATTTTCAACTGTCAGTTCACAAATTATTAAACATCCCCCTTGCCTATTATGATTTCATGTTTTTTTTTGCAATGGCCTAACAGCTTGTTGTTTCATCAATAGATTCACACACATTCACTCTAATGGCCATCTTTTTTAAACATTCATTTTTTTAAATGATCAATTTATTGCTTTGACATTGTTTTGTTTTGCTCAGCAAATTGTTTCTTTTGTTCATGCCTCAACTTTTTTTGAAGATCATGTCTAATGTTGTGCCAAACTTATCTTTCCAAAGATTGCTCATTGTCCCCTTGGTTGTGAAAATAATTTAAATGTGCACCCTGATGGGAAAAGGCTGGGGTAAACCAATCATTGACTGACAGCCATAAGTCCTGAGCATGAGGAAAGTTATGCACTGAAGCAGATAAACAGGTCTTTGTTTCACTGTTGTGCAACCAGGATCACTGGCCAATGCATGAAGTAACAATTGTCCCCGAGTGCCTGATCAGTGCACGGAGCAGGAATTGGAGTAATGACTAAAGTGCCTGAGCTGGACTGGATTAGAGAAAAGTTTGTGGAATCAAACCAGGCAATTGAGTGAGAAAAATCTTTTTGTCTAACTGGTTTGATCAGTAAATGCAGAGTTAGGTGAGATTGAGACTAGGTTTCTGTAGCAATAATGCAAAGACAGGGACAGAAAATGCTGGAAAAATTCAGCAGGTCTAGCAGCACCTGTGGAGAGAGAAACAGAGTTAATGAGGTGAATTTTTCCTATGGCGGGCAGGTTGGCGGGAGTGGGCGTGGAGCCGATCGCCAACCACGATTGGCTGCGTGGTGCCAATTTACGCGGGCGGCCCAATTAAGGTCCGCCCAGCATAACGCACGGCTGGTAGCTGCGTGTGCGGGCTGGGGGAGGAGGGATAGCTGGGGCCTGCACTCTTTCGCACATGTGCGTGAAAGAGCACAGCAATTTCCCTGAGGCACGGAGCTGTCTCAGGGAAATTAAGTAGATAATACAACATTTTAATAAATAAAATAAAAAAATTAAACATTTCCCATCATGTGACAGTGTCACATGGACTGGGACATATTTGTGAAGTTTGCAAAATTTATTTAATTATTTTATAAAACCTTCAGGAAACCTCATCCCGCCTGTGGATGAGGTTTCATGAAAAACGTGAAGGCCGCCTGGGCTCTTCGCCTGTCCGCCAACAGGCAGCATTCTTAACAAGGTTAATTGCTTTTTTAATGGCCTTAATAGGTCGCTGATAGTTCGCCAGGCATGCAGTCACCTCAGGCGTGCGCCCGCTGAACGAAGTAGCGAAATGTCATGCGATGACGTTCGGACGCATGCATCAGTTTTAAATCGATTTTTACTTCAGTTACATCAACGTAAAAATGTCAATAGATATACAGATTTGTTTTGAGGTTTTCTGCCCCGCCCAGTATAAAATTCTTTGGATTGTTTGTTCTCCTTGTGTAAGATTAGAGATACTTTTCCACTAAAGCGTTTATGAACTTCATCTTGAGGGAAATGTACTCTAAGTAATTGTATCTAACCCCAAGCCATTGTGTGAAACAAATCTCTGCCTTAGTCAACATTGAATCTGTTTCGCACAGAGGTACACACTTCACCTGTACAAAACCAAGATGCAGTTCCTTTGTGCACTTGCCAGGGTAGATATAAGGTACTGCGTGATTTCGTTTGCCTGGGGAAAGCGGTGCGTTCATCTTGGGTGATATTCGCTCCGCTTCTCCCGAGAGTCAGCCGGCTTGATGAGTAGCAAAGTACATGTAGAGCATCGCCGCTCTCACTATGTGCGAATCCTTCTCTTTTTGGTATAAATGCTTCGTTCTATTGCACTGAAATAGGACATTTAGTGAGTTACCTTTTAGGTTTGTGTGTAGCATTGATCAGTTTCTGGCCGCGGCGATCGATCCGCTGCAAACAGGCAAAACCCCAGCTCCCTTCCCAGGGTAAAAAGGTGCGGAGGAAGCGTTGAAAGGTTCGTATAAAAAGGTCTAGAAATCAGGGAAACTTTACCAAGAACTTGGAAAAACAGCGAGAAAGTAAACTTCTTCAACTTTTGTTTAGAAGGAAAGACTAACACGGAGACTGCTACAACTCGTTTCAAACTGGCTTAACTAGATGAAGGGAACCGATTTACACGTTAAATAAATCAGTATCATTAAAGACAAAGGAGTTCAGACTGATTTAACAAGGGAAGAAACCATGATTTAGAAGATCTTCAGAATGCTAATGAGATTGATTTTCAAAAGGTAAGAACAAAGACTCTAATTTCCTCAAATGTAATATAAATATAGCACCATTCGTGACTCCTCAGACACTGAAGCAGTCCATGTCCAAATGCAGCAAGACCTGGACAATATCCAGGCTTGGGCCGACAAGTGGCAAGTAACACTTGCACCACACAAGTGCCAGGCAATGACTTTCTCCAACAAGAGATAATTTAACTTTTGCCCCTTGATATTCAATGGCATTACCATCACTGAGTCTCCCAACTATCAACATCCTGGGAGTTACCATTGACCATAAACTGAACTGGACTAGCCATATAAATACTGTGGCTACAAGATCAGGGCAAAGGCTAGGAATCCTGTGGTGAGTAAAACTCACCTCCTCACTCCCCCAAAGCCTGTCCACCATCTACAAGGCACAAGTCAGGAGTGTGATGGACTATTCTCCAATTGCCTGGATGAGAACAGCTCCCACAACACTCAAAAAGCTTGACACCATCCAGGACAAAGCAACCCGCTTGATTGGCACCATATCCACAAACATTCACTCCCTCCACCACTGATGAACAGTGGCAGCAGTGTGTACTATCTACAAGATGCACTGCAGGAATTCACCAAAGCTCCTTTGACAGCACCTTCCAAACACATGACTACCACCATCTAGAAGGACAAGGGCAGCAGACACATGGGGACACCAGCACATGGAAGTTCCACTTCAAGTCACTCACCATCCTGACTTGGAAATATATCACCATTCTTTCACTGTCACTGGAACTGCCTGGAACTCCCTCCCGAGTTTAACTCAGCACAGAGTCATCCTGGATGAAAACTGAACATAGCTAAAACAGTGGAAGATCGAGATGTGAATGTATGTGCTTTTTTTAATTAAAATGTTACAATGAAATTTTCTTGTCATCACATTTCATTTCACATGGTGTGGAGGTGTCATGAAGATGAGCTTTATGCCAAATAATGATTTTCAATCCACTGACCGAAAACTTGAACTTTTAAAAGCAGAGCTTTAAGATACTAAAGTAATGTGAACACACAGCCTAGATGGATAACCTCAATATGCATTACTGTACATTCTGCATTGCAATTCATTGTTAAGGAGACAGTCTGCAAACCCCATCAAAGACAATGACTTCAGGGGAGCGTGAAGGACTCACATCTCCTGTCTCATTATAAAAGCATCTATGGCAATCACCTGAGGTATTCAACCATTGGAGATGGGCCATAAGACTAATCACTTGGACAATGGGATCTAGGCTAAGATAACTTCCAGACATGAGCTAATCAAGTTACCTTTGGAATACATGGGCAATGTCTTTTTTTGAATCCCCTGGCAGTTGGGAAAGGCAAGGTCACATGACACACCAACCCTTTGTATGTTTTAAGCACATGTTTTTCAGCAGATCTGAGGACAAGCAACCTAGAAAGAAGACCTAAGTGGGGTCCCTCCCGTCTTTCTGTTTTTCTCCAACCTATCTGGTAAGCTGCAAGCACTGTTTGCTGATGGTGATCACCCAGAGATGCCCTGCTGCAGACAGAGATTTCTTAACCAAAT
The DNA here is from genome assembly GCF_017639515.1 of Carcharodon carcharias. NCBI lineage: Eukaryota > Metazoa > Chordata > Chondrichthyes > Lamniformes > Lamnidae > Carcharodon > Carcharodon carcharias. The sequence goes on from NC_054469.1 coordinate 203,129,471, forward strand.
TCAAAACAGCTCTCCATCTCCAGAAGAACAAACAACTCAGTCATCTATATCTTTAAATCAGGTGCATTGAGAACATTGACTTCAGCCTGAAGGCAGCCAAGCAGACTGTACCTTTTTATTATGGGCTGCAATTTGGCAAACCCATCCTTCACCACTGTAATCTGCATTCATGCGTATGTGAACTTCCAAGTGTGTGAGAAAGTCAGTGTGCATTTTATTATTTTACTTAGATTGGTTTAAGTATAATAAAGCTAAACTCTTTCATTGTTAAACTTAAGAAAGGTTGTCCTTTTGGTTCTTTTATGGTCACAGCACATAAACAGTTAAGTACTCACTGAATTGACAAGTAGATCTAAAACAAAACATTGTGGTCAAACGAGGAGAGAGTCAAGAGAGGAGCCATTGAACCCTCCTCAACTGATCATAACACTTGTTATTAAAAAAAAGGCTATAATAGAGTAAGTTTGGTGCATGTATGGACATTTCCCTCTAGGTCAGAAGGTTATGGGTTCAAGCCTCATATCAGGATTTGAATTCACAATCTGGACTGAAGCATTAAAGAAAGAATATGCATTTACATTGCACATTAATAGCTCCCAAACAGCTGGTGGGTTTTGAAATGCAGTCAAAATATAATTAGGAAGTTCAGCGAGACATTAAACCCAAATGTTTTTCATTTTTTCAAACAAGCAGTAAAGATCTAATAGCATGACTGAAAGAATTGGGAGTTAGTTAACATTCCTCCCTCAACCAATACTACAAAGAAAAATCTATTGATTGGTCTTTCATCTTATGGCAATTTGTGGGACCTTATTGGTGCGAATAACCTGCACCAATAGTTGTTAGTAAGGTTCCAAGAACAGCCTCAAGGTAATGAGGTCATGTTGCTCTATCTCACAATCCCTAGAATGACCTGAGTTCAGAAAAGGACTCAGGATGGAATTTTCCAATCTGAGACTAAGTCCCATGGCAGGGGTGGGGATGGGGAGTGTGGAGACTGCTGGAAATTCGCACAGTATTGCTTGACCCCAGCCTCATTAATTTGCAGTTGGGGGCTTCCTGACCTATTGCACGGCAAGGCGGACAGGATGGCACACTCCTTGCCATCATACCCGGGTGCCATATTTAAAAAGGTGTCCTGATAGTAACTTACCATGCTATTTGAGATGGCAAGAAGGGACAGGGATCTCTGGCACAAAAGTTCAGTGACGCCTCCCTGGGCATCCTCCTCGACCAAGTGAAAGTCAAGAGGGACTTCCTCTTTCCAGAGGGAGGAGGCTGAGTAGAGTGATGATCCCTGCATGGGAGCAGATCACCAGGGCAATCAGTGCCCAGGGCCTCCAACAGAGGACTGCCCTCCAATGATGCAAGAGGAAGAATGATCACAGCTGCACTGCCAGGATAAGTGAACCCTCAGCTGCTCAGAATAGCCTCAATGAACAATACATGGGACATGAACCTCAGTGGCAATACAGTCCATCCACTCTGCAGGTGGCTCCCTCACCCTTCCACAACGAGAGATCTCACATGCTGTCTGGAATGTGGGGGGTTGGGGGGTGGGGGTAAGGGGCTCAGGTGTTGAAGGCACCAGCAAGCTCCGCAAATGACATGCCTCTTTGAGCCTTATCCTTATATCATGGGCTCACTGTTCTGGAGAGTGCTGGCCCAGAACCCTTCTGGACAACTTGCAGTGCATCAATCACATGCCACACAATCCGATGGGTTATTTGTAAGACTGGAAGCATGAGAAGGATACATGGAATTGTTATATACAGTTAGATGCAAAATGCAATTGCTCTCAACACCATCTTTTCTCTTCAATTTGTGCAGGAGGAATTAAGCCATAATCGCCGAGAGAGGGAGAAGACTGGGCAGGGTGGCCAACATGAAAGAACTAATGGATTTCGAGGAGCAGGCACCCCAGCTGGCAGAGGTGGACTGGGACAAGGCCATCGGAGATGGAGAGATTGGCTTTCTACCTCCCTCCAGTAAGGGCATGCATCTCATAGAAACCTCATGGCCAAGGGAGTATTGTAGGCAGCTCATGCAGTCACTCATGCTTTCCTCTCTCACTTACAGGTGCCACCAGGAAGAGTGCAAGGGCTAAGCTGCACAAAGCCCTGTCTAGCTTTAACGTAAGCCCGGAGAGAGGCGACAACATCGCAGATGACCAAAGTGTGCCTGTAGAGGTGTCACAGCAGACACCTGCATCCTCCACCAGAGATACACACCTCAGAGGGTATTGGTGTCTCTGGAATCGGCCATCCAAATCCTGGTGGAGAATCAGCAAGTGGTGGGGGAACACCAAGCAGAGGTGTCGGAGGCCCTCAACAGGGTGGCACATGAGGCAGAGGAGGCTGTTCATCTTCTGGCTCATGAAATGGTGCCGACTTGTCCATGTATGGAGGTCTCCATGGAGAAACTAATCCAGCAGATTCTACTGGAGATGTGCGCAGACCTGTACTCCAACACTGTAGCCATGGGTGAGCTTCTGCAGTGGCTCCATGAGAGGGATGCAGGGCACCTCGACCTTCCCCCAGGTGCCCCTTTACCTCAAGGAGTCAAGCAGGGGCCTTCAAGCACCCAAAGAGTGGAGGAGCGGCAGTAGGACAACTCTGGGACCTCCACCTAGGATTCTCTGAGGTTGCCTGACCCTTCTGAATCTCCTTTGCCTGTGACCCCTTCAACCTCGTCTTCTGTCACCGCAGAGGGAGCAGCTGCCTCACAGCAGGACAGTGAAAGTAAGCCGGGGCACTCCAGTGCTCGGGTCTCGAGAAGACGGCTGCCAAGGTCATCAAAGGCAACAGGACTAACTGGTCATCAAACTGCCTCTACCCCTGCTGTGGATGTCTAGAGTGCACTTAGAAGTGGTAGGGAGAAAAAAATTAAGATGTTTTGATTTCACATGTGGTTGTACAGCTGCGCTTGTTATGATCACAGCAGATGCTAATTGCTGCACAAACCAAATCCCAGGAGGACACTTGGCTTACGGGCCATATCTCTTCTTTTTTTGTATTCTGAAAATGAGAAGAAAACGTTCTGATCTCAGCAGCAAGAAGTCCAGTAACACTTTTGAGATTTTAAAAATTAAAAGTAAAAGTTTTATTAACAAGAATACAAGATTACAGTTACTCAGATAACATTAGTCTTACAAAACATTTCCCCCAAAAGACTTCTTACTTGGTCAGACCCACAAGTAAACACCTTCCAGGCAACAATCCCTTATAGATGTTTAACTATAAAATCCAGTAATATTACCCAAAGCAAACTGCTGTGGCTTTTATAAAGGCATACCACTTGACCTTTTAAATTCTTTCTGACTCTGCTGTGAGAATCCTAAACTTCAGAACGCGACTGCTTTTTGCAGCCCAAGACTTTTCTGGCTTGACTGAATGGCTGATTCAAACTGTATCTTCTCCCAGCCTAGAGCTGTTTACAGGAGATCTTACTAACGTAGCCAACAGCCCACAGCTGCAGTTAACAGCAACATCTGACAGCTAACAGCCAATGGCTACAGCTAACAGCTCAACAGATAGCAGCTCCATCCAACAGCCAACAGCTACCCACAGTAACTCTAAAACACTTTTTTCCCCCTTTCATCTCAGCTTCCATTGTTCTCACACCTTTTGAAACTCAAATCCTTCCAAATATAAAATATTTCACTTTTTTATTTTGTCTCTGTTTTTGGGTCAATATAATGTAACATATCCTCTTCTGTTTAACCATGGAAGTCCTGTAAGTTGCAAAGATGTTTCTTGTAACCTTTGACTTCCCTTTGATATTCAAACAAACTCTCAACTTACCTAAAAATTCAAATGTTAGATCCAACCTATTCATTTGTACCTCAATCCCTTATAATATCTGATTACAAATGCACAAACCTAACACCTCTATCTTTTCATGTTTTAAACCCCTCAGAATATCTGTCTTCTAGTAACATTTCCCCAGCTTAATTAAATCATTTATACATTCACACACACACAATAACACAATTTTCCCCCAAAATATTTAAAAAATAGCATCCATTCTCATGCACTATAATTGTTAATGTTATGACACTTCTGTAAATATACTTCATTTGCACCTTAATCATGTCTGATGTGGTTTATTTGTGATAGCCCTTAAGCCTTTGCATCTGCAGAGAAGTAAAGGTATTTGCCAGGGCCTTTGTGGACCATGGGCAAGAACTCTCCCCTGCATATTGAGCCTCTGCCCTTCACACTCTCATCTGTCCTTGTGCCCTAGCATTGTGAAAACCTATATGCTGGGATTCACCTTCAGTTGTTCAGTTGAGATGACCTCCATCTCCATCTACCCCGAGAACCAAACTCCCATGCAGCATCAGGAGATCTCCATCATGAGGCTCTGCATAGTTCTGACCAGCCCAGCCATGGTCTAGTGATGTTCTGTTTGAATTCTAACACCTTTTCCTCTCCCACAATCATCCACACCCCCCTCTCCCATAAACATTGAGCCCCCCCCCTCCGCATATCACATTTGACCCTTCAACCCTCCTCCATCACCTTCCATCCCATCCAAGTTAATGTATAGGTTCCCTTCCTTCCTGAGAATCCCACTCCCATAACTGTAGATATACCACTTTCATCTTTCCAACCCTCTGAATATTAGTCAGTTTCCACATCCCCACCAACAACACTCAGCGCCCCTTCACATGACAGAGCCACACCCTTCCCCTCCCACCCTACCAGCTCCCACTGACTCCTTTAACCCTCACCAGCCCCTCCTACCATGGTTAGCCTCAGTTTGCCACCCCAAGAATCCACCATTCATCTACTGACCCCTCCTTGTGAACTCCTCTGCACCCCTCATACCCCTTCACACCACTTGACACATCATACTTCTTCCCACTTGCACCACCCCCCAATGCCCTTCCACACCGACACAATACCCCATGCTGTTTCACACCTGCTCAACCTCCCCATGCCCTTCACACCTGCTCAATACCCCCCATCCCACAGACCCTCGCCGCCAACCGTACCTCCTGCAGCCTTTCACCAGCTGCTTACCAGCCTGAACCCTGGAACAGGTTGCTGCACCAATAACAGCCACATCCCGGATGCTCCTGTGCAGAAAAGACCCACGCGGTTGATGTTCCACCTACCCAGTGCTGCACATGGCGTTCCATGGTTCAGCTTCTGGAGGCCTCCATCTTGTCCTCATGTTCGCGAGCTGTCCAAGGCCTTTGTAAGGTAAGCCCTGATGTATACAGCACGTTGGTCCAGATGTGTGCTTGACTGGCGTGATTTCCCACTGGCACCTTGGATGATCAGGTGTGGGGGACCATTCTGTTCGGGCCTTCATCCATATCCTATGAGCAAATCAGTTTCGTGCCGTCTTCTGGCAGAAATTGTGATCCACTATGGCGGGTGGCGGCGGAAGATCCCGCTGGTGTGAAGCTGATTTTTGGACCTCTCCCTGCATTCTCCGCCCCCCTGCCCCCCACCCCGGCCTGCCATTAATCCCACCATGGGGGTCACGGGAAAAGTCCGCCCTCAGTTTTATCTCCTTACGCTCTCACCTCAATAAATTTCAGGCATGGCATGGCGTTGAATTGTTCTTCCATCATCTTTGCCTCTGCGCTCACTTATTTGAGCTGGATCCCTCCCCCGACTCCTTGGGCCCTTTCGCCTGCCTCCAGTATTCTCCCACCATCTGGCCCCCTCCTTCTGGTCTCTTTCCCACTCTTGATCTTCGAATTGAGAAATGTTGGCATGACATCGGCTGTCTTACTTTCTCTGCTCCCCCCACCCACTTTAACCTGTCTGTCCCTGAACTTGCTGCAACCTGTTCTCTCAGGTTCAATCCTGACTTTGTTATCATATCTGCTGATAAGAGTGGTGCTGTTGTTGTCTGACAAACTGACCTCTACCTTGCAGAGGCTGAGCGCTAACTCTCAAAACTTCTTTCTCCCTCTTCCTGGGCCTTGACCCTACCACCAAATGTCATTTCCAAGACTGTCCCTGACTTCAGCTCCTCTAAAGATCTTTCCTCCACAGCAGAGTTCTGAAGAAGAGTCATATTGGACTTGAAACGTTAACTCTATTTCCCTCTCCAAAGATGCTGCCAGACCTGTTGAGTTTTTCCAGCACTTTCTGTTTTTAATAACTGTTAATCATCTCCCAAACAGAAATTCAAACCGAACTATTTAAAAGGTAGTTAAGACAAAATTAATAAATATTAGTTTAACCAAAACAGAATCCCTAAGGATTTAATACTATTATTAAAATATTACAGATGCATCTGTCCATGACAGTGTTGTTAGAAATGACACTGCACAGTCCTTGTGGAGCCAAAGTCCCATCTTCACATTGAGGATACCCTCCATCATGTTGCGTGGCACTACCACCATGCTAAACGGGGTAGATTTTGAACAGATCTAACAACTAAAAAACTGGCTGATCAGCAGCAGCAGAATTATATTCAACCACAATCTCTAACCTCAAGGTCCGCCATATCCCTCCTCCTACCATTACCATCAAGCTGGTAGATTAACCCTAGGTTAATGAAGAGTGCAGGAGATCATGCCATGAATAGCACCAGGCATATCTAAGAATGAGGTGTCAATCTGATGAAGCTACAGTAGAAGACTACTTGCATGCCAGATAGTGGAAGTAGCATGTGCTAGACAGAGCTAAGCGACCCCACAACCAATGGATCAGATCAAAGCCCTGCAGACCTACCACATCAAATCATGAATGGTGATGGACAATTAAACAACCAACCAAAGGAGGAGGCTTCAAAATTATTCCCAAACTCAATGATGGGGAAGTTAGCACTTCAGTATAAAAGACAAGGCTGAAGAATTTTCAACTATTGTCAGCCAAAAGTGCTGAGTGGGTGATCCATTTTGGACTCCTCCTAAGGTCACCAGCATCACAGATGCCAGTCTTCTGCCATTTTGATTCACTCCACTCAAGAAAAAGCTGAAGGAACTGGATACTGCAAAGGCTATGGGCCCTGACAACATTCCAGCAATAGTACTGAAGACTTGTTCTCCAGAACTATCTGTGCCTTTAGCCAAGCTCTTCCAGTGCATCTGCAACTCTGGCATCTACTTGGCAATGTGGAAATTTGCCCAGGTATGTCCTGTCCATAAAAAGCAGGACAAACCCAACTCAGTTAATTACTGCTCCATCTGTCTACCCTCGATCATCAGCGAAGTGATGGAAGGTGTCGCTGAGAGTGCTAATAAGTGGCACTTACTCAGCAATAATCTGCTCACTGAAGTTCAGTTGGGTCCTGCCTGGGTTACGACTCCTGAGCTCATCACTGCCTTGGTACAAACATGGACAAAAGAACTGAACTCAAGATCTGAGGTGAAAGTGATTGCCCTTGACATCAAGGCAGAATCTGACTGATTGTGCCATCAAGGAGCCATAGCAAAATTGGAGTCAATGGGAATTGGGAAAAATGCTCAATGGGAATTGGGGAAAATACTCCAAGGTTTGACGTCATATGTAACACAAAGGAAGATGGTTGTGGTTGTTGGAGGTCAATCATCTCAATTCCAGGACATTGCTTCAGGGGTTTCTCCGGGTACTCTCCTAGGCCCAATCATCTTCAGCTGTTTCATTAATGACCTTCCTTCCATCATGGGTCAGAAGTAGGGATGATTGCACAATGTTCAGCACCATTTGTGACTCCTCAGATACTAAAGCATATATAATGTCCATATGCAACAAGTCCTGGAGAACATTCAGACTTGGGCTGATAAATGGCAAGTAACATTCACGTCACACAAGTACCAGGCAATGACCACCTCCAACTAGAGAATCTAACCATCCCCCCTTGACACTCAGTAGCATTACCATCCCTGAATACCCACTATCAACATCCTGGGGGTTATCATTGACCAAAAACTGAACTGGACCAGCTGTACAAATATTGTGGCTACAAGGGCAGGTCAGAGGCTGGGAATTCTGGAGTGGATAACTCATCTACTGACTCTCCAAAACTTGTCCACCATCTACAAGGCACATGTCAGGAATATGATGGAATACCCTCCACCTGTCTGAATGAGTGCAGCTCCAACAACATTCAGACATTTGACACCATTCAGGACAAAATAACACCCCATTCGCCACCTTAAACATTTTTTCTTTCCACTACTGACACACAGTGAAAGCAGTGTGTACCATATACAAGATACGTTGCAGTAACTCACCAAGGCTCCTCCTGGAGCACCTTCCAAACTCAGGGTCTCAACCACCCAGAAGGACAAGGGTAGCAGATGCCTGGGAACACCACCACCTGGAAACTCCCCTGCAAGCCATTCACCATCCTGAATTGGAAGAATGTTTCCATTCCTTCACTGTCACTGGGACAAAATCCTGCAACTCCCTTCATAACAACACTGTAGGTATACCTACTCCACATGGACTGCAGCGGATCAAGAAGGTGGCTCACCACCATCTTCTGAAGTGTAATTAGGGATGGACAATAAATGCTGGTCTAGCCAGCGACACCCGCATCCTGTGCAAGAATAAACATCAAGGCAGATCTTGGCAAGAGAAAGAATTCACCATTCCTGATATCTATCAACTTGTAAGCATTCAACCTCAGATTTCTAATCTCCAACATTTCTCTTCGTTATAAAATCTCTTGCGGTGGTGTTAGGCTAGATCCCAAGACAAGGGCGGGGGTTGACACACAGTCCCATGTAGGCACATTTCCGGTAGGCCTGAGGAGGAGGGAAAGGGTCTGGGACAGCCTGAGAGCTTGGTGCTGGGTGTTGCTGGCTTAAGGCAGAGGTAGCAGGATCAGGGAAGAACTAAAGATGGGAGGTATGTACTGCAAGTTTGTGGGTTTTAGCCATGCATTGGGTGATTACATATCTTTCTTTAAAATTTTTAAATTCACTGTTTTTACCTTTTGCTGATCTAGCCCCTTCAGGTGTAAAGCTTGCTTGGTTGTCCAGTTTTCTTGGGCAGTAGCATGGCCTGGGTATTGGGGAGGATCCCACCATGGGCTATGGTGACTCCTCTTGGCAGCTTGTTGAGATCCTGGTCATTGCTGATGGTGAGCTGCATGTGGTGGAGGCTGATGTGTGTTCGCCTCTTGTCCCAGGCCACATTGCCAGCCATCTCCTAGATCTCGATGATTAGGAACTCAAGAACAGCAACCAAGTAGATGTGGGTTATTAGGAAGGGAACTCCAGGATTTTGACTCAGTGACAGTGAAGGAACGGTGATGTAGTTCCAAGTCAGAATGGTGTGTGGCTTGGAGAGGAACTTGCAGGTGGTGGTGTTTCTATGCATCTGCTGCCCGTGTCCTTCTAGGTGGTAGAGGTCGCGGGTTGGAAGATACTATTGAGGAGCCTTGATGAGTTGCTAGCTTTCTTATTATACTTTTAAATTTAATTCCACTGCACTGTTACTTCTCAGTGGTTCCTTTTTACCTACATTGTTGACCATTTCTTTACCCTGTCACCTTCCCATCCCCAGTGAAGTGCCCCTTGTTTTTCCCCAGAGTTGGTGACCCTAGTGGAATCAGCCCAGCAGAGGCACCAGAGAATGAAATGGGGTGAGGAAATTCTTGATAAAAATTTAGGAATTAAGCAGTAAAATTTGTTTATTTTTCCATCATAACATGTAGAAAGCTGCACTAGTATCCTCCTGGATAGCATTGATACCTAATGATTGCATTTAATGCCAAATGTGAACTTCTGAACATGAATTTTCACAAAAATCCACAAATTTAACAAGCAAGCTATGAGTCCTTCAATGATCTGCGACCAATACTCATTGCAAATTACACCATTTGATTCAAATCAGTACTGGTCGCTTCTGAGGCTTTATAAATGCTGAATTGATGGCGGATCTTTCAGATAGCTGAGTAGTTTCAAATACCTGTGGTTGGTGGTGGCAGAAGGTGCAAGTATGGAAATGGTAATTAAGCAATGGATTAGCCCTGGCTGGAATAATGGGAAGAAACAGGGGAGTGTTGTGTGATGGAAAAGTACCCCTGAAACTGAAAGGAAGAAGCTACAAACAGTTGTGAGTCTGGCCTTGTTATATAGTGCAGAAACTTGAGCAACTGCGAGGAGAGAGGAACAGCGACTGGATAGTAATGAGATATGGATGCTGAGATGGATGTGTGGCATGAGGAGGAAGGACAAGATCAGGGACCAGCACATCATGGGGTCAGTTAAAATTGTGTGAGCATCAAAAAAAGTAATTGAGAAGAGATTGAAATAGTATACCTGTTGCAGAGAGAGGGGAAAAACGTGGTGAGGCAAGTGATGGACATGGGACTGCCAGGAAGGAGAAGAGAAGGCTGAGGACCAGATGAAAAGATAGGGAGATGACAAACTTAAACACAGTGGGGTTGGAAGAGGAATGGGTCAATGATAGGAGGAGATTGAGAAGGGTGATCAACCAGTATTGTGGTGACCACAAGTAAAATGGGAGAAGCTGAAAGATGAAGACAGAACAAGGAATGTGATCATTAAATTATTGGGCAGAAGTCTCTGGTCGTCGAGGGGGGTGGGCCTGCTTACCGACATGTAAAATGACGTGCGGTGATGTTGGGCAGGTGTCCCGACGTCACTGTGCGTCATTTAGATTTTCAGTTCGTCAGGCACGCAGCCAACTTGGCTGCACGACCGCCGAACTGTCAAAGGCCTATTACAGCCATTTAATAGTAATTAATTCAATTATCTGAACTGCCCATCCAACCTTAAGGTTGACGGGCAGGTGAAGAGTCCAGGCGGCCTTCGAATTTTTCATGAAACCCCATCCATGGGCGGGATGAGGTTTCATGAAGTGTTTTAAAAGTCAATAAAAATTTTAAAAATAATTCTTTCATATGTCCCAGCTCATGTGACAGTGTTTTAAAAATTTTTATTTCCCTTTTTTAAAGTTTACACATGTCAAACCAATCTTCCTGAGGCACCTCCATGCCTCAGGGAGATCTCTGACTTAGGGGATTCCCCCCCCCCCCCCCCCCCCGCCCGCACAGGGAGCGCTCAGCGCTTTCAGGCGAGTGTCACGTTAGGCGGGCTTTAATTGGCTCGCCCAGGTAAAATGGCGGTGCGTCCCTGATCGGGGGCACTGATCAAGTTCACACCCATCCCTGTACAACTCCCCCAACGGTGGGAAATTCAGCCCATAATTAGGATATAAAGATAACCATATTATGCATTCTTATTAAAGTTAGCGCACCTCAGGATAACTTCCATTCTATTTCTACCACCACTTGAAACAATTATTTCTGCTTTAATTGACTTCTGCTTGAAATAATACTCTTCTCCTCTGTGTAGATCACTGCGTCAGAGTATTTTTTAAGTCATGTGGAAGTAGCTTAATGTAGAAGTGTACTGGAAACTTTGCTTCAAATTGTGATATTTTATCACATCTTTGAAAGCTTTTATGGACATTTTCTGTAATTAAGCTGTTGCAGATTTGTGGTGGTTATGATCAGCTTGGTACAATTTATTCCTGCTTTACCCAAGAATATGTTTTCCAAAAGTGTACTCTGTGGTTTGGCTACTGCTCTAAAAAAATTGACACATCAGTTTGATATTAATTACACATTTTTTTAAATTGTGAATTTAAGGGATATGATCCTTAAATAGAGGTGTTAAAGGAACTTGATTACATAGCAATGTGTTCCAAAAGCTCTCAACATTTTCCATACAGTGAAGCCTGTGATTTAAGACATTGGGCTTCAATATTTCCCTGTTTCCTGATTGGCAAGATGTTTCTTTTGTTTCCCAACAATGCACTGGTGGCTTGATATAATTTGCCTGGCCAGATGTACTTTGTTATTTATTGAATATTACTCCCGTGGGGCAACTCAATGTGGAAAAAGTTATAAAGGTGTTTTGAGACTGGCAACTGGGGGATTGCTTTCTAAAATTCTTAGATAGGAACAGTAGTAAGCCATTCAGCCCCTCAAGCCTGTTCTGCCATTCAATTAGCTCATGGCTGATCTGTATCTTAACTCCATCTACTCACCTTGGTTCTATGACCTGCGAATCCAATCCCCATCCACATTAACCTCCCCGAGCTCCTTCTTCCCAACCTCAGGGTCCATGTCTGCCTCCGAGTCCCCACCACCCACCCTTGCTGACCCTTCTGCCACTACTGATGCATACTCACCCTTGCATCATTCTGGCTCCCTCTGCCCCTTCTCACACTCACCATTCCCTCCTACTACACCCATCCTCTGTTCATTCCCCAGGAGACAGTCGTTGACTCCACAGACCCCTCCCTTGCACATTCACCTGAACATCCCGCACCCCTTACTCCCTTCTCCACCCTTATTCCATCTTCCACCCTTACTCCCTCCTCTATCCTTACTCCCTCCTCCACCCTTACTCCCCCGTCCCCTGACACCTTCCTCCCCCCCAGGTACCTTCCCTCTCCGAACTCCTTTCTCTGAACTCCTTCCCCCCTCTGAACTCCTTCCGCCCTCCAAACACCTTCCCTTACAGCTTCCTCCCCCTTACACACACCTCCCCACTTGCCACATTCCCCCTGTTACACCGTCCCATGTACTCCCCCCTCTCCCCTATTCTTCCCTACCAACCTGACCAGTGCTGTCACCTTCATCCCCTCCCCTCCCAAACTCACCACACACCCCATCCCACCCCTCACTGCCAGTACACCTTCCTCTCCCAGTCATAACTAGACATTCCTCTCTCAACTCCCTGGTACACCTTTCTCTCCCATTCACAGCTAGATCACCCCTCCGACCCATCGCTGATCATCCGTAGCAGCCCATGGCCAAGACCATGATGATCCAAAGCAGACCCCAGACATCAGTGGAGACCTCCCGCCTTCCGTGAGCTGCTTCATGGCAGAGCCATGTCCATGTGAATCCACCCAGCATGTGATGCATGTGTTCCTCCAGGGTCCAGCAGCTGTAGGGCTCCAGCATACAGAATCACAGTGCAGAAGAGGCCCTTCGGCCCATCGAGTCTGCACCGACACATGAGAAACACCTGACCTACCTACCTAATCCCATTTGCCAGCACTTGGCCCATAGCCTTGAATGTTATGATGTGCCAAGTGCTCATCCAGGTACATTTTAAAGGATGTGAGGCAACCTGCCTCCACCACCCTCCCAGGCAGCGCATTCCAGACCGTCACCACCCTCTGGGTAAAAAAGATTTTCCTCACATCCCCCCTAAATCTCCTGCCCCTCACCTTGAATTTATGCTCCCTTGTGACTGACCCTTCAACTAATGGGAACAGCTGCTCCCTATCCACCCTGTCCATGCCCCTCATAATCTTGTACACCTCGATCAGGTCGCCCCTCAGTCTTCTCTGCTCCAATGAAAACAACCCAAGTCTATCCAACCTCTCTTCATAATTTAAATGTTTCATCCCAGGCAACATCCTGGTGAACCTCCTCTACACCCCCTCCAGTGCAATCACATCCTTCCTATAATGTGGCGACCAGAACTGCACACAGTACTCCAGCTGTGGCCTCACCCAGGTTCTATACAACTCCAACATGACCTTCCTACTTTTGTAATCTATACCTCGATTGATAAAGGCAAGTGTCCCATATGCCTTTATCACCACCCCACGAACATGCCCCTCTGCGTTCAGAGACATATGGACACACACGCCAAGTGCCCTTTGTTCCTCAGAACTTCCTAGTGTCATGCCATTCATTGAATACTTCCTTGCCAAATTACTCCTTCCAAAGTGTATCACCACCTTCTTCTCCTCAGATGTCCGCGATCTGAGCAAGGCCCTAATGCTAAGCCCTGACTGCTGCGTGTCACACTTATTCAGCCTTGTTCTGGGCCAGCATGTTTTCCTACAGGCATAATGGTAAATCGGGCATGGAGGGACAATTCCGGTCAGGCCTTACTTTGCATCCCATTATCAGCTTGCAAATTGGGTTCATGCTGGTGTCCAGTGAGATTCACATTCCGCCATGGCGAACACCATCGGATAATCCGCTGTGCTTTCATGCTGGCATGAATCTGATTTTTGGCTTTCTCGCCATATTGTTTCCCACCACTCCGCAACCCACCCCCCCCCCACCAACCCCCACCCCCCCAACCCCACATAACGCCTGACGCCAACAGGGTCAGAAAATTCCAGCCAATAAGAAAATTTGTAAATGACAATATCTTTTTAAGTAGCACCAAAGTGCTTCACAGAGCATTATAAATGAAGCATGACACCGAAGCACACAATGAAATGATAGGGTCGATAAACCAAATTGTGGCTGAAGAAGTCGATGTTCAGGTGCTCTTTAAAGAATGAAAACAAGGTAGCAGATGGAAAGGTTTAGGGAGGGAAACTCAGAGCTCAAGGCCCAGGCAACTGAAGGGCACGGTCACCAGTGGTGGAGCAATTAACATCAGGATGTTTGGGAGGCCAGGATTAGAGGAGTGCAGGTGTCTCAAGAGGGTTGTGGGATGGGAGATTAGAGACAGAGAGGGGAAAACCCTTTGCAGAGAGTGGAAAACAAGGATGGGAATTTTAAAATTGAGGTATCGCTTAACCAAGAGCATATACCTGACATGTGGGTGATTTGTGAGCAGGACATGACGTGAATTAGGATACGGGCAGCGGGCAGCAGGGATTTAAATGGCCTCAAGTTTAGGGAAGGTAGAGCATGGGAGGCCGACCAGGATTGCATTGGAATAGTCATGTCTAGAGACAACAAATATGGGGATGAAAGTTTCAGCAGCAGATAAGCTGAGGCAGGGTCCCAGCGAATGATGTTGTGGAGGTAAAAATAGGCAGCTATTGTGATGACACTGATATGAGGTTGGAAGCTTACCTGGGGATCAAATATGACATCAAGGTTGTGGGCGATCTCTTTCTCTGGAAACTAGAATTAAAAATAGAAGTAGAAAAGGAGAAAGAAGGTTAACATTTGTTGTCAAGTGTCTCGGGATTCCCATGTTAAAGTTGGTATATAAATGCAAATTTCACCACATTTCTATTTCTCTTTAGTTCTGATGAAGAGTCATATGGACTCAAAACATTAACTCTGTCTTCCTATCCCCAGTGCTGTCAGACCTGCTGAGTTTTTCCAGCAATTTTTGTTTTTGTTTCAGATGTCCAGGACCCGCAGCATTTTGTTTTTATATAAATGCAAATTGTTGGCTTGTAACTTCCAGTGGAATGACAAATGAATTGGATTGCCGCTGAGCTTGTAATTACTTACCTTGAAACCCAGCTGTTCCTGTCTCGCCCGGCCTCCCAACTCAGGCTGGGTGAGATCTGTGGAGCGCAGCGGGTTCCCAAGGCTATAGTTGAGGACAGCTCAGGAAGAAGATAAGCGTATAAGGGTGAGTTGGCAGGGTTGGGGGGTGGAATAGGGTAGACTTTGGGGGATTAGGGCGGTCTGTGGGCAGGGGGACTACATCCCCCACCCCCCACCAACTAGGGTATTCCAGGGGGAATAGTGTGGTCCAGGGGGGTTGGGGGGAGGGGGCACGGTGTTGGGTGGTCCGAGAGCGGTGTAGTTGGGCAGAGGTGTAGTCGGGGAGGGGGGATGTAATTGGGAGATCCATGTGGGAGTTGGGGTATTCTGAATCACTTGTGAGCCGACTGCTCCTTCTGCAGTGATGGGCCTTCCAGGCTGCTTATTTCCACCCCTTCACTGGAGGAGGAGTCCTCTTGGATGCAGATGAGGATGTGGATAGAGCTGAGAGGCTGACTGGCTGAGGGTGTTGGTCGCTTGGCAGAGCTCCCCATGAACCAAAGTAGAGATAATTAATGCATGGCAGCAGAGTCAAACGCAGGAGAGAGAGCACTCACATTGTATTGAGACAGGGATGATGTGGTGCAGGATCCTCAGCTGTGTGTTTGACGCTGACCTCGCCATCGCTGCAGGCAGTGTCCACACCCTCACCAGTCGGCGTGATGGCACACTGCTCAAAGTGAGTCAGGGGGATATTGTGGACCATTCCACCCCCGGTCTGGGACTTCTCCCTGTTGATCTGAGCAGGCTTCTCCTGCATGAAAACGATGGAGAGAGTGTGAACAGGACAAATGACACTGCCATGTTTGTGTGGTGAGTGGTGCCATGGACAGGAATGAGGATGTGAGCTCGAGAGAATATGAGCCTGATGGAGATGTGAGGGTGTGTGAGAGAGTTAGTGGTGTTGTCCCTTCAGGTGTGAGATCCCTGTGGATGTGTGACGGGTTTGTGAATGAGTTGAGAGTGATGAGAAGAGTGACTCACCCTGGCGGAATGGATGAGAGTATTCATCCTGTAGTGGCACTGGG
Source organism: Carcharodon carcharias (assembly GCF_017639515.1). Lineage (NCBI taxonomy): Eukaryota > Metazoa > Chordata > Chondrichthyes > Lamniformes > Lamnidae > Carcharodon > Carcharodon carcharias. Next base: position 203,145,700 of record NC_054469.1, read on the forward strand.
TGGCTGTCCTCTTTTGCAGGGCATTGGCACTGCCCACTGCTGCCACCGCCTCCCAAGTCTAGTTGGTAACACCACTGCCCATCCTGCAGGTCGGCCCCCACGGCATCCAAAAGGTGTTCCAGTGACACGTTGCTAAACCTGAGGGCTGCAGTCTTTTTGCCTCTCATGGACATCTTCCCTGCAGTAATTGTGGCCTGAAAGCACTGAGATGTGTGCGTGTGGCTGGGGTTTAAATATAGCGCCTGCCGTGATGAAGTGTCGAGGTGATGGCGGGTGGGCAAATCACAGTTCGCTTGCCATGGAAAGGGCATGTTTCCTGGGAATGCATAAGTAATGTGGCGGCTTTGGGACAGTAGGGTGTGAAAACCTGCCATTGTGGCCGACAAGTAAGATGTTGCTTTTCCAGGCTGCTACCGCACTTAGTGCAAATCTAGGACGATTCCACCCCCTGCCTTTGAAAGAATTGTGGCTAGCAGGATAAGGTCAATTGATTTTTGATGAAAAGGCAGCATTGGATTTATCACAGACTAATGATAAAGTCCCAGAGTTAAGAAAGTAAAAAGGGAAATATGGAGCCCAAAAAGGCAGGTAAAGGAAATGAGCAAGGAAAAACACTGCCCTTGGTCACTCTCACCCCCTCCTCCATACCACGCCCACCCTCAGTTCGCTCCCCAGGAGGCAGACATAGACCTATCTGACCCCTCCTGTGCATGTTCACTTGCACATCCTCCCCTTTGCTCCCCTTCCCCTCTTCATACCCCTTCCCCCCCAACCCTTTCCTGCCCTGGAACCCTTTGCCTTCCCACTCCAGGGGACTCCCCCATGTGCTTAGCCCTTCACCCTTCCTGACTCCTTCCTTCACCCTTACCTCTACCACCACCCTTAGTCCCTCCCCCCTCCCGACTCCTTCCTCCAGCTCTACCTCTCTCCAGCCACACTTCTTTCTCCAGCCTTACTCTTACCCACTTCCTGACTCCTTCCTCCACTCTAACTTCTTCCTCTGCCCTTACTCCCGCCTTTCTCACTCTCTCCTCTCTGCACCCCTTTCTCCCCCGGACACACTCTCTTCTCCACACTCCTTCCTTTGCACCTTCCACCTCCCTTACAGGTACCTCTCCAGCTGCCGTTTTCTCCCCCTTTGCCCCCTCCTCCTCCCCCATTCTCCCTCCCCCATCTCAACCTCCCCCCCGACACCTTCATTTCCCCCTCCCAACCTTGCCCTATCCTGACATCTTCATTTCCCCCTCCCAAACTCACCCCACCTGAACACCTCTTCATCTCCCAGCCAATCCTGAGCCTTCCTCTCCCATCCCCTCATCCATCGTCTGTTATGAGCATCAATGGTGTCTGTCCAACCTCCGTAGGCTGCTTCGCACAAAGCCATGTCCATGAGAATCCATCCAGCATCCATGGGACGTTCCTCCTGTGTGCTGATGGTGTCGGACTCCAGCATCTTTTGCTCCTCGGATGTCAGTGATGTGAGCAAAGCCCTGGTGGGTAAGTTGCGACTTCTGTACATCACAGTTGTGAAGAAGTGTTCTACACCAGCTTGCTTTCCTGCCGACGTGGGTGGACAATCCAACAGGGGAGGTGGGGATGATTTCGGTGGGCAGGCCTAATAATGATATGCTGATGGCATGATATGTAGAGGAGAGTGTGAGAGGAGGACCCTGGGACAGGCAGTCAGCAGCACCTAGAAGAAAGTGTGAGAGGAAGACCTGTTTCTATCTGTCAGAGCAGAAGTGTGACATCAAAGGAAAACAGATAGATGATTGGTGGCTCTCTGTTCTGTGTCTCTTTTGATTGGCCAAGTGGTTTAAATCAGGAGATGTTATTACAGCTGAAGAGTACAGTTAAGAAATTCACTTTAAAAATATCTAACATCCAAATTAATTAATTAAATAAAATAGAGATGGCTGGGCAGGCGATGTGTTGCAGATGTAGTGTGTGGGAGGTGGTAGACGCCAGTACGATCCAGTGACCACATCTGCAGCAAGTCACATGAGGGCACATGGGGACATTTTTAAATTTTTTCCTTTTTATTTTCATAAATCTTCATCTTCAGCTCTGTGCCTCAGGGAGCTTTACATGTGTGCACCTGCACACATATGCAAACTTTTGCACTCGTCCTCCTCTCCCCATCCCCACACAGACAGCGCTGAGCGCTGCAGTACACATTTCATGCTGGGCGGGCCTTAATTGGCCCATCGGCATGAAATTATGGTCGTGGCCCGATCACAGGTGGCAGTCAGCTTCCTGGCCGTTCCCGCTCCCGCTCGCCCCAGCTGAGAATGCCCGATGAGGGCAAAATCCTGGCCATAGTTACAGAATGAGGGGACATTCATTTAAAACTGAGATGCAAAGGAATTTCTTCTCTCAGAGGGTAGCGAATGTCTGGAATTCTCTATCCTGGAGAGTTGTTGAAGGTAGATAAGTGAAAGTATTTAATGAGGAAGTAGATAGATTTTTGAAATATCGGGGAGTTGAGGACTATGAGGAGCTGGCATGAAAGAGGAGTTGAGGTCTGGGGATTCCTTCTGGGTTCCCGCTCGCCCCACCTTGCAGCAATTTTACGCTGGAGTGGGCAAGGCCTTGGATGGGCTGCCCTCCCTTGCCCCAGTTGAGACTCTTAAGTGGCCAATTATTGGTGGGAAGTGGGGGTTGGGGGGAGCGCACCTCCATCAAAAGCCCCTCTCTGACTTCAGGCACCCCCCCCCCCCCCACTAAGTCTGGTGGCCTTTTGACCTCCCTCCCTGTTCAGGCCTCTCCCCCGGAACCCCAAATACACACTCTCCACCTCTCCTCCCCAAGCCCCAACCCCAGGCCTTCCCTGCCCTCCCCACCCTGGGACCCCCAAAATCTACTTTGCCGTCTGATCCCTGGACGTAGGCATTGGCACTTCCTCTTTTGTACACGTTAGCTCCTGTTGCTGCAGGGATGAGATTGGCTGGCAGCCTTCTAAGGCGGGACTTCCTCCCGAGAAAGGGGCGGAAGATCTGCCTGCAGCCAATTAATGCTCGTTTGAGTGTGAAATGGCTGCAGGGCAGCCAGAGTCCCTGCCGACTCTTCGAATGGTGGGTAGAGAAATCCTGCCATCCAAAATATTCAGGCCAGTGTGCAAGTTCTGAAGGTAAAAAATTATTAGCTTATGATCTTTCAGCTACACCCGGGTGTACCAAAGTAGGGAAGACAAGACTCCATGGCAGACATACACATCAACATGTTTGGAGCTAATATCAAGCCCAGGGTTTCCTTTTCTACTGTAGAGTCTCTTTTTTGGTGTCACTTCAGCTTTTTGGAAAAGTATTCCACAGGCCCTTCTATGCCCAATTCACCTTCTTGTAACAGGACTGCACCTACCGCTGGGTCACTAGCATCAATTGCTACTTTGGGTTCAGTGAAATTTGGAGCAGTCAACACCGGTTCATTGATCAAAATTGCTTTCAGCCTTCTTAAAGATATTTGGCACTCTCCGCTCCACACTACCTTGCCTTTCTTTTTTAACAACTCCGTCAGTGGAGCAGCTACAGTACTGAAATTTGGTACAAATTTATGGTAAAACCCACACATCCCCAAAAGCCTCATGACCTCCTGCTTAGTTTTAGGGGTAGGGAACTCCACCAATGCCTGCACTTTTGCTGTTCTTGGCAACACTTGGCCTTGCCCCACGATATGCGCTAGATAAGTTACTCATGCTTTCACGAATTCACTTCTGGCAAGATTTATTACCAAATCAGCTAACTGTAGTTTTTTAAACAGGGCTTCTAGCTGTTTCAGGTGGGATTTCCAAGTATCACCATGCATCAGTACATAAGAACATAAGAACTAGGAGCAGGAGTAGGCAATTCAGCCCGTCAAGCCCGCCCCAACATTTAATATGATCATGGCTGATCTCATTTTGGCCTCAACTCCAATTTCCCGCCCTCTCCCCATAACTTTTCAACCCATTACTAGTTAAAAATCTGTCTATCTCCTCCTTAAATTTATTCAGTGCCCCGGCATCCACTGCACTCTGAGGTAGTGAATTCCACAGATTCACAACCCTTTGAGAAATGTAATTCCTCCTCATCTCTGATTTAAATCTACCACTCCTTAGCCTAAAACTATGGCCTCTTGCCCACAAGGGGAAACATCCGCTCCACGTCTACTTTGTCTATCCCCTTTAGCATCTTATACACCTCAATGAAATCTCCTCTCATCCTTTTAAATTCTCTTCATAAGACAAGCCCACATCCCTAGAATCAATCTAGTGAACCTCCTCTGAACCCCTTCCAATGCAACTACTTCCTTCCTCAAGTAAGGGGACCAAAACTGTGCACAGTACTCCAGGTGCGGTCTCACCAATGCCTTGTAGAGTTGCAACAAAACTTACCTATTTTTATATTCTATTCCTTTAGCAATACAGGCCAAAATTCAATTTCCTTATTTTGAATATGGGCATTATATTAGCATTTTTCCAATCCACTGGAACCTTTCCAGAATCCAAGGAATTTTGGAATATTATAGCCAATGCATCCACTATCTCCGCTGCCACTTCCTTTGAGACCCTGGGATGTAGGCCATCAGGTCCTGGGGACTTGTCACTCTTTAATCCCAATAGTTTGCTCAGTACTTTTTCTCTAGTGATGGTGATTGTTCTAAGTTCCTCCTTCTCTATACCCTCTGTACTACCTGTTATTATTGGGGTGGTACTAATGTCCTCCACTGTGAAAACTGAGGCAAAATGTTGATTAAGCGTCTCTGCCATTTCTGCATTCCCCACTATTAACTCCCCAATCTCATCCTCCAAGGGACCAACATTCACTTTAGCTACTCTCTTTCCTTTTATATACTTGTAGAATCTTTTGCTATCAGTTTTTATATTTTGTGCTAGTTTTCTTTCATAATTTACCTTTGCTCTTTTTATTATTTTTTTAGTAATCCTTTGTTGATCTTTAAAAGTTTCCCAATCTTCCAGCCTGCCACTGACCTTTACAATTTGGTGTGCCTTAGTTTTTGCCTTTATGTTATCTTTAACTTCCTTGCTTAGCCATGGATGCTTTTTCCCTGTCTTACCATCTTTCTTCCTCTTTGGAATATATTTTACTTGGGAGGAATTGGATATCTCTTTAAATATCTGCCACTGTTCATCAACTGTCCTACCTTGTAGTCTTCCAGCCCAGTCCACTCGGGCCAAATCTGCCCTCTTGCCTATGTAGTTACCTTTGTTTAACTCCAGAACACTTGTGTAGGACTCAAGTTCCTCGCTCTCAAACGGAACTTGAAATTCTAGCATGCTATAATCACTCTTCCCTAGAGGATCCTTTACTATGAGATCATTAATTAATCCCATCTCATTACACAAAACCAAATCCAGAATAGCCTGCTCCCTGGTTGGTTCCACAACATATTGCTCTAAGAAACAATCTCTAATACACTCTATGAACACTCCCTCGAGGCTACCCTTGCCAATTTGATTAGTCCAGTCTACATGTATATTAAAATCACCCATGATTATTGCCGTGCCTTTCTTACATGCTCCCAGTATTTGCTAGTTTATACTGTGCCCTGCTGCTGAGCTACTGTTTGGGGACCTACAGATTACTCCCACCAGGGACTTCTTTCCCATGCTATTTCTTATTTCTACCCAGACAGACTCAACATCTTGCCCTCTAGCGCCTATATCATTCCTCACTATAGCACATCGTCAAGATAAATCACACGGTTAGGAACATCAGCCACCACTTGGTTCATTAGCCTCTGAAAAGTTGCTGGGGCATTTTTTAGTCGAAATGGCATCTTTCAGCATGGGAAAAGACTGTCTTGCATGACAAAGGTTGGTATTTATTTAGCTTGGGGTGTTAAAGGAACATGCCAATATCCCTCCAACAGGTCTATTATGGTCAGAAACATTGCACTGCCAACTCTGTCAATACAGTCTTCCAAGTGAGGAATTGGGTAGGAATCTGCATTTGTTATTATATTGACCTTTCTGTAGTCTATACAGAATCTGGTCAAGCCATTTGGTTTAGGCGCTAACACAAAGGGGAACTCCTGCTGCTTTGGCTGGGTTGAATGAGATGATTTTCCAGCATGTACTGGTTCTCTGCTTTTACCTGAGCCTGTTTTTCTGGTACTAAGCAATAAGGATGCTGTCTTATAGGATGAGATTCTCCTATATCCACATCATGTATGGCTAATGTTGTACATTCGGGTTTATCCCTACAGATCCCTTTAAATTCTGTAAATAACCTCACTAGGTTGTCTCATTGTCCTACCTCTAAGTATGAAAATATAGAGCCTAACTCTTCTAATATTTCAGTGTTAACTAATTGGATAGTAAAAGGTTCAATTTGTGAACTGTCTAAGCCTCCTCCTGCCTCACTCTCACTGTCTCTTCCGTCCTTTATTGCACTTGCAACTTGACATACCTGCTCCTTCTTATCCTCCTCCCTATGATGGTATTCATTTTCCTATGATCAGGGGTGTCTATCAAATAATTAACTTCAGCAACCCTTTCATTACATTGTATGACCACTGAACCGTGTTTTCAGAGGTTCTCCCTGTAACGGCAATAACACTAACACTTCATCTCCTGGTTGTAATATTTGGGTCACAGCTTGCTTATCTGCCCATTCTTTCATCTTTATTTGAGAAATTTTAAGATGTTCTTGAGCCAATTTGCAGGCTCCTGTGAGCTGTTCCTGGAAACCGGACACATAATCTAACATAGAGGATTCATCCCTCTGTCCTAAAAACCTTTCCTTGATTAATTTCAGAGGACCTCTTACATCATGTCCATAAATTAATTCAAAAGGGTTAAAACCAGTAGATTCATTCGGTGAATCTGGGGTAGCAAATAAAAGAACGTCCAGTCCTTTGACCCTATCGGGGTGATATTCATGACAATATACTTTAATCATTGTTTTGAGAATTTGGTGATACCTCTCTAAAGCCCTTTGTGCTTGTGGATGATATGCTGTGGACTTAAAATGTTTCATGACCAAATTACTTATTATATATTGAAAAATTTTAGGCATAAATTGAAACCTTGATCGAACTGGATTTCTATTGATAATCCATATTGATTTAAAAATTGGGTTAACTTCTCTACCACTACCATAGCTGTAATTGTTCTTAAAGGCATTACCTTTGGAAATCGAGTTGTTATATCCGTAAGAGTATACTGATGTCCTACTGTCATTTTTGGTAATGCTCTCATAGTCTACTAACATCCTACTAAATGGTTCCTCAAAAACTGGTATAGGTGTTAAAAGTACCGGTTTGATTGCATGTTGTGGTTTTCCCACCATCTGGCACGTATGGCATGTTTTACAAAACTGCAATGTGTCCTTGTGAAGACCTGGCCAGTAAAACTGCCAGTTTATCTGTTCTTGAGTTTTCTGTATCCCTACATGTCTTGCCATAGGAATTTCATGTGTTATCCGTAATGTCTCTTTACGATATTTGAGCAGTACCATTATCTGATGAACAACCGTCTACTCCTCATCTGCAGGTCTGTGAGGAGGTCTCCACTTCCTCATTAGAATTTATTAAGCATCTTTTTCGATTATCTAAGTCCTTAAAGAAAGTTTCAGATAGTCAAATATCTGTCTGTGGTATCACTTTGACTTTCGATGATGGAATTTTTTTGTCATTGCTTGGATCATCACACACAAAGGAAAAGTTCTTGGAACCTTTACCTGTAACTGCTCCATCTCTTTAACCTCACTTGGGTTTCCTGTAATTATGGGAGAAGCTCTGGCTAAATCATTTTCCAGGAGTAAGTCAACTCCATCCGTGGGTAATTTCTGAACAACCCCTGCCGTCAATGTCCCAGACATGAGGTCACACTACAAGTGTACCTGGTACAAAGGTACTGGTATACAATCCCCTCCAATACCATTCATTAAAACTTTGGCTTTTAGGGTGTTTTCTGGGGGAACACTTATGCCTTTCCCAGGCAAAAGTGTTTGGATGGCTCCCATATCTCTTAATATGATTATAGGTTTAGCTGTCTCATTTGAGGGATAAGGGGTTACTTTTCCACTCATTAAGAATTCTTTATAGCTCTCATGTATCTTAATCACCTGCCCTGAACTCACAGCAGTGTTCACACTTGGTTTTACAGCTGTGCTTAATGCGACTACTTGATATGTTGCATTTTCAGTCAGGACTCCTTTTCCTGCATCGCCCTTACGTACCCCAACAAGTCCCATGGATTTCCTGCGCAACTTCCAACAATCTGCATGAACATGTCCTCCCTTGTTACAATGGAAACATTTAGAGTGGAATTGTCCCAGATTTGCACTAAGTGCGGTAGCGGGTGAGTGAAATGACATTTTACCTGCCGGCCGTGATGGCGGGCTTTCACGCCATATTGTCCAAATCCCACCACATTATTTATGCATTCCTGGGAAACACACCGTTTCCATAGGAGGCGGGCTCTCATTCGCCCACCCGCCATCACCTCATCACTTCATCATGCCGGGCGCCATATTTAAAGTCCAGCCGCATGCACATATCTCAGCGCTTCCAGGCCACAACTACTGCAGGGAAGATGTTCACAAAAGGTAAAAAGACTGCAGTCCCCAGGTTTAAGATGTGTCACTGAAACACCTTTGGATGCCACGGAGGCCTGACACAATGTCCTCTATCCCCATTCTGGCTGCAGAATGGGCAGCGTATTACCAACTAGGCTTGGAACCTCCCAATTCCCAATCTGTTCCACCAGGGCAACTTACTCTTCTCATCACTCTCAGCTCACAAGCTCACAAACCCATCACACATCCACAGGGATCTCACACCTGAAGGGACAACACCATTAGTTCTCACACATACTCTCACATCCCCATCAGGCTCATATCCTCTTGAGCTCACATCCTCATTCTTGTTCATGGCGCACCTCACCACCCAAACATTCCAGGCAGTGCCGTGTGTCCTGCTCACGCTCTCTCCATCTGTTTTAATGCAGGAGAAGCTGGCTCACATCTGCAGGGAGAGGTCCCAGACTGGGGGTAGAATGGCCCACATTAGACCCCTCACTCAATTTGAGGAGTGTGCCATCACGCTGACTGGCGAGGATGTGGTCCCTGCCTGCAGTGACGGTGAGGCCGGTGGTGAACACCTGCCTAAGGATCCTGCACGTCATCATCCCTCGCTCAACACAACTCTGAGTGCTCTCTCTCCTGCTTTTGACTCTGCTGACATGCACTAATTTTCTCTACTTTGTTTCACAGGAAGCTCTGTCAAGGGACCAACACCCTCAGCCAGCCAGTCCCTCAGCTCCATCCATATCCTTATCTGCAGCCAAGAGGATTCCTCTTCCAGGGAAAGGATGGAAATAAGAAACCCGGAAGACCTGTCACCACAGAGAGAGCAGCTGACCCATGAGTGATTCTGGAGGGAAAGTGTATGTGTGGCATGGCCTTTCGGAGCGGAGACTGGAAGCCCTCCCCCATGCATGCGGATCCCTCATGGTTAACACTCATCTCAGTGTCCTGCGCAATTTGAATGTTGCCTACTGGGGTTCGCTTTCAGTTGTCCATCTGAACTGACCTGCATCTCCACCCACCCTTTGATCACACTCCCATGTAGCACTTGATCTCGACCACCACAAATTTCATTTCAGTTTCGATTTGAGCTGCATGGTCTGGATTCTGTTCTTTCTGCAGTCCTCTCTCTTTTCCCCTCCCCCAGTCACCCATTTCTTCTCCCCCATCACAGATGACCTCCCCGGCATCATCTTCCACTGACAAGGCACATGACTATGAACCCTCTCTCACTCAGGTCCCGACAGTCCAGATGGCACAGAATCCCAAGAGACTCTCTTCTCTGATTCCTTTAAATGGTCTGGTGGGCCCGGCAATACTGAAATAACGGAAATGACCTTGTCTAATCACAATCCCTCATCCTTCCTATCTTCTGTCCTTACTAACTGTATAACAGGCATAAGGCAGAATTTTTAGGTTTGGTGGGCGGGTGCGCGCCTGACCTGATTGGACACGAAATCGTGTGAGCTGATGTTGGGCGAGTGCACAATATTTTGGTGGGCAGGCACGCGCAAAAGTCGGAAGCGTGCCTGCCGACAATTATGAGGCCAATTAAGGTAATTAGAGTTGCAGTTGTCTTTAATTTTACATTGCCCGTCTAACCTTACAGCTGGTGGACGGGCAAATCGGCCAGGCGGCCTTAGTATTTTTCTTCAAACCTCGTCCACGGGACTGATGGTTGGACATAAGCACATGCGGGTTGGTGGGGGGTGGCGCTCTAGGGGTATGGGGGTGATGGGGAGGGAAGTGGCCATGCATTGGGGGAAATCTTGTATAAAGTGACCATTCCTCCGCAGTCGAGACAGTTCAGGCGCAGCCAAATTGACATGCTTGGATTCGGACCTCTAACTTATCTGCCCACTCAAGCAACACTCATCAACAGGTGGGATGAGGTTTCCATTAATAAATGAAAGAAAAAGAAAAATCCATGGACAGCATTTTTATAATGTATATGTTGAAGTGACTGATTGTGGTGCTTGCACATTTTTTTTCCTGATTTTAAAAACTTTATTTCATGCTTCTCAGGTCTTTAGCTCCCTGAGGCAGCTCTCTGCCTTCAGGGCGTTTTCTGACAGTGCTAGCCCGCGCCCACGCTGATGTCAGTACCCGCCCTCTTCCTGCCCCCACCCTGGCAGCGCTGAGCTTCTCAACACTAGCCAGCGTGAAATTGCGGTCGGGGGCAGTTCATGGTCGGCAGTCCATTTCCCGGCCACTCCCGAGCCAGCCAATGACACCTGCTCGCTGACCTAAAAATTCAGGCCATAGTAACACAGTCTCTGGTCTATTTGAGGGGAGGTTAGGGTTGGGTGGGGTTGGGGTGTGGAATGGGGTATGGGGTGTCACTTTTAAGGTTTAGGAGCACAGAATTAAATGCTGTGCACTTCTCAAAATGGCTGAACAGGCTCGAGGGGCTGAATGGCTTACTACTGCTCCTGATACGCATGTTTATATGTCATTCTGGATGGGTGAGATGAGCTGGGCTAGGTGGCCTTTATCATCCATAATTATCTTGCATACAGAGGGTGGAATCATGGCTGGAGTTCTATTTATTTTGTTGCTAATGGATGTTTACTGTGAACAGGCTTTGTGGGCTGAAATTGCCAGGATAGGAGTACGTAATGGGCTTATTGAAAGTAAGTAACCTGTTTGACCCTGCACATGATTCTCAGGAATCTTTTCCATTGACCTTAATCCTGTCCTTTTGACTACTCAGCTATTATCCCAACACATCTTGGTGCTTTTATGAGTTTAATGAAATATCATGATAAAGTTGTATTGCATAGTAGATATTTAAAATATATTATAGTGAGAAGGTGCAATTAGCAGAATCTTTAGACTTGCTGATCAAAACACAGATACCATTGCGAACAGTTCAGTCTTTGTCCTTGGGCCTCTTAAAAGCTCTGTCGCACAGAGATAACTAAGGGCTCCAATGCTTCTCACTGACAGTGAAGACCTATGTTGCTCAGTCAACCCACTTTGTTGCCCAGGAGTCGTTTGATCTTTCTAGCTAATTAGATTACTGATAAAATAGGATTTAATTACTCTCCTATGAAATAATTAGCTTGAATAATATCATGCACCCAAATAGGAGAAAGTCCTTCTAATTCCCCCACAAAATGGCAATGATTTAGTGGAACCATCAACTGAGTCATCAAGAGAGCCTTCTCTGCTGAGTTAACCTGTTAGATGAGCTGCTTTTATAGAAACTGCCTTAAAAGACCAATTTTGTAACAGTTCTCTCCAGCCATTTAATCAACTGCAGCTATATCTTTTACAAACTATAATTATGTTACTTTAAAATTAACTACAGTTCTATTCCAGCAGGTTTTGGGATCCAGCATACCCGGAACGATCATATATTGGAGTAGGAAGTCCAAATGATGCTTTGAATTGTCCATCTGTCTCATGTTACAGAAAGGTAATTGAAGGAACTGAGGTTGTGCAGGTAGGGTTCACTGAATATAACAAACTCTCTCAAAAATGTAAATGATGACTGATATACTTCAATAGCAACATGCAAAAGTAGTTTCGGTACAGCATATTGAGTGTAATTCATAACATGACAAAGAACAGTCACCCAACTAATTGAATGTAATTTTAATATTTGTTTCCAAAGAGTTTTTGTCTGTGCCCAATCAACAAGATTCTAAACTTAAAAAAAATGCTGGAATTGTTGACATATCAGGCCTAAGACTCTTCCTCGGGACAGGAAGCTATTGCATTTAAAAAGGAACAGAACAAGGGGAGTAAAAAGAAAAACACAAAGAAGAAAATAAATAGAATGACCAGTGAAGTTATTGAATGGAGAGCAGCAAATGGTTAAAAGGCAGAAGTGATATTAGCAGCAGGCATAATGAAAAAAATCAGACAAAATGGACGGAATTTTCCATGCCTGGTGTCATCAGATGTCATGGCGGGTGTGAGCGGACAATATGGCGGGAAGGTCAAAATCGGTTTCACGATGATGCAAGGGCAGCACTGTGGCTGAGGCTGGCTTCTTGGGGGGGGTGGGGTAACGGCCGCCCTGCAGCTAAAGGTAGTGCACAAGCACGTGTGGGATTGTGGGTGGAGGGAAGCGGCCATGCATGAGGGAAATATTGTATAAAGTGACCATTCCTCTGCAGCTGAGACAGTTGAGGTGCCACCACATTGACGTGCTTCGAGTCAGCCCTCTAGCTTATCTGCCCACTCAAGCAACACAGAGGCATGAAAGTGCCACCAAATGCTCCAGACCTTTTCACCCCTAGGGCACAGATTGCAAACTAATGAGCATTTTAGAGGACTGCAGAACAGTTGGACACCTGCGTGAGTTGTACAATCTCCTTGCTAAAGCTGGCCATGGAGCAGTCATTGGTGGAGGCAATCACAGCCCCTTGCAATGTTTTCATTCAGGTTTGGACAAGTCTCCCCACAGTTCAAGTTAACAGTGCAGCCTTGCAGTGTGGGTTAGGAGAATGCCTGCGCCTGAGCTGAGAGTACAGCATGTAGTCCAGTGGGTGAAGCATCCGCCAATCGGTCAGGTGGATTGGGGTGGAGGTGGGTGGGGTTTCAGACAGACATGCAGTGCACTAAACTCTGGCCATCCAAGTGGTGGCCAGCACTCTCCAGGAAACGTTAAGGGCCTTCAGACTTAACCAAGACAGGTTCTTAGTACACCCGAACTAACCAATGTGTCTCTTTCTTTCATGCTGCAGGAGGAGTACATGGAGCCTGGTGACCTAGCTTATGGCATACAGAGAGCAGAGACAAAGGAGAAGAAAGCGAGGGAGGCGCCTGGCTGCGCAGAGGGAAGAACAGCACCCTCAGGAAGAAGGGGTGGCTGGGGCTCCCATACATGTTGCTGAAGAGCTACAGCGAGCCATTGCTGGTTGGCACCTAGCTAGACCCAGGGTCTAAAGATGTTGCCTCTCAATCATGCAGATGACCCAGAAGAGTGTCACCGAAGACTGCACATGTAAGAGAACAGGTTGGTCATATATGCCATCTGCTGCAAGAATTGGCACCATGGGGACATTAAGGCCATCTGCTGCCAGTGGCTATGAAAGTGACCACGGCACTCAATTTATACGCCAGTGGCTCCCTTCAGGGCTCCACAGGTGACCTCTGGATTTTTCAAGCCTCCATCCACAAAAGCATTCATGAGGCCACGGATGCCATCTTTGCGAGGGCACACAATTCAGTGCATTTCTCCTGGGACCAGGACAGCCAGGATGCAAGAGCGATTGGATTCACCCAGATTTTGGGTTGCACACAGATGCAGAGTGCGATCGGCTGCACTCATGTGGTGCTCAGATCTCCGTCACAACTCATGGTGGACTACATCAACCGCAATGGGTTCCATTCGCTGAATGTGCAGCTGGTGTGCGACCACCATAAATGCATCCTGCAGGTGCGGGCATGGTTTCCAGGGAGTGTGCACAATGTTTACATACTCAGTCGGTCACAGATCCCTGGAGTCTTCCAGGGTCCACAGAAGCTGCCTATAAGTTTAATTGAATCTGAAGAAAAAAAGCCTTTGAAAAAAGATCTTGCCTAAGATGCATTTTTAGTCATTGATCTTTTTGTAAATGCTTTTAGTTTATCCCCATGAGAAGATAACTGGTTTTGTTATGGTCTTCTGAATCATCTGATGCTAAATAATCACTGTGATCTTTTTGTAGAATTGAGAAAGACTGAAGATACTGACACTTGTTTCAAATGCGAAAAGTTATAGGTCTGCATGGAATCATCAGCTTGAAATTTCTGTTAATATTTAACCTGTGCTGGAAGCTGCAGAGATGTAGCAGCCTTTTTCAGAGGACAGTTTAGTGAGCCAGTTAGATTATTGGACTTAAGTTCAATTTATGGTATTTGTTAGCATATTCCCATATTTAGTAAAAATATGGGAATGTTTTTGTACTTAAAATAGCTGTTATATGAGCATTATTTGAGCCATTAGTTCTTGGAACTTTAACCAAATGTAATGCATTTCAGTCAGCTTGCTGGCATACCTCCAAAATCATTGTTTGTCTTGCAAAGGAAATACAGAAATATGTATAAATAATTAAAATTTAAGATTAGCAGTTGCTTCTTGCCTGGTGTTAATAATTACAAGGATATTTTATTTTATATCTCTCTGATTAAATAGATTAATTAAATAGATATAATTCCACTGAAGGCTGACAGTAACCTAAAGTTGCAAACTTTTCAACTCTTAGGCCTGGATTTTCATCCTCGAGGCGGGCAGTGGGAGTCGGGAAAATTCCCGCTCCTGCCTCAGGAGAAAGTGCCTGCAAAGGTGGGATCTTCCTTTCTGGAGTGGGGTTGGTGGGGATGGGTGCCGGCTGACCTGGGAAAGAGGTCGGAGGCAGTACAGGGGCTGCTTGGTGTGGAAGCAGGCTGTTTAGCAGAGCCACCTTGGTGTCATGGGACTTTGTCCCAGTTAAAATAAAAATACCAAGACTCTCCAGCACTCACCCTTCACAATCCCTCACCCTCCAAATGCTCCCCATGTCCCATCCATGCCACCTCATGTCACCACCAATGCCCTAGGCATCCTCAATACCTCCAATGCCAAGCCATGCCCCTCCACCCATCCTTATGGCCTCTCATGCCCCCATACCAAACTCTGCCTTTCTACCCACCCCCTATGGTCCCTCATGCCCTCTATCTAAGGCTATGGCACTTTCATGGCTAATGACCTCCAATGCATTGCATAGAACCAATGAACCCTATAGTGTATTGTAGCATATTTGAAAAAAAGCTTTTAAAGAAGTAATTAATTCATAACTTTCTCCTATGTTTGAAAAAAAGTCTTTAATAGAAAAAAAGTCTTCAGTATGAGCTAATAAACATGTCAATCAACCAATTCCTTTAAAGTATCAATAACAAAAAAACCACAGATCCTGAAAGCACTTAAACTTGTGTAAACAGACATTGCGAAATGGACAGCAGACAGCTTGGCTGAGAGCACAGACATCCATTGGCCAGGATTTTCCCTGCAGCGATTAGGGGGTGGGGTCTGCTTGCCAAGGGGAAAATGACGTGGGATGACTTCGGGAGGAATCGCCAACGTCATCCCGGTCCCTTTAAATTTTTAGGAAGGCGGGCGGACAGCGAAATCAGCCATTGACAGGCTAGTTAAAGTAATTAAAGACCTGCCCAGCCAACCTTAAGGCTGGCGGGCAGGCCAGGAGCCCCCGCGGACTGCTGATAATACATGAAACCTCACCCACTGGCGGGATGAAGTTTCATGTCTGCTTTGTAAAAAAGTAATAAAGTTTATGTGTCACATAAGCTGGGACATGTTAATTTTTTAATGTTTCTAATTTTACACTTTACTCACGTGTCACGAATCTCCCTGAGACAGGACTTTGCATGTGTGAAAGAGCGCTCTTTGATAGATGGGGAATCCCTCCCTCCCCCCCGCCCCCCACCCCCACCCCAGAACAGGAAGTGCACAGTGCTTCCTGTCAGGGATGCCGCTGAGCCAGCCTTAATTGGCCTACCCACTTAAAATGGCGGTGGGCCCTGTTTCAGTGGCAGGGGTCAGCTGTCCGCCCGCCGCCGAGTTGATGGGGCTCACACGCCATCCGAGGGCAAAATTCTGCCCATTCAGTTTGTTGAAACAGCTGCTCCCAAAATGAATGCTTCTCCTGGCCCCACAGAAATTCTTTGCTTACTGTGAGCTTGCTGGCAATAATCAAATGAGACTCAAAGTGTCAAGAAGTTGGCTAAAATCAAACCCATAACTTCTTGGTTAACTTATTGAATGCTTGGGGATGAATGACCAGATAAAAATCATGAATTTTGATCTGTGACCTGTTATTTAAATATACAATACTGCCTGGATTTTTAAATAAATGGAAGATAATGTAACATCTGAATTGTGAACCTTCCTGGTCTAATGTTTAGTTCAAACATGCAGTTATGCCAGGTTCTGCCCATCCACCCACCTGCTCCCAGCCAGTTGCTCGTGTCAAAGTGGGCAATGGGAGTCGGGAAAATTCCCGCTTCAGCCCACCTGCTTCGGGAAAAAGTGTTTGCAAAGGTGGGATCTTCATTTCTGGGGGTGGGTGCGGGCTAGATTTAGCCCAGCCAACCAGGGAAAGAGGTCGGAGGCAGCACAGGGGCTGCTGTGTATGGAAACGGGCTGTTTAAAAGACCCACCTTATAAGCCCTGGCTTTCCACCTATCCCCCATGGCTCCTCATGTCCCATATGTCAAGCTCTGCCCTTCCGCTCATCCATGCCCCCTCATTCCTCTATACCAAGCTACTGCACTGCCATGCCCATTGACCCACTAAACACTTTCTAGAACTAATGAACCCTATAGTGTATAGTGGGGCGTATAAAGAAAAGCTTTAAAAAAGTAATTCATTCACAACTTTCTCACATGTTTGAATAAAAAGTCTACAAGCTAATAAAGGTGTCAATCATCCAGGCCTTTTAAAGTATCAATAACAAATAAAACCACAAATCTGTGAAACCACAACTTGTGTAAACAAATATTGTGAAATTGACTGTAGAGATCAAAGAGTTAAGTTGTCAATCAAACAATGTTTTCACTGAGGAGCAGGTGTTCTAGCACTAGTTAGTTATCTGGGCTCATAGCCAAGCATACATAATGAAGCTTGACTGAGAGCACAGGCATCTATAAGTTTGCTGAAGCAGCTGCTCTTCAGAGAAATAGGGCCCATCAAAGCTATCCCATAGGTTAATGGCTACCTGGGTCAAATCATCGCTCATTGTATATCATGCATACTCACAAATGGGCCACCACTTTTGGACATTATAATAATCCAACATACCTCAAATTACCCTGGAAGGGTAAAATTTGTCAAAAAATTGAGCAACCAGTGAAGCTAGCCATTTCACACTGCTACTATGCAATGGCAACATGAGTGGTATTTTCCCGTAGCAGGATGCTGCTGCCAAGCCAAAATGGCATTCTTCCCACCACAAAAATGAGTAATGTGATTTATGAATTTCAGTGCAGGTGTGATGCCAGGTATGTAAGCTGTACATCCCATTGACCGGTGGATCATATTAAACAGCATGTCCCCGGGGTTGTTTGCTGTAGGCAGAATGCTGACCATACTCAATCAACCCATGCTCACAAAACTCAGAGCATAATGTCCGATGATTCTGTGATTGGGCAGCACTTGCTTTGCAGCCCGGAGCTTGCTAATAACTACACTAACGGCCAATTTAAGATTGTTAGTCCTAGCTTACTTACGCTTGCTGGAAGCAACATGTTTTCATATGCAGGGAGAAAGAGTTTTAAAAGCAAGTATGTGGCTGTAATGGCTGATGGTTATGAATTAACCCATAAGCCTTCAAAATAAATTCAAACTCTGTAATTCTCACAAGCCAGGGAAGAATAGGAGAACAGAAGGCAAAAGAGAAACAAGCTCAAGAGAGGAGGAGAATGGGGTAGAAAGGATGAACCATTGTCCAGTTTTAATAAGGTGAAGTCAGGAGGGGAGAACAGAAGGGATCCACCCAATTTGCTTCCATTGTGGCAGGCCTGGTCATGTAAAGACAGACTGTTGGCATTGCAAGGGTAAACCAACAGGGGTCTCTGTGGTTAAAACAATTTCTGTGGCCATGAAAGTTCTATGTTTAAGTTACAATATAACAGGAACAGACGATGATAGTTATAAAAACGTTTTGCTTGAAGAGAAAATTATCCCTGGCTTTTTTGAGAAACCAGGGAGAGAGATGATCATTGGGATAAGCATTTTCTGAGATCCTAATTGCACACAGACTTTGCTTGTGGCAGGAAATGGAGATTTTCTGTCCAAAAGCAGAGTAGATGCCAGAGTGCTGGTGAAGGATCTTACTGTGATATGTTTGGGGGTTCCCTTATTTAGATTATACCTGCAGAGTAAGTTACAGGATTAGTAACAGTCGGAGTGATTCCAAGCTTGCCCATGCAAGATGTGGATTCATGACTGGCAATGACCTGGGAGGATGCAAGGCATTATCCCCAGAGGTTCCCAAACATTCTGCACAGGCTGTGGACACTGGGAAAGTTAACAAGCAAAATTCTGCAGAGATTTGCTGAGGAAACATCTGCAAGTATCCAACAGATGGTACCAAGTCCACCAGAATTTATACAGGCCCAAAGAGAGTCAAAAGCAGGAAAAATGGTGAAATGAAAACAGCAGACATACACCAGAGGTGTGCTTAGAAGATACCTTCTTTAAAAATTTAAATAGGGAAAAGCAAAGTTTGAAAGCTAGCAAGCAGGAAGTGAGGAGCATACCTCACATAGTTGAAGTGCCCTGGGTGAGTTCAATGGAGTCTAAGTGGACACATGGAGGCAAAAAAGTCCCAAAGGACATGGGATAGATTGAAGGAAAGCCTATCCCAAAAATACAGGAAAGAAGGAAGGTAGTATGCAAAACAAAAAGACTGTTGTGAAAACCACGGGAGGACTGAAAACAAAGTCAATGTTGGTTAATCCACCGAAGAGTCAAACCACCAGATTTTGCCAATTTCAGACCCCAGGCCACCTGAACCTAACAACCTAAACTTAAATCTCAACAAAACAAAGCGCAAGAGGAGGGAGAAAGTCCCACTTATCGCATGTGCAAAAAAGCAGTTTACCATCTAACAAGGGGGCAGTGACACCCTTGAAATAAGGATTAACAATTAGCCTGAAATTCAAATGTTAAACACATGTGTGGTGGAAACAACAGTTGAAGGGTTAAAGTCTTTACAGGAAACACTGCAAGGAGCAAAGACATCAACATGTTGCAGTAATAACAATGTACATAGTAAACACAAGAGTTGGTACAGCTCTTTTCACAGGCGTAAAACTATTGTGTGGATCTGGATGCTTCACAAGGCTGGAAACTCACAAGAAATCATCTGTCTTTGGAAGCAAAAATATGACAATCGACAACACCTAAACAGATTTAAATGTGAAAAAGCATGGAAGGCGCTATAGCCAAAAAACATAATAATTTTGCCTCATCAAAAGGGATGATATATAACCCAAACTTTCAATAAGAAAAATGTCACAAGTTGTGGAAGGCTTAGTGATAATGATCTTGAGCAATGTATGGGAATGAACATGTGTAAGCATTTACTATTTTGTGTCTTTACTTATTTTCCCTTCTGCAATGTAACAGAGAAAACATGAAAGTTCAGGTAATTTCATGTTTTTCCCTTTTAGTGGGGAGGGGTTGCACCCATGCAGGTATGTCCATAGATGTGTGAACACTTTTATATTTTAAAGACAATGTGGAGAATGGACAATCTGTATTGTAACAAGATGGAGTCAAGGGGGTCAGGTGACCTCTCTCCTTGTCTGCAAATATACATGAAATTGCGCAAGGGCTGGAAGTAGCCTGCTTGTCTTGTCAGGACATTAAAATTATCTTTTGAAACATTCCTTTGAGAAGACATTAAAAATGCAACAGATCTCTCCTGTGGATTTAACAGCTACTATTGAATAAATGCCTACAGAAACTGATGCACAATCAACATATAGACTTAATGGCTGCAGAATGAAATTCCATAGAATGGATATGAAGAAAATCCACTCTATCACAAGAAGATGCAAATGGCAAGAATTCAAACCCCCTTGTGGGTGTCAATGCTAATGTCATCCGTGTGGACAATGGGAACATCGATACTATGATTTGATATCTGACAGAAACCAGCATGTGATAAGAAACATTTATTGCCACATCTTGAGAGCAGCCTGATGTCAGTCAGCTTTGGAGATAAAGGGACTACTGGGGGAGAGATCCCACCCAGCAAAGCAAGAACCCAGCCTAGAATCCACGAGCAGGCAGAGAAGTGAGGCTAGCCTTTTACTCAGAGCCAGATCTTCACTACAGGGGCTTGACTACACCTTCAACTGGAGCAAAGTCAGCAACCAACAGGTGCGAAGAGTAAGTCACTAAGAACTCATGCCAGAAACATCCAATCTCTATTTTCTTCAGTGAACCAAAAGGAAATCATCAGGCTTGCAGTGGTTCCAGCTTCCATCTCAGAAGGCAAGAGTAATCGTGCCTTTTGGACTCTTTAAAAAATCTAAGTGCATGCTACCCCTTTTGTAAAATCTTTTTCTTGTTTTTATGTGCCATGTGTGAGTGTATAAGTGAGTGCTGTTGAGATTACATTCAGGTGTTGAAAAATAAACATTTATTTATTTTTTTTAAACTTACAACAAAACCTCTCTTGTGTCTGTTCTTGAGAGTCACAGGATTAGAAGGCATTAAAACACTTCTTCAAAACACATCTTGTTGCAGTTAGTCAAGAGGTAGAAAGAAGGGGGAACCATCCTACCATCTCTGCCCCAAGTGATTTCCCCCTGCAATGGATATAGTTATTGCTGCACTTGCTACTAAAGGAAGGGTGACGCATGGTACTGTGAGATTTTAATTTGAGGCTGTTCATTGGGCTGTGTCATATCCTTTTGGGCATCTACACCTCAAAACAGAGTCGCATGAAAAATATTTCACTCTGTTAGGCTAAGTTCAGAGGGTTTTAACGCCATTGATCTGGAGATCCCTCATGTGAGGAGAGCTCACTAGTCCCAGTAGACGTCTAGAGATTCTCACCAACAAAGCTTCAGCCTGGAGGAAAATAGAACTGCATAAATCTTCCTTGTCTCAGCCTCTCGGGTTTCCAAATTTGGACACGGTCCTTTGAGGTGAAGATTCCTAGCTTGATACTGATAACCACACTGCATTTCAAGTAAGGCAAGGAGAATGTGAGTTGGGCAGCTTTTCCCCTTCTCAGTTCATTCCCAACTGAGTTCAAAACAACAAGTTCAAAGCATAAAGCTCCTCTGAAAGGTGATTTCCAGTAAATCACCAGGCCCTTGCCTTATAGAACATATTTCCCCATCAATTAAAGTGATTGCAGCTCAAATAAACAACCAGCTCTTCTCCACAAATGCCATGTTGGTCATTTAGCTGACACCGGGTGATTTCCTTGGAAAAGGCACACTTGCTCCAGTCCAAGATGAATTTTCAACATTTAAAAAAAATCCAGATCAGCGGGAGCGGGCGTGCGGTGATCGGATCCACACTGCTGTTTTACGCAGGCGGGCCAGTTAAGGCCTGCCCAGCGTGTTTCGCGGCTCCCAGACACAGCGGGAGTGGGTGGGCGGCAGCAGATCGGCAATTGCCGCCGTGTCCAATGGCGACCCGACGGCCTGTTTAAAGGCCAAGCTGCAGCCGCTCCAAGGCTGCTGTACATGGCCAGTGGTCGGGTCCAATGCAGATCCAGGCTGGCCATGCAGGGGGGCAGGGCGGGTGGTCAATGTGCGCCCTAGTTTTCGGACGAGTGCCTTGCTGCCCTCCTCGAGGAGGTGGCAGCATGACGGGAGGTGCTCATCCCGCAGGATGGGAGGAGAAGGAGGCGACCCCACTTGTGCATGGGAGGAGGTAGCGGAGGTCGTGAGCTCCCACAATATGGTGCGGCGCTCATGGGCCCAGTACTGCAAGTGCTTAAGTGACCTGCTGCGCACAGGAAGGATGAATAGTATGTTGGCATTGTTCACTTCACCCATCATGTAACCTTCTCCCCCCCTGGCACCCCATCCATATCTGACTGGCCTGAATACAAAGGGTCATTGATGGCATGTGTCCTTAGCTGGGTGGGCCAGCAGATATTCCCTATGTGTTAGTCAGCCTGAGAGGGTGATGATGAGATGGGTTCTGCATCCACAGACTGAGATCCACATGACTGTGGTGGGGCAATCTGAAGGTTCTGCACCCAGGCCCAGTGCTCGAACTCCAGGGCATGTCGAAGTCAGGATGGTGACATGGTGGGAGGGGATCTTCAAGATGGCATGGCACAGATAGATGTGCTGCCCTCTGCGCTCCACGTCATTGTGCCTCTTTGCTACGGCAGGCTAAACTGTGCGCTCTCAAATGTGATGAAGGGGGCGGTCGGGGGGGAAGGACACACCTGGCATATTTGTGTGGGTGTTCAGCAGCAGCGGGGTGAGGATGCATTGTAACCCTGCAATGGCCAACTGGGCTTGGGGTAGGCCTGTTGCGAGGAGATTCACGGTACAAGTATCACTTATCAATGCTCTTTTCTCATTTCCAGGAGAAGAATTTTCACAATACTGCTGAGCAGATGAGGACTGGCAGTGGGCCAGCCCAGGTAGTGCTGCTTAGCTGCTTCAAACAGGAGGCCCTTGACCTGGAGAGGTGCCATGCGCCAAGGTGCACCAGAGCCAGAGAGGCTGGGGTTCCATGGGCAGGTATGTGCGGCCAGCACTCACGTCACCAGTAGTCTCCCAACAGCGATGGCAGTGCTGATTGTTGGGTGAGTGATGCTACCAACACAGCTTACCCATTGCGTGTAGAATGTTGAGCACATTCCACATGCAATGTATACCTTGGCAGCAGGCTAGTGGCGTCTTCTGTGGTTCCTTCCACCTTGGATTATCTCTTGCCCTGCATCCCTTGTGCCTGCGCTTCTCCCAAAGGTGGCTCCCCTGGAGTCTGAAAAAGCAGTCCTGGCCTCCTCCCCCTTCTAGCCCTCCCCTTCTCCTCAGAGGAGCTGCCTCCAATGGAGAGATCACCTCCTATTCCCAGGATCAGGGATGCTTCCTGAAACCTACAGGCCCGAATACAAATCCTCACTGCAAAGTGCTGACCTGAATGTTATGAGTCCAGTCCAAGCAGCTGGTATGCGTTTTAAAGTTTTCCGGTTCAGTAACTTTTGTACAATAACTTTTAAATCTCTTGAATCGTGACCCTACTGAGCCCTCCTCTCCCGCTCGTGGATGAGGCTTATACAAATTTCTGCTACACACCTGCCTATTGCGTCTGTGTGACAAGCCAAAGATCGCACAGGCGCCACAAAATCCCTGTTAATTAGAGCCTCAACATCACTGCAGGAGTTCCTCAGGGTAGTGTCCTAGGCCCAACCATCTTCAGCTGCTTCATAAATGACCTTCCTTCTATCTTAAGGTCAGAAGTGGGGGTGATCGCTGATGATTGCACAATATTCAGCACCATTTGCTTCTCCTCAGATATTGAAGCAGTCCATGTCCAAATGCAGCAAGACCTGCACAATATCCAGGCTTGGGTTGACAAGTGGCAAGTGACACTTGCACCACAAAAGTGCCAGGCAATGACCATCTCCAACAAGAGAGAATCTAACTATTGCTCCTTGATATTTAATGGCATTACCATCACTGAATCCCTCAATATCAACATCCTGGGGGCTTCCATTGACCAGAAACTGAACTGGACTAGGCACATAAATACAATGGCTACAAGCGCAGGTCAGAGGCTAGGAAACTTGTGGCGAATAACTCACCTCCTGACTCCCCAAATCCTGTCCACCATCTTCAAGGGCACAAGTCAGGTATGCAATGGAATAGTCTACCCTTGCCTGGATGAGTGTAGCTCCAAAAGCACTGAAGAGGCTTGAAACCATCCAGGGCAAAGCAGCCCACTTGATTGGCACTCCATGCACAAACATTCACTCCCTCCACCACTGATGAAAAGTTGCTACAGTGTGTATCATCTACAAGACGGACTGCAGGAACACACCAAGGCTCCTTAGGCAACACATTCCAAACCCACGACTGCTATCATCCAGAAGGACAAGGGCAGCAGATACATGGGAAAACCATCATCTGGAAGCTCCCCTCCAATCCACTCACTATCCTGACTTGGAAATATATTGCTGTTCCTTCAGTGTCACTGGGTCAAAATCCTGGAACTCTGTCCCCGACAGCACTGTGGGTGTACCTACGCCACATGGACTGCAGCAGTCCAAGAAGGCAGCTCACCGCCACCATCCCAAGGGAATTGGGGATGGGCAATAAATGCAGGCCCAGCCAGTGATGCCAACATCCCATAAATGAAACAAAATCAAAACAGAGATTCATTGAAAAAGATAATAGACTGTACACATACAGCAATCAGGATTGTTGCATTGGCAATGCTTATTACTTTTATACTCTTTGCATTTAATAAGCACCCAACCGATGTTTTGACATGACAATATTATGCATGCTGCAGAAGAAACTTTATTATGTCCATGCATTTAGAAAGATGAACAGTTGATAAATTGAAATGCATTAACCTCAGTGATGGTGCACCAGATTTACATTGAACTGCAGTTAAGATGCCAAAATGGTAAAATTGAGGCATTGACACATTTACTTTGTCAATATTTTTGTTATTGCTGCAATTTTCTTCCTTACCTGCATCCAACTTCAAGTCTCTATTAAAACATAATTTATGTACTTAGCCATCCCCATCCATTCTTTACTTGCTCTGTTTTTTATTGCAGGTGACCAGTCTTTACCTCCAAAGAGTTTTACCATTTCCCACAGAGCCTTCAAAGCTATGCCATTAGATGGACGCCCTGACAGTCTCCAACCTTTACCCCAGACCCTTTAATGGCAGGACAGAACATCTTTAAGGACAAGTAGTGCCCTTTAAGAGTTATTGGTATTGAATATTCCACCCCTTGATTCCATACTTTTTCCTCTATCTCATGAAATGAATTGGCCCAGATTTTGCTGCCAAAATAATGTTGAGTTTAACACACACTCCATGTCTAATATATAAATATTCCAGCAACCTGTAGTGAGGAACTGATACCCTGTAAATTGCAAACCACAAGCTTCTGCCTGAATTGTACCACTCTACCATTAGCCTTGTGAAAAGTTTAGCTTGCTCTCAGCCTTCCTGTGAGTATCAAAACATTGTTGTAGTTGACATTATCAGCCAAATAATCTTGCCACAGAAATTTAGGGCTCATATTTAACAGCAAAATGTTAAAGATTTATGCTCCTGCAGCACAACTTCAGCTCAAAAGGGGGACTATTTAAACGGTGTAGTTTCATTACAACAGATAGTAAATTGTTGTGAGAGATTTGTAACATTTTTGGTGCTTTTCCTTTCCATCTATTTTTTCTGTCAATCCAATCTTACTTTCCTTCTCTATTTCTCTTTATGTGTGTCATTTGTCTTTAATTATATACACCCCATTCTGCTCTACAATTGATCATCAGGCTAAAACACCCAAGACATAGCTCAAAAAGTAAGTTTAAAAACATCTTGAATTTTCCTGTAATTCAGTGGTATATCCTTGAGTTTCTGTTGCTGTTCTTCCCTTCAGCTGTTTAATACAATCTTCATTTCTTCATGCTGCTGAATGGTTAAGCATTTCTTTTGCATTTGATCTTGAAGGGCAATCAGTTGTTCTTTCAACTACTTATTTTCTAGTTGACCTCTTGCCAACTCTCCCTGGGCTTCAGTGCATTGTTTTGTTGCTACTGATAGTTCAAACACAACTTTTTCTAAAATAATATTCAGTGTCCTTTTTAGCTCCTCATGTTTTCCCATGGCTACATATTGATTCTTCAAGGGGTCTTTCGGGGTTGTAACTTCTTTGTGTGATGTTTCTGCCTGCTGCTTGCCTGGCTGCATATCTAGTTGAGTTTTCCCAATTCCCACTTTGACTTGCAAACTGTGAAATTGAAGGTCATTATTTCCTCTTGGTGCCTTTGTGTCATCTCTGAAATTTGTTGTTTCAGATCTTGAACAGTTTGGTTCATTGAAGACTTCAGATTATCAAATGTTTTCAAAGGTATACTCTCAGCTTGAATCTTGTGCTTAAAATATTCTAGTTCAGCTCTGATGCGAACATTTTCCTATAGAACAGCTTCATTTACTTTTTGCACATTTTGCTTCTTCTGCGTTACCTCAGATAGCTTTCCTTCACTCACAGCCATCTGCTCTGCCACCTGTCGTTGTGGTTTGAGTACTGTCTCAGCATTTTCAAAGAGTTCTATTTTTAAACCTTTCAGCTGCTTCTCAGTCATTTCTTTCTTTTGCACTAAAATCTTCAGTTCATACACTCCATTGCACTGATATGGTCGGCAGCCATTTTGTGGCTTACTTTAATATCAAGTCCTTCGCTCTGGGGTCTTCTGTCTCCCTCGCTCTGGAGGCTTTAGTTGCCCACAGTGCATTACTGGGGGTATGCTAGACCTTCTTCTAGTATATGTGCTGCCCACAACTTGGGGTTTAAAATATCTGTCAAGACCTTTTAATATCTCACCAAATGTTGTTGAGTATTGACCTATAGATTGGCTGTGGAATACTTCATCCGCAAATGAACATAAATAAAAACCCATCAACTTTTACTTCTTCCGATTCCTTATTTAATTTTGTAATTCCCCAGTAAACTATAAATTCTCTTCTTTGAGGCTCCCACTCTTGGGTCTGGTTTAGCCATTTCCTTATCCAAAATTGGTCTGGTTCTTCTAATTTTCTGTTCATGGCCTATTTTTGTATTAGTTTCAGCTTTAAATGCCAATGCCCCTTTAAAGTGGTAACCATTTTTTCACTCAGGCTGTCTGCAGCCTGTATTTTTCTCTGATTTTGATTTTTGTATGCTTTTACGATTTTGGCAGCCCCTTTTTACTTGCAGCTTCTGCCATCTGCTGAGCCCCTGGGGCTGCTGCCTATTCTACAATGTAAGTACAGCTTCTTTTTTGTAATTTTGCTCACCTGTCTTGTGATCTAACCAGGCTCCTGCACTCTGCATCACTCAGGTTCTTGCAATAGACCTCCACTCACTCTGATGGATTCCTTATCTTCCAAGTCTGTGGCGAAGCTTCTTCAACCGTTTCTTCAATTTGTCTTCTTAGGTGCACATCTCTCTGGTCAAGCTGTAGCTGCTTTTAGTTTTTTTATATCTTGGGATTCTGTTCTGGATTCATCATTTAAATACCTACTTTCATACTACTGCTGATCGTCATGTTGTGTTATGGGTTTGTTTGGTATCTCATTGATGAGATCTTGACACTTGTATGGTAAACATGAACCATTTATTAGTAATCCTTAACTATGCACAGATCCCAGTTACTGCCATGCATGGTGCTTCTCCCATGCAGGTTCCTTCTAGACTGTTCTCCAAGACTATTGCCATGTGACGCTATACATCATACTGTGGGTAGTGCTGTTCTCCTGACCCACATTAACCCCTGCTCTTCTGAGCACCTCTACATTACAATGGCATGCAAACACACACAACAGAGGACTTACTGTATTATGTAATATTAACCAGTATTTAAAATTAAACAAATCATTATAGGAGGTCCCAAGGGAAAATGTTTTTCTTTTCTCCAGCTGAGATATGTGGTACCAGAATCGCTGTATCTCCCCACCCCACTTCCTGCCTAAAAGGTTGGGGGAAGCCTGACAGGGGCAACACCATTTGCCCCACGGTCATTTATAGGTTGTTGATAGGCTGGAGGTGGGAATTATGCCCCTCAGGAACAGGAAGTTCCATGTGAGAGCTGCTGGTGAATCAGAGGCCAGCATTTCTCCACTTCAAGACAGAGGCATGTGGCATTGGATCACGATTTGTGTAACTGTATGAGGGTCTTGATGGGTGCCAAGCTGGCAGGTCCTTGCAAGGGGGATGGGGGTTATAGTTTGAGAGGCCAACAGGGGGAGGGCAACTTGGGGAGGGAGTGTAAAGAGGGTTCCCCCAGGGGGCCCTTTAATGAGAAACTTCTCACACCTGTCACCAGCATGAGGAGGGAAAACTGCTGAGTTGGCTGCTTGGTGTGGGCTTCGCCCGCCTCTAGTTAAATCCCGGCAGTGGTGGGATGTGGTCTACAATTGCTAATTAATTGCCCACTTAAGGGCCTCAATTGGCCCACTGGTGGGTAGGCTGCCTGACACCATCCTCCTCCCCCAAACTCCTTGTATAACTCTGTTGGCAGCAGTGTTGCGTGGATCAGCAGTGGGCAGGGGAGCATAAAAACCAGCATAAGCAGTATGCAGATTTTAATTACTGGCATTAGTTATAATTATAAGACTTATAAATTTATAAATTTACTACTAGTGAGAATAACCAGATAATTTGCAGATAATTTAATTGAAGTTTAGCATTCAATTCATAACACTTATATTCTGAACTAGAAGAAAGGAATTTAAACAAAAACGATCTGTAATTCGTAGTCTGCACAGCCCAGTTGAAGTTGCTTTGCAACATGCCTTTGTCATTATGGCGCAAAACAATTGGAACTATGATTATTTGTAAAAGTTATGATACTTTCTTTCAAAAGTGTTTTTGCTCTTTCACACTTCTCTGATCCCTTGTAGACTGGGGATTAGACAAGCAGCTTGCCTCTGAGTTTAAGAAAATTCTTCTCTCCAACCAGTTGCTAAGATTTACATGTGCTTGACCTAGGAATAGCTCCATTTCTTTTGCTTGTTGCTTGCCCTGTCATAACATTCACAGAGTTGGGATTGGGAAATCAACATGTCTAAAATGACCATATTTAGCATGTTGAACCATTGAATGATGGTGTGTATCACAGTGAAATATATGATTGCATTCAAAATTCTGTCTGTCCTCTTCCAATGCAGATAGAGTAACAAAAAAAAAATCTCATGCCTGGCATTAGCTATAATAAGTATTCACATTCCCCAGCCAAGTGTACCATTTGTTATCAATATAACTTATTCTACACTGCCTCTGGCTCCTTTTAACTTCAGATGTAACATATCAAATCAGGATATTTCTTTGCATCCAATATCTGCTTGTTTGAGTTGGATTATCTTTTGTTTAATGTTGAAAGTTCTTTACAGTAAACAGTTTTATTTTAAATCTAACAGTTCCACTATTTCATCACTGATGTACTCTTTTCTGAATTTTTCTCTGCTTCATTTTTGAAAAAAAGAAACATTCTTTACATTGCATACAGTGAGCCATATTTACATTATGAATCTCTGTATAGTATATAATTGTGCATCCTATATATATATATATATGTAAAATTATGCATGTACCATTCTAAAGAGAATGCAGGAACAGAGAGACATAAATCTGTGAAGGCGGCAGGCCAAGCTGAGGATTATTTTAAAAAAATGTATGTGTGATCCTTAGTTTTACCAGTTGTACCGTAGACTACAGGAGCAAGGAAGTGCTAAGTTGTTATAAATCACTGTTTAGGTCTCTGCAAGAGTATTGTGTCCAATCCTGGGTGCCACACTTTCAGAGGGATGTCAAGGCCTTAGAGAGGGTGCAGAGGAGATTAACTATAATGGTACCAGAGATGCAGGACTTCAGTTATTCCAGGAGACTAGAGAAGCTAATCCTTAGAGCAGGGCTGATTAAGGTGAGATTTAATAGTGCTGTTCAAAATTGTGAGGGGTTTTGATAGAGTAAATATGGATGAATGTTTCCACAGGAGCATTAGTAACCAGATTTAGGATCATTTGCAAAAAAATCCAGAGGGAAAAAAATGAGAATTTTCTTTAACAGCAAACTGTTGTGATCTGGAATGCACTGACTGAACATGTGGTTCAAGCAGATTCCATGGTAAGCTTCAAAAAGGAATTGTAAATATACTTGAAAAGGAGAATTTTGTAGGGCTAGGGGGAAAGAGCAGGGAGAGTGGGACTGACAGCAGCTCCAGAGAATCACAACTCTTTAGGACAACCAGGTTTATAAAAAAATCATATCATGCAATGTAACATTAAAACAATTCATAATGTTAGTAATAATGCATTCATCTCTCAAGATACCTGTTGGATCTTGGTCCTTAGTTTAGTTGGACTAATGGATCCAGGTTGCATGCTTGCTTTGGGATGGCTGAGTTGGGTACCATAGACAGAGTACCAGCAGACAGTTCCTATGTAGAACACATTCTATTTATTCACAAAGGAACTCAGCAGCTACACTTGTGTGCTTATAACTCAAACCCTGCCTTTACATTACAGACTCTAACTTTAGACTACTCACTACTGATTATTGACTACTAAGGTAGCTGCACTAATGTGCTATTGGATACTAAGATCATGTGATCTTCCATTATAACATTCTTCTTAAAGGTATATTAAATATCAGATTACCACATTCCTCCCCCTTTACTCAGAAACACGTTTTACAGCTACAAATACAATTTTTCTCAAAATATCAAATTAATCACAAAAGTAATTTACAAATTCAGTCTTTCTGGCGGTTACCTTAAGCATGTAGAACGTCTCAGCTCTACAGCTTCAGGTGCTTTGTCAGGAATCTCCTTTTCTGGTGTTGTTGGAATATCAGATTCCTCAGTGGGTCCCTACAAATCTGTTTCCTCAACTCTTACAGGTACAGCCCGTCCTTCAGACACATCTGTACTCAGTTGAGCTCTTTCAACAGATGGTGTTGACACAGTCGTGAACACAGGAGGAGTTATTTCCTGATACTTTGTTTCTCTCCTCCTTATATCATCCATATGTCTCTGTATGACTCGGTCTTCCACTTTTACGTGGTTAGAAAGAAGTCCAGTCACTGCACTTATTTCACCTGATAACCACTTGGGGCCTTCTGCAAAATTTTTCATATATACCGTCTCTTCTATGGCAAACTTTCTATCATGACTACGCCAGTCATGTCCAGTTTTCTGACTGCCCTGACTCCTTTCCGCCTTCCTCCCTAAATTTGGCATTATTAAGCTCAATCTTGTTCTGAGATGTTGTTTCATCAACAATTCCGCAGGTGTGACACCTGTTGTCATGTGAGGGGTGGTCCTATAATGGAAAAGAAAACATGCTAGCTTGGTTGCTATGGAGTCCCAATTAATTTCTTCATGCCAGTTTCGAATATTTGAACCGTTATCTCAGCCAGTCCATTCGAGAAGGGTGGTGAAGTTTTTCCATGAGTGATACTGTTGAGGCTGATAAACCATTGAAACTCAGCACTTGTAAATGCCATGCCATTATTGGATAAGACCACCTCTAGTAGTTCATTGATGATGATACTTTGATGTAGCTTGTCAATTGTAGCAGGAGATGTTGGTGACTTCACCTCATATATGTCCATCCATTTTGAGTGGGCATCAACAATAAGAAGAAACATTGTTCCCACAAAAGGACCCACATAGTCAATATACAATCGCTCCCATGGCCTTTCTGGCCACTCCCATGGGTGTAATGGAACTGTTGGAGGTAGCTTTTGCACTTGCTGAACTGCATATAACTTCTTACTAAGCTCTCAATTTCTCCATCCATTCCAGGCCACCATAGATAGCTGCGTGCTATGGTCTTCATTCGGGAAATTCCTGAATGTGCACAATGTAGTTCGGTTAGCAATGGCTTTCACCCTTTTGGAGGAACAATCTGTTGAGCTCCCCACAATAACATACCATTCTGACTGGTTATCTCATAATATGGTTTCATTTCATCAGATTCCTGTTCTTGTGACCAACTGTGAAGAACTTGTTCCCATACTTTGGATA
Source organism: Carcharodon carcharias (assembly GCF_017639515.1). Taxonomy (NCBI): domain Eukaryota; kingdom Metazoa; phylum Chordata; class Chondrichthyes; order Lamniformes; family Lamnidae; genus Carcharodon; species Carcharodon carcharias. Next base: position 203,177,463 of record NC_054469.1, read on the forward strand.
AGACTGGGTCTCGACTTGTCCAATCTCTGATTTTTCTAGCACATACTGGTGATGAATCTAAGAAGTTCAATAATAAAATGAAATCTTGAGGAACTGAAATATTTTCATTATTTTCTTTCAAAGGCAAATGACTAAGTACATCAGTGTTTGCAATCTGATTTCCAGGCCTGTGGATGAAAGTATACTCATACGCTGCCAGGATCAACGCCCATCTCTGTATTCTTGCTGAGGCTATGGGTGGTTTGGCTTTGTCCCCGCTGAACAATTCTAATGAAGGTTTTGTCTGAAATGATAGTAAAATGACTACCGTGTACATACAGGTGAAATTTCTTGACATCAAAGATGATTGACAGGCTTTCTTTTTCTATCTGTGAGTATCCCTTTTCCACTGTTTTGAGTGTTCTTGATACATATCCAATAGGCCATTCGGAACCATTGTCCATTCGATGGAAGAGCACTGCCCCCACTCCATAGGGGGATGCATCACATATCAAAGCTAACTCTTTTGTTTGGTCAAAACGTACTAAAAGGGTGGTTCAGTGCAACAGTTGTTTCACTTTTGTGAAAGCTTCTTTCTGTGGTGTTTGCCAAGGCCAATGTTAGTTTTCCTTGAGTAGGTAATACAGGGGTGCCAGATCTGTTGACAAATTAGACAGGAAGCGCCCATAGTAATTGATCATCCCCAAGAATGATTTGAGCTTGGAGGTATTCTTTGGCCCTGGTGCCTCTCTAATGGCTCTCACCTTTTCCTCAAATAGGTGGAAGCCCTGTGAATCTACCCTGTGACCAAAATAAATTACCTCTTTTGCTTGGAACGTGCACTTTTCTTTTTTTAAATGTACTCCCATCTGTGAGAAATGTTTTAAAACTGTTTCCAAGTTTGCCAAATGTTCCTTTTCAGTGAATCCTGTCACCAGAGTGTCATCTAAATTAACTACAATGTGAGGCAATCCCTGCAATAAACTTTCCATTGTCCTCTGGAATATGGCACAAGCTGAGGATACATCAAAAGGCAAACAGGTATATTGGTACAACCCTTTGTGTGTATTAATTGTGACAAATTTCTGGAAGGCTTTCTTTAACTCCAATTGTTGATAAGCATGACTCGTTTCACGCTTTGCGTTGGCAGTTCCACCTGCCAGCTTAGCATACAGGTTTTCAATTGTTGGCATAGGATGTCTGTCCAACTTAGCCACTTTATTAACAGTCAGTTTGTAGCCTCCACAAATTCGAATGCTTTGGTCGGTTTTAAGTATGGGGACTATTGGTGCTGCCCATTCTGAGAACTGCACAGGTTGTATAACTCCAAATTTCATTAATCTATCCAATTTGGCATCTACCTTTTCCCACATTGTGTAAGGTACTGGTCTTGCCTTCATAAATCAGGGGGTAGTGTCTGGATCCAAATGAATTTCTGCTTGTAGCCCCGGGTCTTACCGAGTTCATCTTGGAAAACAGAGGCGTATTTTTGTAGTAGCTCAGGTAGCCCACTGGCTCTCAGCTGGAAGATCTTAGCCCAATTTAATTTAGTTTTTTTCAGCCAATTTTGTCCAAGGAGGCTTGGTCCCTCACCTGCTACCATCATCAAGGGTGATTTTATTAATTGACTTCTGTACTGTACTGTAACCCTGCTTATGGCTTTGATTTTGATGTCTTCTCAAGTTTTCAATTTGGCATCTGTTTCTTCCAAATTTAATTTATATTCTCCAGAAGTGTGCTCACTTTTTACTGTAATGGAAGGTCTGGTGTCCACCTCCATTCTGATAGGCCTATCGTTCACCCTCACTGTTACATAGATTGGTTCTGCCTTTAAATTATACAATGAATGAATATCTGAATCTGTTACTGAATCTTCTACTTATGGATCTCATGGGTTTTTTTCTTTTAATTGGTTCTATCCTTGCAATGTCTCATGAGGTGTCCCTTTCGATGATAGTAAAAACATTCGTTTTTTTAAACTTACATTCATTACCAGCTTTCTGCTTCCACCTCTGTTACCATTATTCCATATTTTCGCTGCTAAGTCATTCCTTTTCATTTGTCTGCAAATGGAGGCTGCTTCCTGCTTCTCACTAGAGCTGTGTGTTTTTGTGCTCTTTTTGGCTGAGGCTCCCTGCCCAACGTGGAGGATGGTGCCAATTTGTGCTCCCTGTATGGCTTTCGAGTTCCTCACTGTTCTTTCCATGGTCAGTGCTGTTTCTAGCGCTTTCTGAAAATCCAAATTTGTTTCAGACAGTAATCTCTTCTGAATCGTATCTTCATTTATACAGCATACCAAACGATCTCTAAGCTTAGCATTTATAGATGTACCAAACTTGCAATATTCTGTTAACTGTTTCAGACTTGCCACATAACAAGCAACTGTCTCCCCTGGGGCTCTATTTCTTGAGCTAAATTTGAACGGCTGCATCATTCCGAGGGCTTCGGCTGGTAATGACTCTTCACAAGGTTCACTAAGTTATCAAAACTTTTTGAATCTGGGGCACTGGGTGCCGTCAAACTTCGAATCAATCCATAGGCCTTGCTCCCACATGTGGATAAGGGGATTGCTCACCTCTTCTCCTCCCCCACAATGTCATTAGCTTGGAAAAAGAATGCAGGCGTTCAACATACTGAGATCAATTGTCCGCAGTTGGGTCAAAAGAATCAACTGTTCCAAACTGTGGCATGCTTCAAGGGGACTGCTTCAATGATTAGGACAGATATTCTACTTACAATTGCCGTGCGAGGTACAGACCGATTTCCGTTCACTTGATTTCCTTCTTCGATTTTTCTTGCTTTTTTTTCTCATCCTTCCTTGCTTTTTCTTGAATTTTACTTGTTACCAGTTTGCTGGATCCTAGCCAATAGTTTAGTTAGACTAATGGATCTGGGTTGCACGCTTGTTTCGGGATGACCGAGTTGGTACATAGACAGAGTAGATCAGCAGACAGTTCTTGTGTAGGACACATTCTATTTATTTACAAAGGAACTCAGCAGCTACACTTACAACAAACCCTGTCTCTACATTACAGACTCTAACTCTAGACTACTCACTACTGGCTACTAAGGTAACCCGCACCACGGTGCTATTGGATACTAAGATCATGTGATCTTCCATTATAACATTCATCTTAAAGGTATATTACACATCACCACACTACCTCAACCTTAAACAATTAAACAGTTAATGATATTTGAATTAAAATAATCAAACACTTGCTGTCCACTGTTGTTTTGTTTTACATTTTACTTTACTTCTAATGCACCCTTTTTGTTTTGTTGCTTCATTTCTTGTTTTTTTTAAGTGTGAACACATGTACATCTGCATATCCATCTGGAGAAGATCCACATTGTACAATTTGACCTTCAGGGGTCTTTTCCAGCTGAATGGTGCAGATTATCCATGAGCATTGGAAGCAGCATGTTTGATTTATTATTAAATTATTGTTTTGTATTCCATTCTAAGTAGGGAATGAGAAGAAGTTAGTCAAATTGTTAAATCTTTTCGTAAAATAAAACAATGGATCATGATTGCATTGGATCCATATCAAACGGCTCTGACAATCCATGTTTTATAACTAATTACCTATTCTACTCACTTAGCTTATCAAATAATTCCGGTAGACTTATTAAGATGCCAACTGTCACTGTCAAAATGATGATGATTTCCCATTATGACTTTTGAACACTGTAAAAGAAAATTAATAGTCCTGTTGAACTAAAACCTTCCAAGACCAAATGAGCTCATTTGCTAATGCTTGTCTTCTTTGTACTTCAAATTGACAAAAGTCAGTACTCGAGTATATTGCCCATTTTTTTAAAAATAAAACTCTTGACATTTTTAATCAGGACTTTGCCTCAATTATTTCTTTGAGGATTCAGCAGTGCACCCCATATGGCCTTTAATATCCAATCTGTTTCCTACGGGTTAGATGCAACTAATTATTGCAGCATCTGGTCCACTGCTGCCTTGCTATATTTAGCTGGAAGAGCAACTCCTGGACTGTTTTTGCCTAGTATTGCATCTCTAATCTCAATTAACTTTGGCTTATCCAAAACTCTGTTGCTTTTATTTTTCCTTGCCCCAAGCCCCATTCTTCCATCAACCTCATTCTCACTGACCTAGACTGTCTATCCCACCAAAGTTTCAAATTTAATATGCCCATCCTTGCATTCAAATCTCTCCATAGCCTCATTCTTCCCTATCTTGAGAATCCTTCAGCCCAACAACCTACACCCAATCCAATTCTTCCAATCTTCTGAAGTGTGCCTCTTATCCATCTCTCCCTCTGCAGTGCTTTTGGCAGCTTAGGCCATATTCTCTAACATTTCCTCTCAAACTCTTCTGCCTCTCCAATTCACACCCTTCCTTCAGAGTCTTTCTTAAAATTTACGTCTTTGACCAAACTTCTACTTAATGCCCTGGATCATAGTTAGCTCCATGTTCATTTTTCCTCAAATCCGCTTTGAATCACCTATGTTAAAGACAGACAGATATAAATAGAAGTTAGAACTTAGAAGCAGGCCATTCGGCCCAACCAGTTTCTTTGGGATCTTACCTGCTCCACAAGCAAATAGTTTGTGGCAGCAACATTGGTTTTGTCTCTCCATTTAGTCGGTGACTTTCAGTGGCCAGATTATGGGGAGCTGTTTGGCATTGCCAAATTCTTCAGATTTTCTGGTACCCAAAAAATCAAAGAAAGGAAGTAACATTTTTCTGTGGAGCATGTTGTCAAGGTCTTTTATGTTGCAGTGCTAAAGGATTATACTACTACACCATACGTTAAGTGAAATTTGGCAGTAAATGGAAAATTGCTAGGAGGGTTAGTGAAATGAGGAACCAGCTTGGTGCAGTGCTGTCTTTCAACATGGATAGCAACATGCAGGGCAATGTCTTTAGTTTTATTTGTGGCACACAGGGTTACAAAGGCATAAACCCCTTCTCCAACATTACTTTCATGAGGCAAGGCATTGAAGCTGTGGCTGAATGTCACTGAATCACACAACATCATCCAAGAAAGATTTCTTCATTGAAAATTTTGCAGGGCCATCTATTTAAAAGGTTTTGGGTTATTCAGCCTGGTTGTGGACAATATCAGCAATAATATGGATATGTCACAGATGCTCACAAGGAGGAATTGGTGACTCTTCCAAACAAATAAAATTACCAGTAAATCTGCTGCTTTGAAGAGCAGCCAGAAAATAATAACATATTAGACAGCACTCCATTTAGGAATTCTGTCTGAGAAGCTGACTGCTTCTGAAAATGTTAACTCTTTTACTTCTCTCAATTATCCCATTATCTACAAAAATGCCACAATATCAGATATATTGGACCAGTATTTCAGTTTGACCCATCTTCCGCCAGAACTGATATGGCACCCCAACTGGGAAACCCCAGGCTACCTGTATTTGGACCACGGGCCCTCATTTCAGCACGTTGTGAGGTGCCTGTCACATCTCCATAGGGAGCTCGTCTATTTAAGAAGGTGAATTTGAGGCCGTGCGCTTCACTGGTTAATGACCTTCAGCTAAGTATGGAAGGAGGAAGCAGATCGCAACTGCAGTAGCCAGCATGAGTGCTGTGGAACTGGAAGTTTCTGACTCTTCAAAAACAGAAAAAATATGTAAACTTCCCTTTCTGGTGGTGCAATTGGCTTGGAAATCATGAACAGTGAAGGCCTTGAGGCCAACTTCAGTCAAGACAGCCGAAATTTTCAAAGTGGTCGTAAAACAGGTGTTGGTTTCCTCATTAGTTAGCCACAGTTTTAGGTAATCAATATGGCGGAAATCTGAAAATCACACAAAGCAAATGGGGTGTAGAGCATAGATCGACAAAATGGGTAATTTTCACTCCTGTTTTCCACCTGAAGCAAAAGTAACCAATTCCTTCCCCATAGTATTTTATCTTTGATAGTTTGGCAATCCAATTTATCAATCATTGCATTCTGCATCACTAAGCTTTGGTGCGCTGAACGACAAATACATCAGTCATGAAAATGATCATCAAATTTACGAACTCAACCATTAAGTGCCTCAACAGTTGTTAGTTTCTAAGTTCATCGGAGGAGTTGAATGTACAGCAAAAAAAGACAGTTTCATGATGATGACATACCTTGATTCAGTTCCAGCACTGTACACAAACATTTTTAAATTACATCTTGACGTATACCCTTTTATGCTGCCGTGGGAAAGTTTACTCCCAGAACTCTGCAAGTATGGCTGATAATTCTTACATTTGTTGCTGAAGTGATGGAAAGGATTGATGAGGGTAGGGCGGTTGATGTCATTGAGAAACAGGAACTTAGTCTGGGCAGAGGGTGTGGACTCTATTTTCCAGCAGGCCACGAGTTTCGGTGCATGTACAGTGTGCAGTAGCATATCTGGCCACATATGGTCTGTTCTGGGTTTCTCCTGCTGCAGTTGAAGGGCTCAGCCGGCCTGACAGCAGTGCGCCTGCGTGGAAAACAGCACAATAAACACAATCACAGGACCTAGGTTTGAAGCCAGAACACAAGGAGGCCGGGGGCCAAGAGGAGGGAACCCAGAACAAGGAACCTAGGGAGAGGCCCCAGAGAGAGCGGACTCAAGGAGAGCCCACCAGAAAGGAGCCACTGGGAGGAGAGCACTGGGTGGAGGAGATCATCTGTAGGAACTTGCACGAAACTTGGGGCCTGCTGGAAAATAAAGTCCGTGCCCTCTGCCCAGTCTGGGGAGAGGAACCAGTGGGGAGCAAAGAGAGGAGCTCCAAGCAGCAAAGGTGCTGTGATTGCCAGGCTCTATGGAGGGAGAAGCCTTGAAGAACTGTAACGGCAGCGGAAGGTCAGTGACTCCGTGCTGCAGACCACTGGGGTAAAGGAACCCTTTAGGAGCAGTGGTGTTCAGCTCAGCATGGCTGAAGAGGTGGAGTTGTTCCCATGAATTGGTGCTGGAGCGCGGCCTCAGGAAGCCATTGGAATGTAATCTCAGGAGAAGAGATTAAACCATCTGGAGAAGAGCAGTTGTTGAGGTAATCTGAGTCAGAGTAACTTTTGGAGGGAATTCAGAGGATAGATCTTCAAAAGTGAAGACTTGTGGTCCCTCATGAGGGAGACGAAGTTTTAACAAGATTGTGTAGCTCACGGTGGACATTGACATCTGGATGGGTTGTGGGGAAATCCGTGGGATCTGTCTTAGTTGCATTTGCCATTTATTGTGCAGTGTGGTGTGTTTGACCACAGTTTGTCTGTCAAATCACATGTACCTCATGTTCATTCTGTTAGAGTATCAGATAGATATTGTTAATTGCTTTACTTCTCTAACATTATATAGTAAAGTTTATTTTGTTTGTTCAAAAACTATGGAATCTTGTGGCTTTTCTCTTAGTAAGTACCTTGGATCAAACTTTGTCTACTTTGAACCACAAGTCTTGTCCCTAACTGGGTTGTATCAAAAAATTGTGGCTCTGGTCCAGGGTCTTAACAATAGCCTAAACTTCACATTCCTCTGCTGGCAAGTTTTTAGGTTGGGAGGGGGATGTGAAATTGAAGGAACAGGATTCCCCCTGGGTTCCCACCCATTATGACTTCACAATGAATTCACGTTGGGCAGGCAAAGTCTCTTTCCCCAACTGAGGTTCTTAGTTTCCCACTCAGTCGCAATTTTTAGGCTGGCGGGAGAATTTACCTGGCATGGGAGAAGTCTTAAGGTGAACACACTTAAATCTTGAGTGGGAAGAGGGGAGAAGCCTCCTTCTGACTCTGGGTGCCCTCTCCTTAAGGTCTGCTGGCCGCTGGACATTTCCTTCCCCCCCCCCCCCCCCCCCCCCACCCCCCCCCCCCCCCCCCCCCCACCCCATCCCCTGGCCTCTCCCACCACACCCTGATCGGTCACTTTGAACCCCCTCCCAGGCCTTCACTACCCTCCCTGCCTTGGGACCCTTTAAACTTACCTTGCCGTCTGGTCCCAGGACATAAGCTCAGGTATCTTCCTGAAGTTCCTCTTCAGTCCACTGCACTGCAGGGATTAGAGAGCTGCCAGCCAATCACCCACTTCCTCCTGGGTGAGGGGCGGATGTCCTGCCTACATTCAACTGACACTCATTTGAAACCCCGCCATCCAAAAAATTCAGGCCCTTGTGTGTAATGACTTTGAAAAAGTATTTGCTAAAGTACCAGGTAATATACCTATTAGCACAACTAAAGACCATGGAACTAAAGAGACAGCAGCTGCATGAATACAAAATTGGCTAAGAGAAGAAAGCAGAAAGCACTGGTAAATGGTTGTTTTACAACTAGTGGAACGTATACAGTGATTTCCTCCATGGGTCATTATTAAGATTGATGGTCATTTTAATATATGTTAATTTCCTAAATATTTGTACACAAGGCAAAATTACAAAGTTTACAGATGACAGAAAACACAGGAAAATAGTAAACAATGATTAATTGCAGTCTCTGTAACCAAAGATTCCTGTTTAATCATTATGAATTATTTTGTCAATGATTTATAATTGACTCTCCTCCTGACTCCCAAAAGCCTTTCCACTGTCTACAAGGCATAATTCACGAGTATGATGGAATACTCTCCACTTGCCTGGATGCGTGGAGCTCTAATAAGTGAACAGGGAAATAAATAGAGCTCATACCTCTGCCACGCTGTGTTAACACAACATTATTGCATTATTATTAAAATTAGTAAAGCGTCTTCTTTGAGGCTTTTCCCTGACTGGAGCTTCCATCTCACTGAGGAGGCTTCAGACCAATTCATATCCAACAGTCTGTTCTGAAAACTCTGCTCACATTTTGACAGCTGTGACAAATTCCATCACAGCGCTGAGACTATCCACAACATTCTAAAAGAATCAACAATATTCTAAACCAAACAACCAACAACATTCTCTAAAAAAAAAGGCAATCGCCTTATCTCCCAATGTTAACAGATCCTTTAAAAAAATTCTGGAATTCAGATTTTGATTTGCATCTTCACCAAAGACCAATCATCTCTTCCTTGGGCCATAACCATATCTGTGTATCAAGTTTCATTAAAATCCATTAGTTTTTGAGACATATTATTTACAGGCTAATGGGGCAAAAAATATTACCTCCTGCACCTTAAATGGTGGAGGTAACAATACTCAAGAAGCTCAACATTATTCAGGTCAAAGCAGCTTCAGCTTCAGCAAGTTCAGGGATTTGACAAAATGTCATTGGCCTAAAACATTCACAGGGCAGGATTTTTCAACCCGCGAGCAGGTGCGTGTCCGACCCGAATTGGAATGAAATAGTGTGCGATGACGTGGGGCATGCATCCCGATGTCATCTCATACTCTTGCGATCTTTCGATCGGTGGGCGTGCACTAGAGGCGGCTGCGTGCCCTCTGGCAATTAAGAGGCTTGTTAAGACACTTAAGCAATTAATTAATTTGTATTTTTCTCTGCCTACTCAACCATTGGATTGGTGGGTGGTTGAATAGGCCAGGCGGCCTTTGCATTTTTTACGAAACCTCATCCACGGGTGGGATGAGTTTTCCGATGGTCACTAAAAAAAACAGTAAAAATTTATTAACTTCATTTTTTACATGTCTCTCTTCATGTGACTGAGTCATGTTGTAAAGTGCTTATTTTTGTATTTACAATTTGTCAGCTCCCTGAGGCAGCTCTGTGCCTTCAGGGAGATATTAGTGTGCGCTCCCATGCGCATGCGCACACTTCAGCACTCATGCTCCTCCCACCCGCACCCCGGCAGCGCCGAGGTTCTCTGCGTGTGTTTCGTGCTGGCTGGCCATTAATTGGCCAGCCAACATGAAACCGCGGTTGGAGCCTGATCACAGCAGTCTTGCGTCCATTCTTGGGCTTGCCTGCTGTACCTGCCGGACGAGGGGAAAATCCTGCCCTAACTCTTTCTTTCTCTGCAGTTGCTGCCAGACCTGCTGGGCTGAATTTTACATGGATCGGGTGGGTGTGTATCCGAACTGATTGGGCGTGAAATCAAGCAAGATGACACCGGGCGAGCGTCCCATCGTCAAGGCCCACTATTGTGATTTTTTTTTGGCGGATGTGAAAGGAGGAAGCACACCCGCCGACAATTAACAGGGGAATTAAACAACGGTGCAATTGTCTGCTATTTTTCATCACCCATCCAACCTTGCAGTTGGCGGATAGGCAAATCTGCCAGGCGGCCTTTACATTTTTCATGAAACCTCACACAAGGAAAGGATGACGTTTCCACTATGAAATAAAATAAAAATAAAAATCTGTGGGCAATATTTTTATCATCTATATCTTCAGGTGCCTGATTGTGATAATTGGACATTTTTTTTCTGCTTTTTAAAACTTTATTGGAGCATTTTCAGGTCTGCATCTCCCTGAAGCAGCTCTCTGCCTTCAGGGAGCTTTCTCTCAGCGCTCGCCCGCGCCCGCGTTGACATCACCACACACCCTCCTACTGCCCTCACCCCGGCTTTTCAGCACGCGCTCACACTGGCTGGTCGTTAACAGGCCAGTGAGTGTGAAATCGTGCTCAGGGCCGATCACGGTCAGCGGTCCGTATCCCGGCCAATTCTGGGCCTGCCGATCGCGTCCGCCCGTTGAGCTAAAAATTCAGGCCGCTGAGTACTTGCAGCATTTCCTGGCCTGAAATTTACATTCCGAGGTCAGGTGCGCAACTGGCCTGAATGCACGTAAATTTGCGTGAAGTGACGTTGGGTGAGCGTCCCGATGTCATCGCGCACTTGTGCAACATTGAGGTCGGCGGGTGTATGCAGGAATCGCAGCTGCGCCCGCTGACAATTAAAGGGCCAACTAAAGCCATTAAAAAGCCTATTGACCAAGATTTTACATTGCCTCTCCAGCACTCAAAGACAGAAGCAGAGCAGAGGCATCATAAGAGTTATGCCTGCACAAAGCAAGAGAGGACCATTGGTCTGCTGAAGATGAGATTCAAATGCCTGGTCTGTTCATGGGGAGCACTACAACATCCTCCAGAACGTGTGCCTCTTATAGTTGTTGCATGCTGCGCTCTCCAGAATCTGGGTCTGGCAAGGGGGCACCCACTGGAGGATGAGGATTTTGAGATAGCTCCACAGGCCATGGACGATGACTCCAGTGGTGGATCAGAAGAGGAGCCCAGGGAAGAAAGTGGTGAGGAGGTGGAGGCAGACCTCTGGAATTTTCAGAGAGGCAGGGGCACCTGATTCAATGCATCTTTAGCTAGGCTGCCAAGGCACTGGTCCCACCTCATGCCAGACATTAGCAATGGCCTGTTCCATTGAACGCAAAGTCCACTCAGTACCTGTGCAATAAAGTTTAGAGCCACCCACACCCAGCATGAAACACTAGCGTGCCCTTCACCTAGAAAACAAGTAAGCATGCTCAGGCCATTAACACAAAAGCAAACTTTATATGCTCTTGGCACTTACAGACAATGAACATAACATTAAAAGGTGTTAACGGTCACACTAGTAAACAACTTGACAAGTGATGACACAATGGAAGATTGCCCATGAAAAGTTTCTCTTGTGCTTATGGCGATTTAAATGAAGATTTACGAGTGCTGAGTCTTGGTGCCCCCCCCCACCCTAACCTGGCAGTGGCATTGGAGGCAGCATGCTGACTCGGGTGTTGTGTCAGCCCAGATGGCCTTGGCTGGCTGCCAGAGCCTGTGTGACCACTGCCTGTGAGGGTGTGTCCACCACTATGGCTGAGCATTCCTCAGTCATCGTGGCCCCATCAGATGTCACATTCACTGGCAGGGGGGTGGAAGAGCTGCTGCCACCATCCAGTGCGCCCTGAGGGGAGCCTGCAGAGATGGCATGAAGCTCATCCACCAACGTGAGGTCGGACTGGGCCTCCCTGCTCGCTATTGATGGACGGGCACCTAGCTGGGAAAATGGGTGCCTCATCCATCTCTAACACCTCCTGAGGTCATTGCCTGTGTGAGAGCTTGTAGGTCCGAGCGCAACCCAAGAGGCCCTTGAGTCTGTCCCTGGAGCTGCCACTTCATGAGAGTCGCAAACTCTCAGGAATCTCTGCCAGATCCTCCATGTATCCCACTGGACATCCAGCATCCGCTGCCTAATAGATAACTCCAGAGGCTCGTCATCTGTTTGGGACTCAGCATTGTCCTGGTCTCCATCAGTCCTCCGATTGCCGGTGCCCTGGGCACTCTCTGCCTCTATCAGCTTCTCATGCAAGTGTGTTGTGCCCTCCCCACTGTGCATGATATTGTAGCCGACAATCTAATGACCACTGAAGCGCTTGTATCTGTGCAGGTGCCTGGTGCAGAAAGGGGGTGTGATGCTGGTGCATCTGACGGCACTGGTCCTCTGGTGTCAAGGATGGATCCTTGGGGTCCTGCAATTGTTTGCTGGATGGAAAATCTAGGGAAGGAAAACCACCTGTCAGCAGTATCAATTATCACACTGTCACTGTGCATGCTAGGTGGGCTGGTGAGACAATGGAGATCTGCATCATGGTGCCATTGTCTTTCAATGAACAATGAGGACTCCAGGTTTGAGGCTTCCATTTCAGATAAGTAAACACAACAATGTTTACATACTCCGACACTCTCGAATCTGTGCACTGCACTCTTACCTTCGTCAGTGACCCCAGCATCTCCACAACCGGTGGATCGAGCTGGGCATCAGCACTCCATCTCCAGGGCACCCATCTTGTCAGAAGCATCAGGTTTGGGGAGGTCCTAGACTGAGATGCCTTCCTTCATCTTGTGCAGTTTTCTCATCTGAGTGACACAAATACTGCTTATTGTAACAAGGAGCCATAGGCTAGGAGATGTTCTTGGGATTTATTCACAATAGTGAAAATTATTTACAAGTAAATAACATCTGTGCCCAGACTGTGCAACTACATCTTCTTAACCTTTCGAAATCTGCCTCTATGTCTTGGTGCTCCCTGGACATTAACAGTGGAGGAGGTGGCAGCTTGCTGACTGTCATTGTCTGTGATGACCTTGACGGGGTCTTCCGGAGCGCCGAGACTTGGGGAACCCTGGCCTGTTGTTGGGGTACAGCTGTGTGGCAGTCACACCCTTCTTACCCTTGGAGCTTGAGCCTCTGGGACACAGGATGAAGGGATTCGGATGGGCTGGACATTCCCGGAGTCAGCTGGGTTGATGGCCATGTGGAGTGCACCTGTTGATCCTCCTCCCAAAGGGTGCCCGTGGACCCCTGGCTGACTTCTTGAGGCGAAGGAGAAGCTGGAGTGGAATCGAGCTGCCCTGCATCCCTCTCATGTACACACTATTGGAGACCAACAAGGATGTCAGCGATGGAGTGCAGTTCCTGCAGCAGTGCAGGACCAATGTCCTGGACCAAGTTCTCCATAGTTCGCCATCCTACTAGTGTTGACCTTGGTGTGTTGGTATGCCGGCACTATCACCTCAGAGTGAAGGCAGATGGACTCCTCCATCGTGCCTTGTAATCTGAGGAGTGCAGTGGACATCCCTTCTTGATGTTCCCGAACTTGCCTTTGCAGTTCCAGCAATTGTGACATGCCCAGGTCCAGAGGATCTTCATCTGACTCGGATTCAGCAAATTTCTGGCCTCCAGCAGTCCTCTGAGTGCCGGAAATGTGAGAAATCCCTGCTGCCCGCTATCTGCTGTGAATCAGACAGTGCGATGTGCTCACCAGATTGTGATTCTGAGGCTACTCTAAAGCTGGGGTCCACTGAGGTGTGTGTTTCTGCGCTGGTGGAGTGTGTGGGTGAGTGATGTGATGGGCCTTCAATGAGGGTGTCATCAGATTTTTCTTCCATGGTTTCTTAGGGGCTTCAGTCGAGCACCTGGCCTGTGGACCCCTGGGCTGTTTCCCGGATGTGCCTGCAAAAGCAAGGAGAGATAATTAATCATGGCAGGGGACTGCAGAACAATGGAAGTGACTCACAGCATGGTTGTCTGATGGATGTTGCACTTTTGGATTCTCACTTGGTTGAGAACCACCGACCTCACAGTCAGCACAGGAGTGTTCCAGATTGTCGCCAACCAGCTGGATGACTCTACTTTCACAGCGTGTGTGGACCTTGATTTCAGGTGTTCCTCCAACAGTTTTCGACCTTTCCCTTTTGTTGTGTACCAGCTTGTCCTGCATGAATTCAGGTGGAAAAAGCATAAGCAGGAGTCTCCCAGGCCAGATGAGAAGGATGCCTGGCAAGTGTGGGTGGTGAGTGGTGCCATGGACAGGATGAGGACATGATCCGCAGGCCAAATGAAGGTGTGTATGAGAGAATGAACGGTGATCTCCCTTGAACTGACAGTGAATGAGATCCCTGTGGATGTGTGATAGGTTTGTGAGTGTGAGAGTTGACAGCGATGAGAAGAGCGCCTTACTCTGGTGGAACAGAGGAGACCATTCATCCTCTTTCGGCACTGGATGGCTTTTACAGCGTGTTGGTGCTGTTTACCACTGCCACTGCCTCCCATGCAGGATTGGTGACCATGCTTGGTGGCCTTTGGCCAGAAAAGGGGTAGAGGACTGTACGGAGAGCCTCCACTGCATGCTGTAGCTACCCAAGAGAGGCAGCCATCCCAGCAGCTTCCTATCCCTTGAAGAGTGCTAGCTCTTTGTAGGGTGATGGCACCCAGTTAACTGAAGGCCTGAGGTGATGGTGAGGTGGGTGAATCAGAGGACGCCCCTACCAGTGACCCGGGAATGCATAATGAATCAGGCAGCAATGGGACGATTCGGCGTGAAAACACGCCATTGCTGCCGGTAGATATAATGTCCTTTCTCCCATCGGCTCCGGTGCAAATCGTGGACAATTCTGCCCTGTTTCTATAAATTATATACTGAAAGCTGTCCATGTTTAAAGGTATGAATAGGACATACCTTCACTGGGCATGACAAATCCTCTTTACCTTCCTAATTTTTTGAATTCACTTGAGGTGTCTTCATATTCTCCCCTGTCTTACTCATGTGATTGATATATGTCCCTTTCCTTCCACTCAATTTTCCCTTATGTCTTTAAATACAATTAGAATTTAACCACTTAGCTTGTTTTTTTTTACTTAAACTCAGTGGCCTCAATATTAAATCATACTCACTCAAGCTTAAATCTAACCACTAAAAATACAAAGCATGCAACGATATCTAGACACAACTTTTATTAAAAGCTAAATAATGCAGATGCAGAAAATCTAAAATAAAAACAGAACAGGTCAAGCATAATCTGTTTAAAGAAACAGAATTAACAGATCGAGTTTAATGAAGCCCGTCAGAGTGGGAATGATGGCAAGGGTGGGGGAGGTGGGAGAGTCGGGTGGGAGAGCATGAGAGAAAAGGGAATAGAGAGATGAGCTGAAAGACTAAATTTGGTTACTTTGAGAGGAGACTTGCATGGAGAATAGACATCAACATAGACTGGGCTGAATAGTTTATGCCTGTGCTGAAAATCCTTTGTAATTTACTAATGCTGTACATCCCACTTAATTCCTACATCAAGATTCTACTAAAATTAAATCTAACTATACAGTGATCACTAGGGTCAACATTTTTGCTCATTTATTTTTCTGGTGAACGTCTAAATGTTTTAGTATAATGTAAAAGTTTTTTTGATGTAATACTTCACATGTTTCAAGTGATATGCCAGATCTCATTCCCACTGGGACCTTATTCATTCAGCTGCATCGAAATGAACCTTTTATGGTTTCATTCCTATCAGCTGTTACAGTTCAAACTTGCAACAAACGGCCTTTTCAATCATTCCACCAGAATTCTTGAAAGGAGATCTTATCTCTCATGATCTGGATGCTGTACAATTTACTCAAGCTGTCCTTGCTGGGGTTATGAGTAAGGATTAATAGATGTCTAGTTCACATGATTTTATAATTGACTTTATATTGACTCAATTTATGCTCAGTCGGTTCACAATGGCCCAACTCCAATTATTTTCGTTTATATAGCATCTTTAAAGTTGCAAAGCATCCAAGACACTTGGCACGAGTATTAATAATCAAACTTTGGCACCAAGCCACAAAGGGAGGAATCAAACCAAAATTTTGGTCAAAGAGGAAAGCTTTAAGGAGTGTCTTAAAAGAAGAGAGAGATGGAGAGGTTCAGGGAAAGAATTCCAGAGTTCAAGGCTTACACATCTGAATGTGTAAGAGCCACAGAGAGCTGTTGTTGGTTGGAGCAATGGAAATTGATCATTCAGCTCCTGACCAAATTTCAGACTTGGTTCAAACAAAATGAGCTGAATGTTAGATGTGAGGTGAGAGTGACTGCCTTTGACATCAAGGCAGCATTTGACCGAGTGTGGGATCAAGGAGCAATGGGAATCAAACTCTCCACTGACTTGTGTCATATCTAGCACAAAGGAATATGATTGTAGTTGTTGGAGGTCAATCACCTGAGGGCAACACTGCAGGAGTTCCTTAGGGTGGTGCCCTATAGGCCCAACCATCTTCAGCTGCTTCATCAATAATCTTCCTAATATCACAAGGTCAGAAGTGGGGGTGTTTGCTGATAATTGCACAATATTCAGCACCATTCATGACTCCTTAGATACTGAAACAGTCCAGATCCAATTGCAGCAAGACCTGGACAATATCCAGGCTTGGGCTGACAAATGGCAAGTAACATTCACACCACACCATTGCCAGGCAATGCCCATCTCCAACAAAAGAGAATCTAACCATTATCCTTTGACATTCAATGGCATTACCATCGCTGAATCCCCCACTATCAATATCCTGGGGGTTACTATTGACCAGAAACTGAACTACACTAGCCATATAAATGCTGTGTCTATAAGAGCAGGTCAGAGGCTAGAAATCCTGCAGCGATTAACTCAACTCTTGACTCCCCAAAGCCTGTCTACCATATACAAGGCACAAGACAGGGATGTGATAGAATAGTCTCCACTTGCCTGGATGAGTTCATCTTCAACAAAACTCAAGAAGTTTGACAGCATCCAGGACAAAGCAGCTGACTTGATTGGCACCCCATCCACAAACATTTATTCTCTCCACCGCCAATGCGCAGTGGCAGCAGTCTATACCATCTACAAAGATGGACTGCAGGAACTCATCAAGGCTTCTTCAACAACACCTTCCAAACTTAAGACCACTACTAACTAGAAGGACAAAGGCAGCAGACAGATGGGAACACCGCCACCTGGAAATTCCCTTCCAAACCACTCACCATCTTGACTTGGTAACATATCGTCATTCTTTCATTGTCACTGGGTCAAAATCCTGGAACTCCCTCCCTAACAGCACTGTGGGTGTATCTACACTACATGGACTACAGTGATTTAAGGAGGCAGCTTTCTCAAGGGCAATTAAGGATGAGCAATAAATGCCAGCCTTGCCAGCGAAATCCACATCCCATGAATGAATTAAAAAAAACATTTGGAATGCATGGAGCAACACAGAAATCTCAAAGTCTTTTAGGGCTGGAGGAGTTACAGAGAAAGTGAGGCTTGAGACCATGGAGGGATTATAAAGCAAGGATGAGAATTTTAACTTGAGACATTTCTGGATGACGAGCCTGTGAATGTCAGCAGGAAAAGGGGTGATGGGTGAACAGGACTTGTGTGAGCTAAGGTACAGACAGCAGAATTTGGATGAGCTCAAGATTATTTCAGGAGGAGAATTGGAAGCATAGGAATAGACAATTTTAGCTGTAACAAAGGCATGGATGAGGGTTTCAATAAGCAATGAGCTGAGGCAGGATGGAGTCAGGTAATGATACAGAGGTGCAAGTAGTCAGACTGGATGAGGTTCCCGTTATGAAATAAAATAAAATTAAAAATAAAAATCTGTGGGCAGCATTTTTATCATCTATAGCTTCAGGTGCCTGATTGTGACACTCAGACATTTTTTTTCTGCTTTTTAAAACTTTGTTAGAGCATTTTCAGGTCTGCAGCTCCAAGAGGCAGCTCTCTGCCTCAGGGAGCTTTCTCTCATCACTTGCCCACGCCCGCACTGACGTCATCACCCACCCTCAGTATCCCAGCCAATACTGGGCCCGCCAATCGTGCCCACCCGCTGAACCGCTGAGTACTTGCAGCACTTTCTGGCCTGAATTTTATATTCCGAGGTCAGAAGGAGGCAGTGGCATAGTGGTATTGTCACTGGACTGGTATTCCACAGGCCCAGGGTAATGCTCTGGGGACCAGGTTCAAATCCCACCATCCTGATGGTGAAATTTGAATTCAATAAGAGTCTGGAATTAAGTCTGGTGATCACCATGAAACCATTGTTGATTGTTGTAAAAACCCATCTGGTTCAATAATGTCCTTTAGGGAAGGAAATTTGCTGTCTTTACCTGGCCTGTGGTTGACTCTTAAATGCTCTCTGAACAAAGGGAATTAGAGATAGGCAATAAATCTTGACCTAGCCAGTGATGCACTCTCTGGGATGTGTTAAGGAGCCTTCAGACTCAACCAAGAGAGGTTCTTAGAAAACCCATGCTAACCTATGTGGCTCTCTCTCTCTCTTTCATCCTGCAGGAGGAGTACATCAGGAGTCTGGTGCCTCATGTTGTGCAGAGATGAAGTAAAGGAGGCACCTGGCTGGACAGAGGGAGGAGCAGCAGTCTCAAGAAGAAGGGGTGGCTGGGGCTCCCATGCATGTGTAATTCAGATCTCATTCCCATTGGAGCATTATTCATCCAGCTGCATCTAACCAAACCTTTTATGGTTTCATTCCTATCAGTTCAAGCTTTCAACCAGCTTCCTTTTCACTCATTCCGCAACAATACTTGAAAGGAGACCTTATCCCTCATGATCTGGATGCTGTACAATTTACTCAAACTGCCCTTGCTGGGGTTATGTGAGTAAGGATTAGAAGACGTCTAACTCACACAGTTTTGTAATTGACTTTATGTTGACTCAATTTATGCTCACAGTCAGTTCACAATGGCCCAACAACAATTATTTTCATTTATATAGCATCTTTAATGTAGCAAAGCATCCAAGTCACTCGGCACAAGTATTAATAATCAAACTTTGGCACCAAGCCACAGATGGAGGAATCAAAATAGACATCCAAAACTTTTGGTCAAAGAGGAAAGGTTTAATGAGTGTCTTAGAAGAGAGAGATGGAGAGGTTTAGGGAAAGAATTCCAGAGTTCAAGGCTTACACATCTGAATATGTAAGAGCCACAGTGAGCCGTTGCTAGTTGGCGTCAAGCTAGACCCAGGGTCTATTGATGGTGCTTTTCATTCCTGCAGATGACCGAGAACGAGTGTCACTGAAGACTGCATGTCTAGGGATCTGGTCGGTCACATCTGCCAGCTGCTGCAGGATTTGGCGCCATGGGGACATGGAGGGCATCCACTGCCAGTGGCTGTGAAAGTGACCACAGCACTCAATTCTTTACCCCAGTGACTCCTTTCAGGACTCCACAGGTGACCTCAGTGGGATATCGCAAGCCTCCACCCACAAACGCATCCAGGGGGTCACAGACACCATATTTGCAAAGGCACACAACTTTCTGCATTTTGCCCAGGATCAGGAAAGCCAGAAAACAATGAATTTTCCCAGATCTCAGGTTTCCCACAGGTGCAAAGTGTCATCGACTGCACTCACGTGGCGCTCAGATCTCTTTGGCAACAAATGGTCAGCTATGTCAACTATAAGGGCTTCTGCTCGCTGAATGTTCAGCTGGTGTGAAACCACCACAAATGCATCCTACAGGTCTGCGCACAGTTCCAGGAAGTGTCCACAGCTGCTACATTCTCAGTAGATCTCAGATCCCTGATGTCTTCCAGGGTCAACAGAGGCTGCAGTGCTCCTTAGGGACAAGGGCTACCTACAGAGGACGTGGCTGATGACACTCATGTGGTGGCCTCAGTCTGCAGCAGAGAGAAGATACAACAAGGCTCCTGCTACAACTTGCACTTTGGTTGCGCAAAACATCGGAATGTTGAAAATAAGGTTCCGGTGCCTGAACCGGTCTGGTGGAGCCCTGCAATATAGTCCACAGAGGGATTCACGCATCGTTGTCACCTGCTGCAACCTTCACAACCTGGCACTGCAACCGGGAGAGGAGCTGGCTGAGGAGAAGATGGAGGAGCTGCATGCCTCCTCCAATGAGGAGGATGTCGATGGAGATAAGGGTCGGGAGGTCCTCAAAGTGAGGATGATGGTGGTGAAGCCATTGCACTGGCCAGGTGAGGGAGGCATGCACAGGAGGCCGTCATAGCTGCTAGATACATGAAGGATGATGACTACATGCAGTGGAGACACTCCATAGAACCTCACATAGCTAATGTGAATGAATGACTCCTGTCTGGCTGATGGCAGATTGTTTGTGCTCTGTGATCAGGGTCATATCATGGAGAGGCAGCAGGGAAACTTTAACTTCTCCTGATCCTATGGCATCCTTCCCGAACTGAACCCTACAGGGCTACACTGTCATCGGGCACAGATGCTGGTAAGATGAGGGCAGCGGCCAGCAGCACCTCAAAGTTGCTGAGAGCACACAGAGAAAATGACGGAACACTGTACCATCGGCCCAGGACATTCTGGCAGCAATGACAAGCCCCGTTGAGGTGTAAGCATGAATGATGTGTCCAGTGAATGTGAAGGCACACCATCAGAGTACTGGGAAGGCTGTACAAAGCACAGGGAAAAGGCCCTAGACTGAGACACCTGCCTTTATCTTGTGCAGTTTTCACATCTGAGTGGCACAAACACTGCTCATCATAACAAGGAGCCAAGGCAAGGAGGTAGTCTTGGGGGTTTATTTACAAAGTGAAAATTATTTACAAGTAATTAACATCCGTGCCCAGACTGTACAATTACATCTTCTTAACCTCTTGAAGTCTGCCGCGATGTCCTGGTGCTCCCCAGACATCCACAGTGGAGGAGGTGGCAGCCTGCTGACTGTGAAGATCTTGACTGGGGTCCTCTGGAGGGCCAAGCCTTGGAAGGCCCTGGCCTGTTGTTGGGGTGCTGCTGTGTGGCAGTGACGCCCTTCTTACCCTTGAGCTTGAGCCGCTGGGGACACAGGATGAAGGGATTCAGATGGGCTGGACATTCCCAGAGTCAACTGGGCTGATGGCCACGGGGTGTGTACCTGCTGATCCTCCTCCCTACGGGTGCCCGCGGACCCCTGGCTGACTTCTTGAGGAGAAGGAGAAGCTGGAGTGGAATCGAGCTGCCCTGCATCCCTCTCGTGTACACACTGTTGGAAACCAACAAGGATGTCAGCAATGGAGTGCAGTTCCTGCAGCAGTACAGGACCGATGTCCTGGACCAAGGTCTCCATGGCAGCCGCTATCACCTCAGAGTGAAGGCAGATGGACTCCTCAATCGGGCCTTGCAATCTGAGGAGTCCTGAACTTGCCTTTGCAGCTCCAGCAACTGTGACATGCCCAAGTCCAGAGGATCTTCATCTGAGTTGGACTCAGCAAATTTCTGGCCTCCGGCAGTCCTCCGAGTGCCGGAAACGTGGGAAGTCCCTGCTGCCCACCAACTGCTGTGGATCAGACAGTGCAATGTGCTCACCAGATTGTGATTCTAAGGCTACTCTAAAGCTGGGGTCCACTGAGGTGTGTGTTTCTGCGCTGGTGGAGTGTGTGGGTGAGTGATGTGATGGGCCTTCAATGAGGGTGTCATCAGATTTTTCTTCTGAGATTTCTTAGGGGCTTCAGTCGAGCACCTGGCCTGTGGACCCCTGGGCTGTTTCCCGGATGTGCCTGCAAAAGCAAGGAGAGATAATTAATCATGGCAGGGGACTGCAGAACAATGGAAGTGACTCACAGCATGGTTGTCTGATGGATGTTGCACTTCTGGATTCTCACTTGGTTGAGAACCACCGACCTCACAGTCAGCACAGGAGTGTTCCAGATTGTCAACAAACAACTGGATGACTCTACTTTCATAGTGTGTGTGGACCTTGATTTCAGGCACTCCTCCAACAGTTTTCAACCTCTCTCTTTTGTTGTGTGCCAGCTTGTCCTGCATGAATTCAGGTGGAAAAAGTGTAAGCAGGACTCCTCCCAGGCCAGATGAGCAGGATGCCTGGCATGTGTGGATGGTGAGTGATGCGATGGACAGGATGAGGACATGATCTGCAGGGCAAATGAAGGTGTGTGAGAGAATGAATGGCGATCTCCCTTGAACTGACAGTGAATGAGAGCCCTGTGGATGTGTGATAGTTTTGTGAGTGTAAGAGTTGACAGCGATGAGAAGAGTGACTTACCCTGGTGGAACGGAGGAGACCATTCAGCCTCTTTCAGCACTGGATGGCATTTGTAGGGCTTTGGTGCTGATCACCATTGCCACTGCCTCCCATGCAGGATTGGTGACCTTGCTTGTTGGCCTTCAGAGGACAGTGCGGTGAGTCTCCACTGTGTGCAGTAGGTGCCCTAGAGAGGCGTCGCTAAATCTGGGGGCAGCGTGTTTTCTCCCTTTGGCAGCCATCAGTTCCCAGCAGCTTCCTATCCCTTGAAGAATGCTAGCTCTTTGCAGGGAGATGGCACCTGGTTAACTGAAGGCCTGATGTGATGGTGAGGTGGGTGAATCAGAGTACACCCCCACCTGCGTCCCAGCATGTTTCCTGGGAATGCATAACGAATCAGGCAGCAATGGGATGATTCGGTGTGAAAACCCGCCACTGTGTCTGGTAGGTAAAATGTCCTTTCTCTCATCCGCTACCATGCAAATTGGAGACGATTCTGCCGTGTTTCTATAAATTATATACTGAAAGCTGTCCATGTTTAAAGGTATGAATAGGACATACCTTCACTGGGCATGACAGATCCTCTTTGCCTTCCTAATTTTTTGAATTCACTTGAGGTCTCTTCATATTCTCCCCTGTCTTACTCATGTGATTGATATATGTCCATTTCCTTCCACTCAACCTTCCCTTATGTTTTTAAAAACAATTAAAATTTGGCCACTTAGCTTGTTTTCCTTTGACTTTAACTCAGTAGTCTCAATATTAAATCATACTCACTCAAGCTTAAGTCTAACCACTAAAAATACTCAGTACGCACCGATATCTAGACACAACATTTTACAAAAGCTAAATACTGCAGATGCTGAAAATCTGAAATAAAAACAGAACAGGTCAAGCAGCATCTGTTTAGAGAAACAGAATTAACAGCTATAATTTAATGGAGCCCGTCAGAGTAGGAATGATGGCAAGGGTGGGGGAGGTGGGATAGCATGAGAGAAAAGGGAACAGAGAGATGAGCTGAAAGACTAAATTTGGTTACCTTGAGAGGAGACTTGCATGGAGAATAGACATCAACATAGACAGGGCTGAATAGTTTATGTCTGTGCTGAAAATCCTTTGTAATTTACTAATGCTGTACATCCCACTTAATTCCTACATCAAGATTCTACTAAAATCAAATCTAACTATACAGTGATCACTCGGGTCAACTTTTTTGCACATTTCTCGATGCTAATTATTTTTCTGGTGGACATCTAAATGTTTTAGTATAATGTAAACGTTTTCTTGATGTACTACTTCACATGTTTCAAGTGATATGCCAGATCTCATTCCCATTGGAGCATTATTTATCCAGCTGCATCCAACTGAACCTTTTATGGTTTTATTCCTATCAGCTATTACAGTTCAAGCTTTTGACCAGCTGCCTTTTCACTCATTCCGCAACAATTCTTGAAAGGAGACCTTATCCCTCATGATCTGGATTCTGTACAATTTACTCAAGCTGCCCTTGCTGGGGTTATGAGTAAGGATTAATAGATGTCTAGTTCACATGGTTTTATAATTGACTTTATATTGACTCAATTTATGCTCACAGTCGGTTCACAATGGCCCAACAACAATTATTTTCATTTAAACAGCATCTTTAATGTAGCAAAGCATCCAAGGCACTCGGCACGAGTATTAATAATCAAACTTTGGCACCAAGCCACAGATGGAGGAATCAAAATAGACATCCAAAATTTTGGTCAAAGAGTTAAGCTTTAAGGAGTGTCTTAAAAGAAGAGAGAGATGGAGAGGTTCAGGGAAAGAATTCCAGAGTTCAAAGCTTACACATCTGAAGGCAGAGCCATTAATGGTGGAGCAATGGAAATTGGTCATTCAGCTCCTGACCTCATTACAGACTTGGTTCAAACAAAAGAGCTGAATGTTAGAAGTGAGGTGAGAGTGACTACCTTTGACACCAAGGCAGCATTTGACCGAGTGTGGCATCAAGGAGCCCAGCAAAACTAGGAGCAATGGGAATCAAACTCTCCATTGGTTGGAGTCATATCTAGCACAAAGGAATATGATTGTGGTTGTTGGAGGTCAGTCATCTGAGTTTCAGGGCAACACTGCAGGAGTTTCTCAGGGTGGTGCCCTACAGGCCCAACCATCTTCAGCTGCTTCATCAATTACCTTACTTCTATCACAAGGTCAGAAGTGGGGGTGTTTGCTGATGACTGCACAATATTCAGCATCATTCATGACTCCTTAGATACTGAAGCAATTCAGGTCCAAATGCAGCAAGACCTGGACAATATCCAGGCTTGGGCTGACGAGTGGCAAGTAACATTCATACCACACAAGCGCCAGGCAATGCCCATCTCCAGCAAGAGAGAATCTAACCATTATTCTTTGACATTCAGTTGCATTACCATTGCTGAATTCCCCCCTATCAACATCCTGGGCATTATTATTGACCAGAAACTGAACTGGACTAGCCATATAAGTGCTGTGGCTATAAGAGCAGGTCAGAGGCTAGGAATCCTGCAGCGAGTAACTCAACTCCTGACTCCGCAAAGCCTGTCCACCATGTTCAAGGCATAAGACAGGAATGTGATAGAATAGTCTCCACTTGCCTAGATGAGTGCATCTCCAACAACACTCAGGAGGTTTGACAGCATCCAGGACAAAGCAGCTGACTTGATTGACACCCCATCCATAAACATTCACTCCCTCCACCGCCAACGCACAGTGGCAGCAGTCTATTCCATCTACAAGATGCACTGCAGGAACTTGCCAAGCCTCCTTCAACAACACCTTCCAAACTCAAGGCCACTGCCATCTAGAAGGACAAAGGCAGCAGACAGATGGGAACACCACAACCTGGAAATTCCCCTCCAAACGACTCACCATCCTGACTTGGAAATATATCGCCTTCCTTCACTGTCGCTGGGTCAAAATCCTGGAATTCCCTCCCTGACAGCACTGTGGGTATACCTACACTACATGGACTGTAGTGGCTCAAGGAGGCAGCTCACCACCACCTTCTCAAGGGAAATTAGGGAAGAGCAATAAATGCTGGCCTAGCCAGTGAAATCCACATTCCATGAATGAATAAAAAAATATATTTGGAATGCATGGAGCAACACAGAGATCTCAGAGTCTTGAAGACCCTAAGTGCTTTACAGTCAATGAAGTACCTTTGAAGTGTAGTTATGATTGTGATGTAGGAGAAAGCTTGAAAAATTTAAAAAATTTTGAAGTACAATTCTAAAGGCAGGATTTTCCGCTTGGCATGCGGGCATACGCCTGACATGCTCGAGTGTGAAATAGCGTGCTATGATGTCAGGCGAGTGTCCCGACATCATCGCGAACTCACATGATCTTTCGGTCAGTGGGCACACGCGAGAGTCAGCAGAGCGCCCCCCCCCCCCCCCCCCGACAATTAAGAGGCCTATTAAGGCCATTAATCAATTAATTAAGCTCTATTTTTTGCTGCCCGCCCAATGTTACAGTTGGCGGGTGGGTGAATTGGCCCGGCGACCTTTGAAATTTTGAGGAAACCTCATCCACAGGTGGGTAAGATTTCCGTAACTGAATAAAATAAAGATTAAAATGTTCTGACATAATTTTTATGTTCCTGTGAGTGAGTCCTCTGTGGGGGGTCATTTTTTTCAGATTTTCAAGATCTGTATTTTTGATGTTAAAATTCGTCAGCTCCCAGAGGCAGCTCTGTGCCTTCAGGCAGCTTTCACTGCATGCTCCCCTGCGCCTGTGCAGACTTCAGTGCTCGTCCTCCTTCCGCCTCCACCCCTGCAATGCTGAGCTTCTCAGCGCGCTTTTCAAGCTAGCTGGCTGGCTGTTAATTAGTGGGCGCCGGGTTGTTTCCTGGTCACTCCAGAGCCTGCCCGCCCCGCTCACCCATGACCCGAAAATCCTGCCCTAAATCTTTAACCTCAATATTGCATCACACACTGTTTTTCAAAATGTTTCAGGAGTGCCACTTCTTTTAGATGGGCAATTGTAGTATTGCGATTTCTATGCCCAAATAGCTCTAAGGCACACCAAACTACAGAAGCTGACAGCGCAGGTCAATTTATTCTTGACTATCCACTTTCACAACAACAAGGAGACATTGTTTGTATTTTAGTGCGAACATTGGAACTACACAAATTGTGGTGTCAACATTAAAGTAAATTATTTTATTTGGAAATGTCATAATTATTGATGTTTATAATTGTTAT
This sequence comes from Carcharodon carcharias, assembly GCF_017639515.1. NCBI lineage: Eukaryota > Metazoa > Chordata > Chondrichthyes > Lamniformes > Lamnidae > Carcharodon > Carcharodon carcharias. The sequence goes on from NC_054469.1 coordinate 203,203,798, forward strand.
TGAACTTTTGAAACTTAAGTTAAATCCCTGGCTTGTGAAGAACCCTGAAAATTGATCCAAAAAAGCACTTTGTAAAATAGTTTTGGTCTAACAGTAGTCATTATGCAAAATTCTATTATGAATCATTGACATAAATAATTCATCGTTATTAATCAGGAATCTTCTGTTTCAGAGACTGAGTTAATGAGTGTGATTTTAACTCTGCCTGCCTGGCGGAAGCTAGGCAACAAGCCACGATTTCTAGCTGTTCCAATGAGCTGGGGGCAAAGATGCCCACAGAGAGCCAGTAAAGTCCTTTAGGCATGTCAGGTCTTGATGACGCCATCAAGACTTGAGTGCAAATTTTATGAGGAGTCTTGAGGAAAATGACAGTGATCTTCTTACCAAGTTAACTCAGCACTTCGTAGAAGAAACTCAAAGAGATAAGATTCAAATTTTAAAGGAATTATTTCCTTATTGAGCTCAACAGAACAGTAATGCTGCTCATAATTCCACAAGGATATCTTACACCTCCCCAGCAGCAATGCCCCTTTCCTCCCATCCCAGTCCCCCTCACTTTATTGGGACAGCTTGGCATCCAGTCCCCCAGACTTACCTGTTTCCAGGCAAAGTGAATTTACATCACTTTTCATTGCCTCCCCACCAGAAATGGGAAGTCAGCCGCCAACATCGAAATGAGTCCAAGAACTTAAAATACACTGGACTCCTATTCCCAGAGCATGTTAGTTGTAAACTGACACAAAAACAGACCAGCCCCAAGTGGCCTTAAGTTACTTTCTCCTTTGTTAGTGATTCTAGCCCTGAAGTTTCTGGGCCTGGGAGGGCCTTTCAGCAGTGCAAGTGGATGGATGGGTCAGGAGTGGTGCAATTGTTGACAGGACATAGTTCTGACTTGGTCACTCTCTCTCTTTTATATAAACATTAGAAATATTCTGAAAGCAGTGGGCTGATAATTTATTTCACTTCCAGTTGTTTCACATACTGATGTCAGACAAGGAGGGAGGGCTTGGGACATATTGTCACCTGGCCAGGACCTTTAAATCAGCGTGGGATCAGAATCGGAACAGGGCAGGTGCCTAGTTTGTTCCCATGACCTTCATGCCGCCTGGCTGCCACCATTCCAACCCTGAGACATTTTCAATGAGAGTAGCTCAGATGGGTGACTAATTCAGGCCAACTATTGATAACCAAGGGGCCTATAAAGGCTCCTTTCTCACATCAGCTGGGGTTTTCAGTCGACAATGTGGGCGGCCCAGGTTGGGCTGAACCATATCATAGTGAGGGCTCAAGGTGGGAAGTTATGGTGGTGGGGATTGCAATGGATCACTGGAAGGACTTCCCCCCCGACCCATAATTGCTGCTGGGCCACAGTTGTGGCTGCTGGCCATCCCCTTGAGGTGTTTTCCCTCCAGGGTCATGGTCAGGCAGCTCTGGCATTTTAAAATGAAATTAATTTACCTGGGCTTCTCCCTCTTTCTCTCACCATCTTCAGCTCAGTAGCTCCCATCTTGGCTGGTGGAGCTGCCGATCACTGAGTGCTGGAGTGCTTCCCCATTATCCTGAGAGATCAGCTGCCATGCCATCAGAGGTGGGAGCTGCTGATGTAGACAGAAGTGGGAGGGATGGTGCCTCAGGATGGAGGTGGCCCTCTGAAGAGTTTTAGAGAAGTTGAGAATAAAACTGGTAGCAGCCACAAACCGCTGTTAAGGAGGGGCAGCCTGCAGCCTCAGCTGTGGCTATCTTATGACTGTGATTGTTGAGGAAAGAAAATGTCGGATGGAACGTTGACCCCTCTGACTGGAGGCTGCCTCCATCCTCTGCCGTCACCGGATGCCCATTCTAGTCAGCCTCAGAACATTGGCCTTAATTGGCCCTTAATTGACTTAATAGACTAACAGTCGTCAATCAGCCCCCTTGCCAAAACTTGCCTAAAACAAAATGGCCCAGCAATATGCTGGCAAACTGCTCGATGAAGATAATTTTTCTGCCTTCTTGTAACCCTGCCTCCGGTCCCACCTCCGACAGGAACTATAAATTCAGCCTGTGGTGTCGGCCAGGCATTTGCAGTGGTGACAAAGCTATATTTAATAAAGATTTGGATGGACACTAAGGCACTAAGGAAATGGCAGAAATGTCCAAAAATTTTAATTCCTGCCCCCGAAAACGGCACTGCCTATTTTCGCGGGGATGGGACTGGAGTTGGGCTGGGGTTCATGCATTCAAGAGTACAAAGGCAGCTGAACATTTAAATCGCCAACTGCATCCATTGAAGTGGGATTTTGGTAGGCCGGGATTTTGAAACCTGGACTGTGCAGATTAGGTCAGGTAAGAGCTGGTCTGAGCTTGGTGGATCGTTTTGGATAGCCAGGGTACCCATTTGGATAGGTAAGTTACCCCTTTGGATATGGTCCCAGAATGCCTTTGGAAGAGCCAAGGCATCCTTTGGGATTGTTAAAAGTAAACATGGTTATGTGCAAAAAGTAAATAAACTCATTGGAACGGTGAATGCTGTCAAAGGGCTGTTAGAACTGCCAATGCTGTCAAGGAACTGTCAGAACTATCAACGCTGTCAAACACTGCCAAATCTGTCAAGGAACAGTCAAAGCTGTCAAAGAACCATCAATGCTAGATGAGTTGGCATGGAGGGGGTAAGGGAAAATGGCGGTGTGTGCGGGGCTTGGGTTTGCATGGGGATATGAGGAGCCATGAGGTATAGATAGAAGGGCATGGGTTGGCATGGGGTTAGGAGAGGCAATAGGGTCTGGGTGCAAGGGCATGGGTTGACATTGGGGGTATGAAGGGTCATGAGGGGTGGGGGTGCATGAGGTGGCATAGGTTGGCATGGATGGAGCATGGAGAGCATGAGAGGGGGTGAGGGATGAGGGCTGGATGTTTGTTTTTTGTTTTTTTACTTAATTCAACAAAGTGCTAGAGTACAGAGAAAGGATTTCTGCACAGCTCCCTCCCTCTTCTTTATGAGGGCAGCAGGCCTGACCTCTAATCCAGCCCACACCCCAGAGTGAAAATCTGAATTGGTGCAGCCACTTTTAAAGATTGGGTTCACAGAGCAAATATCTGGGCCTAAGCTAGTTGCCATAGATTGAAGTACAGAGTTGCAAAGGGACATTGATAGATTAAGTGAGTGGGCAAAATGGCAGAAGCTGAAGTTTAATATGGGGAAGAATGAGATCATCTGCTTTGGATCTAAGAAAGAAGTATCAGATTATTTCTAAATGGCTAGAAACTAAGAACTGTGAATGATCCAAGAGATCTAGGGATCAAGTACAGAAACCAATAAAGTGACTAAAGCTATAAAAATAATTAAAAAGGCAAGTACAATATTGTTTTTTGTCTCCTGAGGAATGGAGTAATGATTGGAAGTTATGTTACAGAGCTCTGGGTTAGATCCCATCGGGAGTTAGATCTGGTCACCACATCTAGGGAAGAATAAAATGGCCTTGAAGGGAGTACAGCACAGGTTCAACAGAATGATACCTTGCTAAAAGAGTTAAAATATGAGGACAGGCTTTATAGATTGGACTTTTATTCTCTTGAAAAAGGAAGTTAAGGGGTGATCCAATTGAAATGTTTAATATTATTAAATGATTTGATAGGCTATATAGAGAGAAACTACTTCCTTCAGAGTCCAGAAAAGGGGACATAATCTTAAAATTAGAATTAGGGTGTTCAATGGTGATGTAAGAACACACTTCAGACAAATGATAATGTCACTCTGGACATATTTCCCTGAAAAACTGCTGAGGCTTTCAAAATTGAGATATATAGATTTTTGTTAAGCAAGGGTATTAAGCACAATGAAAGCACGTGAGCTGAAGGAAGTGTGGTTGTCGATGTAGCTAAGATGCAGATAAGCCATGATCTAAATGAATGGCAAACAGCCTGATGGATTTTTATTTTAACTCTTTCTTGGACAAGGCCAGCATTTGTTGCCCAATCATGATTGCCCCTGGTCTTGAACCGCTGCAGTCCACCCACAGCAGATACACCCACAGTGTTGTTCGGAGGGAAGTTCCAATTTTTGATCCAGCAACGAGGAAGGAATGGATATATTGTTCCAAGACAGGATGCTGTGTTGCTTGGAAGAGGACTTGTAGATGGAAGTGTATCAATGCATCTGCTGTCCTTGTCCTTATGGGTAGTAGAGCTCACATGTTTGGAAGATGCTGTTGAAGGAAGCTTGGTGATATGCTGCAGTGCATCATGTAGATGCCACTGTGCACCAGTGGTAGAGAGATTGAATCTTTGAAGTGGTGCAATCAGGCAGGCTGTTTTGTCCTGGATGATGTTGATCCTCTTGAGTGTTGTTTGAGCTGTGCTTATCCTATCAAGAGGAGAGTATTCTGTGTATTCCATTACACTCCTGACTTGTGCCTTGGGCTGGCTTTGGGGAAGTCCTCCTCACTTCCTGACTCTCCAGTAGGCCTGATGGCTTATTCTTGTTCCTATGTTTCGTATTTCCATCAGCAGGAGAAATAAGATGAATTAGAACTTACCTGATAATAAGTGGCTACAGCATGGATTTAAACTAAAATATTTTACTCTAATTCCCAAATAAATAATAAAGGCTCGAGTGTAGTCTCATGTTGCAAATTAGTTTCCTTGTATCCTGAAGTAACCATCGGATTGATAAGTGCCAAGAATTATTTCTTAAGTATAAACTCCCAAACACCAACAGCTGAAACTCATTGAAGCAGTTGATACATTGTAATTAATAGCAAATACTTTGAAGATTGCATATTAGCATATGTTGAGGCCATCTAAAGAAATTGAGATTAACAGTGAAAGACTTAATTGGCAAGATCCAGACATGACTGTGGAAAGGAAAATTAACTGTGCAGAACTAAGGCTGTTGAACTATTCCACTCTACTGAACAATAACCTGTCTCTTGATTAAAACGACCCTAGTATGGTTTCCATTTTTTAAGCACTACTTCCAATACTTCACGTTTTGCAGTAGCAACTGTGACTATTACACTTCAACAATGTGTTTTGTAATTCCTTTAGCCCTTAGATTACTGAGAGTCAAAGCTAAGGAATTGCTGTCTCCCTGAAAAGATTTGTTTAGTAAAGTTTGTGTGTATCCTGGTATTATTAAATTGAACACTTAAAATAATTTAACAACTTCAATGATTTGCTGAATTTGCCAAATATGTAGTTGGACCATATAGATCAGCAAGGTGATAGCTTCAGCTTCCAGTGCTCACTGCAATCAAAGTGATGGTTGAAATGCTACAAGTGGTCTCTCTGCCTCAACTAGAGGACAGAATCAGTCTCAGCTCTGATAGATTCTATATCTGAGTGGTTTACTACAATGCAGGCTTCCAGATGAACAGTCGTGACTGGAACAATTTTCTGGTGGGCCGTCAAGAATTGTACTCAGCAGGGAGTCTAAAACTCTAGCAGGAAGTGAAGCAGAAATTAAGTGAGAAAAGATATAAACAACTTTGATTAAAAAGTTTGAATACTTTATAGTTCCACTTTCCTCTTTGACCTCTTTCTCCAATTCTCTCATTTTTCCAACCTGTAAGTGCATCTGTGACTTTTTTTAACTTTTATGTGAAACTCCTATGCATTACTTTCTAAATACCATTAATATTAGCATTGAGTACTGGATATTAGCCTCCTCAGCTTACTGTTTAATGCAGGTGCTGCTGGTTGCAAAACTTTGAAATCCATACAATTAACTTTGAAGGAAACTTTTCTAACAGTGCATTTATATTGACTTATGAAACAGCAAATATCAAGGTTTTGGTCTGGATTTTTACCAAGTTGGGATGACCTGAGAGCCCTTTAAAAATGGTGGGCAAATCCCAATTCTGGGATTGCCTACCCCATTCCCAGACTGTATGAGTTTTAGGAGTGCCTTTAAAGGATGCGGGCTGGTTCCTGTCAGAAGCCCACATCCGACACTTCTGACCTGGCCATTTCCATTGTGGAAATAGGCATCTCCTCCTTCTCTGCAATTTTCTTGGAGCTGAGCCAGGTTTTTAAAGAGTTGTGGTTCACAGCCCCCTAGGAAGAGTCATGAACCCTAGTCTGCAAGAGCTTTTAAGAAGTAAGTTCAAAAGGTCCTCCTCATGTCCCCTATGCCAAGTTACACATCCATCCACCCCCTTAGCTCCTTATGCCCTCGATGCCATGCTCTTCCCTTCCACCAAACCCCCATAGTTCCTGATTCCCCCCCATGCCAAGCTATGGCACTTGCATGTCCATAGACCCACTATACACAATCTAGAACCAATGAACCCTATAACGTATAGTGGTATGTGTTTTTAAAAAAAAGCTTTAAAAATGGTAATTCATTCATAAATTTCTCCTATGTAGAAAAAAGGTATTCACCCCAGCTAATAAAAGTGTCAATCATCCAGACCCTTTAAAGTATTGCTGTAATCCTCAGCCAGACTCCCAAATTTTTTGTGAGCTCCAGTCAGGGGCCAATAACATTTTGTTTCAAGAAGATGAAGTTTGAGATTCAAGATACTTGCTAATAGAACAAAGCCACATGATTCCATGGGTTTTGAACAAGCAAAAATAAACTTTATTATACAAGGTCAGAAAGATAAACAATTTACAATATCAATCCTGTGCTCTAATACTCAGGGTTAGTGTGAGGTACATGTGAATTAACAGGCAAACAGTGGTCAAAACACACTGCACAATAAATGACAAATGTGAGCAAGGCAGGTTGCACAGATTTCTCAACCACCCACCCAGAATCAGTAAACACTGATTCAACCAATCCCGTTGAAACTCTAGGTGAAATCGTCCATGCTCGCTGGCTTCAGGCGTGCTCGGTGATGTGAGCAGACAATATGGTGAGAAGGCCAAATATCAGTTTCACGACATCATGAAATCAACTTGTGATCGTCCACTCAGCCTGTCAATGGGGCCGCATTTCCTGCCATTGGACGTCGGGAACCTCATTGTAATACATCAGCATATCATTATAAGGCTAGCCCGCCGGACTTATCCTCTGCTGCTGGATCGTCCAACCACATCGGTGTGACAGCAGGCCAAGGTGTTTCACAACAGCTTAAAAAAGGCATGCACTTGGCTGGCTGCATTTTGAGAAGAACTCAGAGGTGAGTGCACAGTAACATTGTAGGGCGTTTGCAAGGGAAGCCTGTTGGACCTCAAGGTTGAGGCGCCTTAATGGGTGGGAAAGAACTGCCCTGCGGTTGAGGGGGATTGCAAAGGCTGCCCTGAGGTTGAAGCTAGCACATAAGCACATGCAGGGTAGCTGGGGGGGGGTGGTTTGTGGGGGGTTGCTGTGGTGCATGAGGAAAGTCGTCATGCATTAGGAATACCTTGCATAAAGTGACCGTCCCTCTGCCGCTGAGATAGTTTTGATGCAGCCACATTGATATGATTGGAGTTGGGCCTCCAGCTTATCTGCCCACACAAGCAACGCAGAGGCACCAAATTGCCACCAAGTGCTCCAGAGCTTTTCAACCCTTGAGCACAGACTGCAAACTAATGAGCAATTTAATGGACTGCAGAACAGTTCGATGACTGGGCACATTGTACAATCTCCTTGCTTAAACTGGCCATGGAGTGCTCATGGAAAGGCACTCATAGCCCCTTGCAATGTCAGCATCCCGGTTCAAGCTAACAGTGCAGCCATGCAGTGTGAGTTAGGAGAATGCCTGTGTCTGAGCTGAGAGCACAGCATGCAGTCCAATGGGCAAAGCTGCCCCAATTGGTTGGTAGCAGTGGGTGGAGGTGGGTGGGGTTTTGGGCAGCCATGAAGTGCACTAATCTCTGGCCATCCAAGTGGGGGCCAGCAGTCTTCGAGTTGCATTAAGGGGCCTTCAGACTTAACCAAGTGAGATTCATAGTACACCCATGCTAGCCCACGTGTCTCTCTCTTTTACCCTGCAGGAGGAGTACATCGGGATCATGGAGCTTGGTGAAGTAACTGTATGCCTCGTGATGTACCGAGGGTGAGGCTGATGGAGAAGAGAGTGACAGAGGCACCTGGCTGTGCAGAGGGAGGAGCAGCACCCTCTGGAAGAAGGGGCAGCTGGGGCTCCTGCACATGCCGCTGAAGAGCCACAGCGAGCTGGTTGGCACCTAGCTAGACCCAGGGTCTATAGACAGCGCTTGTCATTCCTGCAGATGATCAAGAACCAGTGTCACCAAAGAGTGCGCATGTTTAGGGAACTGGTCAGTCACATTTGCCAGCTACTGCAGGATTTGGATCCACGGCGACATGGAGGGCACCTACTGCCAGTGGCTGTGAAAGTGGCAGCTGTGCTCAAATTTTACGCCAGTGGCTCCTTTCAGGGCTCCGCAGGTGACCCCTTTGGGATATCGCAAGCCTCCACCCACAAATGTGAGGTCACAAATGCCATCTTCGTGAGGGCACACAACTTCGTGCACTTCACCCGGGACCAGGAGAGCCAGGATGTAGGAGCAATTGGATTTACCCAGACTTTGGGTTTCTCACAGGTGCAGGGTGCCATCCACATAGTGCTGAGATCTCCGTCACAAGACGTGATCAACTAAGTCAACCGCAAAGGATTCCGTTCGCTGAATGTGCAGCTGGTATGCGACCACCACAAATGCATCCTGCAGGTGTACGGCTTCCAGGGGGTGTGCACGACTCCTACATTCTCAGTTGGTCTCAGATCCCTGACGTCTTCCAGGGTTCGCAGAGGCTGCAGGGATGGCTCCTCGGGGACAAGGGCCACCTGCAGAGGACGTGGCTGATGACACCCGTGTGGCGGCCTCAGATTGCAGCAGAGTGAAGGTATAATGAGGCTCATGCTGCAACTCACAACTTGGTGAAATAAACCATCGGGATGCTGAAAATGAGGTTCCGGTGCCTAGAGCGTTATGATGGAGCCCTGCAATCTAGTCCACAGAGGGTGTCGCATCATTGTCATCTGCTGTGCCCTTCACAACCTGGTACTGCAACAGGGAGAGGAGCTGGCTGAGGAGGAGATGAATGAGCTGGAGGTCTCCTCCGATGAGGAGGATGTCGATGGGGATGAGGGTGAGGAGGTCCTCGAAGGCGACGATGATGGCGATGAAGCTCTCACACTGATGAGGCAGGAACTTTCTGGAGGCCCTCATAGCTGCTAGATTGGTGGAGGATGATGACGACAAGCATTGAGGAGACACCATAAGATCCTCACGTTGCATCCATAACATTTGACTCCAGTCTGGCTTATGACAGCGCACATAACCTCTGTGATAATGCCCCTGTCATGGAGATGCACTGAAGGCCCTACAAGCATCGTCGAGGTGCAGGCATCAGTAATGTTTTCAGGGAGTGTGAGGCCGGACCATCACTTGGTCTGAAGGCTGCACAAAGCACAGGGAAGAGGCCTTGGATTGAGACACCTGCCTTTATCTTGTGCAGAAAGGTTTCACATCTGAGTGACACTAACACTGCTCATCAGAACAAGGAGCCATAGGTAGGGAGACATTCTTGGGAGTTTATTGACAATAATGAACATTATGTATAAGTGATTAACACTCATGCCCAGTCTGTGCAACTACATCTTCTTAACCTTCCTAACCCTGCCGCTGCATCTTGGTGCTCCCTGGACATAACAGCGGAGGTGGAGGCAGCCTGCTGACCTGCTGATCCTCTGTGATGACCTTGGCAGGCATCCTCTGGGGGGCCCAGGCCTGCTTTCAGAGTCCTACTGTGTGGCAGTGGCACTCTCCTCGGCCTGTGGACATCACAGGAAAAGGGGATTTGGATGGGCCGGACACTCCCGGTGTCACCTGGATGGATGGCCCTGGGGATACACCTGCTGGTCCTCCTCCCTATGGGTGTCTGAGGGCCCCTGCCTGACTCCTTGAGGTGAAGAGGCAGCTGGAGTGACATATGGCTCCCCCATGTGTGCGTACACACAGTTGGGGACCAACTACGGCATCAGCGATGGAGTTCAGCCTGCGCAGTAGTGAGAGAGTGACATCCTAGACCAAGGCCTCCATGGCAGCTGCCATCCTACCAGTGCTGACCTCCGTGTGTTAGCATGCCTGCGCTATCATCTCAGCCTGAAGGTAGACAGACTCCTCCATAGTGCCTTGCAATCTGAGGAGTGCAGCAGACATACCTTACTGATGTTCCCAAGCTTGCCTTTGCAGCTCCAGCAACAGTGATGTGACCAAGTCCAGAGGCTCGTCACTTAACTCGGACTCAGCAAATTTCTGGCCTCCAGTAGACCTCTGAGTGCCAGACACCAGGGAAGTTCCTGCTGCTGCCTGCTTAGGATCAGAAAGTGTGATGTGCTCACCAGATTTTGATCCTGAGGCTATTATAAAGAAAGGTCCCACCGAGGTGCGTGTCTCTGCGCTGGTGGAGGGTGTGGGTGAGTGCTGTGACGGGACTTCAGGGAGGGTGCCTTCTTTCCTCTTCAAAGGTTTCTTTTGGGCTTGATTGGAGCTCCTGGGTCATGGACTCTGTCAACTGTTTGGCTGATGTGCCTGCGAAATCAAGGAGAGATAATTAGTGCGTGGCGGTGGCTTGTGAAACAGGGCATGTCGCTCAGACGACGGTTGTCTGATGGATGTTGCACTGCTGGATCCTCACTTGGTAGAGCACCGCCAACCTCACCATCAGCCAGGAATGGTCCAGATTATCACCGGCCTGCTGGATAGCTCTGTTTTCAAAGGAGGACCTTGATTTCATGCGTTCTTTCACCGATCTGTGACCTTTCCCACTTGCTGTGTGCCAGCTTGTCGTGCTTGAATAGAGATGGAGAGAGTGTAAGCAGGATGCCTGCCAGGATAGATGATAAGTATGCCTGGCATATGTGGGTGCTGAGTAGTCCCATGGACAGGATGAGGGCAATGAAGACATGTGTGAGAGAGTGAATGGTGATGTCCCTTGAACTGGCAGGGAGCAAGGGGCCTGTGAATGTGTAATGGGTTTGTGGTTGTGTAAGTTGAGAGTGGTGAGAAGAGTGATTTACCCTGGCAGAATGGAAGAGATTATTCATCCTTTTGTGGCACTGTTTGGTTGTCCTGTTTTGCAGGATGTTGGTGCTGATCACCGCTGCCACCGCCTCCTAAGCTGGATTGGTGATGTTGCTGCCTATCCGGCTGCCAGAGCGGGAGTAATGGACATCACAGAAAGCCTCCACTGTGTCCAAAAGGCGCCCAAGGGATGTGTCATTGAACCTGGGAGCTGCAGTCTTTTTGCTTTTCATGGCCATGTCTTCTTTGCAACAGTTATGGGCTGGAAGCACTGAGAGGTGTGCGCACAGCTGAACTTTAAATATGGTGCCCAGCGTGGTGAAACGGCGAGATAAGAGCCCACCCAGCATAGAAATGGAGCGTTTCCTGGGAAAGCATAATTAATGCGATGGGTTTGGGATCATATGGCATGAGAAGGCAGTATAGCACACTTATTGCAAATCGGGGATGATTCCGTGTCTCTCTCAGGATGGATTCCTGTCTTCACCTTTGAAGATCTTCCCTTTGAATTCTCACTAAAAGTCACTCCAACTCCAACAGGGACAGCGACAACAATTTCAGGGTATCAACCTTGTCTCCTGAGACTCCATTCCCCTGGATTCCCATGTATGCACCCAAGAATCAACTCACAAGCACAACCTCAGCTCTTGGCCGATCTGAGCAGAATACTGTTGCATCAAAGGGGTAATTTCACCCCAGTAGCCTGCAGTACAGAATCACCAATCTTCTACTGCCCTTTCCAATTGCCAGGGCTCCTCCTAAGCCCTTTTCGATTTCTAGGGCTTCAACTAAGCCTTCTTCTCTTCAAGTCTTCTGACCACAGCCCTCTACCTCCTTACAGCTTCTTTCTCTGCTCCTTTTTTTCCCCCTTAACTTAACCAAAACCTCTTCCTATCCCTATTCCTGATCTGGGACTATTGTTTTGGGACCGCTCCCTGTCTCCTCTCCCTGTTCCTGCCTGGGACACTTGTTTTCAATGGCATTCCACTCCCAGACACATGACCTGAGTTCCACATCACCTTTTCTTTATATGTAGGTGTGCTGGGCCCATCCTCATCTCAAGAAACTTAAAATGCTGAATTGCACATGTGCAGCTCACTCCCGGTCCTCGCAGGTGCCTAAACTCTGAGGTCTGTTAGGACTTGGAGCTCTCAACTTCTGCTCTTGATGAGAAGGAAGGTTGCCTTTCATAACAGCATCAGTAATGATTACCACAAACCCTTAAAATTACTTAATTTGTGTGAACAAACATTGTGAAATTGACAGCAAAGAGAGCCTGAGCTGTCAATCCCATATTGTTTCCTCTGGGGAGCAGATGTTTTAGAACTTTAATAGTTGTCTGGGCTCTTAGCCAAGCCAGATCTCTGCTGTCGAGTTCACAATGGGCAGAATTTAGCCCTCGATGGGCGAGTGGGCCCACCGGCTCGGCGGCAGGCTGGTAGCCAGCCCCCGACACCGAAACAGGGCCCGCCGCCATTTTGAGTGGGCGGGCCAATTAAGGCCAGCTCAGTGGCCTGCATGACAGGAAGCACTATGCACTTCCTGTAAGGGTGGGGGGGGGGGGCGGCGGGGAGGGAATCCCCAACTGTCAAAGTATGCTCTGTGCATGCGCGTGAAAGAGCGCACTGCTCCCTGAGGCAAAGTGCTGTCTCAGGGAGTTTACTGATAGGTAAGAAAAGTCAAAAAATAGAGAAATATTAAAATTATTAACATGTCCCCCTCATGTGACAACGTCACACAAAATGGGACGTGTAAATAAGAAACACATAAAGTTAATTAAATTTTTAAAAAACGGACATGAAACTTCATCCTGTCAGCGGATGAAATTTCATGAATAATCTGGAGCCCACTGGGGCTCCTGCCCTGCCCGGCAGTCTTAAGGTTGGACAGGCAGGACTTTAATTATCTTAACGAGTGTGTCAATGGCCTCAATTGGCCATTGACAGGTCGGCGGGCAGGCAGCTGATTTCGCTGTCTACCTGCCTTCCTGAAGAGTTAAATGGACCGGGATGACGTCGGGGGTTCCTCCCATTTTCACCTTGGCATTGGGCCCCGCTCCCAAATCGCTAAGGGGAAAATCCTTCAGAATGTTTGTGTACACAAGTTAAGTGGTTTCAAGTGTTTGTGGTTTTTGTTATCGATACTTTATGCCATATGGATGATTGACACTTTTATTAGCTTGTAGTGAAGAGTTTTTTTTCAACATAGGAGAAAGTTATGAATGAATTATTTTTTAAAGCTATTTTTATACATCCCACTTTAAAACTTTAAAATGACGTGCCATTTTGAACATTGCCAATTCTTTGAACACCCTTTCTTAACCACCCACACTTGAATATGCAATCAGCTACACATTCTCTTAAACATCCTTCCATTTAAAGGAATCACAATGCAACTTTTAGGTGAGGTACCTTTGACCATCTATTTGTTGCTGCGGAGTGAGTGGAATTACGGTGTTGTTGGAAGAGTTGACAGAAGTTATTTCTGTCAGAAAGGAGCAGTGCTGGATCTTTGGAAGGACTAATATGGATTCGAAAGGTCTCTAAGTTCACCGCTTAATGCAAGCTATGGGGGATTTAGCTGCAGTTCCTCCTGGGCTGCAGCATGACAGAGAGATGGAACAAAGGAGAAATTACCCCAGAGAGTTGTGGAGGCTAAATCACTGAAAGTATTTAAAGAGGAGGTGGACAGATTTTTGAAATATCTGGAAGTTGAGGCCTATGAGGAGCTGGCATGAAAGAGAAGTTGATTCCTGGGACAGATCAGCCATGATCTTATTGAATAGCAGGGCAGGCCTGAGGGGCCAAATGGCCTACTCCTGCTCCTTTTTCTTATGTTCTTATGACACTCACCAGACAGCCTGAACTACCTAGAGACTTCAGAGGCCTGACATTTAGCCAGGAGCAATGTCTTCAACAGCAACACTTCATCATGGAGGTGGTCATTGAACTGCCTCATCCTTCAAGCAGACCTTCAGCTACAGCAGGAAATGGATGGCACTGCCTCTGGCCTTCATGACTAAAGCCAGTGACATCATCAACATATTTCAGTTTGCTGTCCATCTCTGCATCCAAGAGGTCACTGAGGAAATGGGAATTCATTGTCTTCTCTCTATGCAGAGAGAAGTAGGAGGAGTGGGATTTGAGTGGGATAGTAGGCTTTGGCATGGTGCAGAGAGCCATCGAATAAACGCCCCTGTGAACACCACATTTCAATAGAAAGATGGACCAGGAGCCCAAAGGGTTCTACTCCTTGAACATGCAGTTGTTGTGCAACCTCCCACAGACTATCATGTTGACAAATTCCTACCTCAATCATGATGCCACCATTCTGTGTCAGCCAGATGTTTCAGCAAACCACCACTTCCAGCCAGAGGGTGGTTGCTCAGTGACAAGGGCTACTGTTATATATGTGGTTGATGGCTATCCTCCCCCAATCAACTATACATAGTATTAGAATTACAAGGTTTATAAGATTATTATGTTTTGGGACTGTGTCTTTAAAATTAGGGTAAAAGGAAGGGAGTCATGTGACCTGTGCTGAAGTCTGCCTGACAACAGATCTGGATGATGAAGCTGGTGAAGGTTAAATCCTAATTGTTTTACTGGGAAGAAGGTGCGAGGTGTTCACACTTGCAGACATTGGCAAAGGTAGCTGTGATGATGATAGACACTCTGCAAGTCCCAGCGAAGTGTTAAGAATGTCAGGTTGTAAATGGGTATACACTGAACTATCTCTTTGATTCCAGGATTTGGGGTATTAAGAATAGCTAATCAGCATTTCTACATGGATACAAGCCCCATGTGGTTCATGTTGCCAAGGGGAAGGAGGCAGATGAATTGTAAATATTAAATCATAGGCTTTCCTAAAATGTCACTGAATATCATAGACAGGTGGGTTAGTCTGCTAACATAGAGAGATAGACAGAGCTAGAGCCCAAAAGTCCCTATGGTGCACCGCACTGGAATGAGGGTGGAAGCTCATGTTCAGATTGCAAAGGCCAAATTTGTGAGGAGTTAAAACAAGGCTGGAAGATTTGTCTAGCTTGTGCTTGATTGGGGATCTCCAGAAATACTCTCAACATGAAGTACAGTTCTGGGGGGAGGGGTGCTAGAAGTTACCAGGCTGTGAAAGGAAAAGAGCAGAAGTAAAGCCCTGGGAACTAAGAATCACTTGAGACTGATTTCTGGAGAATTGAATGTCTAATTAGAGGACATTGTAAAGTATACCTGTGAAGTGGGTTATTCAGTTGTGTTAACAGTTAAAAGGGAATGAGTATGGTTCTGTAGTTTAAGGTATTAGTTGTCCACAAAAGTAGTGTTTAGTCAATAATGCTTTTAGTCCTTTCTTACAGTAACATCTTTAAACATGAAATCTTATTGTGTCATCCTTTCAGCTATTAACTGGAAGTTCGAATTTCTATTTTTAAGAAAGTTATCGGTTTCCACGTAGATTGTAAAAATGGACATTGCTCCTACAATAACAGTTATACTGTAACTAACAACATCCTATAGCAGACCACTGGTCTCCTGAAACAAACGTTTTGCTGTCTGCATCGCTTGGGGGAGCTTGACTGGAGCATTGCTCTCAATTTTTTTTATGGTATGCTGAGTCTTCCACAACCTTGCCATTATGAGGAACCAACCCTTTCCAAGAGCGTTTAAGCAACCAGCTCAGGGGCAGAATTTTAGGTTCCACAGGTGGGTGCACACCCAACACAAATGGGCATAAAATCGCATGAGATGACATCGGCTGAACGTACCAACGTCATCGTGCACTCGCGCAATATTTTGCTCAGCAGGCGCGTGGCAGTCGGAAGAGCGCCCGCTGACAATTATGCAGGCAAGGCGATTATGCTCATTATCGGTCCAATTGTCAGCAATTTTTTGTGGTCCGTCCAACCTCACGGTTGGTGGATGGGCCAATTGGCCTGACGGCCTTTACATTTTTGATGAAAGCGCATCCAAGAGAAACCTCCGTTTGGAAATAAAATAAAAAGAAATATCTGGGGACAGCATTTTTATGAGGTATATTTTCAGGTGTTTGATTGTGCTGCATGGACATGTTTTGCAGCTTTTTTGTGCTTTATTTTATTATTTGGAGGTCTGCAGCTCTCTGAGGCCGCTGTCTGCCTTCAGGGAGCTCTGTGGAAGTTCTCACCTGCACCTGTGCCCACAGTGACATTGTCGCCCGCCTTCTTCTTGCCCCTACCCTGGCAGCGCTGAGTCTTTCAGTGCGTGTTTCACACTGGCTGGCCAATTAATGCGCACCCAAAGAGGGAAAAATTCAGGCCCCGGAGTGGAAGGAAGGGAGAAGGCACCTGGGGCACAATCTCTCCAGATGGCATATCTATGGGTATCTCAGCAGACTCCAGATCCCCTGAAAAATTCCTAGATCACCATTGCTCCTCATTTCCCCACCTTATCATTTCCCTATTACAGACTATCACAGTGTCCTCTTGGCCAAACACATGAAATAAAAAAAACATTAAAAACCAACCACTCCTCACCAGCTTTACCCAACAATATTTCCAATAATACATACAATACTGAACTATTTACCCTGTGCATTCTCTTAGTGCCTGATTTACGGTGCTTTTGACTGACTTGGTGCTCCTTCCTGTGATACCCAAAGGTTGCAACTAGAGTTGATGGTAGGTTTCTGACTTTCAATGGAGGAGACTGCAAGTAGCCTTGCAAGATGCTTTTAAGCAACTCTGAGCTCCGAGCGCCCAGCATTGGACTCTATTACCTCACCATCAGTGGTAACAGTCTGGGCTGGCTGGCTGAGGGGCAATAGCAAGGACATTGGCAGAGTGGCAGCTGTGGGAGAATGAATGTTGTCATCCTGAGAGAGGACAGCATGCTCATGCACCATGGAGGCATAGCCACTCATGTGGGCAGCCCATCAGCAATCCTAGGAATCTGCTGGACCAGATCGCTAGGCTGCTGTGAAACCTGAAAGCCCCTTTGAGCACTGGCAGCATCTGGGGCCTGCATGGTATCAAGCTGGGCTTGCATGGCTCAAAGCTCAGTGTGAGCATCCACTGCAGCATTCAGATAGTAGGTCATTTCTGTCAGTGCTGCAACGGGAGCTGAGATATTGGCCATCAGGTGCTGTATCATAGTTAAGTTGGCAGGTGTTCTCTCGCAGTTGACTGCCACAGTATGGACAATAGGCTTTCTGGCCAGCCTGCCAATGCACCTAGCGTTTTGGTGTGCATGCCCATCAGCTTTTTCCTGTATGTCACCCCATCACAGGGTGGAGTGACTTGCAGGAAAAGGCTAAGCCCTCTGCAGCAGAGCTTGTATGAGACCTTACCCACAGGGGAGCTGGCACACATGCTATTTTTTCCCCTGTCCTTGCTTCAACCCACAAATGCCTGGTGACTCACCATGGGCTGATTCTGCCCCCGAACTACCCTCTAAATTACACGCAATTCCAGTACCTGAGCTGTAGGCTATGAGTGTCCTATCATGTGAATGTGTGATCTTCCTCAGAGGTGTGACCTTCCTCTGGGCCTTCATCCTCAGGCACCACTGGCTAGCCGGATGTCAGTTCTGGGGTTCCTGTGAGCATAAATACAGAAGGGGAGGGTTGGGTTGAGGGAAGGAGGGGGAATGAAAGCAAGATGTGCATGGTTACACCATCTGCAGCTTGAAATTCAAATCAGATAGTGGGTTGAGGGTGAAGTGAGATTTGGGAAGGTGAATACAGTAGGAGCCTATGGTCAACCTGGACAGTTTCAGCAACACCAATTGCTATGGCCATGTCAATGCTGAGCAATGTTATTTCTAAGGGAATGAGGATAAGCAGCCATGGTTATGCATCCCCTGGCTCTTTGCTGTAGTCTCCTGTTTGTGCTATCTCCTATTGTGACACCAGGTCCTGCAAGGGAGAGAGGGGAGTCTCAATCAGTGTGTTGTTATATGTTTGTGTAATGTGCCTGTCATAACTGAATAGTAATATGTGGAAGCTGACTTTTGGGGTGAGGCTTGCAGCAGTGGTAGGTATTTGGGGGTGAGGTGGAGAATATGAATGCTAGGCATGACTCCTGTTTGTTAGTGATTATTTTTGGGTGAATGTTGGGGGTATGGATTACTGAGCAGTTTGTAAGGTTGGTGATGTGTTGGGAGATTTAAAGTATATTCAGTGACCTTTACCACTTGTGTGAAATCATTGAATTTGTTCCGACACTGTATCCAGGTCCTTGGGGCCAGCCTCCTGGCCTTGACCTCCCTGAATATCTTCTCCCATTCCTTTCTAAGTGCTTGCCTGAGGGTCTTGACAGATGATCTCTATCCTCCTTTCCACCTCTTGCACTAACGCCTTCCATGTTGCATCTTAGAACCAGGGAGACCTCACTCTGGCCTATGCCTCCATTGCTTCAATTTTATGTTGCTCAGAAATTCTTTGAGCACCACTTTCCCCACCTGTTGCAGCCAGAATGTACCTCACCTTTAAGAGATGCAGGTTGGCTATAAGAAATGCGATGTAGCTTTAATTGGTACTGATCTGCCACCTGAATTCCCTGATAAACACGCAGCCATTCAGCTGCACATTTGGCACGAGGCTGCACAACACAATCATGGAAATTGTTATAAAACTGTCTAATTTCATGATTCTTATGTTTTAGTGATATGACTTTGAGGTTAGGGATTGAAGTGCTAAATGTAGAAAAAAAACTTAAGTTCGATATGTTGATAAACAAACTTTAAGTAATTTCCATTCAAAAGATCATTTCATTGTATAGTTACAAGGCTAGAGTTAGAAGGGTGAGAGCCATAAAACTACAGGTGGGGCCATCTAGCTGGGGACCTGAAGACAGTAAGTCTGAGGAGAATTGCTGTCTTCCTTAGAGATGTGAATTATTGGTGTAATTCCCCGGATCAAAGAAAGGTTGAAACACGACTGGTAAACATGATTAAGTTCAACACAATCTGGGACATAAAGGGTCAAACTCCAGAAGTTATAGAAAGATCAATTTGAAGAACATGAGGGAAGCAGTTTGACTAGCAGATTGACTGGAAGATTGTTCATTCATGCACAGCTGAGGGAAAATGGAATGCCATCAAAGATGTGCTACTGATTATGCAGGGCAAATGCGTGCTATGAATATACTTAAAAATTAATGGCCCTGAATGGATCAAAAGATATTTTGAATTCAACTGAGTTAGAAAAATAAACTTTACAAACTCTGAAAATCTTTTTACTCATCATCTGTAATATAATATATATAAGCAGATGTCCTGGTTTGTGCAAGAGCAGAAGCACAGAATAAAAGAACATAAGAATCAGGCACAGGAGTAGACCATTTGGACAGTTGAGTCTCATATTCTATATACTCTCATATTCTAATTCCTCTTTCTTTATTTTTTTAAGTCATCCTTTGTCAAATGTTCTGGCCTATCAGTCGTTGCAGCATCGTACGCCTTTTCATTCAATTTGATACTGTCCTTAACTTCCTTAGTTAGCCACGTCTGGTTTATGCCTTTCAAATCTTTCTTTCTCTCTTTCTGAATGGAATATAGAAAGAGGAAAAGCTGGCTATACAAGAATTGTAGTTTGCACAGACACAGCAATTATCAGAATTTACTCCTCCTCCTCCCCTTTTATCTTGGGGTAACAATGCTTCTATAACTTCAAGAAACCCTAAAACAACAGTTCTACAAGTGGAACACCCCCAACCGCAACACCTCCCCCCCCGCCACCACCTTCCAATGTGGAAGAGACAACAGCATTGCTACTGGAAGAGCTCCCACGTATTGGACAAAACTTCCCTGCCAAGTAGAGTCACTGACAGCAGAAGGCTATCAGTACCTCTAAGCATCTCAAGGAAACAACTCAGACACAATGAGGAGCCAAGATGGGTGACAGGTCCACCAAAAGCTGGCTCCACTAAGGTCACTACTCCCATAGTAGCAGCAGGAAACACAGCAAGACAATCATCAGGTAGAATAGGTCCTCTATCTTGCACACTGGAGCCAAGAATAACTCCATGGACTCAAAATATAACAGAAATGCGCTCAGGAATATAGCATAAAACTACAATTTCCCTATGCAATGCATAATTTTTTTATTCTTTCACGGGATGTGGACATTGCTGGCTAGGCCAGCATTTATTGCCCATTCCTAACTTCCCTAGAGAAGGTGGTGGTGGGCTTCCTTCTTGAACTGCTGCAATAGATTATCAATTTTTCTTCAGCATACCTTCACACTTTTAAAAATCTTTTTGGGTAATAGTGGGAGGATTCCTAGGCAGCCATTGAACCTCATCATAAACTCTCCTTCCATGGCCAACAAGTGAAGGTATTGAAGGTAGTGAAGGACTTGAACCCAGGGCTGCTGGCCCAGAGGTAGGGATGTTACCACTGCACCACAAGACCCCCTAAAGTTATTAGTGAGGCGATGGAAGTAAAATTTCCAAAGCATAATAAAAGGATGTCAAGGGTTCAAAATCTGAATAAATATCCCAAAGTTATGATACTTTCAGTCAGGTGTCTATGATGTTTCAGTGAGCTTATGCAGGGAAACCAGACTAAAAAAGTTGCAGGTCTGATATCTGGTTTGTATTGAGTTAGTCTGCCTGAGCTATAGGGCAACCAGTTTCCTGGGTTAGGGATAGTTAAAAAAAAGTCAACCAGTTCTTGGTCTTTGGGATGTGTTTGAAGTAGATGGTGAGTGAAATTCAGGTCTTACTATGATATACCAGCAGCTGAATATCATTCCAACACTGATCCTCAATGATCAAACATGAGTAAAAGGGACTTGGACAAGATTTCCAAAGCCCTTTGTGTAGACCTGCATCAGCAAGAAGAGGAGAAAAAGTTAGCAAAAAGAAGTAATGTTTTGTTTGTGTTCTTCCCACAGAAAACTTTAACACAGCTGTAACCCTGTATGAAAGGAATGTCAAAGAGTAAGATGATTACTGAATTTCCTGTAGAGAAAATGGAGTGACACCTAATGCCTTTTAGAGGAGAATATGAATCAAAACAAAGTATCCAGCATGAAACAGCTCATCCTAGAAATAATTTTAACTCTCCCCAAAATAGATAAATTTTCTTTGGGTGGAAGCTAAAATGTTAAAATTCTGAAACATGAAGCAAGTTGCTTCAAACTGCCTTCAAACCACTTCTGGTTTTACCAATCTGCTCTCAGGAGGCAGGGTGGCTGTTGAAAGTATTGAAGAAGGCTGTATGTTTTTATTTTATCAGTATTTCTATGTCTTATCCTGGTTGCTGAGTGAGGACTTGGGAAACCCAAGCAGTAGAAGGAGGTGAGTGGGATTGGATCTGGATCCAGAAACTAGCAAATCTCTACACACCTCACTACCTCCACAATCTCCAGCTACACCAGCAACCCCATCATAGACTAATCACCAACCCCATCATAGACTAATCACCAACCCTCCCCATCTCTAAAATCCGTTTGATCAACAAATCCACATCACTGTCCCCGATCAGTTACCAAACCCCCAACTGTTGGCTGAACTTTCAGGCTCCAATGGAGGTGTGTGGAAGTGGGTGGACGCAAAAAATTGCACTGCCAGTTGACTTGCCTGCTCCACCACATGCCCAGGACCAAATTTAGATCGGCATCATCAGGGCTACATGCCTGCAAGTGGCAGGTAGCCAATTAACAAGAGTTAAAGACCCATCAAGGCCTTTGTCAGGGGCTGACAGGAAATTTCCAGTCAGCCTTTGGATCCCACCAACAAACCCCACTGTCACGAAGAGATTAATGTCTATAATGTTATTGGAAATTATTGTTTTTTAAGTCGAGTTTAGTGTTGTCTGTGTCTATGGCCAGAAATTTGACATTGGCAGGCGGGGGCAGGTCCGACACGCTGACGTGTAAAATGACGTCAGCCGTGTGTCCTGATGTCAGCGCGCATCATTTAGATATTATATTCAGCATGCACATGGTGAAGGTGGATGTGCACCCACCGAACTGTCAATGACCTATTATGGCCATTTAAAAACCAATTAAAGTAGCTATCAAGGCTGCCCGTCCAACCCTAAGGTTGGCAGGCAGGCGAAGAGTGCTAGCAGCCTTTGCATTTTTCAGGAAACCTCATCCACGGGCAGGATGAGGATACCTGAAGGTTTAATAAAATCAATAAATAAATTCTGCTAAATTGACAAACATATCCCAGCTCATGCGACACTATCACTTGGTGGGGGCACTTATAAATAATTTTTATCTTTCTTTATTAAAAATTTCAATACGTACTTAATCTCCCTGAGGCAGCCCCAGGCCTCAGGGAGGTTTCTGCGCTCTTTCGAGCACATGCCCGCACAGGTAGCGCTGAGCGCTATTGGCCGTGCGTCACACTAGGTGGGCCTTAATTGGCCCGCCCACATAAAATGGCGGCGGTGATCAACTTCGCACGCCCGGTCCTGATTGGCCCGTCTGACATTCAGAAAATTCTCCCCTGTGTGTCTGTGTGTGTGTGTGTGTGTGTGTGTGTGTGTGTGTGTATGTCTTAATTGGATTAAAGCCAGCTGGCCTAAAGGCTCTGATGTATAGAAAGAAGTAGGTTTGAAGTGATAGTTACATACACATGGAAATTTAGAAATATAGGTCTCAGGGGGCAATTTGTATTTTTAAATAAACCATTCAAAAGAATGGGCGAAATCTTGCAGCTCATTAGAAGACGCCAAGCAATGTATTTATTTTTTTCTCTACTAATAAAATTGGTGGAATCAAAGAACGTTATTGCTAGAAGAGGTAAAATTAAAAACCGAGTAATACAATGGAAAATTTCCATTCAAAGAGAAAGATATGTATAACGGATAAGAGAGATTGTGTGTAAGGCAGAGTCATTTTGCGATCCAACAAGTGTGAGAAGCCTCCAGCCTGTAAGCTCCAAGTCTGTCTGCAAGCATCCAGAGCTGAAAGAAATTTATTTTGAATGCGCTGGTACAGGGTGTGCTCTGCCAGAGGTCTGTTAAGCCTATGAGTTTTACTGTTGCCTTAACGGGGGTGTAATTGAGAGTCAGGTTAATTAGGGGATTTTTGTATTTATTATAGTAGTAACTTTGTAGACATATGTATGTGCTTACAATTTTTCTTGTATTAATAAATGTTTACTTTAGTTTTATAAAAAACCTTTTGAAACTTGGAGGTCTTATTACTACTGAATTCAAAGCCTGCATCTCAAGGCATACAAATTTCAAAAAATGGGTTATGACAATTGTTTCAAGTTTCCCTCTGGGATCTGAACAACTCAGCCTTTACCATTGGCTGTGTCAAAATACCCCACCACCCCACCCAAGACATTTAGGACTAGGCTAACTGCCTGGAGATAGCCAGGCCTGCTTGAGGTGGACTGGGTAGCGGGGTGGGTGGTCACAGGTTTTGGGGCCCTTGCCTGACTGTTTTCATGGTGGATTGGCTGCTGAAGACACATGAGTTTAAAAGTATAAATTGTCGGAGAGAGGGCGCTTCAAAATGGGGGCACTGGTTCACTGGTACTCCAGTGCTGGAGGGCCTCGTACTGCTTCAAGAGCCTGCCTATTTTCCATAATTGGATGGCGAACCTATTCTCTGGCCACTATCTTCTGCAGTCCTGCCACATCCAATCGTGAATGGTGATGGACAACTAAAGAAATCACTGGAGGAGGAGGCTCCACAAATATCCCCTTCCTCCATATTGGGGGAGCCCAGCACATCAATGCAAAAGACAAGGCTGAAGCAGTTGCAACAATCTTCAGCCAGAAATAGATGATCATCTCAGCCTCCTCTGGAGGTCCCCAGCCTCACAGATGCCAGTCTTCAGCCAATTCAATTCACTCCACATGACATCAAGAAACAGATGAAGGCACTGGATATTGCAAAGGCCACGGGCCCTGACAATATTCCAGCAATAGTACTCCAGAAATTGCTGTACCCCTAGCCAAGCTGATCCAGTACAGCTATAACACTGGCATATACCCGGCTATGTGGAAAATTTCCCATGTCTTTTGATGTCTTTCTATGTCCTGTACATAAAAAACAGGACAAATCCAACCTAGCCAATTACAGCCCCATCCGTCTTCTCTCGATCATCAGTAAAGTGATGGAAGGGGTCATCAACAGTGCTATCAAGCGACACTTGCTTAGCAATAAACTGCTCACTGATGCTCAGTTTGGGTTCTACGAGGGTCATTCAGCTCCTGACCTCATTACAACCTTTGTTTAAACATGGACAAAAGAGCAGAACTCCAGAGGTGAGATAACAATGACTGCCCTTGACATCAAGTAAGCATTTGACTGAGTGTGGCATCAAGGAGCCCTAGCAAAACAGAAGTTAATGGGAATTGGGGAGAAACTCTCTGCTAGTTGGAGTCATACCTAGCACAAAGGAAGATGGTTGTGGTTGTTGGAGGTCATTCATTCCAGTTCCAGGGCCACACTGCAGGAGTTCCTCAGGGTAGTGTCCTCGGCCCAACCATCTTCAGCTGCTTCATCAATGACCTTCCTTCCATCATAAGATCAGAAGTGGGGATGTTCGCTGATGATTGGACAATGTTCAGTACTATTTGCAACTCTTCAGATACTGAAGCAGCCCATGCCCCAAAGCAGCAAGACCTGTATAATATCCAGGCTTTGTCTGACAAGTGGCAAATAACATTCTCATCACCTAAGTGCCAGGCAATGACCATCTCCAACAAGAGAGGATCTAATTATTGCCTCTTTGGCATCAAATGGCATTTTCATCATTGAATCCCCCACTATCAACATTCTGGGGGTTAGTATTGACCAGAAACTGAACTGGACTATCCATGTAAATACTATGGCTACAAAAGCAGGTCAAAGGCTAGAAATCCTGTGGAAAATAACTCACATACTGATGCCCCAAAGCAAATCCACTTTCTACAAGGAACAAGTCAGGGGTGTGATGGAATACTCTCCAATTGCCTGGGTGAGTGCAGCTTCAACAACACTCAAGAAGCTTGACACCATTCAGGATAAAGCAACCCTCTGATCGGTACCACATCCACCATCTTAAACATTCACTCCCTCCACCACCAATGCACAGTGGCAGCAGTGTATACCATCTACAAGATGCACTGCCAGAACTCATCAAATTCCAAGAACTACCTTCCTTACCGTACTCTGGGTATACCTACACCACATGGACTGTTGCCTTTCAAGAAGGCAGCTCACCATCACCTTCTCAAGGGCAATTAGGGATGGGCAATAAATGCTGGCCTAACCAGCGATGGCCACATCCCATGAATGAATTAAAAAAATTGACCAGCTCAGGAAAAATCACTGCTATATAAACTGTGTAGGGGTGTGACCTCTAATTGACATTGACATTGGGGTCCTGATCCAAAAGACAAAATCCTGTCTCCTGCCTCTGACACTCTGGCCTTTTCCCCTTGTAATTACACACAAACCTCCCCACCTCGTTCCCTGCCCCCAAGCTCCCCCCATGCCCCCATGATTTCTATCCCAATCAGCAACTAAATCTGCCTGCTTCTAACCTGTGGAACATTCTGGAGAACTCCTCACTCAACATTCATCCAAATTTGTCAACCAGGCTGGCTTCTGGGTGGGGAACATGCACACCATGGGGTTAAATCTCCATGGCAAATCAGGGAGACTTGGACTTCTGGGTTTCCTGACCATAAGTCACCACCACTCCCCACCTGGCTTGAAAAAACCCACCCAGTAAATATTGGATCAAATCTTTCAGCTGTGGGTTCATTCTGATACTTACAGGAAACATTCCATTCACATCAAACTTAACTTAATGCACAATCTCCCTTCCGCATGAAAATAAAAATCCTGGAAAAGCTCAGCAGGTCCAACAGCATCTGTGGAGAGAGAGACAGAGACAACATTTCAAGTCCATGTGACTCTTCTTCAGATCTAAAGGGAACTAGAGATGTGGTGAAATATATACTGATTAAGGGGTTGGAACCGGTGAAGCTGGATAGAAGGCCAATGATAGGTGGAAGCAAACAGACTCAAAATGCTGTCTCTGTCTCTCCCTCCACAGATGCTGTCAGACCTGCTGAGATTTTTCAGCATTTTTGTTTTCATTTCAGATTTCCAGCATCTGCAGTATTTTGCCTTTATTCCTTCTGCATGTGCCAGTGAATAATTTGCTTTCTCTTGAGGATAGTAAATCTTTTCAAGATGGCTGTAAAAAGAGGGATGGACACTTTAGTCTCTCGTACTAAATTTGCAGGGGCTGATCTTCAAAACTATTTCCTTTTTTTCCCAAATGCATGAAGATTTTTATTTATTTTTTAATTTGACTAAATTTGTAATAAGAAAGGGCAGCTCCACAATACAAAGCAGGTTCTTCACTTTGCAATGAAAGCTGAAGTACCTGTAGTTAAATTCACTCATTTCATCATCCACACTGTTGATTTTGGTGCCGTTTCTTGCAGTCAATTTTCCTGTGAGGAGACAGTCAGTTTACCTGTGAGAAGACATATGACTGTCCTGTTCCAGCAGAGTTAGTTGTAGTGCAGAGAGTTTGCAAATGGAAGAGATTCAAGTAAACAAAATAAAATTGGCAGGGTGATAACCTAGAAAAATGTCAGTGGTCAGAAACTGCTGTTTTAGGATTTAGAAATTATAGATGAACTGATGTTTGATATTTTTTCAAAGCATTATCTTTTATCCAAATTAGTAATGAGTAATAACAGAAAACTTGAGTGCGGCCTAGAGGTTTATCTGGCTAACTGTTTTTGAGATCTCATTGGCAACCACAAGATCTGTCAGTTATGAAAATGGCTACACAGACCACAAACATTTCCAAAGGGAAGCTTTGATATGGCAATGAACAATGCCGTGATCTTACAGTGCTTGTTTGTTAATGTGGTAATGTGAATCTCTCAAGAAATGAATCAATATATTTGGAGTTAATCGGTTTGAAAAGTGGGTGAGTTGCTCTAATGTCTGATCGTAGGACTCTAATGTGCCAAAGCATCAGCTGAAACAGAAAAAAAACCTTAGCCAAAGCTGGAATACACAGCAAGTCAGTCAGTATTTGCAAAGAGGACAGAGTGCGAGTTTCTGTTATGTAACTTAATATGCACAGCTGAAAAGAACACATTCAAAATATCATAACTTATTTTTACTATTTATTGTGCCATTTGGCGATTGGCAGTGTAAAACCCTCTGTCATTTCAGAAAAGTGTTTTTCTCTTGCAGCATAATGGAGCAGACAATCAGATAGTGAGCCACCAGGGTTAAATCATCATGTCAGCTGATTCTAATTTGCAACTCCTTTATAAACGAATGCAAAGAGTTTTGGTGGAATTTTCTGGTCCCACCAGCAGCAAGAAGTGTGGCGGGTGGGGGCACTTAATTTGGCGAGAGGCAAAGCAGCTATTCCCCGACAGCGGGATAAACTGTTTGAATTTTGTCCTCCTGAATTTCAAGGCAGGTTAAAGGCAGGCCAAGCTTCCCAGCAAATAATGTTGAGAACCCCATTTGCCCACATTGTGCCCCCCTGCCCCCCTTGCCCAACACAATTCCAACTGTTGGTGGGATGGGAAGACTCAGCCTTGCATTTTTAAGCAGTCTTCTCTGTCTTAGCTCAAATTGCTAAAATTTCCAGTCAGTTGAAATTTGAAAAATCATCTTTTCAAAACTAAATGGGCATAACATCATGACGGTTCACAATCCTCTGAGGTGTTGATGATGCAGGCTGCAGGCAACCCTGCCTTGCTAATGGCTCTCATCCAGGTGAGGAAAAGGAGGGCCCATCGCAGGTTGACACCAGGGCCAGGGGCCTGAGCAGAAAGAGGCAGCAGGGACTCAAGAAGTTCAAGATATTGGCCAACAGGGTCCACTGTAGTGGCGACCTTTGGCCTGACTAAAGGTGTATCGCAGGCAGTAGTCTTATCCAGAAATAAGCGAAAAGCAATGCCAGAGGTGCCTTTGGATGTCCCAGGATGTACATGCTCACACATACCCACTTCTCTAGCATGAGCTGCAACCACAAAGACTAATCTGAAGAAGAGTCATATGGACCCGAAACATTAACTCTGTTTCTCTCTCCAAGATGCTGTCAGACCTATTGAGTTTTTCCAGCATTTCTTGTTTGTTTCAGATTTCCAGCATCCACAGTATTTTGCTTTTATGCTAATTTAACAGGCCCCACTGTGATAATATTAGATTGTAAACTCAGTCATACAGCCTGATAACCCTCAGTCTTATGTCAACAGATAGAGTGAAATACAAGCACTGATTTTTAAAAAATCCACACATATTCTTTTTAAATTTACAGCCCAGCAGAGTTAAATCCCTTGACAGCTTTGACAGTTCCAATGACTTTATGCAATTTTTCCACACAATCATGTCTCCTTTTAACAGTTCCAAAGGACACCTGACCTCTTCCAAAGGGTATCTTACCATTCCCAAAGGGTGCCTTACCTCTCCCAAAGGTGTCCCGGGAACATATCCAAAGGGGTAACTTACTCTCCAAAAGGGTACCCTGGCTACCCAAACAAATCCCTAAGGTTTAGACATACTCCTACCTATTCTGAACAGCTCGGGTTTCAGGCACCTATCTCATCAAGCCCCATGAGTGGAGGCAGCTGCTGATTTATATGGGCAGCTGCCTCAATTGCAATTTAGAATTCACCCCCATCCCCAACCCTATGAAAAGGGTGGTGGCCGAGCTCGAGAGCAGGAATTCGGATAAGGACCTCTGCCAGCAATTTTGCACAGAAGGAGAGCGGAAATTCAGGCCACAGTGTATTATTATCAGGGTTGTAGAATTACAGTAGCTGAATAAGCTAAATAACATTTTTGTTAAATGGTATTGTGGAGTTTAGTCAATCTTATATGATTGTTTTTTAATGGAAACTGTAAATATGAATGGTTATAATTATTATTATTTGGCTCCTTTACCATGTACTCAACCTTTTCTTTTACCTTTTAAAGCCCAGGATATATTTTTTTATTCCCCAAATTCCTAATCAACCAGACTCTCAACTACACTCCCCCTTTAAGGCAACAGTCCAAAATAGATTTTCAATTTGTAGAGACTATCCAGCCAGGTTACCACAAGCACCCACTCAACTGTGGAATTCAAAAGGTTTTTAATACAAATTTGGTTTCTGGAACAGCAGACTTCTGCAAAGTGGCTAGAGGCTTTTCCCCGAGTCTGTTTCACATGGTGTACCTTTCAGGTCCCACACAGCCACCCACACATAGCCTTCTATCCTTCTTTAAATATATATCTCCATCTTTGATTTGTAAATCCCATTGTTCTCCCCTGCCTTTGAAGTTTACTTTTCCCATAATATAAAAAGCTTTTATGTTGTCATTATGGTCAACACTTTGGCAAAAAGTCAGCGTAGTAACCTTGCCCTATTTATCTTACCAGTTGTAGAAACTTTACCATGGGCAGAAATTTCTGCCCGTCAGGGGGGTTGTGAGGGGGCGGGTGGGGACTGGTGCGAACCCTGTTGGCACCCCCCCGATTGGGGCCGCGCCGCCATTTTATGTGGGTGAGCCAATTAATGCCCGCCCAGTGTGATGCTTGCCCAGAAGCGCTGAGCGAAAGAGCGATGAAATCTCCTTGAGGCACAAAGGTGCGTCAGGGAGATTTGGTTAAGGTTTAAACATCTAAATAAAGAAATTATTTTTTTTTAACATATATCCCCTCATGTGACAGTGAGACATGAGCTGGGACATGTCAATTAATTTTTAAAAAAAATTTTATTGAATATTTGAACACTTCATGAAACCTCATCCCGCCCATGGATGAGGTTCCAAGAAAAAGTTGAAGGCCGCCTGGGCTCTTCGCCTGCCCGCGTTGGACAGGCTGCTCATTTAATTATTTCAATTAGTTTTCAACAGGCTTTAAAAGGTCTTTGACAGCTCGGCGGGTGCGCAGCTGACTTGGCTGTGCGCCTGTCGAACTGAAAATCTAAATGACACGTGGTGACGTCAGGACACTCGCCTGATTTTACGCATCATTTTACGCGTCAGCGAGCAGGCCCCACTCCTGCTCACTGACCTGAAATTTCTACCCCGTATCTCTTTGAAAATCCAACAGCTTTTCCCCTTACCTAAAAATGCAAATTTCTTTCACACCCTTTCTATTGACTTTACCATAGCTCACTCATTAGCATTTCAAATGTCCTTTTACACCTAGCTCTCTTGATAATTTCAATCATGGATTGTGTCCGTCTCTAAGTTAAATTTAATTAAATCAGCTACACAGAAATACATACACACACACACACACACGCACAAGCCAAATTTACAATATCCCACAATGCTATTATGAAAACTATGATAGTTTTGTGACAAAGACACACTGGTCCAGACGTATCCTGGGCCGGTATGTTTTCCCATCAGCCTAACGGTAAATTGGGTGTTGGGGGAGCATTCCGGTTGGGCCTCACTTTGCTTCCCATTAGCGGGATGCAAGTCAGGTTAGACCATAAGACCATAAGTTGTAGGAGAAGAAGTGGACCATTCAGCCCATCGAGCCATTCAGTGAGATCATGGCTGATCTGATAACCCTCAACTCCACATTCCTGCCTTTTCCCCATAACCCTTGATTCCCTTATTGATTAAAAGTCTGTCTATCTGACCTTTCAATATACTTAATGGCCCAGCCTCTACAGTCATCTGCAGTAAAGAATTCCACAGATTGACTACCCTCTGAGAGAAGAAATTCCTCCTCAACTCTGTTTTAAATGGGTGTCCCCTTACTCTGAGATTATGCCCTCTGGTCCTGGACTCTCCCAGAAGGGGAAACAACCTCTCAGCATCTACCCTGTCAAGACCCCTAAGACCCTTATATGTTTCAGTAAGGTCGCCTCTCATTCTTCTAAACTCCAATGAGTACAGGCCCAAACTACTCAATCTCTCCTCATAAGAAAATCCCTCCATCCCTTGGTCAACCTTGTGAACCTTCTCTGGACTGCCTCCAATGCCAGTATATCTTTTCTTAGACAAGGGGACCAAAATTATTCATAGTATTCTAGTTGTGGTCTAATTAGTGCCTTGTATAGTTTTAGCAAGACTTCCCTAATTTTATACCCCATTCTCTTTGAAATAAAGGCCAACATTCCATTTACCTTATCTCTTGCCTGCTGAACTTGTATGTTAGCTTTTTGGGATTCATGCACAAGGACTGCCAACTCCCTCTGTGCTGCAGCTTTCTGCAGTCATTCACCATTTAAATAATATTCAGCTCCTCTATTCTTCCTGCCAAAGTGCATAATATCACAGCTTCCTGCATTATATTCCATCTGCCACATTTTTGCTCACTCAAGTAACCTGTCTATATCCTTCTTTAGACTCCTTGTGTCAAGCTCACCATTTGCCTTCCCAACTATTTTTGTGTCATCCACAAACTTGGCAATAGTACATTCACTTCCCTCAATTAAGTCATTAATATATATTGTAAATAATTGTGGCCCCAGCACTGACCCCTGTGGCACTCTGCTTGTTACAGGTTGCCATCCTGAAAATGCCCTCTTTATCCCAACTCTCTGTCTTCTAATAGTTAGCCAATCCTCTATCCATGCTAATATACTACCCCCAACACCATGGACTCATCTTATTAAATAGCCTTATGTGTGGCACCTTATCAAACGCATTTTGGAATTCCAAATATATTATGTCTATTGGTTCCCCTTTTTCTATGCTGCTTATTACCTCCTCAAGAATTCTAATAAATTTGTCAGGCATGATTTCCCCTTTATTAAGCCATGTTGACTCTGCTTGATTAGATTATGTATTTCTAAATGCTCTGCTATTACATCCTTTATGATAGACTCCAACATTTTCCCAATAACAGATGTTAAGCTAACTGGCCTATAGTTACCTGTTGTTTGTCTCCCTCCCTTTTTGAATAAGGGTGCTACATTGGCTGTTCTCCAATGCTTTGGGACTTTTCCAAAATCTAAGGATTCTTGGAAGATTACTGCCAGTGCATCCACTATCTCTGTAGCTACTTCCTTTAATATTCTAAGATGCAATCCATCAGGTTCAGGGGACTTATTAGCTTTTAGCCCCATTAGTTTCCCTAGTAATTTTTCTCTAGTGATAGTTGTTATATTTATTTCCTCCCCCCGGTTTTGCGCCTTGATTATTTAGTATTTTTGGAATGCTATTTGTATCTGCTACTGAGAAGACTGAAGCAAAGTATTTTTTCAACTCCTCTGCGATTTCCTGGTTCCCAATTTTTATTTCCCCAGCCTCATTCTCAAAGGGGCTCACTTTGTTCACTTTGACCTCTCTCTTTTTTATATAGTTAAAGTTCTCACTGTCCATTTTTATATTACTTGCTAGTTTGGCTTCAAAGTTTATTTTCTCCCTCTTTATTATTGTTTTGCTAATCTTTTGTTGGTTTTTAAAACTTTCCCAATCCTCTGGCTTACCACTAATCTTTGTCACATTATATGTTTTTTCTTTAAATTTGATACTGTCCTTAACTTCCTTGGTTAACCATGGTTGGTTTATCCCTTTCCTTGAATCCTTCTTCCTCACTAGGGTATATCTTTGTTGTGATCCATGAACTATTTTCTTAAACGTCTGCCATTGTTCGTCAAATGTCTTTTCTGCTAAACTGCTATACCAGTCCACTCCAGCCAATTCTGCCCTCATTCCATTGTAATTACCCTTATTTAAGTTTAGGACAGTTGTTTCTGACCCAAGCTTCTCACCCTCAAACTGAATGCTGAATTCTACATATTATGGTCACTGTTTCCTAGGGGATCCTTTACTCTGAGATAATTTATTAAACCTGCCTCATTACACATTACCAGATCCAAAATAGCCTGATCCCTGGTTGGATTCACAACATATTGTTCTAAGAGACTGTCCTGAATACACTATGAATTCTCACTCGTGGCTACCTCTGCCAATTTTCCCAATCCACATGGAGATTAAAGTCACTCATGATTAATGTACTGCCTTTTTCAAATGCTCTCATTATCTCCTGATTTATTCTCTGCCTTACAGTATAGCTACTTTTGGGGAGCCCATAGACCACGCCCACCAGCATCTTCTTCCTCTTGTTATTTCTTATCTCCACCCATATGGATTCTAAATCTTCTGATCCAAGATCCTTTCTAGCTATCATACTTATACCATATCATACTAACAAAGCAACCCCACTACCCTTTCCTTCCTGCCTGTCCTTTCAAAAAGCCAGATACCCCTGAATATTTAGTTCCCAGCTTTGTTCTCCTTCTAACCATGTCCCCGTAATGGCTATAAGATCATTCCCATTAACCTCTATTTGTGCCATTAATTCATTTATTTTTTTTCCAAATATTATGTGCATTTAAGTAAAGAGCCATTAATTTTGCCCTTTTACCATTTTTTCCCCTTTTGACCCTATTTGCTGCTTTTTAAAAATTGTTTGTAGACTCTGTCCCTTCCTGTCACACTCTGGGTATCATCACCTAAATAGCTGCCCTGCAAAGCTGCTATGTCAATTTGCTTTGTAAGCCTATGTATCCCCTTTCCAGAACCCTCCCTCCCTCTATTTAGTTTAAAGCCCTCTCTGCAGCCCTAGTTACTTGATTCGCCAGGACACTCGTTCCAGCCCGGTTCAAGTGAAGCCCATCCAATTGGAACAGCTCCTTTCTACCCCAGTACTGGTGCCAGTGCCCCATGAACTGAAATCCAATCCTCCCATGCCAATCTCTGAGCCATGCATTTAACTCC
The DNA here is from genome assembly GCF_017639515.1 of Carcharodon carcharias. Taxonomy (NCBI): domain Eukaryota; kingdom Metazoa; phylum Chordata; class Chondrichthyes; order Lamniformes; family Lamnidae; genus Carcharodon; species Carcharodon carcharias. Next base: position 203,237,407 of record NC_054469.1, read on the forward strand.
TCAACTTTATTTACCCTATGCCAATTTGCATGTGGCTCAGGTAGCAATCCCAACCTTGGAGGTTAATTTATCTTCTAACTGCTCAAATTCTTTCAGCAGAACCTCCTTTCTAGCCCTATCAATGCCATTGGTACCAACTTGGATAACAACAACTGGATCCCTCCCCTCCCTCTCCAAGTTCCTCTCCAGCCCTGAGGAGATATCCTTAACACTGGCACCGGACAGGCAACACAGCCTTCGGCTGCAGTGAACAATATCTATACCCCAAATTATACTGTCCCCTACCAATACTATGTTTCTATTTCCTTCCCCTCCCACCCCACTTGAATGGCCCCCTGTACCATGGTGCCATGGCCAATTCGCTCCTCCTCCCTGCAGTCCCTGCTCTCATCCACACAGCTTGCAAGATCCTCATAACTGTTGGACAGTTGCAGGGGCCGAGGCTCCTCGAACGCTACCCCCGGGTCCCCAAACCTGCTTCACCTGGAGCCGCAACCTTCTGCCCCTGATCACAGACCAAATTTGAATTACCTAATCTGGCTGGTGTGATCACCTCCTGGAGAGAAGTGTCCAGGTAACTTTGCCCCTCCCTGATGTGGTGCAATATCTGCAGCTTGGATTCCAGCTTCTTAACTCAGATCCGAAGTTCCTTGAGCTGCAAACACTTGGAAACACTCTGGATCACCTTGGTGTCCAGCAGCTCCCACATCCTGCAGCAGCAACACATCACCCTTCCTGCCATCACTATCATGTTTTATTCAGTTTATTAATTAATTATTTTAGTATCCCCGCTCTTTATGTTTTATTCTAATTATTTTTATAGACACCAGTATTGATTTTATACTTAACAAGCTATCTTTAAGAAAAAGAGAAAAAAGACTAGAGATCTAAACACAAACTAAAGACATTACTTTACTTTAAAGACTAGAAATACTCACCAATCCTACTCACCAATCAGCTGCTCTCCGTGTTATTTTCCCTCTCGTGTTCTTTAATAGTCTCACACTCTTCTCTCACTCTCTCACTGTTAAAGGCCCTGCTCCTCTGTCACTCGGTCCCTATAAATGACCACACTGCTCATCTCACACTCTATCACTGTAAATGACCCCAGTGTTTCTCTCACACTCTCTTTCTGCAAATGGCCCTGCTGTTTCTGTCACATTCCCACCCTGTAAATGGCCCCGGTGTTTCTCTCGCACTCTCTTTCTGCCAATGGCCCTGCTGTTTCTGTCACATTCCCACCCTGTAAATGGCCCCGGTGTTTCTCTCGCACCCACTCCCTGTAAATGACCACACTGTTACTCTCACACTCTCTCGCTGTAAATTACCACATTGTTTCTCTCACACTCTCTCGCAGTAAATGACCACGCTGTTTCTCTCACACTTTAATCCTGTCAATGACCATGCTGTTTCTCTCAGACTGCCACCCTGTAAATGGCCCCGCTGTTTCCCTCACACTGTCTCCCTGTAAATGACCAAGCTGTTTCTCTCACACTGTCACCCTGCAAAAGGGTTCATGCTGGCCTCCAGCAGAATTCAGGTTCATGCTGGCCTCCAGCGGGATTCACATTCCTCCATGGCGGACACCATTGGATGATCCTGCTGTGATCTCACCCTGGTGTGAAACCAATTTCTGCCCCTCATGCCGAATTTCCCCCTCCCACCCACCATGATGCCAATGGGACCAGACAATTCTGTCCTTAAATCTTCTGTAGTGATTTAGATGAAGAGAAACACAGATTGAAACAACACTTGTTCCCCTGGGCTGTGGAATGATGTATACACAATAATATAACTGAGAAAAAAACCGAGAGAGGCAAAAAAATAATAAAAGAGAAATAAACTGACATGGAATAGTGAGTGCAATCTCTGCAGGATCAAAAAAAAACTATGCTAAAGGATCACCATATATGGGGAAGCAATGTTCAATGTCAGCTGTGATAATGAGCAGCCAGACAAAACAGTTACTTCAAACAGTCTGGGCAGTGTCTGTGATCAAGACTGTCAAAAACAGGAATTACTGAGAGAGAGGTTGAAAAAATGCAAATACTATAACAAATGTTATTTTTCCTGTGCATATTTATTTTTTCCATACACATTTTTAATATTTTTCTGTTTATATGTTTTTAATACACATGCCTTGAATTGAACATCTAATCAGTTTAATTATTTCCATGCCTTTCTTGGTTGTGGGCACATGCATGTGTGCCTAAGCCACAGGGATCCACACTAATGAAAATAAATAACATTATAAGTACAGATAAGTACAGAGGAACCACTGACTGTCTGAGAAGCCTCATTACAATTTGGGAATGCTGACAAACTCTTATTTATGAATTTGCTACGATTGCTTTCTAATCGTTAATCCAGAAAAGCTACTTGTGCATTTTAATATGTCAGCTTATTTGACCACAAAATGAGGAAGCCATACACATTAGTGCCTCTAAGAAAGATTTGTGGAAGTCCCAAAGGATTTGGTATACTATAAAATATTTTTTAAAACTCCTGCCAACCTTACGCTAGTAGATGATTCAATGAAAGGTGGTCAGTATAAAGATGGGAATATACTAAGAAGGGTAGATGAAGTGGGAGATTTGGCATACAAGTACACAGGTCCCTGAAGGCAGCAGTTCAAGTAGACAAGGTTATAAAGAAGGAATCAGGAATGCTCTCCTTCATTGACAGAAGGACAGAATATAAAAGTAAGGATATAATGTTGGAACTGTATAAAACACTGGTGAGGCCACAGCTGGCGTATTGTGTGCAGTTCTGGTCACCACATTACAGGAAGGACGTAATAGCTCTGGAGAGAGTGCAGAGGAGGTTTACAAGTATGTTGCCAGGGTTAGAAAAGTGTAGCTACGAGGAGAGATTGGATAGGTTGGGGTTATTTTCTTTAGAACAAAGAAGGCTGAGAGGTGACTTGATTGAGGTGTACAAAATTATGAGGGGAATAGATAGATTTGACAGGATAAAATTGTTTCCCTTGGTGGATAAGTCTAGAACCGGGGGCATACATTCAAGATAAGGGGCAGAAGGTGTAGGGGGGTCATGAGGAAGAATTTTTTATTGCAGAGGGTAGTGGGTGTCTGGAATTCGCTGCCCAAGTTGGTGGTAGAGGCAGAAACTTTAAACTCTTTTAAAAAGTACCTGGATCTGCACCTAAAGTGCTGTAAGCTGCAGGGCTATGGGCCGGGTGCAGGAAGGTGGGATTAGAAAGGGCACCTGGGTGTCCTTGGGCTGGCATGGACAAGATGGGGTGAATGGCCTCCTTCTGTGCTGTAACTTTTCTATGGTTTTATTCTATGGTTCTAATTCACTTGAGCAGATCCACCATTTTTAAGAAACTGGACTGACAAGTGCAAACAGTGTAGTGAAACCAATACAAAACTACAGCATGAAGTAATTTAATTAAATGATTGCAGTTGTGTAGCGGAAGGAAACTTTTCAGTGGGACAAATAATTTTTTTTTTTCCGTTTGACTTCTCTTTGACATTTCAGTGTTCATTGAAGATTATTTTAGGCCTGGACTTACCACTGAAAGAAAACAAAAGATGCAAAATACTCCAGATGCTGGAAATCAGCCCTTAGGAGTGACAAATAAAAGAAGAAATGCTGGAAATGTTTGAGCAGATTAGATAGCATCTGTGGAGAGCAAAAAGCAGGGCTGATGTCTTTGTCCTGTTAAAAGTCATTGGCCTGGAAAGTTAACCCGCTTGGAATTTCCACAGGGGTTCAACCTAACCAGAAAATTAGCAGAAACATCGGAGAGGCAGCTTAAATGGCACTTTATGCCATTTGTCCAGATTTTCCACCAATCTTTTGCTGAAGTTAGGTGGGAGGTCTGAGAACCACTGCATAAATTTACCCCCAGTGTAAAAAATCAATATCATAATTGAAGGTTGGGCCTTGATGTTTTTGGCTGCATTTTGTTGTGCCTGTGCAGTCTCGATGCATGCAAGTGCAACTAATTTATCAGGATGTGTCAGTGTCATTCAGTTACCCAAACTGGTGAAATATTTTCCCTTAGCTTCTGGAAGTTTCTGCTCTACTGTTTTTAAAACTATTTGAAGAAAGGATAAAGATAAATTCAACAAAAACTTTGTTCAGGTTTCTTTTACTTTGAGCATTTTTTTAAAACCAGCTATGTGTGAAAGGGAGATTCGAAGAAAAACTCACAGCATACCGATCGCACTGTTGCAGATTTTGTTTTTGTTTCCATAGGCTTCAGCAAGTGTTCAGCTGACAGAGTGAGTGACAAAAAACCTTCTCTCATCATGTTTTTAGCTCATTTTCAAAATAAACCTGTCGTGTTTTGAAGCTGAGAGGGAACCTCTACCTACCTCACTCACAATGTGTTGATAGAAAATATTAATGTTCTAATTGCTAACATGAGACAGAAAATTTAAATTGTTAATAGCTCTGTGATAGAGGGAGATACATTATGTATAAATATATAAAATATGTATGCATGAATATGTTTATACAATATAATGTATCAGTACATACATATGTATGAGTAACTGTATATAGAGACAAGCTGGGGGGGGGGTGTGAAATACAACTTTGGTGGGGTGCAAAATAGCCATACGAACATACATATGGACATATGAAATAGGAGTAGAAGCAGGCTATTCGGCCCCTCGAGTCTGCTTTGCCATTCAACAAGATCATAGCTAATCTGTTTGTGTTTCGAATTCCACATTCCCATCTACCTCTGATAACCTTTGATTCCCTTGCCTAACAAGGGTCTATCTACCTCTGCCTTAAAAATACTCAATGACCGGCCTCCACCGCCTTTGGAGGCAGCAAGATTCAAAGACGCACAACCCTCTGAGAGAAACAAATTCTCCTCATCTCTGTCCAGCAGAACATCAGCCTTTGTTATGCACATTGGCCAATTTTTAGTTCGGTTGATTTTGACATTTTGCCACTCGTTTTACGCTCAGACCAAAGATAAATTTCACCCCAAAAGTGTCTTACCTCATTCTACAAGAAGTTGAATTTTGAAAGAATATCTATTTTTGTCAGGAAAGCAGTTTGGAGGGAGAGGTAGAGGGAAAGAGTTTGGGGGTGAAGAGGCCTCTTGCACTTTAGAGATGAATGCTTACTTTCTATTTCTATACCCCTCCTAGACCTCTCTCTCTTATCATATTTCATTTCATTTCTCCCCTCTTGGGTACTCTACCCTCCCAAATCCTTACTCCAACCCTTCAGTGCTCCTTGATCTTATGAATCTCCCAACACCATCACAGGCTTGACTCACACATAGATAAGCTGCAGCTTCCCCTCTGTGCCTCTCTTGGAATCCTCCTAAGGGCCCAGATGGCACTACGAGCAGCAACCCCACTGTCCCTATTCTCCTACCGACCTTCCTGCCCAGCACACCCTCTGGAGGCCAATCTTACCAATCACTTCCCTGTCCAACTCAGTCCAGTGCTGATGTTGTGGACTCTGACATGTATTTCCAGCATCTCCCTCCGAATGACTGTTCACTTGTGAACAAGGACCTTTACATCCATGAGCTCACTACAGATGATTTTACTAATACCATGGCCTTGGTGGAAACATGGCTGAGGGGTAATGAGACGCTTCCCCTAAATGAAAGCCCCCTTGCCTTGCTATATCTTTCACCACTTGCCTCGCCCACACCATGTGGTGGTGGTGTGGCTCTAATCACTAAATCACACCTTGGTTTCTCCTTCTACTCCTGTAGCACTTTTTCCTCCTTTGAACAACTCATGTAGTTCCAGCCCCTCGCCTCTTTATTTAAAATCTTCATTCTCTCATTCCACCCAAATATCATAAAAATGTTCTCGCCAAGATATCTTCGCTGCCTTCCTCCCTCAGCTTTGCACCTTCGCATCCTCCATATCTCTCTTCTGGGTTTAATGCCCTCCTATCTTCCCTTATTCTCTCCGTTCATATAAACTCCCTAATCCATATTCATGGCCACCCCCATGGCCGTTCTACTGTATGTGGTATTTCTACTCCCGTCTTGTCAATCATACATAAGGCCATGTCTGTCACTTCCTTCTATCACTCTCAACCACATCCCCCTTCCCACCCCAGACTTATTTCCTTTTATGTTTTTTGAGGGAGGTGAAGGTCAGAGGGTATAGTGAGTACACGGCAAGAGGAGGGATTAGAAGAGGGGATGGCTTCAGAGGGAAAGAAAGGGGAAGAAGAATCCGGAGGGGAGTTGGTACCCATAAGTTGTTAGAGCTTGCGTTCCTTAACACATAAAAGGAAGGGCCAAAGTTTTTTCTGTTAAGGCATTGGATGAGCCAAAGAATGAAATGAAACTAGGAACCCGGACAGCTTTGAGAAATGGTGAGTCAGTGCTGCTGGAGAGAGAGGTCGAGTTGCACTGATTGTGGATCTCAGGATGCGGTGAGAACAGCAGTCTGAGGAATGTTTTGTGTCTCAGAGATTCCTGTAATCCTGGGTGGATTCAAAACATAACGGTAAGAACATCAGCTGGAATCCATAGAATAAACCGGAGCTGGAGACAGTCACTGAAGAAAGAGATGTGCTTTAGAAAACAACTTATGGTAAGGGAAATAGAAAGCAATGAAGGTGAACAAGGTGAAAGAGAAAAACAGAAATCCCATTGGACAGAAGAGCAGAACTTCTACAAGATAGCCATTCCTGGAAGACAATTGGCAGTGAATTAAACACTAAAATAAAAGCAAAATACTGTGGATTCTGGAATTCCGAAATAAAAACAGAAAGTGCCAGAAAAACTCTGAAGGTCCAGCAGCATCTGTGGAGAGAGAAACAGAGTTAGCATTTCAAGTTCTGAGTCATAACTCAGAAGAAGAATCTATTGGACTCAAAGCGTTAACTCTGTTTCTCTGCCCACAGTTGCTGCCAGACCTGCTGAGCTTTTCCAACCTTTTTCTGTTTTTATTTCAGATTTCTTGTGAACAATCCTGCTTCAGACACCGTAAAGCTTTGTAGTCCTGAATATATTAACAGCAAGTCTTCATTAACAACTCATAACTATATATATCCAAATGAACTATTGAAAGGAAATGTGCATCATTTGTATCTTTATAAGCTTACCCCTCTGGTGGTCTGAGGATGTACCAAGGCAATAGCTACCCAGAACAGGGTCATCAATATGGATAATGACTCTTTCACAGTCTAATAACTGGGACATTATAAGCCACCAAACAAAAGCCAGATCCAGACACCTGATGAAAATTCCTTTATGAAATCATTGTGAAGGAGGTCACATGACTCAAATGGCTATTTTGAAATCTCTATATACTGTTGGGAACTCAGAAGCAGAGCAATCAGTTGATTTATCTCCAACATGCAAACATCTGACAGCAGGACTCCAGGCTGATCAAGCAGTCTGCAATAAATGCTCCTCGAAGCCTTTTATCTGGAAACTACTGACTACTGCCCATGAAGCAGACTAAGGGTGAATCATCCCAGATTTGCACAAAGTGTGGTAATGGGCAGGAAAAAGATCATTTTACCTACTGGCCACAATGGCAGCTTTTCAGGCCGTATCATCCCAGTTCTGCTTCATTAATCATGCATTCCCGGGAAACACACTGTTTCAATGGAGGGTGGGCTCTTATTCGCCTGCTACGCTGTCCCCTCGCTGCCTGCTCATGCCAGGCACCATATTTAAAGTGCAACTATGCGCACACCTCTCAGTGCATCCAGCCCAGGACTGCTGCACAGAAGACATGGAAGAAGACTACAGCCCCCAAAGTCTGTGACACATCTCTGGGATAACTTCTGGACACTGTCAGAGCCTGCTATGATATCCTCTACCCCCATTCTGGCTGCAGGAGGCCCATCAGTGTCACCACTCCAACTCGTGAGGCAGTGGCAGAGGTGGTCAGTGCTTACGCTTCATAGAAGAGGTTAGCAAACCAGTGCAGAGAGAGGATGAATGATCTCACCTGTGCCACCAGGATAAGGCAACCATCTCATCGCTCTAAACTCACACACTCACAAGACCATCACATATTCATCTCATTCATTGTCCGCTCAAGAGACATCATTACTCTCTCTCACAAACACCTTCACATCTTCATCCAGCCTCATCTCCTCTTGAGACTGCCTCCTCAGCTCTCACCCCTTTGAAGCCACTTGCACAGATCAACGTGTCCCCACACACACCCTGGGTAACGCCCTTCCCCAGTAATGCCCTAGCCCTGCAGCCATTGAAAAGCTACCCCCACCTTATGGCTGGTCTGGTAAGTAGAGACCTGCCCGTGAGCCCCCCTACAAGTGATGATGTGCTGCCTGCGAAGCCTGGCATTGATGACAGCGAGTGTTGCCTGAAACAAGGTAGGCAAACAAGTTTCAAAGCCCTGAGTGAAGTGCAGCTCGCCAAGTGCAAATCACTTATGTTCAGTTGCGAAACACGTCATCATGCAATCATGCTGACGTGCTCGGATGATCCAGCGTCAGGGGATGATTCGGGGTGAGCTCGGCTTACGATGAGATGCAGATGTATCATAATGAAGTTCCTGACGTGCTGTGGCGGGAAACACGGTCCTCCACTAACGGACAGAGCAGACGGTTGCAAAAGTGTTTCACGACGGTGTAAGACCGATTTTTGGCCTTCCCGGCATAATTTCCATTCACGTCCACCATAATGCCTGATGTCAATGGGCACAGAAAATTCCACCCTAAGTCTATGAATATCAAAAACAAACATACCTGGAAAAACTCAGCAGGTCTGACAGCATCTGCAGAGAGGGACACAGTTAATGTTTCGAGTCCACATGACTCTTCACCAGTTATTGCTTGCTTCTCTGGTGCAGATGAAACTAAATCAAGGAAACATACCTCTGTGTGCTGTTTAAACATTTTGAATCCGAATGGTAGGTCAGCTGCACCCCAATCCAAATTGAGGAATTTTGTGAACATTGTGACAATGCCCCTTGGCCTTCCGTCTTATGGAGTTCCCCGGGTTGAGAGCCGCTGTAGCTGCATTCGCACACTTTCCAGAAGCTCTGCCCACTAAGACGAGCTGTGGAGGTAACGCGTCATGGAGCAAGTTGTCTTTGCTTTTGTTTCAATTTATTGTTCAGCAACTCCCGAAGCCAACTGTTATAATTGCAACCTTCTCTGGCCCAATTTTTTATGTCCGTTTTTTTTTGTTTGACTCTCCCTTGCTCATTATCGATCCAGCCCACACCCTGGTCACTTGCCTTTACTGACTGAGCTAACCCAGTGCTGATCCTTTCAATGTGCTGTCCCACTCACAGAACTGACAGGCTATGTGCTGCAATCTTACCATGAGGGATCCTCCTGCTTACCAACTCTTTTCTTGAGCACTAGCTTGGTGCTGAGTCTCCAAAGCTTTCCTTCGCAGTCACCATGTTGCGTTTTCAACACTCACCAGTGCTACAAATTCATTGCGGTCTGACCAAAATGTCAAGGGTCTTCTCATGCCACGTAGCGTGATCTGAGGCTGTTCACCATGTCTTACCTGTACTTAATCTTGCTGTCACCTATCTCACCACTGCTGCTCACCATGTCCTGTTGTTATTATGATATAATACCTTGGGTTTATTTACTGTGCAAAGCACAAGGCACCAATTGCTCATAAGGGTTTGGGTAAACACGTTGTTGATTAATTTATTAAGACTAGGCACATGAGAACAGTTATACGTAGGTACAAGCTTGAAGGCATTCAGAGCTGTGTGTGTGCTCTGCTCAAAGCAAAACTGAAATTAAAACTGGATCACAGGACATGTTTCCCTTCTAGTGATGTCATGCTGATATCTCTTTAAGGCATATTACAACATTAATGCCTACTGTTCACAGTTAATGTCTACTGCATTCCCATCCCCTCACGACTACCCCCGCTGAAAATGGTGGGTGCTGGGTTCAGTTGTGAGACTTGCAGAATCCAGCGCTCAGACACAATTTTGGCTAAGGCTTGGAGCCCTTCAGATTCAGTGAAAATACAGGCCATTGCTTTCGGTTCCGGCCAAAGACACTGTTTCCTAGCCACCAACTCTATTCCTCTCCCTGGCATTTATCTGAGGCTGAACCAGACTGTTCACATTCTTTTTGTCACATTTGACCTTCTGACCATATACCTGAGCCATCACTAAGTTTACCTTTTTCACCTCCCTAATGTTACTCCACTCTGCCCCTGCTTCAGCTCATCTACTACTGAAACTCGCGATGCCTTTGTTAGCTCTAGACTCATCTATTCCAACACATTTCTGTCCAACTTCCCATGTTGTAGCTCCCATAAGCAGAAAGTCATTCAAAAATCTACTGCTTGTGTCCTAGCCTGCACCAAGTTCCATCCACCTTGTCTTCTCTAACTTACACTGGCTCCTGGTTAAGCAATGCAGCAAATTTTAAAATTCTCATCCTTGTTTTCATATCTATGTCCTCTTCCCTTTGTAATCTCCTCCAGCTCAATAACCTGCCATAATATGGGTGTTTTTGACCTCTGGACCATCCCTGATTTTAATCAATCCACCACTGGTAGTTGGGCCTTCAGCTGCTAAGGCCCTAAACTCTTAAATTCCCTTCTTAAACCATCACAGCTTTCTTCCTCTCTTTCCTCCCAAAAGATACCTCTTTGACCACTTTGGAGGCAGGAGGCTGTTTGATTGAGCCGGAGGGCATGGGTGACTGCCCTCAATCAAGTCCCAGGTGGCCTTATCCTGTCAGCACTGGTATGCAACTGCAGTTGGCAGGGAATTAGCTATCCAGGAAAACTGCTCAATAAATCCTGTTGAGTTTGTCTGTGGCCTTGTAGGGGGTGTCCCTTGTTCTCAGGCACTCTGTTCCCAATTGAGGGACCCAGCATTGAGGTGGGTGGGGTGGGGGGGGACATGGAATACCCCCTGCCCTTGCTTTTGACCTCCCTCCACCATCACCAGTAGCTCCTCTCTGCAACTCCTATTCCACCCACATTCACCTCTCTCCAGAGGTCCAATGATGATCCCTGCTAAAGTGCAGCACTGGCAGTGGTCAATGCTCCTTGTGATGCTGTTGATACTGGAATGCTGCCTGCTATTGGAGGCCAGCTCTCGGAGATGATATTTGCACCTTCCTACAGGCTTAATTCAATGGGTGGCCCCCAAAGCTGTCCAGGTAAGTGCCTGATTGCCTTGGAAAAGCATCGGGACTCCTGGAGAAATGCGAAGCAGGGTTCTCACCAGTGTTCCAGCCGGTAGGTGGGGTACCGCCCGCCCTTCAAAACTAAGTTCCATCCATAATTTTTGTCCATGTACAGCACTATGTTACTCACATTGTAATTTTGGTAAATGCTGTGCATGATGCTTCTGCCACTTCTGGCCTCCCAAACAAAATAAATTGCCAAACAGTCACAGTGGAGATGGAGAATTTAACATTCACTCAACAAAAGAATTGAACTAAGGAAGGTTCTTTTCATGTTTTTATGTCCCCAGAATATAGCAGTATGAGTGGCGATGGTGGGAAACAAAATATACAAGCCTTCTCTACATGATAAGTAGAGAAACGCAGAACAGTAAGCCTGTTCGCCCTTTAATATTCAGATCAGGAAGAGAGAAACCTCTCATAGACAGATCTCTTGAGCCCTCAGGAAGGTTAATATGTCCCATAGTATGTACAAGACCACCTGGGTGTATGAACATATAATCAGGCAATGTTGCAACTCTGAGGAATGTTGCAGTCATTTAGGAGAAGTTGATGATTTTATGTTAAAAGCTAATAAAATATAGTGATTACATTTCTAAAGTTCTTTAGCACATACCAGTAATAAATTAAATACACTCATACTGTAAGTAGGGAATTTGAATGTATTACCTCCCAGATGTTGATATGAAGTACTAACAGATTGTTAACAGATGCTTTTTTGAAAAACAATATCCAACACTATGTGAAAGCAAAGTTGATTTTGAGAATGGCATATTTTGTGTAAAAAAATGAAATTCACAAATTATTATTGGCATTGTTAGAAGATGATACACCATTCATTTGTCCTCTATTTTAACATTGGCATTAACTTATTCATTTTAAATTAGGTATCACATCCACATGGGCTCTGACTCCCCATGACCCTGAGTTGAAGCGGTTCTGGAAAAGTGAATGGGTTAGTAATAGATCCACAGCAATAGCAGGTAGAAAAATGTTCCATGATACTGATAAAATCATCAACAATAGTTTATAAATCAGACTGTGTTACTCAGGAGCACTTCAGCTATCTGTAACTAACCCATTAAACACATACAACGATCTCTAGAAGGATATGAAGTGGTCACACACTGGCAGTATTTAAGGGAGGTGACCGGTGTCTCGTTTGCTGGCTGGAGAGCTGGTGAGAACCCTCTTTTTGGGAAGACCCACTGAATTAATTGCCACTCAGGCACTTGACAAGCCAATGGTGAGCCTTATCTGGGATCAAGGACCTCAGGGACAGAAATCCTGCCTGCAGAGAACAGCCGGCCAATCAGACGCTGGCAGCTCTATTGAATAGCAGCACCACCAGGGTGGTGGCGGCTGCTGCTGGTACAAAACCCACCCAAGGCCTAGTATTGTGGATGGAGCCAGAGATATACTTGAGCGATGGTGGATGAGAGGTCACAGGGGAGGGATACTCAGCAGCAAAGGCTGCGGGTAGCTTGCAACAGAACCCCCACCCCACCCTCCCCACCCTGGTCCCTTTGCTGATGCTGGGTCCCTCAATCAGGCACTAAGTGCTTTTGAAAAAGGAATGCACTAGGGGCTCCACAAGCAAACAAGCCAAGGTTTGCTTGTCATGTTCCCATATGGCAAGTCCCCTTGACTTCACTGGTATTAATTGCCCACTTAAGGGCCTCAACTGCTGGTCATGTGGGATGACTGTCCACAGGCCTTTCCACCATGGACTTAGTCAGGTTAGAAGCAGATAGGTGGTGGGGCACACACTTACCATCCTTCTGCCTCATTAAATGCCCTTCTTGCCATTAAACTCACCATGGGGATGGCATTCAAGTCTGCCCAATATATGCACTTGCTTCCTTAAGAATATCAGTAATAAACCACCCAAATCTTGCCACCTACTGCTGCCTGGATGAATGGTGCCTGTGTTCTTGGGAGATAGCATTCATTGCCATAGATCATCTGCCTTAATAAAGAAATAGGGTATCTTCCCAAAAGGAGGTGGAATTTTCTTAGAACTATGTATATTTATGGTTTTGCTTTACATATTCCAGAAAAACCCACAGATTTACAATAATAAAAATCTGTTACTTTGTTGTCCATGCAAAAGTCCAGTAGCAGCTGCTTTCCTTTAGATTCATGAGCTAGCTCATCATGCCTGATAAAATGGAGAGGCAGCAAATTCTATGTGCAGAATATTGCTCTCGCTGGGTTGGGCACATGCCCAACCTGGACCATCGTAAAATGATGCATGCTGACGTCGGGCAAGTGTCCCGACATTATCATGCTCTCCTGCGATATTTCGTTCAGCGGGCGCAAGCAGGAGTCGGCAGCGTGCCCACCGACAATTAACAGGCCTATTGATCTATTTAAATGAAATTTTTCGCTGCCCTTCCAACCTTATGGTTGATGGACAGGCGAAAAGGCCAAGCAGCCTTTGGATTTTTTGCGGAACCACATCCATGGGCGGGATGAGGTTTCGATTAGTCATTAAAAAAAAAGACATTTTTCAAACTAATTTTTAACATGACAGAGTCACATGAGGGGACATGTTTTTAACATTTTTAAAGTCTTTCCTTTTTATTTTCAAAAATTTTCATCTCCCTGAGGCAGATCTGTGCCTCAGGGAGCTTTTCCTGTTCCGTGTTCGCCCTCCTCCCACCACACAAGCAGCGCTGAGCGCTTCAGTGTTCATTTCATGCTGGGCAGGCATTAAACTGGCCCTCCAGCATGAAATCGTGGTTGTGGCCCAATTGCAGGCAGCGAAGGGCTTCCTGTCAGCCTCCGCTCGCCCCCACCGAGCCTACCCGATGAGGGCAAAATTCTGCCCCATGTTTCTGTTAATGCTGATGGTGGAACCAGACAGCGGGAGATGGACAGGCTGCTCTGGAATAACTTAGCCTCCAAAAACTGTTCCCTCACTGAAAAATTGCCATATCAATGCATTGTATTTCATGTAAGGAAATTAAGGAAGGGTGATGGAAGCAAATGAGTAAACTACTATGCTTTCTGTTACAGGTGTGTCAAACACCTGTAAAGCTTATTGGGAGAAGGACATTTCAATTTTAAAAAGCAACATGCTAACCACTGTTTTAAAGATCAGGAGGATTTACAGCAATGGTACGCAGGGTGGAGATCTCAATGATACATTTGATAAAATGCAGATGAAAACTCAAATCAATCACGCCCTCTTTTTTTGTTTATTTAATAAAGGGGAGACTGCTCCTAGACTGTACATGTGGCATAGCAATGTGAAGGGAAAGATGCTGGAGCCTTGAGTTAAATTGATTCCTTGCTCAGCAGATTCACATTACATTTCATAAAACCCACCCAACTGTTCCTGGCTTCTGTGACTAATGTTTGGGCTCTACAGAATTAGTTTATTTTGAGAGCCTATCAAGCACCTAGGCACTAAAGTTACTGCACAGCATAGATAGACGAAAGCATATGATGCACAGCTATATCACCTCAATTAGCTGCTTTGGCAAAGGTGCAAACTTATTGAGGTAAATTTTTACTTCATTAAAAGCAAAATCGGGCAAAGGTTAGATTGTTATAGATGGTGGATATGTAACACAAAAAATATTCATTCATCACCAAATGAAATAGGAAATCAGCACAGCTAACTGTTCAGCTGTTGAGCATTTGCAAAAGCTAGGATGCCATTGGAAGATATTCAAAAAGTACATAGAGATGGCAGTAGTGGAAGAAAATAATTTGAAAGAAACCTCAGGAGCAGTGGATATGAGGAAAATATTTGAAACAATTGGGAAGGCAAGAGTTCATCCAACAATCTCATTGGAAAAGGGACTGAAATGAATAGAAAAGTGATAACAATTGTAAGTATTTTTTCAGTAATGAGCAGTTTTATTTCACATGTGAAAGCTTTATTCATTGGGAATGTAATTATTTTTCTGTCATCAAAATGAAGTCTTCATTAGTCAGGAGCTGGTGAATGAGTAGAGAGCTGTTACTAAAGCCATAACAATATTAAGGAATAGTTCCAGCAGTGATTGAAGTGAAAAATGAGTCATTAGGTTTAATTAAACTTGCAAATGAAAAAGATCACCATGATTACTGGATCACACAGTTGTATATGTAGATTATTAAAAATCATGAATGAATTTTCACCCATTTGGCATCCATTTTTTGACATACCCAACATGGTGAATGGAGGTAAACCTTGTGCTGTGGAAGGAGGAGCAGGGGAAAGGTGGGTGGGGGGTGATGTTGTTGGATTCAAATCCAACATCAGGACTCTAGTTCATAACGTTAGCATTCTCATCTCTGAGTCAGAAGGTCATGGGTTCATTTCCCACTCCAGGGATTTTAGCACAAAATCCAGGCTGACACTGACTTAGGTGAGCTATCAGCATGCTGTATACTCTTTTGAGTACAACAGTGAAACAAATAAACTAATTAACTAATGAACTAATTAACAGCCCATTAAAGGGGCACTGTAATAAAAATCAAAAGTTTAAAGGAAGCTTATTTAAATTGAAATAATTTTTTGGGTGGAGATAGTGCACTCCAGCCCCTGCGGAACTCACTGGTTGTGGAAGGCCTCACCCGTACTGCCAGACACCGCACCCTCCCTCTCCAGGAACACTCAGGTACAGATGTAACTATGGAACAGCGGTAGGTTGTTAGGTCAGAGGATCCCCTCAACTGCCCACAGCCTGGCCAAGGTGGCCAGGCCCAGGAGCAGGCCAACGAGGAGATTCCACCCCACTCCCTACCCCCCACCCACCTGTGCTGCACTGGGTGGCCAAAGATCAGGGGCGTAGGGCTGAAGTGCAAACAAAACTTGGGGAGCAGCCCCTTTAAGAAATGAAATAATGTGCATGTATATGTGTGCATGTATGCAATTACCACTCCAGGTCTTGAGCACAAAAATCAAGGCTGACACTCCAGTGCAGCACTGAAGATGTGCTCTCTTTTGGATGAAACATTAAACAGAGGCCCAATCTTCCCTCTTTTGTGGGGACATAAAAGATCCATTGGCATTATTTTGAAGAAGACTAAAGGAGTGTTCCCGGATGTTCTGGCTACTACCTATTCCTTAACCAACACCAATGAGATAGGTTATCTGGCCATTATCACACTGTTGTTTGTGGAACTAGTGTGCAAATTGGCTGCCACATTTCTTGCATTACTGCAGTGACTACACTGAAAAAGTAACGTGAGCTGGTAAAAGACCTCTGCAGTTGTTACAACTGATATCTGTGTAAAGTATCAAAATGAAATTGAACAAGAAGGCAGTCACCAGCATGTTGGTGACCCCAAGGTGATGGTGTTCAGAGTGTGTTAAGTCACAAGTCATGGAGAAAGTATTTTCTAATGCGTTGCTGATATTTTCAGCATGATATTTTCTCAATTCATTGAGTTGCAATTGGTTGGAGGAAGTATTTCCCACACATCAGTCTGAAAGGTAATGTAGTGTATTGAAAATTGCCTTGCGCATTCTGTTTACTTAAAGTTATCATATACACATATACCAACAGAGGGAGTCTATGCAGAAATGAAAGGAATCTATGCTTTAACAGCATGTGCTGTTCTGATTCTGAATGCTTCTTACTGAATATCTTACTGTTTCTTCTCAAGAACTTCACAGGTGAGTATTCTCTTAGGTATAGCAACCTAAAAGGATCTCCAGTTAAGAATGGGAGCATTAGGGATGTCATGAAGCTATTCATGCATATAATGTTACTGGAAATTTTTTTTTTAATAGAGGGTTAGTCTGTGGTTATGTCTTAATTGGATTAAAGCCAACTAGTCTGGATGCTTTGATATATACTACATTTGAGATGTAAGAGAGGTAGAGTGCATTTGCATTTTGTTGAATAGGGCATTCAAGAAGGGAGTGAAATCTGGTACCTAGCTAGCAGAGACCAAACAATGTTTATATTACTAATAAAATTGGTATTATGAAAGGGGTTTTATTGCTAGAAGAGGTGGAGTTCAAAGTGACTGGTGATACAATGAGAATTTACACTTAGTGAGACGTGCTAGGTTTAACAGATAGCAATTTCATGTGTGAAGGGCAGAGGCAATGTAAGATCAAAGCCTGTAAACCTACCACTCTGTCTGCAGAAGAACCAAAGTGAAAGGAACCTCATTTTGAATGTGTAAGGTGAAAATGTTTTGTCTGATGTCTGCTTAAAGTCTATGGGTTGCTGTTGCCTTAGTGGAGATTAGTTTGGGAATTTGTTAAAAGTTATGCTAGTAGTAATTTGTAACCATGTGTATATATTTAACCTGTGTAAATTAATAAATGCCTCATGTATTTTGTTATAAAGCCTCTCAAGAACTGGTGGTCTGATTCCTGAATTTAGAGCTGCATCTGAAACACACCACTTAAAAATATCGGTTATGACAGTTGTTTAAAGTTTCCCTCTGGGATTTTTAAATAACTCAGCTTTACCAACTGCTGTTTCCTAACAATTGGGGTCTCTAGTGGGATTAAAATATTTCTAATTCCTTGATTGGTTTGGAAGTGGTGAATCTTAAGTTTACAAGTACGAGAAGCATTTTGAATTCAGGAGTTGGTGAGGTAGTTTAGAAGTGGTGAGACTGTAAGATGGCTTTGGCAATTGCTAAGACTTGTCTGGGAGTAGAAGAGTTAACTCTGATTGGGTTGGTAAAAATAGCCCAAAGTAAGTTAACAGAATTGGCAGATAAGTTAAAAGTGGGGTTACCTGAGGGTGCTAGGAAATCTGAATAGTAAAAAGTATAGCACAGCATCTACAGTCGGAAGTGAAACCTGACACTAGTGAATCACAGCTGGAGGTTGTAGGACTTCAGTTACAAATGAATTTGAACAAGCAAAAGAGCTGAAAAGGCTTGAATTAGAAGCAAAGGACAGAGAAAAGGCCTTTAAAAAGGAACTAGAAGTTGTGTGGATAGAGGAGGAGGAAAGAGAAGAGAGAGAGGGAATTCCAACTGCAAACGTTGGCAGCTAAAAAAGAGATGCCGATAGTTGAGGAAGGACTTTTCTCCAGAGTAGAACCCAGCAGTGATATGTTTAAATTTGTATAAACTCTCCCAAAGTTTGAGGAAAAAGATATTGAAGCATTCTTTATTTCACTTGAGAAACTATCTAAACAAATGAAATGGCCACAGGGAAACTGTAATATAAAAGCAAAAATAAAAGCAAAAAACTGTGGATGCTGGAAATCCAAAACAAAAATAAAAATAAAAATAAAAATAAAAATACCTGGAAAAACTCAGCAGGTCTGGCAGCATCTGCAGAGAGGAACACAGTTAACGTTTCGAGTCCGTATGACTCTTCAATAGAACTAAGTAAAAATAGAAGAGAGGTGAAATATAAGCTGGTTTAAGGGGGTGGGGGGGGGGGGTGGGTGGGATAAGTAGAGCTGTATAGAGGGCCAGTGATAGATGGAGATAGCCAAAAGATGTCATAGACAAAAGGGCAGAGGTGTTGAAGGTGGTGATATTATCTAAGGAATGTGCTAATTAAGGTTAGAAAGCAGGACAAGCAAGGTACAGATAGCCCTAGTGGGGGTGGGGTGAAGGAATTGAAATAGGCTAAAAGGTAGAGATAAAACAATGGATGGAAATACATTTAAAAATATTGGAAATAGGTGGGAAAAGAAAAATCTATATAAATTATTGGGAAAAAAAGGGGGGGGATCGGAAAGGGGGGTGGGGATGGAGGAGAGAGTTCATGAACTAAAATTGTTGAACTCAATATGCAGTCCGGAAGGCTGTAAAGTGCCTAGTCGGAAGATGAAGTGCTGTTCCTCCAGTTTGCATTGAGCTTCACTGGAACAATGCAGCAGGTCAAGGACAGACATGTGGGCATGAGAGCAGGGTGGTGTGTTGAAATGGCAAGTGACAGGGAAGTCTGAGTCATGCTTGCGGACAGACCAAAGGTGTTCTGCAAAGTGGTCACCCAGTCTGTGTTTGGTCTCTCCAATGTAGAGGAAGCCGCACTGTACTTTATTATTACAGTCTAAGTTGCTAGGTAGGGCGCATGAGGTACGTGCTTTGCCATCAGAAGAAACGTCAGTGAATTATGCTGTGGTGAAAATGGGTTTTTCGAGTGCATATGAGTTGGTTCCTGAAGCATACAGGCAGAAATTTAGGAATATGAGAAAACAGCCTGGGCAAACTTATATTGAGTTTGGAAGAGTAGAACAAAGTAATTTTGACTGGTGGATACAGGTGTTAAAAATAGAGACAATGTATGCAGCTCTTAGGGAAGTAATTCTTTTGGAAGAACTTAAAGATTCAATCCCTTTGGTAGTGAGAACTCATGGCCAAATTTTTACGTTAGGCAGTTGCGCGGAACAGGTGCTGATGTGGGCAGGCATGGACCCCATCGCCACCCGCGATCAGAGCCGTGCTGCCATTTTGCGCGGGTGGGCAAATTACGGTCCGTCCAGCGCATGTCTGACTCCCGTGGAGAGGGGGAGTGTGTGGGCAGTGGCAGGCGTGTACAGACCGCCGGGTCCAATGGCGACCCAGCAAACTGTTTAAAAGAAGGCCTGGCGGTCTCCTGTAGGCTGGTGACAATGGCCTGCTGCAGGCCGTACTGCAGGGGGTCTGCTCAGTTGAGGGAAGGCCAGAGGAGGAGGGCAGGCTGCATGGTCTGGCCCAGGAGCAGGGCAAGCTGCAGGGTAGGCCAGCAGGGAGCCAATGTGCCCATTGCATTTCTGATGATTGCCTTGCTGCCCTTCTCAAGGAGATGGCAGCATGGCGGGTGGTGCTGGTTCCCCAGGATGGGAGAGGAGGCCCCCCCACCATTGACGGAGCGTGCCTGGGAGGTGGTGGCAGAGGTGGTGAGCGTAGTGCGGCGCACCTGGATCCAGTGCTGTAAGTTCTTAAATGATTTGTTGCACTCTGGAAGGGTGAGTACCATGTTGGGGTTGGTCATATAACCCAGCAGGTAGCCTTAGCCTTTGAGGGCCCCCCTCCAAAAGTCTCACTGTCGTGACTGCATTGAATGATGCTGGGCATTTCTCATATGCTGGGTGGCCAAGCAGATAGTGACCATGCTTACACGAGCCTTAGTGGTTCAAGAGGAGAAGGGTTCTCCCCTGCACCACGTGTTGGTCTTAGTCACACATGACTAGTCTGGGGTCAGCCTGCAGGATATACAGCTAGGCGCTTGCTCAGAACTCCAACACATGTCCTATTCACGGTGATTGATTGTGGAAGGGGGGCCTCAAGGTCTCATGGCCAAGAGCCATCTGCTGCCCTCGGCAATGCACCTAGTTGCGCCTCCTTGCTGTGGTAGCTAAGACCATGTGTTTCTTAAAGTGATGGACGCAGAATGTGTCCAAGGTGGCCGTTTGGGGAGGGGGGGGTGGATGCGGGGGGTAGGGTTGGGAGCAGTCGTAGTATATTTTTGTGACTGATCAGCAGTAGCGTGGAGAGGAGGCACTGGAGGCCTGAGATGGGACACTGTGGTTGGAGTGCAGCATATACGTGCAGAGTCCTTGTGCGATTAGCCCCAATGAATGATCTTTGTTTTGCAGGAGAAAATTGCTCACAATGCCTCTGAGCATTTGCGTACTGGAGGCAGCCAGGCCCATTTAGTTATTTTGAACTGTTTTGAGCAGGAGACTCTGGAGCTTGAAAGGCGCCATGCGCCCAGGTCCACAGGCGTCGGTGAGGCTGAGGTGGAGAGGCCAGGTATTTGAGCCCCACAGTCACATCTACTCTGTCTTCCCACCATCCAAAGCACTGATGATTGTTGGAATTGTCATTGTATCAACATTGCTCATTCACAGACTGATATGGTCAGAAGTGTGAGTCATAGACAAAGGTCCCTCAGCCCTACAAAGACGCGCGTGTCCAGCGTCTTCCAAAGTCACCTTATCCCATTTCTGACCACTATCCCCATGGCCTTGTATGCCATGGCATCATGACTGCACATCCAAATACTTATTACATGTTAGGAGGGTTTCTGCGTCCACCACCCTTTCAGCCAATGCGTCCCACATTACTGTGTGCAAAAGATCCTCATCACCTCACCTGTCAACCTCATGCCCCTTATCTTAAATAAATGCCACCAGGTTACTCATCCCTCTGCCAAGGGGAAGGGTTGCTTTCTGTCGACCCTATCTATGCCCCTCATAATGTTATGAAGCTCAATAATGTCATCCCTCAATCTCCTGTGCTCCATGGCAAATATCCCCAGTCTATGCTACATGTCCTCATAACTCCAACTCTCCAGTCCAGCATGCATCCTGGTCAGTGACCTCTGCACTCTCTCCACTCCAATCACATCCCTTCCATGAAGCGCTGATCACAACTGAACGCAGAAGTATTGCTGTGGCCTCGACAGCGTTTTTAGCACTTGCAACATGACCTCACTGTGCCTACGTTCTATTCCTCGGCTAATAAAGGCAAGTATGGCATTTATCTTCTTAAACGCCTTATGTACCTGTCCCGCTAACTTAACGGGCCTGTCAACATGCCCAGCAAGGTCCCTCTGATCGTCCTTACTTTGCATGGTCCTACCATTCCTCCTGTATTCCCGTACCTTGTTTCTCTGACCCAAGTGCATCACCTCACACTTATCCACATAACATTCCATTTGGTATTCCTTAAGCTATCTGACCAGCCCGTCTATATCCGCCTGTAATGTTTGGGCCTCCACCTAACTATTTGCCACCCCACCAATATTTGTCTCCTTAGGTTCTGGAAGGTTGAGCGCATAATGAGCCCGGGGAAAGGGATGAAGTGCGTCACTTTTTGAATGCTAACTGAGCCACTGTCCTTGTTGTTATTTTCAGCATCATCAGGGGTTGGCTACCAGGCTCGATTACAGATGCCCCCTCTCATACCTGAGGGCCCTGAACTGTCACCAGCGTCACACCATTTCTGTGAGGCAGGTACCAGCGCAGATACTAGCACATCGGTGGGAATTGCAAGATCAGCTAGTGTCCTGGGGCACAGTGGAGAGGGCACTTCACAATTGCTGGAGGAGATGGCAGAGACAGAGAGTGCTGATGGCACCAGCAGCCGGAGAACTGCAGGGGACCAGGCACATGCTCAGTTGGTGCCTGATGATGTGCCTCTGGAGCCGTCTGCAATGCAGCAGCTGCAGGAAATGCGGCCAGGTGTGCGGGAGCATCTGGGAGTGTTGCATGAGATGATGCTTCGCTTGGTGTCCGTGATGGAGGAGTCCATGAGTGATACCATGAGCCTCATGTCAGAGCAAATTGCTTCCTCCATGGAGAGACTGGTGAATCTCCTGGAGAGGGACTTCCAGGAGAACAAGCAGCTTCTCCTGGGGATACGCTAGGACCTGAAAGCCCTCACAGTGCCAGTGGCCACAGCTGGTCATTGGCAATGTGGGAGATGGCCTGGGCACCAAGTTTCCCAGCTCGGTGCCCATCCATGTAAGGTGAGCATGGAGGTCCAAAGCAGCAGCTTCCTGTCATCTCTGCGGGCTCCTCTCAGGGCACTCCGGATGAGGGCAGCAGCTCCTCCGCCCCTCTGCCAGTGATTGTTGCATCCATTGAGGCTGTGACGACTGGGGAGATGCCAGCTGTGGAATTGGCCGCTCCCTCCTCGGTGGGGCCAGCACAGGCTCCACGGGCCAAAGGACGTCTGCCAAGGTCATCGAGGCCAACAGGACAGCAGAGTCAGCAGGCTGTCTCAGAATCTACTCCGAGCGATGGGGCGGTACCAAGACGTTGCACCCATAAAGGTAAACATAAGGCACCTTAGGCACTCCACGGGTTTCACACTGATGCTTTTCTGTTGGCCCTAGATTAGGGAATCATTATTTTTTGCTGTTGTAAAAACGTTTTGCTTTCATTTTGTTGCACCATATGGTGGATAAAATTAAATCCAGATGTGTTACCATGGCTGAGGGTGGCTCCTTTGTGTTGCATTTGTATGTTTTAAAGACATGTCATGAGTGTTTGCGTGGACATTGAGGTTTACGTCCAAAGCCCTTAGTTGCAGCTGATGAAGTGGCAGTTATAGCATTTAAGTGCTGAGTATGAAAGTGCCAGGCAGGACTGGTCCTCCTGATCCATTTGTGTCGAGCTCGCTGAAGGTTCATTGGATTTAAGTCTCCCGGGCGTCCCTGACTCTTTGGTGCAGTACCGGGTCATCATTCAGCCCCTCATCATTGCCCTGTGCTTCCTCATCCTCCGAATCGCTGCTGGACTCATCACGTGCAGCCACATTCACTGCGTCAACGTCTTCATCATCCACAGTGTCCCCCCTTTCCAGTGCAAGATTGTGGAGAGCACAGCATGCTACCACTATCACTGAGACATGATCTGGGGGGTACTGGAGTGCGCCCCCTGAGCAGTCCAGGCATCGGAAGCGCATCTTGAGAAGACCGATGGCTCTCTTCACCACAGCCTTTGTGGAGGCGTGGCTCCTATTCTACCGCTGCTCAGCTTCTGTTCTTGGATAATGAAGAGGCATCATGAGCCACCTTCTGAGGGGATAGCTCTTGTCACCCAGCAGCCATCCATCCAGGTGAGCTGGAGCACTGAACAGCCCTGGCACCTGGGAGTGTCTGAGGATGTAGGCATCATGGGAGCTGCCTGGGTACCTTGCACAAACTTGTAGAATCAGCATCCTGTGATCACACACTCTCTACACATTCATGGAGTGGAAGCCCTTCCTGTTGACCAAAGCACCAGGCTCACCTTGATGGCTACATGTGGGCAGTCTATTGTACCCTGGACGTGGGGGAAGACAGCAATGGCCATGAAGCCTCTGGCTCGCTGTGTCTGACTTGCCTGGTCACAGCGGAAGTGGATGAAGTCAATGCCTTCTGAACAGAATGTCTGTAACCTGCTTGACACAATTGTGGACAGCTGATTGGGAGACACCACAAAGGTCATCCGCCGACCCCTGGAAGGAGCCAGAGGCATAGAAGTTGAGGGCAGTTGTGACCTTCAGAGCCGCTGGCATGGGATGTCTGCCCACACAGTTAGCGGAGATCTCAAGGCCAATCATCTGACAGATGTAGTTGACTGTCTCCCTTGACAGTTGCAGCCTCCTTCTGCACTGCACCTCAGTCATATCGAGGTGGCTGCTTCTCCGCCTGTGTACTCTGGCAGCAGGATAGTAACATCTTCTGTGGCCCCTTCTACCTTGGATACCTCTTGGCCCTGCGCCCCTTGTGCCTGCACCTGTCTTCCCAAAGGTGGCTCCCCGGAGGCTGATTGTGCACTCCTGGCCTCCTCCTTGTTCTAGATCTCCCATCCTCCTCAGAGGAGCTGCCTCCAGTGGACATGTCAGAACCCATACCCAGGTGTGTGTGTCGTTTATTTTGTCTGTATCCCCTTGAGTGTTTCTGAAAAAGAGAGACGGTTTTTGGAGCATTTTGCCTTGCTCTAAGCAGGACAAACACAAGAACGTCAAATTTCAAATGACCTCTACAAGGGAGGCCTCTGGAAAGCTGCAGGCCCGATAAAGATTCCTGACTGTAAAATGCTGAGCATGCCCGAAAGAGTGCACTCCTGTCTCAGGGAATCCCGCACAGGGAGCACATTGCGCTTCCGGGCAGACTTCACACTGGGCAGGCCTTAATTGGCCCACCCACATAAAATTGCGCCAGGCCCCCGACTGGGGGCACCAATTGGGAACACGTCTGCTTGTGCCCGGTCCCGCACAACCCCCCCGATGGGGGAAAAATGCTGCCCTGTGTGTGGACCAGCGAAAAGTGGATTCATATCCCAAAACATGTTGGAAGATTGCATTCAGAAAGTGCAACAATCAAAATTTATCACAAAGATTGACTTGCTAAAAGGATATTGGCAGGTACTGTTGTCGGAGACAGCAAAGGAGATATCAACTTTTGTAATGCCAAGTGGATTATAGCAGTTAAAAGTCATGCCATTTGGTATGAAGAATGCACCTGTGACATTTTAAAGACAGAAAGTAATTGCAGGTCTAAGTAATTGTGCTGTTTATATTGATGATCTAGTCGTTTTCAGTCACTCGTGGGCAGAGCATTTACAGCATCTGGAAGAATTATTTACTTGACTACAAAAAACTAATTTGGTGATGAACTTGGCTAAAAGTGAATTTGCAAAAGTGCAAGTTATGTTTCTAGGCCATACCATTGGACATTGTAAGGTGGCTCCAAGAGATGCAAAAGTCAAGGCTATCGTGGGTTTCCCAGTGCCGACAACAAAATGAGAAGGTTTGAGATTTCTGGGCATGAGTGGATGTTACCGGAAATTTGCACCAAATTTTAGCCAATTGGTTGTTCCACTGACTGAACTATTAAAACATAACAAGAAGTTTCAATGGACACTGGAGTGTCAGAAGTTATTTGATAGCTTGAAAACTGTATTAACTACAACACCAGTTTTGGCAGTGTACAATTATGCCAAGCAATTCAAGTTGGCCATTGATGCAAGCGATGTAGGCATTGGGGCTGTACTATTACTAGAAGATGACACTGGAATTGAAAAACCAATAGGGTATTTTTCATGGAAACTGAATATCCAACAGAGAAAATATCCAACCATTGAGAAATAAATTTTGGGTTTAGTGTTAGCATTGCAGCATTTTGAAATTTATGTTGCAAACAATTCATCAGAAGCGTTTGTTTATCCAGATCTCAATGTTTTGAAGTTTTTGGACAAATTTCGAGACAAAAGTGCAAGGCTTTTCAGATGGAGTCTATTATTAGAACCATTTAATCTACGGATTACACATATTGCTGGAAGAGAAAATCTGTTCGCAGATGCGTTATCAAGAGTTTGAAGCGTAAAAGAAATTTGGACATGTTTAAAACCTAGACACTGAACTAGAGTGATGTCTGTTGATACCAATGACTTGTGTATATATGTTGTTATGTTAATGCACACATTAGATAATTTAATAGTGTAATAAGCATAGGGGATAGTGTGAGATGGGTTATTAAAATGAAGCTGTCTCTTAGAATTATGATAGTTTATTTTTTGATAGGGAGGGGGTGTCATGAAGCTATTAATGTATATAATGTTACTGGAAATTATTGTTTTAAAAATAGATGGTTAGTCCGTGGATGTGTCTTAATCGGATTAAAGCCAGCTAGTCTGGGTGCTTTGATGTATACTAGGTTTGAGATGTAAGAGAGGTAGAGTGTACTTGCATTTTGTTGAATGGAGCATTCAAGAAGTGGAGTGAAATCTGGCACCTACCTAACTGAGACAAAGCAATGTTTATATTACTAATAAAATTATTACTATGAAAGGAGTTTTATTGTTAGAAAAGGTGGAGGTGGAGTCCAAAGAGGCTGGTGATACAATGAGAATTTACATTCAATGAGATGTGCTAGGTATAACAGATAGCAGTTTCATGTGTGTGCAGGGTGGAGGCAATGTAAGATCAAAGACTGTAAGCCTACCACTGTGTCTGCAAAGGAACCAAAGTGGAAGGAACCTCAATTTGAATTTGTAAGGTGAAAATGCTTTGCCTGGTCTCTGCTCAAAGTCTATGGGTTGCTGTTGCCTTAATGGAGATTAGTTTGGGAATTTGTTAAAAGTTATGATAATAGTAATTTGTAGCCGTGTGTATATATTTAACTTGTGTAAATTAATAAATGTCTCACATATTTTGATATAAAACCTCTTGAAAACTGGTGGTCTGATTCCTGAATTTAGAGCTGCAACTCAAACATACCACTTAAAATATAGGTTATGACAGTTGTTTAAAGTTTCCTTCTGGGATTTTTAAATAACTCTGCTTTACCAACTGCTGTGTCATAACAGGGAATATACAGGATCAAGTCCAGTCATTTCTTAATAAATGGATTAAATCTAAATGGCGATGGGGGTGGGGGTGGGGGTTGGGAGTTAGGGTAGAAAACAATGACAGGAGGATGGAGAGAGACATTGAAATCTTTAGTGGACTATATCTGGTTAAAAAGTATAGATTAGTGTTTAAATGTGAAAAGACAAAGGTGACATTCATGTTACAGTGCCTAATGCTGGGAATTTAGAAGTTAGGAGAAGAATTCTGAGGACAGAGTTAAAGAAGTTGCAGAACTCACAGGGCGGCAAGTGGTGGCTGTGAAAAAGATGGAAAACTGGAGACTCCAGGCAGTTGGAGCAGCCAGGACTGTTCTGATACTGGAATGGGATCTTGCAGATTAGCAGAAAAAAAATGACGAATGAACAGAAGAGTAATTATAATTTTGAGAGAAGGATATCTAGATTGCAATATGCAAAACTGGCAAACACTCAGGTATGCTTAGTAGTTCCAAAGGCTCAGCCACTCCCCATCATGCAAAGGAGAATGGGAGGACATTAGCTTGCCTAATGGAGACAAGAAATGAAGGAACTCATGATGTTTGGAGGGTCCCTCAGTTCTAAAAGTTGAAAAGGAGACTTTGGGGCAGTGAAAGTAGCCACTAGTCCCTCACACAGCCCCTTGGTCTTCACTGGCTTTGGAGTCCCAAGCTTGGATGGCAAGGTTAGGTATGCAGAAGCTCCACAGTTACTTGTTACTCCAGAATAGTACGTTCGATTGTCCAGTAATGCAAAGAGTGTGTGAACCACATTTGGGTGGACAAGACGAGAGCCTTACCATCAAACTTCCATTCCCTACAGAGGCTGTGAAGGGAACATTACCTTTCGTATTTTGGGAATTCCTGGTGTGGGTAAGGCGGGGTGAAGTTACTGGGCATAAGTGGAAGAAAAGAGATTGTGCAGTGTTATGATCCCCGTAGAGACTGGCAACTTATAAAAAGAAATTCAAGCTTCCAGTGAAAGAATGCCAAAACAAGATTTCACTTTTTAAGAGTTTTACTGTAACAAACAAATGGAAAACAACATTAACTAAACACTGTTTCAGTAAGTAACTCATTCTCTAAATTATAGAAAAGATCCCTCCTTTAACACTCAAATGTGCAAACATCTCTGTCATGTTTATACTTTACTCTATCTCTCATGTAGAGCTTCTATTCTCCCGGAACTAGTCCAAAGTGACTTAGTTCCTGAGGACATGTTTACCCTCCCTTCTCAGCCAGGTAACTCCTAATCCCAGAACTGGCTTTAACAGTGAGGATGAATTGGAGATTCTTCCATTAGCTAAAGTTAGAAAAATCTTCCAGTCTCATTTATATCCTCACAAACTCAGTCTCTTCAATCAGGGCATGAACTCCCAACTGCAGAATTGCATGGTGAATCCTAAAGACATGCTGCCTCTATTTCTCTGCTGTCTCTCTCTTGGATTTTTGCAGATTGCACTGTCTGTGAAATTCAGGGATACATTTTAGGAGAACCTTGTAATCCAATCCAACAATGGCTTCCTATGCACCTTTCCCCTCTCAAAGTCCATCTCCATAGCGACATGAATTACATGGGCCTGGTATCCAGGTAGATATGCTGATTAGCTATATTTTAGACCCCAACTTCATTCTATCTTGAAAATAAATAGAGATTTGAAGTTTAACCCTTAACAAAACCTGATATTCTTAACATCTTACTGGGACTTAGGAGGCTAATAGTCTTTGCACTGTCAGTACAGATGCTTCTGCCATTGACTACAAGTGTGAACACCTTGCACATTCATCCCAGGAAAACAACCTGCTCCCCAACCTTTAATCTTTAATAATCAAGCCACCCAGGTTTGTTGTCAGTAGAATCCAGAACAGGTCACATGACAGGTCACATGGTGATTGAGAACAAGAGGACACAGATTTAAGGTAATTGGCAAATGAAGCAGTGGAGACATGAGGAGAAATTTCACAGAGCGAGCTTAAGATCTGAAATGCACTGCCTTAGACTGTGCTGGAAGCAGGTTCAATCGAGGTGTTCAAGAGGGAATTGGATTATCATCTGAAAAGGAAGAAGGTGCAGGGTTTGGGGAGATGGTAGGGGAATGGCACTCGGTGAATTGTTCATTCGGAGAGCTCGCATAGACATAATGGCTTGAATGGTCTCCTTCTATGTTGTAACAATCCTGTGATCCTGTTAGGGAAAAGGATTAGAGGGAAAAGGAACAAAGTTTAAAAGGCCCATAGCAAAAGTTAAAATGAGATGAGACGTATTAGGTGACAAGCTCAGTTTTCAAGGAACGGGCAACTGGATTTTGTTTTTAGGTTCTGAGTATGTATTGGGAAAGCTTCCTGACCTATGAATTCCTGAATTTATGAAAGATTGTCTTAAAAATGGTTGCTTTGCTTGTTAGTTTAATGTTTTGAGTGTTATGTTTGCTGTTAGCGTAAACATCAGTTAGTGTTCTGTTTATTTCCTTGTAGTTACTGGCGTATGTTTATTTGTTAATTGTTTGTTCTATGTATACTTACATGTTTTTCTGGGAAACTTGGATCATGATTTTGATTGTGAACTTCAGATGATAAGGAGATATTCAATTCCTCCCAAGTAAAACATATCCCAATGAGGAAGAAAGACGGTAAGAGGGGGAAAAAAGCACCCATGGCTAAGCAAGCAAGTTAAAGATAACTTAAAGGCAAAAACTAAGGCATACCAAATTGCAAAGGTTAGTGGCCGGCTGGAAGGTTGGGAAACTTTTAAAGATCAACAAAGGGTTACTAAAAAAATAATAGAAAGGGCAAAGGTAAATTATGAAAGAAAATTAATGCAAAATATAAAAACTGATAGCAAAAGCTTCTACAAGTATATAAAAGGAACGAGAGTAGCTAAAGTGAATGCTGGTCCTTTGGAGGACGAGACTGGGGAGTTAATAGTGGGGAATGCAGAAATGGCAGAGATGCTTAATCAATATTTTGCCTCAGTTTTCACAGTGGAGGACACTAGTACCACCCCAATAGTAACAGTAGTACAGAGGGTATAGAGAAGGAGGAACTTAGAACAATCACCATCACTAGAGAAAAAGTACTGAGCAAACTATTGGGATTAAAGGGTGACAAGTTCCCAGGGCCTGATGGCTTACATCCCAGGGTCTTAAAGGAAGTGGCAGTGGCGATAGTGGATGCATTAGCTATAATATTCCAAAATTCCCTGGATCCTGGAAAGGTTCCAGTGGATTGGAAAAAGGCTAATATAATACCTTTATTCAAAAAGAGGGGGAGGCAGAAAGTAGGAAACTATAGACCAGTTAGTTTAATTGTTATTGGGAAATTGTTGGAATCCATTATTAAGGAAGTAGTAATGGGGCATTTGGAAAGTCAAAATGCAATCCATCAAAATCAGCATGGTTTTATGAAGAGTAAATCGTGTTTGACTGATTTGCTAGAGTTCTTTGAAGATGTGACAAGCAAAGTGGATAATGGGGATCCTGTAGATGTTGTATATCTGGACTTCCAGAAGGCATTTGATAAGGTGCCACACAAAATATTAATACACAAGATAAGATCACACGGAGTTGGGGTAATATATTAGCTTGGATAGAGGATTGGCTAACCAACAGAAAGCAGAGATTCGGGACAATTGGGTCTTTTTCTGGATGGCAAGCTGTAACTAGTGGGGTGCCACAGGGTTCGGTCCTTGGGCCCCAACTATTAACAATCCATATTAATGGCTTGGATTCAGAGATAGAAGGTACTATAGCTAAATTTGCAGATGACACCAAAATAGGTGGGAAAGTAAGTTGCAATGAAGAAATAAGAAATTTACAAATGGATATGGACAGGTTAGGTGAACGGGCCAAAATGTGGCAGATGGAGTTTAACGTGGATAAGTGTGAGGTTATCCATTTTGGTCGGAAGAATAAAAAGGCGATTTATTATTTAAATGGAGAGAAACTTCAGAATGCTTCAGTGCAGAGAGATCTGGGTGTCCTCGTGCATGAATCGCTGAAAGCTAGTATGCAGCTATAGCAGGTAATAAGGAAGGCAAATGGAATTTTAGCATATATTGCTAAAGGAATAGAATATAAAAATAGGGAAGTGTTGTTGCAACTGTACAAGGCATTGGTGAGACCGCACCTGGAGTACTGTGCAAAGTTTTGGTCCCCTTATTTGAGGAAGGATGTAGTTGCACTGGAGGCGGTTCAGAGGAGGTTCACTAGATTGATTCCAGAGATGTGGGCTTGTCTTATGAGGAGAGCTTGAGCAGTTTAGGCATTTACTCACTAGAGTTTAGAAGAATGAGAGGAGATCTAATTGAGGTGTATAAGATGCTAAAGGGGATAGACAAAGTAGACGTGGAGTAGATGTTTCCCCTTGTGGGGCATTCTAGAACAAGAGGCCATTGTTTTAGGCTAAGGGGTGGTAGATTTAAATCAGAGATGAGGAGCAATTACTTTTCTCAAAGGGTCATGAATCTATGGAATTCACTACCTCAGAGTGCAGTGGATGCCACATGCTGAATAAATTTAAGGAGGAGATAGACAGATTTTTAATTAGTAATGGGTTGAAAGGTTATGGAGAGAGGGTGGGAAATTGGAGTTGAGGCCAAAATGAGATCAGCCATGATCGTAATGAATGGGCGGGCAGTCTCAAGGGACTGAGTTGCCTATTCCTGCTCCTGGTTCTTATGTTCTTATGTTCTTACATCGTAGGAGGAGGCTCAAGTAGAATGTAAACACAGGTGTGGACTGGTTGGGCCAAATGAGCTGTTTCTCTGCCATATATCCTATGTAATTCAATGAACGCTTTGAAACTGTGGGTGGAATCATCCCAGATTTACACCAAGTGCGGTAGTGGGCAGGTAAAACATTTTATCAACCGGCCGCAATGGTAGGTTTACACGCAGTATCGCCCCAATCCCATCACATTATTTATGCATTCCCGGGAAATATGCCGTTTCCATGGCGAGCAGGGTCTCATTCGTCCGCCTGCCATCATCTTTTCGCTTCATCATGCCGGGCGCCATATTTAAAGCCCAGTTGCACGCACACATCTCAGTGCTTTCAGGCCACAACTACTGCAGGGAAGGCACCCACAAAAGGCCAGAAGACTGCAGCCCCCAGGTTTAGTGATGCGCCACTGGAACACTTTTGGATGCTGTGGAGATCTGTCACAACGCCCTCTACCCCCGCTCTGGCCGCAGGATGGGTAGCAGCGTTACCAATGAGGCTTGGGAGGTGGTGACAGCGGTGGTCAGCACCAATGCCCTGCAAAAGAGGACAGCCACCCAGTGCCTCCACAGGATGAATCATCCTGTCTCATCCATTCCACCAGGGTAACTCACTATTCTCATCATTCTCATCACTCTCAACTCACACAGTCACAAACCCATCACACATCCAATGGGATCTCAAACCTCAAGGGACAACACCACTAACTCTCTCACACACCTTCACATCTCCATCAGGTCCATATCCTCTCGAGCTCACATCCTCACTCCTGTCCATGGCTCCACTCACCACACAAACATTCCATGCAGTGCCATGTGTCCTGCTCACTCTCTCTCCATCTGTTTCCACGCAGGAGAAGCTGGCTCACAGCAGCAGGGAAAGAGCAGGAGTGCAGTGGCCTGCATTAGGACCCTCACTCACTTTGAGGAGTGTGCCATCCCACTGACTGGTGAGGGTGAGGGTGAGGGTGTGGACACTGCCTGCGGTGACGGTGAGGTCAGTGCTGAACGCTCACCTGAGGCTCCTGCACCACATCATCTCTCCCTCAACCCAACTGTGAGTGGTCTCTCTCTCCTGCTTCTGACTCTGCTGCCAAGCACTAATGATCTCTACTTTGGTTTACAGGGAGCTCTGCCAAAGAACCGACATCCTCAGCCAGCCAGTCCCTCAGCTCCATCCATATCCTCATCTGCAGCCAAGAGGATTCCTCTTCCAGTGAAGGGGTGGAAATAAGAAACGCGGAAGACCCGTTACTGCAGAAAGAGCAGCCAACCCACAAGCGATTCTGGAAGGAAAAGTGTGTTTGGCAGGGCCTTTCGGAGCCTCGTGCAAGCACTCTCCCACGCACACAGATCCTTCGCATATCATATTCATCTCAATGTGCTGAGTGTTTTGAATGCAGCCTGCTGGGGTTTGCTTTCAGTTGTCTATCTGAGCTGACCTGCACCTCCACCCACCCAATGATCACACTCCCTTGCAGCACATGATCTCACCCACCACGACTCTCGTTTCACTTTTGATTTAGCAAGCATGGTCTAGTTTCACCACACTGTGTGTCCCCCATCTTTTACCTTCCCCCGGTCACCCATTTCCTTTCCCCCATCACAATTGACTCCCCCGGCATCACCTCCCACCCATTCCCCCCCTCCCCCCCTCTATTACCTACCAGCCACAACCCTTCTCCTTCATGAACAAAAAAGAAATTGCTGGAAAAACTGAGCACGTCTAACAGCATCTGTGGAGAGAAAAACAGAGTTAACGTTTCAAGTCCAAGAGTCATATGGACTTAAAACGTTAACCCTGTTTTTCTCTCCACAGATGCTCTTAGACCTGCTCAGTTTTTCCAGCATTTTCTGCTTTTGTTTCAGATTTCCAGCATCCGCAGTATTTTGCTTTTACCTTTTCCTTTGGGGATGTCCAGGTGAACGTGCGTGTTCCATAACTTCCCAAAAATCTCACCCCCATCCACATCCACATCCACCTCCCCGACTTCCTGCTTCTCACCCCCAGGGTCTGTGCCTGTGTCCAGGTATGGACCAGCCACCCTCACTGTCCCTTTTATCGCCACCATCGAACACTCACCCTCACATCCTACCGCCTCACTCTGCCCTTGGTCATTCTCGCCCTTCTTTCATACCAGACCAACCCTCATTTCACTCCCCAGGAGGCAGCCATGGACCTATCTGACCCCTCCCATGCACATTCACCTGCACATGCACCCTCCATTCCCCTTCACCCCTCCGCATCCCTTCCCCTTCAGGACTCCTTCCCCCTCCCGCCTGAACCCCTTCCCTCCCAGTCCTCCGATCTTGCCAACTCGTCCTACTGTTTAGTACCTCTCCCTTCCTGACTTCTTCCTCCACTCTTACCTCTTCCACTGCCTTAGTCCCCCCCATGACTCTTTCCACCAGCCTTATCTCTTCTTCCACTCTCACATCTTCCTCCAGCCTGATTTCTTCCTCCAGCCTCCTTCCTCTGACCTTATTTCTTCCTCCATCCTTACCTCCTTCACTCTCCGCAGCTCTTTCTCCCCCCGGACACCCTCCCCTCTCTGCACTACTTCCTCCCCCCAGACACCCTCCCCTCTTCGTACTCCTTCCCTTCCACCTTTCACCCCCCCCTTACACCTACTTCCCCAGTTGCTCTCTTCTCCCCTGGTACTTCCTCCTCCCCTCATCCCCCTCCCCCCGTAAACTCACCCCATCCTGACACCTTTCTTCCCCCACTCCCAACCTCATCCCCCCAACACCTCTTCCACTCCCAGCTGATCCCAGCCCTTCATCTCCCACCCCTCTCGACCATCACCCGTTGTAAGCATCAACGGTGACTTTCCAACTTCCATGCACTGCTTCTCAGCAGAGCCTTGTCCATGGGAATCCACCCAGCATCCATGGACATTCCTCCAATGAACCGTTGATGTCAAACTCCAGCATCTTCTGCTCCTCAGAGGTCCACGAGGCGATCAAAGCCCAGTTGAGTAAGTCCCGACTTCTGCACTTCGCAGTTGTCAAGGCATGGTCTACACCGGTGTGCTTTCCCGCCGACATAGGCGGACAATCCAGAGAGGGGGATGATTCCGGCGGGCAGGCCTAATAATGATATGCTGATCTATTACAATGAGGTGCCTGAAGTCCGATGGTGGAGAATGGGGCCTGCCCCATTGGCGGCCTGAGTGGACGATTGTGAACTGGTTTCACGCTGTTGTGAAACTGATTGCACCACATTGTCCGCTCACATCACCCAATATGCCCAACGCCAGCGGGCACGGAGAATACCAGCCTGTTTCCTTAGGCATGAGACCTGGGAATACAGCGCAAATTTCAGTAATTTAAGTACAATGCCCATTAGAGTTGTCAAAAGTTTCATGCAAGCATGAAAGGATGTGTTTGTTGAATGCCTTTATTTCAATTTCAGATTGTACGTCCAGGATTATGGAGAAATTTTGGATTACATTTTAATGAGAAGAATCTGGCCTGGATACTTTATTGCTCACAAGCTGTGGAAAACATTGCCCTTTTCAACACTTGCTTGTTGGAATGCTGAAGCTTTTATTTCACTATGAAAGCTAACTTTTCTCTCAGTTTTATTGAATCTTTTTTTACAGCAATCTGGAAAGCAACCTGAAGAATGAATAAAAGATCAAGTAATTTAAATTTTTTTGTAAGCATATATGAATGTGATTTTGCAACTGCCTGTGACTTTGCCTTCTTTTTCAAGCTGCAGTGTACTTAGCTTAAAATGTTAGACTTCGAGGCTTTCCCATGTCTGGTGACACATAAGGCAAACAAAGCACATCCTTATGTCTGTTTATATGGGCGGAATTTTCTGTGCCCACGGGCATTGGACATGTTTGGCAGCATGAGCAGACAATATGGCGAGAAGATCAAAAAATGTTTTCACGATTAGTGATCGTCCACTCTGCCTGTTAATAGTGGGCCACATTTCCTGCCATCGGGGACCTCTTTATAATACATCTGCACATCTGCCGGAATCAACCCCTCACTCTGGATTGTCCGAGCAGCAGCATATATAAGGCCTGCACTTGGCGGGCTGCGCTTTGAGGGAAACTTGGAGGTGAGTGCACAGTAACTTTGCGCAGTGCTTGCGAGGGTATCCTGTTAGATTTTAAGGTTGAGGCACATTGGGGTGGGGGGGGGGGGGTTGGGGGGGAAGGGCCACCCTGTGGTTGAGGCGAGTTGAGGTGGGGGCAAGGGCAGCCTTGCCATTAAAGGTAGTGCACAAGCACATGTGGGCTAGTGGGGGAGGGAAGCGGCCATGCATTAGGGAAACCTTGTATAAAGTGACCATTCCTCTGCAGCTGAGACAGTTCAGGTGCAGCCATATTGACATGCGTGGAGTTGGGCCTCTAGCTTACCTGCCCACACAAGCAACGCAGAGGCATCAAAGTGCCACCAAGTGCTCCAGAGCTTTTCACCCCTAGGGCACAGACTGCAAACTAATGAGCATTTTAGTGGACTGCAGAACAGTTGGACAGCTGGGCATGGTATACAATCTCCTTGCTAAAGCTGGCCATGGAGCAGTCACTAGTGGAGACACTCCCAGACCCTTGCAATGTCATCATTCAGGTTTGTACCAGTTTCCCCCATGGTTCAAACTAACAATGCAGCCTCACAGCATGAGTTAGGAGAATGCCTGTGCCTGAATTGAGAGCAGAGCATGCAGTCCAGTGGGCAAAGCTGCCACCAGTCGGTCAAGTGGAGCGGGTCGGAGGTGGTTGGGGTTTCGGTCAGCCTTGCAGCACCATCCAAGTGGTCACCGTCACTCTCTGGGATGCATTAATGAGCTGTCAGACTTAACCAAGAAAGGTTCTCAGAACACCCAAGCTAACCCATAGGTCTCTCTCTTTCATCCTGCAGGAGGAGTACATCAGCAGCATGGAGTCTGGTGAACTAGCTGAATGCCCCATGGCGTACAGAGAGCGAAGACGATGGAGAAGAGGGCGATGAACGTGTCTGGCTCAGCAGAGGGAGGAGCTGCACCCTCAGGAAGATGGGGTGGTTGGGGCTCCCACAAACACCACTGAAGAACAACAGCGAGCTGTTGCTGGTCAGCATCTAACTAGACCCAGGTTCTATAGGTGCTGTCTTTATTCCTGCAGATGACCGGGAACCAGTGTTCCTGAAGACTGTGCTTGTCTAGGGAACTGGTAGGTCACATCTGCCAGCTGCTGCAGGATTTGGCGCCTCAGGGACATGGAGGGCATCCACTGTCCATGGTAATGAAAGTGACCGTGACGCTCAATTTTTATGCCAGTGGATAAAATAAGATTAAATAATAAACAATAATATTACTTATATGAGTAAGCAGGACACCAGCCAGGCCAGATGAGAAGTATGCCTGGCATGTGTGGGTGGTGAGTGGTCCCATGGGCGGGACGAGGACAATGAAGGTATGTGTGAGAGAGTGAATGGTGATGTCCCTTGAGCTGGCAGTGAGTGAGATCCCTGTGGTTGTGAGATGGGTTTGTGAGTGTGAGTTGAGAGTGAGGAGAAGAGTGAGTTACCCTGGCAGAACGGAGGAGATCATTCATCCTCTTTCAGCACTGGGTGGCTGTCCTCCTTTGTAAGGCTTTGGCACTGACCACACCGTCACTGCCTCCCAAGCTGGATTGGTGATGTTGCTGCCCATCCTGCGGCCAGAGCGGCATTTTAGGACACCACGGTGGGCTTCCACAGCATTCAAGGGACGCTTCATTAAACCTGGGGGCTGCAGTCTCCTTGCCTTTCGGGGCCATGTCTTCCATGCAGCAGTCCCGGGTTGGAAGCACTGAGAGGTGTGCACCTGGCTGCACTTTAAATATGGTGCCCAGTGTGATGAAGCGGCGAGGTGATGGC
The DNA here is from genome assembly GCF_017639515.1 of Carcharodon carcharias. Taxonomy (NCBI): domain Eukaryota; kingdom Metazoa; phylum Chordata; class Chondrichthyes; order Lamniformes; family Lamnidae; genus Carcharodon; species Carcharodon carcharias. The sequence goes on from NC_054469.1 coordinate 203,274,834, forward strand.
GTGGTGGGCAAATAACAGCCCACTCGCCATCGAAACGGCGTGTTTCCCAGGAATGCATGATTAATGTGGCAGGATTGGGATGGTATGGCGTGAGAAGCCGCCATTGTGGCCGGCCGATAAAGCATCACTTTCCCTGCCTGCTACTGTGCATCCGGGATGATTCTGCCCTATGACTAGTTTTTCCTGGAACAAGTCACCAGCTGTTATAGCTTCTGGGACACCACTCCATATCAAGCTTCAGTGACCAGTAGACTGTCCTGCTCTTGCCAGCTGCCATAGGCATATTGTAAAGGTTCCTAGGTTGATAATTGGTGTTTTTAAATTTCTGATCGATTTCATGGGGCAGAATTTTATCATCCCTCACCCGTGGGTTTGCAGGCAGGCTGGCCTGTAAAATTCTCCATGTTTCCTTTCCGTCAACCTTTCACCTGACCCCTACCCGTACACAATTTTACGTGGGGTGGGCAACGCTTAGGGCAACTCACCTGCCCTCACCCCAATTGAGGCCCTTATGTTGTCAAGTATTGGCCACTTAAGGGCCACTTCCTGCCTGACCTCAATTTTGGGGCAGGTGGGAGGAGGTCAGGGGCAAGGGAAAGCCCGACACACCGCCTTGTCCTCCCTCAAGGGCCCCCTTTCCACATAGATGCCCACCCCACCAAAGGCCTGACCCTGCGGGTTCCCCCCACCCCGCAAGGCTTCTCCAATCAAGATCTCCACCACTTTTGTCCACTCCTCTGGGCCTCACCTCCGCTCCCTGCCATGAAAGTCCTGTCACATACCTGATCCTGGACTCCAGGGACTATTTGTAGTCCCAGTCCTGGCCACTGCTACCACTGGTGCTGCTGGGGCTACAGAGCTTCCAGCCAATCAGATTCGCCGGCAGCTCCCTGTGGTGGGGCTGCTGTGATCGGCAGGGGTGGGTTCTGTGCCAATTCTTCGGGTGGCGGGGTGGGAAACCCTGCCATCTGAAAAATCCTGCCCATGGTTTCAGTAGTTTGAGGTTACGGATTGTTTATCTAACTTGATGGTCCTGGAATGTGTGGCCAGAGGAAAAGAAGAAATGAAGGGAGTTTTTCTGTTACTGTTTATGGTAACAATCTGTTGACATCTTGCAGTTGAGTTCCAATGCAGGATTTTTACTTGAAGGCTGCAAGCAGCTGACACAAGCTGAATTGATTGATGATGCCAATTTGTCCTGTTTGCAAATACAGAGAAGTTAACTCCGCAGCAAGTGTTTTCATGCTTTTTAGTATTAGATTAACTCTTTTTAATTCACTACGAAACAGTTTTTGTATTAAAAATTAACCTGAAGTTTAATTCAATTGTTTGATATTTTTGGATCCATAGGTGTCAACATGTGTTTGCTAAATTCAATGGCAATTGCTCTGAGGTTTTGTTGGAAGTATGGACATAATTTGTATCTTTGTCACAGATTTGCTTTAATCAATGATCAGATAGAGATTTACAGCTGGAAGTTGGATCTTATTGATCCAATAAATCTCTTTTAATTGTGGAATGCAGTAGTCGTCAGTTCTCGTGACACAATGTGATCACAGACTAGCTTAATTTAAAATGGCATCCAGAGAATCTGAGTTGCTGCCCTACATTGACACTAATTGTGTTGCTGTTTGGGAGAAGGAAATTCAGAAATGGAGTACAATGTTTCAAAAGCTTCAGTGTTGGAAACAAGTGATTGTTGTGAACAGTAATCATCATACAGCTGACACTGAGTATGTTTGCACAATGTTGGATCAGATTAGACATTTGAATTGCCAGGGATCATTATTTGGATGGAGCCCAACAGCTCCTGTGATGTGGTGAATATAATGATACACCCAGTTCTGAAGCTAGTGTTTCTGCAGTTACTTGTGTTGGTAAGTTTTGATTTACTATGGATAACGTGTTCAAAAACCTGGACTACAATTTGTCAATGCTGTTGAATGGGCTATAATGATGGTAGATAACTCCTGGTGGAAAAGAGAAAGAGAAGTGGGAAATGTGTGTTCACATTACCCATGTACCTCATGGTTTATGCATTCAGCACACAATGAATTAAAATAGCTTTCAATTTTTTTGAACAGGGATGCTTTGTGAACCAGACCTTGTTGTAGATAAAAACAAAAAACTGCGGATGCTGGAAATCCAAAACAAAAACAGAATTACCTGGAAAAACTCAGCAGCTCTGGCAGCATCAGTGGAGAAGAAAAGAGTTGACGTTTAGAGTCCTCATGACCCTTCAACAGAACTGGGTGAATCCAAGGAGAGGGGTGAAGTATATGCTGGTTTAAGGTGGTGGTGGGTGGGGGGTGGGGGGGGGGTGTCTGTTGGGTGGGGGGGGGGTGGGGGGTGCGGTTGGGTGGAGGGGGGTGGTGTGGTTGGAGGGACAAGCAAGCAGTGATAGAAGCAGATAATCAAAAGATGTCACGGACAAAAGAACAAAAGAACACAGAGGTGTTGAAGTTGGTGATATTATCTAAACAAATGTGCTAATTAAGAATGGATGGTAGGGCACTCAACGTACAGCTCTATTAAGGTGGGGGGGGCATAAAAGATTTAAAAATAATAGAAATAGGTGGGAAAAGAAAAATCTATATAAATTATTGGAAAAAACAAAAGGAAGGGGGAAGAAACAGAAAGGGGGTGGGGATGGAGGAGGGAGTTCAAGATCTAAAGTTGTTGAATTCAATATTCAGTCTGGAAGGCTGTAAAGTGCCTAGTCAGAAGATGAGGTGCTGTTCCTCCAGTTTGCATTGGGCTTCACTGGAACAATGCAGCAAGCCAAGGACAGACATGTGGGCAAGAGAGCAGGGTGGAGTGTTGAAATGGCAAGCGACAGGGAGGTTTGGGTCATTCTTGCGGACAGACCGCAGGTGTTCTGCAAAGTGGTCGCCTAGTTTACGTTTGGTCTCTCCAATGTAGAGGAGTCCGCATTGGGAGCAATGAATGCAGTAGACTAAGTTGGGGGAAATGCAAGTGAAATGCTGCTTCACTTGAAAGGAATGTTTGGGCCCTTGGACGGTGAGGAGAGAGGAAGTGAAGGGACAGGTGTTGCATCTGTTCGAGGAGGAAGCTAAGGCCCCTCAGACCATCCTGGTGGGGGATGGAGGTGTAGAGGGATTGGACGTCCATGGTGAAGAGGAAGCGGTTGGGGCCAGGGAACTGGAAATTGTTGATGTGATGTAAGGTGTCAGAGGAATCACGGATGTAGGTGGGAAGGGACTGGACAAGGGGAGAGAGAAGGGAGTCAAGATAACGAGAAATGAGTTCCATGGGGCAGGAGCAAGCTGACATGATCGGTCTAACGGAACAGTTCTGTTTGTGGATTTGGGGTGGGAGGTAGAAGCGGGCTGTCCAAGGTTGGGTGACTATCAGGCTGGAAGCTGTGGGAGGAAGATCCCCTACCAGGATGGTCTGAGGGCCCTTAGCTTCTTCCTCGATCAGAGGCCTGAACAATCCCCATCCACCACTACTCTCCTCCGTCTGGCTGAACTTGTTCTCACACTGAACAATTTCTCCTTCAACTCCTCTCACTTCCTCCAAATAAAAGGTGTGGCTATGGGTACCCGCATGGGCCCCAGCTATGCCTGTCTCTTTATGGGGTATGTGGAACATTCCTTGTTCCAGTCCTACTCCGGCCCCTTTCCACAACCCTTTCTCCGGTACATCGATGATTACTTCGGTGCTGCTTCATGCACTCGTCGGGACTTGGAAAAATTTATTAAGTTTGCTTCCAATCTCCACCCCTCCAGCATTTTCACGTGGTCTATCTCTGATACTTCCCTTCCCTTCCTTGACCTCTCTGACTCAATCTCTGGTGATAAACTGTCCACCAATATCCATTACAAGCCTACCGACTCCCACTGCTACCTCGACTACTGCTCCTCACACCCCGCTTTCTGTAAGGACTCCATCCCATTCTCTCAGTTCCTTCGCCTCTGTCACATCTGTTCTGATGACGCTACCTTTAAAAACAGTTCCTCTGACATGTCCTCCTTCTTCCTTAACTGAGGTTTTCCACCCACAGTCGTTGACAAGGCTCTCAACCGTGTCCAGCCCATCTCCCGCGCATCCGCCCTCACGCCTTCTCCTCCCTCCCAGAAACATGATAGGGTCCCCCTTGTCCTCACTTATCACCCCACCAGCCTCCTCATTCAAAGGATCATCCTCCGCCATTTCCGCCAACTCCAGCATGATGCCACCACCAAACACCAAATCCCTTCACCCCCACGGCGGCATTCCGTAGGGATTGTTCCCTCTGGGACACCCTGCTCCACTCCTCCATCACCCCCTACTCCTCAACCCCCACCTATGGCACCTCCCCATGCCCATGCAAAAGATGCAACACCTGCCCCTTCACTTCCTCTCTCCTCACCGTCCAAGGGCCCAAACGCTCCTTTCAAGTGAAGCAGCATTTCACTTGCATTTCCCCCAACTTAGTCTACTGCATTCGTTGCTCCCAATGCATCCTCTACATTGGAGAGACCAAACGTAAACTGGACAACCGCTTTGCAGAACACCTGCGGTCTGTCCGCAAGAATGACCCAAACCTCCCTGTCGCTTGCCATTTTAACACTCCACCCTGCTCTCTTGCCCACATGTCTGTCCTTGGCTTGCTGCATTGTTCCAGTGAAGCCCAACGCAAACTGGAGGAACAGCACCTCATCTTCTGACTAGGCACTTTACAGACTTCCAGACTGAATATTGAATTCAACAACTTTAGATCTTGAACTCCCTCCTCCATCCCCACCCCCTTTCTGGTTCTTCCCCCTTCCTTTTGTTTTTTCCAATAATTTATATAGATTTTTCTTTTCCCACCTATTTCCATTATTTTTAAATCTTTTATGCCCCCCCACCCCCACTAGAGCTGTACGTTGAGTGCCCTACCATCCATTCTTAATTAGCACATTTGTTTAGATAATATCACCAACTTCAACACCTCTGTGTTCTTTTGTTCTTTTGTCCGTGACAGCTTTTGATTATCTGCTTCTATCACTGCTTGCTTGTCCCTACAACCACACCACCCCCCTCCACTTCTCTCCCCCCACCCAACCCCCCCTCACCCCCCCACCCAACTCCCCCCCCCCCCCTCCCCCCACCTTAAACCAGCTTATATTTCACCCCACCCCTTGGATTCACCCAGTTCTGTTGAAGGGTCATGAGGATTTGAAAAGTCAACTCTTTTCTTCTCCACCGATGCTGCCAGATTTGTTGTAGCTAAAGTAATTCATCCATGTCTTGAGGTTTTGGGAGATGGTGTTTGGTTACTTTTTAGAGTAATAAAGTGATTGAAGAGCTTAAGTGGACCATATAACTATGGTTACATTGGGAGAGTTTGAGGGTATAAGTGCATCTTCTTGATGCCATGATGTATATCTAATGCCTGCATTCTCTATCTTTTGATTTTTTAAAGGCGTGGTTTAGTAGTACACATAGAATATGGAGTTTAATGGTAGAATTGGTGTAATTGTTTTAAGTAAACTACTGTACACTGTTGTTATGCTGGTTTGTGGAGAGTGGTGTACCTGAATTCTTATAGTGAATTATAAACTCGTGAATAAAGAATCATGTAATCATACTGGAATTGTGCAGTATGATTGGACTGAGCATTCATATTGGTTAATGCAACATGAGGCCCTTAAAGACCTGATTCTATGATTGTTACAACTGATGTCTGTGTAAACTAAGAAAATTGTATACAACACAGAATAAGTCACATTAGGGTGTACATCCTTGGACACTGCATCCTTACCCTCCTGCATGTAAATGATGGTGGGTGGGTGACTGGAGTTTGCTGCTAAATCACACACACTTCTGGGGGACCAGTGGTAGAAAACACTTCAGAAGATGTGGTGTCAGGGCTGTCCTGTTGTGCAATAAATGTATTTCATATGGAAGGCCACAGGGACATAGTAAATATGTTTAACATATGTCAATCATAGAACCAAGAATTAAAGGGGTTCAATGAGAAGACTTCCCATTTTCTTTGGGCAATGAAGGATGGTCAGTAATAATGTTCCTTTGTCAAATTTATCAACATCTCCAAAACAAATAAAATAACTTGCCTAGAACAAGCAAAACATGGAATTCAAAAAAATTGTTGCTGGCTTAAGGAAGGGACACCAACCAGATGGTTGTTATGCATGCGCTAATCCACAATTGCACTCTGTTCTTCATACTTCATATATTTCTTGTTGTTAGAGTTTCTAATAATCCACCATAAATGCTAAAGCAAAATCAGTTAGATTTATTCTTGTTGGATACAACTTAATGTTTAGGCAACAGTAAGCTGCCCATTGCTAGCTTACTAACAACAACAACTTGGATTTATATAGCATCTTTAATATAATAAACCATTCCAAGGCATTTTACAGGAGTGTAATCAGACAAAACAATTGATACCAAATAAAGAAGCAAATACTGGGACAGACAACCAAAGGCTTGGGCAAAGATATAGGTTTTAGGGAGTGACTTAAAGGAGGAGAAAGAGGTGGAGAGGCTGAGAAGTATAGGGAGGGAACTCCAGTGCTTAGAGCCAAGACTGTTGAAGGCATATTCACCAATGGTGAAGTAAAGAAAGTTGGGAGCACAAGAAGCCAGACTTGGAGAGCACATAGATTGCAGAGCATTGTAAGTCTTGGGAAGGTTACAGGGATAAAAAGAGGAGAGGGCATAAAGCGGTTTGAACAGAAGATGAGAATTTTAAAATCAGGGCACTTCTGGCCTGGAAACCAATGTATGTCAGCAAGCACAGGGATGATGGGTAAATGGTATGAGCTAGGAAAGCAGAATTTTTAAATGAATGCAAATCTATGGAGTGTGGTAGGTGAGAGGTCAACCAGGAGAATGTTTGAATAAGAACAAAAATTGCTGGAAAAACTCAGCAGGTCTGACAGCACCTGTGGAGAGGAAGACAGAGTTAACGTTTGAGTCCGAATGACTCTGAATAGTTGGCTCCGGTGGTAACATGGGCATTGATAAGGCTTTCAGCAACAGATAGGCTGATGCTGGGGATGAAACATATCATATTGCAGAGGTGGAAGATGTTACGGGGGTGGCTCTTGATGATGGATACACACTAAATAAAACCATAGTGGGGTTGGAAGATCAGATTAGGGTCAAATAGAATGTTTTACCACTAGGAATTCTGCTGAATAGCCACCATAGCTTTGTTGGCATATAATGGAAGTGCCAGTTAGAATATTAAATTCAATCTCAAAGCAGATGCAAAAGTTAAATAAAGAGAGGGAAGGTGTTGTAGGTGTGGTCAAGTTGTACTGTTAGTAATAGAGTTGAACTGCAGACACTTCTTAGGTGGAAATGTTAAGTTTATTTACAATACACTCAACAGCAACAACACATGTACTTTCAACTCTAACTCAATCTCCACACTGTCTGCTGAGGTAGCCTGTGCTACTCTCCTGTTGGTTACAACCGATCATGTGATCTATCCTAACAAGTATTATTCTTGAAGGACATTACACACTAAATAAAACCATAGTTACTACATTCTTTACTTTAACTAGGCTATACATATTATTTACAAGTAACAAAAACAAGTACATATTTTTCAAGACAACATAATATTTACACCGGGTAAGGAATTTACAAGTTCAGTCTTTCAGGTGGTTTCCTGATATGTGTGGAATGTTGCAGCTCCACAACTTCAGATTCTTTGTCAGGAGCCTCCTTTTCTGGAGTTGCCTGAACATCAGGTGCTTTAGTAGGCACTTACAATTCTGTATCCTCAATTCTTACTGGGAAATCAGATATGTCAGTTTTGAGCATCTTCAACAGGAAATGCAGACCTGGTCATGGTCACTGGTGGGACCAAATCTTAGTGATTTGCCTCTCTCCTCCTTAGATGGTCCACATGTTTATGGATGATCCAGCCTTCCAAATCCACCTGGTAAGATAGAGGTCCAGTCACTGCACTTATTTCATCTGGTAACCATTTTGGTCTTTGCCTGAAAATCTTCATGCATACCGGATCTCCCATGGTAAATTTCCTCATACGACTATGCCAGTTATGTCTAATTTTCTGACTTCCCTGACTCCTTTCCAGCTTCCCCCCTAAATTCAGCATTATTAAGCTCAATCTCATCCTGTGACGGCGTTTCAACAATAACTCCGCAGGTGTGACCCCTGTTGTTGAGTGAGGGGTAGTCCTGTAATTAAGAAGAAAGTGTGCCAGCTTGGTTGCCAAGGAATCATCAGTTAGCTTTTTCATGCCCGTCTTGAACGTTTGAAGCACCTTTTTGGCCAATCCTTTTGAGGAAGGGTGGCACAGTGCAATTTTTATGAGTGATACCATTGAGGCTGATAAACCTTTGAAGCTCAGCACTCATAAATACCATGCTGTTATCGGAAATTACTACTTCCAGTAATCCGTGAATGGCAAACTCTGATGTAGGTTCTCAATTGTAGTGGCCGACACTGCTGACTTCACCTCATATATGTCCAACCATTTTGAATGGGCATCGACAATGAGCAGAAACATTGTTCCCAGGAAAGGTCCAATGTACCCAATGTGTAACCACACCCAGGGTCCACCTGGACACTCCCATGGATGTAATGGAGCAGTCACTGGCAACTTTCACAGTTGCTGACTTTGCCCACAATGCTTTACCATATTCTCTATTTCGCCATCCATCCCTGGCCACCATAAATAGCTGCGTGCTATGGTTTTCATTTGGGAAATTCCTGGCTGGGCGCTATGTAGTTCAACTAAAAGAGACTCTCTTCCCTTTGGAGGAACTATCACTCATGGACCCGATAATAAGATGCCATTCTGGCTGGTTATTTTGTGTTTTCTGTTGAAATTTGGTTTCATTTAATCAGATACGGGCTCCTGTGACCAACCATGTAGCACTTGTTCTCGTACTTGAGATAGGACTGGGTCCTGTCTTGTCCAGTCTCTGATCTGTTGAGCACATACCAGCGAGGAACATAAGAAATTTAACAGTAAAACAAATTCCTGTGGAACTTGGACATGTTTATCATTTTCTTGTAAAGACAAATGACTAAGGGTATCAGTGTTTGTGATTTGATTGCTAGGCCTATATACGAAAGTGTATTCATATGCTGCCAAAATTAAGGCCTTATTAGCACTTCTAAAACTTCTTTCTACATACATTCTCCTTCCTAACGCAGACTTTACTCTCGGCCTTTTCTTTGACTTCACTATTGGCTAGACTTCTCTCAGGTGCAAGTTCAACTTGTCTGAGCTCAAAGGCCGAGTCTCCCAAAATTTCATTATCCGTCTGCTTCTTGGGAAATTCTGCGATTTTTGCTTCCATTGACTCTTTGGCTTCATTTAGCTAGTTCTTCAGCTCTTCTGTCTCGTTGCTGTATTTGTTTGACGCCTCCTGGAAATTGAACATTGTTGTGTCTTCTCTGCCAAATCATTCTTCAGTTTGTTCAGAGAACTGCTGAATTCTTTCTGTTTCCCTTCATACTTTTCCAGAGGTATAAACTTTGACCTGCGAGAATCTTATAGTGTGTGAAGATCTTTCAACAAATTTTCTTTTTCCCTGTGAAGTTTTCTCACCTAGTCTCAAACTCTGTCATCAAGCAGGGCTCTTCGAGTTCCTTCTACTGTTCTTTCAGGTTTTGGCTTAACACAGCCTGCATTTCTTCAGGTTATTGAGTCCTTATACACTCCTTTTCCAAAACAGGAATGCTTCCAGCTTCTGTTTGGAATCTCAGAGGCCAATTAAGGTTGATTTCCCTGAGCCAATTTCACCCTAGAAGGCTTGGTCCTCTGCCTTTCAATGCCAACACTGGTAGCTCTGCTGATTGGCTTCCATTCTGGACAGTTACTCTGCTTATACCTTTTACTTGAATGTCTTCACCCGTATATGCCTTTAGCTTAGTAGTTTGTTCTAAACTTAATTGATGTTCACCATTATTCAAATATCTGAAGATATATTCCCCAGTTACTGTAATGGAAGCTCCCATGTCCACTTTCATTTTAATAGGTTTGCCATTTACTTTCACTGTGACAAATATTGGTTCTGTCTTTCCAACTTTCAGATTAAACAACAAGTAAATGTCAGCATTTATTGTTTCAGGCTCTTCTACATTGCAGATTTCATTGGTCTTCTTTTGTTTACAAGCCTGCTAGAATCTTTCCTTGCACTGCCTCATTATGTGTCCATTTCTGTGACAAGAGTAACATTCAATCTATATGTAGATAAAGTCACCCATGATGATAGTTGCATCCTTATTGCGTGCATCTCTAATTTCCTGTTTACATCTCTGTTACTGTTTGGGGGCCTATAGACAACCCCCATCAACATTTTCTGCCCCTTGATGTTTCTTATCTCCACCCAAACAGCTTCCACATCATGATTTCCCAAGCCAATATCCTTGCTCACTATTGCATTAATTTCCTCCTTTACTAACAGTACTACCCCACCCCTTTCCCTATTTGTCAGTCCTTCCTAAACATTGAATAACCCTGGATGTTCAGTTTCCATCTTTGGTCACCCTGCAGCTATGTCTCCATAATTGTAACTATATCATAACTGTTTATATCTATCACTGTGAAATCATCTACCTTATTGCGAATGCTCCGCACATTAAGATACAATGTCTTTAGACTTGTCTTTTTACCTTGTTAATTATCTTAGCTTTATTTTGGACTCTGACCTTGTTTTTTTCACCCTTGTTTTTTCTGCCTTCCACTTTTGCTTCTTACTTTTCTGTCTTTCGTTTCTATCCTTGTTTCCCCGTCCTCAGCTTCCCATCCCCCTGCCATTCTAGTTTAAATACTCCCCAACAGCACTCGCAAACACTCCCCCGAGGACATTGATCCCGGTTCTGCCCCGATGCAAACCATCCTGTTTGTACTGGTCTCACCTTCCCCAGAACTGGTCCCAATGTCCCAGGAATCTGAATCCCTCCCTTCTACACCATTTCTTCAGCCACATATTCACCTGATTTATCCTGTTATTTCTACTCTCGCTAGCCTGTGCCACTGGTAGTAATCCTGAGATTACTACCGTTGAGGTCCTACTTTTTAATTTACATCCTAACCTCCTATATCCAGCTTGTATCATCCCTTTTTTTGACCTATGTTGTTGATACCAATATGTATCACGATCACTGGCTGTTCACCCTCCCCATTCAGAATGCTCTGCAGTCTTTCTGAGACATCCTTGACCCTGGCACCAGAGAGGCAAGATACCATCCAGGAGTCTCTTTTGTGGCCACAGAAATGCCTCTCTGTTCCCCTTACTATTGAATCTCCTATCACTATAGCCCGGCCACTTTTCTTCCTCCCATCTTGTGCAGCGGAGCCACCCATGGTGCCATGGACTTGGCTCCTGCTGCTTTCCCTTGAGAAGTCATCTCCCCCAACAATATCCAAAATGATATATATGTTAGAGAGGAGACGGCCTTAGGGGACTCCTGAACTACCTGCCTTCCTCCACACTGCCTGGTGGCCGCCCATCTGCATTCTGCCTGTTCAGTCTTTACCTGTGGTGTGACCACCTCACTGAATGTGCTGTCCATGACAATCTCAGCATTGCAGATGCTCGACAGTGAATCCACCCACAGCTCCAGCTCCAGTAGCTGCAGCTGGACACACTTGCTGCACACATAGTCACCAGGGATATTGGAAGTGTCCATGACTCCCCACATTGCGCAGGAGGAAGATATCATGGGTGCAAGCTCTGCTGCCATGATTTCCTGTTAGATTAAGCTCGTTAGCTACTCCCCTTAATGAACACTAATTATGTTAAGGGCCTTTTTCCACTTCAAACACTCCTATCACAATCCAACGTCCTCACCTTATTTTGTTTAAGTTAATGGACTGCAGCAGTTTAAGTAGTAGAAAAAGTAGAAGTAGAAGTACTTCCCTGACCCTACTTACTAATCAGTTGCCTCCCCTCCATCACTTTTTGAATTGTGACGTTACTTCGTACTCGCCGCCTGAAGTTCCTGAGGGTATGCCTCTTCTCTCCAGTCTTGGCCTCTGTTTTTTGTGCCCTTTTATACTGCTTTCGCTGGCCTCTCTTCTCCGGTCTAAAACTCACCTTCTTCCAACCCAACAGTAACTTTTAGTTAATTGCTAAATTAAAGAAAGACTAGACTTTAGATGGAATTGAATCCTTAATTTAAATTGTAAACTCCCTCAGTCACCAATCTCCAACTGAAGCTCTCTACTGCAGCTAAACATAGCACTCCAGTGCTTTTTTAAAAGCCAGATTCTCTTTGGACAAAAATCTTTTCTGAATAGTGACCTCTTTCACAAAACACACTAAACGATCTCTGAGCATGTCATTCAGAGTCGTACCGAACTTACAATATTCTGTTAGCTGCTTCAAATTTGCCACGTAGCATGCAATTGTCTCACCCTAGGCTCTATTTTGTGAGATAAACCTGAACTTCTGCATTGTGACTGAGGGCTTAGGTTGAAAGTGACCCTTCACGAGGTCCACCAATTCATTGAAATTCTTCAAATCTGAGGCACTGGGTGCCATCAAGCTTTGAATCAAACCATAGGTTTTGCTCCCACAAGTAATCAAGAGGATTGCTCGCCTCTTCTCTTCCACCATAATCTCATTTACTTGAAAAAAGAATTTGAGGCGTTCTATGTATTAAGAGCAATTGTCTGTAGCTGGTTCAAAAGGATCAAATTGTGACATTTTGAGAAGGGATAACTTCTTCAATTCTAATGGAGCTTGCTACTTACTATCACTGGGCGAAGTACAGTGCTGATTTCTTCTTAACTTGATTTCTTTCTGTTCAATCCTGTTTTATCCTCATCACCAGTTTGTTGCAAAGGTGGCTAAGTTATACTGTTAGTAATAGAGTTGAACTGCAGACACTTCTTAAGTGAAAACATTGGGGAGGATTTTCCCCTTGTCGAGTGGGTGGGCCTGGGAGTGGCCTTGTAACAGCCCACCATTGCGATTGGGCCCTGACTGCAATATTATGCTGGCCATTAATAACCTCAACGCTGCCAGGGTGGGGGCGGGAGGGATGCAAGTGCTGAAGTGTGCACGTGCACAGGGGTGCACTCAGTGAAAGCTCCCTGAAGGCATAGAGCTGCCTCAGGGAGCTGAACATTAAAAATGAAGATTATAAAAATAAATAAAACATGTCCCCTCACGTGACTGTGAAAAATGCGTTTTAAAAAAATTGTACTTTTTTTTAATCACTTTCGAAACCTCATCCTGCTCGTGGATGAGGTTGAGCAAAAAATGCAAAGGCCACTTGGCCTATTTGCCTGTCCACCAACTGTAAGGTTGGATGGACAGGGAAAAATTCACTTTAATTAATTGATTAATGGGCTCAACAGCCCCCTTAATTGTTGGTGGGCGCGCTACTGACTCCCGCACATTCCCGCTGACCGAAACAGCGCACGAGACGCGATGACATCAGGATGCTCGCCCAATGTCATTGTGCGCTATTTCACGCACACCGAGCTGAAAGTCCTGCCTATTAAGTTTATTTATAATATACTCAGCAGCAACTACAAGTGTGCTTTCAACTCCAATTCTATCTCTACATGTCTGCTGAGATAGCCCGCGCTACTCTCCTATTAGTTACAACAGATCATGTGATCAATCCTATTAGATATTATTCTTAAAGGTACATTATACACTGAATAAAACTGTAATTACTATCGAAGGAAAGATTGGTTAAGAGAGAAAAAAGAAATGATTAATTTTAAATCTTGAACAATAATTAAAGGGATGGAGTGCTATCTTTGTAAAAGATAATTTTCAGGGCCAGAGAGGTTGTTTGGCAATAATTTAGAATTATCAGTACATTAAATAGGTACTTACAATGGAATGGACAACCATAACCCTTTTTGGTGTATTTAGTGCGTATACCTTAGCTAAGAGTAGCAACTTCATGCTTTTCCATGTATTTCAGTGGTGAGTGCCTCAGTGACATCCCGTTATCACACAGTTTCTAGAGAAGAAACTCATCTCCAACAGCAACTTCCTGATTTGTATAGCTTTTCAAAGTTGTTGCATTTCTTGCAGATATTATTCTGTATCCAGGACAAGAGAGAAAACTGTATTTACGTGGTACATACAAACAAGCTGCTGGCTCATTTTGATGGTGATGATGAAAATGCACAGCTAATAATTTCACTTTCCCAGTATGCACCAATTAGATCAGATTTGCCAGTGAAATTGAATTGTCCTCCGTAATAGTGTGCCAGAATTTATCCAAAATTGTACTCACCTCAATGTCTGAAGTTAACCAATGAACAGTCATACAGCTGGTAAGTCACTTGTGACAAAGTATAGTCATGGGTAATTTGGAATAAGTCTGGTATCCAGGAGGGTAGTATTTGCAAGCAGCAGAAATGACAGAACAAAGTTTTCTGACACTTCAAACTCCTCACTTTCACCTTCATCAGGTGAAGCTGCTAAACTGCATTTACCTCTGTTTAACTTACCCAGACTACAATAGAAGTAGAAACCTATGATATGTATAGCTACCATGGCACTGGCTCTCAGTGTGACATATCCAGATGACACCTCTGAGAATTTGGCAGGCAAATTGCAGAAGGGCCCATAAAAGTCACATGAAGCATTTAAAGGATTAACAAGTGACGGAAATGATATTTACTCGAATTTACTCAAATACTTCCTGTACAGTAAGTACGTCTGCATGGTAAATCAAAAGGAAATCCACCCTCAGTGATTTTTATTATAAAAAAGAGGACGTGCCCTGGCGGTATCAATCCATTGGACCCAATAGAAAAAATGTTCATTGACTGGCACTGACCTGTGCTCAAGAGAAGCACAAAAAAAGATCTGGAAACATTTCAGGAGTATTCATTTAAGATGGATGTATAATCATGAAACACAAAAAGAAAAGATAATAAAAATAAAACAAATGCTAGGTTTTACTGACCTCTACCTCGCGGAAGCTGAGCCTCAACTCGCAGACACTTCCTCCTACCTCTCCCTGGACCATGACCCCACTACTGAACATCAAGCCATTGTTTCCAGGACTGTCACTGACCTCATTTCCTCTGGAGATCTTCCTCCCACAGCTTCCAACCTGACAGTCGCCCAACCTTGGACAGCCCGCTTCTACCTCCCACCCAAAATCCACAAACAGAACTGTCCCGGTAGACCGATCGTGTCAGCTTGCTCCTGACCCAAAGAACTCATTTCTCGTTATCTTGACTCCCTTCTCTCTCCCCTTGTCCAGTCCCTTCCCACCTACATCCGTGATTCCTCTGACACCTTACGTCACATCAACAATTTCCAGTTCCCTGGCCCCAACCGCTTCCTCTTCACCATGGACGTCCAATCCCTCTACACCTCCATCCCCCACCAGGATGGTCTGAGGGCCCTTAGCTTCTTCCTCGAACAGAGGCCTGAACAATCCCATCCACCACTACTCTCCTCCGTCTGGCTGAACTTGTTCTCATACTGAACAATTTCTCCTTTAACTCCTCTCACTTCCTCCAAATAAAAGGTGTGGCTATGGGTACCCGCATGGGCCCCAGCTATGCCTGTCTCTTTATGGGGTATGTGGAACATTCCTTGTTCCAGTCCTACTCCGGCCCTCTGCCACAACTCTTTCTCCGGTACATCGATGATTACTTCGGTGCTGCTTCATGCTCTCGTCGGGACTTGGAAAAATTTATTAATTTTGCTTCCAATCTCCACCCCTTCGTCATTTTCACATGGTCCATCTCTGACACTTCCCTTCCATTCCTTGACCTCTCTGTCTCAATCTCTGGTGATAGACTGTCCACCAATATTCATTACAAGCCTACCGACTCCCACAGCTACCTCGACTACAGATCCTCACACCCTGCTTCCTGTAAGGACTCCATCCCATTTTCTCAGTTCCTTCGCCTCCGTCGCATCTGTTCTGATGATGCTACCTTCATAAACAGTTCCTCTGACATGTCCCCCTTCTTCCTTAACCGAGGTTTTCCACCCACGGTTGTTGACAGGGCCCTCAACCGTGTCCGGCCCATCACCCGCGCATCTGCCCTCACGCCTTCTCCTCCCTCCCAGAAACATGATAGAGACCCACTTGTACTCATTTATCACCTCTGCAGCCTCCGCATTCAAAGGATCATCCTCCGCCATTTCCGCCAACTCCAGCATGATACGACCACCAAACACATCTTCCCTGCACCCACCCCGGCGGCATTCCGTTGGGATCGTTCCCTCCGGGACACCCTGGTCCACTCCTTCATCACCCCCTACTCCTCAACCCCCTCCTATGGCACCATCCCATGCCCATGCAAAAGATGCAACACCTGCCCCTTCACTTCCTCTCTCCTCACCTTCCAAGGGCCCAAAACACTCCTTTCAAGTGAAGCAGCATTTCACTTGCATTTCCCCCAACTTAGTCTACTGCATTCATTGCTCCCAATGTGGTCTCCTCTACATTGGAGAGACCAAACGTAAACTGGGCGACCGCTTTGCAGAACACCTGCGGTCTGTCCGCAAGAATGACCCAAACCTCCCTGTCGCGTGCCATTTTAACACTCCACCCTGCTCTCTTGCCCACATGTCTGTCCTTGGCTTGCTGCATTGTTCCAATGAAGCACAACGCAAACTGGAGGAACAGCACCTCATCTTCCGACTAGGCACTTTACAGCCTTCCGGACTGAATAGTGAATTCAACAACTTTAGATCTTGAACTCCCTCCTCCATCCCCCCCCCCTTTCTGTGTCTTCCCCCTTCCTTTTGTTTTTTCCAATAATTTATATAGATTTTTCTTTTCCCACCTATTTCCATTATTTTTAAATCTTGTATGCCCTGCTAGTCTTTCCACCCCACCCCCACTAGAGCTGTACCTTGAGTGCCCTACCATCCATTCTTAATTAGCACATTCGTTTAGATAATATCACCAACTTCAACACATATGTGTTCTTTTTTCTGTGACATCTTTTGATTATCTGCTCCTATCACTGCTTGCTTGTCCCTACAACCACACCACGCACCCCCCCACTTCTCTCCTACCAACCAAACACCCCCCCCCCCCCTTTAAAGCAGCTTATATTTCACCCCTCTCCTTATATTCACTCAGTTCTGTGGAAGGGTCATGAGGACTCGAAACGTCAACTCTTTTCTTCTCCGCCGATGCTGCCAGACCTGCTGAGTTTTTCCAGGTAATTTTGTTTTTGCTAGGTTTTACTGTTTGAAAAAATAGGTATTATGTTTAAATATATCAATAGAACAGGGACAAACATAAAGAAATTTAGAATTGGCATCCATTTTATAATTTTTTCAAAATTAATATATCCTTCCTTTCATAGTTCCTATATTGAAAATACATTATTTCAGATAAAAACTAAATATAGTAAGCATATTTAATTTATTCAACCTGTTGCCTGAAGGGAAGAACATTAAGTAACCATTCAATACTTCCTTGAGACAGCGATTCTTCTTTGGAGATATTGCTTGTACTTTCCAGTAACATCAGAGTTCAAATAGTATGGAGACTCCTTCCCACTACAAGATTGGCTTTCCTCGGATTAATCATCAAATTAAACCACTGTCCTAGGTGAATGCAACTGAAGTCACTCTGACCTGCTAGTATGGATTAAACCATTGCTGCAATTTGATTTAAGAGTTGGCAATGTATTTCGTATCATATAGGAATATAACAAGTCCAAACCAGCAAAAACTGAAGGAGTCAAGCTTTAAGAAAGCAGCTTTAAAGGTTCACAAATCAATCCTGTACAATTACTTTAGCACAAGATGACTCTCTCATCTGGAAAAAAAGCCAAAAACATAGCTGTCATTGGGACAAAAATGTAGCAAGTTGGGAAATGCTATTTGAAGGTGCAGTCAAGGTACATTTTTCACATTATTTTACAGCTGTCCACAACTGACCTAGGAGTGCTTTACACTGATATTGAATGCAGGAAATAGAAAGGTGTTGCATTGTTGAGTATGGACAATCTGTATCACGTCAACCCACAAAATCTCCCCCAAGTAAATAGTTGACAATTATTACAGAAATGTAACATCAATCCAGGGATGGCAGTATGTCTTCCTAATTTTTGTTTGAAGAATATCAATGTTCTTCAAGGTTCTTTAATCTTACTGCAAAATGAATGAAAATGTAATTATTTAAGCAGTTAACTCAATGATTTACATGTATGTACTTTGGTTTCTCTCCCAAAGAGGATAATGGTTAAACAGATCTCATCCAGAAATGAGACAAAAACCAACCAAAGAGGTGGGAAATACCAGGGATTTACTCTAAATCCAATCATCATCTCCAACTATTGGCAAGAGATTATTGCCAAAAAAGAAGCAAGTTAATTTGTTCATTTTAAAATTTTAAAATTGGCTATTTAGAAGGTCAATGTTCTATCTTTGCCTTTGGTTTTCAAGAGGCTTCCAAAATATTCCAGCTGGTTTCCATCTCCTGCTTACTGTCAAAACAATATATTTTTTATTCTTTCATGGGATTTGGGCATTGCTAACAAGGCCAGTGTTTGTTGCCCACCCCTAATTGTCTTGAACTGTGTGGCTTGCCATACCATTTCAGAGGGCAGCTAAGAGTCGACCACATTGTTTGGGTCATTGAATTTACTCAAGACAGAGTTAGCCAGATTTGTGATAGACAAAGGAGTCAAGGGTATGGGGGCAAACTATTCCTAAGTCCTATATTCCTAGGCCAGACCGTGTAAGAAGAGCAGACGTCCTTCACCAAAGGACCATTAGTGAACCAGATGGGCTTTTACAACTAACAATGATAGTTGTCATAGTCACCATTATACTAAGACTAGCTTTCAATTCCAGGCTTAATTAATTTAATTTAAATTCCAATGGTTGCCATGGTGGGATTTGAACCCATACCTACCACCCCCTCCCTCCGAGCATTAGCCTGGGTCTCTAGATTACTAGCCCAGTGACATTACCACTTTGCCACCATCTGCACCAGACGAGAGGAATATATATTCATATGCATAATACTGCAGATCCTGGAAAATGAAATGAAAACAGAAAATGCTGGAAATGCCCAGCACCTGTGGAAGAAAAACAGCGTTGAAGTTTCAGGCATCTTTTTATTCTTTCATGGGATGTGGGAGCAGCTGGCTAGGGCAGCAATTATTGCCCGTCTCTAATTGCCATTGAAAAAGGGTTGGTGAGCTGCCTTCTTGAACCGCTGCAGTCCATGTGGTTTACGTACACCTACAATGCTAATAGACCTCCTTGTGAACCTGTTCCTGGACCTGGCCAATTAACAGGCCCAGACAACAGGTGATTGAGGGGGTCGTCCGGCCCAACTGTCCGGCTCTCTTCAGTGGCTACGTTCGCGGCTGGGTGTCCCTGAACAAGGAGCATGTGATGTCTGCTGGCACTGTCAAGGCCTTCCGTGTGGGGACTGAGCTGTTTTATTGACCTTCTTAATCACATTTTGGTTTAATGTTTGTAAGTTTCCTTTAAATTTTGTCTTTGTTTTTGTAGTCTCCCTATAAGGGGCTGCTTTTTAATTTGTCCCCAATTTTGTTAATTTAGCTTATTTGGTTGATTCAAAAGAGTTACAATGCTATTAGGCCTCCTTGTGAACCTGCTTCTGGGCCTGGCCAATTAACAGACCTAGCCAGCAGATGATCAAAGGGGTCATCTGGCCCATCCGTCTGCCCCTCTTCTGCAGCTATGTTCGTGGCCTGGTGACTCTGGGAGGGAGCACACGGTGTCTGCTGGCACCACCGAGGCCTTCCGTACTCGGTGGGCACTGCAGGAACTTGAGCATTTTATTGACCCCTTAATCACATTTTGACTTAATGTTCGTAAGTTTCCTTCAAGTTTTGTCTTTGTTTTTACAGTTTCCCTTTTATTTTATCCCTGATTTTGTTAAATTATTTTATTTGTTTGTGCTTGAAAGAGTTACAATGCTAATAGGCCTCCTCAGGAACCTGCTCCTGGCCTGGCCAAGTGGTCATTAACAGGTCCAGGCAGCGGGAGATCGAGGGGGTCCTCCAGCCCCACTGTCTGCCTCTCTTCCGCAGCTACATTCACGACCGGGTTTCCCTGGAGAGGGAGCACGTGGGGTCCGCCGGCACCATTGAGGCCTTCCATGCTTCGTGGGCACCACGGGGACAGGGGCATCTTAATGACCCCTTTAATCACATTTTGGTTTAATGTTTGTAACTTTCCTTTACATTTTGTCTTTTGTTTTTGCAGTTTCCCTTTAAGGGGCTGCCTTTTAATTTGTCCCTGAATAGTTAATTATTTTATTTGGTTTGGAGTCGAAAAAGTTACAATGCTAGTAAGGAGGGAGTTCCAGGATTTTAACCCAGTGCCAGTGAAGAAACAACAATATATTTCCAAGCCAGTTTGGTGAGTGGCTTGGAGGAGAACTTCCAGATGGTGGTGTTCCCATATGTTTGCTGCCCTTGTCCTTCTAGATGATAGCAGTCGTGGGTTTGGAAGGTCCTGTCTAAGGAGCCTAGGTGAGTTCTTGCAGTGCATTTGTAGATGGTACACACTGCTACCGCTGTACGTCAGTGGTGGAGGGAGTGAATGTCTGTGGATGGGGTGCCAATCAAGCGGGCTGCTTTGTCCTGGATGGTGTCAAGCTTCTTGAGTGTTGTTGGAGCTGCACTCATCCAGGCAAGTGGAAAGTATTCCATTACACTCCTGACCTGTGCCTTGTAGATGGTGGACAGGCTTTGTGGCCTTTCATCAGACTTGAAATGGACTGGACAGGATATAATCTAGCCTATTGCAGCAGGAAACATAGTGGGAGGCTGTGTGTCAGTCTTCTGGTGGCAGGAAATCTTCCTGCAATTAAGTAGGAGGCAGGAAAGGGACTGATGCACACAACTCACCTGTTTGCAGTGGATGTCAATTGGACTCATTAATGAGCTTAGTTGAGCCTAATGCCATAGGCAAACCCTATTTGTGCTTAGAATGTGCCTATGGCATTGTAGGGAGCGTTTGTCTCATTAACAAGCACTCAGTGCTCGATCGAAGGACCTGGCAACGGGAAGGACCTGGCATTCAACCTCCCTGCCCTCACCTCTCCGGCAACCCTCCCCTGTGCACTCCACTACCTCCCAACATCCCCATCCCCATCCTGCCCCACTCACTTGTGTCCAGAGATCCAGCAACAATCCCTGGCAAAGTCCTTAGAGTATTACTGGCAGCAGGCACTACTCCTGATGGCACATTCAGCAATTGAGAGCTGCCAGGGTCTGAATGGAAAGGGGCTAGAGTCCTATCCTGGGGGGCCCAATGGCCAGCAGGGGCCCATTAACTGCCTGAAGAGAACTTAATTTTTTCGGGCCTCCCCAATGAAAGTGATGCAGGGTTCCTACCGGGACTTACATTGCCCAGACTAAATCTCAGCTGTTATCTCTGTTTCTGTAAAGAGTATACACGTCTACTGTAATCACCATATCAATTAAGATAAAAAGAAAGAACTCCAACTATAACTGTCAAATAAAATCTAGAAAAAAACATTTAAACTATCCTCCATGCCATTTTTTTTTGGAAGGGGTTGAGGGTGGTTGTTTACTGTGATGGTAAAAATAATGATTTATTTTCTGTTGGGTACATTGTTCACAAGCCCAAAGAAGCAGGTTAACAACAAAAATGTGACTGTGGTTGAGCAATAGTGTATCAATCTGTAAAAGTTTGGAAAACTAAGTTATTTTAATTTAATTGCACAATTTCTAATTATACATATACAAGTAATTTTCCTTTGTCTCTATAGGTGCAAAAGAATCCAAGAAAAACTGAGGAATATAGATTTTTGCAACTGTTACAGTCACCCAAAATGGATTCCTACTATATAAGAACAAGTTATTTTTTTCTGACTTCTATTTCATTTCACTTCTGTTAAGTAGAATCTCAGACCAAATTCCAAGAGGACAGCATTTCAGAGCTCTGGCATTGACCCTGCTAAAGTTTACAGGGCCAGTGAGGTCCATTCATTTCTATTGGTAGTGGAATGTTCCTGCATCGCGGGGGGCACATTTCAGTCACTACTAACCCTACAGAGGCTGCAAACTGCAATGAATGTTACCATCTGGCAGTTTCCAGCCAGAAGAGCTCCCTTTTATTAGGGAGCGGAAATGTCAACAAAGAGTTATTTCAATTTTAGGGGTTCAAGCAACAATTCAGTCCCCACTTCTGATGTTCAGCACACCCGCTGTCACTCTGTGCCTACGATAATGGTCCACTTAATGAATAACGCCCTGGGTGAGGAGGCACGCTTCAGCCACACTTCACATGCATCAAGAATTTGTATTGTCTTCCAGATACAAACAGCTGCCTTTAATCACAATTATTAATGCATTCAAAATGAGTAAGTAACCCTGTCCCACTCTTAATCCTGGAAGATGTCAGTTTCACAGGCATCCAACCATTTCTACTTGCCTAATATACAAACCACATGTGTCAGACATGTGGAACAAACTTGTCTCCGGTGTGAAGTTAGCTGCGATTATCTTCTCTGACCCATGAATTATTCAGCAGTTTTATAGCCATTTTTATACTAAGATGCTTTAGTTCAGATATCAAGTCTGTGAGCCAGCTCCTGCCATTTATGCTGCTAATGCAGTTCCCTAAACCTGGTGACAGACTTGAAGATCCTTGAAAAACTGGTTAATTCCACCCCAAATGTCAGTATTGAGCATACCTACTACAGACAGATTATTATATACAATCTATCTGCATTCCTTTGTTATATAGTCAGCTTAACCCTTTGCCAAAGTATCTGTTTCACTGATAAACACATTGGATGGCTTCCAATGTTCCACTTTACCTTCATTGCAATATGCTTAGCAAAACGTATTGGGTGGAATCATCCAGTTCCATTGGCGTCGGGCGTCAGAGTGGGCGGGAGGGGGGAAAATATGGTGAGAAGACCAAAAACTGGTTTTAAGCCATGATATAACAGGTTTGGAATTGTCTGCTCCACCCGTCAATGGTGTGTGGCCTTTGCCGCTGCCGCATGCCAGGAACCTAATTTCAACACTTGAGCATCTCTTTAGCATAAGCCCTGCTCGGTAGAATTATCCCCCCACATCAAATTTACCGTCCACATCGGCATCACTTCAGAAGGGTGTACTTCATGCCTGCCTTTAAAAGGATTGTACCTGGCGACCTGAACTTCGAGGGGAACTCGGAGGTTAGTGCACAGCACTCAAGGTCATCCACTGTAGGATGTCAAGGAAGAGGCTCTCTGCATTTGTGAGGGGCACAGGCAAGTCACTTTTTCCCTGGTGGCTTTCAGTGCAGTGCCTGGGCAAGGGCTCCACTGCAGGTCAGGCCAGGGAGGGGTGTGGGGGGCAAGGTAGTACAGACTGAAGGAAGTAGTCAAGTACATGCCGGGGAGCTGGGTAGGGGGGAGGTGAGGGAAGTGCCCATGCACTTGGAAAAACTCGTCAAAAGTGAGCTTTCTTTGGCAGTTGAGGTCGTTCAGTAGCAGCTCAGTTAGAACCAGAGAACCATAGAAAAGTTACAGCACAGAAGGAGGCCATTCGGCCCATCTTGTCCATTCCAGCCCGAGGACACCCAGGTGCCCTTTCTAATCCCACCTTCCTGCACCCGGCCCATAGCCCTGCAGCTTACAGCACTTTAGGTGCAGATCCAGGTACTTTTTAAAAGAGTTTAAAGTTTCTGCCTCTACCACCAACTTGGGCAGCGAATTCCAGACACCCACTACCCTCTGCGTAAAAAAGTTCTTCCTCATGTCCCCCCTACACCTTCTGCCACTTATCTTGAATCTCTATCCCCTGGTTCTAGAATTCGCCATCAAGGGGAACAATTTTATCCTGTCCACACTATCTATTCCCCTCATAATTTTGTACACTTCAATCAAGTCACCTCTCAGCCTTCTTTGTTCTAAGGAAAATAACCCCAACCTATCCAATCTCTCCTCATAGCTACACTTTTCTAACCCTGGCAACATTCTTGTAAATCTCCTCTGCACTCTCTCCATAGCTATTACGTCCTTCCTGTAATGTGGTGACCAGAACTGCACACAATACTCCAGTTGTGGCCTCACCAGTGTTTTATACAATTCTAACATTTTAACCTTACTTTTATATTCTATACCTCTGCCAATGAAGGAGAGCATCCCAGATGCCTTCTTTACAACCTTGTCTACTTGAACGGCTGCCTTCAGGGACCTGTGTACTTGACATGCTTGGGGTCAGGCCTCTGAAGCTTTTCTGCTCACGCTGTGCAAAAGCATGAATGTGCCACCAAATGCTCCAGAACTTTTCACCTCTCGGGCGCAGACTGCAAATTAATGTGTGTTTTAGAAGACAGCAGAAAATTTGCCGACTGAGCAAGTTGTAGAATCCCCTTGTGAAAGGTTGTCATGGTGCAGTCACTGGTGGAAGCGCTTACAGCCCTTTGCAATATTTTTATTAAGGTTTGGGCCAGTATCCATCATGATTCAAGCTAACAGTGCAGCATTACAGTGAGGGTTACGAGTATGCCTTTGCCTGAGTTGAGAACACAGCATACAGTCCAGCGGCAAAGCTGCTGCCATTCGGTCATGTGGAGTGGGTGAGATTTCGGATAGCCAATGAGCACACTACACACTGGCCATCCAAGTGGTGGTCACCACTCTCCTGCATGCGTGAAAGGGCCTTCAGACCTAAGAGAGGCTCTTAGGACACTTGTGCTAACCTATGCGTCTGTCTCTTTGATCCTGCAGGAGGAGAACATCAGATTAAGAGGCCTGGTGATTTAACGGGATGCCTCATGGCTTACAGGGAGCGGTGAAGAAGAAGAAGAGAGTGGCGGAGGCACATGACCTGGCAAATGGAGGAGCACAGCCCTCAAGATGAAGGATTGGCAGGGCCTGCTACACACATAGCTGAAGATCCATAGAGAGCCGTTGCTTGTAGGTGCTTTGCTAGACCCAGAGTCTATAGATGGTGCCTGTCATTTCTGCAGGTGACTGAGAACCAGTGTCGCTGAAGACTGCGCAAGCCTCATTAACTGGTTGGTCACATATGCCACCTGCTGCAGGATTTGGTGCCACAGGGACCTGGAGGGCATCCACTGCCAGTGGCCATGAAAGTGACCATGGAACTCAATTTTTACGCTAGTGACTCCTTCCAGGGCTCCACAGGTGGCCTGTGTGGGAACTTGCAAGCCTCCGACCACAAGTGTATCCAGGAGGTCACGGACGCCATCTTTGCAAAGGCACAGAATTTTGTACATTTCACCTGGGATCAGGGAAGCCAGGAAGCAAGAGCGCTGGGATTTGCTCAGATCTCTGGTTTCCCACAGGTGCAGGGTGCCATCGACTGCACTCATGTGGTGCTTAGATCTCCATGGCAATATGCAGTCAACTACGTCAACTGCAAGGGCTACCACTCGCTGAATGTTTAGCTGGTGTGCGACCACCACAAACACATGCTGCAGGTCTGCGCATGATTACCAGGCAGCGTTCATGGCTCCTGCATCCTTAGTAGGTCTCAGATCCCTGACATCTTCCAGAGAGGCTGCAGGACTGGCTCCTCAGGGGCAAGGGCTACCCACAGAGGACGTGGCTGATGATGCCCATGTGGCGGTCTCAGACTGCCTCTGATGGCCCTGGATGAATCCTTGAGGTATAATGAGGCTCATGTTGCGACTGGGACTTTGGCTGAGCAAACAATAGGCATTTTGAAAATGAGATTCCAGGGACTCGACAGGTCCATTGGAGCACGGCAATACAGTCCACTGGGTGTCGCGGATCATCGTCACTTGCTGCACGCTCCACAACATTGCAACGGAGGGTGGATGTGGCTGAGGAGGAGATGGAAGAGCTGCACAGATCCACCGATGAAGAGGACGTTGAAGAGGATGACGGTGATGAGGTCCTCGAAGGTGAGGGTGCCTACGATGGGGCCATTGCACTTGCCAGACAAGGCAGGCATGCTCGGGAGGCCCTCACAGCCACAAGATTCATGGAGGATGATGACAAGGTGCAGGGAGGACAATCCTGACATCCTCACCTTGCAGATGTGAACGCTTGACTCCTGTGTGGCTGATGAAGGTGCACATACCCTCAGTGCTCAGGCTCATGTCATTGAGATGCAGCGAAGTCGCTAGGTTCCAGGATGATGACAGCATGCAGTGAAGACACTCCATAGATCTTCACATTGCTTCTGTGAATGTCTGACTCCTGTCTAGCTGAGGACAGCTCGCTTGCGCTCTGTGATCAGGGTCTTATCGTGGAGCCGCAGCTGTGAAACTTTAAATGCACCCGATCCTTTTTCAGCCTTCGGCACCTGTCCAGATCAGGGGCACAGCATCACCCATCACAGATGCTAGTGTGATGGGGGGCCAACTTCACCTCAAAGGTGCTGAGAGCACACAGAGAGAATGACGGAAGTCTTTGATGCCTGCCCATGACATTCTGGCAGCAATGACGAGCATCATCGAGGTGCAGGCATCACTAATGTGTCCAGTCGGTGTGAAGCTGGACCTTCACCATGGTCCGAAGGTTACACACTGCACAGGGAAGCGGCCCTGGACTGGGTTACCAGCCTTTATCTTGTGCCGGAGCCAAGGTTTCACATCTGAATGACACGAACACTGCTCATCAGAACAAGGAGCCATAGGCAAGGAGACATTCTTGGAAGTTTATTTACAATAGTGAATACTATGTACAAGTGATTGACACCCATGCCCACACTGTGCAACTACATCTTCTTAGCCTTCCTAACCCTGCCGCTATGTCTTGGTGCTCACCTGATACCCACAGTGGAGGTGGAGGCAGCCTGCTGACTGCTACGCTCTGTCTGCGATGACCTTGGCAATGTCCTCTGAAGGGCTGAGACCTGGAGGGCCCTAGCCTGCTCTGGGTGTCCTGCTGTTGCACCTTCCTCGGCCTTTTGAGCTGGAGCTGCAGGGGTCACAGGAAGAGGGGATTTGGATTGGCTGGATATTCCTGGAGTCACCTGGGCGGATGGTCCCCGGGGTGTCGAGCTGTTGGTACTTCTCCCTATGGGTGTCTGATGGCCCTGGATGAATTCTTGAGGAGAAGGGGAAGCTGGAGTAAGATCAAGCTTTCCCACTCACCTCTCACATTGACACTGTTGGAGGCCAACTATTGGGTCAGTGATGGAGTTCAATCCTCGTAGCAGTGCAGGACCAATGTCTTCATGACGGCTGCCATCCTACCTGTGTTGATCTCAGTGCATTGGCATGCCGGCACTATCATCTCATACTGAAGGCAGACAGACTCCACCATCGTGCCTTGCAAGCTGTGGAGTGTAGCGAACATTCCTTCCTGATTTTCCCAAGCTTGCCTTTGCTGCTCCAGCAACTGAGTTATGACCGAATGCAGGGGCTCCTCATCTGACTCAGACTCAACAACCTGCGGTGGTCCTCTGAGTGCCAGAAACCTGGGACATCCTTGCCTCCACCTGCT
The DNA here is from genome assembly GCF_017639515.1 of Carcharodon carcharias. NCBI lineage: Eukaryota > Metazoa > Chordata > Chondrichthyes > Lamniformes > Lamnidae > Carcharodon > Carcharodon carcharias. The sequence goes on from NC_054469.1 coordinate 203,302,191, forward strand.
GTGGATCAGACAGTGCAATGTGCTCACCAGATTGTGACTTGAGGCTACTCTGGAGCTAGGGCCCACCGAGGTGTGTGTCTCTGCACTGGTGGAGAGTATGGGTGAGCACTGTGACAGGTCTTCAATTAGGGTGTCATTGGATTCTTTTTCAGAGGTAGGTTTGGGGTTTGAGTTGAGGACCTGGGTCGTGGATCCCCTCAGCTGCTTCCCAGATATGCCTGCAAAAGCAAGGAGAGATAGTTAGCGCATGGCAGGGGACTGTGGAACAGGGGAACACGCTCACAGCATGGTTGTCTGATGGGTGTTGCACTGCTGGATCCTCACTTGGTAGAGCACCGCTGACCTCACCGTCAGCACAGGGACAGTACAGATTGTCGCCAGCCAGCTGAGTGACTCTATTTTCAAAGTGTTTGAGGACCTTGATGTCAGGCATTCATCCATCAGTCTGCAACCTCTCCCTTTTGTTGTGTGCCAGCTTGTCCTGCATGAATATATATGGAGAGAGTGTAAGTAGGCTGCCTGCCAGGCCAGATGAAGAGGATGCCTGACAAATGTAGGTAGTGACTAGTGCAATAGATGGGGTGAGGATACAATCCGCAGGGCAGATGAAGGTGTGTGTGAGAGAGTGAATGGTGATATCCTTTGATCTGGCTGTGAGTGAGGTCCCTGTGGGTGTGTGATAGGTTTGTAAGTATGTGAGTTGAGAGTGATGAGAAAAGTTATTTTCCCCGGAAAAACGAAGGAGATCATTCATCCTTTTTTGGTACTGGGTGTCGGTCCTCTTCTGCAGGGTATTGGCACTGACCACCGCTGCTACCGCCTCCCATGCTGGATTGATGACTTTGCTTGCTGGCCTTTGCCCAGAGCAGGGGTAGAGGACTTCACAGTGGGTCTCCACTGGGCCCAGTAGGTACTCAAGGGAGGCGTTTCTAAATTTGGAGGCAGCATGTTTCCTCCTTTTGGTAGCTATGAGTTTGCAGCAGCTTCCGATCCCTTAGAGAGTGCGAACTCTGTGCAGGGGCACCCTTTAAATATGGCGCCCGGATTACTGAAGGCCTCAAGCGATGGTGGTGCGGGCGAATCAGAGGCCGCCCCGCCAGTCATCTGGAGTGTTTCCCATGAATGCATTATTAATGAGGCGGGAAGCGCTGGGAATTGGACGATACGATGTGCAAACCCACCATTGCAGCTAGTGGGTGAAATGACTTTTTTCACGCCCGCTACTGCACTTGGTCAAAATCTGGGATGATGCTGCCCATTGCTTCGCTACTACATTTATGGAATTTCCTGAGTCTTATACACTTTTGCTGCTTTGGCCTCTTGCTTTAAGGGTCCCACATCTTTACTTAATCATTTTTCCCCATTTTGTGACTTTTTTAATTGATAGGACCTGTATATTTTTTGTCCTACTTTTTCCATCTTCCCTTTTTATTGCTATTAAATATTTGAATTCACATCCATTCTCTTCTCATTTCCTATGTTTTCTTTTGCACTAAACAAAATGAAGTCCAATCACAGAATTGTCACAGCAGAGATGGAGGCCATTTGGCCCATAGTGTCTGTGCTGGCTCTTCAAATGAGCAATGCGCTGGTGCCATTCCCCCATCTCCTCCATGAAACACTGCACATTCTTCCTTTTCCAATAATAACCCAATTCCCTCTTGAATGCCTGTATAGAACTTGTCTCCAATTATCAAAAAGAATCTCAACACTGATATTCCACGTCCTGTTTCCATGAACTTCATTTTTTTGGCCCATGATTTGTTCTCCATTTTAAACCAAAATTGAAGGAAAAAGTCCTAATCACTCCTTTCTCTTATAGTTATTGAATATTTCCATTGTAAACAACAACTTAAATTTATTGAATGCCTTTTTCTTTTCTTTTTTCTATCATAGGATGTGGATGTCACTGACAAAGCCAGCATTTGTTGCCCATCTCTAATTGCCCTTGAACTGAACATTTCAGAGGGCAGTTGAGAGTCAACCACACTTCTGTGGATCTGGAGATGTAGTAATACATTCCAAGGTGCTTTGCAGGAGTGTTATAAGGCAAAATCTGACACCAAACCAAATTAAGACGTGACCAAGAGCTTGGTCAGATGTAAGTGTTAAGATATGACTTGAAGGAGTAGGGGTGGAGATTGGGAAATGCTTAGCGAAGGGAATGTGAGAGCTGAAAACCTGACCGTCAATGGTGAGAATTAGGAAACTGCGGATACACAAGTGGTTAGAATTGGAGGAATGCAGTGTTCTCAAAGTGTTGTGGGGCTGGAGAAGGTTAGAGAGACATGGAGGAGTGAAGCCATGGAAGGATTTGAACAGAAGGATGAGAATTTCTCAATTTGAGATGCACTCGATCGGGGCGAGGTCGATGAGCACAGCGCTGATAGATGAATATGAACTTGTGCAAGTTAGGATATGAGGAGCAGAGTTTTGTGCAAATTTGAGCAGCATTAACAGACTACCTCATTTTCCATGATGGTAGATGTTAGACGTGTTATGACCGAAGCGGAGTTATTTAAAAATCCCAGGGAGAAACTTTAAACAACTGTCATAATCAATAATTTTAAGTGTTATGTTTGAGATGCGACTCTAAACTCAGAAATGAGACTGCTAGTTCTCGAGTTTTACATTAAACTAAATGAAACATTTTATTGACTTACACAGGTTAAAATATATGTACACATGGCTACAAATTACTACTATCATAACTTTTAACAAATTCCCAAACTGATCTCCATTAAGGCAACAGCAACCCATAAACTTAACCAAAGGCCAGACAAAGCATTTTCACCTTACAAATTCAATATGAGGCTCTGTCACTGTAGAGCCAGTTAGAGGCTTGAATCTGCCTTTTGCCTCTGCCTGCACACCTAAAAACTACTGAAGTTATACCTACCACCACTGATTGAATTCAAATTCTCATTTTATCAACAACCTCTTTGAACTTCACCTTTTAACAATGAAACCCTGTTCATAGTACCAACTTTATTAGTAATATAAACATATGGCTTGGTATCTGCTAGATAGGCATCAAGATTTCACTCCATGTCTTGAATGCTCTATTCAAAAAATGCAAATAAACTCTACCTCTCTGTTTACATCTCAAACTAGCAAATATGAAAGCACCCTGACTACCTGGCTTTAATCCAATTAAGACATACCCGCAGACCAAACCTCTATTTTAAAAGAAAAATATTTTCCAAATATTATATATATTAATAGCTTCATGACAGATGCAAAGTCCGATGTCGATCCCACATTGATTTTAATGATACCAAGAGAGAAACCATTAATTGGCAGCCTTGCACTTTTTGTATTTGGGAAGGATAATTGGTGGGACAGTTATTGCAGGCTAAGGGTTAAACCAAACGTAGGGTAGGATTGTGGCTGTGGTTTGTAATTCGGTCTCATATGTCTGCCTTTCAAGTGGAGGACTCTCTACATAGGCATGGATAAAGGGAGAGAAAAGGAGACAGCTCATAAAATTAATTACCTTATATTCTAAAATATATTGCATCATGTTACGGTCAGGGGAAAGAGGTAAAATGGCTCCCCTCTCTTTCCACCTCCCTGGTGACCGCAATGCTTGCCAACGAAGTGAGTGTTTAACTGTTTAAGTTCTGTGACTGTAAAACACGCATGCAGACAAAGATTTCTAGTAAGTTTTTAAAGGAAAAGGGAAAAGTGCTTATTGTACACATTACCCGACCTAAATAAAATAATGGGCTGATTTTACCTAGTTCAGTAGTTGGCAGGCGGCCAATCCAGAGGTCAATGGATTGCCGACCCCTGCCCCTGCCTTTGAAAGATAGTGCATAATATGTGTCCAATTATTGTCTGGCCAGCGGAGAGCCAGCCAGCAACTTCAGGACATGGTTGGCAGCGTGCCCAATTGTCCAGGAACAGAGGGGACAGGCCATCACCTGGAAGGTGGTCATGGCCACCCATTTAAAGGGACCCCAACATGGGACTCCGGCAGCTGCAACAGAAAACAGCGATTGTGCACCTGAGAAATTTGTGGTGAAGATTTTGAATTCCTGTACACTATTGGAGTAGGTAAGACCTTTTCCTAAATGTGTATGACTATTTATCTAGTTTGGAAGCATTTTGGACCTTTGCCAGGGAAGAAATAACATTGGAATGTAGCTGGCCCATTCCCCTGATAAACAGCAAGTATTTAGGGAGATGTTGAAGATCAGGCCTTTGACACTATTTGTCTTTCCACAAATGGCTGAGAGAATGGAGGCAGGAAGTCAGGAGGGCCCCAGAACAAGGATGGCCCCAAGGCTTGCAAGCCCTACTCCAGGCTGTAAGTGATAGGCGGGAGGTGATCATGCCTGCTGATGGGAACAGGAGATCTTCCAGGCAGACAAAAACAGTCTAGATGGAGGTCACAGTGCAGGTCAGCCACCTTGGGGTCATCCAGTGAACTTGGCTGCAGTGCTGCAAAAGACTCACTGACCTTTTCAGATCCACAAGGATGAGTGTGTCGCCATTCTGGAGATGAACATATATGGAAAGGTGTGATGTGGATCTATTATGGGAATGTCATGTATGTTGCTCAAGTGTATGAGAAGGCATGATGCATATATGTCACTCTGCATGGCAATGGGGGTTAAGTCTGGGAGTTGGGATTGCCAGACCTATTAGCTGGCAGGAGCATTGAATGAAGTGTGCTGCTGACAAAGTACATAATAGCCGCAATTATGAAGGCATGTTTGTAGTGCATCATCGTCATTACAATCTCCCATTTTATTTCAGGAGAAGAGGGCACACAATGCCCAAGGAAGAAGCAGGACTGAATACAATGTTTCAAATCCTGCCATCCTTACAGCCATTGAGGAGGTGGTCCTGGAGTTGGATGCTATACAATAGAGCTGGGACGTATGTCGAGGCAAGACAGGAGGAACACCCCAGGGTGGTGAGAATCCAAAGGTGCTTTTTCATAATTGCAGCAAACACTGCTGAAGGGGCTGTGGAGGGGAGGGTGCTTGGAGCTGGGAAGCTGGCAGGAAGGTACATAGGTGGCTTGTGACTTTGAAGGCTTAATGACATTGGGGAGATACTGAATGGTGTAAGGCTCTAACACTGAGTAACATTTTCTCAATGTCCTGTGATTTTGCAATGATGAAAGAGTCTCACAGAGCTCATCTGGAAAGTTGAAGATGTCCCTAACTTTCCTTTCTGATTACCACCACATCAGCAGCTGCAGGCATTAGCCCCAAAGAGCTGACGTTAACTTCCGAGGAGGAAGAGGATGCCTTAGAGAGTGCAGTGTCACATCCTTGCTCTGCTCCCAGCACCAGTGCAGACATATGCACCTAGGCTGATATGTGCGACTCAGTTTTAATGGATACTGGCACTGGTGACAACACATCATGGTCGCGTGAACAGCTGTCGGAGGCTGAGATGGAGCAGGCTTCAGGCAGTTGGAGGTGACCTAGATGCTGAGCCCCAGGTTGATGACATGCTTCTGGAATCATCCATCAAGCAGCAAGTGCTGCATGTCCTGCCAAAGTGTAAGGAGATGTGGCAGAGATTCCAGGAGGGTTGTGCATTCTGGTATAGACATTGGAGGACTCCATCCAGGCAAAACATGGTTTTCTCCATTGATAAAATGACGACTGTCCTTGAGGGCCAAACCCAGCAGAAAACTGCATTGATACTGGCTAAGCATTCTGACCCACACCCCACTGCCTTGTCCCTGACCTCCAGGCACCAGAGCCAGGATGAGAAGGGTACAAGGAGCTTGGAGTCACATCCAGCTCATGGTGCTTCTCAGGAAAACAAGGAGGGCCAAATAGACCTTATGGCAGTGAATATGCAGCTGCCAATGTAAATGGTGGGGGAGCATTTCTCAAAGTGCTTCTGATGGCTACACCTCTCTTTGGCCCTGAGTACTGCAGCAACTGGTGAGCCACTTACCTCTGTGCAGGAGTCGCAAGGGATACCACTCCATAAATGTGCAGATTGTGTGCGACCACAATCAAAGAATCGTGCAGGTGTTTGAAGCATACCCAGGAAGCTGCCATGACACACACATCTTCAGACATTCCCACTTCAGGGGCCTCAAGGCCTCAGGAGGCTAGAGTTAAGGCCAGCAAAGTCATTGTAGGCAAGGGGGCATAATGGTCACCAGCCTGTCTCTATCATAGCTGGCAGCACGGGAGGAATACCACACTGCAGCACCTGAAAAAGAATAAAGGAAACCCCTCATTAGTCACACTTAAGTGCTCTTGGGTGCTTTTCTTCTTTTTGGAGGTTTGAACATTGTTATGAGTGACTGTGTAAATGGTTGTTATTTCCACGTATTATCCAGCTGCACTCATTTATTATCTCTGTATAACTCTCTGGATAAGGATTTCTTTCATGCTCTTATAATGATTCTGTGATTATGTACATCCTTCAGGCAGCCATTATTTGGTTGAGTAACATTTCTCGTTTGCAGCAGTGGTGTCCATGTCATTGAGCTGAACAGAGAAAGTGCCGATGCCCATGAAGATGATATTGAGTTCGATAAAGGCAGCAACTGGAATCTTCCGATCATCAGAGCTTCCTGTGTCTCACAGGCAGCCAGGCCTCCCCTTGGTCCGTCTGAGACATTTGCATGCTGTGTCTCCCCCTCCTCTTCCTCTGATTCCTCAACAGAGGACTGGGCGGTCTCCCTCAATTGCCCCTTGGACAGGGTTTCCCCTCTCTGCAGGCCTAGGTTGTGCAACATACAGCAGACTACCACCACAAGGGAGACTCTAGCTGGTGTATATTGGAGCAACCCACCTGATCTGTCCAGGCATTGGGATCTTATTTTCAGCAGATCAATTGCATGCTCACTGATAGACCTGCTCATTGTGTGGCTTTCATTGCAATGACACTCAGGATGCATCCCTGGACTTTGTGTTGGAGTCATCAGCTATTTCTTTAAGAGATCTTCAAATATCCTTCCTTTCAAAGTGTCTGGGCCTGTAAACATCCCTTCCCCTTGGGAATGTCTGAAGATGTGTGTGTCATGGCAGCTTCCTGGGTATGCTGCACACACCTGCATGATTCTTTGATTACGGTCGCACACAATCTGCACATTTATGGAGTGGTATCCCTTGCGATACTTTGATGGCTACAAGGGTACAAACAATGGCCCCTTGCACCCATGGGAAACCAGCCAACATTGCAAATGCTCTTGCTCTTTCCACTTGGCTGTTGTCTGTTGTGAAGAAAAAATATTAATGTGCACACCTAAGCATGGCATCAGTTAAGACCTTCATTCAGCAATACGCTGCAGGTTGGTAGACCCCACTGAGGTCTCCACAGACAGCTTGGAATGAGCTAGAGGTGAAGAAGTTCAAGGTGACTTTTAAGGCCACATGCATCGAGAGGCCACCTCAGTTGGAGGCTATCTCAGCCCCCATTGTATTACATAAGGATGCGACAGTTTCTTCTGAAAGGCAAAATCTCCGGAGACACTGTCACCCTGTCATCTGCTGGTAGGACATTTGGGCCCTGTAAACTCAGTTGGCAGGCTATGCCCCTCCTGCACCTGCGTGTCTGCTGCTGCCTCCCTTCAGCAGCCCCTCACTCCTCAGCAGTTTGTCCATGTTCCTGCAAGTCATGTCACACCTGGTCCTGACCAGCTGGCCTTCTCCTTTGCCTTCTCCTCTCCTCCTCACTGGAGGAGGTGCCTCCCACAGAATGTACAGTGCCCATAAGGGACACCCATTTCACACCACAAATGGTGCAATGCTCAAAGACGACCAGTGCATCAAGCATTCAGACCCTTTTTGCAGAATAGCCCTGAATCTGATCAGAGGTATGTGAAATCAAAATTTTCACAAATACCTGACTCTCCTATTATAGTTAGGCATAGACCCACCTCCAGCCTTTATATCACTCTTTCATCAGTCCCAGAAAAATATATGTGCTTCCCACTGACTATCTTTCCCATGTACCCACCTTATTATAGTGTGGGCAATGTTTTGTGGCAGTGACCTGGGCTGTTAAGTACCTTAATTGGCGTTTAAGTAATAATTTCAAAATGGGGAGTGTGCTGCTGATTTTGGAGCCAGCTCACGTACCATATTATTGCAGACTGGCATGATGACAGCAAGTTGACAGCCTGACATCAGCACACCAGATTTTACGCTTCTACACGACTATGAAAGTTCTGCTTTCGCCATGTAAAATTCAACCTATAAAAACACTTCAACCCTCACCCACACATGCATTGAAGAGTACACATATACACACACACGTTAAATTGTTTAAGAGCCCAAAAGAAAACTCAATTGTATATGGATCCTGTAGATTGTTGACATGAATGGTTTTAGCTGGGCTTGATGTTTTGTTTGATTTATTCATGGGATGTGGGCATTGCTGGCTCGGCCAGCATTTATTGCCCATCCCTGATTGCCCTTGAGAAGGTGGTGGTGATCTGTCTTCCTGAACCATTGCAGTCCACATGGTGTTGGTACACCCACAGTACTGCTAGGGAGAGAGTTCCAGGATTTTGACCCAGAATCCAGTCTTTCTGGATTCTGCATGGAGATGATTTAAAGTTGTTGAGAAATAATTTCTGTTTTATCTTCTGGAGTCAGTAACTGCTAGGTTGCTATCTAACATGCTGCCTGAAGCACATGGCTGGTCAAAAAAAAGGCAGGGCGCAAGCTTGCAGGATGGCTGGAGAGAGTACCAACTCAGGATCTTTCTGGTCTCTCTCTGACTGGCCTGGAGAGAAGCAGTTTCTTAAAACACAAAAGGTTAGCTTGCTCATCAGATGATCTCCTCTCACAAACTGGCCAGCTACCCAAACATGGTCATAGTAAGCTGGGTTCTAAACCCATTGTTTTAAAAATGATTAGATTATCTGCCCAGTAGAGTTCCTTTCTCAGCCGGGGTCCATGTCCAAAGCAATTGAGTCTAATGATATTGTCCATACTCAGCTGAATACATAGGTTATATCTGCATGTCTTTTGAATGTTTCTGGAGATGGGTCATTCACACTCATCGAAGTTGATTGTCTCTGGTGGGCTATTTCTAGACTGCTTAGTTCCAAGCCGATCGCTTTGTAATTTGTAGGGTACAGCTATGTGAATGTTCAGCCACCTTAGGAGCTGCTGTTCAAATCACTTTAAATGCTGTTGATCAGTCTTTCAAATTTATCCAGTGGTTTCAGCCCATTCACTAAATAAAGCCATTTTTGACATACAGTAAAGTCCCATCTTTCATGACTTTCTTGTTGGCGTTTTCACTTACGTGCACTTTGTACTTTGTACACTGCATTACCCATCGCAGGAGCAATATTTGCTTACCCACATTTCCTTTTCCCCTATCTCCTCTTTCCCCGGGAAGACAGCAGGCAGGACAGAGCTGAGACTGGATTGGCTGCAGCTGAAGTGCAGCCTGACCGAAGGGATTAATCCGGAAAGGTCCGAATCTCTGCACTGATTCTTTGAAAAGTATACCCTTTCAACTCAGCTCGAGTGTGGGATCGATTTATTTACCCTTAGATATCAGTTTCATTGTTAATTAATTTTGCAAAAGACCTTTGAAAGTTGAGGCAGATGTATTATGGCAAATTTAACACTGTTTAGACGTGACCTTTGAAGTATTGAAACATCAGTAAGGAACTCTGATGGCGCGGAATGCTATGTTAAAATGGAAAATACAGCAAGTAATTTTTGGGGTCAGTTACTCATGGAATACACTTACTGACATCTCTTTGAATTTATTCCTTGAGTAGCTGAACTGTACAGACTAGGACGGTCTATGGATCTGTACGGGGCTAGCTGATCTCAACTCGGACAATGATGAGTTGGCACAATTGACCTTAGAAATCAGCTTTCCTGCTCCACACCATTATCCTGTAATCCTGGTAGAAGTACATGCGAGTAGATGTAATGAGAACAATTTGCTGTAGAGTAACTGCCCTCACCAGTGCTGCCCTTGCATGGCTGGAACCTATCTAATTGAGTCCCATTCGAAAGCATGTTCCTCATTTACGATGTCAGCGTTTACGAGGTTTTGTTGGAATGTAACCCCCGTGAATGGCAGGACTTTACTGTAAAACATTGATATGGCATTAAACAAAAGAAAGTTACAGAACTGTCATTTTTTAACTTTTAGACATTTTAGATAACCTTTGCAAGATTCTTTTCAATAAACCTATATGATCTTTGCTTCCAGCTTGAACACCTGATTCACCACTTGACTCCCATTTACAAACTTTGATCAGCTCCAGTCTCATTGCTGTTCATCTCTCATGTATTGTCAATGTTGCCTGATACTCCGTGAAATACCCTTCAGGTTTGCTGGAGATCAGTTTGCTGAAGTGGGTTGGCTCTGGGAACCATTGGTCAGCTTCTTCAGTTGTATAAAGTAGGGTTGCTAAATTATAGTTGGCCATTTTCCTGGGGATTTCATCACATGACCTCCTGCCTCCAATGCTCGCCTGACACACCCAACCTTCGGCAACTGCCTCGATTGGATTATTTTCTACTCTCAGGCAAACAGCTTTTTCTTCCATCTTTAATGTTTTTACAACTAATTGCGAGGCCCCCAAGAAATCAACACCTCATTTTAAAACAAAAACAGAATTACCTGGAAAAACTCAGCAGGTCTGGCAGCATCGGCGGAGAAGAAAAGAGTTGACGTTTCGAGTCCTCATGACCCTTCGACAGAACTTGCGTTCGAGTCCAAGAAAGAGTTGAAATATAAGCTGGTTTAATTTTAACACCTATGTGTTCTATTGTACTATTGTCGTTGACATCTTTTGATGAGCTGCTTCTATCACTGCTTGTTTGTCCCTACAACCACACCCCCGCCCCCCCCCCGCTCCACCTCTTTGTCTCTCTATCTCTCCGCCCCCCCACACACACACCTTAAACCAGCTTATATTTCAACTCTTTCTTGGACTCGAACGCAAGTTCTGTCGAAGGGTCATGAGGACTCGAAACGTCAACTCTTCTTCTCCGCCGATGCTGCCAGACCTGCTGAGTTTTTCCAGGTAATTCTGTTTTTGTTTTGGATTTTCAGCATCCGCAGTTTTTTTGTTTTTACCTCATTTTAAAATCTTTTTCTTTATTATATCACTTTGTTTATTCAACATTTGGTGTTTAATTAGTAATTGTTTTCAAATGTATTTTCTGTTAGCTTTTTCCCTTAAAAGTCAATTGATAACAGAACACCCCCATAGAGACAATGGACCAATCTGCTCAAGAACAGGAGGTAATGGTGTTTTGAAGTGGCAATTTTGCCACCCCCTTCTGCTTCAATCTTTACACATGTCTCCTGTTCTTTCTTTTGTTTTAGGTAATATGAGATATTTCTGTTTATAAATTGTTGGATAGTATAACCAAACAATGAAAGATACTTACATGATCTTTAAGTTTGACTATGTCTGAGGTGTTAACTTATGATTCACATAGACTTTACTAACATGATTATTTCAGAATTAAGAAAAAGCTTACACTCATTATGAAGCTAGGCTAACCAGCAGAGCTCCTGGGTTATTGACTCATTAGAGAAGTATGTAAAATCATAACACTGAATGAGTTTGAATTATTGCATCTTATTAGTAATTTAATGTGTTTATACTATCGTGCATTGTTATGAAACCAAAACTTAATGTTGAGAGTGGAGGTCAGGAATTCCAAATCCTGACAAACCTCAGGCTTCCTTAGGAGTGGACTGTGCATCTGCAACTCAGCACATTTGCATCTTTAAGTTCTTCAGGCACAGGACAGGCCTGGCATGCCTGCGCATAATGAGAGGGAAAAGAAAGGTGCAAAAACCTGGGCCAGGTGACTGGGAGCGGAGTGCCAATGAGAAGTGTCCCAGACAGGGAGAGGTCCCATAAGGGAGAGGGGACAGGGGTCGACCCAAAAGGAGAGTCCCAGAGAGTGGACAGGGACAGGAAGAGGTTCCAGTTCAGTTAAAAAGAGAGGAGCAGAGAAAAAAGGCTCCAAATGGGAAAACGGCTGCGGGTGGCAGACATAAAGTGAAGCGGGCTCAAGGGAAGCCCTGAAGATCCAAAAAGGTGGCTGAAGGTTGGTGAGTCTGTGCTGTGGCAAAGGTACCCTTTTGGAGCACTGGGGTTGTGCTAGGCGTGGCCGATGATTTGAAATGGTCCTTGTGAGCTGGTGCCTGGGTGTATACTTGGGAATCCAGCAGAACGGAATCTTGGGAGAGAAGATTGAAACCCTGCAAGGTGGGCTGTTGTTGAAGCTGCCTGAGCTGGAGTGACATTTGGAGAGAATTTCGAGGTGAGATCTTTGAAGGTGAAGATTGTAACTCTCGTGAGAGAGGTGAAGTTTCAGTAAGATTGGTTGACTCACAGTATTACTGACATCTGGGTGGGTTGCTCAGAAATCCATGGAATCTACTTTGTTCAGATCTGTCATTCATTGTGTAGTGTGGTGTGTTCAACCATAGTTTACTTGTTGATTCACATGTACTTCATACTTATCCTGGATGTCAGAGTATAAGATAGATATTGTAAATTGTATGGTAAAGTTTATTTTTGCTTGCTCAAAACCCATTGAATTGTGTTGCTTTATTCTATGAGCAAGTGTTATGAATCTCAAACTTTGTCTTAAGCAAACACTTTAAGCAAAACATTTTTGGTTCTTAGCTGAATCCAAAGACTTGGGGTTGTGGGGGGTGGGGGAGGAGGGCGGGGCAGTCTAGTCAAGGATCATAACAGTATTAAATAAAAGGTCACTCTTTAAATTACTGCAGATTTATTGATGTGTCTCCTGTCCTTTGTTTCAGGCAAATATGACCATCATCACCTTCCCACTACACCAGCCCCCGCCCCATTTCTGGGTGGGGGCAACATAGAGAGGCAGATGGTGATGTAGTGGTAATGCCACTGGACTAGTAATCCAGAGGCCCAGGCTGATCTCTGAGGACATGGGTTCAAATCCCACCACAGCAGCTTGTGGAATTTAAGTACAACAATAAAAAAAACAGAAATTGTAATCACAAACTATCACCGATTGTTGTAAAAACCCATTTGACTTACTAATGTCCTTTAGGAAGGAAATGAGTAATCCTTACCTCGTCTGGTCTGCATATGACTCCAGACCCACTGCAACATGGTTAATTCTTAACCGCTCCCAATGGCAGTTAGGGATGGCCAACAAATGCTGAATTTGCCAGCAATACCCACATCCAATAAACAACAAATAAGCACCAATGTTGGAAGAAAGTGAAAAAACATTGTACAGCTTGTTGAAAGCCCTAATGATTTTTCTTGTGATTGTTTGCAGGCACGCCATGGAAGTTTTAATTCCACCGATGTGCTAGTATCTGTGCTGGTGCCTGCCTGGCTGAGATGATGTGACGCTGGTGAGACTTTAGGCCCCTCAGGTGTGAGAGGGAGCCTCTGCTGCTCCTCCTTCCGGACCTGCCCCGATGATGCTAAAAGGAAGAAGAAGGAAGGATCATTTAATGTGAAGACAATGTCAACGTGCATCCCTGTCCCCCGGATCGTTATGTGCTCATCATCCTATCAGCAATGGTCAAGCTATGCTGCAAGATTAATTCAATTAACATTCAGCAGTGCTATGGTTGTTGGGAGAACAATGCTGACCTCACTGCTGGATATAAATACCTGGCTGTGGCACCCCAGCCTCACCGACGCCAGTGGACCTGGACGCGTGGCTCCTCTCCAAATCCAGGGCCTCCTGCTCGAACCGGCTAAGAATGGAGATCTGTGCCTGGCCGCTGCCAGTCCTCGCATGGTCTGCTGTGTTATGAGCATTCTTCTCCTGAAGATGAGAGATGAGCATTGTTTAGTGCAAATTGCATATGGACTGGCGCACTGACCTCTACCACGCAGAGGCTGAGTGTCAACTCACAGACACTTACTCCTACCTCCCCCTGGACCATGACCCCACCACTGAACATCAAGCCATTGTTTCCAGGACTGTTACTGACCTCATCTCTTTTGGAGATCTTTCTTCCACAGCTTCAAACCTCATAGTCTCCCAACCTCGGACGACCTGCTTCTACCTCCTACCCAAAATCCACAAACAGGACTGTCCCGGCAGACCGATCGTGTCAACCTGTTCCTGCCCCAGGGAACTCATTTCTTGCTATCTTGACTCCATTCTCTCTCCCCTTGTCCAGTCCCTTCCCACCTACATCTGTGATTCCTCTGACAGCCTACATCATATCAACAATTTATAGTTCCCTGGCCCCAACCGCCTCCTCTTCACCCTGGACGTCCAATCCCTTTACACCTCCATCCCCCACCAGGATGGTCTGAGAGCTCGCCGCTTCTTCCTTGAACAGAGGCCCAAACAATCCCCATCCACCACTACTCTCCTCCGTCTGGCTGAACTTTTTCTCTCACTGAACAATTTCTCCTTAAACTTGTCTCACTTCCTCCAAATAAAAGGTGTGGCTATGGGTACCCACATGGGCCCCAGTTGTGCCTGTCTCCTTATTGAGCATGTGGAACATTCCTCATTCAAGTCCTACTCCGGCCCCCTCCCACAGCTCTTTCTTTGGTACATTGATGATTGCTTCAGTGCTGCTTCATGCTCTCATCTGGGCTTGGAAAAATTTATTAATTTTACTTCTAATCTCCACCCCTCCATCATTTTCACATGGTCCATCTCTGACACTTCCCTTCCCTTCCTTGACCTCTCTGTCTCAATTTCTGGTGATAGACTGTCCACCAATATTCATTACAAGCCTACCGACTCCCACAGCTACCTCGACTACTGCTCCTCACACCCCACTTCCTGTAAGGACTCCATCCCATTCTCTCAGTTCCTTCACCTCCGTCACATCTGTTCTGATGATGCCACTTTCCAAAACAGTCCCTCTGACATGTCTTCCTTCTTTCTTAACCAAGGTTTTACACCCACAGTGGATGACAGGGCCCTCAACCTTGTCCGGCCCGTCTCCTGCGCATCCGCCCTCACACCTTCCTCTCCCTCCCAGAACCATGATAAGGTCCCCCTTGTCCTCACTTATCATCCCACCAGCCTCCGCATTCAAAGGATCATCATCTGCCATTTCCACTAACTCCAGCATGATGCCACCACCAAACACATCTTCCCTTCACCCCCCCGGTGACATTCCGCAGGGATCATTCCTTCCGGGACACCCTGGTCCACTCCTCCATCACCCCCTACACCTCAACCCCCTCCCACGGCACCTTCCCATGCAACCGCAGAAGGTGCAACACCTGCCCCTTTACTTGCCCTCTCCTCACCGTCCAAGGCCCAAACACTCCTTTCAAGTGAAGCAGCATTTCACTTTCACTTCACTCAATTTAGTCTACTGCATTCGCTGCTCCCAATGCGGTTTCCTCTACATTGGAGAGACCAAACGCAGACTGGGTGACCGCTTTGCAAAACACCTTCGGTCTGTCCGCAAGCATGACCCAGACCTCCCTGTTGCTTGACATTTCAACACTCCACCCTGCTCTCATGCCCACATGTCCGTCCTTGGACTGCTGCATTGTTCTAGTGAAGTTCAACGCAAACTGGAGGAACAGCTCCTCATCTTCTGACTAGGCACTTTACAGCCTTCTGGACTGAATACTGAGTTCAACAATTTTAGATCATGAACTCTCTCCTCCATCCCCACCCCCTTTTTGATCCCCCCTTTTTTCAATAATTTATATAGATTTTTCTTTTCCCACCTATTTCCATTATTTTTACATGTATTTCCATCCATTGTTTTATCTCTACCTTTTAGCCTATTTCAATCCCTTCCCCCAACTCCACCCCTACTAAGGCTATCTGTACCTTGCTTGTCCTGCTTTCTACCCTTAATGTCACCTATTAACACATTCCTTAGAGAATATCACCATTGTCAATACCTCTTTGTCCTTTTGTCTATAACATCTTTTGGCAATCTCAAACTATCACTGGCCCTCTATCCAGCTCTACTTGTCCCACCCCCCCATAAACCAGCTTATATTTCACCTCTTTTCTACTTTTCCTTAGTTCTGTTGAAGAGTCATACGGACTCGAAACGTTAACTGTGTTCCTCTCCGCAGATGCTGTCAGACCTGCTGAGTTTTTCCAGGTATTTTTACTTTTGTTTTGGATTTCCAGTATCCGCAGTTTTTTGCTTTTATCTTGCATATGGACTCGCTTCGCTCATGGCCCACCCCAACCAGAGTGGGACATATCAGGGCTCCAGTGCCTCCTCACCCCGCTGCTGCCGAACACTCACACAATGATGCTAGGCCTGTTCCCCACCCCTCCATCAACCCCCTTGGACACATGCTGCCTACATCACATTAAGCACCGTGTGGTATATCCTTCCATAGCAAGGAGGCGCAAGCACGTGGAACACAGAGGGCAGCAGATGGGTTCGTTGCCATGCCACCTTGGAGCTCCCCTCCCAGCATGTCATCACCCTGACTTGGACATGTCCTGCAGTTCAAGCACTGCACCTAGCTGCAGCTCCTCCAGTCAGTCATGTGAGACTCAATGTAACACATGCTGCGAGGGCAAAACACATCTCTTCATCACCCTCTCAGGCTGACCTCAGCACGGGCAATACCTGCTGGCCCACCCAGCAAAGAATAAATGCTGTCAATGATTCAATGCAGTTACTACACTCTGACTTGGTGGGGTGGGAGTAGCAGGGGATTAGCCGACCTGCTGGGTTAAATGCCCAATGCCAACATGGTACTCACCCTGCCAGAGCACAACAAGTTGTTGAAGCGCTTGCAATACTGGATCCAGGTGTGCTGCACCACATCACGGGAGCTCACCACCTCCATCACTTCTTCCCAGGCACGTTTCGTCATGTGGCGGGATTGGGGTTCTCCTCCTCCCATCCTGGGGGACCAGCACTTCCCGCCATGCTGTCAGCTCCTTTGAGGGCAGAAAAGCAGTCATCCGAAAAATGAGGGGCACACTGACCCTCTGCCTTACTTTCTGGCCTGGCCTGCCCCGTTAGCCTATCCTCCAGACTCGCATGAACTTCATTGCCCCTCTGCACTGCACTTCACCCAGCCATTAAGAGCAGTCTTTCCGAGGCTGCCAGGACCTTCCTTTATGCTGGCCGCAGGGTCGCCATTGGACCTTGTGCATGGGAGTCGTGAAGTATGCTGGGCGGGCCTTAATTGGCCCCGCCCGTGTAAAATGGCAATGTGGACCCAATCGCGAGCGGTGATTGGGTCTGCTCTCGCTCCATCCCCCTGCCAACCAGAAAGTTCAGCCCCAGGTCATTCCTTGAGGGTTGGCAACCCTATAATGGACTGCACTGTCAGAATTTGTCCACTTTACGCTATGGGTGTTGATCAATTTCACGCTTTTTGACTTTGTGCCATTTGATTACTTTTGTCTGCTATGTGATCAAGATCAAAGGATTCCATTAACAAAACCTAGGGAGGATAAAATTAAAATCATTTAATGCATTAACAAAACATTCAATGATATATGAAATCAGATAATAGCCTGATGAAACCTAGAAGGAAAATGTGAAAAACTTTCTGTAAAATTAATTCCTGATATGAACATGCCCATTCTGTTGACCTGACACATAATGTAAGGCAGCAATGCACAGTGAGTTATCTTTGTCTGATATTAATTATGCTTTTATAATGAAGTGGAACAACAACATAAACAGAATTTAGCCCTAATTGTAGTCTTGACATTCATTCTGTGCACATGTAGTTTCTTATTTCCATGCTAACCATATGATTGCCTTGGTGGATATTGTAGTCTGCTGGGCTCCAAAGGAAACTTGGTGCTAGTTTAGAAGATAGCAGAATACTGAATAAAAGCTTCTTTCTCAGTATATCTTTAAATATTATTGAATGTTAAACAATTCTACAAAGTCTATTGCATGGACGTAATGTAATATGATTTTTAGAGGAGTTGATAACTTTCAGTCTCACAAATGAAACTTTAACACCCATTGAATATTACATATTAGCTCAAAATTGTAATGTGAAGTAGAATGTGAATGGGATTGTAGTAAGGCCGGCAGATGCTACTGAAGCTCCAGTAAGAAGATAGTGGCAATTAAACACATTTTCAATCCTCTTTGAGTAAGAGATGGGTGGATGGGTGGAGTGAGATGCATGTAATGGTGACTTCAAGATGATGATGAAAAATTGAAACAACATCTACCCTCATTGGCAGACTTAGCGATACAATACCTGAGGTAGATGAGTCTGCAGTACTCAACGGCAATTGTCATGTCCATAAGACATGGAAATGATCATAAGCTGCTTAAATCAAACCTTACCTTTTGCCTACTTAAAAATGGACCTTGCTGAACCAAAAGATGGCTGCTGCAGGTCCACGATTTACAATTTGGCTACAGTTTCTGGGAACTTCCAACAGCAGTTACAGGACAACAACTCAACCCTCATCCTTGTGGAATCTCACACCTCTCACTGAAAGGACACATTTCAATCAACGAAACCAGGGACTAGCCGGCAACTTGTCTCTCCAGCCTGGATTATAACAAAAGGAGAGCCATCAAAACTTGTTATTCCTGCACAGGCACTAATAGCCACCATCTATTTCCTAAGGTAAACAATGGATTTTGACCAGAGGCACAGAAACTGTTTGTTGACCTGTCACTGACTCATTAATGGGCAATATCATGTGACCTAAATTTTTGGTCCTTTGGAAGGTTTTTATATTACATTTCTAGACGCGCAACTCAATCTGCTATTTAACCTCCATCCTGCAAAACCAAAGGACTGCAGGCTGACCAACAGCCTGCATCAAGGCTATGCCTCAAAGCCTGGTTTTCTGGAAGATTCCTGCTGAGCAGACCAAGTCTCTGTGTAACCAACCTCATCTCATTGTGTCACCATCAACATTAAAGGAATTCTGCAACTCCTGCTTCCAGCTAACTGAACCTGCCTGAACTGTAACTCCTAATTGAAGGAACCCTTGCTGGACTCTGACTTCCTGGACTCTGGTAGTCGCGTGAACTGATATCCACACCTGTGGTTCTTTTTCTTTTAAGTTATTCATTGTTGTAAAGAATCCTCTTTCAATCTTTTTGTGTGCTTGCATGTGTGTACAAAGTTGCGACCATCTCCTGGGTTTGAAAGTATGAATAAACTATATTCCTGATTTAACCCTAAAGAGAGTTTGCTGTGAGTCACTTGAAAATTGTCATCACAGAGGGATTGGGGAAACATGCCAGAACCTATTTCAAAAATTAAAACGCCTCTGCAAGATAGCAAGAAAATAAAGGAGTTCAGTTAGCCCCTCTCCCTGGTTTGTAACACAATTCTACCTGATTGGTTTTCAGGGTTATCCATTGCCCAAGTGGGTAGACTGGGCAACTTGTTGGTGCTCTATACTGCTAAATTATCTTGACCATCTTGGGTTTCTCAGGCTGGCTTAAGATTTACAAATGAAACTATCAAATGCATTACTTTAGTTGGTAAAACTCCACCAGTACCCTATGTACATTTGGGAATCTCTAACCATTGGCTTTATTTACCTACAAATAGGTTCACAGTACTTAGATAAGTGGGGTGTGCTCTTAATATAGGAGCATAGGAGTAAGGTTGACTGAAGAATGATGGCCTACCATCCTTGTAGTTGCATGATACAATGATAATGGAAATTTGACTAATCATAGCAATAAATTTTGATCAATTAGTCTACAACACACTTACATATATATAGTATGTTGCAAGGAAAATCCCAATGGCAGAAAGCTTTGGGAACCAAAGATCCAAAAGTCACCTGTTCCTTCCAAGCTTACTAAAAGTACCACATCTTTTCTCAAATTATTCATAACCCATAATATTATTTTCTGAAATAAATCAATATAATCTGCATATGAATGAATGAATATTAAATATTTCTCACATGTCCCTTGTCAGCTTGTTGCATAGATTGACCATTCATTCATTGAAATATTGGCTTTGATTTTAGCTGGGTGGTGGGGGTCAGGAATGGTGCCTATGAGCCTGGTAGCTGGCAATGAATCCAGCTAGGTCAGAGATGCTGAGGCTCTGCCAATTCCCTTGCATCACGATGGATGGTTGCCACAAATGTGGGAAATCTGTCTTTCAGGATTTGCCAAAGATCAGGAATGATGGGCTTGGGAGGCCCAAGAAACCTTTGAAGGGCCTAGGGGAGCAGGCATCCCTGGCCCACAAGGAATTCAAAAAGATAAAAAATTCTAAAACTTACTTGATTCTGGTCAGTAAACTCCCCTGCCACCAGTGTTTCTGCCGCCAGAAAACAGACAGTACAGAAGTTGCCCCGCAATGACATGACATAATTGGGTTTTGGCTTTTGAACCTTAAGTGGGCCCTCGCCTCCTGTTAGCACGAGTCTTGGCTGGGGCCTAAATAGCTGCCATGACCTGGAGGTTGGATCTCAATTTTTATAATTTTAACCCCTCACCTGACCCTTTTCTGTAGGATTTAAATTGATGTCATTATAGTCCACAATTTAGTGTTGAATATACCACCCTTCAATAACAGGATATGTCCTCTATCTATATCATCTAGGTCCTTTGGAATCTTAAAAACAATAGTGTTATCGCCTCTCAATCCTTTGTTCCAGTGAAAACATTTCCACTTTACATAATTACTCCTCATAATCCAATCCTTTCATCCCCTTAGTGTTCACGGTTGCTCTCTTCTGTATCTTTTCAATAGCTTCAATATCCTATTTATAATCTGGCAACCAGGATTGGATACAATATCCTAAATGTCATTGTATCAATGATTTCTAAACTGGCAGGATTACCTCAGTATTTTGGCTCAATATTACCATGATAATACATTCCAACATCTGAATTGC
Organism: Carcharodon carcharias; assembly: GCF_017639515.1. NCBI lineage: Eukaryota > Metazoa > Chordata > Chondrichthyes > Lamniformes > Lamnidae > Carcharodon > Carcharodon carcharias. The sequence continues at coordinate 203,322,953 of NC_054469.1, forward strand.
TTTACTCACTGTCACATTGCTGCAATGGCTTCAATTTATTAACCAGGACGTTCTGATATATTTCATTTTCTGTATGTATTATTTTCTTGCTATTAAAGTCCTTTTCTGCATTTTTTGTCCCTATGAAACATTTTGCATTTCTATATTGAATTTCATCTATCACTTGTTTGCCTAATCCCCATATTTAATTCAATTTAAATATTCAAATCCTGCTGTAGTTTTTCTTCTTCAGATTTGGTGTCTACCACCTTCTTCTACCACTTTATCACATTTGCAGATTCAGCCATTGTGTCCATGACCCCTCATTTCAGATCATTTATGAAGATATTGAACAATAGTGGTCCCTGTTAGACCCCACTAGTAACATTCCCCCAGGCTAATTTGAATATATCAGCTGGGCTCCCAGTGTTGTTTACCTCTTCTGTGGGGCAGGTGTTTGGGGATAGGTGAAAATTGTCAGTTACTGAACAACCTCAGCAACAGCTTAAACCTATCCCCAACCCACAAACGTCAAAATTCTGATTGTCTTCAAAAGACGTTATCAAGAAAGCATTTTCTCAAGACCAATTGCAGACTCTGTGTATGGCCATTGGAAATTAAAATTTCCTTCCGAGTCCTGGCAATGCTGGACACCAGAAGCATGCTGGCATTGCTGGTGTCAAGTGCTACAAATCACAATATCTATGGAAAATGTGGCTGTAATGTCACTCTTAGCATTATTGCCTTGTTATAATAAGCCTTCCAGTACTATCCTGGCACTTGCAGTGTCTAATGTAGGTAGGCCAGTAGATGGTTATTGCTGCAAAAAAGGGTGGGAGTCCTTTGGAATGGAAACTGCTAAATATTTCACTCTCTCCTCCCTATATTCACCACCAAACAGTTAGATATACAATGGAAAATCCTCCCCATTTGGATTTTTACAGCAGGTCTTTTTAAAACTCATCCCAAATCCCTAAGTTATGATTTTAAAAAAATCCAGATGTGTTGGAAGTCCAGAATTGAGTTCATTCCTGCGGTTTGATGTCAGCAGCTGTGAAAACAAATCTTTAAACTGCCTCGTCTGGTGAGTATATCCATAATCCTTTTATGTATCGATAAAATTATTTGTTATACCTATAAATGCAGTCATTAACTCCAGAAATGCATACAAAGTATCTGCAAAATCATGCGATATATCCAGAAATTCACTTAGCATATCCAACAATGTATTCAACACCTCCCTAAATTTGTCCTGTATATTCATAAATGCATTCCATAAATCCATTCAATTTATCCATAATATTTCATCCAGCCCTCCCTCATATCTATGTGATAATACTTAGAATATTGTGGATACCGACTTGCTGAGTGTTCACAAAATTTTCTGTATGCATTTCAGTGTACTCAAAAATTTGTTCATTTTGGAGTATATTTTCCAATCAATGAAGCTGAGGTACACATGCTAATATTGTATTATATTGCAATTTATGAGCCTGTTACCTATACTGGATGTGATTACAGATACAACAATGATGTTGATTGAGTAAATAGAAATATTTGGATGGTTGTAGGTGTTAATTGTATCAATTGAGTTTAAGTAAATACAGGTTGATTGGATTGTTGCTTGAGTTCATAGAAAGAGATACTTACTGACACAGGGCGTGAGTCAAGCTGGGAGATATGTACCTCTAATGCAGTGCTCCTGAAACATTTTCCCACTGTGACCCCATTTGAATGCTTGAAAATTGTTGCGACCCCAGAGTAAGAGTATGGGGAGCGGGGAGAGCTCTGGAGCAGTGGGGGACTTGTTGAGCAGGGAGTGGAGGGTTCCCGAGCAGGTTGAGGAGGAGAGGAGAGAGTTGGGTGGGAGCCAATGGTTTTGCCCACAAACGTTTTGAAGACTCTGGTGGGGCTTGGAGCTAAGAGTCGATTGCACAAGTATCATGGAGTCTCGGCACCAATCCCAGGACAATCCCGCCATTCGCCACAGCATGCGTTCAAAGTACCTCCACCATTATGAGCCCACCCATGGAAGTTTCTGATTAGCCAATTGGAGCACTGAACTGAACTGCCAATCAGGGCACTGAAAGGATGACCAAACAGGGCAGCGAAAAGCTGTCTCATTGACGAACCGTTTGGAAAAAAATTTGCAGCCTGGCAGAGTCTCTGCTTGATAGTCGCCATTGATGCCTTGGAGCTGATGATGCCAGATTATTGCCCTGTGACCCCATTGAGAGTCACAACCACAGTTTGGGAACCCCAGCTCTATTGATTTATTCTGTTCTTAAATCAATACTAAGTAAAATTTAACTTTGGTTTCTTCCTTCACTGACTGGCTATCAGGGGTATAACATGGTAGCAGAGGACGGTTGCCTAAAGGTGAAGGTTGGAAACTAAGGAAAAATACATTTTTTTCGAACAATAGTTTACAATTCCTGTAGCCATTGTGGAAAATGGCAGAAAGTAAGTGTAAATTGTCAAGCCATGATTAACCTCTGACGTTCTGAGCATCTCAACCATATGGCCAGTGGAAGAATGAAGTGCATGTGTGGATACAAGTTACACTAAGGAGGAAGCAAGGCATGGTTTTGGCATTATTACTTCCTAACAAAAATACAACCAGAAGCAAAGTAGTTTATGAGTTGAAAGCCAGTCTGCTGGATACTGATGAAGGTTTGAATTTACAAGTAGGGTTCATGGATGACATTTATAGGAAAGATGATTTATTGGATGTCCATGAGGAATGGTCATACTTTGATAGATTTCAAAGGACACAGGAGGAATATTCCTCATGGAGGAATATATCATGAATTTTAATAGGCTGTATAAAGGATTGAAGAAATTCAATTGAGAGATCACATGTCCGGTGTTAGCTTTTAATTTGCTTGATTGTGCAAGGGTGTCACATATGGACAGGTTTCTGGTTCTAACTGGGGTTTGGTTCTGAGAAAGAGACTCTCTGTTGGATCAGATGAGTGCAGCCTTAAAGAAAAGTCCTGGGGAAGCAGTAATTTCCAGCAGCCATGGTGGAAAATATCATAATATACAGTGTCACAAAGAAAAGAGGACTTAACGATTGCTGCATTTTCAGATCACCCAAATACTGGACAGAAGCGTCAGTGCAACAGAAGAGTTACAGACAGGAAGAATGAGGATGTAAGCACTTTTAGTAAATCAGGATTGGAAGAGCAATAATAGGTAAATGAACCCCAGGAATACCTGGGGAATAGTTAACAGGTGCTTTATGTGTGAGTCAAAATATGTGATGAACTGCCCAAAATGGAAAAACAGTCTTCAAAGTGCCATATCACATATACAATTTTCAGGCTGAAGAAGATGATAATGATCCATCAGAAGGGATTGTACTAGTCACAAGGAGCTTGAGTCCAGTGATGAGTGTGTTAGTCATGGACTCATTCAAATGCGCTGTGTTAGATATTGTTTGCACTTGGACAGTACGTGGAACAGATTGCTTAAAATATTACCTAGATTCACTTAATGAGTGTCGATACAAGATCAAGGAGTATGAAAGTTCTATTTGTTATACGTTTGGTGATGACTGCACATGGAGGTCACTAAAAAAAGTGGTGTTTCCATGAAAATGGTTGGAGTGAGATACTTTCTTAGCACTGATATAATCCTTTGTGAGATACCTTTGCTGTTCTGTAAGCCTTCCATGAAAAAAAAAGCACAAATGAAACTGGACATGGAGCATGATAAGGCAATTGTTTTTGGAAAGTAAGTGGATCTGCAGTTTACTCAATCAGAGCATTATTGTATTCCCAACTAGGAGTGGTGGTCAGTGCTGGGGCTACAAGCCTCTTATTCTGGACTCTCCAACCAGAAGTTCTAGTAGCTGACTCTGTCCACATCGTGGTAGTTTCTCTCTATCTACCCTGTCCATATGTCCATTTGGTTACTCCTTCATCTATATTCAAGTGAACACAAATCTAGTTTATGCAAGAAGTCCTCACAATGTAACACTTTTAGCCCTGGTATCATTTTGGTGAATGTGTGATGCATCCTGTCAAAGGCCAATGTATTCTTCCTGATTTGCAATGCCTAGAATTGAATGCACTACTTCAATTGGGGTTTAACCACAGTTCTTTATGTTTGGAACACCACCACCACCCTTTGTATTTCAGACCATTTGAGATAGCATCAGCATTGCAATAACCTCTTTAACAGTTTCTGTGCCTGTCCACTAGCTTTTAGTGATCTGTACTTGAACCTTAAATTTCTGGCCATTTACAATTTATAGCTCCACCATTTAAACATATTTTGATTTATCTCTCTTAGATTCAAAGTGGATCAGCAAATGCTTTTCCACATCTTACTCCATCTGTCACAATTTTACCCACTCACTTCATCTATCAATGTCCCTTTACAACTTTCTGCTCCATCTATACTATTTAGAATGCCACCTACATTAGTGTCATCCAGACTTGGAAATGTTGCTCTCCATTCATTTATCCAAGGTATTTATAAATATAGTAAAAAGCTGAGGCCTGTAACTGATCCCCAGTAGGTTGGTGGGGGTGGTGGGGGAATGGCACCAGCCAATTATCCCTACTGTCCATCTCCTACCTCCTAACCAGTTCATTATCCAAGCCAGTAAGTTGCCTCTAGATCAGTGTGTTCTTATTTTTGTTACCAGCCTCTTATATGGAACATTACTCAGTGCCTTCTGGAAGGCCTATAAATAATATCTATAAACACTCCTTTATCTATCACACGTGTTACTCCTTCAAAATGCTCAGTCACTCCGTCCTAATAACAGACTCTAGTAAAACTTTCCCACAACTGTAATTACATTAATAGACATAGAATTTCTAGCTGATCACTCTTACCCTTCTTAAACAGTGAGTAGCATCAGCAAATTATAATTTTTGTGAATCCAGAAAATCAGGTGGTTATGGTACTCATGAGTTTAGACGTGAGCCAGTCTTGATGAACTTTCCTCCCAGTAGTTCGGCGCATTGAATCAAAGGTCAGGTCCCATTTTCCCCCTGACAAAACTCATTTTACATGAAAAATGAAGGATTGCAAAAACTAATCAATGTTCAGCTGAAATCTATTGATCTATTTGAATCATATAAGAGCGTCAGTCATATTTAGTCATCTTAACTTCCAAATAATTATATGTGCAGGAGCTGTGCATGTCATATAATTCTTAAACATAAAGATAATTAATTGTATCTGTTGCTTTCTGGTAAGTTTCTAGCGGATACTTGATGTGTGATCCCAATTACTGGGATTCATTACAATGGTTTCTTTTTCCAAGAATTGAGGAGGAAAAATAAGAACCACAACAGAGTTTGGGAATTATTTGGCATTTCTTTTTAAAAAAGATCTCCAACGTGTCTGTTGTTCATAACCTTGGCAGGATTTTTCATTTTGCTGCATTCCTTATCAAAATATGAGAACAACAATCTTGAAATACCCTGAACTGCTTTCCAAATCTCTATCAGAATCATGAGTGTAATAACCATGATTTAGTTCAGCAGTGGCAGACGACAAAGTTTTAAGTATCCACGAAAAAAGAAATTAAGCTTTACAAGGTTGTTTTCAGAGCGTACTTTTTGCATGCTTAACGAAATGAAGAAGTGTTAAATCTTTGATAGCGATTTCTTGTACAACACTGTAAAGTTGAGCTACATTTTAGCCTTCTACATACTGCAATGTCTTAGAAAAGAAACAAAACTGCAACTGCAACTAGAGGAACTAGAGAAGAAGGAACTTCAGATCTCATAACAGTTGATAACACTGCCAGTTTTCCAAAGTAAATGTTTTGCTCAAGTTTCTGCTCAATTCATTTGCACATCATTGCACTGGTTTATGGGATATTTTAACTTAAATCAAGTATCATTTAAAGCCATGTTTGTTTTTTCTTGAATTATAAAATATTCCTTGATATATTTAGGACTGGTAATCTGGTACTATTTTATTAATAAAGCTGAAAATTGGTTTATTGCAAAAAATAAGCATTTCATCAAGAATGTCCAGTCCTTCACCATATGAGTAATCCAATTTTAAATAATTGAAAATTACTCTAAAATATTATAGAGAATCATTTACTAGCTTGATTGGTGTAGAGTAGTAAGTTTCTTAGTAAATTATTTTTTAAATATTTAAAGGTGTCAGTTAGTGACTTTGCAGTAACAATGTCAGTTTAATCTTAAGTCTTTCTAAATACCCACAAATGGGCACAATTAGAGGAAAGTCATCATGATAACTAATTTGATCAGGGAATGTGGTCAGTTTTGTGGACACACTTGAAAAACTTTGCATTGGTTAGCTGATTTTGGGCGAATTGCACTGAGAAAACAAGCACCCAACTTAAAGAAAACACCAGAATGTTTCCAGCATGGATTTCCCAGGCTTGGGTGAAACAGAGGTGATATTGAACCACAGACTGAGTGAGTATTAAAGCTTCTGATTGCCTCTGGTTCCTTCCTGGTTGCTAACAGTAACATTTTGAGCATGCATGTTAATGCATAAGGCAGGTGATGGGTTGTTTGCGAGGGGTTATGTAAACTTCCACTGAAATAACAATAGCCAGGATGAGTGGGGACTCAGATTTTCCTCTCTGGCTGAATTCCCACAGGTACTGACAGCACACATAGTGATCATCAAAGCACCACCACAGCAACCAGGAGTTTTTATAAACCACAGGAGATAATCAGTGCACATCTGGTGTGCAAACACAAGAGAAGGTTCATGCAAGTTTGTGTCAGAGTCCCTGAGAACTGTCATGATGCATTCAAACTTCAGCAATACAACATTCCAGAACATTTTGTCCCAGAAAGCAGAATAAGGGCTTGTGGGAGATGAGGAACACCTTGGTTCATGACACCTGTGAGGAATGCTACCAATGAAGTGCAGAAACGCTGGAATGAGAACCAAGACGACCAGGTGTGTCATGGATAAAGTAATCAGAATGTTGAAGATGTGCTTCAGATACATAGATAGATTTGGAGGTGGCCTCTAACACAACATCACTCCTATCAGCTTGGTGAAGATTAATGCTGCTTTGTAAGGCCATGTTATCCTGTTTAAGGTGGTAATTATCACTTGCATCATCTGCATGGACTTAATTGAAAGCCATGCTTGAAGCACATAAGAGAGCCTTATTCTCTGCAAGTCAGAAATCCTTGCAATTTCCTGCCTCACCAATCCAGGTACAATTGAGGTTGAATCCTCCATCCTCTCTGCTAGTGTGGAGAATGCTTGTGACATGAGTTATATTTCTAGTGTTCCCCTTTTCAGCATTTGCATCCAGCTGAGCAGAGCTTGGAGAGGATTGTGTCCTGATACAGACACTCAACAGCTGTCCCTGCCAGCAATCTGGTCATGCTCACTGTGAGTTATGAATCGCCAGCTGAAAGCCCAACTGTGAAGCCATTTGGACTAGTGCATAACCGTAGATCTTGTTATATAGCACACCCTCAGAAATAATGAGGTCCTCTGAGAAATCATTCCCATATGTACATTCTATTACATCTGCTGTAGACCTGGAAGAATAAAAGAGAGGATGTTACTTAGTTGTGGCAAAGTCATGATATTTACAATCACCATGCTCAGACTTTTGATAGTTCAATCATCGATGAAATGAAGTTAGCATATGTGTGTTAGAGATAATTATAATTCTGTCACCACCCTGTGTCCTCCCACTGAGGGGGTGCAGATGTGCAATTTATTTCCAGGGCCTCCTCTGCATTAGTGAGCTGGATAATTTCTGGCAATCTGCCTCTAGTCCTCTCCCTGTCCCTTGCATCCTGCTTTCTTCTATGAAGAATGAGACCTGTGAATGAGTGATGAATGTAGTGAATTTGGTGATAGTGACAATAAAATTGATGCATCATCTTGTACAAGGATTACGGTGACTGGCAAAGGTGGATTGATAACTCTCCTGGGTCATTGGATGTTTTCTAATCCATCTCTGGAAATCTTGCTGCCATTGCCTCAGCCTTCCGTTCTTTTCTCCCCTAAGGAGCTGCTATTGCTTTAAGAACTACAGTGAATTGTGATGAACTTATGCTGCTGCAGCACGGGATTTTGGCTTGCAGGCCAGAATGACCCTGATGTCGGGGTCGGCTAATGGTGGGCAAATGTGACGAAGGACAACGCGCCAAAACACAATGCTGCAACTGAACTCTCCAGCTGAAATTGCCATTGCTCTTCTTTGCTGGCTCAGGTAAAACCAGTTACACTACTCACACAGTCTCCTTCCAATGTGAAAATGATGATCCAGCTGCAGCTTTTCAGGTAGGACTTCGGATTTAAATAATTGATTTCAGCTGCTGCTCAATGCTGTCTGTAGTATAAGGGTCTGGCACATGTAGGGTTAACGTGAGTCTGAGTACAGTCCCGCCCACAGAGTGATGCAAGAGATCACATGACCTGCACCCAGGGTCAGTCTACTGTTGGACAGAGCCGTGTGTACCAGCAAGCATGGAGCCAGCTGCTAGCTTGTACCCTTTACTGTATATTTGTAAATAGTTTGAAGAGTCAATAAAGACTTATATTTAACTTATGTATGACTACAAAGACTTCTTCAGATCCACCAAACAGTAACCAACACCCTACAACATGGTAGCAGCTGGTGGAAAAACCTAAGACTTTGCAGAAAATGCAGAGAAAAACAAAAGTGCCTGGAAGACTGGGAAAAGCTTCAGCAAAGAAGCTCTAGAAGCAGAAGCTCAGAGGAAAAATTGCCAGGAAAAAACTTGGGAGAAGGCTTGCAAGCTGGAGGCAGAAATTTAAAATTCCTTACTGCAGCAGAAGACTCCAATGAATCTCCTTTGGAAATCTAGCTTCTAATCCCAGAGTGCAGAGTCAGCAGATCTTGCAGGGGTGAACTAAATATTTCAAAACTCTAGGCTATATCAAGTCCTGAGAAATCTTTGTAAAGTTCAGGGTCAAAAGTGCAGTTTAAAAAATACATCCCTAAAATACATAGTCTCCCAACCCCAGACAGCCTGCATCTATCTCCTTCCCAAAATCCACAAACAGGACTGTCCCAGTAGGCCCATTGTGTCAGCCTGTTCCTGCCCCATGGAACTCATTTCTTCCTATCTTAACTCCATTCTCTACCCTTGTCCAGTCTCTACCCACCTATATCCGTGATTCCTGTGATGCCTATGTTATATCAACAATTTCCAGTTTCCTGACCCTAACCGCCTCCTCTTCACCATAGACATCCAATCCCACTACACCTCCTTCCTCCACCAGGATAGTCTGAGGGCTCTTTGTTTCTTCCTTGAACAGAGGCCCGAACAATCTTCATCCACCACCACTCCCCTCCGTCTCTCATTGAACAATTTCTCCTTAAACCTGTCTCAATTTCTCCAAATAAAAGGTGTGGCTATGGGTACCTGCATGGGTCTCAGTTATGCCTGTCTCTTTATGAGGTACGTGGAACATTCCTTGTTCCAGTCCTACTCAGGTCCCCTCCCAGAACTCTTTTGGTACATCCATTTCTGGTCTCCATTTCTGGTGATAGACTGTCCACCAATATTCATTACAAGCCCACTGATTCCCACAGCTACCTCGACTACAACTCCTTACATCCTGCTTCCTGTAAGGACTCCATCCCATTCTCTCAGCAACTCCGTCTCCATTGCATCTGTTCTGATGATGCTACTTTCCAAAACGGCACTTCTGACATATCTTCCTTCTTCCTTAACTGAGATTTCTTACCCACTATGGTTGACAGGGCCCTCAATCGTGTTCGATCCATCTCCGCGCCTCTGCCTCACACCTTCCCCTCCTTCCCAGAACTATGATAGGGTCCCCAGCCTCCACATTAAAAAGATCATCCTCCTCCATTTTTGCCAACTCCAGTCAGATGCCACCATCCAAACACATCTTCCCCTCACCTTCCCTGTCAGCATTCTGTAGGGACTGTTCCCTCCAGGACACCCTGGTCCACTCTGCCAGCACCCCCAACACCACAACCCCGTGCAATCGCAGAAGGGCAACGCCTGCACCTTTACCTCCTCCCTCCTCACCACCCAAGGGCCCAAACACTCCTTTCAGGTGAAGCAGTGCTTCACTTGCACCTCCTTCAATTTGGCCTACTGCATTCGTTGTTTCCAATGCAGTCTCCTCTACATTGGGGAGACCAAATGCAGACTGGGTGACCGCTTTGCGGAACACCTTCAGTCTGTCTGCAAGCATGACCCAGACCTTCCTGTCGCTGGCCATTTCAACACACCACCCTGTTCTCATGCCCACATGTCCACATGCCTGCTGTAATGTTCCAGTGAAGCCCAACGCAAACTGGAGGAACAGCACCTCATCTTCCAATTAGGCACTTTACAGCCTTCCGGACTTAACATTGAGTTCAACAACTTCAGACGATGAACTCTCCCCTATATCTTCATCCCTTTTTAAACACCTTTTTAAAAAAAAAACACTTTTATTTTTTATCCACTTATCTTCATTTTTATTCATTTACTCATTGTTTTATTCCTGTTTTATCCTCATTTTTATCCTTTTTTCTATCCTTTTTCCCCAACCATTGACCTCTTCCCCCACCCTACCTCAAAAGGGCCATCTGTTACTTGTCCCATGTTTTTCTTTCACAGAGTGCTTACCCTTAGTCCTGTTATTAACACTTTCTGCTTCCTTACCTTTATGCCTCTAACAGCATCTCCTTCAGCCCTTACCATTAACATTAACACTCCCTTTGTCTTTTTATCCATGACATCTTTGTCCTTCTCTCCTTAGTCCCCATCTATCGCTGGCCTTTTATCCAGCTTCACCTGCTCTATCCCACTTAAACAGCATAAATTTAATCACGTTTCTACTTCTTGTTTACTCTGAAGAAGGGTCATATAATTCAAAACGTTAACTCCGTTTCTCTCCCCATAGATTCTGCCAGACCTGCTGAGTTTTTCCAATATCTTCTGTTTTTATTTCAGATTTCCAGCACCTGTAATATTTTGCTTTTATCGACATCCTGATGTTGCGAAAGGCATGGTTTAAATGCCTTTTTCTCTTACAAATGAGAACGTTGGCAGCCTTCCTTCTCATAAAATGATAGTTTGTGCTGTAGTGGTCAACTCTGTGTTTGGCATCGCCTGGTATAGCTCAGGAACCCCACTCTGCTATGGCAATCTCTGCTGCATTTCCTGCAAAAAAGGACAGTGGGCTAAAAAGGTGCAGGGTTTGTTGGCCTCTGTTTTCTCTAAGCCCTCTTCCCAGCCAGCTGAGTTTCTCATTTCTGCTTGCCTCTTCCAATGCCCCTCCTCAGACTTCAGAAGTCATGGCCATTGGTGTCTGTCTCCCAGTTGCCAGTGTCAATGTCCATCTTCAAATCTTGCTTGTAGGTGTCCTTGTAGCGGAGGTAGGAATGCCCAGCAGGTTGTGACCCAGTGGTCAGTCACTATATTGAAGATCTTCAGGTAGACAGCCAACATCTGTCCAATGAACATGGCTTCGCCAGCGCAGATATTATGGGCTTAGCAATGAGTGAATTCTGATCGAATTAGCATGCTCCAGGACCTATGAGTTGCCAATTTTGTCCAGGCAGGAGATGCTAAGGATACATCTGACACAGCAAAGGTGGAGGTGTTCAGCCTTTTCTCTTGCCTATCATATGTCCAAGTTTCAGTACTTTAGAGGAGTGCGCTGAAGCTGCAGGCTTGGTCGACTCACAGTTTGATGTTTGTAGTCAGCATAATGAGAGCATAATTTGAGTCAATATAAATTTGTTTAATATAAAATAGACATATTTTAATCCTTACACAACCCCAGGAAGGCCAGTTCCAGTAAATTGTACAGCAACCAGATTATGAGGGATGAGGTCCCCTTTTAAGAATTGTTGTGGAATGATTGAATAAGGCAGCTGGTACTTTAAAAGCTTGAACTGTAACAGCTGATTGGAACAAAACTATAAGAGGGCTCAGTTGTACAGCAGCTGGATGAATAATGCCCCTATGGGAATGAGATCAGGCATGTCACTTGAAACATGTGAACTTGTACATCCAGGAAAGCCATATGTCACAATAAGAACATTTAGATGTCCACCAGAAAATCTTAACATCCAATCATGAATTTAAAAAACGTCCCTAGTGATCACTGTGCTTTTAACTTTAGAAGAACCTTTCAGGAGAAGGTTATGTGGGCTGTACAAGGCAAATAATTCACAGAATGGAAGACAAAATAAAACAACAACAACACCTGCAATCCTGTCACAAGTGAAAAAAAACTCAAGTACATATTTACAGACAAAACTTTTTTAAAAACTGAAGAAGGAGAAATAAATTGCACACTCACAAGACTCACATCATGAGGCACCCTTCTTCTAAGATTCCCAATACTTTCTCACTGGAAGCATTACATTTGGTAAAACAATTAGACAATTGATGGCATGTATCTACGCATTTAAGTTTGGAGATTTCCTTTTTCTCCAACCTTTGTTTCAAACTCACAATATCAATTCTTAATTTCTTCTCATTCACACACCTTGAGGAAGTGCACATTATCCCAAAGGGAACAATTGTCTATGTAATGTTCAAATGGTATGGTTTCAGCAGCATCTCCTTGATATGGAATTTCCCCGAATAAAAAGAATGCCATGTCAACTGCCTTAACAAGTGCAAGAATTTCAGCTGCCAGGGTACTTTATACTATTGTTCTTATTTTCTTGGGCAACAGTTTCCCACTTTGTGCAATAGGAAATATTATAAAACTGGCTGCACTCAAACCCATTGCAAAAGTTTGCATGAGAGGCATCACTAAAAACGATCAATTTTATATTCTTAGCGTGACCCAAAGAGGGAAATTTCAGCCCACCCCATCCCCCATCAAGTAAATGACTGAGAAATGGCTTGAAAAAGATAGGGATAAAAAAGACTTACAGGGCTTTCTCCATTGCCTTCACTCTACAGCTTGGTTCCAGTTAACCTGAGTACCTGTTTTGTATGACTATGGTGATTGGCTTATTCATTCATGAAATGTGAGAGTGGCTGGCAAGGCCAATACTTGTTGTCCATTCCTATTTGTCCTTGTGAAGGTAATGTTGAGCCACCTTCTTGAACTGCTGCAGTCCATCCGGTATTAGTACACACAGAGTGCAGAAGGGAGTTCCAAGCTTATGATCCAGTGACAGTAGTTCTAAGTCAAGATAGCCTGTCACTTGGAGGAGAACCTGCAAGTGTTGGTGTCCCTGTGCACCTGCTGCCCTCTCCTAGGCAATCGAGGTCACGGGTTTGGAGGGTGCGGTTAAAAGAGGCTTGGTGAATTGATGACTCAGAGTGCTAGATGTGTACCAAGATCTTATAATTCCATGGATATCTAAGTGATGACATTGGAATTTTGTTAACTATTTCAAATACGTTTCTGGATGATTCAGGTTGGAACGTCCTGTGTCCATCACTGGAAATACATGTGGCCTGGAAAGGGGCAGAGATCAGTATGACACATAAAAATAGTTTTAAAATTGATAATTTTTTCTCAGGTGTAATTTTGTTTCACCAACAACACCTTGCACCTATTAATAACTTGTAATGCAGACCAAACACCTTGCAGATGAGGTGTGACCTAGTGTAGTAATATTAGCTTACGTTTTAATAGATCATCGAATACTGCACAGAACAAGGTTAATCAGCCCGTTGAAGATTTTAAAGGTCTTTATGACTGGTTTAACAGGATCATAAAATCTTGGGTTGACTCAACCCATTTCCCAGTCCGTGCAGATCCATAACACATTTATTTGTTTGGCACAAATAAATTCCATTCACAGTACAGGAAATGGAAAATAGATCATGCAATACAGATGATGATGCTCTTCAGCAGACAAACCAGAATTTTGGGATGTAGGCTTTTCTTTGTAGCTGGCCAATGCCAAACTAGACCTGGGCATTGCTTGTTAAAACCCGCTTTCACAGCCATATTTCCTTCCTCAGTGACTGTCTCCATCTCCGACTTACCCCACGTGGATTTCAACTGAAGTTCCATCCCTCATGTTTCGAACCCACCCAGGATTACAAGTATCTCTGGGACATACAACGCTCCTCGGACTGCTGTTCTCGTCGCATCCTGAGATCCACACTCAGTGCCACGCGCCACCATATGAACACACACGACCTCTCCCTCCAGCAGCACCGCCACACCCTTTTCCAAAGCTGCACGTGCCCCCACTTTCATTTCTCATCCGACGCCTCAACAAGAAACTTTTTCTCTTTCTCTCAAGTGCTAAGGAATGCAAGCTTCAACAACTCATCGACACCAACACCCATCCAGGATCCTCCACCCCTGCCTGTCCCTCTGTCCCCATCCCATCTTCCAATCCCAGCCCCGGCTGTGTATTCACCATACCCCCTGACCTTCCCCTCTCCGACGCTGAACATTCAGTGCTCAGCAAAGGACTTAGTTTCATACCCTTACGCCCTCATCTCAATGAATTTCAGGCTTGGCACGATGCTGAACTCTCCTTCCACTGCCTTCGTCTCCGTGCTCACTTCTTTGGGCAGGAGTCCTCTCCCTGTTAAACGATCCTTTTACCCACGTCCAATATTCTCCCTCCACCTGGACCCCTCCCTCTGGATTCTTACCTTCTCTTGATCTTTTCATTGAGAACTGTCGGCGTCACATTAGTCGTCTCAATTTCTCTGCTCCTCTCACCCACTCTAACCTATCTCTTTCTGAACTTGCTGCACTCCATTCTCTCAGGACCAACCCTGACTTTGTCATCAAACCCGCTGACAAGGGTAGTGTTGTTGTTGTCTGGCGCACTGACCTCTACCTCGTGGAGGCTGAGCGGCAACTTGTAGACTCTGTCTCCTACCTCTCCTTGGACCATGACCCCACCACTGAACATCAAGCCATTGTTTCCAGGACTGTCACTGACCTCATCTCCTCTGGAGATCTTCCTTCCACAGTTGTTGTTGTTGTTGTTGTTGTTATTATTATTGCTTGATACTGATACTGGATCAGAAATATAAACAGAAAATGCTGGAAAAACTCAACAGATCTAACAGCACCTGACTAGAGAAAAGCAAATTTAACGTTTCAGGTCCATGACTTTCATCAAAACTGGTAAAAGATAGAGTTGTGATAATTTTTGAGCAATTGAAAAAGGGGAGGTTGGAAAGAAGAAGAAAAGGGAAGTCTGTGATAGCGTGGAGGGCAGGAGAGATTCGGCAAAAGTTTTTATGGTGCAAAGCTAAAGGAATGGAAATAGAACAAATGAGAAAACAAAAATTGTGTCTAAAAGAGGTGTGAAGGATCCTGAATAGTTGCCGTCCAAAAGCAAAGTGAAGGAAACCAGAGAGAAACGAGAGAAAAAAAAGCAAAGAAACATGAAATGAAATGGGGGCAGAGGTTGTGAACTAAAATTGTTGAACTCCATGGGCAGAATCATCCCAGATTTGCACTAAGTCTGGTAGTGGGCAGGAAAAAGGACGTTTTATCTGCTGGCCACAATGGCGGGTTTTCGTGCCCTATTATCCCATTCCTGCCTCATTCATTATGCATTCCCGGGAAACATGCCGGGTCGCTGGCTGGGCATCCTCTGATTTGCCCACCCTGCCATAACCCAGGCCTTCAGTAAACCAGGTGCCAGATTCAAAGGCCAATCCTGCAAAGAGCTAGCACTCTGCAAGAGATAGGAAGTACAGGGAAATGATAGCTGCCAAAGGGAGGAAACATATTGCCCCCAGATTTAGCGACACCATCCTCAAGCACCTACTAGACATAGTGGAGGCCCACTGCGATGTCTTCTACCCCACTCTGGGCAAAGGTCAGCAAGCACGGCCACCAATCCTGCATGGGAGGTGGTGGCAGCGGTGGTCAGTGTCAGTCGGCGCCAACACCGTGCAAAAGATGGCAGCCACACAGTGCCGAAAGATTGAACTCCCATGTTCCACCGGGGTAAATCACTCTTTTCATCACCCTCAACTCACACAGTCAAACTCATCACACATCCACAGGGATCTCACTCACTGCCATTTCAAGGGACATCACCATTCAATCCCTCATACACACCTTCATCTGCCCTGCAGATCATGTCCTCACCCCATCCATGGCACCACTCAGCACCCACACATACCACACATTCTTCTCCTCACTCCTGGCAGGTGTCCTGCTTACACTCTCTCCATCTGTATTTTTCCTTGACAAGCTGGCACACAACAAAAGGGAGAGGTTGCAGACTGGTGGAGGAATGCCTGACATCAAGGTCCACACAAACTTTGAAAATAGAGTCATCCAGCTGGCTGGTGATGATCTGGACCGTTCCTGTGCTGATGGTGAGGTGAGCGGTGCTCTACCAAGCGAGCATCCAGCAGTGCAACATCCATCAGACAACCATGCTGTGAGTGAGTTCCCCCGTTCTGCAGTCCCCTGCCATGCACTAATTATCTTTCCTCACTTTCGCAGGCACATCTGGGAAGTAGCTGAGGGAGTCCAGGACCCAGGTCCTCAACTCAAGCACCGAACAAACCTCGGAAGAAGAATCTGATGACACCCTCGTTGAAGACTCATCACTGCACTCACCCACACCCTCCACTAGCACAAAGACACACACCCTGGTGGGAGCTAGCTTTAGAATAGCCTTGGGATCACCATCTGGTAAGCACATCACATTATCTGATCCACAGTGGGCGGCAGGGACTTCCCAGGTTTCTGGCATTTGGAGGACTGCTGGTGACCAGAAAATTGCTGAGTCCAAGTCAGGTGAGGAGCCTCTGGACTTGGCCATACCTCAGTTGCTCGAGCTGCAAATGCAAGCTCGGGAACATCAGGAAAGGATGTCCGCTTTGCTCCTTGGATGTCTGGCCCATCTGAATATCCTCCTCCTGTAACCCCAGCACCTCCAGCTCCATAGGCCAAGGAGGGTGCCACTGCCACACAGTAGGACCCGGAAAGCAGGCCAGGCCTCCAAATCTTGATCCTCCAGAGGAGGCTTGTCAAGGTCATCACAGACAGGGTGTAGCAGTCAGCAGGTTGCCTCCACCTCGGCTGCCAGTTGGCCTAATATCAGATATAGATAAAATCCTATTGTTTATTTTTAAGGACATGGAGTTTACGCATAGTGAATACACTATATGAAAAGAAAATCATGTTTGAGAGAGTACAGCTGACAGAGTAGGTAAGGGGAACTGATGGATGCACTATATTTGGATTTTCAGAAGGTTTTTGAAAAGATTCCACTTGGTTGTTGCACAACATTAGGGCTCATTGGACTCAAGGTAATTAGTTTGGTTAAAAGACAGAAAACAGAATAGAAATAGATGGATCATTTTTTGGATGACAATGATCAGTTATAAACAATCTATCAATAACTTAGATGAGGGGACCAAGTGTAATGCATCCAAGTTTTCTAATAATACAAATCTAGGTGAGAAAGTAAGTTGCAAGGAGGACACAAAGAGGCTTTAAGTGAATATAGTCAGGTTAACTGATTGGGGAAGATGGTGACAGATGGGATGTAATGTGGGGGAAGTGTTGAATTATGCATTTCAGTAGGAAGAATGGAAAAGCAGGTGAGAGACTAAGAAAGGTTGGTATTCAGAGGAATTTGGGATCCTTGTGCATGAATCACAGAAAGTTAACATGCAAGTATACCAAACAATTATGAAAGCAAATGGCATGTTGGCTTTCATTGCAAAGGGTTTGGAGTATAAGGCCCAAGTATTCACCGAGTCGGAAGGGCTAGCCTTAGCTAAAATGGTGCTAGAGCCCAGAATACAGAATCCGGCCCCTGAACCTGGCACCTATCATTTTCACATTGGGAATACAGGGACTGGAGGTATTTCACACATTTGCAATTTGTGGAAGCAGCTGCACATTTAAAAGTACAGC
Organism: Carcharodon carcharias; assembly: GCF_017639515.1. Classification (NCBI taxonomy): domain Eukaryota; kingdom Metazoa; phylum Chordata; class Chondrichthyes; order Lamniformes; family Lamnidae; genus Carcharodon; species Carcharodon carcharias. Next base: position 203,340,746 of record NC_054469.1, read on the forward strand.
TGCCTTCACTCAGGACCAATTTTCATCACCAGGACTTCAGAAACACAACTCATGGGCTTTAGACATCTGAGGAAAGTATCTAAAAGTATCAGTTCTTTGGAGAGGTCAGGTACCCTTTTGGAGAGCCCAGGTATCCTTTTAGCAAGCCCAGGTACCTTTTGGAGAGATCCCTTTTGGGGATGTTAACAGTAAATGTCAATGTGCGTAAAACGTGAATAATTTCTGTGGAACTGTCAAGCTGTCAAGTCATTTAAATCCCCTTCCCTTTAAATCTTGAAAATCAAAACAGCCTGTTGTGACTCTTAGTTGAAAAATAAATTGATGCTTGCCATTTCAATATGTTTCTTGACGTAAGCCTGAGAGTCATCATCACAGGATAATTCTGCTTGACTGTTTCCACAACATATCATTATTGCAAAGGGGGTCTGTAAGTTCACAGTTTGATTGACAGCTCGGAGTGGTTATAATGGGACTACATGCCTTTGATTCAAAGCTATCAATGCAATATTTGTATTTGTAAGGGATTAAGCACTTGAAGGAAATATTTATTTTTAATAAGGGATTAAGTATTTGAAGGGATTTAAATGTATTTAATGGGCTTATATCAATGAGAGTATTTTTTAATATATAGGGAAGTCTGTAATAGATACTTAGAACTTACTCTTATTTCATCTCAGCATGGCTGCTGAAGTTGGCCCATGATGGATACTGGGTGAGTTGGCATGGAAGGTGTAAAGGCTATAGGGATAAGTGGGGGTCATGGGTTGGCATGAGCTGGCACTAATCTGGCAGAGCAGCTACAAAGTGCTTTGGAGATGAATAGGAGGTCATAGGTTGGCCTGAGCTGGCACTAAGGCATGAAGGGTATAAGAGGCCATGGGGTGGGTAGAGGAACATAGATTGGCATGGAGGATATGAGAGGCCATAGGATTGGATGGGGCATGAGTTGGCATGAGTAAGGCATGGAGAGTGTGTGGGATTGAGGGGTGTGTGATAGATGAGACTTGGGGACCTTACTGTTTTGATTATAACTGGAATGAATTCCCAGAGCACACAGATGAGCCTTTTAACCAGCCCTTCTTAGCCCTGTGGCTGCCTCTGCACTGTTTCTGAGGGTGGTGGGCCCAACTCCAGTTAGTACCCATGCCCCTCAAACAAAAATCCAGTGGTGCGGGGCAGATTCTCCTGAATTGGGTTTGGGGGGTTGGGGATTTTCCCCGACTCTACACAGCTGATTTGGGAGTGAAAATTTGGCCCTGAGTGTAAGATGCCTTGCTCTAAACCGATAGGGCTTTGACCTGGAGTATTGTGTATGATTTTAGTTTCCATGGAAGGATGTACTTGCCTTAGATAGATTGTAATAAAGCATCACTAGGTTGATTCCTGGGATGAGCGGACTTTCCCGTGAGCAGAGGACAATGATGATCACCAGAGCCTTCCCATAGTTCAGTCATTGGTGAAATGAAATCAGCATGTGTGTGTCTGTTATATTTGTAGTTCTGTTACTACCTCTGTGATCTCCCTGTCTCCCCATTTCCAACTACTTACCCTCAGAGCATCTACCTATGCATCAGTTAGCCACATTGTTTGTGGTGATCTACCTTAAGTCCTCTCCTTCTCCCTTGCCCTTTACTCCTTCTTCCCCTTTAAGGGGTGAAAAAATAGCTCTGTAATTAAGTGAAGGTGAGTTATGCATCCGATAGATTCAGTGTATTTGAAGGAGGGGTCTATCAGGCACATGCATCACGATGCAGACATATGTGATGCTTTGAGTGATGAAGTACACATAAAGTGAAGACTGATGTTGCTGATAGTTTGGGCAGTGCAAGGAATGATACAATGGAATATGCTTAGCAAAAGTTAACAATTGGATCAGCAAACATTTTCATTTTTCCTGACATGGTGAGATCATTAAACCACTTCCAACATTGTGTCTGTGACCTGGTTACAATATTTTTGCTGCTCACCTCCTCAGCTACATCCAACCACACCTTCTTGTTGAGAGCAGTGGGTTTCTTACTCCCATTGCTTGGGAAATGCATACTCCTTTATCTCTTGACTCCACCCAGCAGTCATTTTGGCATTGCCTCATCACAAACCTGGGTGTTGCCCTCGCTCTCTGTCCACCATAAAACCTGAACATCTCTAGTTTCCTTTGTACACCATCTCTTTAAATACAGCTGAGGTCATATCATGTAGTTTCACAGTTTGGAGACATGAAACCCAGAAGTCAAAATGCATTGGTACAATTGAGTTAAGATTGCAGATTCCAGCCTGCTCAGTTGATGTGGTTGTCCTATGGAATTTCACCCACCAGCTGGATGCTGCCTTCATGTTATTACCTAGGCCATACCACCAATTCAACCAAAGTATTGCTTTTTAAACTAAAATGATAACTAGAATATTTCCTTCTTATCTTTTTCACCCTTAGTAAATGCCATTTAAGAAAATTCTTTAACATTTTTAGTTTTCAATGCACTGCCCATTCTTCGCTTTTATCAGTGCTCCCTAAAGTTTTTATGAGGAAACATGTTTTCTTCAATGTTTTGTGCAGAACCCTTCAAAGAAAAAGAAAAATAATTTCTAAATAAGGTTCATATGTTCATAAATCATTGCACATAGATGATTTAACTGTTCTCAGAACCATAAAGAAAATATAAAATCAGTACCATCTATTCCAGAAGTTACAGTTTTATGTGCAGGGACAAAAGTTACTTTGTTACAACGCAATTCTCCGACAGAGTGGAAAGGAAGTATTGTATACTCCTGGCTGATCTGTCTCTTTGTTTCCTCCATAAATTTGAGCTCATCTAAAACTCTGCTGCCTGCATCCTAATTTGCACCAAGTTCTGTTCACCCATCTCCCCTGTATTCGCTAACATACATTATCTACTGGTTTGGCAATGTCTTGATTTTTAAAATTCTGATCCTTGTTTTCAAATCCTTCCATGCCCTCTCCTCTCTGTTCTGGGAGAGAATGGAGGAGGTTGGGAGTAGGACTGACCATAAGTCAGCAACAGTCCACTGTACTTCTGTGGAGCCGAACAGAGTATGAAGAAAAATAGAGACTTGATGGCAGCGATTCCTTTAAAAGCCATTAGATTGACCACTTGTAGACAAGGTGATGCTGAGCAGAATAGGCCGAACTACAGGCAGACATATTTCATAATGGATCCTGATGGATCCATTTTGAAATGAGGCCTGTTTATACAAAAGTCCGATCTGAATTTAATGGTGGGTAATGTGTGGTGATGTTCATCTCTACGCTGTAGGCCCTGCCATCCCTGGGTTCTGAAAGGGTCTATCCAATTTCCTGAGAAGCTGTGGGCCTTGTCATGAAGCTATTAATGCATATAATATTTTGGAAAATATTTTTCTTTTAAAATAAAGGTTTAGTCTGTGGGTATGTCTTAATTGGATTAAAGCCAGCTAGTCTGGGTGCTTTGATGGCTACTAATTTTGATATGTAAGAGAGATAGCGTGCACTTGCATTTTTTGAATAGAACATTTAAACATTTTGAGGGGTGAAAACTGATGCCTTTCTAGCAGCTTCCAAGCAATATGTTTATATTACTAATAAAGTTGGTACTATGAAAGGGGTTTTATTGTTAGAAAGGTTTAGTTCAGAGGTTGTTGATACAATGAGAATTAACATTCAACGGGGCTGGTAGGTGTAACTTCAGTAGTTTTCAGGTATGCAGGGCAGAGGCAATGTGAGATCAAAAGGCAGCTGCAAGCCTCCAACTGGCTCCACAGCAGCCGAAATGAAATAACCTCATTTTGAATTTGTAAGGTGAAAATGATTTGCCTGGTGTTTGGTTAAGTCTATGGGTTGCTGTTACCTTAATGGAGATTAGTTTGGGATATGTTAAAGGTTATGATAGTAGTAATTTGAAGCCATGCATATATATATTTTAACCCGTGTAAAATTAATAAGATGTTTCATTTAGTTTAAAGTAAAGCCTTGAGAACTGGTGGTCTGATTCCTGAATCTAGAGTCGCATCTCAAACATAACGCTTAAAATTATAGGGTATGACAATTGTTTAAAGTTTCCCTCTGAGATTTTTAAATAACTCCACTTTACCAACTGTATCGGTCACAACAGCCTTGTTAAGTGACTTGTATATTTTCAGCCAAGAATTGGCTGTGGTTGTAACCAAAATTTAAAATGAATGCCTAATTCCTATATTTTTATTAAAATTTTACTGCTGTGTGTAATTCCTGCCAATACGTTCTTACTTCCTGTTGTAAGATTTATTGTCACTCTTTTGAGGCGACACTTTCTAAGATGAAATCTTATATCCAGATTATAATGGTACTTCCTATTGTTAGGAACAATGTACAATTTTTAAGTTGAATATATATGTTTGAGTATTAAGAAAGGTAAAATGGTTTCTGTTTCATTTTATGTTGTTTGTGAGTCTTGGTGCCTGGAATTCTGAATAGATTCCTGACTGAAAGGTCAGGTCTTTTGGGTTTGTTTGTATATATATATATATATACATTTTTAATTACAACCCCTGAAGGTGAAGAGATGGTTTATAAGTTCAGTGATTGTGGGGAGGAAAACACAAAGTTGAAAAAACCCTTACTGGTGCTTAGCGACAGTCATCTAGGGACACAGGCACAGAGAACGGACAGAAGAGAGAGTTCAATGTGTGTCAGAGTGTGAAGACAGGGATATTCAGCTCTCTAAGAAGAAAACATTGCAAGGCTATTGGGACAGTAGCTGACTGAATAGTCAGTTGTAGAACTCAGTAAAGTGATCAGTTTAGCAGAGGTGTTACTGGAAGACTGAGTTTAGAGCGCAGTTTTTGAGAGCCTCGGGGAGAGATATGGATTGGGTGAAGAACATCGAGTGAATGCTCAGGAACTCACTAGAAGAACACCGTTTGGAGCTGTGCTAGTCCTAAGCTAAAAGCCCTTGTGTCAAGCTAGTGGTAACTCTTCACTGGTTTATGTGCCTGTAAAAATATTGCTGGGGTATAGGAATACTGTGAATTTGAAGCATCTTCTTGTGTTTGTGTTGAGATCTTTCCAATCTTTTTGTCTGGTGTAATACAGTTCATTTTTCTTGTTTAATAAATATTTTAGTTTTTGTGTTCGAACGTCATCAGCAGGCTCCTGTGAATTTGTTCAGTAACTTACCTCTTCAGTTTCTAAAAAAAAAAGTTAGGATCTATCAAGCCAACTCTGGGATCTGACTTGTCCAGTATTATCAGCTAGGATTGCAACACAATGTTAACCTGCTCTTTTGTCATTGTACAATTTGGAGACCATATAATTCTATATTATCTTTTCCTCACAAATCACTCAGAGGACTTTGTGAAAATTTTTCATTTTTTCTCAGTAAGAAGTTTCAATTGTTGAAATTAGCATTGAAAACAAAATTTAAAATTTACATAGTTCACAATGATCTTGTTAAATTAATCCATTCAATGGTTTGCTCCTTTTAATACCTTCAGTATGGTTTTAGCTTGAAAGTCTCAACCTCCCTTAAAAACCTGAACTGTGAGTGTATGGCTTAGAAATTTGACCAGGTTAGGAAAGGAGGATGGGAGGCACCTGTTAAAGCTGTACTGGTGGCAATAGGGAAGAATGGATATCTGGCCCACCTGATGCTATTCAACAACAGGCAGCACTTCCCTGGCTATAGAACAGAAAAAAAGTTCACTGTCCACGGCATAACCCCTCTCTCACCTGACAGCTGGCCAAGATGCCAGATAGGATGTGGAGCCCTGCTTCACACTGCCAAGTCGCCACCTTGCCACCGGATAGCTGCGAATTGGCCAATTTTCCATTCTGGTGGTTGGTGGGAAAGTCGGTGTGATTCCCACAAGGTGGCAAGATGGCTGAACATGCGCAATCATCCGCTTTTCAACTCATTAATTATGCAAAAGCAAGGAGAATCCCATAGTTGTCTGCCCTGCCGTTACCTCATGGGACCACTCACCACCCACACATGCCAGACATGCTTCTCATCTGCCTTGGTGGGCGTTCTGCTTACACTCTCTTCATTTCTATTCATGCAGAACAAGCTGGCACACGACGACAGGGAGAGGTAAAAACAAAATACTGTGCATGCTGGGAATCTGAAACACAAACAAAAATAGTTGGAAAAACTCAGCAGGTCTGACAGCATCTGCGGAGAGGAATACAGTTAACGTTTCGAGTCCGTATGACTCTTCATCAGAACTAAGGAAATATAGAAATGAGGTGAAATATAAGCTGGTTGAGGGGGGTGGGACAGGTAGAGCTGGATAGAGGGCCAGTGATAGGTGGAGGCAATCTCTTCTTGGCCTTCACCTATCACTGGCCCTCTATCCAGCTCTACCTCCCCCACCCCTCAACCAGCTTATATTTCACCACATTTCAATATTTCTTTAGTTCTGATGAAGAGTCATTCATACTTGAAACGTTAACAGAGAGAGGTCGCAGACCGATGGGGGAATGCCTGAAATCAAGGTCCTCACGGACTTTGAAAATAAAGCCATCCAGCTGGCCAGTCATGACTGGGACCGGTCCTGTGCTGATGGTAAGGACGGTGGTGCTGTACCAACTGCTGGACCGCAGTGCAACATCCATCAGATAACCATGCTGTGAGTGATGTGTCCTGTTCCACAGGCCACTGCCATGCACTAATTATCTCCCCTTGCTTCCACAGGCATATCTGGGAAACAGCTAAGAGAGTCTATGACCCAGGTCCTCCAATCAAGCCCCAAAGAAACCTCTGAAGAGGAATCTGGAGGCACCTTCTTTGAAGTCCCTTCACAGCACTCACACACACCTTCCACCAGCAGAGACACACACCTCGGTAGGACCTAGCTTTAGAGTAGCGGGATCACAATCTGGTGAGCAATGTCTGACCCACAGTAGGTGGCGGCGACAGGGACTTCCCTGGTGCCTGGCACTTGGAGAATTGCTGGAGGCCAGAAATCTGCTGAGTCCAAGTCAGATGATGAGCCTCTAGACTTAGTCGTGTCACAGTTGCTGGAGCTGCAAAAGCAAGTTTGGGAACATCAGGGAGGGATGTCCGCTGCACTCTTCAGATTGCAAGGCACGATGGAGGACTCTGTCTGCCTTCACTTGGAGGTGATAGTGCCAGCATGCGAAGGCACCAAGGTCAACATTAGTAGGATGGCAGCCGTCATGGAGACCTTGGTCCAGGATGTCACTCCTGCACTGCTGTGCGGGCTGAACTCCAACGCTGAAGCCATTGTTGGCCTCCATAAGTGTGTACATGAAAGGGGTGCTAGGCAGCTTGATCTCACTCCAGCTACCCCTTCTTCTCAAGGAGTCAGACTGGGGCCCTTGGGCGTCCATAGGGAAGAGAATCAGCAGGTGCACACCCCGGGGCCACCCACCCAGGTGACTCTGAGAAGGCCTGGCCCCTCTGAACCCCCTCTTCCTGTGACCTCAGCAGCTCCAGCTCCATAGGCCAAGGAAGGTGCCACTGCCACACAGCAAGATCCTGAAAGCAGGTTGGGGCTCTCCAAGTTTCGGCCCTCCAGAGGATACCAGCCAAAGTCAACACAGACAGAGTGTTGCAGTCTGTTTCTGTTCTCTAACTTGTATCTTCTACTGTGAAGACAGACACAAAGACCTGGATTTTTGTTCCCAGGCATGTGTGCAGAGCCGGGAAATTCCCAATTGTGTGCAATTTGTCATTGCCACACCATTTTTCAAGCATTGGATGGAAAGAAGTTAGGGAGTGAGTTATGCCAGTATGAGGAGGTGGCACAAGGGTGGATGAAATGACCTGGCAATGGGACCATGGCTGCATGTAGCAGCACATTCTTCTGGTGAAGATGGCAATGTTTGAATGTTATTAGACTTTATTTATTCCATAAGAAAAAAAAGTGTGTGAGAGGGCAGGTGTCCTTTAAATTGGCGACCATGTCACAGAGTTCCATCATTCTCTCTGTGTGCTCTCAGTAGCTTTTGAGGTGGGGCTGTCTCCCATCTTTTCAGCATCTGTGACTAGTGACGCTGTGCTCCTGAAGGGCTCAGGTGCTGAAGGTGGACAAAGGATCAGATGTTTCTAAAGTTTCATGGCTGTGTCTCTATGATATGACCCTGAACACAGAGCATAAGGGAGTTGCCCTCGGCCGGACAGGAGTCAAACATTCAGAGAGGCTATGCGAAGATCTATGGTGTGTCCTCACTGTATGTCATCATCATCCTCCTGGAATTGAGTGACTATTAGGGCCTACACAACAGCTTCATGACAGGAGCCATAGCACAGAGGGTATGTGTGCTGCCGTATGCCAGACTGAAATCAAACATTCACAGATGCAATGGAAGGATCCATGGAATCACCTCACTGCATTTTGTCATCATCCTCCACAAATCTAGCAGCAATGAGGGCCTCCTGAGCACAACTGCCTTGCTTAGCAAGTGTAAGGGCTTCATCCCACCCCATCGTCACTTTTGAGGACCTCCTCACACTCATCTCCATCGGCGTCCTCCTCATCGGAGGAGACCTCCAGCTACTCCATCTCCTCCTTAGCCAACTCGTCTTGCAGCACCAGGTTGTAACAGGCACAGCAGACAATGACGATGTGTGACATCTTCTTGGACAGTAATGCAGGCCTCCACCTAGCCGGTCCAGGCACCAAAGCCTCATTTTCAGCATCCCGATGTTCTGTTGCACCAATTTGCCAGTTGCAGCATGAGTCTCATTATAATGTTGCTCTGCAACATTGGACCTTAGGAATCACTGCCTGACTACTTCTGCTCTATCCTTTAGTTCTAAAGCTTACTGGGACTGCTTACCTTATTCCAGTGGCCTTGCCCGATTTGGCACCATGGCTGGTTCCCGCCCTAACTGGTGCTCAGCGCGGCTTTGCACACCCTGCAGTTCCAATGCATCTGCCTCAGTGCTTTTCATAGCAAGCACAATCTTCATTGCATCTTTGAAATCAATATCAACTTCCGCTAACAACTAACATTATGGTTGTATGGTATCATAACACACGCCACAGACTAATTGATCCTGCAACGTATCACTTAGGGTCGTGCCAAAGTTGCAATGCTCTGATAATTGTTTGAGTTTCACAATGTACGTCGTGATCGACTCCCCTGGGGCTCTCACTCATGAATTAAACTTAAAATGTTGCATTATGACAGAAGGTGTTGGTTGGAAATGACCCCATTCCCCTGCAGAGGAGTCAAATCGGTTCATCTGGCTGAAAAGCGGCATCTCGGTGAGTAATATAATTTCCTATTCACTGGTTAGACATGATACACTCAGATGCATGCGGGAGACAGTGCCAGGATAGTTTTTTCCTCATCAACAAATGTAGAAACACACTCTGGGAAGCTTCTTAATCAAACAAAATGAGCATTATTTACACGAGAGCTTCTTTGGATGCTTGTATACAGCCAGCCCTTCATGCAGCCATCTTTTCCTGGGAAACTACCCCCTAGAATTTATTCCCCCGCACTAGCCACACATTGGTTGAACAATTCATGTAATCTCTACTCAGTTTAACTGATCTTAAAGTGACAGGCATAACAATTCCATTGACCAAAATTGAATCTGCCTGGAGGCAGTTGCACTTGAACATTTGCAGTTGCCTCCATCAACCATGGATGTGCAAAGTACAACCCACTGCAGCAAAATTTGTGAGTTCTGGGTTCGGGGGGGTGGGACTTCCTGATTTGGGCCTCCAGCACCATTTTAGCTAAGCCTGGGACCCTCCCTACCCACATGGAAATTCAGGCCTTAAGGTTTGAGCAGTTCCTAAACTTCTTCATGGTGCTTGTGTTCTCAATTGCGGGATGGACCTTGCCTGGTGCATGCCCACTCCATGAAAACACGAGGGATGTGGGTGTGTTTGAGTAGGTCCAGATGGGAGACCAGTTTTATCTTCTCCAAACCATATGTATGAGTTTGATCTTGAAGTATGGAGCGAAAACCAAACCTCTTTGTTCTGGTTGAACACCAGCTTTTGGAAAAACTTGTGCAGAATTTCGCACAGTATTTAATTTTCCGACTGTCAAAACCAATTAACTCTTGAGGTCAAGGCTTCCAGTCAAATCCACAATGCTTTATGCACATAGGAATTAATAATGAATACAATGCTGACTATCCAAATTAACCATATTAAATATATGAAAGAATATTTCTGCAAGCAACACATTTTTTAAAGAAATGTCCTAAAACGCTTTCTGTTTGCGCAGGTTTACAATGATATGCAAGTGAGTTTGAGTGGAAACTTGAGTAAAAACCTTGTCAAGAAGATAAATCTATGAACAAGCAAACTCACAGAAACAACGCTACGCTAGTAATTAATTTAAGATAATTACTAATATGAAGTTTTGCTGAAAAACACTATCTGATCTATTCTATTGACAAAATGAAGTAATCAGTACAGAGATTCCTAAAACATGCCCTTTACAGAGAAAAAAACTTAGGAGATTGCTCATGCAGCTTTCTCATGAACTTACCCAAGCTGACTTTCCGTTTGGGCACATTATGCCCCTTGGTGACCGTTTGAAAAATTGCACTAGTTTTGAGAAGTTGTTTTCCTCACTTGCATATCAACATGAACCAGCTCAATCAGGTAATATTTCAGCACATTTCTTTTTTAAAGAAACTTGCTTTCCGAACATTCCTTGGGGTGTTTTTCAGCTATGGTTCAGTTGGTAGCACAGACACTGCATTAGCTTGTCTCTGATTCAGCAAGTCCATCCAGAACTTGAGCACAAAAATCAAGGCTGACATTCCATGCAGAAGTGCTGGCGGGGATTTTCCGCTCCCATTCGCGGCAGGTGTCATGGTGGGCGAGGACGGAAAATGTCAAAAGAAGGCTGAAAATCGGTTTTACTTCGTTGTAAAGCCAGGTCGAGATTGTGCGCTCCATCCATCAATGGCGGGCCGCGTTTCCCACCACTGCATGTCGGGTGGGTCATTTCAATACATTTGCACCTCATTATAAGGACTCTTTGCTGGAATTATATCCCCATGATGGATCATCTGGGCATGTTGGCGGGCTATTAAAACAGTATTTCATAACGGTACATAAGTGACGTGCATCTGGCGAACTGCACTTCACTAATGACCTCGAGGTTCGTTTGTCTACCTTGCATCACGCAGCGCTCAAGAGAATCAGCACCAGGCACCACATCACTTTCAGGGGGGCATCACAGGCAAGCCTCTACCTACCAGACCAGTGGTAAGGTGGGGGTAGCTTTTAATGAGCTGTAGGACTAGGGAAGATGGACAACTGGCCTCAGGCAGGAGAAGGGGCTGCAGGCAAAGGCTGTACTGAGGAAGGTGGGGAAGCTGGCCTTAGGCAGGAGAAGGGGTTGCAGGGCTAGGGTGTGTATGAGTGGGGAAGGTTGCACCCACAAACATGACTTGGGGGGAGGGTGCGGTGGGGTCAGTTAGCGGCCTCAGTGACATAAGCCATTTGGGGCCAGAATGGGAGGAATGCTGAATGAAGAAGTGCTTCAGTTTACATTGTTGAGCTTGCAAAAACTGTCCTTGTTCCAGTCCCTGAAGGGGGAGGCCAGTCTCAATCATGCCCAGCATGTTGTGCACAGGGCGTTGTCATAACATCATGTGCCTATGGAATCGTATTTGGCTGCAGGTGGTACACTCAGTCAGAGGAGGCATCTGCAGCCTACAGTTGGGGAAAAAGCATTGTGGGGGTATCTGAGGATGTGGACAGGGAGGGTGGGGATATATGTTTTTTTATATGTTTGGCCTCTAGTTTGGTGGGTGGGGAGCATGGTGCAGTGGTGGGGGTTGGAGACCTTGATTCACACCCTGCACTGGCCATCATTTCAGGGGTGAGTACTTTCCGACATGGGAACAAAGCCCTTGAACCCACATTCATTGATGAGTCATTGACAGAAAGAGTGCCTTTGGAGACTAATGCTGACTCTGAAGAAGAGCTATACGGACTTGAAACGTTAACTCTGTTTCTCTCTCCACAGACGCTGCCAGATCTGCTGAGTTTTTCCAGCATTTTCTGCTTTCATTTATTATTAATGCTGACTCTGGTGTGTTTCTTATTGGTACTGCAGAGAGGAGACCATCAGGAAGATGGAGCCTGGATTTATTGCTACTTGCATTTTCGCTTACAAGCAAGAGAGAAGAAAAAGATTGCGACAGAGGCACCTGGCTCGCCAAAGGGAAGAGCAAAACCTTCAAGACCAAGGTCCAGCAGGACTTCCTCTGGACGCACATAGATGCCATTTATGGGTGGCTCACAAGACTCAGGGTGTACAGAACTTTCATATATTATCTGCAGATGAGTGAGATTCAGTGTCGATGACGGCTCTGCATGTCCAGGGATCTGGTGACTACGTTTGCCACATTCTGCATAAATTATCACCACAGGGACTGGGAGGGCATTCGTTGCCAGTGGCTGCAAAGATAATGACCACTCTGAACTTTTACACCAGTGGCTCCTTTCAGGGCTCCACTGAGGATCTCTGTAGGATCTCTCAAGTGCCCATGCACAAATGCATTCATGCGGTCACAGGTGCCCTTTTTGCTATGGCCCACAAAGTCGACTTCAACAAAAATCAAGCAAATAGTCATTTAGCAGCACAGAAGTTGAGTATTGCTGAAAAAAAGAGATGTGTCAAAGCTTTTCACCTTCCACTCATCAAGACACTAAGCAAGAATACCAATATAAGGGGAAAACAACAAGTTATTCTGTATGTGAAGAGAGTTCTGATTGGCTGGCAAGTGGACTCTGATTGGTAGAGATGTTGCCATGGAGAATGCATGGTCAAGGCATTGTCCTGAGGAATGAGTCAGCAAATGGCTGTCACTTATTTTGTTTAGCTGAAACAGGCACCATGTGTGTACATGTTCTTTCTGTCTGCAAAGAACAGGGCCCTGTGTATTAATATATGTAGCTTCCAGTACACACAAATGGGCCACACTGCAAGCCTGACTGACAATCTTAAATTGGTTGTCAGCGTAACTTTTAGCACGCTGAGGATTATTTAGGAAATGTTGTCCAATCGCGGAATCACATCCAATGTGACCTTGTTGCTAAATAAGTGACAGCTAGTCACTGGCCCATTGCTCAGTGCAATGCCTGGACCAATCAGGGTCAAGCTGCCTGGCTTAAATTCCAAACAATGCTTGACATTTAATTGTCAGTCACCATCACTGGTGCATTCTCCATGGCAATGCCTTGACCAGAGTCTACTTGCCAACCAATTAGCACTCTATTCACATACAGTATAAATTGTACTTTTCCCCTTAAATTGGTATTCTTGTGAAACGTCCTGATGAGTGCAAGATGAAAAGCTTAGACATGTCTCTTTCTTCAGTAATGCTAATGATCAAGCAAGCCAAGATGCCAGAGCACTGGGATTTGCCTAGATTTCTGGCCATTAAGAAAGTAATTAAAGTATTTAAGAATGCTGCCTGTCCAACCTTTAGGTTGGTGGGAAGGCTTAAAGCCCAAGCGGCCTTCCCATTTTTCAGGAAACTCATCCACCAGCGGGATGAGGTTTCCTGAAGGTTTTATAAAACAATTAAATACATTTTCCTAACTTCACAAACTGTCCCAACTGATGTGACACTGTCACATGAGGGGACATGTTTAAATACATTTTTACTTAATTTATTAAAATGTTTTATTCTCTATTCAATCTCCCTGAGGCAGCTCTGTGCCCCAGGGAGATTGCTGTGCTGTTTCACCACACCTTATCACTCTGATCAGCAAATACAAAATGTTTAAAGCTTCTTTTAGATGTTAGCAATTGCGCCTAAATTATTTGAGTTTGTAAATTTGAATGCGAGTAGTTGGAAACTTGTCTGGGACAGTTTTTAAAGAAAACACATGCTCCTTAGATCCACCTTTGGGATGTATCTGTTCTGCCTTGCTGGTAGATCTCTGCACCCTGGTGTTGGGTTCTCCAGTGGGCTGGCAGGTGACATTCATCAACTTGGGGTTGTACAGTCAAAGGTACTTGAGTCATTGGCATGTTAAAGTAATATACCTGCACGGTAACCCCTCAGTTCTGAAGTGAACAACCTGTTCCTCCAGGCAGTTGCTGCCCTCAGGACTTTGCTGCTGTGTGGACACGTTTATCAAAATCCATCTGGTTTAAATACTGGCCGCTTGTTACACTGGGCAGGCCTTAATCGGCTTTGTGCCTGTCCCTGCCCGCTCCCACCCAGCACGCCCGCCATAGGAAAAATTCTCCCAATGGAAAAATAACCAAAATCCCCACTCAAATTACTTTGCAATTGCAAAGTCCAAGAGACGGACACACCATCTGTGGTTAACTAATAAGGTTAAAAATAGTATCAGACTTAAACAAAAAGTGTATATTTGTGCAAAGACAGGTGGCAGATCAGACAATTAAACAGAATCTATGACTAAACGACTAATAAGAAGGGAAAAATTAGAGTATGAGAGAAAGCTAGCCAGAAATATAAAAACAGATAATAAGAGATTTTATAAATATTTTTAAAAGAAAAAAGTTAACAAAGTGAGGGTTGGTCCTATAGAAAGTGAGTCTGGAGAATTGATAATGGAAAACAAGGAGATGGCTGATGAATTAAACAGGCATTTTGCATCAGTTTTGATTATAGAGGATACAAGTAACATCCCAGAAGCAGCTATAAACCAGAAAATGGAAATGGTGGAGGAAGTCAGGAAAATTACAGCCACCAGAGAAGTGGCACTGAGTAAATTGTTGGAGCTGCGGGCTGACAAGAGCCTGGGCCCTGATGGACTTCGCCCTAGGGTGTTAAAGGAAGTGTCTAGTGAGATAGTTGATGCATTGGTTTTAATTTTCCAAAACTCCCTAGATTTGGGGAAAGTCCCATTAGATTGGAAGGGAGCATAATCCAAAAAAGGGAGGGAGACAGAAAGCAGGAAACTACAGACCAGTTAGCTTAACATCTGTTGTAGGGCAAAAGTTAGAAGCTATTATTAAAGAAATTATAGCAGGGCACTTGGATAAGCTCAAGGTAGTCAGGCAGAGTCAACATGGTTTTGTCAAAAGGAAATTATATTTATACAACTTATTGGAGTTCTCTGAGGAAGTAATGTGCTGTGGATAAAGGGGAACTGGTGGATGTACTGTACTTAGATTTCCAGGAGGCATTTGATAAAGTGCCCCATAAAAAGTTATTGTGGAAAAGTAAAGCTCATGTTATAGGGGGTAACATATTGGCATGAATAGACAATTGGCTGGCTAACAGGAAGCTGAGAGTAGGCATACATGGATCTTTTTTAGGTTGGCTAGATGTAACAGTAGTGTGCTACAGGGATCAGTGCTGGGACCTCAACTGTTTACAACTTATATAAACAACTTGGATAAAGGGATGGATAGATGGTTGCCAAATTTGCTGATGACACAAAGATAGGAAAGTAAGTTTTGAAGAGGACATAAGGAGGCTAAAAAAGATATAGATAGGTTAAGTGGGTGGGCAAAGATCTGGCGAATGGTGTATAATGTGGGAAAATGTGAAATTGTCCATTTTGGCAGGAAGAATATAAGAGGAGCATGTTATCTAAATAGTGAGAGATTGCAGAGCTCTGAGGTGCAGAGGGATCTGGGTGTCCTAGTGCATGAATCACAAAAGGACAATATGCAGATACAGCAATAAGTAAGGAAAGCTAATAGAATGTTACCATTTATTGCAAGGGGAATTGAATACAAAATAGGGAGGCAATGCTTCAGTTGTACAGAGCACTATTGAGACCACATCTGGAGTATTATGTACTGTATTCGTCACCTTAAGGAAGGATGTAAAGGCGTTGGAAGCAGTTCAGAGAAGTTTACCAGACTAATACCTGGAATGGGTGGATTGTCTTATGAGGAAAGGTTAGACAGACTAGGCTTGTATCTGCTGGAGTTTAGAAGAGTAAGAGGTGGCTGGTTGAAACATGTAAGAACCTGAGGGGTCTTGACAGGGTGGATGTGGAGAGGATGTTTCCTCTTGTGCTCACTAATGTTCAGCTTTGTTTCCACCAGGGCCACTTAGCTCCAGACCTCATTACAGCCTTAGTCTAAACTTGGACAAAAGAGCTGAAATGAAGAAATAAGGTGAGAGTCACTGCACTTGACAGCAAGGCAGCATTTGACTGAGTGTGGCATCAAAGAGCCCTAGCAAAATTGAAGCCAGTGAGAATCATAGGGAAAATGCTCCACTGGTTTGGCACCCTAGCACAAAGCAAGATGTTTGTGGTGTTGGGGGTCAACTGTCTCAGTCCTGGGACATTGCTGCAGGAGTTCCCTCAGGGTAGCGTCCTAGGCCTAAGAACCTTCAGGGTCTTCATCAATGACCTTCCCTCCGACCATTACCGCCACAGCAGCACCCCCCCCAACCCCCCCTGCCACCAACCCCCCACCCCACCTCCTCCTCCCCCCACCCCACCCCCCCCCACTCCATGACTTCAGTGAGCAAATCATCAACCTATGGAACAGGCAGCCTGGAGTGGCAGTGGAAGCAAATGGCGGTGTATTTTACAGGGGAGCCATGAGAAACCTAGATTGAAATGAAAATGCATTTAGCAGCATTGTAGAGTTCTTCTAAATTACCTTTATGTCTCTTTTCACTCTCAATCAATCCATCCATGAAGAACAGTATTCAAAGCAATTGCAGTTTGAGAGAGATTTGTTTTTAATTTACACCTACAATTACCAGACTGCAAGAGGTACAGAGAGAAAAAAAATGATCTTGATCTCCAAGGACTATAAAAATATTAATGTAGATGCAGATACTTGGCAAGACCGGTATCTCAGATGGCTTACTGGCCCTTTTTTTAATAGGCATGCTGTGTCCTAAATGCCTAATATACAAGATTAATGTTAAGTGTGTAGTGAATTCTTGCTTCATGCAATATGAGTTTGCAATTGCAATGTAATTTGAGTGGGGATTTTGGTCAGAAATGGTGATGTTTAAAGGAGGTTGTACAATGTTCAGCACCATTTGCGACTCCTCAGATACTGAAGCAGACCATGTTCATATGCAGCAAGATGTGGACAACATTCAGGCTTGGGCTGCTAAATGACAAGTAACATTCACACCACACAAGTGCTGGGCAATGACCATCTCCAACAAATGAGAATCTAGCCATCTCCCCTTGAATGTCAAGGCATTACCATTGCTGAATCCCCTACTATCAGCATCCTGGGGGTTACTATTGACCATAAACTGAACTGGACTAGCCATATAAATACTGTGGCCACAAGAGCATGTCAGAAACTGGGAAATCTGTGGCGAGTAACTCACCTCCTGACCCCCCCAAAGCCTGTCCACCAAATACAAGGTACAAGTTAGGAGTGTGATGGAATACTGTCCACTTGCTGGGATGAGTGCAGCTCCAGCAACATTCAAGAAGCTTGACACCATTTAGGGCAAACAGGCAACTTGATCGGTATTCCATCCAGCACCTTAAACATTCACTTCCACCAGTGATGCACAGCGGCAGCAATGTGTCCCATCTATAAGATGCACTGCAGGAACTCACCAAGGCTCCTTGAACAGCACCTTCCAAACCCAAGACCTCTACCACCTTGAAGCACAAGGAGAGTAGGTGCATGGGAAAACCACCACCTCAAGTGCCCCTCCAAGCCTCACACCATCCTGACTTGGAATTATATCGCTGTTCCTTCACTGTCACTGATCAAAATCTTGGAACTCTCTTTGTAACATCATTGCTAGTGTACCTACACAATTAGGGATGAATAATACACGCTGCCTAGCCAGTGATGTGGACGTACTATGAAGGAATAAAAAAAAATCCACGGGCTTCCTAGGCTTCCTAAAACCTGCCCATGAAAGCAAGGTGAGAACACAATGGCAATAGTGGGGGCTGAATCAAATGCATGAAAGAATTGCACTATGTATTCAATACTCATAGCTGTTTTCTTACCTGCAAATGGGAAAAGGTTTGTTCATAGCACTCTTGCTGAGAGTTTAGTGAATCACACCAGGATGGGTGGAACTTTAACTGCCTTAGATTGGACCTTGGACAAGGACCAGGATAACCAACACCAGCACCTGAAAGAGCATTAGCTTGAATTTGATAGACCTGCAGCTATAGACCAAGAGGGCAGCATCAGAGAGGCGTGTAGCAGCAGGCAGAAGCAGGCAGGAAGGTTGGCCATGGGCCTTCTTGACCAGAACCTAATTCTGGTGGAAGTGGAAAGGTGACGGAGTTCAGGTATGGCACCACCCCACCTAATTACATGGCCTTCCTGCCTCCAAGCTTGCCACCAGCAAGAGAAGAATATTCTGTACTTGTCATGAAATGCATTCGAAAGGGTAATTTTAATTAAATGCGTCATTAAATTACAAAGACCCTGGCTGTCTCCAAATACTCAAAGTATGAAAAGCCCAACACAACACTATATGGGAAAGGCCATTGAACTTGTGATAGGTCACATGGGTAAGACAGTCATGTTTGCTGTCGCTTTTTAAAAACATCAGCGGAAGCTATCCTGATCAGAAACACCATGGGCAAAACTTTTACCTCTGAGGGCAGGCATGCACCCGATCTGCTCGAGCATTAAATGATGTGTTTTGACATAGAAACATAGAAACTAAGAGCAGGGGTAGGCCATTCGGCCCTTCGTGCCTGCTCTGCCATTCATTATGATCATGGCTGATCATCCAACTCAATAGTCTGCTCCTGCTTTCTCCCCATATCCTTTGATCCCTTTCACTCCAAGAGCTATATCTAACATCCCGGCGTCAACGTGCAGTGGCGCAATATTTCAGTCAGTGGGAGCGCACGGGTATCGGCAGCATGCCCGCTGACAATTAAAAGGCCTATTAAGGCCATCAAAGCCTCAATTAACT
This sequence comes from Carcharodon carcharias, assembly GCF_017639515.1. Taxonomy (NCBI): domain Eukaryota; kingdom Metazoa; phylum Chordata; class Chondrichthyes; order Lamniformes; family Lamnidae; genus Carcharodon; species Carcharodon carcharias. The sequence goes on from NC_054469.1 coordinate 203,359,546, forward strand.
TACATTTTTCACTGCCTGTCCAAACATATGATTGACAGGCAGGCGAAAAGGCCAAGCGGCCTTTGTCCTTTTTAAGAAAACTCAAACACGGATGGGATGAGGTTTCCAAAAGCAAATAAAAATGAAATTAAAAAATTTAAAATTTAATTAATAACATGTCCCTGCTCATGTGACAGAGTCACATGAGGGGGACATGTTTTATAACATTTTTCAATTCTTTATTACTTTTTTTGAAAACTCTTCATCTCCCTGAGGCAGCTCTGTGCCTCAGGGAGATTTTCAAACGTGCACTCGCATGTGCAAAATTTGTGCTCGCCCCAGTTGCCTTCCTTCCCCCGCCTGCACAGGCAGTGCTGAACACTGTCATTTGTGTTTCACACTGGGCGGGCCTTAATTGGCTCACCAGCATGAAATCACCTTCGGCCTTGATTGCGGGCAGCGGTCAGCTTCCCAACCACCCCCGTTGAGCCCTCCCGACAAGGGCTAAATTCTGCCTCATGACAGATTGTTAATGATTGTGATATCTTTACCTCCTGGCAAGGCAAACCTACCCAGTCAAACTTATTGTTAGCTTAAAACCTCAATAAAGAGAAATTTGAGATCATTAAAGGAACTTAGTCAGCTTTACCAGTTATAGCCTGGCTCCTGAAATGAAATGTCCTCCCTCCTAGGAGTTTTCAAAGCAGCAAAATTATCTCAGGGTAGAATATATCTACAGGTAAATTATAGCAGGAAAAAAACCTCTTTTTAAATTTACCAATATCAGCACTTAGAATCCTAACTTAAGAGTTCTAGGATATTGTTATCTATATGTGGGCTCATGAGGATATAAGTATGAGATGACAATTCTTTTATACTTATGAATATTTATTATAAGAATCAATTATAGATTACATTATAGTAATAATACTATAGCGTAGAAGAGATAGTAATTAAAGCTAGTTATAACATGACAATTCTACTTAAGATTACACAAAATTTTTGAATCCACCTTAAGTAACAATTTGGATATTTAAACAAATATTGATTTGAAGAAGATTATACTTACAATCCAGTATAATTTCTTAATAGTATGGAGTGTCTTTGTCTTAACCTTTTAAGGAGAATTCTCTCAGAACTTAACTCTTTGTGCCCTAAAGATGGCTGAACTATGTTTGTGTAGCTGTGTGTCTGTTTGTTAGCTTTTTAAGAAATTGTCCTCGTCTCTGCAGCTGTTACAAAACAAATTGGTTTTGTGCATTATATTCTAGTATTCTACAAAAACATTTTTTAAAAATTAAGTCTCATCAATCTTTTTTTGAATCCTTGAGGGTCATGTTGTTTACTGTTCACGTTCTTACAGGTGTTTGGCTTTCTTTCAACAGTAAGGCATTCAAGGTTTTTTTTTAATGAGTTCCTGGACTTTCTGTGTTTTGTGTTGACTAGCTTTTTGGCAATGATTTAAATGCTGCATAATGTTGTTTAATTTTTACTTCAATAATGTAATTAACATCTCAATTTGTTTATTAAATGGGTCACTTCCTTGGCAAGGTATCATCTGAAACACCATCTGAAAAGCTGTCAACCAGCTGCAAGATAACTACGCAGCCAAGGAAAAAAACAATTGTACCTTGAAGGTGGATGAAGGAATTCTTCCCCAACTTGTTCCAACTTCATGTACACTTGAGAACCAACCTCACGGCAATTCAACTACAAGAAGCCTCTCAGCTTCAACAACAGCAGAAAATGCTGGAAAAACTCAGCAGGTCTAGCAGCAGCTGTGGAGACAGAAACAGAGTTAATGTTTCGAGTCCATATGACCCTTCTTCAGAGCCTCTCAGCTTACTGAGAATCCTTTGGTTTTACAAGACAACCTCTCCAACTAAAACATCAATTCACCTAGGAAACTACAGGCATCCTATAAAAGAGTCTGAAATAATTACTACTTATATTCGTTTGGATTTTTCTTCCTCTGAAACTAATCTTTGTGTATATGATAGTATATGTGAGATGCAACATTTAAACCTCCAAGGCAAGTGTGTGATAATAAATAATTCTTTTTATTTTTAAAAGCCTGCTGCAGGAAAATATGTAAATTGGGACTTACCACAAAACCTGCTAACCTCAGCACACAAAACACTTTAATCACAGACAATAAGAAAACAGATTTTCATGGAGTTGGGGAGAGTCTTTGGAGGAGTGAAAATGATATGCATGACCCAATTCTGGGATTCTAAATCCCATTCTTGGGGTCTCTGATTTTCACTAGAGCCTCTTAAGGCTGCAGGCTGTTTCAGGTTGTGAGCATGGATCCTGCATTCTTGACCTGGCTGGCTCCATTGTGGAGATAGGTATGTCCGAGTCCTCTCTAATTTTCACAAAGCTGGGCCAGCTTTTCAAAGAGTCATAGTTCACAGAAACTCAGACCCACAGTATGCATGAAGGAACCTTTTGAAAGTTAAGTTCAAAAGGTCCTTCTCATGCCTCCCATGCCAAGGTATGCCACCAACCCCCCCAACACACTCCCCCTTTGGCCGCTCTTGCTCCCCATGCCAAGTAAGCATAATGAGGCTTGGCTGAGATTCAGAAATACATTAGACTGTTGAAACACTTGAGCCCCAGGGAAAGCATTGCTTGAGTGATAGCATTGGCTCTCTGAATTATGCTGCCCATTGCACAATGTTTATTTACACAAGATTTACACAATAGGTTTCAAATGCTTGCAGATTCTGCTATTGATTCCTTAAAGTTCTGGATGATTGACACTTTTATTAGCCTGTAGTAAAAAGCTTTTTTAAAAAAAGTGGAATGGTATCAATGAATGACTTTTTTTTGCTAGCTTTTCTACATATCCTATTATCACTATAGGGTTCATTGATTCAATACAGTGCACAGTCAGTGAATGGGCATGAAAGTGCTGTACCTAGGCATGGGGAGAGTATGAGGGGTCATTGGGAGGCATGAGGTCATATGTATTAGGGTATGGTGAGTGTGTGGGGTTTGAGGGAGATTGAGGGGTGAGGGCAGGTTGAAACGCCTGCTTTTAATATAATTGGCATGAAGTCCCACAGCACCAAGGCAGGCATTTTGAACAGCCGCCTGAGCACCCAGCAGCTCCTGTGACTGTCTTCAAACTTTTTCCTGTGTCAGTTGTCCTGACTGCAGCCTGTCAATTATATTGTTAAGAAACACAGGTGAAGGGCATCATTTAGTTAAGTACAGGGGGCGGAAATTTTCAATTGGGAGGGTGGGCGGGCGTTGCCCAAACCGGCTGAGCGCGAGATGACACACGTTGACGTCGGCCGAGCGTGCAGGCATCAACGTGCAGTCGCGCGATAGTTCAGTTGGCAGGCGCATGCTGGAATCGGCAGCACATCTGCCGACAATTAAAAATTTAGGGGCCTCAACTGCAGTGAGGGTGGGCAGGACATCCAAGGTCCCACCTTCCCTTCGTAAAATTACTGCTGGATTGGGGGTGGTGTGTCGACAGCAGGAAGGACGCCCACAGAATTTGAATGGGCCCCTGGCCTGCAAACCTGCCAGTGGAGGACCATAAAATTCTGCCCATTGTTTTCATGCATGTGTATATTTATATATAATTAATCCCTGGAAATGTGTTAGATGTGAGGATGCGTTTATGTTTCTTGGTGATCAAGGGATAAGTGTCCATGTGATGCTGTCTGATCTGTCTAATTCTGGAATGAGAGACTGAGACACTGATACATACGTGTACTCCCGAGTAGTCATGTAATAGTTATGGAAGTAACAATGAGGGAACAGTTTTTGTCATGGCTTTTATTAAGATTTAAGACTTGAAGCTCTTGCCAAGTTCATCATTCTTTCACTCATAGGTACTGTTCTGACATTCTGGACAGAACAGTGCAAAATCAAAACAATCGGACTTGCAGATTGGTCCATCAATCAACAGCAAAGAGCTGTATTTTCTCTTGATTTTCTCCAAGTATCGTGATACATTCGCAGAACATTAAAAAAACTACAATGATAAAGTCCAAGTTTATGTTCTCTCTTTAATTCAGTTGGCTCATCGCTTTAGTTTTTTCATCCACATAATCACTCTGGTCAACTATAAGCATTTATTTTTAAAGATGCAGCTGTATGGACAAACTGCAAAAATATTTTCCCCAATCAAATGTAGAGTAAATTTGCTGTAATGCACACACTGATTTATATATTGGAGCCATGTACCTGATTCTGTGTAATATCCTTGCTGAGCAAAAAAAAAAAATTACACTTTTAACAGAGATCATATCTAGTCAGCAAGTAAGTTCAGAACAGCTTTAATAATTGGCATTAAAGGGGTCCTTTTCAAATATGCTTTGAGCAGCACAAGTATTTTCTGTATAGTGTAATTGTTCGGTCCAGTCCTCCTGTTTCTATAATTGGTGCAGTTCTTAATTGTTCTTGAGAGGCAATGGTGCAGCAAATGATACATAGGGCGGAATATTCTGTGCCCGCTGGTACCAAGCGTGATAGGTGGTGGGCTCAGACAATATGGCGCAATCTGACGGCGGGCCGCCTTTCCTGCTAACGGTCAGTGAGGAGCTCATCGTAATACACCAGCATCTCATTAAAAGGCCATCATCACCAGGGTCTGGACCCCTTCCAGATCGTCCATTCACGTTGGCGGAACAGCCAAAGGGACATGCTTCACCGACCATTAGCAGGATAGGCGGCCCGCTGTCAGTGGGCTAAGTGGACATTCATGACCTGCCTTCCCACCATCGTGAACCAGATTGCGCCATATTGTCTGAGCCCACCACCTATCACGCTTGGTACCAGCGGACACAGAATATTCTGCCCTATGTATCATTTGCTGCACCATTGCCTCTCAAGAACAATTAAGAACTGCACCCACTTGATAAATCTCCTAAGCACACACTGGTGTCTACAAAGTTGCAATAGCTGACATCCAGCTGTCACAGACATAAAAAGGTGTCCTCTCACTGCCCATAATCAGAATGTCTTGTATGGAAAGAGGTGTGTGTTTTCTTACCCCTTGGAGTTTGTATTATAAATAAATAATTCAGCAGCAAGCTATCGCTTGGTGGTCTTCACTTGGGGAACTGAGGTGAGTAATCTGGCGTGAAAATCCGCCATTACCGTCGGCGGGTAGGACACCATTTTGCCTGCCCGCCACTGCACTTAGTGCAAATCTGGGAAATTTCCACCCATAGTTTTAGGTGCGCTCCTAATTTTTCATGTCCCTTATTATTTAATTAAATGAATATGGTACAGATTTTCTGTCTGATGGCAGAATTTTCCCCCCATCGAGGGGGGAAGTTCAAGAGCGGGTGCGTGGAGGTGTGCCTCCAATTGGTGACCCCAATTGGGGGTGAGCTGCCATTTTATGTGGGTGGGCCAATTAAAGCCCACCCAACGTGATGTCTGCAAGGAAGCGCTATGTGCTCCCTGCGTGGGCAAGGGGGCATTCTCTGAGCTGAGAGTGCGCTCTTCCGCACATGAGCGCAAAAGAGTGCATTCATCTCCCTGAGGCTAAATGCTGCCTCAGGCGATTGGCTATACATTAAAAAATATTGAAAACAGAAAAAAAAATTCCCTGACTTGTGCCCCCACGTGACACAGCCACATGAGTTGGGACATGTCCATCACATTCAGTTTCACTTTTATTAAAAATTTATAAACATACATGAAACATCATCCCGCCCGTGGATGAGGTTTCATGCTTTTTCCAATGCCCGCCAGGGCTCCCTGCCTGCCTGCTACCCTTAAGGTTGGATGGGGCAGGTCCACTAATTACATTAATTACTTTGTCAATGGCCTCAAAAGGCCATTGACAGGTCGGCGGGCGCACAGCTGATTCGGCTGAGCCCCCGCCGACCTGAAAATTGAAATGGGGCAGGGTGACGTTGGGGGTTTCGCCAGACATCATCCCGCATCATTTTATGTGCCGGTGAGTGGTCCCCCCCGCCCCCCAACCCCAATCCCTACAACTTGCTGACCGGGAAATCCTGGCCTGAGTTGTAAATTTTATTATAACATTTAATTCATTGAAGTACTTTTGTAGAATCACATAACGATGGAGAATGTTAGAATACAGGCAATTCTAGTCGCTGGGAGATTTCCTCAGCCTCAGACAGCTGGGAATTCACACCAATGGTGAAATTAATTCAAACGGATGCCTCTTTTGAAGGAGGGAGGCTACATTTTCCCCTCACATTGGAAATGCATTACAGAAACAGATAAATGACCATGAAAAAAATTATACTGCAAAGTGGTTGGATGAATTCTTTTTTTTTGGTCAGCAGTTCAGTCTGGCAAAGATATAAATGATCAAAAAGAGTGCTATGTAGGTCAATTACCATTTAACTATACAAAGATTTTAATTTACTTCTATTATTCCATGATTCCTATTTTGGACAAATGTTGGACATATTTCATAATGCCACTTGATAAATCTCGTAAGCACACACTGGTGTCTACAAAGTTGCAATAGCTGACATCCAGCTGTCACAGACATAAAAAGGTGCCCTCTCACTGCCCATAATCAGAATATCTTGTATGGAAAGAGGTGTGTGTTTTCTTACCCCTTGGAGTTTGTATTCTAAATAAATAATTCAGCAGCAAGCTATCGTGAATTTAAAAATAAAGATGGTTATTTATTCTCACACTTACCCTGCATTAACGTAATGTCACACACTGGGTCTCATGCATGCATGCACACACACACACACACACACACACACACACACACACAGATGGATTGGATACAGATAAAGATAGCGCACTTTTACAGTTTATAGTTAATTCAATCTCTAATTTACAATTTCCGATCCCCCACACGGTAAGCCTGTGGTTTCTTGACGAAAATCAGCAATTTAATGTTTAAGTGAGGCTCTTGTAAAGCGAAGGGAATCACAGCAAATGGTGATGTTTCTTGTAGTCAAAAATCTAGGAGATTGGTTCTCAGGTGAACTTTGAAACAGGAACAGGTTAAGTACATTGGCTGCTTGATAACTTGCAGCTAGTTTCAGAGTCACATTCTCAGATTGACTCATAACTGTTGGTTCTGGTGGATCTCCTGAGTACTGGGGTAATAAGGGTGCAGTCCTGGCTCCAGTTTTGATCATATGATTATGGGGTTAATACTTTTGAGGCCTAACCAGTCTAGTTTGGACGATGGAGGCTATTGTGATTCAGTGGGAAGTTGATAGTGGCTGTGGAGTTTTAATCTTCCCTTTTGTCCAGTTTGAAACATGAGACAGGCAGTCTGGAAACTCCATAGTCTTTTGGTGTGGGCCCATCCTTAAACAATGAGGTGTGTGAATTCCATGGATGGCATGGAGGTACCTGCAACTATGCCCATATTTAATTAGGTATTCAAATGCCAAAAGTCACATCATTTGTGGCAGTCATCTTAACTGCTAGTTTGTGTCCAATTTTTAAAGGTACAAACTGATAGTTCATAATATGACATGCCTGTACTGGCAGGACATGCCTCTGCCACATGGGAATAAAAAAGGAATTTTAATTACATTTTTACTTACATAGCTTTCCTGTGAAGCAAGATAAATCATGCACATGCATTCTGCACACACTCTGATATTCACACAGGAATCTAGTATTGCTACAGTTTTCCCTTGTTTGCTTATACTCTGGATAGCATTTCAGCATTGACACTATTCTTTCCAGCAATGTGTGTAATCTTTAGATTAAAAGGCTGTAAGAGGAAGGTTCTTCAGAATGACCTGGCGTTGGTCACTTATGGTCCGGGTATATAAGGGTCTCTCAGTGCCAATTATTAACATAGACCTCAAAGTGCTGGAGATCTAGCAAGATGCCAAATGTTTCTTTTTCAAATGTAGAGTACGTTTTCTGATGCTTGTTTAGCTTTTTTGTGAAATAGCCAATGGGGCATTCAATCCTGGAGGCAAGTTCTTGGAGCAGGACTGCTCCTATGCCTATATTGTTTGCATCTATAGCTACTCTAAAAGATTTACTTGGGCTTGGGGGCAGCTAGTACAGGTTCACTTGTAAGGATGGCTTTCAATTTCTCAAACGCCTTTTGGTACACCTCTGACCACACTACCTTAGCGATTTTCTTTACCAAATCGGTTATTGGGCTGATGAGGGTTCTAAAGTTTGGAACAAACCTTTGGTGGATTCCACAAATTCCCAGAAATCTCAGGATTTCATTTTGGAAATGGGAAAATCAACCAGGGCATGTATTTTTGCTTCCTGGAGTAGCATTTGACCTTGTGCCACTGTTTGCCCTAGGCAAGTCACCTCAGCTTTAGCAAACTCACTCTCACACTGATCCGCATTAGTATATCAACAAATGGAAACCCAAAACTCAGAGCCAGAGCTCCAATCTCCACTCAGCAGGACTGACTGGACACCGCTGTGAGGTGGAAATGCTAACACTAAGCCAAACATTCATCCCTAGAGTTCAGTGACTAAAGGAGATTTAAAAACTCATTACCATAATAATAAAAAAAATTCTATTTTATTATTATATGATTAAATTATTAAAATTATAGGGAGAGAGGTTTGTCCATACCTGGGAGTAGGGTGTTTATAGAGATCATCTGGGAGTCGGGTATTTACAGAGAGAGAGCGCCAGAGGGAGATAGATTGAAAAAGATAGAGAGGGAGAGAGAAAGACAGCAAGAGAGAGAAACATAGGTATAGAGAGATACAGAGAGATAGAACAAGAGAGAGATAGAGAGACAGAAAGAGATAGAGATAGACAGAGAGATAATGGGAGACAGAGAGAGAGGTCGAGAGAGATATATAGAGAGAGGGAGAGAGAGATAATGCAAGAGTTAAAGAAATAGAGATAGAGCGTGATGAAGAGATAGAGAGAGAGATAGATAGACAACAGTAATAGTGATGTGAGGAAAACTTTTTACACCCAAATGGGAGTTGGAGTCTGGAACGAACTTCCTGAGAGGTGGTGGAGGCAAGTTCGCTGAAGGTATTCAAAAGGAAGCTGGACTGCTATCTGAAAAGAAAGAATGTACAAGGTAATGGGGAAAAGGCATGGGAGTGGGACTAGGCAGAATGCTCTTTCAGAGAGCCAGTGCAGTCTTTTTTTAAATTCATTTATGGGATGTGGGCTTTGCTGGCTATGCCAGCATTTATTGCCCATCTGTATTTGTCCTTGATAAGATGGTGAAGAGCTGTCTTCTTGAACTGTTGCAGTCCCTGTGGTATAGGTACACCCACAATGGTGTTAGGGAGGGAGTTCCAGGATTTTGACCCAGTGACAGTGAAGGGATGGCGATATATTTCCAAGTCAAGATGGTGAGTGGCTTGGTGGGGAACTTTCAGATGGTGGCATTCCCACGTATCTAGATGGTAGCGGTTGTGGGTTTGGAAGATGCTGCCTAAGGAGCCTTGGTGAGTTTCTGCATGCATCTTATAGGTGGTACACACTGCTATCACTGTTCGTGGGCGGTGGAGGGAGTGAATGTTTGTGGAAGGGGCATCAATCAAGCTGGCAGCTTTGTCTTGGATGGTGTCAAGCTTCCTGAGTGATGTTGGAGGTGCACTCATCCAGGCAAGTGGAGAGTATCCCATCACACTCCTGACTTGTGCCTTGTAGTTGGTGGATAGGCTTTGGGCAATCAGGATGTGAGTTATGTGCTGCAGAATTCCCAGCCTCTGACCTGCTCTTGTAGCCACGGTGTATATATAGCTAGTCTAGTTCAGTTTCTGGTCAATGGTAACCCCCAGGATGTTGATAGTGGGGGATTCAGCGATGGTAGTGCCATTGAATGTCAAGGGGTGATGGTTAGATTCTCCCTAGTCAGCCTATGCCTGGATATTGTCCAGGTCTTGCTGCATTTGGACATGGACTGCTTCAGTTTCTGAGGAGTCGCAAATGGTGTTGAATGTTGTGCAATCATCAGCGAGCATCCCCAATCCTGACCTTATGATGGAAGGAAGGACATTGATGAAACAGCTAAAGATGTTTGGGATTAGGATACTACCCTGAGGAACTCCTGCAGTATTGTCCTGGAACTGAGATGATTGACCTCCATCTACCACAATCATTTTTCTTTGTGCTAGGTATGATTCCAACCAGTGGAGGATTTCCCCCCGATCCCCATTGACTGTAGTTTTGCTAGGGCTCCTTGATGCAACACTCAGTAAAATGCTGCCTTGATGTCAAGTGCAGTCACTTTCACCTCACCTCTGGAGTTCATCTCTTTTGTACATGTTTGAACCAAGGTTGTAATGAGGTCAGGAGCTGAGTGGCCCTGGCGGAACCCAAACTGAGTGCCAGTGAGCATGGTATTGCTACCAACTGCCGCTTGATAGCACAGTTGATGACACCTTCCAACCCTTTAATGATGATCTATAGTAGACTCATGGGGCTGTAATTGGCCAGGTTGGATTTGTCCTGATTTTTGTGTACAGGACATAGCTGGGCAATTTTCCACATTGCCGGGGAGATGCCACTGTTGAACCTGTACTGGAACAGCTTGGCTAGGGACATGGCAAGTTCTGGAGTAGAATTCTTTAGTACTATTGACAGAATATTGTCAGGCCCCATAGCCCTTGCAGTATCCAGTGCCTTCACCCATTTTTTGATATCACGTGGAATGAATCGAATTAGCTGAAGACTGGCATCCATGAGGCTGGGGACTTCCGCTCAGCACTTCTGGCTGAAGATTGTTGCAAATGCTTCAGCCTTATCTTTTGCACTGATGTGCTGGGCTCCTCAATCATTGAGAATGGGCATATTTGTGGAACCTCCTCCTCCAGTGAGTTTATTAATTGTCCACCACCATTCACGACTGGATATAGCAGGACTGCAGAACTTGAATCTGATCTGTTGTTCGTGGAATCACTTAGCTCTGTCTATCACTTGCTGCTTATGCTGCTTATACTGTTTGGCATGCAAGTAGTCCTGTGTTGTAGCTTCAACAGGTTGCTATCTTATTCTTAGGTATGCCTGGTGCTGTTCTTGGCATGCCATCTTGCACCCTGCATTGATCCAGTGTTGATCCGCTGGCTTGGTGGTAATGGTAGAATAGGGGATATGCCGTGCCATGAGGTTAGAGATTGTGGTTGAGTAAAATTCTGCTGCTGCTGATGGCCCACAGCACCTCATGGATGCCCAGTCTTGAGTTGCTAGATCTGATCAAAATCTATCCCATTTAGCACGGTGGTAGTGCCGCACAAGATGATGGAGTGTATCCCCCACCGACTGGCCTCCTTCTGCACTGTAACGATTCTGTGATATCGCTGGGGCAGATAATGCCACAGGCCACTATTTGCCTGACCCACGCAGGGTTCATAGTTGATATTACTGCAGGCTGCACAGATAGCGGCCTGTGGAGCTGCCTACCTCCAGGAATTGATGTAATTTGCATCTCGTCAGTTGATGTGCTGCTACACAAACACATTTCTCCCCCATACTATTTTGTTTTCAGAGTGCAGTTAAGAAAATAAATGTTGTAATGCCCTTGGCCTATGAATGGGGAAGCAGGTGTGGCTAGCTTGCAAGAATACAAAAGGCCGATGATAAATGAATAACTTAGCTACAGTTTTAGTAGGTTCGTTGTGCACATTAGGGCTTAGAAAAATAGTACAGGACTAGGCCTTTTCCATTAATTGCTGAATAAATGTGTTGATGTTATTTCAAGGATGTCCATGATGAAAGGGACTTCAAAGCTACCCAGGAGCAGGAGGCCAAAAGCTGGTAGTTTTCCTTGTAGCAAATTGACACCTGCTCTTTTTTACGTGAGGCAAGAGTAGCTGCTGTTGTTTGGTTTTGAGCTCTACAACATTTATTATTCAGCAGTTCAAAGAAAATCTGAACTCAAACAGGGTGCACAGAAGAGAAGCCAAGGACATTTAATCTTAACAAAGTTGACCCGCGCACAGTGGGGAGGATGGTAATGGGTCAGGAACCTATTTGTTTCAGCAGTGGGCTTTTCCATTATTCTTTAACTCAATTACAACATTCACACTCCCACTTGCACATTTCCCAGCCAGTCAGAGAGGGTGGATGTGCTGTTGAGTCCATTTTGTCAAAGGAAGGATTTTTAGTTAAAGTGACCCTGACAGGGGTCCAGTTAATTGAGCTACATGTTGATTCTGGAGGCTTCGCCAACCACAGGAATGGAAAGGAGACCTGAGAAGGGTGCCCCCAGCACTTGCAGTCTTACCTAGAGGTTATGCTGCAGGTTCTAAGGGACTGAAGGGAGTGAACCCTAGAAGGATGGGAGGGAGAGAATGCCAAACAAACATGGATGGAAGTGGCCATGGAAGTCAGCAGTCTGTTCCCTCGAATTTTTAGAAAGCCTCCCAAGAGGTTCAAGAACCTTAAGAGGGCAAGAAAGGTGACTGGCTTAATACTGTTAGGTGCCAAGTCTTACACTCTGACTTTCCCAGTATTCTCTCGCACAACACTCCTCAGAACAACATACCTTGCAGCTCCACTAATCCCTCTCTCTCCAGGCACCTCCTAACATCTTCATCAAAGCAGCCAAAACTCACCTTCATCTTTGTGTCATCTCATACCCATGCCTCACAGTCACTCTCCACAAATGTCGTTCTTCCCTCTTCTCCACATAATCCACTACTGTCTGCTTTCCCTCCTTGCACAAGAAGAGAACGTACAACTCTAGGCAGAGGTGGAAGACCTGGAAGACACTTTGATGGCCACTGGCAATGTTTTCCCACCTGGTGCACTTGGAAGGAGATTTTGGTACAGGAGGCTGCAAATATTAGCAATGATCTGCCATGAAAACCTGAGCCCCCTGAGGCATTGGTGTTCACACATGTCGACAGCATTGTCTGTAGACCCTGTTTTAGAGGTTCCACCTCCTTTGAACTGTATCTCTGTGTCCAAACCCTCTGCCATGTGGTGCAGCTTGTGCTGAGGAGAAGTTAGCTGGGGCAGCAGCTGGTGGTTGCTCTTGTTGTTCCTAGTGCCAGCGGTGTTGCTGTTGCTGCTCGTCTTGTTCCTCTTGAGAGGTACAAGGTAGAGCTGCATAGGTTGCACCTATATTGAGGTAAAGTCTGACAGCAGGGAGGTGAAGCTGAAGGTGAGTGAAATGTAAGACAGGTAAATTGACTTCCAAGAAGCTGGAAATCACCTGCCAAACAGTGAAAGCACTGAAAAATTGCTCGAGCCCTTCAGTTTCACAGTTTGAAAGCTACCCAGTTTGTAGTTTTACAAAAGTCAACTTGTTGACCCATCCGCAGATGCAGAGAGCCTGGGAAACCTGAGTGCTGGTTGTTAAGGCCAAAATGTAGGTGCAACTTCAAAGGTAATTGCTTGTTTGCATATAACAATGACTTTCCAACAGCTTTTCTTTCCTTTATTCTTCCACAGGTTGTGGCAAGGCCAGTGTTTGTTGCCTATCCCTAATTGCCCTTGCTTGGTCATTTCAGATGGCAGTTAAGAGTCAACCACATTGATGTGGCAATGGAGTCAGATGTAGGCCAGGCCAGGTAAGGATGGCAGATTTTCTTCCCTAAAGGGTTTTTACAATAGCCTCATGGTCCCCATCACAGAGAATAGCTTTAGATTTAATAACTGAATTCAAATTCCACCAGCTACTGTGGTGGGTTTTGAACCCATGTCCCAAGAGCATTAGTCCAGCAACATTACCACTATGCCACCATCTTCCCCCACCTGCATGGGGAGTTTCCTGCTCACCTGCAGGCATGCTCAGGTCAAACCTGGAAGTGGTCAGAAGCAGGTTGGGTTTCCAATCCAGCACCACTTTTTGGGGATTTAACCCCACGTGCTGAACCTAATCTTGCTTCCCCTTGGCAGTCAAAACTTTGTCCCATATCTCTGGATAGCTTAAATACTCTTCTCCTGAAGCTGTTGTTAATTGCCATGCTGTTTTCAAACATGAATTTGCACAGCACTGGACAATTTCACTGCATGAATTGGGAATTAGACGGTTAGGGAGTGAAATTCCAGAATCCCATCTCTGCTGACTAAACAATGACAGATAGGCTCCCACACATCTGAACAGGGACCTGGTCCCTTTCCCAAATATAGACAAGTAAGCCTCTAATTATCACATACCTTTTTGTTAGAATATGCAAATATTCTGACATCTGCGATGCATGAAATAGAGAGGGCTGAGGGAGATACAAAGGGTAATGTTAACTATTATCAGAAGGCGAAAGTGGATGATAGTGAATTGGCAGCTCGTTTTACACCTCTCCAATTTTCAACTTAATGTTTGGACATGAACTCAATGTAAATTAAAATCAAATAGTTAATCTGCCCCTTGAAACAGATTCTGCAAGCAAATAATGGAACAGCTGGGCAGCAGCCACCTCTACCCTATGTTTGTGACTGATGTATTAAAGGTAATGATGCTTAGGGTGATCAAGAGGAGAGTGGCTCTGTTTGTTATAACTCCTTAGGTCATTGTGAAGCCAGTTCCTCTTAGTCATTGCCCAATAGAGGTGCCAAGTCTAGTGATATGGTTAGCTACATTAGGGTCGATACTGCCAAATCAGCACTGTCAGCTGTTGTTCTGCTTGGCATGCTTTTACATATCAGACTTGCATTATTAGGTCTGCTTTCACTATCTCCCATGTGAATTGCAGCCTTAGCATACACCAATGACATAGAATTGCACAGAATATACATCACACAAACATGTAATTTGGCCGAACCACTTCATGCTGTTGTTCACGCCTCACCCAAGCCTCCTCATCTACTTCTATCAGCGTAACCCTCTATTTCCTTCTCCTTCATATACTTGTCTAGCCTCCCTTAAATTATAAATACTGTTCACCTCAATTATCCCCTGTGGTAACAAGTTCCAAATTCTCACCACTCTCCTGGGAAAGACCCAGTTTGATTCCTTTAATTTTATTCCTCTAATTTTACTCTTCCGCACAATTGGAAACATTCTATCTGTGTCTACTCTGTTGAAATCTTACATAATTTTTAAGACTTTTATTAGCTCAATCCTCAGCCTTCTCTTTTCAAGAGAAAAAAGACCCAGCCTGTTCATCCTTTTCTGATAATTATAGCTTCACATTTCTGGTATAATACAAGTTTAGCATAATTTGTTCACTTTTCAATTCCCTTCCTCTAGGAATAAACCCTAGTGCTTGGTTTGCTTTTGTGATGGCCTTATTAATCTGCATAACTACTTTTAGTGTATCTGTACGCCCATGATCTTTTTCTCCTCTACCAAGTTTAGATTCTTATTTTTCACGTAATGTGTGACCTCATTTCCTTTTACAAAAATGTAACACCTCACACTTATCTTTATTAATTTGCCAATCATAGCCTATTCTGTAAGTTTTTAATGTCTTCTTGTAATTGATATGGATTTGGAGGAAAATGTATCTGGGCTAATTAGTAAGTTTGCAGACGACACTAAGGTTGGAGGCGTTGCAGATAGTGAAGAGGATTGTTAAAGGATACAATGACATATAGATCGGTTGGAGACTTGAGCGGAGAAATGGCAGATGGAGTTTAATCCAGACAAATGTGAGGTAATGCATTTTGGAAGGTCTAATGCAGGTAGGAATTATACAGTAAATGGCAGAACCCTTAAGTGCATTTATGGGCAGAGGGATCTGGGTGTCACTGAAAGTGGCAACGCAGGTGGATAAGGTAGTCAGGAAGGCATATGGCATGCTTGCCTTCATTGGCAGGGGCATTGTGTATAAAAGCTGGGAAGTCATGCTACAGCTGTCTAGAACCTTGGTTAGGCCACACTTGGAACATTGCATGCAATTCTGGTCGCCACATTACCAGATGGATATGGAGGCATTGGAGAGTGTGCAGAGGAGGTTTACCAGGATGCTGCCTGGTCAGGAGGTTATTAGCTATGAGGAGAGGTTGGAGAGACTCGGATTGTTCTCACTAGAGCGACAGAGATTGAGGGGCGACTTGATAGAAGTTTACAAAATTATGAGTGGCATGGACAGAGTAGATAGTCAGAAGCTTTTTCCCAGGGTGGAAGAGTCAATTACTAGAAGACATGAAAGGAGAAAACTTTAGGGGAGATGTGAAGGGCAAGTTTTTTATGCAGAGGATAGCGATTGTGTGGAATTCGCTGCCAGTGGAGGTGGTGGAAGCAGGTATGATAGTGGTGTTTAAGAGGCAGCTTGACAAATACATGAATCGGATGGGAATAGAGGGATATGGACCACGGAACTGCAAAATGTTTTAGTTTGACAAGCAATATGATCGGCGCCGGCTTGGAGGGCCAAAAGGCCTGTTTTTGTGCTGTACTTTTCTTTGTTTTTTGTTCTTCTTTGTAATATCTTGCTGTCTCCCTCAGTATTGGCTATTATCTGGCAAATGTCATGTAGCACTATTATTGTTGGCAGAAAAAGGCTAACAATTCTTGCAATGGTCAATGACAATCTAAGTCACAGCAACAGAAAATAGTTGAAAAACAGCCAGGAAATGTTTATAGCAATCTTCAGGGAAAGTTTCAGAATCCAGAATGATTTATCTAATTTGTGTCCAGAAAGCTGTGAGAGGCCTGTAGCAAGTTCTTTCAAGTTTTGGGCATAGAGCCCAGCTGAGGCATTTCTTGAACCTGGAGACTGGCTGGACCATGCAAGGGAGGAGAAATGTGTCCAGCTGTTTCCACGCAAGTCCTAGCCAGGAATCCAGTGGTACCCAATAAAGAGAACTTAGCCTCAGATCCTAGAGAGCTAAATTTTGCTGGAGTGGGATATCTTGGCAGCATGCCCTGATAGAGCTACAATGGCAAATTTAGGTTTTCAAATGTCTTGTCCATCAAATTGATGCACATGTGAGCTGTTAATGGCACAGTGAGGGCAGCAGAGTATTTGGGACTTTGTGGTGAACAATGGGACGAACAGTGCAACTATGTTAACAAAAATGGATGATAATTTTCACATAAGCAAAATAAAAGTGCAAGCAGATGGTGTCAATCAAGATAAATTACCACGGGCCATAAACGCCTTGCATAGTTCAGGTGGGCACATCTCCAGCACTGACTGGGGCGCACTGTAATCCTGTCTAGGTAACTATTATCCATCCCAATTGATTACATTGGATTCAGCACTATTCAGATACTGAAGCAGTCCATGTACAAATGCAGCAAGACCTGGACAATATGCAGGCTTGGGCTGACAAGTGGCAAGTAACAGCGTCAGGCAATGACCATCTCCAACAAGAGAGAATCTAACCATTGCTCCTTGACATTAAATGGCATTACCATCACTGAATCCCCCACTATCAACATCCTGGGGGTTACCATTGACCAGAAACTGAACTGGACTTGCCACATAAATGCTGTGGCTACAAGAGCAGGTCAGAGGCCAGAACCCTCATAGACGTTTAGCGCACAGGAGGTCATTTAGCCCATCATGTCCACACCAGTCAACAAAGCTCTGACAACACTAATCTCATTTTCCAGCGCTTGGCCTGGAGGCTATAGCAATGCAGGTGAGTATCTAAATACTTCTTAAATGTTACGAGAGTTTCTGTTTCAACCATCCTTTCAGGCAGTGAGTTCTAGACTCTCACCACCCTCTGGGTGGAAAAATTTCTCCTCAAATCCCCTCTGAGCCGTCACCCTCTTATGTTAAATCTATGCCCCCTGGTTATTGACCCCTCTACTAATGGAAAAGTGCCTTCCTATCCACCCTACCTATGTCCCTCGTAACCTTATATACCTCTATCAGGTCCCCGCTCAACATTCACTGCTCCAAGGAAAACAACCCCAGCCTATTCAATTTTTCCTCATAGCTCAGACCCTCCAGCCCAGGCAGTATCCTGGTAAATCTCCTATGTGCCCTTTCCAGTGCAATCACATCCTTCCTATAATGTGGTGACCAGAACTGCACACAGTACTCCATTTATGGCCTAACCAGCATTTTATACAGTTCTAGCATAACCTCCTTGCTCTTGTATCCTATGTCTTGGCTAATAAAGGCAAATATCCCATATACCTTCTTAATCACCTTATCTACCTGCCTTGCTACCCTCAGGTATCTGTGGATATGCACACCAAGGTCCCTCTGATCTCAGTACTTTCTAAGGTCCTACCCTTCATAGTGTAACCCCTTACCTCGTTAGTCCTTCACAAGTTCATTACCTCACACTTTTTTGGGTTGAATTCCATTTGCCACTACCCTGCCCTCCTGACCAGTCCATTGATATCCTCCTGCAGTTTACAGTTATCCTCCTCACTATTTACCACTCTACCAATTTTTGTGTCATCCGCAAACTTCTTGATCATACCCCCTACATTTAAGTCCAAATCATTTAGGTACAACACAAACAGCAAGGGCCCCTGCACCAAGCCTTGCAGAACCCCACTGGAAACAGACTTCCAGTCACAGAAATATCTCTCTACCATCAACCTCTGCTTCCTGCCTTCAGCCAATTTTGGATCCAACATGCCACCTTTGCCTTGGATCCCATGTGCTCTTACTTTCTTGACCAGTCTGCCATGAGGCTTTGCTAAAGTCCATGTAGACCATGTCAAATGCATTCCCCTCATCAACACATCTGGTTACGTCCTCAAAAAATTCCATCAAATTTGTCAAACACGACCTTCCCTTTTCAAATCCGTGCTGACTACCCCTGATTAATCCATGTCTCTCCAAGTGCAGATATAATCTGTCCCTCAGAATTCTTTCTAGTAACTTCTCCACCACCAAAGTCAGATTGACTGGACTGGCCTGTAATTTCCTGGCCTATCCCTTCCTCCCTCTTTTAATAATGGGGCAATGTTAGCAGTTCTTCAGCCCTCTTGGCACCTGACCTGTGGTCAGATAGGATTTGAAAATTACTGCCAGGGTCCCTGATATCTCTTCCTTTGCCTCTCTCAACAGCCTGGGATACATATCATCCGGGCCTGCGGATTTGTCCACTTTTAAGGTTGCTAAATCCGCTAGTACCACCCACTCTCTATGTTAATTTCCTCTAATATTTCACAGTCTTCAACTCTGATGTATATTCCTGCATCATCCTTTTCCATTATAAAGACCGGTAGATACCAAAGTATTCAGTGAGGACAGTACCCAGGTATTCCGGGTCCACACATGGATTACCACTATGGTCCTTTATTGGCCCAATTCTTACCCTAATTATTCTTTTGCTCTTTATATATTTAAAAAACCCCTTTGGGTTTTCCTTTATTCTTCCCACCAATGCTTTTTCATGCACTTTCTTAACCTGCCTAATTTCCTTTTTAAATTCCTCCCTGCACTTTTTATACTCCTCTAGGGTCTCTACCATATTGAGCCTTCGGTATGTGCCATAAGCTTCTCTTGTTTTCTTAATTCTAACCTTTATCTTCCTTGACATCCAGGGTTCTCCAGACTTTGTCCCCCCCTTTGTCTTTATGGGAACATATTTGCCCTCTACTTTTGCTATTTCCTCCTTGAATGCCTGCCACTGCTCTGACAGTTTTGTCTGCAAGTAGCTGCTCCCAGTCCACTTGGGTCAAATCGTAGCTCATCTTAAAATTACCTTTGCCCCAGTTTAGAACTTTTATTCTTGGCTCAACCTTATCCTTTTCCATAACTATCCTAAATCTAACTGAGTTATGGTCACTATTTCCAAAATGCTCCCCTGCTTCCATCTGCCCGGTCTCATTTCCAAATATTAGGTCCAGAACTGCCCCCTTCCTTGTTGAGCTTTCTATGTACTGGTTAAAAAAGTTCTCCTGGATGCAACTAAAGAATTTTGCTCCCTCCTTACCTTGTACACTAAATCTCAGTTAATATTTGGGTAGTTAAAATCTCCTGCTATTACTGCCTTATTATTCTTTGAAATTTGATTAAATATTTGATCCTTTATCTCTCTCTGACTGTTTGGGGACCTATAGTACACACCCAACAGAATGTTTGCCCCTTTTGTGAGTTTTACTTCTACCCATATGGCATCATTTGATGACCCATCCAAGATATCATCCCTCCTCACTGCTATAATTGATTCCTTGATCAGTATTGTGACCAGCCCCCCTCCTCTTCTTTCCCCCTCTCTATCCCATCTGACCAAAGACTAAAAAGAGCTTCCAGGTGATCGTGGAGAGATCAGTTTATGTAGAGATTCTGTAAGTAATCTTAGTAAAGAACTATTAAAAAAATAGATGCTCAAAGACAGTATGGACCCCTCTTCCTCCAGTCCTGTTTAGACTTGCTTGAGAATGTGTTCTGTGGAATGCAACTCGTTAGGACTGAATAATGTATGTTGTAATATCAGACTGATGATTTGGAGTTTTTACTTGGTTACAATTTTATATCTGTAGTTACTTAATAAATTAAGTGAATTTGGAAGAGCCTAAGTTGCATAGGATCCATTGTAAAATGTGGACTTGAATACTGACTTGCCTCTCATTTCCCAGACGCTGGGTGAGCAACCGGGGTGGACACTGGACAACTTTCACAAATGGCACAATTACAGTTTCATTAAATTTGAGTGCAAATGTATTTGTACCTTCTCCTCTCATTCTTGAGACTAGTAAGAATGTTGGGACAGTAGCACTGTGATAAAGTGGAAAGCAGCCCGTTTCTAAACAATACGAACTCTCTATTTCCTTAGTGCTGATGAAGGGTCATATGGACTCGAAACGTTAACTGTATTCCTCTCCACAGATGCTGTCACACCTGCTGAGTTTTTCCAGGTATTTTTGTTTTCATTGGATTACCATGTAAAGTTATAATCAGAAACACATTTACGCAATTTATTGCACATAAGAAGCCAACAAAATGTTGGAGTAAGTCCATGGGAGGATATTAAGAAAATAAACAAAATCTCAAACTTTTTTTTAACAATCAGTTCTTTCAAATCCTTTTCCGGGCACTTTTAAAAAATTCTCCACAAGCAGATTGCCTCTGCACTCATAAAAACATGATCATGTTTCTAGCCAAATGGAATAGTAAAACATCATTAGTTATAATTCTTGCATGTGCAACACCTTATGTAAAAATCCTAAGGCATTGGACAGATGCCTTAATTGCCTTTTTTGATCCTATGATCTGGAGCTTTCAGTGGACAGCAGCACTCACAGGAAACTGATTTCCCCCAATGGAGGAAGAATCACAGGTTACAGTTCTGCTGATTCCTGTAAGTCCTCTCCTTGTGGCAGCACTGGGTCATAAAATCATTCCCTTTGTCTTTTTGGAAGCTTCTTTGTTTTGATGTGATGTTATGAATGCTGTTAAGCTTATATATGTGACAGGTGCAAGTACTGAGTGGTACTGCTATATTATAGTGTCTATTGGTCAGCCACATGCCTCAAATGCATGAAAACCCATTATCATATTAAGGATCAACAAACTTGGTTACTGAGAAATCCACACAAATGAGGTGTATTTTTTGCCAAAATGCAAATTGGAACGCCAGTTGCCTAACCTAATCTCAGAGAGCTTCGGCACAAGTTGGCAAGAGCCAGAGATGCCCAAGTGTATGCAGGAGCATTGCTGGATTTCAAATACCTAAAATCACACCACCTATCAGCATAGAGCAATAGTCCCCATTTTACATCCAGATAGTACCGCTGTACCAGTTATACATTGGGTTGTGAGATTATTCAGAACCGTGTGAGAAGAATCCAGGCCCCAGTAACACGTTCCATCAGTGAATCAGCACCAGCCTTGTGTACAATGGACCTAAGGTAAAAGCAAAAACGAAATACTGCAGATGCTGGAAATCTGAAACAAAAACAGAAAGTGCTGGAACAACTCAGCAGGTCTAACAGCACCTATGGAGAGAAAAACAGAGTTAATGTTTCGCGTCCGTGTGACTCTTCTTCAGAGCTGAAGAAGAGCCATATAGACTTGAAATGTTAACTCCGTTTTGCTCTCCACAGATGCTGTTAGACCTGCTGAGTTGTTCCAGCATTTTCTTTTTTTGGTACAATTGACTTAACTGGTCCCAGTATCAGACTGTTGTGCCTGCCACGTGTAATTTGAGTCTGCTCCAATCTTCTGTCACTGCATTATTATTGAGCTATTGCTCAAAGTGTTCTTGCTTTCCTTGCTGCCCCTAAAAATAGTCACCAAGGGGTCAGTGCTGCAAAAGATTTATCATGAAGGAATGTCAGATTAAAATAGCCGAGAAACATTTACATTATGTTTGAGGGGTTATTAACGAGAAGCTTATTCAATACTTAACTTCGTGATTGCTCTTCTTATAGTTAATGTTGAACATTGATTGATAATGTGACACTTGTCAGCAAACATAGGGCAGCATTTTAACCTGCAAAACTAGGCTCAGAAGAACAAAATGATTTCCAAGTACAAGTGCCTTAAGCACTAAAAGTTATGCACAGGTTAGCAAGGCCATAAAAAAAACAAGTCAAGCACTAGATTTTATATTTAGAGGGATAGAATTGAGAAGTAAAGAAGTTATGCTAAACCTGTATCAGCCTTGGTTAGACCACACGTGGAATACTGCATTCAGTTCTGGTCTTCACATTATAAAAAGGATAAAGAAGCATTGAGAGGATACAAAGAAGATTTACAAGTGCAAGAACAGAAATATATGGGTATATACATATCAGGAAAGGAGAAGATTGACAGGCTGTATCTCTTTTCTCCAAAAAAAATAGGCTAAGGGGTGATTGTATTGAGATGTTTAAAGTCCTCAAAAATGCCATTGAGTCAGAAACTTGATGAGAAACAAGTGCTAAGTCAGGAATTTGGCACATGTGGGAATATCTCAGGTAAGTTTTTCTCAAGCTATAATTTAGATAAACAGTCAGACTGACTTAGAACATTAAAACTGCAAGCTAGTTAAGCAGCCTACTTTACAGAAACTGCCTGACAGTGGCAGTTATCCATCAATCATCTAAAAGTGGTTGCCTGAATAGGTGTTAATAACTGTAATAGGAAGATGATTTAGTGGTTGCCACCTGGGCCTGAGTCATCTGCTCTCTATGAAAGTAGACACAGAGTGAGACGACAAAGACTCAAGCAAGGTAAAAAAAAAGACAGAAAGGAAAAGTAATAAAAAATAAAAAATATTTTTTTTTAAATAGTTAAGAAAAATTGACTACATTCAATCATGAGACTCAACATTTTAAGTTGTTTCTATTTTGAATCAGAGAGTTTGATTGGTATTAACAATTATTCCTCAAATTAAATTGAAATTAGAACTGTTAACTTCAGATAAGCAATGTTGCATATACTACAATTAGTCAATTGTAACATTATTTCACAACATCCCTGTAATTCTGCTGCAGTAGATTTTACCCACATAAATAGAAGGCATAAGATAAAAGCAAAAAAACTGGGGATGCTGGAAATCCAAAACAAAAACAAAAATACCTGGAAAAACTCAGCAGGTCTGACAGCATCTGCAGAGAGGAATACAGTTAATGTTCAGGTTTGTAGGGATTCATTGTAAATATTAGGTACAGGTAAGAAATTGGCAAAGGGTAGAGATCCAAACAAATTTAATTGTGTTATATTAGAGTAGGACTAGGAGTAGATACAGAGTAGGATAGTACAAGGATCGATATTGGAATCATGACGGTTTCTAAATCACTTCAATAGCTTGGATTCTGAGGGTGAGAAATTTGGTTCCATAGCACCGCTAGGGTGAGCAGTTCCACAGCCACTTGCAGTGTGGCCCTTATGGTGTTCCATGCTAAGTGAGCTGCTTGTGTGGTCATCTTTTTCTAGTGCTGGAAGACTGGTACTGTCATACTGTCAAATAGCCTTACCAGTTGATATGATGCTCTATTTACAAACTTGTAACCGGTAGATTCATTCAACGTATTTGCTTGTCATCAAAGAAAATGTTTTAGCTGCAAGAGGGGCCCAGCATGAGTGCCATTTAGAAAGCCAGGTGTTTAATTTATGGGTAAGTTAATTTAGAATAAATTCTGCTGTTGCAAAGTCCCTGTAAGTACTGTGGAGTGACAGAGCCTCTTCATCAGCTTTGTGCTCTCTGCTCTTGCTGAGTGTGGAGTAGCTGGGTAGGCAGCAGTTCTTTGGTGTCTGCAAGTAGGAAATCAGAAATTATAAGGTTCAGGGAAGGAAGGGGGTGGAGTGGAAAGCAAGAGGTCCATTGTCACACCATCTGCAGCTTGCACGTTGTGACAGATGGCAAGATGAGGTTGAGCTGAGAGTTGAGAAGGGGCATAAGGCAGAAAGACACTATCATCATCAATGTTCTCAGCAAAGACAGATGCCCTTAGGCTCTGATACAGCCAGTCCCATGATGCTGAGAGCCAGCTTCTCCATAAGAGGTACAAGCATCTTTGTTTTTCCCCAGTTCTGATCCGATCCTTCCTGTTATGGGTTATCTTGTCCCTCAAGATTGAGGGAAGATTGTGTTTCACTGTGGTTTGGTGATGTGTGTGCCATTGCTGTACATCTGGAGATCTCTGAGGGCTGTGCATGAGGTTGGATAATTGGAATGTGTAAGAGGGTGAGGTGGAGTATCTGGATTTTAGTCCTGAGTGCCAGGGGGTCCTGATGGGTGAGTGATGGGGGTGCGATGCATTGAGCAGTGCAAGGGGCTGATAGAACAATGGGCAGGTGATGTCATAGGAAGAAGCATTTGCTGACATTGACCACCCTCATAAAGTCATTAGAGTACCTATGGCTTTGCTTCCAGGTCTTCAAGTCAGGCTCCAGGAATTGACCTCCTTGGCTACCTGTTCCCAATTCTCTCTGATGATAGTCCTTGAGGGACTCTGCCAGCAACTACCCCCACCACCATCCCACAGAAGCATGACCAGTATCAACTGGTAAAGCTATTTGACAGTATGACAGTACCATTTGAAAGTCTTACAGCACAAAAAGAAGATGCCCACACAAGCAGTCTACCCAGCATGGAGAACAATAAGGGCCACACTGCAAGTGGCTGAGGAGCTGCACATTCTCCAGCAGTACAATGGATCCAAATTTCTCTCCTGTCCAACTTCCTCATCAAGGCCTTGATGAAGGTTGGAGCCCTCTGTCTGCCCTGATGTTCCATTTTCCTTGTTGAGAACTGCAGCAATAAAATTCAACAGCAGCCTCGTGGGTTTCAATGCATCCTCTCTTTGGGAGGGACTGATTGCCTTTAAGAGAAGCAGGTTGTTTGCACCATGGGGTTTCTGCAAACACTGCTCGACCCTGTGCTAAGCACTCAGGCAGCCAGCAACTCAGGCCCCGCTTAGACCAATACTACAATCAAGTAGATGGGCTGGCAGAACCAAGTTTGTGTGCTACTTACATCCAGAACAATGGGCGTGGGCAGGTCATGAATTGCAAATGCTTGTCGAAGAAGCGGCATGGACTAATTTTTAGCCCAGAAATTCAGTTCAAGTTGATCCACTGGGGGAGTGCACTCAGAGTAAGCAGCTGAAAAATTACATAATTGGACAAAATAAGTGAGTAGGTAGAACAATGAAATTTGATGTAGACAACTGTAACTTACTGCACAGAGGAGGGACAATAGACAATGCATGTAAAAACAAATAAGGAATTTATATTGCGCCTTTTACAGCCTCAAGATGTTCCAAAGCCCTTGAGAACCAATTAAATATTCTTGGCATCTAGTCACTGTTGTAGCTGAGATAGCTAAGAATTAAGTTCAAAAGGACCTTGGAGACTTAGTGGACGCAATTTTGTAATGAATGTAATAGAATATTAACTGTATAGCCAGTGAGTGTAAATTAATTATGTTTAAACAGTGTTCTGCTGTAGTCAGACCAAACGTTATGTATTATAAGCAGTTCTGATCACTGAAACACAGGGAAGAGAGACACTTAAGTTCTAAAGACAGGACAGAGAAGAGCCCGAGCATGAGTTATAATAAAAGACTGCAGAGACTTGTGTCAGAATTTTACGCTCTCCCACCGGTAGGTTTTTAAGTGGAGGGCAGGAAGGTGAAATTGAAGGGATGGGATCCCTTCATTGTTCCCGCCTGTCCCGACCACACAGCAATGTAACACTGGGCAGGCAGGGCTCAGATGGGAAGCCCACTCTTGCTCTAATTGAAGCCTGTAAGTGGCCAATAATTGGCCAACTAGGGGTTGTTTCCCACCCAGCCTCAATTTTCAGGCTGGCGGGAGGATCGAAGTTGCACGGGGAGAAGCTGAAAATTAATGGAGCTGGGTCCTAGGCAGGAAGGGGTAGGGGTGGGGGGGGTGCCTTGATCAGAAGCCCCATTCTGAAGTCAGTGCCCCAACCCCCCTTAAGGTCCGGTGGCCTTTGGACCTACCTCCCCCGCACACTGGCCTCTCCCCTGAGACCCCGATCTTCCCCTTCACGTTCCCCCAGACCTTCCTGACCCTCCCCGCCCTGGGACCCTTTCAACTTATCTGGGCCTCAGGTGCCCGGACTTAGCTTCAGGCCTTCTAATGCATTTCCTCACCAGTCCATAGCAGTTCTTGTCTTTAGGGTGGGACTTCTTCCTGAGTGAGGGGCAGCCACTTGACACTCATTTGACTCTGGAGGATCCATCACTAATTTTCTGGGTAGGCCCCAGTGAAATACTGGCAGTGCCCACCGCTCCTGTTGGCACTGCCGGTTTTGAAAAGCTGCTGGCGTCTGATTGGCCGGCAGCTCTTGGGGAGGCGGAATATCTACCCTGCACTAGATGGTTTGGCACTTTAATGACCCCAGTAATACACCAGAAGCCCCAGTGACAGGGTTCACACTACCAATTAGGAACCTAATACTGTCAGGGTTAACCTTCAAAGCTGAAATAAGATGCGATCATTGACAACGTCATGTTGCTCAAACACCATCTATATTAAAAGCTTATTTAACTGTTCAAACGCTGGGGATACTCCACCTTTAAGTCAGTACTTTTTGTTTAATTTTATTTACCAACGATATCAGCCCAGCTGGATGTCCTAATGAATTGGGGAGAATTTATTTGTTTTGCTAATAGGGTTCAAACAGTGAAGAACACTAATGGAACCCTTTTAAAAATATGAATCTAAAATTGGTCATTCATGCATGTTCCTCTGTTTATTTCTTCCTCAATGATGAAACACTTATCAAAGTTCCAATCTGAAAGATCTTTACTTCAAAACCTTCTTGGTTTTAACCTATGACTTGTACGGTCAACAATGAACTGGCTGGTTCCAGCTGATAAAGTTATGTGTAGCTGTAAAAATCTAACCAGCCTCAAAGCTCACAATGATGAGAAGAGGTTGATTCTACTCAAGCCCTCTGTTCAGAATTCTTCAATTCAGAGAAGATTCAGTTAAGACCTTTCATCACTAGTCTACGCCTGGTATTCAAGGTCATCTTTATCCTAAAAGAGTTGAATAACTTTAATTAAGCAATGTGAACAACATTGAAATGTAGACATTTAGGGCCCAATTTTAAGCTCCAAAATTGGGAGCGTTTCCCGCTCTGTGGAGCATATTATGGAGCGTGATGACATCGGGCGCCATTTCCAACATCATCACACCAGTTTCCAATAATACAACAGGCAGACGGGTCAAAAAGTCGGGAACCTGCCTGTGTTAGTTAAATGTTAACTTAAAAGACAATTCAGCTAAGTAACTACCCATCTCACTACAGAACTACAGTCAGAAGGCAATAATACACCTTCAGGGCGAGATTTACCACCAGGTGGGGGATCTGTTTTTTTTAGGGCAGCTTGTTTGGGCAGGTTTTAAAACTGCAGCCAGTTCAAACTGCAATGACTTCAGGGACTGCTCATTTGAGTCAAAAGAGAGCCTTTCAGATATTTTTCATGTGTAGAACTCTCCCCAGATTCAGAGGATTCTTTTGATGGAATATTTTCCTGTCCATTACCCAGGGGTGAGGGGTGAAAAGTGTGTGAGACAGATGGGGATTGTTGTCCCAGTTGGAAACACCAGCCTCCAGTGAGGAGGAGAGAAGGATTAGAAGGGGGAGGAGGAAGAAGAGAACACAGAGAGGCTCAGAATGCTGTGGTTCCTCAGGAACAGGACAGAGGAGCGCCAGACCCCGAGGGTCAGGAGGAATCCAGAAACTCTTAGCGGAGGCGCAGATGAATGTATGCCACCTCCAAGGGTATACAAGCAGAGATCTAGCTCCTTGCAACTGACTTCATGAGGTCATTGAGCCTTTTGTGGCACTGGGACCAAATCCCCCTCACTAAGTCAACACTGTTGACCTTGTCGGCCACCTCCTCCCATGCAGCCCGAGTCTGCCTAGGCTTCTTCCTCTTCCCAGTGCTCAGCGTGAGCTGGTAATGTTTATCATGTACTGCGTGCAGGGGGGTACCAAGGATGGCCTCACTGTATCTGGGGACAGCTTTTCCTCTTGTGGAACATCTCTCCCTTCATTTCAATGGCGCAGATATCTATGCTTGGCAATATGTAATAACTGTACAACTTCTGCCACCTATGAAGTTTGAGATGGTTAGCAGAGATTAGCTAAAATTTAAAATAAAACCATAAAATCCTGGGAAATACACAGCGGGTCTGGTAGCATCTGTGGAGAGAGAAACAAGTTAAAGTTTTGAGTCCATATGACTCTTCTTTGCAGCTGAAGAGAGGCAGTAATGTAATGAGATTAATACTGTTGAAGAGAAGGGATGGAGCAGGTGGATTAAAATAGAAGGCTTGGGGAACTGGAGGAATGGCACCTCATCTTCTGATTAGGCACTTTACAGCCTTTTGGACTTAACATTGAGTCAGACAACTTCAGGCCATGAACTCTGCCCTCCATTTTGATATTCTTTTCCCAATGCCCTCCTCCCACAGGGCAAGTCTGTAACTTGTTCTTATGTTTTGCTTTCAGAGAGCAATGACCCTGTGTGTTCTACCATTAACACATTCTGCTATCTGACCTTTATGTCACCTTTAACACCTTCCTTAGTGTTCAACACTTTCATTACCACTGCCTTTGACTTGTATCCATGACATCTTGTCAAATCTCTGCCAAGCTCTGACCTATCCCAGACCTCCTATTTTACTCCACCTCCACCCTGAAGAGGAGTGATGCGAATCTGAAACGTTAACTCTGTTTGTCTCTCCACAAATGCAAACAAAACCTCCCGCGTTTTTCCTGCATTTCATGTTTCTATTTAAGATTCCCAGCATCCGTAGTATTTTTCTTTTACTTTAGGTAAAGTTTAAATTGATTTACCTGATCAGACTGGAAGGTGCACAAATCTTCACTCGATTGACCATCTGATCGGCCACCTGATACTGTCATGTACCAGGGAGCCTTTTAAAATGTTGGCCATTACTTTGTTCCAGGTGCCTATAGATTCCAAGACTGGACATCCAGCCCTCCAGCACTCTTTGGGCAGGATAACTATCTGTAAGCCGCCCTTGCCGCTAATTTGTGGCAATTAGTGTATTATTGGGCGTGCACCAACGGCAAGCCTGGAACTCTGCAGGCTCTTGTCTTTTGGGTGCAGAACACAACATCCTACTGTAGAAATATACCATTTTTTCTTCATTATCGCTGGGTTCAAAATCCAGCTGGTTCTCCCTAACAGCACTGTGGGAGTGCCTTTACCACATGGAAAACAGTAGTTCAAGCAGGTGGTTCATCTCCACCTCCTCAAGGGGAATTAGGAATGGACAATAAATGCTGGCATTGCTAACAAGACCCACATCCAACAACAGCAACTTGTATTTATACAGTGCCTTTAACATAAAAAAAATCCAGAGACACTTCACAGGAGCATGTAAAATGAAACTTGACTTCAAATCACATTAAGGGATATCCGTGCAGATGACAAAAAATTGGCCAAAGAGATAGAGTGCCTTGAGGAGAATAGAGAGGTAGGGAGATAGAAAGGTTTGGGGCAGAATTCCAGAGCTTAGCATAGCTGGATATGGTTGGTTGAGTACCAGAGGCAGTGGGATGAGGCCCTTAAATGGATATTAGTTGCTCATTTATAGGCCACAATTGGCATTAGGGTGGGAAGACTGTCCATGAGCCTTCACTCCCCCGACTTAACTGGGACAGTGGTGGGAAAGGCGCCTGGTCCCCAACCTATAGCTCAAGCTCGATTAAATGCTGCCTGCCTTCAAACTCGCCTCGGGGGAAGGCATTAAATTCCACCTAATGTGTAAGGTAACAATTGTACATGACCTAGGGAGTTCAGTACAGTAGGCACAAGTCTGATATGGAAAAATTGGAATGGGGTTATTATCAGAAAATCAGCTAAAACATCGTGGCCAGGATTTTACAGTCAGCGTGTGGGGGCGGGCCTGACACGTCAGCGTGTAAAATGATGCGTGATGATGTCGGGCGTGCGTCCCGATGTCATCGCGCTGTCTCACAATGTTTCGTTCGGCGGGCGTGTAGCCGACTCCGGTGCCATTAATTGGTAAGCCTATTAAGGCCATTAATGAAGTAATTAATTTCAAGGGCAGAATTTTCTGCCATTTTATGCAGGCGGGCCAATTAAGGCCCCCCCAACATGAATCGCAGCTCCCGAGGACAGTGGGAGTGGGCGGGCGGCCCAGCGGGTCCAATGGCGGCCCGGTGGCCTGTTTGAAAAAGTTGCTGCAGCCTTTCAAAGGCTGTGAATCCTGGCCAGTGGAAAGGCTACCCAGAGCACTGCTGGTGAGCAGGCCAGGCAGGAGGGTAGGGCAGGGGAGGCACTGTGCCTCTCATTTTTCTGACGATTGCCTTGCTACTCACCTTGAGGAGGTGGCAGCACGGTGGGAGGTCCTGGTACCCCTGGATAGGAGGAGCAGGCCCCCCCAGCCAAACATGACCAAACGTGCCTGGGAGGAGGTGGCGGAGGGGGTAGTGAGCTCCTGCAACAAGGTGCGGCACACCTGGATCCAGTGTCGCAAGCGCTTCAACGACCTGTTGCGCTCAGGAAGGGTGAGTACCATGTTGGCATTGATCACTTAACCCAGCAGGAAGGCTTTCGCCCCTGGTGATACCCCAACAAGTCTGAGTGTAGTGACTGCATTGAATCATTGACGGCATTTGTCCTTTGCTGGGTGGGCCAGCAGATATTGCCCATGCTGAGGTCAGCCTGAGAAAGTGGTGAAGAGATGTGTTCTGCCCCCACAGCATGTAGTACACTGTGACCCACATTACTATTTTGGGGGCAACCTGGAGGAGCAGCACCTAGGCGCAGTGCTGGAACTCCAGGACATGTCCAAGTCAGGATGAAGACATGCTGGGAGGGGAGCTTCAAGGTAGCGTGACACCGATCGATCTGCTGCCCTCTGCACTCCACGTGCTTGCGCCTCCTTGATATGGAAGGTTAGACCGTGTAGTGCCTAATGTGATGTAGGCAGCATTTGTCCAAGGGACTGGGGATGGGCATGGGGCGCAGTGGGGGACAGGCCTAGCATCTTTGTGTGAGTGATCAGCAGCAGCGGGGTGAGGAGCCACTGCAGCCCTAACATGTCCCACTCTGGTTAGAATGGGCCATCTGCGAAGAGAGTCCAGGTACAAGTAGCACTAATCAATGCTCTTCTCTCCTTTTCAGGAAAAGAATATACATAATGCCGCTGAGCGGGTGAGGACTGGCAGCGGCCCAGCACAGTTGGCGATTCTCAGCCGCTTTGAGCAGGAGGGCCTAGATTTGGAGAGACGCCATGCGCCCAGGTCCATTGGTGTCGGTGAGGCTGGGGTGCCACAGGCAGGTATGTATGCCCAGCAGTGAGGTCACCATTGTTCTCCCATCAGCCATGGCAGTGTTGAATGTTCAATGATTGAAGGTTGTAACATGGCTTGACCATTGCTTATGGAAGGATGAGCACATAATGATCCGAGGGACAGGGATGCACATTGACATTGCCTCTATGTTAACTGATCCAATGACCTTGTTCTTCCTATCAGCATCAGTGGAGCAGGGCCTGGAGGGGGAGCAGCCCTGGCCCCCTCTCACACCTGAGGGCCCTGAAGTCAAGGACTCACCAATGTCGCACTATCCCTGTCAGGCAGGCACCAGCGCAGATACTAGCACCTCAGTGGGAATTTGAGCATTGGCTAGTGTCCTGGGGCACAGTGGTGAGGGCACTTCTCAGTCACTGGAGGAACTGGCAGAGGCAGAGAGCACCCATGGTACCTGCAGTTGGAGGACTGCAGTGGACCGGGCACGTGCTCAGTTGGTGCTTGATGATGTGCCTCTGGAGTCATCCGCGACACAGTAATTGCAGGAAATGCAGCCAGGTGTGCGGGAGCAGCTGGTGGAGATACATAAGGCTATGCTTGGCTTGGTGTCCGTGGTGGAGGGGTCCACGTGGACTATAGCCGAAGCAATGAGCCTCATGGCCGAGCGCCATGTATCCTCCATGGAGGGAGTGGCAACTCTCATGGAGGAGCTCCTTCAGGAGACCAATTAGGGTTTCCTGGGGACGCGCTCGGACCAGCAAACCCTCACATCGTCATTGACCTCAGCTGGTCAGTGCCAATGTGGGAGATGGTCTGGGCACCAAGTTTCCCAGCTAGGTGCCCATCTATCTACGGTGAGCAGGGAGGTCCGAAGCGACCTCATGTCAGCGCAGCAGCTGCCTGTTGTCTCTGTGGGCTCCTGTTAGGGTGTTCTGGATGAGAGCACCAGCTTCTCCGTCCCTCTGCCAGTGACCGTTGCATCCGGTGAGGCTGCGATGACTGGGGAGGTGACAGCTGTGGCACTGGCAGCTTCCTCCCAAGTGGGGCCAGCACAGGCTCCACAGGCCAGAGGACGACCCCCGAGGTCATCGAGGCCAACAGGACAGCAGAGTGAGCAGGCTGTCTCAGATGCCACTCTGAGCGATGGGGCAGCACCAAGATGTAGCACCTGAAAACATAAACATAAAGCTACTTCGGCACACCACAGGTTTATCAGTGGTGCTTTTGTGTTGACCCGCAATGAGGTCTTTATGAGTTGGTGTGATTGTTAACACCATTGTCATTTTGTTTTCTTAATTTCCTTTGGTTGTAATATTAAATTCAGACATATCACCATGGCTGAGGGCGCCTCTTTTCTTCTGCATGTGGATGGTTTCCAAAAATGCTATGAGTGACTTTTGGGACAGTCAGCTTTATTAACAAGGTCCTTAGTTAATGTTCCTATCCAGGCAGATATTGCACTTAGGTTTAGAGCACGGAGCCTACATCCCAGGCTTGTCCTGAAGGTCCATATGTGGTGTGCTAGCTAAAGCTTTGTTGAATTAAAGCTTCCCAGGTGTCTCTGCCTCCCTAGAGTATGCCCAGGTCAGCGTCTACCGCCTCAGCATTTCCCTGTACATGCTCATCCTCGGACTCACTGCTGGACTCATCATGTGCAGCTGCAGCCACTGTGTCTACATCTTCTTCGTCCATAGTGTCCCCCCTTTACAGCGCAAGATTGTGGAGGGTGCAGCATGCAACCATTATCAGCAACACACGATCCGGGAGGTACTGGAGCGTGCCACCTGAGCAGTCCAGACATCGAAAGCGCATCTTGGGAAGACCGATGGTTCTCTCCACCACAGCCCTTGTGGAGGTGTGGCTCCTATTGTACCGCTGCTCAGCTTCTGATATTGGATGGCGGAGAGGCGTCATGAGCCACCTTCTGAGGGGATAGCCCTTGTCACCCAGCAGCCAACCATCAAGCCAGGCTGGACCACTGGTGAGCCCCGGCACCTGGGAGTGTCTGAGGATGTAGGCATCGTGGGAGCTGCCTGGGTACCTTGTGCAGACTTGTAGAATCAGCATCCTGTGATCACACACTATCTGCACGTTCATGGAGTGGAAGCCCTTCCAGTTGACGAAGGCACTGGGCTCACCTGCTGGCACCTTGATGGCCACATGTATGCAGTCTATTGCAGCCTGGACGCAGGAGAAGCCAGCGATGGCCGTAAAGCCTCTGGCTCGCTGTGCCTGACTTGCCTGGTCCCAACGGAAGTGGATGAAGGTCAATGCATGCCTGAACAGAGTGTCTGTAACCTGTTTGACACAAGTGTGGACAGCTGATTGGGAGATGCCACAAAGATCACCCATCGAGTCCTGGAAGGAGCCAGAGGCCTCGAAGTTGAGGGCAGCTGTGACCTTTAGAGCCACTGGCATGGGGTGTCCACCCACACAGTTAGGAGAGATCTCAGGCCCAATCATCTGACAGATATAGTTGACTGTCTCCCTTGAGTGATGGCGCCTCCTTCGGCACTGCACCTCAGTCATATTGAGGTAGCTCCTTCGCCACCTGTATACCCTGGCAGCAGGTTAGTGGCATCTTCTGCAGCCCCTTCTGCCTTGGACTACCTCTTGGCCCTCCAACCCTTGTGCCTGTGCCTCTTTTCCCAAAGATGGCTCCCCTGGAAGCTGAATGTACACTCATGGCCTCCTTCCCTTTCTAGCCCTCCCTTCCTCCTCAGAGGAACTGCTCCAGTGGGCAGTTCAGCTCCCATTCCCAGGCTGAGGGAAGGCTTCCTGAAACCTGCAGGCCCAAAAAATATTCCTCACTGCAGAGTGCTGACCTGAAGGTTAAGAGCCCAGACCAAGCAGCTGGTATGCATTTTGAAGTATTGCAGATCAGATAGGCAAATATCAGTAACTTTGAAAAAACAATATTTGACACAGCACACTCATGACCCCACTAAGCAATCTTATCACGTCTGTGGATGACGTTTATAGAAATGTGTCCTACCACCGGCCCGTTGTGCCAACCCGAAGATTGCATGGCCGAAAAATTGCCGTCAATTGGCACCTCAAGGGCCATAAGTGGCCCATTAATTAATGGCGGGCGCGCATCGGAGATCAACGTGCATCCGCCCAGTGAAATATCGTGATGGCGAGTGGTGACGTCGGGATGACCATCTGACATCACCACGGGTCATTTTATGCACAGGCGTGCGGAGCCCGCAGCTGCATGTCAATAGGAACATTCTGGCTGAAGTTTATGCTGCCCATCCAACATTATGGTTGACGGGCAGGCGAAAAGGCCAAGCGGCCTTTACATTTTTTAGGATACCTCACCCACAAGCAGGACGAGGATTCTTAAAGCTTTTGTGAGTTAAATAAAAAGTTTTTCTGAAAAATAAAAACATGTCCTATCTCATGTGGCATAGTCACATGAGGGGAAATTTCTATGACATTGATTTATTTTTTTTCAAAAGCGCTTCAATCTCCCTGAGGCAGCTTCATGCCTTAAGCAGATTGAAGCCCTCTTTTGTGAAAGAGCGCTGAACCTGACTCTCCCTCCTCCTCCCAGCCTACACAGGTAGCTCTACCACTCGTGTATTACGCTGGGCGGGCCTTAGTTGGCCGGCCCTTGTAAAATGGCGGTGCAGAGTTGATTGCGAGTGCCGGTCAGCTCTGCAACCGCCCTCGCCCACTCTCACCGAGCCTGTCCGACACGGGAGAAATTCAGGCCCGTATTTCCACTTCATTTAAGGATCAGGATTGGAGAGAGGACAAATTGGTATTGAGATGAGATTACTCTTCCATTTTTATGTCGGCATCATATTGGTTTAGTAGCTTTCATGCAACATCTAATGACAGGGTAAAGCTTGTGAACTGGACAGGAAGATTAAAGTTGTAGTATTAGCCCAGAAATATAAAAAAATAACAAAGCTCTCTGTTTAGGGAGTTCTGACTTTTTATTTTATTAATCTTACAAGGGGAAAATGAAGGGCATCAAAAGTTTGAGCTCCTTGGATGAGTAAAGATAGGTTAAAGTGCAACAGTAAATGGAGGCTTCTGATAAATGTCAGGCTCATAATATAGCAGAGAAACAAAATGAATAAAGTGCAGAGCAGATCTAAGACAAAAAAGGATATTAAGAGCATTAAGAACATTAAGATACATTACTGAGCAACATAGAAACAAAGCGAAAAGTCTCTTATAAACATATAAAAAGTAAAATAGTAGTCAAAGGAAGGGTGGAGCCATCTAGGCACCAAATAGAAGGCAGAGGGAATGGCTGAGGGACTAAATGGGCTGAATTTTGCTGTCGGCGAGCAGGGGGCGGAGCCAGCTCATCAACGCGCAAAATGACGCGGGATGACATCGGGGGGAAACCCCCCCACCACCCCCCCGTCACCCCGCCCCATTTAAATTTCAGGAAGGCGGGGGCACAGCCAAATCACCTGTGCACCTGCCAACCTGTCAATGGCCAATTGAGGCCATTGACAGGATCATTAAAACAATTAAACGACCTGCATGTCCAACCTTAAGGCTGGTTGGCAGGCCAGGAGCCCTAGTGGGCTTCTGAAAACACATAAAATCTCATCCACTGACGGGATGAGGTTTCATGTAGGGTTTAAAAAAGTGTAATAAAGTTTTTGTGAAATTTATTAACATTGTCGCATGAGGTGGACCTGTTAAGGATTTTTTTTTCTATTTTTAATGTGTATACAGCTGTCAGCGATCTCCCTGAGGCAGCACTTAGCCTCAGGGAGATGTGCACTCTTTCATGCACATGCGCAAAAGAGCGCACTCTCACTTTTGGGGAATCCCCCCCACCCGCACAGGGACCGCATAGCGCTTCCCGCCGGATGTCACGCTGAACAGGCCTTAATTGGCCCACCCACTTAAACTGGCGGCGGGGCCCGCTTCTCCAGCGGGGATCGGTTCCCCGTCCGCCAGAGATTGGGTCGGCCCCGCCCGCCTGGTAGGCAGAAAATTCTGCCCATTGAGTACTTTGCAACAATCTTTGCAACAGAGAAGAGAATGCTACAATTTAGCAGTAAAGTGGAATGGTAACAGTGTCATTGGATAGGAGAAAAAAAGATGAAGAGGATGTACTTAAAAGATTGGCAGTCCTCAAAAGTAAAAAAGTCCCCCAGTCCAGATAGAAGAGAGGTAATTTCAGGGACTCCAGCCACAATCTTCCAATCCTTCTGTTTATGAGGGTGGTGACAGGGAATAGCAAATATCTAGAATAGGGAAAAAAGATAAACTCAATAATTACAGGCCAGTCAGTTTAATGCCCATTGTGGGGAAACATAGAGACGATAAAATACAAAATGAATTGGCACTTGGAAAAATACACACTAGTGAATGAAAGTCAGCATGAATTTATTAAAGCAAATTAAATTTAAATAACTTGATTGAATGAATTCTCTGATGAAATAATGGAGAGGGCTGATGAGGGCAGTATGGCTGAAGTTGTCTATGTAGACTTTCAAAAAGCGTTTGATAAAATACCACATAACAGACTTGTTATCAAAGTTAAAACCCATGGGATGATAGGAACAGTGGCAGTGCAGACATGAAATTGGCTAAAGGACAGAAAAAAGAATAGAGTTGTTACAGTTGTTTTTCAGACTTGGATTAAGTGGTGTTCCCCAAGGGATGGTATTACAACCTCTACTCTTTTCGCTTTAAATTAACAACTTGCACTTGGCATACATGGTATAATTTCAAATTTCACAAATGTTACAAAACTCAGAAATATAGACCAGAAAAGTTCCCCTGTTTGGGGGGAGGGGGGTGGTTGCGCGGGGGCAGGCACAAACCCAATTAGCGATCCCGATCGGATCCGTGCTGCCATTTTACATGGGCAGGCCAGTTAAGACCTGCCCATCGTGACACACGCCCGGAAGCACTGAGCGCTCTCTGTGCAGGCTGGAGGGAGGGGGGATTCCTGAGTGGTTCCCTGCACTCTTTTGCACATGCATGTGAAAGAGGCATGGAGGTGCCTCAGGGAGATTTGTTTAAGGTATGGAAATTTGAATAAAGGTGGGAAAAAAATTTAAGGACATGTCCCCTCATGTGAAACTGTCACATGAGCTGGAACGTATCCCTTATTTATTTCAAAAATTTTTATCTAAATGATACACCTTTCATGTAGACTCACCCCGCCCATGGATGAGGTTTCATGAAAAATGCGAAGGCCGCCTGGGCTCTTTGCCTGCCCGCCAACCTTAAAGTTGGACGGGCAGCTCAGTTAATTATTTTAATTACTTTCTAACAGGCCTTAAAAGGCCGTTGACAGTTCAGAATATCTGAATGACGTGCGGTGACATCAGGACACCTGGCCAACATCACCGTGCATCATTTTATGCGTCAGTGAGCAGGCCCCGCCCCCAGCTCGCCGACAAGAAAATGCTGCCCCTAGTAAACAATGTGGAGGATAGTAAGAGACTTCATAAGGACATAAGTTAAATAGGTCAATGTGTGGCTGGTGAAATTTAATGCAAAGAAATGTGAAGTGGCACATTTTGGTGGGACGAATGGGGAGATATAAACTAAATCATACAATTTTAAATGGGGTAAAGGAACAGAGAAACCACATGTGGCGTGAAAATGGCAGGACTGGTTGTGAAGATTGTTAAGAAAGCAGAAGGGTTTTTTGGCTCTATGAAGGAAGGCAAGTAATGTACAAAAGTGAGGAGGTTATACTAAACCTTTGTAAATCACAGGTTTGGCCTTAGCTGAAGTGTTAGGTGAAAACTTGCAGATTTTGTCCCTGCCAGAATAATGGGACCATTTTCGGGTCAGGAACTAGATTTTCTATTTGGCAGACTTTTCTGAAGCTCTGTCCCAGAACAATATTATTAGCTTCTCTTCTCCTGGTTCCCCGACCAATCAAGGAGGAAGGGCAGGATGGTACATCCATTTTGTCAAAGGAAGGATTTCTAACTAATGGTACCATGGCATGGATTACAAAGGCTCAGCAGCATTTGCATTTTTGAGGCTGCAGCACCATCGGGGATGATGAGGAGACCTGGGAAGGCTGCCACTATTGGGTTTCTCACTCTTACCTGGAGGTCCTGCTGCAGAATCTGAGGGACTGCAATGAGGTGAGCTCTCTCAAGAGTGGAAGGAACAGGGAAAAACTTCCATTCAAACAATATCACAACAACCATGATGAAGGACTTCTTGGAGTGCATACAGAAGAGTTTGGAGAGGGAATGGGATAATTCAGAAATTATGGTCTATATTGGAATCAGTAACATGTGAAGAAGTAAAATTGAGGTCTTGCAGTAGAGATGCAGTCTCTAGAGTATAGACTAAGGAGCTGTATCTCACTCCTAATCCCATGTGCTACTGAGTTTAGGAATAAACGGCAGTCCCCTGCATTTTTAGCAGCCACTAAGGAAAAAAAATCCCTTCTCATGTTACATGCCACTGGTACTAGGATTCCCTTTCAGGAACTGATCAGTGGCGATGAAAATAATCATTAGTTGAAATAAGAATTATTATCTCAGTTTTGGAAATTTCAGCTTCTATGATGTTGAGGTAGGTTTCTGTTACTTCAGCAATGCCCATGAGTAAGAATTGATACTTAATGAGGCTCAAAGATGTGACTGGAACCAGAAGAAAGCAAAGCCTAATAATAATCACTGCCAGAGCTATGACAAATTAGAACTGACTTTGGTTAGACATAGAAAACTGGATTTCCTTAAATCAAGGCAAAGTCCACCTTCATTCTGAAACAGTGTGATTAGTGCTAATTTTGTCAGCAAGGGCATGTATGAGAGTGATTCTGAAGAAGGCCAAGGTGGTTAGGTGGGGACAGGCCCACCTGTCAATGCTAATACCCATTAGCAGTAAATAAGCCCACTGGTACTCTAGAAGTTCACTGTTTAACTGGTTTGATTTGCATTTATATTTTATATTTTTATGGTTTGCTTATAAAGAAATGAGGGCAGATAGTAGAATACGTTGTATGTGCATGCAATATATTTTCACACTGTCAAATGTCCTATCTATGGAAGAGCACAAATAGGAGTTGGAAAATGTTTACTGTGCACAAAAAAATATTTGACATCTACGAGTGATCTTTTGTTTGTAGGGCTGTTTGAAATATTATTACGGAGCAGGGTCAACAGGCAAGAAGTGAAAGAACTTGGAGCTGAGTGCTCACTTTCATGCCCCATTCACATCATGCCTCTCATGACCTAGCTGCACTTCCCTGCCAGCAATAAGCTAGGGAATACTTTGCTGTGGATCAGCGAAGATCAGTGAGGCACTGAACAGCCAAGGCTAGGGTTTCATGCATCCTATTAAAAATGCACTTTAACATGTGCAAACACTCGTTTACTGCTCCATGCAGGTGGCCTCTATTCTACAGGTAAAAGCATCATTGTAAGGGTCTGCGACATCATGCCACTCATACTTGAGACAATCTCCTCCATTTTCTCTGCAAACATGCACAGTACAGCTGGAACGCTTGCCAGTAAGACACAAGCTCATTGTTATTTCTCCAAAGGTATCCTGTTCGTCAACGACCTCTGAGGTACAGAATCTGCATCCAGAACAGTAGAATTTGAAGTGTTCTGCATCCTCCAATGTGGACTTTCCACTGATTCTCTAAAGGGGGAGGGCGAACATTGTGGTGCATATTGGTACCAACAACATTAGTAGAAAGAGGGATGAGGTCCTGCAAG
Source organism: Carcharodon carcharias (assembly GCF_017639515.1). Lineage (NCBI taxonomy): Eukaryota > Metazoa > Chordata > Chondrichthyes > Lamniformes > Lamnidae > Carcharodon > Carcharodon carcharias. The sequence continues at coordinate 203,399,673 of NC_054469.1, forward strand.
CAGAATTTAGGGAGCTAGGAAACAGATTAAAGAAACAGGACTTCAGGCAGTAATCTCTGGATTACTTCCAGTGCCACACACTAGTGAGTATAGAAATAGAAGGTTAGTCCAGAGGAATGCGTGGCTGGAGAGATGGTGCAGGAGGGAGGGCTTTATGTTTCTGGGACATTGGGACCGTTTCTGAGGGCAGTGGGACCTGTACAAGGTGAACTGTTTGCACCTGAACTGGAATGGGACCAACATCTTTGCGGGGAGGTTTGATAGTGCTGTTGGGGAGGGTTTAAACTAACTTGGCAAGGGCACGTGATCCTGAGAGGAGGTTCAGCAGGGGGAGATGCACAGCCAAAATTAGAAGAGAGAACAAGTGAGTCTGGAAGGCATAGAAATTATAGGCCAGTTAAGGCACAAGGGAGCTTGGCAAGGTTGGATGGTATTTATTTTAAAGCAAGGAGTCTGGCGAATAAGGCAGATAAGGTGAGGGCACAAATTAACACATGGAAGTATGATGTCATTGCTGTCACAGCGATATGGCTGAGAGAGGGGCAGGATTGGCAGATCAATATTTCAGAATATAGGGTCTTCAGGCAAGACAGAGAAGGAGGTAAAAGAGGTGGGGGTATCGCAATATTGATCAAGGAATCAATTACAGCAGTAAACAGGGATGACATCTTAGAAGGCTCCTCAAATGAAGCCATATGGGTAGAACTGAAAAACAGAAAAGGAGCAATCACATTGCTGAGAGTGTACTATAGGCCCCCAAACAGTCAGAGAGAAATAGAGGAGCAGATATGTAGGCAAATTTCAGAGACGTGTAAAGATAATGGGATAGTAATAGTGGGGGATTTCAACTTCCCCAACGTTAACTGGGTTAGTCACAGTGTGATAGGTTCAGAGGGAGCAGAATTCTTAAAATGCATCCAAGAGAGCTTTTAAAGCCAGTACGTAGAAGGTCCAACAAGAGAGGGGGCAGTCTTGGGCTTAATCTTAGGGAATGAAGCCAGACATGTGGTAGAGGTATCAATGGGGGAGCATTTTGCAGATAGTGATAGTAACTCCATTAGATTCAAGGTTGTTACAGAAAAGGATTCTAAATTGGGGGAAGGCCAACTTTAATAAGATCAGATATGATTTGGCCAGAGTGTACTAGGAGCAGCTACTTTTAGGTAAATCTGCATCAGAGCAGTGAGACTCATTCAAGAAGGAAATAGGGAGTACAGGGCTAACATATTCCAGTAAAGACAAAGGATGGGACCAACAAATCCGGGGAACCCTGGATGTCGAGGATATACAGGATTTGATAAAGAGAAAAAGGGAGGCTTATGGTAGATATCGAGGGCTCAAAACAGTGGAAGCCCTAGAGGAGTATAGAATGTGTAGGAGGGAACCTAGAAAGGAAATTAGGAGAGCAAAAAGTGGGCATGACAAAACATTGGCAGGTAAAATAAAGGAAAATACAAGTTATTTTACAAGTATATTAAGGGAAGAATTTTCCCCCTGTCGGGGGGAAAGTATAAGAGCGGGCGCGGATAGGCGTGCCTCTGATCGGTGCCTCCTGATCGGGGGCATGCCGCCATTTTACATGGGCGGGTCAATTAAGGCCAGCCCAGCATGATGTCCACCAGGAAGCGCTATGCGCTCCCTATGCAGGTGGCGGGGGGGGGGGGGGGGGGGGGGGGGGGGGGGGGGGGGGGGTGGAATCCCTCAGCTGAGAGTGCGCTCTTTTGTGCGAAAGAGCGCACTCATCCCCTGAGGCTAAGTGCTGCCTCAGGGAGATTGGCCCAAATTTAGAAAAACAAAATTTCCCTAACATGTCCTCTCATGTGACACTGTCACATGAGTTGGGACATGTCCATCACTTTAAAGCATTCATCTATTAAAATTTTAAAATCCTCATGAAACTCATACCGCCCATGGATGAGGTTTCATGCTTTTTCTGAAGCCCGCCAGGGCCCTCGGCCTGCCCACCAATCTTAAGGTTAGATGGGTAGGCCATTAATTATCTCAATTACATTTTAAATGGCCTCAATAGGCCATTGACAGGTCGGTGGGTGCACAGCTGCCCCGCCGACCTGAGAATTGAAATGGGGCGGAGTGATGTCGGGAGTTCCAGCCTACATCATGCTGCATCATTTTATGCATCGGTGTGCGGGCCCCGCACCCCCCCCCACTCACCGATCTAAAGATCCTGGCCTAAGAGTAAGAGGATAACCAGGGAAAGAATAGGGCCCATTAAGGAGCACAGTGGGACTTTGTGTGTGGAGTCGGAAGATGTAGGTAGGGTTCTAAATGAATACTTTGTGTCAGTGTTCACAAGTGAGCAGGACGACATGGGTATGGAAATCTGGCAGAAGGAATATGATATAATTAAAGAAATTAGCATAGAATGGATGTTCTAAGTGGTCTGGCAGGCTTAAAAGCAGTTAAATCTCCAGGCCCGGACAAAATGTATCCCGGGCTGTTGAGTGAGTCAAGGCTGGAGATAGCAGGGGCGCTGGCAATAATTTTCAATACCTCCCTGGCCACAGGAGAGGTGCCAGAGGACTGGAGGACAGCTAATGTTGCACCATTATTCAAGAAGGGAGGAAGGGATAAACGAGGGAACTACAGGCCAGCCAGTCTAACCTCGGTGGTGGGGAAACTATTGGAAGCAATTCTGAGGGACAGAATTAATCTACACTTGGAGAGGCTGGGACTAACCAAGGACAGTCAGCATGGTTTTGATAAGGGGAAGTCATGTCTAACCAATTTGATTGAATTTTTCGAAGAGGTGACCAGGTGTGTAGATGAGAGCAATGCATTTGATGTAGCCTACTTGGACTTCAGCAAGGCTTTTGATAAAGTCCCGCATGGGAGACTGATAACGAAAGTAAGAGCCCTTGCGATCCAAAGCAATTTGGCAAATTAGATCCAGAATTAGCTGAGTGGCAGGAAGCAGAGGGTGATGGTCAAGGGGTGATTTTGTGACTGGAGCTTTTTGTGAGTTCGTAGGTACGAGGAGAGATTGGATAGGTTGGAGTTATTTTCCTTAGAACAAAGAAGGCTGAGAGGTGACTTGATTGAGGTGTACAAAATTATGAGGGGAATAGATAGAGTGGACAGGATAAAATTGTTTCCCTTGATGGAGAATTCTAGAACCAGGGGACATAGATTCAAGATAAGTGGCAGAAGGTGTAGGGGGGACATGAGGAAGAACTGTTTTATGCAGAGGGTAGTGGGTGTCCAGAATTCGCTGCCCAAGTTGGTGGTAGAGGCAGAAACTTTAAACTCTTTTAAAAAGTACCTGGATCTGCACCTAAAGTGCTGTAAGCTGCAGGGCTATGGACCGGATGCAGGAAGGTGGGATTAGGAAGGGCACCTGGGTGTCCTCGGGCTGGCATGGACAAGATGGGCCGAATGGCCTCCTTCTGTGCTGTAACTTTTCTATTGTTCTATGGATGCCTGTGTCCAGTAGAGTTCCACAGGGATCGGTGTTGGGTCCCTTGCTGTTTGTGGTATATATAAACGATTTAGACTTGAATGTAGGAGTGTTGATCAGTAAGTTCGTGGATGATGACATGAAAATTGATGGGGTGGTAAATAGTGAGGAGGATAGCCTTAGATTACAGGAGGATTTAGACGGGCTGGTCGGATGGGCTGATCTGTGGCAAGTGGAATTTAATCCAGCTAAGTGCGAGGTGATGCACTTGGGCAGGACAAACAAGGCACGGGAATACACGATGAACGCTAGGACCTTGGGGAGTACCGAGGATCAGGGGGACCTTGGTGTGCATGTCCACTGGTCACTTAAGGTAGTGGGACAGGTAATTAAGGTGGGTAAGAAGGCATATGGGATACTTGCCTTTATTAGCCGAGACATAGAATATAAGAACAGGGAGGTTATGCTGGAACTGTATAAAATGCTGGTTAGGCCACAGCCACAGTATCGAGTGCAGTTCTAGAATCCGCATTATAGAAAGGATGTGGTTTCACTAGAGAGAGTACAGAGGAGATTTACCAGGATGTTGCCTGGGCTGGAGAGTTTTAGTGATGAGGAGAGATTGGATAGACTGGGGTTATTTTCCTTGGAGCAAAGGAAATTGAGGGGGGACATGATTGAGGTGTACAAAATTATGAGGGGCATAGATAGGGTAGACAGGAAGGAACTTTTCCCCTTGGCGGAGGGATCAATAACCAGGGGGCATAGGTTTAAGGTAAGGTGCAAGAGGTTTAGAGGGGATGTGATTTTTCATCCAGAGGGTGGTGGGAATCTGGAACTCACTGCCTGAAAGGGTGGTAGAGGCAGAAACCCTCATAACGTTTAAGAAGTATTTGGATGTGCACTTGCGATGCCATGGCAAACAAGGCTATGGGCTTAGCGCTGGAAAACGGGATTAGAATAGTTAGGCACTTGTTTGACCTGTGCAGACTTGATGGGCCAAAGGGCCTTTTTCTGTGCTGTAGACCTCTATAACTCCATCTATGACTCTATGCTGTCCCTGCCTCCAACATCTTCTCTTGCTCATTTGTGTTGAGTGAGTCACCAGGTGCAAAACTAACTCTCTACCTTACTGGTCCTATTGAAGTCTGATTATCAGAGTTGGTGCGTGGCCTGCATGAGTGCTGTGACAGTGCACCCTCAGAAAGTCTCAGCTTCTCTGAAGGGTTACCCACCTGGATCACCTCCTACAGCAGGCTTAAGACCCTGTGGGAAATTAAATAAATGAAAACATGCATTTAAGAATGTTTTAAATGATCATTCTGCACATGACCAAATTTCTCTCATTGCCAACATCAAGCCAGCATGAGTGAATGTTGTATGCCATGCAGCTGTCTGATATTTAGCTCTGTCACCGGGTAGCTGGGAGACTCCATCTCCCTGTCTCCAAAGGCCAAGCATAATGCATCTTCACTGAAGTCCAGCATCTTCTACCCTGCAATGGCCAGTTGCAAGATGACTGGAGGAGTACCTCCAGTTTTCTGCCTCTTCCTCATGTTCTGTGCACTCTTGTTCTGCAAGGAGATCAAGAAAGAACCTATAATTGAGCGTCATGGTGTTGAATAGCTAGATGGAGAGTATTTATTTGTCATTAATATGAGGGAGAGGCATGACATTGCTTAAAAATAAGGTTGAGTGTCAGTGGGGGATGGACAGATGGGGATGTGAGAAAGTGCATGGATAGAGAAAAATGGATGGTCCTGCAAGGCCAGTCAGTGTGATGAGTGACGTGCTGGAGTAAACCAGAGAAGACAGAGCGAAGCAGTTGGGTTGATACACACATCAGAATGTCAGTAAATGTGTCAACGATCTCATACTTCTTTCCTGCCCTGGTTGGGTCATTAACCGCTTTAGGCATTGAATCCATGAGTATAGCCCTATGCTCCTGTAGCTGATCTTATGGACAACCTTGAGCCGTGCTTTCTTTCTTTCGCCAGCAGGCTAACTCGTTCCATCAGGAGAGAAGAGTATCTGCTTGTGGGCCATTACAGAACCCTGAAGCACATCCAGGGAGATGTCACTAAAATGAGGTGCAGTTTTTGAATGCTGGAACTCTATTTTGCCTCTTCCTCTTGTTGTAATCCCAACCCCAAATTCTAACAAAACTGCATAAGTTCTGAAGTTGAAATTGCCTCAGACAGGTAATCATTATGCCTGCTGATGCTAATTGGTCAGGAAACTCAGAAATTATATGGTCATGTAATAGCTGGGTTAAAAAAAAACCACTGACAGACACCCTGCACTTACTGCACACTACTAATCCCTATTCCCTAAACCCCTGCCACATCTTGCTCCCAGTCCATTCAGCTCAGTGTGATGAATCTTGGAAAAATACTGAATTTTTAGAAGTGTAAGTGAAGCCCATTTTTAATGACTACAGCTTGGAAACACCTTTATAAAATGCCACAACTTTTGACTGCAGCACAAACAATGGCAGTTTTTGTGGTGTTTAAACTAAAGCCACTTTTTTTTTTACTATTTACACTAAGTACCCAACAAGAATCATCATCTATTGGATTATTTTTTTTTGCAGTAACTTATAGCTGTACATTCACCACCAACATGATGTTGATACACAGCAGAGTATTAATTTAGATCCAGTGTTTCTTTAATTAATGGTTTGTGTTGATAGAGAAAAATAACATTGAGGAAATAATTTCTGTCTATAATAATTTTGATAAAGTTTGAAATATAAACTGTCCAGAAATTGTACCTTTGCATCATATCACTTTTCTGAGGATCCACTAAACTGAGCTTTACAACTGGATAAGATCTATTGCTGGAGTTTACGCTCATTTCAGTGCAGGCTGTGTATCATGTGCACTATCGCTACATCAAACAAACCCTTTGCAAACAGTTTCTTTCATTCTTTTTCTTGTTGCAGGAAATAAGTAATCCCTCTGGATTTCAGGGCCAAAAAGGAGAAATAGGATCTCATGGCCTTAAGCTAGGTTTGTAATACAATTTTATCTTTCTGTAGCTTTGAAAGGTTTTTGGATCAAGTTTGTAGAAGTACATTTATCCTTCTGAGCCAATATAATGGGGATCACAGGATAACTGAGAACCTGGATGGATATGAATGTTTGTTTACATGTTCAGTATGCGTCAGTCATACCTGCATGCCTCAAGTCACAGCCTTATTATATTTCACTGAGGTGAGGAGAGATTATAAGCACTGAAAAGAGAAAATTTTAACTGGTATGGCAGGTGGGAGGGGAAAATGGGATGAGAAAGTAGAACACAGAGCAAAAAGAACACGGAATGTCAGAAAGATAAAGAAAAACATATCAGGAAAAGGACAGTGTAAAGTGAGATTAGATTATCCAACTGATAAACTGAAGTTTGTGTTCTGCTAGTGAACTAGAGGTGGTACATTACTATGGAGGGATAAGGTGAAACAGAGATCTGAACTACTATGGTGCAAGACTGGGAGCTGAATACTTCCGGTTACAAAATATTAATAAGGGCTAAGAGGGGGGAAAATGGGAGGAGTGGTGGCAGTCTGAATCAAAGATTCCATTACAGAGGATTATGGGGGTAATACAAGGGATGGTACAAAAGGTAAGGTTTTTTTTTACTTCAAAAATAAAAAGAAAAATGTTACTCTGTTGAGGATTTATTATAGACTGCCAAACAATAGAAAGGAAATTGAGGAAATTATATGTGGGCAAATTAGAGAAACTTGCAAGAACGGCAGAGCCACAATAAAGGGTGACTTTAATTATTCATAGGAAGGCTGGGGCAGTAATGGAACTAGCAAAGAAATTAGGGGGTTTCTGCAATGTGTCTATTCTTGATCAGCATGTCTTTAGTCCAATGGAGAAAGTGACAGTACTGGATCTGGTGCTATGCAGCAATGGGGCAAATAGTTAATGTCCAGTACCTGTAACAGAATTAGGTTTGATATAAGTCTTGAAAAAGAGAGGGACAGTTAAAAATAAAGATAGAAAATGCTAGAAATTCTCGGCAGGTCTGGAAGCATCTGCATAGAGGTAAATGGAGTTAGAGATTCAGACATTTGAAGATGTGCAGGAGATTCAAAAAGATGGAACCAGAGTTGATAAAGTCTTATGGAAAAGGATTAGGGAAACTTACTTATCTACAGCAAAGAAACAGGCATTCTGCCCAACAAGTCCATCATGGTGTTTATGTTCCAAGCGCAAGTTCTTTCTTCCTCTTCATCTAACCCCATCAACATATACTTCTTTTCTACTTGAAGTATTTATCTTAACTTACCTTTAACTTAAATGCATCCATGCTACTTGCCTTAGTTACTCCTTGTTGTAGTGAGCTCCACATTCTTATCACTCTATGGGTAGAAAGGTTTCCTCTGAATTCCCTACTGGATTTATTAGTGACTATCTCACGATTATGGTGCCTAGTTCTGGTCTATCCCTCAAGCAGAAGCATTTTCTATATCTCTAACCTATTTATAATCTTAAAGACATCTATCAGGGCATGCATCAGTCATCTCCTTTCTAGAGAAAAGAGCTCCAGTATTCTCAGTCTTCCTTGATTCCTCTAATAACCTCTAATTCTGGTACTATTCTCATAAATCCACTTGAACCTTCTCCATTGCTTCTCTATCCCTTTTATAATGTGGATACCTGTTCATTGCACTACAACTGTGGTAGAACCAAGGTTCTAGGTTCATATTAAGTTACTTCTCACATCATGAAATAACAATGAGAAGGTCAACATACATTAGGGTGGAAAATATAATTGCTTCCGTTTTTGTATAAAATCATAACTTGCATATCGTGATGAATATCTAGATCATGGTGCATGTTAATATGTTAGAGGTAATGTTTAGTCCTGGGAAAATTAAAGTTTAAATGTATAAAATGGGATAAATGCAACTAAAACAGCTTGGAGTCTATTACACTTAAAAAAGGTTGGCGCAGTGTTGACTTTAAGGGGTTAACACCTAGAAAGATAAGATCCTAAAACAACAGGTGGGCTTACTTATTGGACAGATGGAGGCATGATGTCTACACTGCTTGAGAAAAACGCAGACCAGAGAGGTGTTTTATTTTGGGAGTTAGAGCTAAATTAGCTTTGAAGCACTCAGTGAGCCCTGTGTCTTCAGGGAGCTTTCTCTCAGTGCTCGCTTGCGCTCATGTTGTTGTAATTGCCCACCCTCCTCGTGCCGTCACCCAAACAGTGCTGAGCTTTTCAGCGTGCGCTTTATGTTGGCTGGCCGTTAATTGGCCAGCTAGCATGAAAATGTGGTCAGGAGCCAATCGCAGTTGGCAATCCATTTCCTGGCTGATCCCATGCCCGTCAACTGTGCCAGTCGCTGAGCTAAAAATTTATGCCCTAGATTTTATATTGGGAAATGATATAGCAGGTAATGTTGTTTTTCCACAATCGGGGCAGTATGTCACAATACAGGAGTGGTTCCTATGACTAAAAACTCCTCACTTGTCTGCGACCCAGTTAAGAAACAAACTGATGTAGGAAGAGATGCTGATGATGGAATCATTTTAGTAATGAACAGTACAGATACAGCATAAGTGTATGCAGAATTTTCAAATCAAATTTTTTCACAGAAAGGGTTGAGACTTCTGAATGACCCTAAAAGATTAATGACAGTTAACATTGAATTAAGTGGTCCTGTCAGTATTGAGACAGCACAAGAATTAACCACGCATATCAGTGTTGAGATGTAGAATATAGCTGGAAAATCCCAGGCAACTAGACTGAGTTCAAAAGACTAGCTACAACCTCAATATGATTGGAATAAAGTAATTTGTGAATTGCGTGGAAGACTCAAAATCTTAGAAAGTCCAAGATCCAAAATGAGGAGGCTGTTAATATTGCTCAGAGAGATTTAAATAAAACTTGATCTGAACGGGATCAGGAGAAACTGAAAGATTACAAATTGTTTAAAGATTAGACCAAACAAGAATATCAAACCTTTAGGCTTGAGCATAAAAAGCATCTGAAGGATATCCTTAAAGTGGCTAATGAAGATTTTGATCAACGAAGGAAAGAGTTGTTGGCGCAAAAATAAGCCATTTTGAATTTGCAATCTCAAAAAGGGAATTTAACAACTTGAGTCTGGAAAATTAGCTTAAACATTAAGATACTCTTACAGCTAACAAAGAGGGCGACAATTTAACTATGGGCTTAGCTGAGACATTATTTGTGGAGTTTAAAGACAAGAAAGCTACAGACATGGAGGCCAATAAGGTTCAAAAGCTGAAATCAGCACAGACTGTCTTGAAGACTGAGTTTGAAACTTCACCTGTGCATAACAATGAGGAATTTTCTTTGATAGATGGATCTTTGGATGAATAAAGCTCGTAAAAATTATTGCTAGAAGAAAACTTTCAGAAAACATCTTGGCCTGAATTACATGCTCCTCTGCCAGTGGTTTTTAGGCAGGGGGGAGCATGAATTCAAAGGAATGGGATGCCCTCTGGGGTCCCGCCTGCCCCAAGCTCGCAGTAATTTCACTCTGGGGTGGGCATGGCCTTGGACGGGCTTCCACCCTTGGCCCAACTGAAGCCTTTATGTGGCTAATTATTGGCTGCTTAAGGGCCATTTCCTTCTCAGCCTCAATTTTTAGGTTGGCAGGAGGATTTACCTAGCATGGGGGAAGCCAGAAAATGAACAGGCTTATACTCCATAAAGTCAGTTGAAGTGGGAGGGAGGTGGTGAGCAGCACTTCCATCAGAAGCCCCCTTCTGACTTTGGGTCCCCCACTTAAGGTCCATTGGCTGCTGGACCTCCCTCCCCCCTCAGCCTCTCCCCAGACACACTAATCACCAACTTTCCATGCCCCCCCGCCCCCCACCAACCAGGCCTTCCCTATCCCTTCCCGCCCTGGGATCCTGTAAAAGTACCTTGCTGTCCAGTCCCAGGATGTACGCTCAGGCATCTTCCTGAATTTCCCCTTCTGTCCACTGCAGCTGTTGTCGCTGCAGGGACTAGAGACCTGCTGGCCAATCAGACTGGCTGGCAGCTCTCTAAGGTGGGACTTCCTCCCGAGTGAGGGGCAGAAGTCCTGCCTGCAGCCAACTGACGCTCATTTGAGCATGAAATGGCTACAGGACAGTTCCCCGCCCACTCCTCAGATGGTGGGAAGGGAATCCCCACCATCTAAGATATTCAGTCAATGGGGGTTGATTATTGTGTGTATTTCATGCTTAAGTTCGTTTTAAGATATATAACATATTTTAAATGGTGTATGAAAACACACAACATTGGTGACATTTTTTTTGTTGGTGAGCTGTGACAAATATCTAGTTCATGGCTCATGTTAATATTTTAGAGATAATATTTAGTTCTGGGAAGATTAAAGTTTAATTGTAGAAAATTGGATAAGTGCAACTAAAGCAACTTGGAGTCTATCACACTTAAAAGGTTGGTGCTATGTTAGCTTAAGGGGTTAACACTTAGAAAGGTAAGATCCTAAAACAGCAGGTGGGTTTACTTAGCTGAAGACCTAAGGAAGTGATGTCTGCACTGCTTGAAAAAAATGCAGTCCAGAGAGATGTTTTGTTTTGGGAGTTGAAGGTAAATTAGTCTAAAAGCAGTGAACCATGAATGGTTACATTGTCATGGAGATGGGTGGAGCTTAAGAAGGTTCCCTGGTTTCAACTTATTTGCATGTTCTACAGCAGGGGAAGAGGCAGCACAGTGAAAAGGTGCTGTTGTTAGCAGGCTCCAGGCAATTAGCACTCAACAAAGTCCTGGGGAGCTAAGAAAGTGGTGGAAAGCCATTGGTTCCACGCTGGAGAGGGTTAGGGCTTATAAGAAGTCCTGGGAGCCACTTATAGTTCAATGAGGCTGGGAGACTGGAGCTCGGAGAAACCCAGGGGCAGTGCCAGTTTAACCAAGTTAATGGTCTGTAGTTTAGAAATGTGGTGGTAATTAGAGGCAAGAGTGCAAAGATGAAACCTCTCATGAGCGAGCCAGAGTTTTGAAATTTTGTGGATCACAGTGGTCAGTGACATCTGGGGGGGTTGTTGAGAAACCTGTGGAATCTGTCTTGGTCACACCTGTCATTTAATGTGCGGTTTGGTGTTTTTGACCATGGTTTGCCTATTAATTCATATTTACCTCATGTTGAATTCTGAATGTTAGAGTGTAAGATAGGTATTATGGATAGTTTTACTTTTCTGACTTTGAATAGTGTCATGACTCACTGGGGATAGTGTACTGCAACATCAAGCCCCACTGCTCCCTGAGCCACGATAAACAAGAAAAAGTTTGATCAACTGACCTAACTGTTTAGTTTAAGTTAACAGAATATGAGCACCAGGTTTGAAAACTTAATAAGTAAATAATTGTTTATTGAACAAGTTGTCTTTAACCAGTGGCAAAAGAAAGAAATATAAACTGCTTATTTCTAACTCTATAATCTAAACTCTACCCCTTCTCAAATCCCTATACACACACATACAAGATACAGAAGGCACACAAAAACATGGATTTTAAGGGTGGAATAAAACAATTCAATAGCACCAATTCCAAAGTACAGGATTTGATGGGTTGATTTTAATTGATATCTTTCAAATTTCTTTCAGTTCTTTGTTGATGACATGAGGTGGTCTTCCAACACTTTCAGTCTTTAGTTCACTGGTTGAGCACTTGCCTTTCAATGTCTCTAGCAGTGATTTTTCCCTTTGCTTCTTGACCGGGGTTTTCAGAGAGAGAGAGGAGGTTATAGAGATATGAGGAGAAAAAGCCAGCCAGCTATTATTGTAGAATTATTGGAATCTTACACACAGGAGAGAGAGAGAGCTTTTAGGACTTTTTCCCTTTCAGACTAGGAGCTATTCTGCTGCATTGCTCTCACACAAATCCTGGCCACATGGTCAGGGGCCAATTAAAACATTGTTGCCAGGAAATTCCCCATTAGGCCAGACTCCTATTTGGCAGCATTCTGTCTTTCATGGCATGCTCTGTATATATCCCTCACATTGTTCCAGCATGATATGTCTTTCAACTGCAGCCATTATAATTTTAGTCCACTGTCCAACAGAAATAAAAAGACTTGTTCTTTATAATAATAAAGCTTATTGTGTTTGCTTAAAACTGTGGAATCTTATGGCTTTATTCTCTTTATAAATACTTGGGATTTCAAAATTTTTTCTACTTTAAACAAAAAGCTACTGGTCCCTAACCAGATTGTTAGATGATACTCAATTCATTACTGAGTTATTTTATCTCAGACATTAACATAGCAAGTAAGGATTTCAAAATAAGCACATTAACGGCTTTAATGGGAACAGCCGCAGTCATGGTGTTTATCGTAATGACTGGAATCCAAGCACCACGCATAGGCTGACAGCCTCCTTCACTTAGTTCATAATAGATAAAGCAATCCAATCCAATACACACACACACACACACACACACACACACACACACACACACAGACACACACCACACACACACACATATACACACACAGGTAATTGGTTTATTCTTGGAAGCCAGACACTAACCGTGAAAATGTTGATATTCTCCAGTCCTTCCAGCATATTCCCATCATAGCTTGAATGGGAGTGTAACAAAAGGCTTGCAAGTTTGGCCTAGACCCAGATACGTTGATGCCCAGCATCAGCTGAATTTCCACGTGGACCTGTTTGGATGGGACCTGTTTGTTATGTAGATCATGAACAGCAAGCAGAAAACGTAGATTCCTGGATGTCATTGGCACTGCTCCAAAAATATCAAATTGGAGTCTTTGCCATGGTTTTATTGGCCATGAATTGATTGCAGAGGTGTAAGTCGTGGTTTAACTGATTTCCCACTGTACATGTTACACAGTTTCTAATGAACTCTTTTATACAGCGATGTATTGCCAGTCACAAGACTGCTTCACGGGATCGCTGTTTCATCTTAACACCCAGCTGTCCTTGATGGGCAAGATGCATTACACATTGCTCTTGCGCTTTTGGGATAACTGCTCAAGTTTTGTGTGCAGTACAGTCATCACCAAACAACGAAAATTCATTGTATACTCTGTATTATGGGGTCAGCTCTTTCTCTATTTCATGAGGTCACTCGGTTTTAGGTACTGGCTTACTTTCTGCTGTACGTTGTCTGTCACTGATTCTGCCTCCAACTTCTTTCACATACAACACTTACGGTCAGGTGCAAAAACACTGCAATGACATAGTCTTCAATGTTGCAAGTTGCTTCATGATTTCTGCCTGTGTCTGTGATAGTGGTACAGCTCAGCATGTCAGCTACTCAGTTGCGTAAAACTGCAAGATACTTGACCTCATGTTATGCTGATGAAGATGATCTGATCATCTCTAGATGCATAGAGATCGATAACCTGATCCAGACATGACTAAAAATGTAGTCAGGACTTGGACTTGAACTTTTAACCAAAGCACTAATATGTGCCAACGTTCACATGCATAGATGCAGACTAGTGCTTCTCGCTCTCCAGAAGAATACTTGTATTTATTTTCTGACAACAGGTGTGATGCATAAGCAACTGGTCATTCATTTCCATCAATGTACTTTGAGAATGTAGCTCCAATAACAGTTCCCAATGCATCTGTTGTGATTTATGTTTCCTCATGTGGGCTAAAATGCAGAAGGATTGGCGGAGATGCTACCTTTGCCTTTAATATTTCAAACAATGTTTGCTGTGCAATTGACCATTCCCATTGTGCATCTTTGTGCAGTAGCTTCTGAAGAGGCTCTGATCTCTGTGTGATTAGACACGAATTTGTGAAAGAGTTGGTAGTACCGAGGAACAATGCCAACTCTGTTACGCTAGACAATATTGGAAGCGCATGAGTAGCTTTCACATTGTTGTATGTAGGCTTTACTCCAGCTGCTGTCACTCTTGTAACCTAGAAAGTCAGTCTTGAGTGCCGCAAATGTGCATTTGTCCTCGTTGAGCATCAAACTGTGTTTTGTGAGTTGAGAGAGCACCACTGATAGCTGTTGATCATGTTCCTCTTTGTGCCTTCCATGGACAATGACATCACCAAGAAGGTTGAGCATCCCCTCAACACCTGACAAGACTGAAAAAATTATGGCCAGGATTTTGCATTCGTTGGGCAGGCTCAGCCGTAGCGGGTGGGAGTGATTGGAAACCCGTCTGCTGCCCATGATAGGCTCCACACCGCCATTTTACACGAGCAGGCCAATTAAGGCCCACTCAGCATTATACGTGATTCTGGCATCAGCGAGAAAGGGCAGGCAGGGGTGGGAGCTCAATGTCCACCAGGTCCAATGGCAACCGGGCGGCCGATTCAAAAGTGGCAGCCATACAAAGGCTGCTATTGACTTGGAGGATCCTCAGTGTGGAGCACCTCAGTGATGAGCATGGCAGATGGGAGGGCAGTCGGCCCCGCGTTTTTCCGATGAGTGTCTTGCTGCCCTCCAGGAGGAGGTGGCAGCATGCCAAGATGTACTTGTCCCCAGGGATGGGAGGAGAAGGCGCCCCAGCCTCATCAAAAATGCCTGGGAGGAGGTGGCATCCAGTGTGAGCTCCCATGATGTGGTGAGATGTGCCATAAGCGCTTCAATGACCTCCTGTGATCGGGAAGGGTGAGTACTGCTTGGCATGAGTCACTTAGCACAGCAGTCAGGAGAAACCCTCCCCACCCCTCTTGGTCCTCAGAGTTCTTAGAGTGTGAGTGGCAAATGTCAATGAGACTGCATCTGGGCAGAGGGGTGAGCCCTGGCTGCTTTGAATGGGTGTCTTGCGACTCCTGGGTCACTGGAGTCCTGCGAGGTGTTCCTCAGGTGGGGAAGGCCAGGCTGCAATGGCAATGCAGGTAGAGAGTGAACCAATCAATGCTCCTCTCTCCTTACAGGAGAAGACATCCCATAACAATGCAGAAAGGTTGCGGACTGGCAGAGGACTGCCCTATCTTCTAAGCTTGACCAGATATGAGCAGGAGGCCCTGGAGCTAGAGAAGCGCCATGTGCCTTGGTGAACCAGCCGCGGTGAGGTTAGGGCACCACAGGGAGGTAAGAGTCCCATGTCCTGAGGCCAGAATGTCTGTAAGAGCAACCATTCCACTGCTGTCTCTATATTGATGTGAGCCTCGAACATGGAATCTAAATTGATAATGGAAAGACAAGGGCACCACTTGAACCGAGTGCCAGGCATGCACAGTAACAGTGCAATGACTTCAACTAATGACATGTCCTTGTTCTTTCAGGCTCACCAGAAGCCTGTCGGGGTCAGGAGCCTGAAGGTCCACTGCTCGCCCAAGAAAAGACCAACCATAGAAACGCACCAGCATCACACCCTCTCAGCCAGATAGGCACCAGTGCAGATACCAGCACTTTGGTGGGTATTAGATCATTGGATGGTACCTCAGTGCACAATGGTGAGGGCACTTCACACTTGCTAGAAGTACAGGTGGAGGCAGGGAGTGCCCAGGGCACCGGCAGTCGGAGGACTGCTGGGGATCAGGAATATGCTCAGTTGGTAGTTGCTGATGTGCCTCTGGATCGTCCCTGAGGCAGCAGATGCTGGAAGTCCAGCAGGGTGTAATGGGAGGATCTGGCAGAGATACATGAGGGAATGCATGCCATGGTCTCCATTGTGGAGGAGTCCATGTGGAGCATGAGCAATGCAATGACCATTATGGCCGAACGCACTGCCTCCTCCATGGAGAGGATGCCGACTCTCAAGGAGAGGCTGCTCCAGGAGCTGAATCAGGGGTTCTTGGGGATGCGCTCGGACCTGGAAGCCCTCACACTGGCAATGACTTCAGGAGGTCACTGTTAGTATGGGAGATGGATTGGGCACCCAGAATCCCAGCTAGGTGCCCATCCATCAATGGTGAGCAGGGAGGTCCAAAGCAACCTGATGGCACACCAGCCGCTTGTTGTCCTTGCAGGCTCCTCTCAGGGCATTCTGGATGACGGTAGCAGCCCCTCCTCCCCTCTGCCAGTGACTGTGGCATCCAATGAGGCTGCGGCGACTGGGCAGATGCCAGCCGTGCCACTGGCTGCTCTCTCCCAGTTGGGACCAGCAGAGGCTCCATGGGTCAGAGGACACCCACCAAGGTCATCAAGGCAAAGTGAACAGGCTGTCTCCAATGCCAGTGCCAACAAAGGGGAAACACCTAGACGTACCTGCAAACAAAAACTTAAAGCACCTTAAGCACAATACAGGCTTATCACTGGTGATATTTTTTTCCCTCACTTTTATGTTAATTATTATTAGGTGTGATGGAGAACACCTTTCCACTTAATTTGTTTTATGTATGCCAGGCACCATACCATTAAATGTGTTTGTGTTCAACAAGTCCCTGGGTGCTTCATTAGTTCTGCATGTGCAGTGTAACCCATGATGTTATGAGTGGCTTGTTTGTCATTGAACTTTATTGAAATGGCACATAGTGCATGATGTTCACCAAGCAAATGTTCCTGTCAGGTATCGAGTATGGAGCCTGCAGCCCTGACATGTGGTGGTTCTTCTTTGGTAGGCTAGCTGAAGGAGCATTGGGTGAAAGCCTCCCAGGTGTCCCTGCCTCCCTGGAGGTTGCCCAGTTCAGTGTCTACCCCCTCAGCGTTCTCCTGGCTGTGCTCGTCCTTGGGCTCACTACTGGACTCATCGTCTGCTGCCAGAGCAGCTGCATCAACATCTTCTTCCTCCACTGTGTTCCTCCTTTCCAGCGCCAGATTGTGGAGAGTGCAGCATGCAACCACTATCAGTGACACACGATCTGGGTGGTATTGGAGTGTGCCCCCTGAACGGTCCAGGCATCGGAAATGCATCTTGAGAAGACCAATGGTTCTCATTACTGCCACCCTTGCAGGGGCATGGCTCCTACTGTGCCACCGCTCAGCCTCTGTTCTTGGGTGGTGGAGAGACGTCATGAGCTACCTTTTGAGGGGATAGCCCTTGTCACCCAGCAGCCATCCATCCAGTCGGACTGGAGCACTGAAGAACCTGGGCACCTGGGAGTGTTTCAGGATGTAAACGTCATGGGAACTGCCTGGGTACCTTGCACAGACTTGCAGAATCAGCATCCTGTGGTCACACACTATCTGCACGTTCATCGAGTCAAATTTCTTCCTGTTGATGAAGGCACCCAGCTCACTCGCTGGCACCTTGATGGCCACATGTGTGCAGTCGATTGCACCCTTGATGCAGGAAAACTCAGCAATCGCGGCAAAGCCTCTGGCTCGCTCTACCTGGCTGGCCTCATCTGTGCGGTAGTGAATGAAAGTCAATGCATGCCTGAACTGGGCGTCTGTCACCACCCTTGACATAACTGTGGACAGCTGATTGGGAGACTCCACAAAGATCACCCACCGACCCCTGGAAAGAGTTGGAGGCGTAGAAGTTGAGGGCCACTGTGACCTTCAGCTCCACTAGCATAGGGTGTCCACCCACACTGTTGGAACTGATCTCAGGGCCGATCATCTGACAGATGGAGGTCACAGACCCCCTTGAGAGGCGGAGCCTCCTTTGGCATTGCACCTCAGACATATTGAGGTAGCTGCATCGCCACCCGTTAACCCCAGCAGCAGGATAGTGGCGTCTTCTGCGGTCCCTTCTGCCTTGGACCTCCTGTTGGCCCTGCGCCCCTTGTGCCTGTGCCTATGCCTCCCACAGGTCACTCCTCTGGAAGCTGAAAAGGGACACCTGGCCTCCTCCCCCTTCTGGCCCTTCCTTCCTCCTCAGAGGAGGTGCCTCCAGTGGAGACCACAATCACCATTCCCAGAGTGAGGGAAGGCTGTCTGATACCTGGAAGGCCCCAAGTGGTATGACTCCTCCGGAGTCCTGAACTGATGCCTGTTATTTCTGTCAAAGCAGCTCTGAAGTGAATTGAAGTTGTCCTGTTGACACAAGCAAGTAGCATTAACTTATAAACTAAAGTACTAACAGTTCACACTAGCAAGCCCACTCACCCCTTTTATCCTGCCCGTGGGTGAAGCTTTTGAAAACGTGGCCTACCGGCCTGCCCAACACCCTAAAAATCACACTGGCTGCATAAAATCACAGACAATTGATGCCTCAAGGGCCTTAACTGGCCCGTTAATTAAGGGCAGGCACATCTCCGTCCTCATAGCACGCCCGCTAGGCAAAGTATCGCGAAAATGCACAGTGACGCACGCCCGACATCATCACGCATCATTTTACGTTCCAGTATGTCAGGCGCGCGCCCTCATGCTGAATGTAAAATTCCGCGCTATGCTCTGGAATGCATCATGTACTGAACTTAACCCATTGGGCATTCAGCAGTACTGAAAAGCACCTTCATGAGTAACAAAAGCTGTAAGATATCGCCTTTGTTCTTCGAGTGGTATCTGATGAAAGCTCCAGTGCATATCAAGCTTTGTGGAGTCATGAAATGATGCTCGAATTGTTGGAACTGGATACTTGTCTGGAATTATGGCTTTGTTGACCATCTCCCCATTAATTCGAACTTTGTTCAGTTCTATCCAAGCAAGAGCCACAGCTTCCTTGTTATAGAGTTTCATTTTCTGCTCCAAAACTTTAATGTGTAATTCTACTTCATCAGCATTAATACAAACAACGCAGTGTCTTTCTCTGGTTCTCCATCAGCCTGAAGCACTGCTGTTGTATTCTGTAGGGGTGAGAGTGGCTGAGATAAACAGTTTTAAAATTAATGGCCAAAGACAAAAAGATCAGAATTTTTTTTATGACAAGGAATCATGTTATTACAACACTTCGTCGAATTTGAAATTCCACAAAGAGCCCCAATTTCATTGCTCTCTGTAGAGATTGAACGTTTTAAAAAAATCAAACTTTCAATTATTAACTGAAAAAATGACCCAACAAGAACTCACATTTTAAAACATTTACTATAACAAATGACTAAATAAACTCTATTGACTAAACACCATTTTCCTTTTATAGGCATAACTGTCCTGGTCCTTTATCCCATACATGAGAATTTCACACCCTTCATCAAGTTTCTTGACTTATTTCGAAAGCAATTAAACTAGGTTTGTTATCAAGCAGCATTTTGAACAGGTAACATGACTCCTTTCTTTATTTCATTTTACCTAAAATTAAATATGTAGTTTAAAACACAACAATCTTAAAAACCTTAATATTGTAACAGTATCATATACTCATTTACTTCTATTTGTGCTATCAAATCATCCATCTTCCTATGAATACTGCATGTATTGAGATAAAGAGTCTTTAATTCTGACTTTTTACCATTTTTCCCTCCTCTAACCCTTTTTGCTGGCTACGGAACAAGTTCTAATGAACCACCTAATTAACTGTGCAGTGGCAGTTTGTTTACCACTAACTAAAACTGAAAGAAACAACATATTAATGTTAAAGTAAAATTAAATGCTAAATACAACTCTTGACTAGAGTTTAGAAAGATATTAACCCTTAAAACACGTAGAATTCCCTCACTCGCCAAATTTCTGAGCTCAGTACACTGTCGAAGCTGTACTCTGTCAAGCTGGCCTACTTACTTAGAGAAATAAATTAGACACCAGCCATCCTCATGGCAATGATGGGGAACACTCTAGAACCCACAGGGAACCAAAGAGATGGGTTTGGTTTGGGCAGGAGGTTAAAATGTCTAGTTTTAGTGGATGTGGGATGAAAGATGAGAGACAGGTGACCAATCCACTCTCAGGCGATTGCCTGCTTCAATTTTTACAGGACTACTATATATTACCTACATTGGCAAGGATTCCCAAGTCTTGGGAAGCCAGGCAAATAGAAGGAAGTTTTGGAGTACTGACAGCAGTTCTGGAAACCACGTTTTAGGAAAGGTAATGGTCTTGGAGTGAATGCAGTGCTGGTTTAATAGCATGAAACCTTGATTCCAGGGGTTAAATTTCAGGGAACGATTACACACACTAGGGTTATATTCCCTGAAATTTAGGTTAAGGGTGATTTGATCATAGTTCCTATGATTCCTTATCCTATGATAAGGTAGATAGAAACTCCTCCTGCTGGTTTTGGAGTATAGGATTAGGAGGCATAGTCTAAAATTTACAGCCAGACCTTTCAGGAGTGAAATTAGGAAATACTAAGGGTGATAGAAATTTGGAACCCTCTTCTGCAAACAGCAATTCATGCTAGGTCAATTGTAAATTTTAACTCTGGGTTGATTGATTTTTGTTATCCATAGGTTTTAAGGGATGAGGGGAAAAGGAATTAGGTCGCAGCTCAGCCACAATCTCATTAAATGGCAGAAGATGCTCAAGACTGCTCCTATTCATATGTTTCTAGAAGGGCTAAATCCATCAAGTGGCCACGAGGACAGGAATGTTACCTCCCAATCCACCGGCTAATCATGTAAAACTCACTACCCAGCTCCACCATTTCTTCCCCTGACCATCACCGACACCTTCAATCACTGAGCCCCATTATTGATCACCCATCTCCTCTGATTCCCTATCACCATCCCTCAATTTCACCCTGACTTGTCCATGATCTCTGACCCTCCCCCAAACCCAAGTTCTCCCCATCTCTAACACCCCTCCAATCTCACCTGTCTTCCCTGCGATCACCCCTAGCAGCCTCTAACCATGATCTACGCAGCCTCCCTTCCCCATGATCTCTACCCCAACAACCACAGAACTTAACTGATCTTCAGCTGGGGTCTTCTCTGGAGAGTTTCCCTGCCCAATAGACAGCCAAGCCTGTTGATCAGGCTGTCTTCCAAGCGAGGAATCTATTCATAAAGACAACACATGCATGGAGTTAAAATTCCACAGCAATCAGTGGAACCTGAACTTCTGGCTTTCCAGGCAGTAACTTCTTGCTGCATCCCCGCCCCCACCCTGCACCCCCCACCAAGTTTTGAAACCCCACCTCAGGAAAAGCAGCCTATAATCCTGAACAAAATTGTTACTTGGTGGAATAAAGGTTAGTAAGTGACAGCTAGCATAGTTTGTTAAAGGCAAATCATGTCTGACAAACTTGATTGAGTTTTTTGATGAACTAATGGCTGTTGATGAAGGAAGTGCTGTTGATATTATATATATAGACTTTCACAAGCATTCAGTGAAATATCACATAATAGACTTGCTAATAAAATTGATGCCCATGAGATTAATGGGGCAGTGGTAGTGTAGATACATAATTGAGTAAAGGAGGCATAATTTCAAAATTTGTAAATGTGAAGTGATCCATTTTTGGAAGGAAGAATGTGGTCCACATACATAACTTTCTGAAGGCAGCAGGACAAATTAAGAAGGCTCTTAAAAGGGGTATGGAATCCAGGACTTTAAAGTGATATAGAATTCAAAATGCTAAATGATGCTAAATCTTTGCAAATCATTGTTTAGGCCTTAGCTAGACTATTGTGGCCAATTCTGGGCACTATATTCTAAGAAGGATGTCAAAGCCTTGGAGGGATTGCAGAGGTGATTTTCTAAAATGGTACCATGGATGAAATAGTTCCATTATGCAGAGAGACTAGAGATGCTTGGATTGTTCTCCTTAGAACAGAGATGGACAAAAGGAGAGTCAATAGAAATATTCAAAATTATGAGTTTTGTAGAATAAATAAGAAGAAACAATTTCCTCTGACAGGAGGGTTGGTAAACAAAGGAAACTGATTGAATGTAATTGGCTAAAGAACCAAGGAGGAGCTGATGAGAACTTTTTTTAAGCAGTGAGTTATGATGTTCTGGAATTTTAAAAAAAATATTCATTGACAGGGTGTGGGCGTCACTGGCTGGGCCAATGTTTAAAGCATTGCCCGAAAGGACGGTTATAGCAAATAGAATAATAACTTAAAAGGGAAATTGGATATATACCTGAAAATTGTGCAGGGCTATGAAGAAAGAACAAGTGACTGGAATTAATTGGTTAGATCTTTGAAAGAGCTGGCAAAGGAACCATGGGCCAAATGGTCTCTTTCTCTGTTGCATGATTGTAATGAATAACAGCAACAGCATTGCACTGAACTGTCATTTCAATGGTATAAGAACTAAGAAGAGAATGAATTGCACAATAGAGCTTAAAAGGAACACAGGGGTAAAGTTCAGAGGACCAGTGGTTATAATGGTATTGATAAAGTAAAAATGAGAAGATTGCAATTAGGATAGATTGGAGAATAAATATAAGAGAAGGATCAACAAGGATCATGTTGTAATGATTCTATGACAGGCAGAAAGAGTGGGGATTGTAAGTTGATCATTCCTTGGTCCAAATGTGGAGTTGCTCATACATACAGTGACCAGGCATCAGCGCAAAAGTAGTGTGATAGAGCCAACAATGTTTAAATGATGTTACATAAATCAATGAATAACAATGTTTACTTTTGATGAGAGGAGTTAGAAACTGATAAACTGAACTATGACCATTTCAGAAACACAGTCCAATTGTTGATCCTTCTCTTATATTTAGTCTCCAATCTACCCTAATTGCAATCTTCTCATTTTTACTTTATCAATACCATTATAACCACTGGTCCTCTGAACTTTACCCCTGTGTTCCTTTTAAGCTCCATTGTGCAATTCATTCTCTTCTTAGTTCTTATACCATTGAAATGACAGTTCAGTGCAATGCTGTTGCTGTTATTCATTGTGCCCAAGGATCTCAAAGTCAATTTTCACTTCTTTCTGTATTTATGCTTCTAAAACCCAAACGCCCCTGTCATCTAATTACCATTGCTTAATTCATCTCATATCTCCCTTATTCTTTTCAACATTAGCTAGTTTCCTGAATAATAAGATAAGCACAGTGTTTGCCACCCTTAAGCTCCTTCAGCCCGATCAGGACTCTCTGCCCTCTGCTGAAACTGGCCACTAGTTCAGGATCACTCTGCAGATCAAAGATAATCCCCAGATGGAATTTTCTGCTTCCGTTGGCAGTGGATGTCATGGGGTGGGGGGAAGGGGGGTAGAATTCGGCAGGAGGGGCACAAGTTGGTTTCAGGCCAGTATGAAATCACAGCAGGATCATCCAATGGTGTCCTGGATCGTGAATCCTGCTGGAGGCCGATGTGAACCTGATTTGCATCCCACTAATGGGATGCAAAGTAAGACCCGACCAGAATTGTCCCCCCATGCCCGATTTACCGTTATGCCGGTGGGAAAACACACTGGCCTAGAGCACAACTGGACAACCATGACATGCAGAAGTTGGGACTTACTTTTAGAGCCTTGCTCAGATCATGAACATTCAAGGAGAAGATGATGCTGGAGCCCTCCAGCCACTGGACCCTGAAGGAACACGTGCATTGCGTGCTGGATGGATCCTCTTGCACATGGCTCTGCTGTGAAGCAGCTCTCAGAGGCCGGAGGTCTCCATGAAGCAGCTTCAATTTTGATGAGGTTTCAGAACTTCATGGGCTGGTATGAATGATCGGCGAAGGGGTGGGGGCGTGGGGAGGAAAGAGGAAAGTCAAGGTGTGACTGGGAAAGGAAGGTGTAGCGGGATGGGGGGAGTGAGGTTGAATGGGGAGGGGAGGCAAAAGTGCCAGGGGTAGGGAGGTTGGGTGTGGGAGGGCAATGGTATTGGGGGTGGGGGGGGGGTTGAAGTTGGGAGGTGGAAGGAGGGCTTCTGGAGGGAGGGGGGATTTCAAAGGGGGGAAGGTGTCAGGCGGGGAGGAGGGAATAAGGGTGGAGGAAGGAGTAAGGGCGCAGGGGAATGTCTAGGTGAACGTGCAAGGGAGGGGTCTATGGAGCCTCCTGGGGAGCGAACTTAGGGTGGGATGGTAGGATAGAACGGTGAGCGTGAGAGAGGGCAGAGGGAACCGGCAGGGTGGGAGGGTGAGGGTGCATTGGTACTGGTAGAAGGGGCAGTAAGGGTGGTTGGTGCAGACACGGAGACAAACACGGACCCTGGGGGTGAGCAGGAGGAGGCTGGGGAGGTCAATGTGGATGGAGTTGGGATTTTCAGGAAGGTAGGGAATGTGCTCATTTACTTGGACATCCGGGAATGACAAGAGTTCGGGCTGTAGGGTAATGGTGGGTAGGTGGAAGGCGGTGCCAGGGACATGTACTGTGATGGGGGAAAGGACATAGGTGACCGGGAGAGAGGAAAGGATGGGGGTGATCATCTCAAACTTGACAACTACCATTTTGTAAAAAGCGAAAGTGAGCGGAACCTCACGTTGGATAGGCACAAGTGCTGCATGGGAGTGCAACCAGTGGGTGGGCAGAGATGTAGATCTGCTCAGATGGACAACTGAAAGAGAATCCCAGCAGGCAGTGTTGAAAATGCTAGTGACAGTGCGATCAGTGTGATGGATGAAGGCTCTACATGAAGGTGTGGGAGAGTGCATGCACAAGGCTCCTAAAGGTGGTGTCACACATACACTTCTCCTGCCAGAATCATTCATGGTCCAGCTGCCTGCAGCTGGACTTCGAATGCAGGGGGACGACACGTGAAGCCTGTAACTGAAGCTGAAAGACAACATTACACTTTATACCGTGAAAGTGGATATATTTTCAGCTTATAAAGTGACAAAATGTGTTCACCCGTGCAACCCCTCTTTTCTAGGCCTACCCCTTCTTCTGCTGGCTGCCTTGACATCCACAGCAGGGGTGGAGACAGCCTGTGCAATGGTTGGCCTTATTGTCTCAGGTGACTTTGGCATACATCCTCTGGAGAACTGATGCTTTGAGGGACCCGGCTGGCTCTGGCTGTCCTCCTGTGAGCCAGCTGCTCCCTCTACAATGACAGAGGATGAAATTAATGGGGTTATAGGCAAAGGGGACTCAGAGGGATTCGGAGGTAGTTGACAGCCTTTGAGATTCCCAAGTGGATGAGCCGGGGTGTCCAGCTGCCGCTCCTCCTTCCTTTGGGTGCCCAATGGCCTCGGCTTGACTCCTTGAGGAGTAGGTGCACCTGTAGGGATGTCGAGGTGCCCCGCTTTCCTCCTACATTGCCACTGTAGGAAGTCACCAATGGCTATTGCAATGTAGTGTTTTGCTGGGTGCATCTCCATGTTTTGCTGGGCCAGGGTTCCATGGCATCCATCATCCTTCCCATGGAAACCTCCATGTGTGCACATGTGGGTGTCACTTCATCAGAGAGCAGGTAGACGCACTCCTCTAACTCACATGCTACTTTGTTGAGGGCTTCCAACAGCTCCACGTGATGTTAACCCACCTTCTGCTTACTCTCCACGATGAGCTTGAAGGCTGAATCCAGAGGCTTCTCATCTGACTCAGACTTCACACTTGCCTCTTCCTCAGCAGTCCTCCAAGTGCTGGGGAGATCGGCTGAACCTGTCTCCTCCTGCTGTGGACACATATCTGTTTGATGACCACCAGCTTGTGACCCCAAGCCTGCTCTAGATCTAGGTCCCACCGAGGTGTGCGTCTCTGCACTGGTGGCTGGAAGTGAGGATCTGGATGGAGCTGAGGGCCTGGCTGGCTGAGGGCATCAGTTGCTTGGCAGAGCTCCCTGTGAACCAAAATAGAGATGATTAGTGCATGGCAGCAGAGTCAAAAGCAGGAGAGAGAGAGAGCACTCGGAGTTGCGCTGAGAGGGATGATATGGTGCAGGATCCTCATGTGGGTGTTCACCACCGACCTCACAGTCAATTCAGGCACGGTCCAGGTCCTCATCAGTCAGCACGATGGCACACTCCTCAAAGTGAGTGAGGGGCCTAATGTCAGCCACTCCTGCCCTCAGTCTGCAACCTCTCCCTGCCGTTGTGAGCCAGCTTCTCCTGAATGAAAACAGATGGAGAGAGTGTGAGCAGGAAACATGGCACTGAATGGAATGTAGTAAGCGGAACCATGGATGGGATGAGGGCATAAGCTTGAGAGGATATGAGCCTGATGGAGGTGTGAGGATGTGTGTGAGAGTTAATGGTGTTGTCCCTTGAAGTGTGAGATCTCTGTGGATGTGTGATGTGTTTGGAGTGTGTGTTGAGAGCGATAAGGTGGTTGACTTGCCCTGGCAGAACAGATGAGAGCATTCATCCTCTTTCTTCGCAGGATGGCTGACCTCCTCTGTGCTCGGTTGGCATTGACCGCTGCTGCCACCGCCTCCCAGGCCAGATTGGTGACTCTAGTGGACTTCCTAAGGCCAGAGCGGGGCTAGAAGAGTTTGTGTCGGCCTTCCACTGTGTCCTGCAGGCACCCCAGAGAAAGGGCTGCCATCACCTTTGCTCTTGGGACCATCTGTGGCCTGGAGCAGTCCTGGTCTGTAGACATGAAGTAGGCTGCGCTCTGATGTGCTTTAAATATGATACCCGGAGCGAGGAAGCACTTATTTGCCGTGGTGGGCAAATCTGAGCCTGCCCGCTAGCGTTCTGGTGTTTCCCATGAATACATTATTGATGAGGTAGGATGCACCCAGGGAGGGGAAAATACAGCGTAAAAATCCGCCATTGCGGCCGGCAGGTAAAAGGATGTTTTTCACACTCACTACAACAGTTAGTGCAAACCTGGGATGATTCTGCCCACCAGTGTTTTCTTTTCTTCCTTCCACCAAGAACTGTCTCCTTCAACTCCTTTCCCCTGCTTCTTCATCCTCTTCTCCAAAAAGTGGGAGAACTTGTCATTCAGGTTGAGACAATCTATTCAACTGCCTCACTGCTTTTCCCTTTCCTATTTCCCACCAAGTTAATCATTCTCCAGGCTCTCCCACCACCCAAGCCTCGAACCCATAACTTTTTCGAGTTTCTCTCTGATTTCATTTGCCCTTTACAAAGTCATCTGGTCTATGAGGCCTACTTTCTGTGCTCTGGATTTTATTCCTTGTAAGCTGTTGAGCACACAACATGCCTTCATGGCCCCATGCTTTCTAACATTGTAAATGGTTCCATCTTCATAAATACTTTCAAAACTATTGTCATCACACCGCCTTTCTCAAAAAACCCATTCTTAACCTTTGTGTTCATGAAAACTACCAACCACCTCCAACCTCCCTTGTCTCTCCAATGCTCTTGTATGCATTACCGCTTTCTTAATATTTCCTGAGACCTCATGTTTGAACCCATCCAATCAGGTTTTCATCCCTGCAATAGCTTCAAAATTGCCCTAACCAAAAGCAAAAATAACTGTGACCATAATGCATTCTCCTCCTCACCCACCTCCACCTTGCACCAGCCTATGGTGTCGCTGATCACATCATTCTTCTCCAATGTCTTTCACCATTGTCCAACTCAATGCAATTGGTTCCACGCTTATATATATGGACAACTGGTCAATCTCCTGCAATGCCTTCTCTTCCCAACCTTGCATTTTATAACAAAAATCGTCCAAGGTTCTGTCCTTCGGTTCCTTCCTGTTCTTCAACTATATGCTGCCCCTTGGTGATATCGTCTGCAGCCATGGGGTCAGCTTCCATGTATTCACTGATGAGACCCAGATCTATTATTTCATCACTTCTCTCAAGCCCTCCATAACTCAGTGTTGTGTGACTGCTTGTCCCATATCCAGTTGTGGATCAACTGCAATTTCCTTCAATAAAACAAGCAGCTGAAGCAATCAGCCTTGATCCCTGCCATAAATTGCATACATTCAGTATTGATTCCAGCCCCTTCCCCTGCCATTGTCTTATGCTGGTCCATACTATTCCCAATCTTGGCATCCTATTCAAATATAAATGGGGTTTTCCAATCTCACTGTTGAAAAAATTGACTAAAGCTACTTCTGTAATATTGCCTGCTTCTGCCCATTTCACCCCCATCTACTTCTGAAACCCTCATCCATGCCTTTGTTAAATCCAAACTTAACTATTTTAATGTTCTCCTAGCCAGTCATCGATCCTCCACTCTCTGTAAATTTCAACTTCCTCAAAACTCTCCTTCCTGTATCCAATCCTGTACATGTTCCATTCTCCTGCCCTCTGCCTCCTTGCTGACTTATATTGACTCCTGATATTCCAATGCTGTCAGTTTAAAATTCCCACCCCCATTTTCAAATGTCTTCATTGTCTTGTCCCTCCCTATTTCTGCGATTTCCTTCAGCTTGCACTAAACTCTGTTCCTCTGACTCTGGATATTTGTGCACTTGCTGCCATTGCTCCAGTCTTAGCAGCTGTACCTTCTGCTATCTATATCCCGTGCTCTGGAATTTCCTTCCTAAGCTCTTCCACTCCACCCCCGTTCCCAGTAAGGAAAAACCATTCTTCCCTTTCACCTTTTTGAAATCCTTTGAAATTTAATATAGAAATTTAAGTCACCTCTGTTGTACCTCATCTTATCGTCTCCGCTTAATTGGAAATAGTCTTAATATTTCAATTCTTTCCTCATAACTAAATGAAAGAAAAGTTCAGGGGCGCAGGGGGAAGGAGTGCGTATGTGTTTCATCTTACAGAGAAAAAGTTAAAAGATAGATGGAGATAAGAGGCAAGGAAATAGAAATGTACAGACTCATAAACTTGGACATGAAAGGAGAAAGAAGTTCAGATATATACGGAGACTCAACAAGAGAGAAGCCCAAAGGGAGAGGAAAAGGCAAAGAGGCAAAGATATTGAGAGGCCTTCAGCAACAGTGATCATTACATAAGCCCAGGCAGACAGAGTAAGAGAGAAAAAACACATGCAGTTTTAGAGAGAATAAAACCACAAATACACAACAGAGAGAGAGAGGAGCACCATAGCAACACAGAAGGGTGGTAGTTGACCCAGTTACTTCTGGCCACAGGTAAACTTGATATATGAGTCTAGCTACTTGTGATAAAGTACTTACAAAGCATGAAAATCTAATTGTTTTTCTCCAGTTTCAAGATTCTGCTCACACAAAGTTAGCTATGCCCACCCCTGATTTAAGCAGAGGATTGCATCCAGCTGCATTTTAGACAAGTTTGAATATTAGTGATTTTTTAACCCTCGATACTAACATCTTGTATCAAAGAGTTAGCAAAGAATTGGAAATATTAATACATTTTGATAATTATAGAATGTTTATAAGCTATTGTCACAAGCTGTGGATAATTACAGAACTGTTTATAACCATTCACTGAAACTTGTGGCAGATGCTTAAATGAAATAACATAATATTACCATTTGGAAAGTTCTTCAGGTCCTGATGGTGATGCTGGTGAGACAGTAGAGTTTGGATATCCTAGGTAAAAGGCAAGGTGTATTAATGTTGGACAATTTGGAACTCACTAGGCAAAGCAAACAAGTTGATGATCAATGCACTGAATAATGGAGGCCACTAATAAACCTCACATGGGATGTATTTTACTCTGCAAGCAAAGTGCTTGGTACTGTCACTACAATGATTGAAGATTGTGGTTCTTACTCTTAATGGTTTCATCCTTCACCTTCCAAAACACAAGGATATAACTACAAAGTAAGATCTTTTAAAAGACAAATGGCAATAACACTGGCACAATTATTTCTGTGCCTGAATTTCTGCAATGGTTTCCTAATCTGATGGAGATGGCAATTTTTTCACAGACAAAGATCATGGGATGGTTTGTCACTGTGGTAGCTGACATGATCACTGGTGACTGAAGAGGCTGTTCAACAGTTGGGCCATAGGAATTCAAGATTTGGAGGGGCTCTGGTATCAGGATATTATTTCTGTTGTCTGCACCTTTCTTCAATAGTCACATGTCTGTTTGTTTCAAACTTGTAGGCTGCTTTCCAGGTTGTTTGTGTGGCATGTGTCGCTGTTGGCAGCCTTCTGCTCCCACACCCATTGGTCAATGTCAGCTGGTCTTTGTAGCATTTGTTAGGTGCACCTAGTCTCGCTGGCTAGAGCCTAGTTCACCATAAAGCATTGCTTATAGCATTCTTGAATCCTCCATGTGTGACACATGTCCTGCTCAGAGCAATTGACACTATAGGAGAATGAATTCAGTGCTGGCTCTGTTGACGACTTAATTGTTTGTGGTGTAGTCCTGCCATCTGATATTCATAATGGATCAATGACAGCGTTGATGTAAAGGGCTGAGCAGCACATTTGTTTACTATACAGAACACATGATTCTGAGCCATACAAGAGAGTGGTGACAATAACTGCTCTATAAACTCAAACTTTGTTAGGGATGCACAGTGAATGGTTTTGCCAGACAAGTTTTGAGAGGAGGCCAAGGAAGCTGTTGGTCTTGGATAGTCAATTGTCTTTGTTCTTGTTGACAGTGGCATTTGAGATAATGCTACCTAGTTAGATAAATTGTTCTGCTTCGTTAAGGTTGCTTCTGTCAATGTTGATCTGTAGTGAATTATAATTTCCTAAGGGGCTCTGGTTGGTACATCACTTCTGTTTCCTTTAGTCTAATAATAAGGCCAAAGGCATTTGCTGGCTCAGAGAAACAGTTTACAATGAACTCCATTGCCTCTGCTATGTGTATAAGAACCATCAGCAAACAGAAGCTCCTCAATAAGCTCTTCTGTAGTTTTAGCTTGTACCAGTAATCATCATAGCTTGAAGAAACTAATCTGTGGAGAGAGAAAAACAAAGTTAATGTTTCAAGTCTGTATGACCCTTCTTACGGACTCAAAATGTTAACTTTGTTTTTCTCTCTCCACAGATGCTGTCAGACCTCCTGAGTTTTTCCAGCATTTTCTGTTTTTGTTTCAGATTTTCAGCATCTGCAGTATTTTGCTTCTATATTATTGAAGAGACTAATGTCTGTTTGGAAGTGGATGTCTATTCTCTCTGTTAAGCCTAACTTTGCCTCTTGAAGCAACATGCTGGAGAAAATAGAGAAAAGGGTTGGTGCTGGAACACACCCTTTCTTATTTTATTCATTCATGGGATGTGGTCGTTGCTGGCTAAGCCAGCATTTGTTGCCCATCCCTAATTGCTCTTGAGAAGGTGGTGATAAGCTGCCTTCTTGAACCATCTTCTTAACACCATTAGAAATAAGAAAGCTGTATGAGGGGCTCCATTCTGCTTGACCTGATCTTTTCGGCCATCGTGCAGTTGATAGAGAATGGTGAAGAAACTTGGAGGGCACTCCAATTGAAATAGTGTCTTACAAAGTCCATCTCAGCTGACTGCATTGAACACTCCTCCATACTCTGTACTCTTCCATGTTGAATACTCATTGACAGCACTGAGAGTGGCAAGGGCACAGAATGTACTCTGGATGGGGACTTCAATATATGTGGCTTCGTAGTGCCACTGCTGATCAAGCTGGCCTAGTCCTGAAGGACATATCTGATAGACTAAGCCTGAGGGAACCAACAAACAAGGGGAAACTTGCTTGACTTCGTCCTCACCAATCTACCTGCTGCAGGTGCCCATGACAGTATTGTGGGGATGGCCACCACACAGTTCTTGTGGAGAAGTCCTGTCTTCACATTGAGGATACTGTCCATTGTGTTGTGTGGGACTACCACAGTGCTAAATGGGATAGATTTGGAAAAGATCTAGCAACTCAAAACTAGGCATCCATGAGGCACTGTGAGCCATCAGTAGCAGCAGAATTGTAACCTGTAACCTATACCTGTAACCTCATGGGCTAGCAAATTGTTCACTCTATTATCACATCAAGCTGGGGGATCAACCCTGATTCAACGAAAAGTGCAGGAGAGCAAATCAGGAGCAACACCAGGCATATTTAAAAATGACGTTTCAATCTGCTGAATCTACAATACAAGACGACTTGCATACTAAATACCGGAAGCAGCATGCGACAGATAGAGCTAATCAATCCCACAACCAATGGATCAGATCAAAGTTCTGAAGTCCTGCCACATCCAGTCATAAATGATGGTGAACAATTAAACAAGTAACTGGAGGAGTAGGCTCCACAAATTTCCCTACCCTCAATGACGGGGGATCCCAGCACACTGATGCAAAAGACAAGGCTGAAGCATTTGCAACCATCTTCAGCCAGAAGTGCTGAGTCTTGATTCTCTAATTGTATCTCAATTTAGGCTCACTATGTTTTAAACATCTGTTTTTGACTGGTGGCTAATTAATACATTCTCATGAAGATGTGCTTTATGCCAAGTAATGCATTGGCATAATCCACTGGCTGGAAACTTGAATTGAACTTTTAAAAACAGATTGTTTAAAAAGAGAGACTAAAGTGCCTTGAACACAACCCAAGATGGGAAACTCCAATGAGCATTACTATATGATCCACATTCCAAATCATTGGAATGGAGACAGTCTGTCTGCAAAACTCATAATTGACAATGAGTTCAGAGGAGCGTGAAGGACTCACATCTTCTATCTCATCAGCAAGGTATCAATGGCAATCACCTGAGGTATTCAACTACTGGAGACGGGACACCTAGACTAATCGTTTGGACAATGGACCCTGGCTAAGATAGCTTCCTGACATAAGTTAATCAAGTTACCTTTGGAATACACAGATATATCTGTGTAACGGGTAACCTCTGTTATTGTTTATAAGTATTTGTGAGCTATCCTGATGAGTGCAAGATGGAAAGCTTTGATAGCATGTCTCTTTTTTCAGCAATACGCACATTCTGTACTACCATCTGTACTATAATCTCTTGTTTTGAATCTCTCGGCAGTTGGAGAAGGAAGGTTACATGACAAGCCAACCCTACGTATGTTTTGAGCACATGTTTTCTCAGCAGAGCTGAGGACAAGCAGCTTAGGGTGAAGACCTAAGTGGGGTCCCTCTTGCCTCCCTCTCTCTCCAACTCACCTGATAAACTTTGAGTCCAGTTTGTTGGCTGTGATCATCCAAGGATGCACTGTTGCAGACAGATCATTCTCAAAAGAATCCAACCCAGCACTACCATCTCCAGAAGAACAACTATCTCAGTCATCTACATCTTTAAATCAGAAGCATCGAGACCACTGAATTCAGCCTAAAGCCAGCCAAGTCACCAAACTACAGAATAGGGCCAGAATTTTCCACTTCCATTGGTGGTGGGAATCGTGGTGAGAAGGCCCAAAAACCAGTTTTATGGTGTCGTGAAATCAGTTTGCGATCGTTCGCTCCATCTGTCAATGTGGATCATGTTCCCGGCTGTCCAACATGGGGAACTTAATCAATTTTAATACATATGCATCTCATTATTGAGACAGCACACCAGAATCATCCCCCCAAGTCAAATATATCGCCCATGTCGGTGTGACTTTGGAACAGCATGAGTTATGACTGCCTTTAAAAGGCGAGCTGCACTTTGAGGGGAACTCGGAGGTGAGTGCACCCAACCTTGTGCAGCACTCGCAAGGATCACCTGTAGGACATCAAGGAAGAGGTGCCACGCATTTGCATGGGGCACAGGCAAGTTGCTTTGTCCCTGCTGGCTTTTAGTGCAGTGTTGGGGCAAAGGCTTCAGAGCGGGTGGGACCAGGGGTGATGGGGGGTAGGCGGGACAAACTGAAGGAAGTACACAAGCACATGCTGAGATGGATAGTGGGGAGAGGGGTGGGAGGGTGAGAGAAGCAGCCACACACTTGGAAAAGCTTGTCAAAAGTGAGCGTTCTTCTGCAGTTGAGACCGTTCAGCAGCAGCTCTATTGACATTCTTGCAGCCGGACCTCTGAAGCATTTCTGCCCACTCAAGAACACAATAGCATGAAAGTGCCATCAAGTGATCCAGAATTTTTCATCCCTTGGGTGCAAACTGCAAATTAGTGGGCATTTTAGAGGGCTGCCGAACAATTGGATGACTGGGCAAGTTGTAGAATCCCCTTGCGAAAGGTGGTCATGGCACAGTCACTGGTGAAGGCTCTCACAGCTCCTGGCAATGTCTTTATTAATATTTGAACCAGTATCCATCGTGGTTCAAGCTAATAGCACAGCCTTGCAGTGCGGGTTAGGGGAATGCTGAGCTGAGAGCACAGCGTGCAGTGGAGTGGCTGAAACTGCCGCCAATCGGTCAAGTGGCGTGAGGTGGAACAGTATGGGGTTTTGAACAGCCACGAAGCACACTACACACTGGCCATCCAAGTGATGGTCAGCTCCATCCGGCAAGCATGAAGGGGCCTTGAGACTGAAGCAAGGGAGGTCCTTAGGATACATATGCTAACCCACGTGTCTCTCTCTTTGATCCTGCAGGAGAAGAACATCAGGATCATGGAGCCTGATGATTTATCGCAGTGCCTCATGGCTTACTGGGTGTAGAGAAGAAGGAGCGGTGTGCATCGGAGGCACCTGGCTCACCAATGGGAGGAGCATCACCCTGAAGATGAAGGTGTGGCCGAGCTTCCTGCATACACAGCTGAAGATCCACAGTGAGCTGTTGCTCACAGATGCCTCACTAGACCCAAGGTCTATAGATGGCGCTTGTCGTTATAGCAGATGACTGAGAGCCATTGTCGCCGAAGACTGCTCATATCTAGGGAACTAATCAATCATATATGACATCCGTTGCAGGATTTGGTGCCACAGGGACATGGAGGGCATCCACTGCCAGTGGCCGTGAAAGTAACCGTGGCGCTCAATTTTTATGTTAGTGGCTCCTTCCAGGGCTCTATACATGACCTGTGCTGAATCTCACAGGCCTCCACCCACAAGTGTATCCAGGAGGTCATGGACACCATCCTCACGAAGGCACAAAACTTTGTGCATTTCGCTCGGGATCAGGAAAAGCATGAGTGCTGGGATTTGCGGTGATCTCAGGTTTTCCACAGGTGCAGAGTGCCATCGATTACACTCACGTGATGATTAGATCTCCATGGCAACAAGCAGTCAATTATGTTTGCCGCAAAGGCTTCCACTCGTTGAATGTTAAGCTGATGTGCGACCACCCAAAATACATCCTACAGGTATGCACATGAATCCCAGGGACCGTCCATGACTCCTACATCCCGATCAGGTCTCAGATCCCTGACATCTTCCAGGGTCCACAGGAGCTGCAGGGTTGGCTCCCCGGAGACAAGGGCTACCCACAGAGGACTTGGTTGATGACACCCGTGAGCAGCAGCCTCAGACTGCAGCAGGGCGACGGTATAACAAGGCTCATGCCGCAACCCAGACTTTGGTGGAGCAAACGATAGGCATATTGAAAATGAGGTTCCAGTGCCTCGACAGGTCTGATGGAGCACTGCACTACCTTTCTGAGAAGGTGTCACACATCATCATAGTTTACTGTGTGCTACACAACCTGGCGCTGCAACAGGGGGAGGACGTGGCTGAGGACGAGATGGAAGAGCTGCACTTCTCCTCTAATGAGGAGGACGTTGAAAAGTATGAGAGTGATGAGGTTTTCGAAGTTGAAGATGCCGGTGATGAGGCCATTACACTGGCCAGATGAGGCAGGCGTGCTCATGAGGCCTTGATAGCCACAAGATTTGTGCAGAATGACGACGGGATGCAGTGAGGACACTCCTGACATCTTCACCTCGCATCTGTGAATGTTTGACTCCTGTGTGTGGCTGATGACAGCGCAAATAGCCTCAATGCTCAGACTCATGTCATGGAGATACAGCTGGGCCCTAATAGTCACAAGATGCCAGGAGGATGATGACGACATGCAGTGAGGACACTCCGTGGGTCTTCATATTGCCTCTGTGAACGTCTCACTACTGTCTGGCTGAGGGCCGCTTGCTTGTGCCCTGTGATCAGGGTCATACCATGGAGACACAGCCATGAAAATTTAAGTGCACCTGATTGTCAGCCTTCAGCACCTTCCCTCTTCAGGACCACACCATCATCGGACACAGATGCTGAAGAGATGGGGGGCCTGCCCCACCTCAAAGCTGCTGAGAGCACACAGAGAGAATGACAGAACTCTGTGATGCCTGTCCATGACATTCTGGCAGCAATGACAAGCACCATCGAGGTGCAGGAATTGCTGATGTATCCAGTGAGTGTGAAGCTGGACCATCACTTTGCTCTGAAGGTTAGACACTGCACAGGGAAAAGGCCCTAGACGGTGACTCTTACCTTTATCTTATGCACAAACCAAGGTTTCACATTGGAATGACACGAACACTGCTCATCATTGCAAGGAGACATAGACAAGGAGACATTCTTGGGAGTTTATTTACAACTGTGAACATCATGTACAAGTGATTAACTCTGCCCACATATTGCAACGACATCCTCCTAATCCTGCCGTGACATCTTGGTGCTCCCTCAACATCCACAGCGGAGGTGGAGGCAGCCTGTTGACTGCTACGCCCTGTTGCCTCCTGCAGTCCTCCAAGTGCCGGTGACCCAGGATGCTGCTGCCTTTGCATGCTGTGGAATAGTGCACTGTGCTCACCAGGCTGCGATCCCAAGGCTGCTCTACGACAGAGGTGTGTGTCGCTGTGCTGGTGGAGGGTGTGGGTGAGCGCTGTGCCTGGTCTTCAACGGTACTGCCTGCAGGGTCCTCATCTAAGGTGCTTTTGGCGCTGGAGTCAGGGTAAGGTTGCATGAGGGCAGATGTGCCTAATAGAGGAAATGGAGATTATTAGTGCTTGGCAGCCGTGTTACACACAGAACAGTGGACTCAGATTAGCGTTGAGAGAGGGGCGATGTGATGCAGGATCCTCATGTGGATGCTTGCTGCCGACCCTAACGTTGCTGCAGGAACTGTCAAATGCGTGATTCTTGAACAGAGTGAGGACAGACCTTGATGCCTGGCACTCTGCCCCTGGTCTGGGACCTCTCCTGTTGATTGTGTGTGATCTTGTCCTGCAGAAAGACAGATCGAGAGTGTGCGAGCAAGGCACATGCCAGGCCAAATGAGAAGGATGCCAGGCGTGCGTGTGTGCTGAAAGGAGCCATGGATGGGATGGGGAGGTGGCCTTCAGAGGAAATAAGGCCGATGGAGATGTGAGGGTGTGCGCAAGAGAATGAGTGGTGATGTCCCTTGAGCTGGAAGTTACTGAATGTGTGATTGGCTTGGGAGTGTGTGAGTTGAGAGTGATGAGATGATTGGTTACCCTGGTGGGAGGGATGAGATAATTCATTCTTTTTCTGCACTGGATGGCCGACCTCTTGTATGCAGCATTGACACTGACCACCTCTCCCGCCGCCTCCCAAGCCGGAGCGATGAGACTGATAGCCCTCCTGCGACCAAAGCCAGGATAGAGAACATCACGGCGGGCATTCAGGGTGTTCAAAAGTCATCCCGGGGATGTGTCCCTGAATCGGGGGGCTGCACTCCACTTGGTTTTTGGGGCCATATCTTTAAAGGAGCAGTCTTGGGTTGCAAGCATTGAGTAGTGTGTGTGTGGCTGCAGTTTAAATATGGTGCCCAGAGTGAGGAAGTGGCAAGATAACGGTGTGTCAGGAAAATTGGAAACTGGTCGCCAGTGATCTGGTGTGTTTCCCGTGATTTATGAGGTGGGAAGGGGACGACATGGTGCAAAAATCTGCCATTAAGGCTGGCGAATAAAACATCTTTATTTAAACCCATTACTGCACGTAGTGCAAATCTGGGATGATTCTACCCTATAACTTTTTACTTTTTATGGACTCTAATTTGGCCAATTTATTCTTTCCCTCTCTGTAATCTGTATTTGTGCGTGAACTACGAATGTGTTTGTGTGCAAAAGTCGGTGTCTATTTTATTATTTTACTTAGATAAGCTTAAGTATAATAAAGCCAATATCTTTCTTTGTTCAACTCAGGAAAACCTGTCCTATTTGTTCTTTTATGATCACAGCACGTAAGCAGTTCAGTACTCGCTGAACTGAAATTATATCCTTTTCAATTAAAAAACTTGTTGCATTCAAATAAAGAGAGGGCCAAGAGGGGAGCCATTTGATCCCTTCTCACCTGATCGTAATAACAGTAACATTCGATTTGTACATTTAAGCAATTGCAAATTACAGAATGTAAAATGGATTCTTCAGCTTAATTCTTGCCTCAAAATGACTTCATAGGAATATAGGGCTTACGAGCAGGAGCAGGCCATTTGGCCCTTCGAACCTGCTCCGCCAGTCAGTAACATCATGGCTGATCTGATTGTGGTCTCAACTCCACTTTTCTGTCTTCCCCATGACCCTTGGCTCCCTTGTCTATCAAAAATCTATCCAACTCAGTCTTGAATAATTTCAATGACCCTGCCTCCACTGCCATTGCTTCCTGGGAAAGACGATTCCAAGGACTAACGACCCTCTGAGAAAAAAACATTCTCCTCATCTATGTCTTAAAAGGGTAATTTCTTATTCTTATGTCCCCTAGTCTCCCCACAAGAGGAACCATCCTCCCGGTATCCACCATATCCAGCAAGTGTAAAGTCATGGACTCTGTCAAGAATAAAGTATGTATTAAGTTCAGTGGCACAGGATGAAGAATGGATAAACAGAGAAAAATGGATGTCGAAAAGAAAACTTGTTGAACAACTTACAGTGAAGTCAGGTACTCTAGAGATCAGTGTTAGGATCACAATTGTTTCTAATTTCCATTAATGACTTGGATTCACAAAATCAATGCAAAATTTTGTCAAAGTTGCTGTTGCTACCAAAAAGGAGGGACATTGAAATCAGAGGGGGCAGCTCAGAAGTTACAAGATGAGTTGGATTAAATCTGTAAGTGGGCATAATAATGATATTTAAAATATAAAGCAGACATGTGTAATGGACGGCACACAGGAAAAAAAATATGAGTAACAACATGCTCCAAAAATGGAGCTGAAATAGATTAGGGTAAAATTGAAATAGACTTAGGAATCTGAACAGGTGCATTGCACAATATCTTAACTTATGCAACCAGTGTAGAGCAGCAATCAATAAAGTCAACTGAACGTAGAATATAAATCAGAGGAAGTTATATGTGATCAAACTGCAATGTTAGACCACATTGTGTTCAGTGCTGGTTGCCTAGAAACATGTCAATATTACTACGTAGAGAAGAGCCCACAGGGCTTATTGCTAATGCCATAAGTTATGAGGAAGGAGCAGAGAATTTTGAGTTTTTCTCCTGTAAAGGAAAGGTCAAACAGATGATTTTCTAGAGTGCTTCAAGAGAAATCAATTCAAACTAATAAAAGGTAAATTTAGAACTCATATAAGACAGTTTTTCACACAAAGTATCAAAGTATGCATTGACTCTCCAGCTAGAGTAGTAGAGATGTAAATGCAAGAATCATTTAACAAACAATGGGCTGCTGCAATAGAGAGAATTTATGGTCTCTTATGGTAAATTAACATGGGTCAATTGGTCTTCCTTTTCCATAATTACTGCTAAATCTTTTGATGGGGAGAGTGTAGATATCTGAAGCCAGATACTTTACAGAGAAAGGGAGAACAAGTTTGAAATTTTGACATTATAATGGAAAATAAATCCAAATTCAATTAAAATAATGGCAAAATCCATGTACAGGAAACACTCAAAATATCTGACAATGACTGGATCTATTATCCATCTCTTCTACTTTTGTCATTGAGTTTAGCCTTGCTGATAATTTCCTATCAGAATTTCCAGAGTGCTCTGTAAGGTTTACTAAAGCATATCAGACTTCCAGAAATATAACTGAAAGATCTTAGCATGTTAAACATACAAACAATATTCCCTCTCTGTGTATAAACTGATCACCTGCAGTGTTATTACTGGTGTAATAATCTGGACGGGGAGATTTTTGCTGTGAAAATGTAAATGCATTATAAAAAACATGTTTACAGTTTCATAGAAAAAATACCACTGCTCAAAACCCACCTGACCTTTACAGCAAGTTGCGTTCCCAATAATATTACTGCTTACTACAGGAAATAATAAACCTCTTCCATAGTTTCATGCATTTTGGTTGGTGCTGCTTATGAAAGGACATATCTGGAGGGGGTGTTCTTACTCAGTAACATTTTGCATCATGCATGGAAAGCTTTGGAAGAGAGATCAATTAAAATCTTCTTACTAAATACAGATTTTTTTCTAAAAACTGGCCTTTTCTTCACATCAGTTACCTGCCAAGGGCAAATTCAATTTTAATGCACTGTTACCCAGGCGGGTTTGCGGGCATGTAGGAGCCCTTTTGGAGCTGCTGTGTAAGTAATAGTCATATGCAAACAGGTCATTGACTATTGTTTTAGCCAAGCAGCCTGACTTTACCTGCCAAAGCACCTGTTTTCTGAGCTGACAGCAACTAGCCAGGGTCTGCCAGGCAAATGCACTGCGGGGACTGCTTTTTCAATGAAACTGACAGGCTGGAAGTCTTTGAAGAGCTCCAGCCATGGCCAGGGGAGAGGCTGGTGTTCACAGCACTTTTTCTAAGTGTGTGCTTTCACTGCTTGCCAGGTGACTGCCAACTTCTTGAAAGTCACTCCACCTGCCTTGCACTTCACTCACCTTGAGTTGCTCTTCCTTTCTGTTAACCTTCACCACAGCATGGGAGCAGCCTATGCAACTCTGGCTTGTACCTCTGATGAGGAACAATAGGAGCAGCAGCACCAACACCAGCATCACCAGCAGCAGCAGGAGCAACACCAGCAGCAGCTTCAGCTGTCTTCTCCACATGCTGCTCCAGAAGGAAGAGGGGATGGACACAGACCTTCAGCTCCAAGGAAGTGTAACCTCATAACATAGGGTTTACAGGCAGAGGATCGGCTCTCTTGACATGTATGAGGACCAGTGCCTCAGGAGGCTCAGGTTTTCACAGCAGGTCATTGCTGACACCTTCAGCCTCTGGGACCAAGATCCCCTTACTAATGGAACAAGCACCATGCACTGCAGGTGGCTCTCAAGGTAACTAACACTGAAGAACTTTCCTTCCCCTACCACACCCCCTTCCCCCTGCCTCCAGCTCTCTGCCTCTCTGTGAATTTGTGTGCTTTTTCTCCAAAAAGTAGAGAAAGCAAAGAGTTATGAGTGCGAGAAATGGCCTATGTGGAGAGGAAGGAAGAATATTTGTGGATGGTCGCTGTGAGGTTTGGGTCTGAGAGGGCAATAGAATGAGGGTGAGTGTGAGTGTTGGGTGTCCCGAGGGGGATGTGAGGTGATGTCTGGAGAAAGAGGAATGCATGGGGCTGCAAGGTGTGTGTATTCTGCGGAATCCTGTAAAAGAGAATGCTGAGCAAGTCAGAGTGTGGAGGTTGACACCTTAAAATATTATGCCACTCACCCTTCCCACTTTCCTGACCTCCCAGATGCTCTCAGTGTACTCACTTCAGGTTGGAAGGACCACACTCCTATTGCTCACTTCCTTGGCCACTTTCATGTATGCCTGCTTGGTTTGAGAGGCTGGCCCTTTCCTTCAATCCTTGGGAAAGATCACCTTACTGCAGTCTCTCAGATCCTGCAGCAGGGCCTTTGGGTAAGAGTGAGAGACCTGGTAGGGGAGTGGTGGTGGCAGCCATCCCAGATCCCCCCTCCACTTATGTGGTTGCTGAGGCCTCAGGAATCCGTCCAGTTGAGCTTTTCAAACCCATGCCAGGGTCTTTTTAATTCAAAGCCCTTCCTTTGACAGATTCAACACGTCATCCCACCAGCCCTTTCTAATTGGTCAGGAAACCCAGAAGTGGGATGCTGATGCCTTGGCTTGGTTAAAAGCCACATCAGAGCCCACTCCATCAGCAATCAGGTTCTTGATCCATTTCCAGGTTGTGCCTTTTTGCAGGTGTCCAAGACTTGAAAAGTCCTTTCTTATGCCCCATGCCCCAAGAACTTTGAAGTACACCTTACACAAAATTATTAAGATCACCCAGACTACTTAGTTGCCTGTTTTATTGAGCCAAGAAGATCCAGCAAGGTGTCTTTACAGATATATGTCAGATCCTGATGACTTTATTGGGATCCAACTGTAATTTTAGCTGGATGACCCAAGCTGCTTTGGCTGCCCTGCCAGGTAAAGGCAGTGGGAAGAGGAGTTGGGGCCAGAAGAGGTTCAAACAAAAACGTGTATCTTCTACTTTTCTTGTGGAGCCAGGAGGAGCTCCTTCAGACACTGCCATGGATAATATCACCCTTCCAAAACTCGAGGTCTATTCCAGGCAGGAAATCAGCCTACATAAGTTAAGTGAGGCCTGGGAGTTAAACTAGCCCAGGCCCCGTTTTTGGGTCAATGGGTATATTTCAAATTTACCTCACCACCCATTCACTGATCAAAAGCGCATCCTGAGTTAACGTCGAGGTTTAAGTCTGTTTCAAGAGGGTCCCCAATAACTTAGTAAGTTGATGCAGTGATTATTTGAGTGATGTCCTGGGAAGACCCCAGAATCAATCATTAGTCTTTGCTGATTTAGTCAATCCCAACTGAGGTGGCACTAGAAGCATTATAACTAGCTTTTTTGTCACTGCTTTAGGGAGCGGAATATCATCCAGATTTCTGCTCCTGTTGGCTATTTAGCGACCCCTATAAATGTGGGTGAAGAGAGTATCAAGTCAGCTCTCATGGGCAGAATTTCACCGCACAAAGCGGAAACAAGGCAGGACTGGCGGTAAAATCTTGGAGAACTGCGGCAGATGTGCTCCC
This sequence comes from Carcharodon carcharias, assembly GCF_017639515.1. Taxonomy (NCBI): domain Eukaryota; kingdom Metazoa; phylum Chordata; class Chondrichthyes; order Lamniformes; family Lamnidae; genus Carcharodon; species Carcharodon carcharias. The sequence goes on from NC_054469.1 coordinate 203,442,251, forward strand.
TGACTCTGTCCCGCCATCGGGGAATTTTAGCGACAGGAATGAGATTGGACAGGCTGCAAAGGCCCAATTAAGTGCTATTTTACAGGGGTATTGATATTTTTCCAAAGGTGGGGGATTATTTTTGAAAGAACATGTGGAAGCTGTGAACAGGGAAGGCAGCCCCTGCGATTTCCTCACTGGGATTTCCTTTCCACCACTGGCTTTTTAATTTTTAAAATTCTTTTATGGTCTACCTGCAGAATGCAACAGGTCCGCCTGCCTCAGCAATGGCCACTGTGGTGCTTCTGAGGCTCATGAGCATACTGCACATTTTGAGATCCCTGTGAATAGGCCAGCAGCTCTTGGGGGCGGACTCCCCAGTGGCAATGACTTAATTAGCCTTTCCGGCTGATGTCGGGACCTCAACAGCTTTGGAAAATCCTGCCCAATGTCCCTTATGAAGAATTAACCTGCTATCAATTACTGTTAGGCATGCATCTGAATAATTGCTACTTGGGCAAAACAGCAAAGGGTATCCTCCAGCTAAAACTCAACACCTTCAGGGAGAGAGGGAGAGAAAAATTTAACAGGAATGAGAAAATAGATGCATAAACAAGTTTTATCTCTTTTTTTCAGTGCCTCAAAGGACCACCGGGCTGCACATTGGAAATGCTAAGTAAATTACTGTACATGTATAAAGTCCAATGATGTAGTTGCTAGCTAACTATGCATTTTATCTAAAAATCGGATTCTAATCTTAATTTTCTCATTTTCATTCCAGCCTTGTAGCCTTGCAGCATATGTATGAGATAACTGCTTTGACAGTGCTTTCACACCTTTATTTCCAGTGACTTTGAAGCTGCAGACTATCAATAAAAATACAAACAAATTTAGAAATACATTGTAATTTTGTGATTATCACAGAAAAGTGAATCAATAGTTTGTTTTGATTTCTTTAGATACTGATACCTTAAAACTACACGCAGGCTTTCCAATTATTGTTTCTAATTTTAGTAAGTTATTTTTAGTTGAAGACATAAGGATGTTATTGGGAATGGTGGTGCAGTGGTGCAGTGATTCAACATTATTTTTGGATTGAATCATACTAAATTAATGGAATGATAGCTGCCTTATGCTGCTGGCTTTGAAACCTTTGTATTAAAAAAAGACTTACATTTATATAGCACTTTTCACGATCACCAGATGTTTCAAATGCTCAATGAAGTACTTGCTGAAATGTAGACACAGTTGTAATGTAGGAAACTTGGCAGCTACTTTGTGCAAACCCCACAAACAACAATGTGATAATGACCACATAATCTGTTGTTTTGTGGTGTCAATCGAGAATAAATATTGACCAGGATATCACGGTTACCACCCCTGCTCTTCTTTGAAATAATGCTATGGGCCCTTTTACACCTACCTGAGTAGGCAGACGAGGCCTCCGTTTAATGCCTCACCTGAAAGCTGGCGTCTCTGACAGTGTACTGCTCCCTCAGCACTGCACTGGAGTGTCAGCCTTGCTTTCTGCACCCAAACCTAGAGTGGGACTTGGAGTGTGAAGAATTCTACACACCCCCACCCCTCCCTGCCGTATATTCGAAGGCAGGGAGACACGTAAAATAAAGTGGGTGGTGGATGATGGAGGCAGGTAAAGAGTCAGGCAGCCTTCCCACACTTTCCTTTATGTGGACAATTAACTGCCACTTAAGGACTTCATTCCATCTCCACCACAATTTTTCAGTCTGCGGAAGAAGGTGGAAGAAAGGCTGCAGCTTTCACTGCACACGCTGCTGGGAGGAAGGAAGTGGGCCACCTCTTTTGGGGGGATTCCCTTCAGAGAACCCCTCCCAGGATGGTAACCGACCTCCTTGTCTGTCCCCCTCAGCCTCTCTAACTTAACCCCCACCCACACTCGCCCGGGTCCCCCAGCAATGGCTGCCCAAAATCCCTGGATTTACCTAGGTCCAATATCTATCCTCTCTTCTTCTCTGGTGACTGCATGTAGTCCCAGCAGTGGCCCCTCTCTTCTGGCGCTGCCGGGACTACAGAGCTGCCAACCAATCAGTATGGCGGGAGCTCTCTAGTGCAGGACTGCCTGTCCCTGAGGGGGTGGGAGTCCCACTCTCACCGTATTAAGGCAGCCCCCAGCTTATCAGTGGAGCAGCCAGATTTCAGGTCTGCACAGTGTCGACTGACTTTTAGCTCAGGGTTGGGGGGCATGGGGCCACAGCTGACAAATGAATTTATTTTCCATAATTCAGTGGGACGCAAATAATGGGTGCAAAGATCATTAATGAGGAAGTCTCCTGGGGTCTTGATCAAGATTTTTACCTCAACCAATGCCTAAAACAGATTATCTAGTTATTCAATTTATTGTTATGAATGCGTGTACATCTCTCATTTAGTTTCAGATCTGGATCTTGTGCAACATTTATAAAGATATAAAGTCATTTTATTTTTCTAGTTACATTCAGACTTTGAACTTGAATTAGTTTTTTTGTGGCTTTCCAAGGATTTTGAAATATTGATTCCTCATGTCTTTTTTTTTTCTGACCAGTTTTCCTCTTCTCCCAGCCTTTCCAGAGGCAACAACATAATTGTAGGTGCATTGTGCCATGTGTGAGAATAGACAATAACTGTCAGCAAGCTGTTTTTCAGTGGAAAGCGTCCAAAGTTGATATCGGCGTACACTTGCTGCTGGTTACTAAGAGTGAGAGCCCTGCCTGATTTTAATCTGCGTAAACCCAGGATAGACATCAAGGCCAATTGTTGCATCTGTGCTTCCTGAGCTGTTATTGGCTAAATAGACACAGATGGGGGATTCAGTAAGTGATGTTCCTGTTTGCATGATTTAGCTAATCAATGCTTTAATCTGCTAATCCATCAAAGGAGCCAACAGGATGCTTGTCAATATGCTGAAGAATCAAGGGAAAGGAAAATGCTTAAAATCTAAGCAAGTGAGAAACCAAGACCCTTCACTGCACCCCTAACTCCCCTGGCTGTCATCAACTGTCTGAGCACAGATGGGGATTCAACCTATGACCTTCCTGTTCTACATGTTTTAACCAGTTGATCTGTTGAGGGAGTCTCCAAAATGCCTGTCTCAGCAGTTTATATTGAGGAATTGGGCAAGAGAAAACTTGTGAAATAAAATTACAAGCAAGTGAAAAAAATACTTTGTGATTCCTGTCTCTAACCAAACTGTTTGCTATCACATTCGTCCTAAATTAGGTAAGAATGTGTTGGCTATTCATCCACACTTGGTCAGCAGTGGGTGAATTCAAAATTCACACAGCTAGTCAGTCCTTGGATTTTTTTCTTCAATCCCTAGGAGATATAGAGCCAGGTCTCTGTATCATGCTTTCTCATGTTTCTTGGCCAATAATTATGAAACACACTGAAGCAATGCAACAAAGCAAAATGGCCAACAGGTCTGAGAGTGCACTCAGTTGGTTCTCCTGCTTCTGCCACTGACTGAGAGATGTTGTTTATCAGTAGGGGTCCAAGAGGCCCTCCAGACACAAGCTCTGAAGGCAGTGGGAGGAGATAGCCATGGAGGTCAATACCACGAATCAAGCCTAGAGGACCAGGATGCAGTGCTGCAAGGAGTTTAATGACCTCACACAAGTGGTCAAGGTCAGCAAATTCCATAGCCTACTAACTGTACCACTGGCCTCAGACACAGCTCAATTCACCATACCCTCCTCTTCACTCACCCACCAACAACCTCTATAAATCAGGATATGTAACTGGCATTCATGTATACCACCATACCCTTTAGCTTACCACCACTGCAAGCCTACACCCACATCTCACAACTTGCACACATTTCTAGCTATTCTTGACAATCACATCATCAAAACATATTGCACGGCACTTAGTAACATATTTTCCTCTTAACTGCAGGACAAGGTGGCACACAGCCGGAGGCAACAAAAGTTAACTGGAGGGGGGCAGATGTGCCTGCATCTCCTAACTCCCATAGAGGAGACAGTGCTGGCCACAACTGGGATGACTATTGCACCCTTGGCCAATAATGGGCAGAAATCCTTGAAAATAATGGTATCCTCATACTTAATTCTGCTTCTCCTATGCCACCTACCCTCTCATCTCACACTCTGTTCTGATTTATAAGCTGAGGATGATTAAGCATGTACCCCTTATCTTTTCCTCCACTTCTTGCACCACAATCTTACCCTTGTGCTTTTCTCTTTTCACATAGCTGAGACATACAACCTGGTCAAGTAGTGGAGGAACTGCAAGATGCTAGGAATGATGAGGATACACCTTCATTCAATTTCACACTCACTGCCAGCAGCTCAGATGCTGACACTATCTGTAATTTCAAGGCAGAATTTGCACATCGTAAGACACTGGGTACAAATGACCTGCAGCCAGAGAAAGAATCAAGAATAATGCAGGTGCCATGATGTTGGAGGGCAAGGTCACACATGGATTCTGCTGCAGAGGACTCAGATGAGCAATTTGATGGGGCAGCCTGCAGACAAGGGCAGATGGGTATGCACAATGAAATGTTTAATGTATTGTGGAGCCTGCCAAAAAGCTTGTAATCAATATGAAGCTGCATAGAGGAGTCCATCACCAACTTGCCGTAAGGCTTTACACAGAGCTTAGAGTCCATCCTTCCAGAATGGAACTGGTGGCTGACTCCATTTGCACACTTGTTGACCTAAGCTTGTTGCAATGTCTAATGGCCAATATTGCAGCTTCCATTGTGCCAGCCAATGTCTAAGTGTTGGAGTAGAAGCTTAGACTACTGCCATCATGGATATGGATTACTATGTTCAAACTGACTTGCAGCATGTCTTAGCAATCCAGCAATCTCCCGGAGAAGTTGGCATGAGCCCCGGGGAGAGTCCTCTCTTCTTTGTGAAGGGCTGGGTGCCCTGTAATAAGTTCATCCTGAGAAAGGGGCCTGTGCCTTAGAAAGCATTGCAATGCTGAGGCACCACCCTGATGGAATGGCAGTAAATCCATGGAGCACAAGCCTGCTGTCTTCTCTCAGTAAGACAGCATTCATCCTCACAATTCTGCCACTCTGCCAGTGCCCTTACTGTTGTCTCTCAGCCAGCCAGCCCTGTTTGCTGACCACCATGCTGACATGGTGACCCACAGCCAGGCTTTCTAGGCCCAGAGCTGCTCAAGGTCATCCTCCAGGTCTATCTCCTTCATTGAAAGTTAGCAGCCTTCCACCAGCTGCAGCTATTGGGATAACACTGCAGAGGAGCATATAGCCAGATAAAAGCATACACAAGACAGGCTATAACAGAATGCACAAGGGCGATTGGTTAATTTTTGTATGCAACTTCTGCCCAATGTTTTATTCCAGAAAGCCAGTTGGTGAAGGATAGACCTGGAGTCAATCCAACAAGAGGTTAAAACAGTAATTGTTCTCCATTACTGATAATAAACAGGAAATAAGCATATTATTTAGCGGGTGTTCCAACTTATTTTATGCATGCTGCACTTTGCAGGTAATTATATTTGATCTGCATACATAGCGGTTAGAAAATATTCTCAACAAGATCCAAAGAGTACCAAGTGACGCACAGCAAAAAGAAGCAACAACACATAATGTGATGATTGCATGACTGGAATTAGTTGCTATCTTGATGACTATCACTCTTTTAGAGGAGGAATGGGCTGAATCGGCAAACTGAATCCTATTTTAAGCGTACGTGGTATTGTGGATAAAAACCATGGGTAGAATCTTCAGCTCGGCGAGCGAGGTCGGGGCCCGCTTGCTGAGGCATAAAATGACATGGGGTGACATCGGGTTTGCATCCCAACGTCACCACGTGTCAATCATATTTTCAGTTTGGCTGCACACCCGCCGAACTATCAAAGGCCTATTAAGGCCCTTTAACAATCAATGAAATCATTGACCTGAGTGGGCCGGATGAAGTTTCATGAAGGTTTTTAAAGACTTGTAAAAGTTTTTAATAAAATGAATAGATATGTCCCAGCTCAGGTGACAGTTTCACATGGGTGGACATGTCTTAAAATTCTTTTTTTTTCCCCTTTATGACATTTTTCTGAACTTAAACTAATCTGCCTGAGGCAGCTCTGTGCCTCAGAGAGATTTCTGCACTCTTTCAGGTGCATGCGCGAAAGAGCGCAGGCCCCTACTCAGGCAACACCCACCTCCCCCGCCTGCACAGGGAGCGTTCAGTGCTTCCGGGTGTGCATCATGCTGGGTGGGCCTTAATTGGCCCGCCGAAGTAAAATGGCGGTGCCCAGCCAATCACGGGCGGTGATCGGTTGCATGCATGCCTGCTCCCGCCCAACGCCCCCGACGGGGAGAAAATTCACCCCATGAAATTTCACCCTGCCATAGGATTTCTCTTTTGCCAATGGGCAGGATTTTTCCTTCGTCAGGCGGGCGCAGTGGGCGGGTCTGGGAGCAGCCGCAAAATGGACCACTGCCCGCGATCAGGCCCCGACTGCAATTTCACCCTGGCTGGCCAATTAACGGCCAGCCAACGTGAAAGGTGCTCTGAAATGCTCGGCGCTGCCAGGGTGGGAGTGGGAGGAGGGCGAGCACGGACATCTGCACATGCGTGGGGTAGTATGTGCTGACAGCTTGCTGAGAGTACAGAGCTGCCTCAGGGAGCTGAAGAATTGGACACTGGCCAATGAAAATTTTACAAATGATATAAAAATGTGCCACATGTGACTCAGTCACATAAAGAGGGACATGTTAAAAATGATGTTGAAATTTTTAAATTTATTTTTAATTGCTGCTGGAAACCTCATCCCACCCATGGATGAAGTTGCGTAAAAAATCCAAAGGCTGCTTGGCCAATTCACCAACTAACTATAAGGTTGGATGGGCAGTGAAAAATAGCACTTGATTATTTGATTAAGGGCCTTAATAGGACTCTTAATTGTTGGTGGGCGTGCTGCCAAATCTCGCCGCTCCAGTCGACCGATATATTGCGTGACTGCACGATGACTTCAGGTCGCTCGCCCGATGTCATTGCGCGTAATTTTACACCTGATTGGGTTGGGCACGTGCCTACTTGCGGGACGTAAAATACTGCCTAATGTTTTTCACCTCCTTTCCTTCCCTAAACGTGGTTGCAGTAGTATTTATCACCATAAAGCCATAAAGGCTTAAGATCCATTCCGCAAGAGTTTTGTCTGCTTCAATATTCTGGGTGATAAGATTGAGTGAATGTTTAAGCAGGAATTCACAGACTTCATTGCTATTCTGAGGAATTGTCCAGTAGTGTTGTTGGCCAGCTGGTCCTTCCTGATTTCAGGCATATTTATTGACTGGATTAGGCAACATTAACAGCTACTGGCATTTGATCTAGCATTCGGCAACCACTGTGCCGTGTGTCATAAGCAATATGCTGGAAGCACGTAGCAATTGTTTAAATTAGCTGGTTTCATGTTATTCTACAGCCCTGCCAGCATGTAACAGCAACAGGACTATATTACCGACTCCCCATCTACACAAAAACTTTGAAATTGAGGCCGGTGAGAACTTGCCTGAGTTCTTTTGCTAAGGATGGATTTAACATTTCACACAAAAGATCTTTAAGATTGGAATTTTGTGCACTCTTCTCTCAGCAAGCAATGATTCAAAATTTAATGATGAACTTCAATCCCAAACTGAACCGTGCCAAAGGCATTTCAGAACAGGAAAAATGGAAGAAAAATTCCAGAGACACCATATTGCTCTTAGAAATGCTGAATTACTATTCTGTGAATTCTTACTCCACCAGCAATTTTTTTACATAGTTACATATTGAATTGGTTGTAAGCTTATTGGTGGTAAGCTTATTATTTATTGCACTGAAGGGCTAGAAACAGTGTGAAACCCCTTGGGCTGTAAGTTTGCCATGAAATGAATATTGGTAGTACAGCTGTAATCGCAAGCGTAGTGAGGCACCTCAGAGAACCACACACTATATTGGAAAAAAATTGGTTTGTTTTGCTATGTACTGTTATGTATTAAGTATATTTTTGGGAAAAAAGCTTAATATTTATAATTGTTACTTATGCAGTTTTATCCCTGTATATTTCACATTTGCTTTGTTACCAAGTTATTTTCTGTTCTGTGAGCTCATCATTACTTTAATAAGATTAATTCCGCTTGTGAAGGAATCAATGCTTTAAATGTTTGTATGTCTTGAGGCAGATCCTAACTGAAAACAGAAACTGAAAAGGGAAACAGAAAAAGGAAACAGAGAAGGGAAACAGAGAAGGGAAACAGAGAAAGGAAACTGGCCCTCCCAGTTTCTAAGGAAACAAAAACAAACTGAGATTTGGAAATCAAAGCTTCTGGGCAGACTGAACCTGGTTGAAACAATAAACAGACACATCAATCCAAGCTGGGTAGTAGAAGTTGATGAGTCCAGCGGTGCAGTATAGGCAAGCTGGTGAAGACAGAGTCCAGATCCAGAAGCTGAGAATAAGTTGCTGCAGCTGTTTCTGTTACTTGTAGAAAATAACATTGGAGGATCCACACCATGCAGATTGAGTTGAACAGGAACTCCAGAGGTGTACCATTTGTGTTGAAGACCATGCCCATGGAATTCAGGTCTGTTGTGTTCTGCTGTTGGTTAAGGATCCGACTAGCTCCTAGAAGGAGAGAGGAGCTGAAATTCTTCATGAGATAGCCAGAGTTTTGAAGGACTTTGTGGCTGGGATTGATGATATATATGCTGGATGGATTGCCAAGCTAATTCGTAAGATCTGTCTTGTTGTATCTGCCATTAGCTTTTTAATTTATAGTTTATAATCTACTGCGATTTGTCTGTTAATTCATGTTTAACTTATGTTGATACTAGATGTTAGAGTTTTGGAGGTTATCTGATATAGTATTTAGTCAATAACTGGTATTTCATATTTCTTTTAAAAAAAAGTTACTGGTCTCTACCAAGATCAAAGTTGTGGGCTTTTTGAAGGATTTTGAATCTACAAACAGATATGGATTAATTCCTCTGTTAAAAGGGCCATTTATCCACAAGTATCACATCTAATCATTTATACATGTATAATATTTAGTAATGTAGCTTTATTTTTCTATTACTGGATGACATTGTCACATCTAAAAATCTTGGAAATTTCTTCTTTGTTTCTAACTTAGAATTTATACATTCTTTTAAACGAGGATGCAATGGTTGTGTTGCCAAGACAGATGCAAAGATCTCAATAGCTGTTACTCTGACTCCAGTTATGCTTTGGTAGTATTTTTGATTTACTGCAGCTATAACAAAATTCTCACATCTGCATCTGCTTCCTATACTTTCTGCAATATAAAATCCCCATGTCCACATTCATAATGGAAACTGTTTATGTAACCTTGGCACACTGTAATTTATCATTCCACCATTGGAAGTGCTGCTCTGGTGGGAGCAAATACAAGTTTACATTTTACATTACAACACGGACATAGAAATTTAGAAAGGAAAATGATGAAATGAAGGACAAAATGTATAAGTTTAAAATGGGGACTGAAATAATCTACTTATCCTGGGCAAATTATCCCCTGCCCTTTAACCTTACTCCGTCTGAAAACTACACTTGTCTTGATTTCCCATGTTCAAGCAATGGGAGTTCAGCTAGTATTAAGTGTATATTGTGTCATATGTAAAAATATTTTATTTAAAATGTTGACTTATTTCAAAATTTTCCAGACAAGCCTAAATGCACAGCAAATCTTTGAAACATTTATCTCAATGCCGAATCATTTTGTTCAGCAAAAAATAAACTAAGAACTTTTAGTCATCCTTCACAGGTGAGTGTAATGTTTATATCCACAATCAGTGTTAATTGTTGTGCAAACCAAATCCCAGAGGGAAACGTGACACAACTTTTCCTTTTGTATTCTGATAACGAGAAGACGACGTACCAATCTCAGCAGTAAGAGGTTAAGTAATACTTTTGGGTTTTTAAAAAATAAAAGAAAAAGATTTATCAACAAAAAAATCTTAAGCACACAAGATTACTGTTACACAATTAAGTTTACTCTTACAAAACATTCCCCCAAAAATTCTCTGCTTGGTCAAACCCACAAGTAAACACCTTCTAGCCATCACTCACTTATAAATGTTAATTACAAAAGAAATCCAGTGATATTACACAAGGCAAACTACTACAGCTTCAATAAAGGTGTACCATATGGCCTTTACCCTCTTCCACTTTGTGGTGGAATTGACTTCAGAATAAAACTGCTTGCTGCAGCCCAAGATTTGTCTGGCTTGATTAGCTGGGTGTTTCAAACTGCATCCTCCCCCTGTCCTTAGCTCCAGCTACCTCAACAGCTCAAACAGCTCTGCAGCTCAACAGCTATATCTAGCTCTCCATAGTAACTCTAATATACCCTTTTTCCCTTTCATCTCCTTTCTATTGTTCTCACACCCCTTTGAAACTCAAACCCTCCCAAATATAAGATCTTTCATGTTTCCATCTTGTCTTTACTTTTCAGTCAATAGAATATCATATCCCCACTACTTGTTTACCTATGAACTCCTGCAAGATGCAAATATTTTCTTGCTACCTCTGACTCCCCTTTGATATTCAAACAACACCTTAACTTATCTAAAAACGCAAATGTTAGATCTAACCTGTTTACTTGTACCTCAACTTGATACCTGTGTCCTTTTGATGTTTCAAAGCCCCTACATAACCTGACTCCTCTCAAACTCTTGCCCAGTTTAATTAAATCACACACACAGGCACCCAACCTTCTTTACAGAATTCACAATATTCCCCCAAAATATTACAAAAATAACATCCATTCTCACAGTGAACCACACAATCCGTGTCTAAGAGCCACCTCCCCCCTTGCTATTCCAGAAAACCTGGACATAGTTTTTGTTGTTGATGACTTACAGCAATTGGAAACTACACAATCTGAAACAATTCAGCATTTCAGAAACTCATTGCTTAACTAGTTTCTAAGTTCCACAGAACTAAAAGCCTCTGATGTTCATCCCAAGGTGGTTCTAGTACAACACACACCAAGTTACAAACAAACATATGGGAAAGACCCATTTAACCTGCAGTTTGCAAATTTGAATTACACTGCAAAAATGTCAAAAAAGAGACACATTAAGACTCATTCAATCAGCTACATGGTTCCATTGGCATTGACAATACCACTGAATTTTTTTCTCGCCTTGTCCAGTTTCTTCCCAACGTTATGATCCTGGTAGTGACTGCTAACATTTAAAGGAGAAATCTGAACACCCAGCAATTAACTGACAACTATGTCACAAAATTTCACAATTTTAAACAAAAATAAACATCATTGTATATAAGGAGCAATCAAACAAAGCAAACTAATTTCACACTAAAGCTTATAAAGATGTACGCTATAAAATCAATTCTACTTTACACTTCCCCCCATCAAGAGTTCCCATATGTTATGAAATCTAATGGTTCATTCACTTTTTCTGGGACTAACCCAAAAGTAAGCCACAGCTCTCTAGAATTCACTTTATTTTTCCTCATTGTTCCAGCTTTCCTCTGAGGTTAGATTCTATGGGGTACTTTTATTATTATTTTTTGGCTACACAACCCTCCACTTTCCTTTATAGACTTCACGGCTGTGAGACAAGAGCAAATCTTCCAGCTACTTTTCCCTCACAAAATTCAAACTTATAAATAGCCCTGACCACATTCCGGACAGTGAACAATAAAGTTAGTATTTTCTCTGCTTAAGATGCAAGCCTGACTAACATTTTTCTTTGACTCTCCCACTGGCCTGAATTTTCCTGTCGGTGATTTGGGGGTGGGGCCTGCTCACCGACGGGAAAACGATGTGGGATGATGTCGGGAGGAACATTTAAATTTTTAGGACGGCGGGCGGACAGCGAAATCAGCTGTCCGCCTGCCGCCCTGTCAATGGCTAATTGAGGCCATTGACAGAGTAATTAAGATAATTAAACACCTGCCCATCCAACCTTAAGGCTGGTGGGCAGGCCAGGAGCCCCAGCGGGCTCCTGATAATACATGAAACCTCATCTACTAGTGGGATGAGGTTTCATGTCCATTTTTAAAAAGTGTAGTAAAGTTTATGTCTCTCTTATTAACATGTCCCATCTCATGTGACATTGTCACATGAGGGGGACATGTTAATAATTTTTTAAGTTTTCTATTTTTATAGTTTTTTGCACTGTCAGTAATCTCCCTAAGACAGCACTTTGTCTCAGGGAGCAGTGTGCTCTTTCATGCACTTTGACAGTGGGGGAATCCCTCTCCCCCCCACCCAACCCCCCCCCCGCCCCTCCCCCGCACAGGAAGCACAGAGCACTTCCTGTTGGGCAGGCCTTAATTGGCCTGCCCACCCAAAATGGTGGCGGGCCCTGTTTCGGTGGCGGGGGTCGGCTGTCCACCCGCCGCCGAGTTGGTGGGGCCCGCATACCCACCAAGGGCAAAATTCTGCCCAATGAGGTTCATCCTGCACCCGGACAAAAACTGCAACGGCCTCTGCCTGATCCCAAACTGAACTACTTGCTTCTCTTTGCAAACTCACATACAAATTAATCAAAAGAACCTTAAATCCACATCTCCACTCTGAATCATTATCTCTATGGCAATGTGACATACTTTGGGATGGTTCAAAAGGAAATGAAAACAAATTACTTTACCTTAAATACAACTATTTGATTCTGTAACCAATTTAAATAGTTTCTATCCCTAACGGAATTTTACAACCCTCATTCCCAGAATTGCCAGTGTTGGGTCTCTGGGACTTGAAAAGAAATCCAGAACTTCATTCTTATTGCATTTTTTTTAATGGACTTTCTGCTAAACCAAAAAGGATGGCTGCTACAAGTCGCATGACCACAGGGTTGGCTCTTTGTTCTAGGAACTACTACCATGAGTTAAAAGAACAAAATAATTCTTTCACTATGTCTGTGGAATCTTATACCTTATTATACAGACTCCTTGGGTAGAATTTTTCCCTCGTCGGGCGGGTGCGCACCCAACTCGAATGGGAGTAAAATAGAGCATGATGACATTGGGCGAGCATCCTGGCGTGATCGCACACTCTGACAATATTTCGCTCGGTGGGCATGCGTGAGAGGTGGCAGTGCATCCGCTGACAATTAAGAGGTCTATTAAGGCCCTTAATCAATTAATTAAATGGAATTTTTGAATTTCTCAGCGTCACAGAAGGGGACATGTTTTCCTTATTTTTTAAAAACTTTACTTTTAACGTGGAAATTCTTCAGCTCCCTGAGGCAGCTCTGTGTCTTCAGGGAGCCTTCTGTGAGCACACCTTTGCAAAAGTGCCAACTTCTGTGCTCGCCCTCCTCCCCCACCCCCACCTAGGCAGTGTTGAGCGTTTCAGCACACGATTCATGCTGGCTCGCTGTTAATTGTGAAATCGCAGGCGGCAGACCGTTGCACGGCCACTCCCGGGCCTGCCTGCCGAGCCTGCCGAGGGGAAAATCCTCCACCTTGTGATCAATGAAAGCAGGAGAAGTGCAGATGAACTGATTCCCCCAACTGGAACGATCACAAAAGAAGAGATTGAAACTGATTACACTGGAAAAGATGCTAATAACCACTTGTCTCTCCTAAGGAGGAACAATGGAATTCTGGCCAGAAGCGCAGAATTTGATTGTTAAGCTGCAATTAACTATTTGTGCAATTATGTTTTCAAGTACCCAAGAACTGTTGCCTGGCCAGTCATTGGTACCTGAGGATGAAGGCTCAGAAGATGAACACAAGCCTATGAAGAAACACCATAACTTGATCCGAAAATTACAGTCACTAACTCAAATACTGGCACTGTATGTACATTAGAGGGTTTTATGGAGGTGGTTGGAATTTAATGGCCACAGTGGTAGCCCTGGAAAGATGGTGGCAACTCCAAGGGGCCATTTACAGGAGGCCTGACATGATTAAATGGCAAGCAGGCAATCAAATGTCTGTCATTGGGGTTCCCGTGCCTTTAAAGACAAAGATCCTGCCCCAAAGAGCTGCTGGCTAAACAGATAACTGGCACCTCCTCAATCCCAGCAGTGCCACTGGAAACAGTGGCCACAGTTCTGGGACTGCAGGAGGCCTGGAGCAGCAACCAGTGATGAAGGGCCCAGAATAGAGTTGAATAGGGCCATTCAGACGTGACCCGGTAAGGAGGGAGTGGGTCATTGTAAAGGTCAGGGTAGGCTTGTCCAGCAGGGACAGCCCTTGCTGTTGGGGTGGTTGCCTCAGTGGGCCGCAGGGGGGCCGATCAAGAGGAACCCCCTTCAACCTGGACCCAGAGGGAGGTTACCAGGACATATCTGGCGGCCTCCCCATGTGTGGCATATGGCCCACCTCCAATTGACTGCAAACTTCCCCACCTTGACTTAATCGAGGGAAGTTGGAAAAGTGGTGGCCTCTCCACACCATGCGTTCACAGGTGATTATACAGCCCATTACCCCCACCTCCCAGCCTTTTCCAGCAGTTATTGAATTCTACCTGGTGAGTCACCAGGCATGAGTAGCCTGCAGCCAGAGCAGGGGGAAAGTATAGCAAGTGTGCCAGCTCGCCAGTCGGTGAGGTCGCAAATGAGTTCTGCTGCAGAAGACTCAGATGAGAACTTCGATGGTACATATAGGAAAAGGCTGTTGGATATGGATACAGAAATGCCTGGTGCATTGGCAGGCCTGCCAATGAGCATCTTGTTATGATCAAGGATGATTGAGGATTCCATCCCCAGCCTGGCACTGATGGACAATGTCTCAGCTTCCATTGCAGCAAGGGCGGAAGCCAGGTAACATCTCAGTGCTGCAGTGGAGGCTCAGATAGAGGTCATGCAATCTCTACTCGAGGCCATGCAGGTTCAGATTACTGCAGTCATGCTTGTGGATGTCAGTACTTAAAGGGGCACGCATAGTCCCACAGCATTGCAGCAGTTTATCCTCCAGCAGTTTACAGGGATTGCTGAGGCACCGCCCCACGGGAGTGGCAGTGGCTCCATGTTGCATGAACCTGCTGTCCTTTCTCAGGCTGACAACAATTAAGCTCCCATCACTGCCATCCTACTGCTGCCTGCAAGCCAGCCCAGACTGCTGACACCCAATCTGAGGGGCTACAATCTAACCCAGAACCTCAAGGTTCAATGCGGTGGCTCTAAGATAGCAGGAGCAACAGACTGTTGTAGGATGAAAGCATCCAGGATAGCAAGACATCACCAATAAGGTGGTCGTGACATAGTTGTACACCAAATGCACGTTCAGGGAGTGATTTCTGTACATCTCTGTATTGAAACGTGGAGCCCGCAGTGCCACTAACATGCAGTCGATAGCTCCCTGCATCACAGAGAAGCCTGTATCCTGACACTGTATGCTCCTCCTGCTTCCCTCTGCTTAAGAGGGCAGGCAATTTAGACACCTCTCCTGGCATACAGGGCTTCAGTGACCTCCTGGATGCAAACTGAGAAATGTTGGCAATGTCGCTGGCTCCATTCAGCAAGGATCTACTGGAATTGAGGGCTACTATGACCTTAATGATAACTGGCAGTGGTGTCCTTGCCCTGCTCTAGGGCTCCAGGTCTTGTTTGAGGAGGTGGCACCATCCTCTGGCCACTTCATTGATGAATTGTAGTCCCTCAGACACTGCTGCTAGTCGAGGAGAGGTCCTCCCTACGTGAATACGGCTGGCTGTTGAGAATCTTTGTCCTCCTTCTGCTAACAATGTCTCTTCTCTGCTCCATTTCCTTGTGCAGCTGCAAGCTAAGGGGAAATGCAACAATAATCGCAATGGTTGGGAGCAGGTGGTGAAGTCAGAGGCTTTTCACATCCATACCACTCCTTCCAGAGGTCCAGCACCATTCCCATCTGACTCAAAGAAATGCTATCAGCTCCTCCAACAACTCTGCAGCAGCAAATAGAAAGTCAAAGCCCCTCATCTGAAAGTTGGATGGTGAAGCCTTTAAGTAGTGTGAGTGGGTGGATTGGGAGAATCTCGGATTGCCTGTTCAACTCTGTGCATTTAACAGAGAGTGTTAACAGGATTAGTGAGGTCTCAAATACCAGATTGTGCATCAAACCAACATTAGATGCTGGCTGATGGCACAATCCACCTACCCTGTATACTTCCAGGTATACACACAGGATGCACACATTATCGTCCGTCAAAACATGGCAATCAGCATGGGCTGTGCTGGAAGTAGTCTGGGACAGACCCCATTGTATTTTTTTCCCAAGCGCCACTTCAATTAGCACCATGGAACCCAATTTTACTGATTTTCTTCTTAAATCCCACAAATCAGCAAACTTACAAACTTAGCTTTACAATATTCTTGGGGGAAACAAGGATTGATGAGAAGATATTACTTGAAATATCACAAGAAGCCAAATGTAAAGTTTTCACAATATTTACACTGGCTCTTAGGGAGGTAACTAATGTCACAGTCCTGGAGGAGTTTTCTTTCGGTTTTTCTTTTGCTCAACATTTAGTTCATCTGGACACGGTCCTGGAGGATGAAATGGGATATGCACAAAAGTTGGAATGGCTTTTCTGAAAAACCTGACAAGTAAGTGTAGTAACATTATAATATAAAATTTATAAGGAAATTATTATTGGACATTCACAGAATCACTGAATCACACAGTGCAGAAGAGGCCCTTCGGCCCATCGAGTCTGCACCGACACGTGAGAAACACCTGACCTACCTACCTAATCTCATTTACCAGCGCTTGGCCCATAGCCTTGAATGTTATGACGTGCCGAGTACTCATCCTGGTACTTTTTAAAAGATGTGAGGCAACCCGCCTCCACCACCCTGCCAGGCAGCGCATTCCAGACCGTCACCACCCTCTGGGTAAAAATGTTTTTCCTCACATCCCCCCTAAACCACCTGCCCCTCAACTTGAACTTATGCCCCCTCGTGATTGACCCTTCAACAAAGGTGAACAGCTACTCCCTATCAACCCTGTCCATGGCCCTCATAATCTTGTACACCTAGATCAGGTCACCCCTCAGTCTTCTCTGCTCTAATGAAAACAACCCAAGTCTATCCAATCTCGCTTCATAACTTAAATGCTTCATCCCAGGCAACATGCTGGTGAATCTCCGCTGCACCCCCTCCAGTGCAATCGTGGAGTATTTATACTTCACAACACAAACACAACTGCAATAGCTTATCAAGTACTGTTTTTATCTGACAAATAAGTATCTATTTATCTCTGTATATCTCATGCACAATAACTGTTTTAGTATCAAAATTATAAAGTACTAGCTCCTGTAGATGGCACCACCAAGCAATGTCACGTGATCAATTGAGGCAGGATGTTGCATTTTGGGTCAGGACCCCAGCAT